>NC_139344.1:165424080-166749080 GCF_055883805.1 Amblyomma maculatum | reverse complement strand
TAGATTGAAACTGCTCATCAGTTTCGTTAAGATCAAATCGGCCATAGAGAACGCGGTCCTTCCTTCCAGTGTGATTCCTGATCGAAGCAAACGAGTCAACCGTGAAGGAGCACCGACTCGACAATTTTAGGTGTGATGCGCATGATTTAATTTTCGTCGTAATTGACCCATTGGTGCCCGTATAGCTGATGAGAAAAACACTGCCATGCCCGTAGAAGCTCACCAAAAGTGCTCACCCACGTAACGCAGGAACGACTCTGTCATTTGATTTCCTCAACTACACTTCGTTCGCAGAAAATTAGTGATTGAGTACTTTCTTTTGCAGAATATGATTTTACGCCACCTGTCGCCAAAATGCCGCTCTCAGTAAAAATTGACAGCATTCGACACCAAAATGCCGCGAAGTATGGCACGATGGTGGACAACGTTTTGGGCAGAAATGTCATAAAACGTCGCTTACGTCCAAGAGTTGCGCACTAGTGGTGCAATTAACTTTTTTTTCCTTACCCACCCAGAGGCACGCTGCGTCCAACAGCCTCTGTTCTCTAGAAAACCCGACACGCTGATCCAGCAGGCGTGCCACCTCTGACCGGAGTGTGCACTAACGAAGCGAGACGCGAAACCCTGCTGCGTGTCTCGGGCCGCATTCGCTGATAAATGCGCGGCTTTCGGAGCCCTCGGAGACGTCTGGCGCAACTCGTGTATAAAGATTAGGAGCACACATGCTGCGGCGCGCTCACCAAGCCATGACGGCTGTTTTCTGTCTCTCACTCTACGCGAAGGCTTTAATTTCTGCGCCGGGTAGTTCACTTGAGGACGAACGTTTATCCTTCTGAGAGCCGGACAGCAGTGCTTCGCGACGCGTCTTGTCTCTCGTCCACAGTCGAGGGGGAGAGCCTCACCGGATTATTGTAATTGCGCCTTGCTTACAGCTCGTTTTTATTCTCCTGTAGTTATTACTTTATATTCTGAATTAACGCGGAAGCACAACATCATGTGCTCTTCAAGGCGCGCTTTCTTGAAATGCAACACAGCGACAAAATTTTGGGGAGAACTGCGAAGCTGCTTCTGTGAAAGTTAGGATGTCACATAAGCTGACCTCGTGCGCTTATGTGCTCCGGGAGCCTGCCATAACGAGGGACTCCGTCCTAGTACTCGGGCTCCACTCCCCTCGTAGGGATGGAGTGGAATGTGATGGAGTGTGTATGAGCCAGACAGGCGGTGGTACTTCGTCAACAAAGTTGAATTGGCAATGAGCGCGCTCGACACGCCGGACTCGGTCTATGCATTAAAGGATGGAGTGGCGCACGGCCGAAAGGTAACTATTGAAATTAAAACGCGTCAAACTCGCCATTTTAAGACGCTCGAACAGAAGCTCCCGTCTTTGCATGGGCAACAGTTCACTTACACCCTTCCCTTATCGTCTCAAAGGTGTCCCTCTTGGCTGCTTCCGACCTTCATTACATTTCCATCGTTGAGCACCTGTTCCTTCTTTTTTCTGACCCGTCCTACGGGGACTTCACCTGTTCCGAATCGTGTCTTATATCGAATTCCTTGATTGAAATTTCAACCTTCTCTCCAACTTTCTCGTATTACCTGTGCTCCGCCTTAATGGCCAGTCCTTCCCAGTTGTCTGCGAGATACAACCCAACTTTATATCTACGATACCTCCCTTCCATTTGTACCATGTCGCCCCCAAACCCTTTCTGACCATTTCTGCCAGATCGGGTTCATTACCCCAGCTCTTCGAAGTACAACAGGGTTTGTAGAGGGACTAGCAGCAGACACGAAGGCACTAGATGATGACACACGGAGAACAGAAGAATTGATCATTATCTAACATTTTAACATATATATATTTACAATAATGTTTCGTTGGTTTGCTGTATTGGGATTAACGTCCCAAAGCGACTCAGGTTATGAGAGAAGCCGTAGTGCATGGCTCCGCAAAATTTCGACCACCTGTGGTGTTTTAACCTGCACTGACATTACGCAGCTCACGGGGCCTTGCTTTTCACTTCCATCGAAAAGCGCCCGCTGCAGCTGGGACATGCAGAAGGATATAGCAAGCTACTTGGTTTCAATTTCAACTACCAAAGCTGGACAGAGCATAGTGTTCAGCTACACAAGTTGACGTGCTAGATATATCTCGAGCTCACCGCTATCTCTTCGCGATTTCTTCAAACGCTGGGGCCTGCCTATTTCCCCAGACGAAGTTTGACAGGAACCATATTTTACTACGCATCGCGTCTTAAGTAACCACGTGCAAATTTTGCAGAAATGAACGAAGCGCTAAGAGCTCAGCCCGCGTCACTTAAGCGAGACTGCAATCATTTCCCGGGTCCTCTCGAATTTTCTGGAGTCTCTGTCCGCGCGTTCCGCCTTGTCATTGTCGCAAGGAGAAGGGCGGGCCGGGACCAGACGCGAGCAACCTCATGAGGTTCCAACCTCGCGAGGTCAACCTCAAACTCACGGAATGAGGTGAGGGTGCGGTGAGGTCGGGCGCACGAGAAATGTTTTTGAGTGAGGTCAGAAAATCAGACTACGACCTCATGCGTGAGTTTGAGGTTGAGTGAGGTCGCCTTTATGTGAGGTCGGCTTTTGAGGTCAAGGATTTTCGCAGTTGCCACGACTTATCTCGAAGAACACTGCTTTCGAACTGGAGTTTAAGCGCACCGTCGTGATGACTAGTGTCACTTTTTTTGGGCTCGGCTGTCCCTTTAAGAAGATCGGATGCTGCAGTCCGTTCCAAAATTTGGACTGTTCCACCGTGTCCCTTCAGTCGGACCTTGAAGGACGTTTATTATTGGAAGGAGTGCTTTTACCATTGTTTGCATGTTGTTCGCTAGGGATTATTCTGTTAGTAATGTAATTAACTCGTATGATAGGAATTAGTCTAGCTAGCTGCATTGGAGAGGATCGCTCGTATCCTTACAAAATTAGCTAAATTTACTTTTGGCTAACCTCTTTTTTTCCTCTGACTGAAGAGTGGAGCTTTCCCTCTCCCCACTTCGCCGCCTACCAACCATAAAAAGTTGCAGATGACTTCCTTGTGCGCCAACTGTGGAAGGTGGCAAGCGTCCAGACAGCTAAGCCTTACAGCCCCTTTTATTGACGATGAGGCTTCTATAATAACGCATTAATTACAAATGAACGAAAAGGAAATATAATATTGTTTTATTTCCAGCAATAAGTATACTAACAGCTGTACCTCATACTTTCTCGGGGGTCCTTGCACCTCAAAAATAAGCCAGTGTCATCATCACCATCATCGAAAATATCGAATGTGTATATATAGGTATATATGGCGTTGTAGCAGCGCACGACTTACCAAAGTGTACGGAGGCCTTCCAGCGGCCACGGGAGCTGCACGTTCTTCAACGTTCAAATCATGCCAAGCTTGCGAAAACCCATAGCATGCAGATTTAACATCATATTTGGACTACATATTGTGTATACAGAGTATTTAAAGCAACTTGAAGCAAGGATTTCATAAATAAGCTCTTCATCGCAGCTGTTGCAACTAACGGCATATTGTTTACCGCCGTGTGGCGTTCTTCAGACTATGTCTATTACCGGTTAATTAGTTGGCTAGGATAAAATGTACATTTTTGTTATACAGTTGAGTTGTGGGAAGAAATGCTGCCCAGCTCGGATCCGAACGTTCGACACTAGCTGACTTTTAGGGCAAGAGCGGCTGCAAAATCCAAAGGACTCCTGGAGTAGGGCGGCCGACCACTATGTTTTATTTCAATAAAGAATGTTTTCGTCATCATCCTCCCATTAGGGTCAAATGAGTTTCGCTAACTAATAGATGGGTTTAAGAAAGCGCAGACGAAATTTCTCCTGTAATCGTATCCTAGTGAGGCAAGGCTGCATACTGTCGCCCTGCCTATTTAACCTATATGCAGAGTGCATCATGAGGAAAGCCGGTCTGGACGAGTCTTCAGCTGGAGTGAAGATTGCTGGAAAATGTATCAACAACCTTAGATATTCATTTTGAAGGTAGCGCGAAAAACGAGGACCAAGAGTAGGAGGACACAACACGAGCGCTCGTGTTGTGTCCTCCTACTCTTGGTCCTCGTTTTTCGCGCTACCTTCAAAATGAACCAGCTTCAACTCGCCCAACTTTCAACCTTATTACAACCTTAGATATGCGGATGATACCACTTTAATGGCAGAAAGTGAAGCGGAACTCAAGAGACTTGTGATGCGCGTACAAGAAGAGAGTGAGAAGTTTGGGCTTAAACTGAACATTAAAAAGACAAAGATCATGGCGTCTTGCCCTATCAAGTCCTGGAGCATCAAGGGACAAGAAGTGGAAGCTGTGACAGATTTTCTTTTCTTGGGCTCCAAGATTACCTCGGAAAGAGACTGCAGCCATGAAATTAGGAGACGCCTGCTTCTGGGAAAGAGAGCAATGGTTAGCCTTGACCGCCTAGTAAAGAGCAGAGACATTAGTCTGCCAACCAAGATCCGTGTAACTCGTGCTATGGTCTTTCCAGTTGTGATGTATGGATGCGAGAGTTGGACTGTTAAAAAGGCTGACCGCCGAAGAATTGACGCGTTTGAATTGTGGTGCTGGCGAAGACTCTTGAGAGTTCCTTGGACTGCCAGAAGATCAAATCAGTCAATATTGTCGACCATTAACCCTGACTGCTCACTGGAGGGTCAAATTCTAAAGTTAAAGCTCACCTACTTTGGTCATCTGATGAGAAGAGAGGAGTCGCTGGAGAAAGATTTGATGTTGGGAAAGGTTGAGGGTCGCCGGAGAAGGGGTAGGCAGCGAACGCGATGGTTAGATGGCATCCTCGAGGCACTGCAGATGAAGTTATGTGATGTTAGGAAGATAGTGAGAGACCGGAAAGCGTGGCGTGACATGGTCAGTAGGGTCACGAAGAGTCGGACACGACTGAACGACTGAACTGAACTGAATCATCTTGCCAGTGTTTCAGGAATATCTGAGGAACATGAAAAAAAAAAAAATAAAAGGTATTTCTCTCTTGAACTACCATAGTGAAGCGCTGGGAAAATCGTTTTGAATCAACGAAGCGTGCGCGGTTACACGCTTTTCTTTTTTTTTTTATTTCTTATGCTTTCTTTAAATGCCAGGAAAAGGGTCGCGCGGTTGCATGGTACACTGATAGAAAATAAAATGAATCAGTTGTTTCTTAACACTATACAGTTAACTTAACGAAACGCATTGCAAGTCTTAGAGGGTATATTTAAAAAAATGCGTCATTATATTTAGTTATTTGTCCGATTAAGCAAACTATAAAAATATAACCTGAAGACCGCCACATATCGGCAAACGATGCGAATTTAGCTTCTCCAAGCAACGGTGTTCCGCTTTTTTTTAAACGCTTTGCTCAGCTCCGAAACGCCCTAGACACAGCCGTCATTACTGCTGTATTAAGTAGCTATAAGGGCACCGTCAATTTGAGTGGCTGACAATTCTTGAGATAAAGTTTAATTATTTCAGTGTTCAGCTAATTTAAAGACATTTTGAACCTTCTTTTCTCTTTTGAGATTGAACATCCGACCTCAGTCCTACAGTATGAGTTTGAGGTGAGGCTGAGTGACGTCCTGAAACTTTTTTTGAGGTTGAGGTGAAGTCGAAGTCTGAGGTCAAATGACCACCTCTGTCGGGGACCGCGCGCTAAGATGCGGGCGCGGGTGATAGTCCCTTACCGATCGTTCAGAACCTTCTTACCAAACTCGCCTTATACAGACTGCCAATATGTCAGTCACAATAATCACAATTCTAGTGTAACAAGCATCCCCCCAGACGTGCCTCAAGAATTTTCTTGGACCTTTGTTATATACCAGGTGGTTCAGTGTATACCAGGTGGTTAACTGAATAACTTCCTTTACTACCTCCCAAACTTTTTACTCACCGCCACCAAAAACCATAAACTCAGCCTCACTGACATGCTCTCCCTAAGCCTCTACGCAGCGTCTTTTTCACTTCAGTCTCCCGTTCTTTAGCATACTTATATATGATGAGCAACTATATCGACGTTGCACCACATATGAAGATAGGTGGGTAATGTCCTGCACACCTCATAAACACATCGACATTCCAAATAAGGTGCACTCCTCATCAATTCCGTGGATTATGTCCACGACCACTCAAGGTCATTGGACAGCATACGCACTCAAACATCGTCCGCTATTGGGCACAGAAGATATGGTATACACTGATGCATTTCGCACCATCGCCAGCGTATACGTGACATCGGCCTTTTACCGCCCGTACCACCCCATCTTTCCAGTTTCATTAGTGGACCATTTTAAAAACGCTCCAAATTATTACATTTAGAACTCACTGGCAGCATCCATGAAAGGACAGAACTCCCATCATTCTTGTCCGATTTTCTCGTCAGGAGCTGAGGGACAAATGGTTCCCGAAAAGGAGCTCTTTCTGTGATGTAGACAGCTCTGTCTTTGTCAAAGAGAACATGACCAAGTATTCGCGAGACCTCCTTGGGATAGTGAAGAACAGGCGAAACGATTCGGCTTCAAAATTGCTTGGCATGTCAATGGCAAAATATTGGTTAGAAGGAAGAAAGGGGACTCCACCTTTACCATTCGGTCAGAGAGTGACCTTGCTCTGCTAGCCCAATAACTCGCCGTAAAAAGAAAACTAAAGGTGGAGTGTCACGAATTACTACTTCCCCATAAAGTAAACGGTTGCCTCGACTTAAGTAATTTACCTGCCTTACATATTAATGTCCGGTCTCTGCGTAACAAGTTTGCTGACTTCTCATATTTTGTTGATAGTCTGCAGCACAATTTTGATGCAATTCTGCTAACTGAAACGTGGGCCGTATGCGATGCTGACTTTATGAAACTGCCCGGCTATGATCCTTGTTTCCTAAATCGCCCTTCTCGTGGAGGGGGTGTTGCCATTTACGTAAAGAACAGTGGCTTTCATAGCGAAGTATTACCTGAGTTCTCTATGATGACCCCTGACTGTGAAATGCTTGCGCTGAAGACTGCAGACAAAATGGTTTCTGTCGTTTACAGGTCGCCGTCAGGTGACCCAGATAGGTTCCTAACACATCTCGACAAATTTCATGATTTTGCCTCTGAAGTCCAATACTCTACTATTATTGGTGGCGACCTCAACATTAATACACTTGAACCTTCTAGTATAAATCGCCAGTTGAATCACACAATTGCTTCCAATGGTTTTACAAATCTTATCACTACACCCATAAGGATAACACCGACGTCAATCAGTACAATTGACCTTTTTATAGTGGACATTGTCTTCCCCGTCATTTCTGCTGGTACTATTGTTTGTGACCTTAGTGACCACTGTGCCATTTTCGTATCCGTGCCACATGGCTGCTCACCAAGTTATGCAATAGTTTTGCTTATCAATGTGTAACTGATGTGACACTTGCCCGATTTCGCGAATCTATACGCGTTGCAGATTGGAACTGTGTTCTTGCCAGTTCTTCCGTTGATGATTCTTATGAGCTCTTTTTAAGTACTTTGAAAGACATTTACAATAAGTGTTTTTCCTGGAAAACAAAGAAATCAAACACGAAACTCAGTAAACCTTGGGTGACTCCAACACACGTCAAAATGATTAATCATAAGTCTAGGCTCTTCAAACGCTTTATGTCCACTCGGAACCCTGAGCACCTTACAGCTTTCAAAAAATACCGCAACAAGTTAACTAATGAACTGCGAAGATCTGAATCTGCCTATCAATCGCGTATCCTCACTAGCAGGAAAAGTCCGAAAGCATTTTGGAAACATTTAAATTATTCGTTTCTAAACAAGAATAAAAATACGCACTTAGGTCAGCTTGTGATCGATGGCTTGCCCTATTCCCGCTCTTTGATGGCAGAAAAAATCAATGACTTCTTCACAAGCTTTAGACCGAGTAGTTCCGCAGTCGAAGCTCTTCGGTTTCTCCAAAATACAGGTTTAGAGACTTTTGCGTTTCATTTAACGACCAGCGAGGAAGTTTCTAGTGTTATAATGAACCTTAAAGCTACAAGTTGCACCGATTTTGATGGCTTCCAAATTAAACCAGTTACATTTGTTGCGGATCTCTTTGCACCATGCTTAAGCTACAAAGTTTAACTTATCGCTCACATCAGGAATATTTCCTGCACGAATAAAATATGTAAACGTAACTGTTATTTTCAAAGGAGGCAATAGAAACAAGGTGACAAACTATAGGCCAATTTCTATTCTTCCTGTTTTTTCAAAGGCTCTTGAAAAAGTAATGCTCGAGAGAATCGATGGGTTCTTTTCTAAACATGCCCTAATAAATGCCAGTCAGTTCGGATTTCGAAAGGGCAAGTCCACGGAATCTGCTTTACTCTTGTAAAAGGAAATTATTTTAAATAATATCGAAGCTAAAAGTTTGACCCTTGGTATTTTCATCGACTTTACAAAAGCTTTCGACCTTCTTAATCATGAAATACTACTCTGTAAACTTGAAAGCTATGGTGCCCGTGGTCTTTCCCTCCAACTCTTTCGTTCTTATTTAAACATGCGCCAGCAGGTCGTTTCGGTCGATAATCACAAGTCTGGCTCTCTTTTCATTGAATGTGGTGTCCCGCAAGGTAGCCTTCTCGGCCCGTTCCTCTTTAATGTCTATGCTAATGACCTTGCGAGCATAGCCTATCATATAAGTTGTATTCAGTACGCTGACGATAGAAGTTTTTTTCTTAAGGGGTCTTCTGCTGATGAACTAATCAATAGTGCGAATCTGGTTCTTTGTGCTCTCCACAAATGGCCCACAGCTAATGGCTTGGTAGTTAACTCTACCAAGACCAAAGCAGTCTTTTTTCGTCCCCTTAGCCTGGATATTACAGTAAACAATACTCTGCATCTAGAAAATAACATTATTGAAATTGTAGACAAGTTCAAATCGCTCGGTGTTGTATTCGACTCTCGCATGAGGTGGTCTGACCATATAATGTATATTGAAAGCAAGCTTACTAGATCTGTTAAATTCCTCTCGAGACTGCGTAACGAATTTTCCCCAAAGCATAAGCTCCTTATTTATCACGCTATAATTCAATCACACATAAACTACTGTCACCTTATTTGGGGCACAACATCCAAAACAAATCTAAACATTATACTTAGTCTCCAAAAGAAGGCAATTAGACTGATCGCTGGTGCATGCTACACTGCCCACATAGAAACATTATTTACGCAATATAGGATTCATCGTGTGCATACCATGTTTGAGTATCGTCTACTTCAAAGCCTTAAATTGTCACCTCAATGTTTAACTGACTTCTTGAAGAATATATCTGGACTTAAGACTTACGAAAAACACCCTTTCACACCAGAAGTAAACAAATATGGGACGTTCCTCGAACGAGGACGTTATACGGTAACCAGAGCATTCGTTTTACTTTACCATGCATATTAAATCATTATAACGTACACAACCCAAACATTTTTACCGCCTCAAGTAAGGACTTTAAGCTATATTTTATCAATTCCGCACTGTCTCTCTGTACTGTCCGTTCCATGCCTTAAACATTATTATAAGAATAGTCACTTCATTTTTATTACGTTTTGCCATGTTGTGTGCATACTGTTACATTATTGTGGGCCGTTAATTTACTATACTGGTTTTTAACTTGTTGTTTCATTTGTATATATGTGCTCTTTCTTTGCTTCATACTTTTCATGTTATATATGTATATCTTCGCCCTAATGTCACACGTATTGTTGCTCCGCCATTACTGGGCCTCGGGCACCTCTCAAGCTATAAGCTATCGTTGTAGCTTTTCGCCCGAGGCCCACTTCTTGTATATTACTGGAAATAATTTTTTTTTAATTCAAATATTCAGTTCCTCCTCCCCCTTTGCCTTTTTTCGCCTCTCGTGAAGCTCGCATATCTTTCCACAGTAAAAACTTTTCGTTAGATATTTTTACGGCCTTAGATGATACACTGATGCAATCGCGACCTCATTCTGCAATCATTTCATGAATTCTTTGACATATGAAATTGCCGTGAATAAGTTGATACATCAGCTAAAACTCGCCAGGGACCAGTGATAGACCAGTGAATCCATGGTCATGCGCGCCGACGATGGGCGAGGGTGTGGTCATCAAGAAAGCTATCATCAAGTTACACTACGCATGCATGCGATCGGGCCTACTCTGTTGCAGTACTTGCGTTGAAAAGGTAAAGCACGCTTTGCAGGCCTACACGATAAATAGGAAAAACTCCCTGACTTGATTCTCGATCTCACCCCGCCACACCCTTCCCTTTGTTCCGAGAAGCTCGCATGTATCGTAGAAATCAAATAAAATTACTCTTGACCCTCTGCTGAACTATAGAGAACCAAGCTCAAGTTTTGGCGCGTGACTGTAGCGCCGAGAGGGCGAAGCGGCGTTATTGGGAATAGCTGGCGCCGGCGCGGTCTCTTTGACAGTGGAGGCGGCGCGCGTGCACACATGCTATTCTGTCCAGCTTGGACGCGGCGGAGTCTCCACACAGGTAGTTTGGTGCATGGTGGTTTGGTGCGTTGCTTCGACAGCAGCGTAGAAGTGTGTTTTTCGCGATGGAAGAAACGGCTCAAAGAAAACAGCAGCGCTTGGCACGCACGCTCTCTCAGTGAACGCCTTTGTACGAAAAGATAAAAAAGATTTGATTCAGTAGGCGTCCGTTCAAGAATGGTGGTCTCCTTGCCAAGTATTAAAGGTGAGATGAGAGGTGAAGAGACTAACGGTTCGTTCAGACAGTTTAAACTGGCCATTAAATTAAAAATGAATTGTTGCATGCTGGAAATTTGCATTCCTCGTGGGTTCAGAATTGACCCATTGATTTTATCGAAGCACTGCATTTATAGCATGAATGTTTTTCCAACTCACGCGCGAAGAGGTCGGAACTTTGGCTATTGCCCCACTGGTGCATGAGCTTACTTTGTAATAATTTAAATGAAGCCCACCGCAGCTTCGGTTTGAAATAAGCGTAAGTTCCAGCTTTGCAAGGGTATCTTCCGCCTAGAAAAAAAAAAATGAACTCGCTTTTCATGAGATGACCATGCCTGCTATGAATAAGCAAATGTTAGCTAGCATTGACTTTTATCGCTCTTTTGAAGGTGTTATTAGCTTCCCAAACTTTAGCCAGCAAATGATAATCTTGTTAACATCAGTGTCCAATCATCAGGGAGTTGATACAAAAGAACATAAAGCACTAAAACTTGTTATAAATTTCCTTAGCATCGTCGCGCATGTGTTTGCGCTCCAGCTCTTTACGCGTGTGCATCGCGTATACTGATTTGGTCCCATCGCCACTGAACATTACCTTTTCACAACCAGTAGCGCGCCAGTTTTGCGATAGCCCATATTCTCACAAATTCAGACCGAACAAGGCGTGAGAACCGAAATAGATGAGACAAGCTTCTACAGAGCTAGAGCTGCCAAGCCTAGCTTCGAATCTAGCCTACCTTTCCAGAGCCTAAGCGTTCCGCTGCCTCGGTAACATTTCAGTGGGGAATATTTCAATGAATAGAGAACGCGTGAAAGTTGATAGATACCACTTCCACAGAAAAATGTCTCCAGCACGCAGTTAACTCTCATCCCAAAGCGACAACGTTTTTTTATACAAGGATGCCACATGAAAACAAATAAAGCAGGAATGTCATATTCGACAGCGCAGAACATGATCCAGTGCGCCACTGAGTTCTTCGATTCGTAGTGCTTATAGAACGTTCAGTATATCGAGCATATACTAAATATTAGACTTTCGATGCAGGCGAAAAGAAAAACAAGGTCCGTGTGCTGTGCGACGTCAATGTGCGTTAAAAAAAAAAAAAAAAAAAAAAAAAAAAAAAAAAAAAAAAAAAAAAAAACAAGTGGTCGAAATTTCTGGAGCACTTCATTACGCCGTTTCTCATAGCCTGAGTCGCTTTAGGACATTACAGCCCATAAACCAAACCAACCAACCAAAACTTAGGGGACATTTAGGCTCCGCCGTTAAGGCTACGACGCGATAGCATTTCACACACACACTTTGTTGTGTTTCACACTTTTTATTTTTTTTTCAGTTTTTTTATTTATTTTATATTTACTGTTAATTTTATACACCTATACTTAGCACCGGCAACCACTGGCTTTCCATTCAGAGCAGTTTGACACCTTTGAATTCATTTTTCATTTTTTTAATCCTTGAATTAATTATCAGTAATAGATTTTCACATTTGCATTACATTTTTTTAATTAGCATCACGAAGCATTGGCGTTTAACTCTGAGCATTTTGACACGTTTGAACCCCCTTTTTCATATTTCATCTCTTTTATTGCTCTCATTCATCAATTAATTATACTGATTTCATAAACTCTTCATCGCCTGTCAATCAATCATCAGTCACTAAAACCAGAAATTACAATCATACAATTTTGTACGGAGCCCTCGATTAAATATTTTCGACGCGTGGTGCGGCTACTACTACTACTCCTTCGGCGGCTTTTCGAGTGAACGAGCTGTATAAGCTATCGTTTAAAACCACTATCACAAATAACTCGGCGTTTGCAATGTGATCGTTGACTTCCGAAGCGCGCATCGCGTCCAGTATTTATCGTACTTGTCTGTCTGCTTCAGATAATACACATCGTCAACGAACTTTTCCACATTGTTCAAGTTCGATTTACGGAAAATAAAAGTCAAGCAAGCAGATGTTTCTCAAGCCGCACCGCTGACGGTGCTCTGCGACGCGCCGCACATGCAGCGCGAGAGCTCTGCACGTACTCGGAAGGGAGCGGGAGTGTGTCAGTAGTACAAGGAGAACACGCAGCTGGCGCGGCCCCCATATTCCCACTTTCTGTTTTCCTGCCATAGATGGCGCTTCAGGATGGATGGATGGATGGATGGATGGAATATAGGAGCGTCCCCTTTGAAACGGGGTGGTAGCAGTAGCTATCATGCTCATTTTTCTCCATATATCTTAATTATTGATTTAGAATGGTTAACTAAACCATCATTCTATTTATTAAATTTTGCTCCTACATTACTAAAATTGTCACTTCTCTGCTTTTAAGCCACCAATCTTCCAGCCGTTTTTTGCTAGTTTCCACCGCCGGTTTATTCACCCGGCCACTGTTATCTCTAAACCCCAGAGCTTCAGAAACAGTGATTGCGCCTGCATCAACTTCCGGGTGGATACCACTGCATTCGAGTATAATATGGTCAATTGTTTCACTGGAGTTTCCACATAGAGCACATGCGTCATCTCCATTGTTAAATTTCTTTTTGTAGCTGCGTGTTCTAAGGCACCCTGATCTAGCTTTAAAAAGTAGGGCACTGCCTCTTGAGTTATCAAAGAAATCTTCCTTCCTGATCTGCATTTTCCACTTTCGGTATAATTCCACACTCCCGTCAGCAGCAGCAGCAGCGCCGCCGCGCGTTGCTTTGGGAGCCTATAAGCACGTATACCTGTACAGAGTGAGTTCCCGGAGTGTCTAGCGTTTTTTAAATGAAGTTTTTTAGTTGAAAGAGCACCTTTTCGGCACATGTCATCTGTCATGTGCATCACAATATCGCTACATGTTATCTAGCAGGCTTGAATATTCAATAGATAACTTTGCGACTATTATTGTTTGGATCTTTATGTACTGAGAAGCTTGTAGTCTGTCGTGATTAATACTGATAATAATTTATCAGTTAACAATAGTCAAATAATAAGCAATAAAAATTGCAATAAATAATCGGTTTTTCACATTTGCGAAGGTTAAATTTTCATGGCCGTCGCGGCGCAAGGAATTTCGGGGCTGCACTCGGGTAGAAGCGACACTGAGTGGCCGGAGACGGCGCTAGCCACGCCTACGAAAGCGCGCCGCGATATTGCGCGCCTATCCCGTGGGCTCTTTTCGCAGCGCCCGGGTGAGAGCTGCGAATTTGCGAACACGCCTTCGTAGCCGCCGCGGCGGCCACAAAAAAATAAATAAATAAATAAATAAAAATAAAAAATTGAAAACATTACAACCTATGTGGATGTTAGTTGCGATAGCCTTTAAACCTCTCAATAAATAAACCGCCTAATAGCAACAATTAAATCTTAGCTAGGTAATAATAGTTAACACGTCTTAGCAAGATTCTGATGCACATAACTGCCGACAATGTTATGTAGAAGAAAGCTCTCTTCTACCTCATGAAGTCAATTTTGAAAAAGTGCTAACGCTCTTCAGTGAAAGACCCTGCATGAAGTTGCACAACAGCCTCATTGCCGGGCCCTAACTGTCCTTTCCCCGACGCTGGCATTGAAAAATCTTCTCTTGCACCTCGCTCTCGCCTCTCACGGCGTCACCACTATACAAACTTCCCTCCCAGTATTTGGTCCACATGTTTGACAGACCCCAACGAGGGCCTACAGAGAGCCGTGGTGCGGTTCGCCATCGATATCTTCGGCGTGCAAGATAAGGCTGCAAATAACTTGAGCTCACTGCAGAAACTGCATTGGGAGAGTGCGAAAGCATAAGCGCTAGCGAGACAGTGGTGGCTCCTAGTCGACGCCGTTCCGCATCTACTTACCCCTTCGTTAAGATCCGACCGCCACTTTTCGACTGAAGACTTTTCGACTATGTGACTCAGCATTTATTGTTTATGACTCACATGACTCTTGAATCAAACTGAATGCTATCTCGACAGCTCGTATTTCCATTTCCGCTTTTTCCTCCTCACGTCATAGCGAGGACTGTAACAAGGCACCACTCTACACTTAGACGACGCAACCTAGGGGATGCCACTGCACTCTTCTGACTAGAGGTGTTCACGAACGAAACTTCCGGGCCTGAGCCCGTCCCGGACTCCATGCTACAGACTCGAGCCTAGCCTGGCCCGAGTCTGAAAAGGGTTGAGCCCGGCACGGCAAGACTCGACCTGCTAAAACTGTTGTTGAACGACGATACAGAAAGAAATATCTTCAGGATAATTGGTTTATTTAAGACAGCGGAATGCTCAGTTTTCCTGCTTCAGATGAAAAATTTGTAGAATAAGCACAGGCATAGCACATACATAGAATTATTTTCTATATTATTATGCAAAGAAAAGAAGTTCTGCAGTGATGAATGCAAGAGGCAGTTGCGACACTTCTGGATCAAGAATCCGGAAGTTTCTTTCCCTGCTCTAACAAGTGGCTGGAATGACGAATGCGTTCTTTCGCAAGAAGAGCAAGTTTTGGGCACATGGCTTCACTTCTGCTCCAAAGGCGCGCTAGCCCTACCTAGCTGAACGAGGGGCTTATACTGTGGCCAAGTACGCGGTGAGCTCGTCTCGCTAACCGTGCGCCTTTCACGTGTATCTTCACGGCGCCGCCACTTCATTGCCTGCCCCAAGAAACAAAAGGAAAATCAAGCACCGCGAATGCTGAGCTATGTTCCGCTTTAACCCAGGCCATGTCGAGGCTGGAGCGAGCCACAACACAGACGCATAATAGGCGACAGCGTGACGCAAATCTCGAAACGAATGCCTAAACATCTGCGCTGATGTTACCGAAGTGGAGATGCGAAACTCGGAAATCAATAGCCCACAAGCAACCCCTCTGCTTGGTCATTGATGGCTAGTAAAAACCCGTTCACAGCAAGGACGCGTTGTGTAAAGGTGGATCGACTTCTGGATAGAACTCGATTGATCTCGCGTGAGGAGGTGACTGAAAAGCAATGCTGTGCGTTCGAAAGTCGAGACACCTTGCGCACCATGACTATACTCGCACTTTCTCATGAGTTGCGTGTACTCGTGATTGCTGTGTCCGGCCCGGCCCGGCCCGCCCGAGACAAATGTACCCGGGCCCGAGGGCTTCCGAGCAGCCCAAGCTCGGCCTGCGGTCCGAGCTGGACACGGGCTTTCGGGCCGGCCTGAGCTTCTGCACACCTCTACTTCTGACTCAGTTTTGAACTTCGTACTGCGCCAACCCATTCGACTGCCCCTAGCCGCATTACATCTTACTGCTACGGGAATGGTATCGACTCGTGCCTTTCACCTACCCATCAGATGCTCGGACGCTCGACGCCCAGCGCAGCAGTGCTACTCGGTTCTGCCTCCTCCTGTTATCATGAACCAGGCTTGCTGCGAGTCAGCGTTTTCGTGGTGTGCTACCGGGCGGGCGAGCGTATAGTTTTGCTTATAATAAGAGCAGTGGCGCATCTTAGTGAAGTAATTTTGAAATGGATTAGTTTTCCTGCGAAATTATTGCCCTAAAGTGATTCGTTCCATTACTAAATTACTAAAACAGAAAATAGTTCATTACATGCAAATTACTGTAAAAAATAATTAAATCACAGCAATTCAATTGCTCCAATGTCTGGTCATAGCAGTACGACAACCACGTGGAGTTCTTTAACTTGCATTGACATCACACAAAACACGGGCGCCTTATCGCCACCATCCAGAAGCGGCCGCCGCCCACGACCGGTACCGAACTCGCGTCCTTGGATTCTGCAGTCGAGCGCCCTAACTTGCACTGAGCCACCGCGATGGGGTCCTGGCTTCTTCGTGAGCAGTTCTGGTACTGTGACAAGCATTTTTGCCGTTGCGATTTTTCAAAATGATCTTCCCTCAATCGCTGGCTCGTTTGCGCTGAAAGTGCACCCGGAGGTCGTTCGACAGCGGTAGTTGTTAGCTTCGAGTGCGCATGATTAAAGCCCGGAATCGCCTGAGTAGACATCAAGGGACCGAGAGCCGCTAACCTGTTTCCGCCATAGGGCGGCGGTGGGATCACGTGTCGTTTGCAGAGGAGCAGTCGATTCTGGGCTTGTGTGATGAGCGGCCGATCCGGGCAAGTGCCGTAGTCAGACTTATTACGAGACGAAAGTTACCGCAATATGTCAGTTCCGTGAGAGTTGCACGACGAATGAGCCAGCGGATTATTATCGTTCATCACCTGAACATCTTTCAGGTGGTTGTGTGTGTGTGTGTGTGTGTGTGTGTGTGTGTGTGTGTGTGTGTGTGTGTGTGTGTGTGTGTGTGTGTGTGTGTGTGTGTGTGTGTGTGTGTGTGTGTGTGTGTGTGTGTGTGTGTGTGTGTGTGTGTGTGTGTGTGTGTGTGTGTGTGTGTGTGTGTGTGTGTGTGTGTGTGTGTGTGTGTGTGTGTGTGTGTGTGTGTGTGTGTGTGTGTGTGTGTGTGTGTGTGTGTGTGTGTGTGTGTGTGTGTGTGTGTGTGTGTGTGTGTGTGTGTGTGTGTGTGTGTGTGTGTGTGTGTGTGTGTGTGTGTGTGTGTGTGTGTGTGTGTGTGTGTGTGTGTGTGTGTGTGTGTGTGTGTGTGTGTGTGTGTGTGTGTGTGTGTGTGTGTGTGTGTGTGTGTGTGTGTGTGTGTGTGTGTGTGTGTGTGTGTGTGTGTGTGTGTGTGTGTGTGTGTGTGTGTGTGTGTGTGTGTGTGTGTGTGTGTGTGTGTGTGTGTGTGTGTGTGTGTGTGTGTGTGTGTGTGTGTGTGTGTGTGTGTGTGTGTGTGTGTGTGTGTGTGTGTGTGTGTGTGTGTGTGTGTGTGTGTGTGTGTGTGTGTGTGTGTGTGTGTGTGTGTGTGTGTGTGTGTGTGTGTGTGTGTGTGTGTGTGTGTGTGTGTGTGTGTGTGTGTGTGTGTGTGTGTGTGTGTGTGTGTGTGTGTGTGTGTGTGTGTGTGTGTGTGTGTGTGTGTGTGTGTGTGTGTGTGTGTGTGTGTGTGTGTGTGTGTGTGTGTGTGTGTGTGTGTGTGTGTGTGTGTGTGTGTGTGTGTGTGTGTGTGTGTGTGTGTGTGTGTGTGTGTGTGTGTGTGTGTGTGTGTGTGTGTGTGTGTGTGTGTGTGTGTGTGTGTGTGTGAGAGAGAGAGAGAGAGAGAGAGAGAGAGATGGGAGAGCACAAATAGGTACGTCCAGGATGAAAGCTATCGATGTCATGACTAAAAGCTGGTATACGGTTTGAGCGCAGAAACCGAGTAGGATGTCTTTTTGTGCACAGATGGAAGTTAATTGAGACAATGACGTGCAATGCCAAGCGCGCGAGTGTATGCGAGAGTTTAAAATGCGGAGAAATCTGGTACGGTGACAGCTACGACGCTCCGTACTCACTTCCCACAAGGAATTTCTGGTTTCGAATCCACTGCCAAAATAGGGGAATTCGCCGATGTCTGTCCGAGACCGCTCTTTCTCTCTGTGATTTTGAACCGCGAAAGAGGTGGCAATGCGCGGCTCACGCGGCTTAGCCAATGAGGAGGCAGATAGGCTGCATAGCTACAGCCAATGAGAGAGTGACACGTATCACAGTTGCGGACGTCATAGAGTGTTTACATGCGCGTCACTCCAGACCTGAGCAGTCGCGTGCCGCTCGCGCGCCCTCAACTTCGGCCTCTGTTCTCGCGTCTGTCGCCCCTCAGCCTTCATGAGCAGCAGATGTGTAAGCTTGGTGCTTCCTAGATATAGGCTCCGCGCCGCTCATCACATCGTGAAGCAGCTTGTGCTCACATCCGTGCGCTCATCTTCAAATTCACTTTCACGCTCTTTGGTTTCCTTTCTTTGCCCTGGGGAGTCTTCCACCCCCCCCCCCCCCACTCCCTTATTTTGTTCATTGCTCTAAATGTAGTAATGCCAAAACCCTTCTGTGTAAAAATGTACAGAAAGTATAGCAGGAATAAGCCATGCTAGCACACCTATTTCGCTTTTGAATAACTACTCAAACTGGCTCGAAAGTTTCTTTTTCCCTGGGTGCCGTTCGCACACGCCAGGAAAACTCTGTTAGGCTGAGGCACAAGGCAATATTATGTGGTAGCGTATACAGCTCGATTCGCCAAAAAGCTGCCGCCGTATACTTTTTCTGCGGCGATCGGAAAAAATACTGCTTGGTCGACAGGGTGATGACGTCAAAGCCACATGACCTTGCGAGGGAATGCCAAACACCCTATATTAGAATAAGGCTAACGAATTGGAGGAGGGTCCAAGTGAACGCCGGCACTCCATAGCTCCGGCTCGTCGTTGCGAGGAGCAAGCCGCCGAAGACCACGCGGTGCAGGGGTGAACTTGGAGGCCAAGCAAACCCTGGTACTACGCGAAGGTGGGACGCAGCGAGGTCTGCTGGAAGCGGAGTTTGTCAGCAAAAGCCTCCCGCTGTGATTACAGCCGTGGTTGCAGCTGTGATTGCACTGTTCCTAGGGGCAGCAGTGCGGTGGGTCGCGCTGAAGGGCCGCCTTTGCCGGCGGCTTGCAGAGGGCCCGTGTGCCCAGGAGCACACGGGGGGAACCAGGTTAGAGGACGGACGGCGAGGGGCTGCGCCAGGAGTGCAGCGAGGCGCCGTCGTCCAACAGTGCGGCAGACTGGCGGCAAGGCTACAGGGTTGGCCTACAGCAGGTGCCGCTTGATGATGTAGCGAGCAGCTTCGAAGTGGGAATGTCGAAGAAGCTGCAGCGTGGTCGCCAGGAGCTATCCTCCAGGCTGCTATTCATGGTGGAGAAGGGGGCCGCCGCCGCCACAGCTAACGACGGCGGCCCCGAAGAAGCCCTTCTTGTATGGATACAGGCGACGCGACTGCCGAAGTGGCCAAGGCGCGAAATACTCTAATCGGCTCGGAAACGGAAACGGCGTGGAAGACTCTAATCGAGGTAGCGGGTGGCCGCTAAAGCAGCCTGCATTGAGGAAGAGGCTCTCCGGCGCAAGGGAGCGCGCGGCGTGGGACTTGAACGCGTGCTGCTATGAGCAAGGAGCGCAAGCAATCGCACGCGACGGTGGCACCGTGGCACGAATGCAACTGACGCGACGAGAGGCGCGACAAAAGCGCGGGAGGAGTGCGACTAAACATCCACCATCATCGGAGGTCCAGAAGGGAATTCCTCAGAGCTCCGAGACTCCGCACGTCCTCGGAGGCATGGTTCGTAGGACCACATCTCTTCCTTTCCACATACGCTCGCTCTGCCGACGGACCATGACAGATCCATGCCACCAATGGGTCTTTCAATCAATGGAGCTGGCAAAGTTTTCGCTTTAAAACTAAATTCGCGGTATGAAAATGAGATATTTAAGGCGTGATTGTATCTATTCTTAAACCGAAGCTTAAATATCTTCCTAATTTTTTTTTTGCCCGTTTGCTCTGATTAAGACGGCTGGATGAGTGCTTTCGCATTAATAAGTGGAGCCGATTTCAGTTATATTCGATCGAGCCTAAAGCATTTGTCGTTATACATTACTTTGTTGCAGTAGCGCGAAGTATAATCAAACCTGTTCAATTGATTAGTCGAGAGGTGTATTTTCTTCCCAGCTTGTAAAGGATGCTAGCGGGCTTGCTAAGGACTATTACAAACCAAAGCGTAATGCGCGTTTAAACCTCGCATGGCGTGCCCATAGAGAGCCTCGTCTCGTTTTTATTTCGGTTGCACTGCAGCTCGCATTTCGTCAGACGGCACCTCATAAAGCAGAGTAGAGTAGGCGTCGTGTTGGTCCCGTAAGGAGGCAATGCAATCGATGGTCTTACAACGCAAGTAATTTTGTATTATTAGCGACATGAATACAGCGACTGCAACGAAGTAAGTCAGCAGGAGGAGAAAGTTGACGCTGCGAGTAGTGGTAGCAGACTGTTTTCCCGGCATTTTTAACGCTCACCCGGAAACGAGCCTCGTCATTGCCAAGGTTATTCTCGTTGCGCTTATTATTACAGAAGAAAAGCTGGCGCCACCATCTATTCGGGTTTCTAAAATACCACTTCAGCCACCATGAGTGCTCGGTATTAGCACTGTAAGCATTTGTTTCGGTAAGGAAAAGTTAGGGCACAAGGGGGGATATGTTCTGGGAGCTATTATTCCGATCTAGCGCCACCGTCTTTGAGGAATTCTTAAAGAGCCTGGTCATCCGCCATGGACGCTCCAACCATCATGAGGCGGGCCGACGGACTGTAGAACTACAACGTTTGGCCAAAGAATATTGCGAAAATAAACGTTGTTTCACAACGCAAATGCCCTGGCATTCAATAAGCTGGCAACAGACAAATTGCAACAAACGAGCATGAAAGTGTGCAAGTGTAAAATTTCCCCAGAACGAGAGATGACCTTCTCTCCTACTGGCCAAATTATAGCACACCGTCGAAACCAATTTTTTCCTTTAACAGCCACACATTGCAAGCAAATATTTTTTTTTTTGCGAAAAAGAAACAACACCGCTCAAACACTTTAAGAGCGTTATTACACGAATTTGAGAAAACAGGAACACTGCACTGGCGCCGCCTGCTTTTGCACTTTGTACACAACGGTTTTTATGAACAATAATGGCGCTTCGAGAAATTCGTCTCCAAACGCCGAAGTGCCGGCTCTCACCATGTCCTGACGCTGCGCGTGTGGACTCTTCGCAGAAAAACATGAAATAAAATGCGGAAATCCATCCTACCACAAGTCAACAGTTGTGTTCATGTTGACAACAGCAGCGTGTGGATATTTCCCGTGAATGAATTCATGAAATCGCTTCTGCGTGCAATAGGTGGCCACCTCCTGGCTTCGAAATCTGCGGTTAACACAACTGTCGCTTGTCGACTATCTTGAGCTTCTAAAATATATTTTGCGTCATCAAAAACCACGGTAGCCAATGACGAATGCAACCTTTTATGACCCAGGCTGGAGTGGAACATGGCGGCAATAGGTCCAGAAATCAACCACGGACTTGCGCTTACCATTTATCTTCCTCTCTTAACGACGCGTAGCATTTTTTTTTTTTTTTGCACTTTCACATCACGAACCTTCTGATGCGCTTCCTGTTCTCGCAGAGTCACCGAGCCACTTATACGCATTTATACAATTATACACACTCCTTGCAATGCTTGTCCCGGCTAAACCGTTTATTCCCAGTAGTTCAATTTTGCCGAGAAATCTAATTTGACTGCCAGTATTTTATTCCAAATCTGTTGGGGTGCTGACAGATTCGATCGTCTGCAATGACGGCGAAGCAAAACAAGCGGCTGTCCTAGCGATTACGCTTGTGGCGCCATCTCGTTTTGTTTGCAGCAATCCTGCAACCGAGATTCGACGGAACAATATTAAGGAACATGGGTAGAATTGTTTCGCTTAAGATTTGAAAATCTTTATTTACAGCCATAATTATATATAATGATCATCAAAACTTGACTTGGCCAAATCTGCACCTAATTTCAAAAGTTTTTCTTGTGCTTTGCAATATATCTTTTCGAGCGTGACACGCAACGAGATGGAGCCATCGGAGCAATCGCATACAATGCGAATGTTCGACTGTTTCTATTCGAATCAACAAGTAGCCCCGAAAAGATGGGTAGAAAAAATTGCTGACATCATACTGCCATTCCTGGGCGAAATTCGAACTCTGGAGATTCAACTATTTAGCTGGGAGAAACATTGTGCGGGATACGTATAACTGCTGAACACGAGATATGTCACAGGGACAGACTTTTTCAAGAACGTTTTTTCTCGCGTTATTCGAAAGCTCCATCTTAATAAATACCCAGCTGTGGAGCTAATAAACATGGCAGATTAATTGAAAACTTAATTTTTCTGTACGATAGTCTCGTTTTTTTTTTTTTTTTTTTAAATTGTACACCGTGTACGCTAACACTGACATCTTGAACACGATACATGCAGTTCGCTATATGCAACTCAATGAACACAACGACTGCCGCGCCGCATAGGCCGCGTGCAGAACATGGCATGAATAGGAGCCCATATTTTGTATGACTGTATTTGAAAATACTAAGATAGCTTTAACGGAATCAAATGAATAAACACATCCAGGATCATGGAATGCACATCATAATTCTCCTTGTCTACCATGGAGATCATAGTAGCGATGGCAATTACGCTGCAATTAGTGATGCACCATGTGCACCAGCAACGCTTAGGCTTTCGCATTTCTGCCGTGTAGATTCCACAGTGCTCTCGGAATTTTAGACGCAGCTCTTTGGCGCCCGTTCCCGCATTTCTCAGTAATTAGTAACTAGTAACGTAATCGTCGGCGTCACGTTGTTCCTCGTAAACACCTCCGCAGCTAAAAAAGAACGGTATCATAGGATAGAGCATGAAGGAATAGTGTACAAGAAACAAAATTTTTGATTTTGATTAGGTAATTAATTAAGGTCATCCACAATAATAATTGGTTCACAGAAAAGGAAAGGCTCAATGTCTGCCACACCTGTCCTGTGGACCCCTTACCCACGCCATGAAGGGAGGAAGGTGGGAGTGAAAGCGGAAGAGGGAAAGGGGAGCCGTAGTGGAGTGTTCCGTAGTGGAGGGCTCTGTAATAATTTCGATCCCCTGGGGATCGTTAACGTGCACTGACATCGCACTGCACATGGACGCCTCTTCGTTTCACCTCCATCAAAACTTAGAGACAGTTAAGTGGTTTACAGGAAAGGAAAGGAAAGGAACTTTAAGGCCCATTATGTCACTCGCGGAAGAGTAACTAGTTGGTGTGGAATGTGTGTGAAAAATAAAAAAGTTGTCTGTTTTGTACATACATGTCTTGTTCGAATTGTTTGCCTCAATCTATCGAAAAGCTGAAACAGCTGGTAAGCTGCGCTCAAATTTCGCATTAAGAACTAACCTAACCGTCGGATTATTCTTTTTTTTTGCTGGTGGTGGATCGAATCGCGCACGACATTTATTGTTGTTTTTTTTTTTTTTTTTTTTTACAACGTTTCAATAGGCTTTCCACTGGTTTCTATGGAAGGAATTGGCGCTAGAAATGGAGGACAATGACTTCTATGAAAGTTTCCTACCCATGCCCACGTCGCGAGCTAAACGTGCCATTAACTAAGAGGTACAGATTTTGATAAAACCATAATTAAGAGTATACTAAGATAGTTTTAAATAGAATGAAATCAATAAACTAAATAAACCCTTTATATACCGCTGATACCAACTGTTACAAACCGCCAGCGGCTGGCGGACGCCTGCCAACGGGTCGGCGGCAGAGCCCGCTAGAGCCCAACGAGACTGATGGCTGGGGCAGAAAGAACAAGGTTTATTGTGTGGCTTGGGTTTTTATATCAAGCCAAAGGAAAACGAGAACGAAAGGAAAGCTGCAAGCAGAGGCTGCCGTGACGCTTGGTGATAACGACGAGCAGAGCGGAGGCGGGCACACGTGGCGCTGACGAAGCATTTAGCAGTTCGCAGCACCAACAATCATTTTTGCCTGTATTAACGCTGCCGATAGCAGCGCCAGAGCCGCTACAACAAGCAGCGTCTTTGGTTGTCTGATTTTCTTTTTTGAAGGCATTTTATAAGCGAATCAAGAAATATTAAAGAATAAAAGTAGCTGTAATTTATTTAAAGAAAAAAGGCTTCCTTGAGTTAACAAGAAACTGTCTGTATGGCATTGGAATAGTCATAAAACGTAATATTTTCACTTCAGACGTTCCGAGCAGATATCATGTTGTAGCAACGAAAGGACACCGTATGGAGCAACCATCCGCTAAAACCTCACTTTCTTAACCAATTTAACATATTAATTCCTGGTTAAACCGCGAGTTTTTCCTACGTTGTGTACAACAAAACAAAAAAAAAAGAAAAGACGGCTACACAGTATGAAAGAGAACTGAACAAAGGTTGAAGGTGACCCTCAGTCCGCTAGCCGAGTTAACGTTTTGACATGTCCCTTTGTTCAATGCTTCTATACCCAGTAGCCATTTTCTTTATTTCGTTCTCGCACAGACGAAGGAAAGTCCCCTTGTCGAATCATTGGCTCGGCTTGCGAACTGGGGCTCCCCCTCAACCCTTGTTCAGTTCTCTACCACCGAGTGGCGAGATCTACTGGAATGGGCAATTTGTTTCGTACTCGTCTTTTTTAGGGGCTTGCGACGCGTATAGGTGGCGTTAGCAGCCGCTCAGACGGAAGCTGCGGTTTATCCGCGCCAATCGGTTAAGTACGAGAACCTCTCTCTGAGCTGGATATGACGTAGTAGGCGCAGCCAATTTAACTCTGAGATTCCTGGAACACCATTGTGCTAAGCACATGAGCTTATTACATGCTTATTAAATATTCCCTTCCTCGCGCGCACACACACACACACCGCGCTTTCTGCGATGAAAACATCATGCGGCACTATAATTAGGTCTGCGTTGTGGGCCGGTCTGTTCCACATGACAGAGAATGCTATTACAGCTATTTATTAAAATACGGGACAGGAAAAGAAAGAAAGGAACCCATACACATATATTGGCAACAAAAACAGCCTTTATCAAATCAGAACCCATATGTACTATATGCAACCATTTGTCCATAACATCATGCGGCAACATAAAATACGGTAAAAATTCGAAGGGGCACTTTGGGCCACTAAAGTGTGATGAGGCGAAAGCCTTTGTAGCGCGGTGGTTGCCGAGTCGTTTGGGCGATCTTTGCTGAACTGTGGCTGACTGCTTACTGCGCCATTCGTTCAGTGCAGCGGTCCGGATCTAGTACACTATAGGCAACCTGCAATGGAGTTTGCTGAGACATGTGGTGACACCTAGCGGCCGACGGGAGCTAATACTGAGGCGGTGCAGAAGCTGACGCCGTGTATGTTGCGGCCGCTGTGTTCCTTCTGCGTTCGCGTTTTGTTATCCCAGTGAGTGTGATTTACTCATTTAGTGACTTCAGGGGTCTCGTGCGAGACTTCGACTACTACGGATGTGAACAAGAATAAAAATAAGCGCAGAGGCGGCGAGAAACACAGCCACAATCGCGAAGGAAACCCAAGCGTACCGCTTGCTGGGAGAACCTGGAGAGAATGATGAGAGAAGGGTATAGTGGCTGTGAGAGAGTAATGTAACTGAAATTCGTTTTGTTATGGGGCCAATGGAGTACAGACGCCAAGGAGCTAAAATAAGACGATTGTCCGTTGAGCAAAACAAACGCTATAAACTTCGACTCGGGAGTCGCACGCTGGTTGGGGCACTCTCCTCAGTACGCGCTCCGCGCTGCAAAATCTGGCGTGTACTAGTATATGCTGTGCAGAATCGAGTGGCATTGTCATTTTAAAGGGCGTAACGTCCAGAAAAGCAACAAAGTCGTGCAGCCGCAGCATCGAATTCCAGCAGTGTTTCATCGGAGGCGAAATTTAAAAAAATACATATGCTCGTGCATCTGTGAACCGGATTTCTAATGCGGTGTCAATTAGGAACCTCAAAGCCAAAATATGTTCAAAACTTCCAATTACAGATTTGGTTATTTATCTGTAAAATAGTTCTTAAGGTGCTGAAAAAGGTGAAGTGGCGGAGTGTGGAGGCCCGTGATACGTACTGTGTACGCGAAGCATAGAACTTCATTCTATCGTTCCGCGCCAAACATTTCTTGCACCGACTGCTCAAGCTGCTGAAGAGTTTCTTGTCCCAGACAATAGGCCGTTCCATCATTAGTAAAAACAGCAAAAAATCTTAACTCTAACGACCTCATTTACGGAAACTTTGCCGTTGAGTACAAGCATTTCCCGCCGGCTTTCCCCAAGCTTGTGGTACGGAGGTATAAAATGCATGCCAGTTGTTGTTGTTAAAAATTTTATTTTTCCACTGAAGTAGGAGGCCCCCTACTCTCCGCCCCCGACACGCAGGCCTATGGGAAGGAGGCCGGGGCCTCCGTGACCAAATGCCAGTTTTTGTTGATGACGCACGCTACAACCGCACAGTGCTTGCAATCGCCACGACATCCGTAGCGGGTACAGCACCATGTCTCCTGTAACCTCAGCGGCACTGCTTAAAGGTGCACCACGAACAAACGTGTTCGCCATGGTATTAAACTGTAAAGCGCAACCGCGAGAAAATTGTTATGCTGCTGTAATCAAACAACAAGAACAAAAAAAGAAGAAACGGCGATCAATCTCTTCTCAGGTTCTCTCTACACTTTCAAGGTTTTTATTCCTTTATTCATATCTTAATTCATTATCACATATCCGACTGATGCCTTAAGGCAATGAATTTCATTACAAAAAAAAAAAAACATCTCCGTCTACTCAGGCGAAATTCAAAGTTGTGCTCGCGGGTGTTCCGTCGCGAGCGGCGCGCACTTCGCGGTGACGTCGACACCTTTCACGTTCTAAACTTGGCCATTCTCAAACAGGCGGTGTCCTTTCGCCAGTATTGGTCTTCGGAAGTAGCTCTGAAGACATTCAATTGCCTTAAAACCGCAGAAAATGAGAGCCGAGATGCTTCCCGCCGTACAACGGCGAACGCAACCCGACCGCGCCGGCCGCCTCAGATTAGACGGCGCTGCCGTTGGCGGCGCTGAACGCTGCACTCCACTAGCGCCGCCTGGCCACTGCAGGTTGCCTATAGTCCGGAGTCAACTGACGCAAAACGACGAGCAAGCGCCGCGAGATAGTGGCGCCACCTCTGACGTCTCTGCTCATGCCATTTGTCACGCCACCTGTTGCGCCGAAGTGGTACCACCCATTGACGTCATGGGATTAACTTTGATGACATGACGTGGTTAATAACTCATTGTAATTGATCATTGTCTTAATTTATTTTAATTATTCGATTTCAAATTTAATTTTATTTGGTTAATTCTGTTAATTGTTTTGTATTGGTATTCAATTTGTTACCGATTTTTTGTTTATGATGACGTCATTTTATTGACAGATTGAGTGACACTTTCTGCTGACGGACGAGCGCACGCACACACACTTATGAGCCTATAAAAGCTTTCGCCCTAAAACAATAAACATACTACAGCATGAGCAAGATTAAACAGCGAAAATATTTAGTTTTTCCAAGGATTCCCGGCAGCTATGTGGAGTATGAGCAGTGCCTGCACGTCCGTTAAGGGCAAAACGTTAGTTTTCAGGGCGCTTGATGTGCCTGGCCCTCGGTGCCCCACTGGCTTGAGCGAATCAAGAAACTCCAGATGACCAGTGTCTCATTACCTCCTTCTGGCGATCTAGAGTTTCTTGATTCGCTCAAGCCAGTGGGGCACCGAGGGCCAGGCATATCAAACGCCCTGAAAACTAACGTTTTGCCCTTAGCCACCAAGGACGTGCAGGCACTGCTCAAGCACAGTCCTCAGGATAGAGTCGTGGGTTTGGCTGTCTGGATCGCGAGCTCGCACATCGGCAATTTGATCACGGCCATATGTACCGCTGGTACTTAGGGTATGGCAAAACACTGCCACAAACCAACATGAGTGCAGCGGCCATTGTGCTGAGCCCTGTCTGGACACGAGCTGTCATGCCCTTGTTGGCCACGGTAGTCTTCTCAGGGTAAGCCTGAACCGGCAAATACTTGCTTAATTGGCACGCCGCGGACTTCACAGAAGCAAGCAGCAGGGGTGCTCGCGTTGTCAGATGGAAGGAAGGATGCACTAGGTGCGATCCTTCTTGAGAGGACCTTACGCTCAAAGTTCCCGAACACTCCGGGAAACCGTGAACCGAAACAGCGTGCTGCTCCACGAAAGTGATGACCGTGGAACGAAGCTACTAGAATATACTGGCTAGAGTGCCGACCCTCAGGAGGCGAAAGCAATGACTACCAGCGGCTGTCACATAAGGGCGTTGTGGAGTCTGCTAAAGGTTCTCACAGCTCCTTTAGGAGTGTGCGTGTCTGCTAGGCAGCCGGCCGAAACGGTTTCAATCGAACCGCAAGACTCTCCTTCGGCATGCGTCGACGTGCTCTCTTGATGTCTTACTCTGCAAGCCGTACAGGGTCCACCGGGGCCGTTCACAAATACACGTTTTTGCTACTTGAATGATATCCACTTCGGCACATGGAAACATGGAATGCCCGTTTTTTGCAAGGCCGCTTTACCCGTACATTCTTCAGATGTGGCATTCGGATAAGTAATCACTGTCACAATTTGAACGCACCAAACATGACACGCTCTCGAGAAAAGGCATGCAAGGAATTACGCAATAATGCACTCGACAACGCCAGATGTGGTAAGCGGTATCGTCTGCTAAGCGAAATCACCTGCTACGCGGGATCGTCGTCTCCTTTGCAGCGAGAAATTATGAAGTCGCGAACAAGGCCAGGAAAGAAAATATACAGATCACATGTACAAAACCCTTTATACCAAATGCTGTGTACTGATTTACAGTGATGATGATGATACTCCAGCACACTTACTATGCGCAGCGTCCTCAATCGGCGACTGGTGACAGTCATTGCAAACGGCGTCATGGGGTCTGGGGAACTGCAGGCGCACGGAATACTAGGCCTATACTTCGTCTCACAAGGGGTTTGCAGCAAGGTGGAAGAGAGGGGCTCCGATGGCGCCGCGAGGAGCGACCGCTTAGTGTGATGTTTACGCATGACGCGGCCGCCAGGGGCAGCACCGGTACTGGGGCCCTGTCTCGTCACTCGTTTCGCTGGCGTTTCTATGGGCGCGCCCAGGCAGAGCGCTTGATTTTGACACATAAGGGCGTTCGCCTGCTTGAAGCAATTTTTTTTTTATTGGAGGTATGCACCTTTATATTTCTGTCCATTTTCTGGGTTATAATTCGACTCGGGGCCGCATGAATGATTTCTTAACTGATATGCAGCTTGCGGTTTATGACAAACACGAGTAATACAGTATTTTCTTAAAGCACTCCTGTGAGCGGCGCGTAAAGAACATCCACCAAAAAAGTGCAAGTTGACTTTGTGAGCCTTCACAGCTGCCAACTAGTGCAAAGTTTCAGGTAATGTCGCGCTGAAAAAAAAAAAACTACTAACACAGTTACGTTCGCGCACTCCGCTGTTTGAATTCCTTCTCGCTGTTCTTATTTCCAGTTGCAACAAAAACACGGTAATGTCCTGATTTATTGCATTACGGACAATTGTAGAAGCTTTTGCTGCAACCCAAATGTAAACATGAAGCACGAAATTTAAACAGCGGAACCAATAGGCTCGCCTTTGCTCGCATTTGTTTTTATTACCATGTACAGCCATTATCAAAAGTTTACAGCCTGGGAGGTCTACGCCTGAGCGATACTATGTGGCTCGTAATGCATTCCCAGGTTTCCATACTTGCTGAAGGCAAGCAGATTTTTCGTCCTACCCTTTGCAATGGCTAGGACTTCCACGATTATTACAGGTCATATTATAGGGCTTAAAAGCAAACCTCTAGGCTGTAAATTTTTGTTAAAGGCTGTACCTGTGCGTGTCATGCATCACAGCACAATTTACAGGATGCTTAGGGCGATTCCGTGGAAGATCGAACAAAGGATGGTCGACCGACCTTATGAATTCATATTAAAATTTGATGTATTGTTGCCCGATGACTGGAAAGAAGATACCTGCAATTGGTTTTGTTGCCCATTTTTTTAGGGCCATAGGAAATTAATAATAACGAAGAAGTGGAGTGCCGCGCTTATGTACTCTGTTGTTTTCGACAACTTTGGTTATTGATTACTGAGAGTATGATAAAGTTAGGTAGCTGAAAATGGTCTCACATAAAATATGCATGCTTTTGTTTGTATTTAGATAATTTTGTTGTTGTTTTTTTTTTGTGGAAGTGTAGATTTTATTTATTTAAATGAACAATAAAGGAGAGGTTGGTGCCGCATAGCGGTTCCGGCTACTCCTTTCCATCAAATTTATAAGAAACACCTGGTCTGTTTTTATAAAATTTTTGAAAATATAATTGGTTCACAGGTAAAGAAATGCGCAGTATCTGTCACAAATGTTCTGTGGGACACCTGACCAGCGCCTTAAGGGAAGGGAGGAAGGTGGGAATGAAAGCGGAAAGAGAGAAAAGGGTGCCGTAGTGGAGGGCTAAGGAGTAATTTCGACCACCCGGGGATCTTTAACGTGCACTGACATCGCACAGCACACGGACGCCTCTTCTTTTCGCCTCCATCGAAACGCCGCCGCCGGCGGTCGGGATCGAACGCGGGTACTCCGGCACAGTAGTCGGTCATCCTAACCACTGCTCCAACGTGGCGCGGCGGAATCGACCCAGGAAATGAAATTTTGCCTATTTTACAGGCCTTTGTCGCAAAAAACGTTTGTGGTAGAGCGGCAATACTTCCTCATTATGTTATCAGCATATTTATCTATCAAACTGCAGAAACCTACATTTATATAACGTTTCAATACAGACGTACGATCGCGCTAATTTCAAGAAAACAGCGAACAATGAAAATTTCTGAGGACAACTTTTTTTTTTGCATTTCTTACACTTTGTCCACCTATTTCCTTTACTTCAGCTTTCAAATTCGTTTAAGACATATTGCATAATTTCGTTGCGCTAGTAATTACTACCACTCCAATAACGCCCTTGAGCAAGTCTCAGCGCACGACGCAGGTTTCAAGATTCTACATTTGTGAATTACACACTATTTTTCAATTGTGGCATAGTATTGTATTTAGTCATTTTTGTCTCGACGTTGCAAATTACCGGTAGACACCATTGTGAATGATTCGGAAATTTATACGCGTGGTGTTCCGGATGCGCTTGTGGCATCGGGCAGCACTGAGATGTTTTTCGAATCTTACCTTCATCAAAACACGGATTGCACAAAAATACGATATAGTTCAATGATCAAGCAACGTATTCCAAATATTATTAGAGAATTTAAGAAATTGAGAAGGTCGCGGAGAACTGCCTCACTAAAACACCATGTTTCTTGGCTGCAGTCATTTATTTTAACCATTAGACGACGCACATTACCTTCATCCTGCGCACAGTTTATTTGTTTCATGCAGTCTAGGCTATGCGTGCCGGCATGAAGTGTGAGCTGCAGATCGAACGCGTGGCAAAAGACCCAGTCTGACCTTGGATGCCGTCGTCTGTGATAGGCACGCGCATCCGGCTGCAGATAGCTTTTCTTTTTTTGGTTGTTCGATGCTTCGCTTTGCCACTAGGGCGCCACGTTCATTCTGATACCATCTGGCGCCGCACAGTTTCTCATGTGGCAACGGTTGTCGCGCCAGCGAGGGTAAAGCGGGCGCTCAGACCTCCCTGACAGCGCTTTGATCTTGCTTCCTTCGCCGCTGTGTTATCTGCGTCTGGTTGCGGTGCAAACAAGGGGCGGATAGAATAGCGAGGCTTCATTGCACATGCATTGAACAGCTACACAAGAGGCATTTCACCGGTGGAATGATGTCATAAAGCTGCTCTTTAATTGGCCAGACGTGGCAACAATCTGCTAGAAGCACGCCCGGTGCGCGCGTTACGGCTAAAGCCCCGCGCGCTGCAGCGGCGCCGCTGCCGCGCTGAACAGATGGTTCGCCGTTGCTTCTGTGTCGCCGTGACTGCATTGCTATGCAGGCTGCTAAAGAGAGATGTCGACGACAAGCTGCGGCAAGGAATCGACAACGTGCTCAAGAGATGGTGGAAGAACGTCGTGCTAAGCGTCGTACACAAGATGAAGCTCGGCGACTACGTTCTAGCACTCCAGTGCTTCCACCTCGTCGGCTACTGACGAACACATGACTGCGCTGGAACGCCGCAATGCCACCAAGCGAAGAACGCGCGCTGAAAAATTGCCGGAAGGACAGTCGTAGTCATTGTGTGCCATGTGTTACTCTAGAGCCAAAGTATTGAACCACACAAGACGCCACAAGCGAACACACAAGCGTAGCCATGCGGCCATTGCTAACGCAATTTACCAGGCTTAACCAGAGCTAAGACACTGCCATTTGTTTCATTAACTTCTATTATGCACCAACTAGCCCGCCAATATGCTCTCTTGGACGCATCTCTGTTTGCTCGGGAATTGAGTTATTTGTTAAGTCAGCGTTACGAAAGTTTCTACCTGCTCAGAAGTCGGGGTCTGAATATGAAAAAAGAAATATCTAGGGGTTTGGGCCTTTTAATGCTGATTTAAGTGGGAAATTATCAGCGCGCGCGCTGGTGCTCCATAGGCACGCCAGCAGAAGCGGCGGAGAGGATGGCTCCCAGAACATGTGCTGCCCCTGGCGGCTGCCTTCTTTTCCGGCCACATTAATAGCGAATTCGAGTGAGAGAGCAGGCGCAATCGAGAGCACTTAAAGTGCTCTCAGACAAGCGGGCGCCCTTCAGTGGGAGAGCAGAAGTAGAATCACTGACTTCCAATGGTAGAGGAGAGCTTTTCCTCCGCTGATAGCACCGGAGTGCACTCCCGACTGCTACCTCGTCAAAAGCGAGTGTAGAGGAAGTCACATGGCATAAAGCGTCATATCCGCGCTATCCTTTTTTTTTTTTTTCTCCATTCAGCGACGCTCAAAATGGCGGCTGCAAAGCGTCGGCGCATGGCGAGCAGAAAGCATTGCTCAGGTGGTGTATGCATGTTTGAGTCGCTGCTGGCGTCGAAAGGGCCAAAGGAGGCAGATTGCCGCTCTGTGAAAACAAAGACATGCAAAACAAGCGGTTCTACACTGAGTGTTGGCCTCTCCTCGGGTTGCAACTGCCGCCACTGCGGGCAGGCAGAGAATGCTGGGGAGAGAAGTGCGGTCACATGGTCGTGACGCACTGCTCTCGACACGCCGAGAGCGTTCCCGTGGGAGGAAAGTTACACCCTCGCTCGGCGCCTCTGCTCTCGTCCCCCCAACCGAATGCGCCATAAGCGGCCGCGCGCTCGCTACAGCGCAGCCGTGCCGTCGGAACACCTCTCTTTCTTCTACCGTGGTAACCGTGGTTTGCAGCAATGCGAAAGGAACAGCTCTCTCGTCCAATCAGGACAGCGCGCACTATATGACTGTGTTCCTACGCGCCAGTCGCCCCGACAAATGACTCCATCAATGTGAAAGGAGGCGTACTATTTACCTTCATTTTGTCTCTAACAGGTGGCGCTTGATGTCTTTGTTCTTTCTTTTGTTTTTGGACAGGGGAACGCCCGTTTCTAAGGGGCTGGCCCCACATTTTTCTTTTGTCATCACCTGTTCGTATCAGATCCTCGGTAGTCATGTCACAGTTATTTTCAGTGTTTCTGTCATGTGCATATAAATTTATTTGCTCCAGTGTGGTCATTGCACAAGTAAGTTGGGTCGAATGCAGGCCGGGGCGAACGGCTGGAGCAGCGGAACTTCGATGGTGGCGGAATGAAACACAATCGCATGTGCAGCGCGAAAGTCAGCGCGCAAGCGCTCAAAATTAATCCAGAGCCCTCCACTATGGCGCCTGCCATACCTCATGAGACATGATATTGTTCTCATTTTCGCTACTGCGACAGTAGTGAGTGGTCCCGACTTGTGCGTGCACATTTCAGGAACCCCGTTTGCACATTCAAGGGGCTCATCTCGTTGTCCTCATCACCACTCCATTCAGCGCTGCTGGTTGTGTCGTCCTCCAGATTGACAACAATAGCCGGTCCTTGGTCAACAACATCGTCGATGATGTGGTCCAGTTTTCACATCACATCTTCCTCACTGATAACATGCTGCTCATAATTCTTCCATTTCGCAGCTGTCACTTGCCTGATGCTTTACCAAACTAGAGGCTCCACGTCTTCGAGCTTAAACGTCTTATTTCAACTAGCTACGAAATCCTTGACGTCGCTCCAAACAAGCTCTATCGGGTTCAGATCGCAGTGGTAGGGCGGCAAAAGCACAACGAGATGGCCAGCAGCTTCAGCGATGCAGTTTATACGGTATCGGTCCCCACCCGTGTTCACGCTGTTGACAAGCTGCATGAGCTCTGCCTTCACCATGTCGCTGCTCCACGCGACACCTTTTCTGGGCAGCCAAGTCTGCATCTCCTTTTTTGAGGCTATTCATCTGCGGCACCTTATCCTGCTTCACAGAATGGTGGGGCGCGTTTTCCATCACTAGAACGCTGCCGGGTGGTAGTAGTGGGAGAAGCTTCTGGGAGAATCACTTCTCGTAGTGTTCCCCGTTCATTTCCTCGTGGTAGTCTCCCGGGTTTTTCTTAGCTCGGAAAACTTCCGCTGCACCTTCGACAAAACCTTGTTCACTGCCGCAGTGCATAACAATGAGCCTGCCACCTTTGCCACTGGGGTTTTGTAGACCAGTCAACAGTCCGGATTGATGTGCTTTGTGCAGTGAGTCCACACTTGACTCCGCGTGTGGCCGGCATTGACCCACGTTTCGTCGGTGAAAAAAATTGGTCTACCCTGGCGTCGCAGCTCCGCTATCTGACGGAGGTACCGGTGGTGACACTGCACAATACGTGCCGCTTCTATAAGCATTACATTGCGAGAGCGCTTCTTGTATTAGAAGCCCAGTTTCTTCAGCATCCTCTGCATTGTCGCTGTGGACACGGTCGGTAGCAAGACATCATTTGCGAAACGTGCTGCCACCTTTGAAATAGTTGTAATTTCGCCTCTTTAGGAAAAGCTGTGCACCAGCCTCCGCACCACGCTCAAATCAAAATCGTCCAGCTTCTTCGTCCGCTCGCTACTTCTTCCGCCAGCATGCTTCTTCGGTGATAGCACTCAGCCCACCTTCGACGCCTCCGTTCTCCACTAGTAGAGCGTACGTTTGCTCACCTGTGTGAGTTTTGCCGTCCTCTTGATGACCGCATTTATACTTGAGCTGCCCCCCAATCTCGACGCGAAGCGCTTCAAAAACATTTAACGCCAGCTGCTTCGCCTGCTTGGGACAACAGCGTACTCTCGGTGTGTGGCCCACAGGAGGCATAACCGACTCGGCCGACGCTATGTTGGAAAATGGAAACGTATCACTACGTCGCACCAGGCCTCCACTGGAGTGTAACTCTGCAGAGCTGTGTTCGTACGGGCTTTCTTTGGTAATTTATTCAGTGATTGGAACACTCTTAAATCTACCAGTCCAAGCTATGTTCTGAATTGCTGTGCTTGTTTATTTATAACAGCCCCACACTATTCAAACATTTGAGGGACTATTTTTTGTTTCCGCAGCCCTGTTTGGACGACGAAGCTGCACTTTTTGCAGTACCGCAAAAATCTTGTGAGACGAAGTATATAGTGCTGGGACGTGGCCGACTTGCATATGGCCACCGTGCATATGGTCATACATATGGTGGAGGCTTCACTTCCAGCTGAAAGGGACAGAACACTGGCCAAAACATGTCCTGAGATTGTGGTGGAGATGAAAAGACCTTGCCTCATATGGTACAGATTGATATCAAAGAAAAGAGGCCTTACAATTTTAATTTAACATTGAAAATCGCATAAAACAACTGAGCCGCTATCTAGCGGAGAAACCCTATTACTTTCGGTGTAGTTCCCCACATAACTACATGTTAGCAAAATATCGCTGATTTTCGTAAGTGCACACTGTTCATTCTCTTCCAGGAGTGCTTGTCATAATTTATTATATTTTGCGCTCTCTACACTGCGTCCTTCATAAAAACCACCCTGAGAGGCATGCTTTTAGGTTTTGCCACTAAATGGCGCCGCAATGTTTGGAATTCTGTGGATGAAGCGGTGATAGTGCCCACGAAACCTTTCGTCGACGAGGCGTGCATTATTGTGCGGTAACAGCTTTGAGTGTGAAACTGAAAAGGACGTTACTCTAAGCAAAAAATGTCTAATTACTGTCTGGCGAATGAAATTTATACTTGTCTTGGGTACGACTTTTTGTCGACCACCAGTCGTCATCGCGGTTGTTGCTCATGGTTTCCAGCATCAGACTACATAAAAACGGGTGCATGCACTGGTCGAAAAATTATCTGTAAACATTTTCTACAGCGCTTGCACCAAAACCGTTATCAATCAAACATTTCAGACAAATTTTTCCATTGCGCCAAAAACATTTGAGTCCTAAATTCCAGTGTTCTGTCCCTTTAAAATTGTGACAGCATGACCTCATGTGACTTCCTTCTTCCATGGATAAGAGTAAGAATCTATGGTTGGGTCAGTTGGTAGAGCCAGTGCCTCTAACTTTACGATGCCAGCCACATCGCCCACTTTGCGATGGAAGCTGTCGGTACAGTGTACTAGAATACTTTGGGTAGTGGAAAGAGCGCGCGGCGCGGCCTACGAGAGAGCTGTTGCCCTTTCTGTTAACCGTCGCGTGTGGCGCTGGCGTCTAGAAACCGAGGATATCGGCGCCGCAGTAGCACGTGCCGGTTGCTGTCAGTTAGGTTGTGCACGTACGCTGTGTCTGCTTTTTTTACTGCGTTTCCGACATCTTATACTTCCTTGCATTGCGTCGTACGCACACACAGCAGTTCGCATGCAGCCATGGAAAAGAAAACCAAGAGCGACACGCACTGCTACATGCCAGGTTGTAAGACCAAGTACCCTGGATTTCGTGAGTTGAACGGACGAACGTTCTCATTGTTTAAAGCCCCGAAAAACGAAGCCCAACGAAAGCAGTGGGAGAAGAATTTGCACCGCAATGACAAGCCACTGCAAACATTATCCTCATACGCTAAAGACCTTAATTTTTTTGCAGACCAATCAGCTTACTGTCTGTTACGTATAAGGTATTTACTAAGGTAATCGCTAATAGAATCAGGACAACCTTACACTGTAATAACGCAAAGGATCAAGCAAGGTTTCGGAAACGGTACTCTACTATCGACCATATCCATATCATCAACCAGGTGATAGAAAAATACTCGGAGTATAACCAGCCCTTATACATAGCATTCATTGATTACGAAAGAGCATTTGACTCAGTAGAAACCTCGGCGGTGATGCAGGCATTGCGAAATCAGGGGGTAGACGAGCCGTACGTGAAAGTGCTGGAAGATATGCACAGCAACCATAGTTCTGCATAAAGAAAGTAACAAAATTCCCACAATGAAAGGTGTTAGGCAAGGATCGAGATACGATCTCCCCAGTACTATTCACGGCTTGCTTAGAGGAAGTATTCAGAGACTTGGAATGGGAGCAGTTAGGGATAAGGGTAGATGAAGAATACCTCAGTAATCTGCAATTTGCTGATAACATTACCTTGTTAAGTAGCTCAGGAGATGAACTGCAAGGAATAGTTGGTGACCTAGACAGGAAAAGTAGAAAGGTATAGGCTTGAAAATCAATATGCAGAAGACTAAGGTAATGTTCAACAGCGTCGGGAAGGAACAGTAGTCTATGATTGGTAGCGAAGCACTGGAAGTAGTAGGCGAATATACTTAGGGCAGGTAGTAACCGCAGATCCGGACCATGAAGAGGAAATAAGAAGAAAAATATGGGATGGAGTGCATTTGGCGAGCACTCGCAGATTATGATAGCAGCTTAACGGTATCGCTCAAGAGGAAAGTATACAACAGTTGCATCTCACCTGTACTCACCTATGGGGCTGAAATGTGGAGGCTAACCAAGAGGGTTCTGCTTAAGTTGAGAACAATGCAGAGGGCTATAGAACGAAAAATGATAGGGGTTACATTAGAAGATAGGAAGCGTGCAGAGTGGGTCAGAGAAATAACTCAAGTTACTGATATTCTATAGTGGAAATCAAAAAGACGAAATGGGCGTGGGCAGGACATGTAGTGTGAAGAGAGGATAACCGATGGTCGCTTAGGGTAACAAACTGCATTCCAAGGGAAGGAAAGCGTAGCAGGGGGCGGCAGAAAATTAGGTGGGCAGATGAGGTTAAGAAGTTTGCAGGGGTCAAGTGGATGCAGCTAGCACAGAACCGGGTTAATTAGAGAAATGTGGGAGAGGCCTTCGCTCTGCAGTGGGTATAGTCAGGCTGATAATGATGATGATGACAAGCCACTCTCGGATACGTCGTCAGCGCGCGAAAGGCATTTCGAAGCGCGGTTTATCGTGCGGCATTATGTGCACAAAATCGACGGTAAAGAGTTGAGGATACCTCGTGGCAAACCTGCGCTGTCCGCTGATGCGGTCCCAACCTTGCTGCCCAACTTGCCGGCCTACCTTTCCAAGCAAGTTCAACAAAAATGACGAGAGAGAAAGCGTCCAGCTGCCTGTGCTGTGGCACCGGCCAAGAAAGTGTGCTTGTCGCTGCGTGACTTTCACGATTCCTGTCAACACGACATAAATGTGCAAGACGAGAGCGTGAGCCCGAATTTGAATTAGCCTAGTGAGCCATGCTTCATTCCAGAAAATCGCTGACAAACTCAGCCTTCCGAGCACGTGGACAAGACTTAATGTGCCTTATTTTGATGGAGTTGTGTGCGCTACAACTAACGTGACCAGATCCATTTCTTGTCGCACACGAGAAGCTGCTGGTCCCATTGGACCAAAGAAATCCGTTGAGCATCCAGCGGATGTCGGACAACGGATACTCAACGTCCGTCGGACGTCTTCAAAGGTCCGCCGAAAGTCCGGTAGACATGCGGCGGTCGTCCAAGGGACGTCCGGTGCAAAGAAAATGGCGGTCCGTGGAAAATCCAGTGGACATCAAAACCCGGACGCTCGGACGTCCGTGAATTGTCCAGAAACGGACGTGCATTTTTAAAACAGCCACAGGACGTCCACCGGAAAATTCTGTTCCATCGAGGGACGTCCAGTGGATGTGAGAAGTTGATCGTCGCATGCTGGACGTCCAAGCACTGTCCCGCGGACCAACCTTTATGATCGGTGGACGTCCGCAGGACACTTGACCCAAGTACTGATGCAGCCTGTAGTGCAGCATATCTTTGACCTCCTAATCAAGAAAGCTCATTTTGGAGTGTAAACCTGATTCACATCCTACTGGTTCAGCTCATGCTTTGCTCAATGCCACAGACACTCTCTGCAAACAGTGAAAGCAGAAGCATGTCATGCCTGCTGCATGCACTGCAAACATAGGCATTGCATGTTACTGCTTTACTAAAAGCGCCCTTGGCATCCAACAAAACATTAGTAAAAGAGAACCAGACAGGATGCAAAACTGTCTATACACTGAAGCAAGCTCTCTCAAACCAAAAGGCCAATGGTACATATGCAGGTCATGTCTAGATCCAGACAATATTTTGGAGTGGCGTGGCATGTATCAGTGACATGATTGGCTTTTAAGCTTGCGACAGCTTGTTTCTACACGTAGACAATGTTTTGCGACTTCCTGGTTCTGTTTATCTGATTTGTTAGATGACAGGGGTGCTCTTAAAAGAGCAGTAACATGCAATTCCTACCACCTTGCAAATATGTGCAGCAGGCATGGCTTGTTTCCACTTATGCCTTTTGCAAACAGCGCTCGTGACATTGAAAGCACAAACCGAGCCAGCAGAATGTAAATCGTGTTGACACTCACAAATCAGCTTTCTTGATCAGGAAGCCAACTGTATACACTTCTGCACTACAGGCTGCATCAGGACATGAAAACTGACTTCCTAGATAGGAGCACAAGATGTAACTGCAATGAGGGATCCCTTTTTGAAATTGCTTCCTGCTGATTCAGCAGCTTTCAGTTCCTGGGCCCCAAGGAACATAGAGCCAAATTGACATTTTCATTTCACTTTAGAAATGATAGTACCTGACGCAGGAAATGTTTTAAAGTAAAACAAGGAATTTATTGAATCACGCCAAAAGCTGGGTGCAGAAGCACACGCAGAATTCCTACTACATATTTTGCTCAAGCAAGTACTCAAACTGTGCTTTATTTCAAAGTACCAAAGCTAAAATTGGAGCTGCACTTTGAGCTCAGCTACTATATTATTGCAACGGTTACCCAAAAAAGTAACATTTAGAAAAAGGCTCAAAATAATTCACATAGCAATCAAAAAAACACATTTTCCAAGCAAATGCCTGCAATGCACTACACGTAACATCTGTTCTCAGAATACTAATTTGCACAAAAAAAACTAGAACTTAGCTTCTAGACTTCCTTGATGAAAGCAATAGCAGTCTAAACATTGAATTAGATCCAAGTGAACTGACATACATAACATTAGGAATACAAACTGGTACAAAAAGGAACAAAATATAAGATCTTTGCTTCCAGACTTCATTACTGAAAGCAAGAACAGTGGTCTATCATTAAATTAGACGCAAGTGAACCCACACGTGACAAGGAGACAGCGTCCACCAGTTGGCAGTGTTCTGTAACGCAACAAGAATACGAGGGACAAGACAAGCACTTACTGCCACAATTGCTCTTTATTTGGCGCTCACAGAATTTACACAGGAATGAACAAGGTGAAACATTATAACTGTGATATGTGAAATTCAACTAAAGACTTCATGTCACCGTTTCAATCTTTCCCCTTCTTGACTTCTGCATTTAAATTCTGTGAGTGCCAAATAAAAAGTTAATGAAAGAAAGTGGTTGCGTCTTGTCCCTCGTCATCTTGTCGGGCTATGGAACATCAAGTACACCCACTAGCTCTCGATCTTTTCCTGACAGTGTTCCTTATCTATGAAGCACAAAATGAAAGAACAAGAAAGAACAAGAGGTCCGCGTAGATTAAATGACTAATATTACCAGTGTTGAATACAGGCCTTGATATTGAAAGAACACTCAAATAAAAGCACTTAACTAGATGCACTTGGAAGAAATCAGGTAGCAGCAAAAACATTAAAACAGACTGTATTAAATACAGTCGTGCCTCGTTAATATGGACACTTTGGTTCCCGACCAAAACTGTCCATAAAGCGGGTCATCCATAATAACGAGTCATGAATAACAACAAAAAGGATTTTATTAAGAAAAGAGAATTGTAATTAACGACTGCTTTTGTACATAACGGTGTGCACTGGACTCAAAATTTCACAGAACACCGGCACATTTGAGTGCATTATCCTTGTCATTGTTGTCTTCGAAAAATTGTAGTGCAGCCTGAAGCGACTCGCTTACCATGACACCCGTGATGTTGGGCTTTGTGTTGGTCGAACTTTCGAGCACGAACTCCCCACTGGGCGATGAATCAGCGTCTGATTCTCTACTCACCGCCACTTCCAAAATGTGCTCTTCACTGAGCTAAGTAGCCGCTAAGTAGCTGCTTGAGATTCTCCTGAGGCGAGGAAACAGCTGAGCTGTCGATACTAGTCCCTCGCAGCTTGGATTGACTGAGATGGCTTTTGCCGCTTGTATTCACAGATTTCTTCGCGCCTACGTTCAGCTCTGTTCTTTTGCGTTTAACTCCCGCCATGCCAAAAGCCAGACTCAAGTTCAGAGCTACAGGCTCCTGATGCTGTGCACTTTTTTGCCTAGTTAACCTTTCTGCCTTTCCGTTCTTCTGATTCTTTCTTTTTTTTTTTGCCTTGTACTGTTTCTGTAAGAAAGCGAAGGAGTCAAGCTGGCAAGCTGCTATGCAGAGGGCTATCGAACACCCCATCTTCTTGGCGCCGTTTTTATGTGTTCCCATAAAACAAACACTGCAAGCTGAAGTACAGTTTAGAGCGACGGCTAGCCGACTACGAAGAGCTCAGACCTTGTCAAGGCCGCATCGTTGACTCAAAGCGGAGCCGACATACGGACCGCCTAGTGTGCAAAGTTTGGCCGTTCGACAGCGCAACAAGGACGAAAACCAGGAGCATGAGAGGGAAGCGCGTCCAGGATGGGACGCCCGGTCCCGGTTGCGTGTTCGTACGTCGCCTCTTTTGTCGCTGTACTTTGTGAGTGTGCCTTAACTCTCACCGAAAAGCGTTAACGGCTTCATGGAACACACATTGCGCTTTGGGATCTGCCTCAGCCATCCTATTCTGCAACTGCTCTAGTGGCTTCCCATGTTTGCGAAGGCATTTCTTAATGGCCTGCATGTTGTTCTCAAATGGAAATGCACTGAAGGAGTCCAGCTCACCATGTCTTTCAACATCAGAAGACAGATGTATTAAGCAATGTACATTGAAGGAAATATGTTCTTCTCCATACAGATCACCAAAATCTGAAACAAAGCACCTCAGAAGCTTACCAGCATATGCAGCATGCTGACGACAGAGAACCTTGTTAGCAAGGATGGAAAGGGAAGCATGAAGAAAGAGAAAATGCTGGTACAAGTTGTCTGACAAACAAAACTTCAGGATGACTGGGCCAGTGTAGAAGAGAAAAAGCCTGAATTCAGAAGCCTTCCAACGCTCTAGATCTTCAAGCCCTCGTGATTTGCGAGGAAATTCTCGAGGTATGAAGCTATGCAACTGACTGCTCTGCTCACTGAAATTTTGACGATTAAGTGGTCCAAAACGTACTCCTAACGGTCCAGAAACCCACAAAGAAAGAAGCTTTTTCATCACAGTTGGCTCCAGCTAGCTTAACGTACGAAACCTGCAAAGAAAAGAAATACCCAAAAGTACGCAATAGGGCTATGCTACAGAACGAAAAAATCGGTCTTACCGCTCTCAGGAGTCACGCAAGTGACGTTCGACAGCAACGACTTTCGAAGAAGCGAGACAGCGATACGAGCGCCGCGCGCGCGCTCGAGCATCGGATCGGCTAGCAGTGGCTATTGTTGGCTGTAGCAGAGGGCCGCCGTACGGAGATGGACGTGTATTAACTCTAGACAGATATACAGAGCAGAAAACATATGGTACCTTCAAATGCAAAAAATACTTATTTTTGACGCATGTAACATTCTACTTTATAACGAAAACACATATGAGTGCGTTTCAAAAATGTCAATCGTGCAGAAACGTACAACGGACGTCCAGAGTATTATAACACGACGGACTGTTCATGCATCCAAAATAGTGAATCCGCTGGACTTTCGTTGGTTTGAAGTTGCTGGACATCCAAAAACAAATATCCGCAGGACCTCCGATGGCTTACTACCGGTGGGCTTTGTTAATGTCCGGAAAAAGACGTTCAGTGTACGCCCAGTGGACGGCCCAATGCGGTCGCGGACGTTCGGATCTAAATCGGATGTCCGACGGTCATTCGTGGTCCAATGGGGTGTTTACTGCAGGCGACAGAAAACGGGTCTTCGCTCGCCCTTATTTTCATGGAAAAAAAGCGAAAGAAGTTGAAATGAAGTCCATGGTAGAAGCTCTAGAACTTCATCAAACAGCCATTGCCATTGTTTGCAATGGGCGTGCTTGCTATTGTTTTTCAGGGAACCTTATTTCATTGCATTGCGCTTTTGTGTGAACAGTTTCAAACACCAGCTTTGAGCAAATTGTATTGTGATTATACCTACTACACTTGTCTTGAACCAATGATTTTAAATAAATGTCTGGTGTGTAAAGGTGTTTTTCCTCAATTCTAACTTTATCAGCTTCAGTAATAAATAAAATGATAGCTTCGACCTGCGTGTTTGAAGAATAAGACAAAATCACAACAACAGAGAGAGGTTGGCGACACCAGGGATGGGATACTACAAAAAGAAAAACGCGCAGAACACCTGGCATTGACCTTAGACCACTAACTTATAATAGCTGCAGTGAAATTTGGCGCAATTGTGATGTTATCACTACATTACTGGCGATGCTGCGACACTAGCAGAGCGCCTGCGATAAGAGAACTGGAGTGCGAAGTGGCCCGGAACGTGCTGTTTGCCACTCGCAGGAACTGCTCGTACTAACCCGCCAGTAAAATGACGCAGACGTTACTGTTCAGAGCAAAGTCTGACTGGTTACTGAAGTAAACGCGAAGCTTTACGCATTTCGTGCCTTGCGCGTCTGCTCAGCTGAGGTAATCTGACGAAACCTTGGCCTTGCTGAAGTCATATTACTTCGATTAATTCGCTCATAAGTAAATAAGAACGTTTGCATCGGGAGTACTACGCATACATTTGGCAAAAATAAAGAAAACTTCCGTGCTTGCTGCTGCCTGGCAACGGTCGGTCTCTGAAAGGTGCTCGGTTAGGCGCCGCTAGCGCCACCTGGTAGAGTTAACATGAAGTGCCTCACGCGCTGACCGCCGCTCTTTCCACTACCCAAAGTATTCTAGTACACTGTACTGTCGGTAGACTTCAGTTTGTTGCCACCAGTGCTGCCAATTTTGTGGTTTTCCGGCTAAATTTAGCGGGTTTTTACGCTATTTAGCAGGCGAAAATCCTGCACTGTGGGACGTGGATTTTTAGCAGTTTTTAAAGGGCAACTCCGGTGGTTTTTTCATCATTTTGTGTTTTTAATTGAATTACATTCCTCGGCACGTCCTGACTCTGACACAAAAAACCGTTTTTCAAAATTCCAATTAGAAGTATTTTTAAAAAAGAAAAACAGCAAACCGAAACCGAAACTGATTTCACGGCCAGAAACGACGTCACATTTGACGAAATGGTGACGTCACACTCAGTATTAGAAAAACACTCGTACGTGCGTTGGATGGTGAAAATAAAGTATGAAAATCATGACGCACTGCATAAAATGTCTGAGGTAGTTAAATATAAACCTCACAATTTCATAATCACGCGGGAAGTAGACATTAACGCCTGTATACTGTTTGTGACGTCAGAAACTCAGTGTTGCCCGCAGAAATACTCTCAACTTAAGCCATGAAAACGGCATATTTTAAAGCCGCATTGCGCGTGAAGGGATTATCGTACGGCACCCAAATTTTGTAGAATGCGTCAGGACGGAGAGAAGAACCTGTGGTAAAAATTTCACTACAATATTCGAATGTCCAAAAACCCCCGGAGTTGCCCTTTAAGCCTTTCTGGCTGTTTTTTTTGGCAGTTTTTGGTATTTCTATATTTTATTTCTGAACAGTAAACGTGTCTCAAAATTCTAGTCACTTCTGCGAGAAAACGTCACTATGTCGCTGTGAGTGCAAGATGTTGCTGAGATGCCACTATGCTACTGTGGGGAACATCGGAACATGCCTTGAATCGACTTCTGTGGCACTTTTGAACCTAATCCTAGAACCTTCCGGGCGAAATGGGACCTGTGAAGTATGTGCAGAAGTTTAGGAAAACGTGGCTGCAAGACCCTAGGCTTAGGGACTAGTTACGGGAAGTTCCAAATGATGCCAGGCGAGCACAATACCATTACTGCAAGATGAAGCTTTCTGCCAAGCATGTGGATTTGGTTGTGCACACCACAACGAAGAACCAAGAATTACAAAAAGGACTAGGTGACATTTAATAAACACCTCGGCTAGACCAAGCTAAAATCTAGTAGAAGTTTAGTCATATCTGTCATCTATCTGTAGCAGGCCTGAAGCCTTCTGTAGCTGTGCTAACTTTACACTAAAAGTTGGCTAAAAACATCTTGCAAGAACATTTCAAGACATATGCTGAACATTCATAGCTTTTTCGCTAAATCCTCCCCTGATCACTGCAAAAAGCAATCATGCACTATTTGGTGCACCTCTGTAGCCAAGCAAAGTTTTATCCCAACTATACTGGCCATTCAGTGATCCTAGCATGCACAACAGCCACATTTTCTGTGCCCTATGCCTTACGGTGGATCAAACATCTGGATCTTTTTGTAAGTTAGCTCCTTTGTAATACAAAAAAGCACAAAAAACACATCCTCTGCACTCACTAAATAGCTGGATGGCTGTCCAATATTGGCACTTTTTAAAAATTCTCATTAACATTTTGCATGACAATTATTCAATATGCTATCCCAAAAATAGTGCTGTCCCAAGAGGTTATGCAAAGGCAGAAGAGAAATGCTTCAGTTGCAAGTGATGTAGACATGCAAACTACATGATGGCTGTAACAAATACATGGCAACTTTGAGAGCTGATCTGTAATACCAGTGGAAATATTGCGCCGTGTGTAACTAAGCATAAGAAAACTAACACTTCACATTTACTTTTGTGAACACGCATTTTATTGCCTAAAATTTAGGCAAGGAGTTCTGCACTGATATAGATAGATGGATTTATTGAAAGGAAAAGCAGAGAGGTTGGCCAGAATAGTTCAAATCTGGTCTGCTACTCTGCACTGGGGAAGGGGAAGGGGAGAAGAAAGAAGATCATGATGGGTGACGATGTGGAAGAAGGCATATGAAATATATATACAGGCACAGTAGCTTGCCTCACAAGTGCAAATCAAGCCTGCTGGTGTGCAAAAAAACGGCAAAGAGCACACACTGCCTGGACATCCTTCCCCTTGTCCTGCCAAGCGCCCAGCAGCAGTTCCTCCAACAAAGGCCTCTTGTCCAAATGCTTGTACACTGGTCACACCAATAATATATGGCCCACAGTCTCTAGGATGCCAAAACTTAAAAAGCACCAATGCAGGAATAGCATGCCTGAACAATAATAGACGCAGACTCTGCTTCACGTTCAGCACTTGTATCTTGAGCACCCAAGCAGTCCACGATGTTGAACTAGCACTGCAGGATTGCACTGCATGGTTCTTAGCAAGCACTGCTTTCCTCCAGCAGTTCCTCCAACAAAGGCCTCTTGTCCAAATGCTTCAAGGAAGCGGCTAGCACACTTCTTTCACCTGCATACACTGGGCACACCAATAATATATGGCCCACAGTCTCTGGGATGTGAAAACTTAAAAAGCACCAATGCAGGAATAGCATGCCTGCACAATAATAGACGCAGACTCTGCTTCACATTCAGCACTTGTATCTTGGGCACCCAAGCAGTCCACAATGTTGAACTAGCACTGGAGGATTGCACTGCATGGTCCTTAGCAAGCACTGCCTTAGGAGAGTGGAACTACCTGCATTGCCAGAATAGGTATGGCAGTCAGACAACAGTCACATAGAAAATGAGCTGCAACCAAGAGATGACAAAATGCTCAAGCAGGAATACACTACAAAATTCACCCATGCAAACTCCACTGGCCTTTGGCTCCTTGAAGAACATGAAGTCTGCTTCTCTTTTATCTCTACCATCATCCCCTTTTCTGCAAACCCCTACGTGATATTCAAAAGTAGTACTGGTTAAAATGCCAACTACTGTTTGTTTTCCTCTTTCCAAAATAGCCTCAAGTAGAACTTTAAATAATTACAGTAGTGAATCATGGTCCTAAAATCCAGTGACATTAAAATTTAAACTGCCAATTCTTTTCAGAAACATGCAATACACAGTGCCATAATTGCTCACAAAAATGCTTAAAAGTTATTTTCACTTCAGTATGAAGACCACTATGCAAGCATGTTTTACAACAACAAGCACCATTCTAAATATGTAAACGAAATGAAACTGGCCTTAAAGCCTCGCCTATGAAAAACCGTGTTGGCGAGGGCAAGAAAATTGGTTTCATCTATTACATGTATACTTTATGGTTGTAAAAGCACTGTGAAACTGCTGCTAGGCTGCTGCTGAGGCAAGTATGTATACACAGCAAACATAAAAATGGTGAAAGGGCTATTAATAACTATTGCTTTGAGTATTCACTGCTGGGTCATTATAAAATGCTCACTGGGGATCGCAGTGCAGTAGTAACAAGGACGAGATGAGAAGAACACAAACACAAGCACTGACTAACAGCTCTATTCTATATTACCCTGAACCAGATTACATACGTAGCAGGTTTAAAGAATAGAACCAACACGTCACTTTACACATCCGTGGCACGATTATCTCCTTTGTGTCCCGTTCCTCCAATCTTTCATCTCATCATTGGTGTTCAGAAATGACATTTATTTTTTGCTAATGCACAAAGAGGGGTTACGACACATTTATCTGTGCATTTTGAGATCTCCAGAGCCTCTATGATCACCTTTGTGGTGGTGTCCTGATACTTGAGAAGAATAACTGTTCTGTCAAGGGCCGAGGTGCAGTCCTTGCACTGGCTACAATGTAAGGCAGATTCCCCTGTGCTTGAACTCCTTAGATTTCTTTTATGTTCTTAAAATGTTGTGTTCACGCACTTCTCTGTCTGGCCTATGTAGATATTGCTACATGACAGGGGAACTGAACACACCACATTGTTTTCATAATCTATGAGACACGGACGGTGTCTTGTCATGCAGCCGGGTTACATTTGGTGTCTTTGCACAATTGAAGCAGCTTTCTTTTGGGCCCAGAAGAAAATATCAACCCCCACTATATTTCTTATCTTTTTGGATTTGTGTGGTACCGCATGTAAGCATGGTATCGCAGCTACCTTTTTTCGGCATTCATATTTGGTGAGCCTCTTTCACGATTGTTTAAGTATGTTCTCCGCAACAGCAATTAAGAGATGAGCTGGATATCCGACTTGCTCCAGACGACGCACTTGCCTCTGAAAGGCTTCTTCTTTACGGTTCCAATGACTTTTCAGGAGCGCTCACGAAGCACGACTTCAGAATGACTCTTTATTAGCTTCGAGTGAGCTGAGGCATACGGGGGGACTGATTTCTACCCCTCGGCTCACAGGCCCAGCAAACGTGTTGAGAGCCGAAGTATGGTCCCAAATCTACGAACTTAATGTGACCGTCAACCAGGTGCTCGTGAGTCACCATCAGTGGTCGAAAACAATCTGCAAGCATTGCTAAATGTTCAGACACTCATGTGTTTGCACAACTGTTGTCGTCATTGAGGATAACAAGCAACAACAAACATAAAAACAGGGTCTCTACCAAACTTAGCGTATCATTCCTGTATCTTGCCGACGTCGACCAAAAGGCATGTCGCTCAAGATGGGCGCAACACAAGAACCAATGCAAATCCGGTTCGTTGAGAAACAATGTGGTCTCTAAACTGTGGAAAGGTGGAATTCAAGTTCCAAGCAGCTCCTGAATAACAAGAACAGTTGTGTGAACACACGAGTGTCCGAAGTTTTATTATTGTTGACAGTGTCTTTTACCGTTGATGATGGCTTCCGAGCACCCGGCTGATGGCCACATTAGGTCCTTAAATTTGGGACTGTACTTCAGCTCTCAACACGTGTGCTGGGCCTGTGAACCGAGGGGTAACAAACCAGTCCTTTCGTATGCCTCAGCTCACATGAAGCTTGTAAAGAGCCATTGTGAAGTCGTGCTTTATCAGCACTCTTGAAAAGTCATGGGCCCCATAAAAAAGAAGCTTTTCAGAGGCAAGTGCATCGTCTGGATCAAGCCGGATATCCACCTCATCCCCTAATTATTGTTGTGAACAGCATACTTAAATGCAAAATGGACCCACCACAAATGAATATTAAAGAAAGGTAGCTGTGATACCTTACTTACATGTGGTATCCCACAAATTGAAAAAGATAAGAAATAGAGCGGTCATAGATATTTTCCTCTCAGCCCTGAAGAAACTGCATCAGTTGTGCGATGGTGTGAATTCTGACACCAAATGTGAGCCTGACTATGTGATGAGGCACCATCTGCATCTTGCAGATTGCAAAGTTATGATGTATTCAGTTCCCCTGCTGTGCGGCAACATCTACACAGGCCAAACAGGGAGGTATCTGAACACAATTGCAAGAACAAAAAAGATACCTAAGGGGCCCAAATTTAGGGGAACTTGCCTTAGACTGTAGCCAGTGCAAGTGCTGAACCCCTGCCCTTGAAAGAGCTATTCTTCGCAAGTGCTGGGGCACCACCACAGAGGTGACAGTAGGTGCTCTGGCGATCTGAAAATGTGCAGATGTGTTAATAACCCCTTTGTGTGCATTCGCAAAAAACAAATGTCATTTCTGAATGCCAATGATAAGATGCAAGATTGGAGGAATGAGAAAGAAATATGATAACCGTGCCATGGATGCGTAAAGTGATGCGTTGGTTTTTCATTTTGTTGTTCTGGACTTATGCCTATGTAATCTGGTTGAGGGCCATAAAATACAGTTGCTAGTCAGAGCTCTTCTTGACTCATCCCTGTTAGTACAGCACTGCAATCTACAGTATGCAAAACCAACTTGCGACTCACTAATGCTTTAAATAAAATGCTAATTAGAATTAGCAGGCAGCTCTCTTCATTAAACCAGAACGATTGTAGAATTCATCATTAGCCAAAGGGAATAGAGAAAAGGAGACTTATATTCACCCTGATGCCTGCCAAGATGCAAAAGAAAGTGAACAAATAAAAATGAAATGCATTTACTCCAGCTTACCAGAAACAATCAACACAACTGCCATTCTCTGCTCCAGTCTTAAGCTGGACGCATCTGTCACTAAGGTGCCTGCATACATGTAAAAAGAATGTGAAGTACTAACAGGGCTAATTAATGCACATTAATTGGTTTACCTCAAGTAAACAGAAATGAAGCCTTGGTACAGGTGAACTACTATCCAATATGAGGGTTTCTGCACGAATTGCCCATCTCTGCTCCATCTCTAACCAGGAAGATGCCTGCACACATGAAAAAGAATATGAAGTGATAATGGAAAGTTAATTAATGCATGAGCCTGCTTACCTATTGCAAACAAAAATGAAGGCTTGCTGTTGCAATCATTCAATATATATGTTTCAGCATGAATTGTACGAATTGTACACACGCGGCGACCCTGCTGCCTTGCAGTACATTATTGTTGGACATTTATCCATCCTTTAGGAAGTCCCAAATCAAATAAAAATAACTGAAAAAGTCAAAATGAACAGGACACTTAATAAATACCAAACTAGGCTGTTGAGCCCTTTTGCAGACTGTGAAAGACTGAGCAACAAGCATCATCATCATCATCAGCCTGACTATACCTACTGCAGGGCAAAGGCCTCTCCCATATTTCTCCACTTAACCCAGTTCTGTGCTAGCTGCATCCACTTGACCCCTGCGAACTTCTTAACCTCATCTGCCCACCTAACTTTCTGCCACCCCCTGCTACGCTTTCCTTCCCTTGGAATCCAGTTTGTTACCCTAAGCGGCCATCGGTTATCCTCTCTTCGCACTACATGTCCTGCACATGCCCATTTCTTCTTAATTTCCACTAGAATGTCAGTAACTTGAGTTACTTCTGTGACCCACTCTGCACTTTGTTGTAATGCATGCTAGTTGCCAGAGCAACTAGCATGAATTACAACAAAGTGATGTTTCATTGACAATTCCACAGGCAGATACTAGAAAGCATTAAAGCATTCAGCATCGCAGGTAGCCAGGTCTCGACTATTACTAGCCATAAACACACAAACTGCCCTCTGCTCATAACTGGAATATGACACCAGCATCTTTCTTTGCTGACACCCTGTTTAACTGGCTGACACATCTCCACTGGATGCAGTATTCTTTATTTTAATTTCATATTCAGCAATTTTTTACATATTAATTTTAAGTATGCTATACTTAAGGTGAACAAAACCAGAACACCTTTTTAATGAACTCCCACCAAGTCTGCTATACTTAAGGTGAACAAAGCCAGAACACTTTTTTAATGAACTCCCACCATACAAATGATATATATATTTTCTGAAGCAAACCTGACTTTTGTTGTATTCATCGGCCGTAGTACAGCACATACAACTGGAGTGGAGCAGAGTCGTCTGAAGTCGATTATTCCGAAAATTTTTCACAATCACTTCAATTCTAGAGAGCAGCATTAACTTAGTTCATCATACTTATACAGTTACCAAATGGCACTTTAATTAGCCCTGTAGTACACTGCCTTCTCAATTTTTTTTACTTAGAAAGCTAAATGCTCATCAGAATCTAAAAGACTATTTTGCCAATGATTAAGCACAAGAGCTGTGTTTTATTCGTTACTCTTGTTTGACCAGTCATTTTCCAAGAACTAGTAACAGAATGGAATAAGCTTATTAAAATTGAAACCTTACAGCAATATTAAGATTCAGTTACAAGAAGTGAAGTTTTCGCTAAAAACTGCATTGTTGTATTATTGGGTTGTACTTTTCATTTCGTTTAACATTTGTCACTGACTGTGATACCCCTGGTTTGCGTTTCTTTCAATTATTATTCCCTCTGTTTACTGCCAAAGAGAAGTTTATTATATTTACTTCTGATTTTTGCCCTGACATTTCATCTCCTGTGCTTCTATTTCTTCTCATATTCCCGCACCTACGCTGAAAAATCCCATGTGTAACTCATTCTTAAATAAATGAAAAAGTAATTACCTGGGCATTTCAGACTTTGATAAACACTATCAACACTGTGAACAGGCTTACCCTGAACAAATCACTAAAACAAGTGAGAAATAAATTATGACACACAGAAAAAAGTACCTATTCATGGTGGTGGTCAAATGTGTCGGGGTAGCTTTTGAGCCAAGCTATAACTGCAGAACGTAGGTCCATGTCTGATGGCAAATACTGGTCGACATTTTTCCAGACAGCATCTACAAAGGACAAAATATAAAGCTGTAACATACCTTGATATTTGCTTAAGACAGGCAACAAAAATATGTGAGAAACCAAGCAAGATACTCTCGTAACATATCAAAATTCAGAATGACTTAACAGCTCTAACCTCTCCCTTTGACAAGCAGCTTTCATCATGCAAAATATAAACTGCATGCAGTTATCATGAATTGCTCAGTCTGCCTTTCTGAACTCTCCAGTGCTCTTCCACATGCATCCCACTGTTCACCCTCACTGCACAAGTGACTGACAAAAGCAATACTAGCTACAGTCTTGCTACTCTTCTTGCATGCCTAGTGAGGAAACATGTTTATGGAAATAAAAATGCATAGAAGCAATTAATAGTCTTTTGTTTTTTTTTCTATCACTGTGTAGTTTCACCTTAATCAAAAGGGAGTTGTAGGGCACTAAAGCTTTTGTGCCGACTGCAAATGAGACTTCAGCTGCGTACATAACGGCAGCAACTGAGGAAAAAACGCAGCTTACAAAGTTCCCCACATGAGAGTGAACACAGGTCAAACTGAAAATATGGAAGCACATTTACTCACACTTGGAAACAATGTGCCGCAGGAGCTAGGAACGGTACCCACACTCGCCTCCACACTCCAGCAAAATGCAGTACGGATGCAGGACTTTTACTCACAATGACCGTGCTAAAACAAAAGAACTCGATGACTTTTGCTGCAGAGCGCCTGAAATTGGTGAAGACTGCGCAGTAGCAGTCACACAAATGCCAATCCATTACAGCCAAAGTTACTAAAATCACGTACACGATAGAGTAATGAAGCCACAGAAAACACAAATTGTTCTGTATTCACAGAATGTACGACCAAATGCGCTACGCATGCCGCACGCGCACACAGTTTCAACAACGGTTTCAACCGTTTAAACAATTGAAAGCATGGAACTGGCTGTGGCTGCGGTTGGCTTCGGCTGTCGTCAGTTTTTCGCACAAACTAGCCAACCTACAAGTGACGCTTGCCGTTCAATAGTTAAAATAATTCAAAAGATTAGTTATAATACCAGCGAATATAGCAATTTATAAAATTTTATACTTGTTAAATAACAAATTTAGTTTTCTGACTACTCACGCACATCTGCGTTTACATTATGGCTGCGCGAAAAGTTGACGGCAGCAGAAGCCAACCGCAGTTAGTCTCGCCTCGTGCATTTCGTTGAGCATTTTTGAACAAAAAAAACTATGTATGCATGTTGCACGTTTAGTCGTACTGTAAATGTGGGATCATTTGTGTTGTTTGTGTGTTCGTTACTCTCAAATGTGAGTGATTTTAGTTATGTACACAACATACAGTGAACCAGCCTGTCTGTTTCATAGCACCAGGCTGAAGAACCTTGATCGGTGCTGGCAGACAGTGCCCTACATATGCGTCCGTGGCATGATATGTGGATTAAAATGACAAGTACTTCTTCGAACATTATTTTTCTTATGTCTAGCATGGGTGAAATGTGAATGACTGCGTTTGGTCGTGCTGCAGTAGGCGTCATGCTTTTCGCACTGTATCCAATGCAAATGCAGAGCACAAAGCACAGATTCATGTTAAATACTGCTAATTTGATGCATTTGTCAGCCGCGGTGCCACCTGTTTCAACCGCCCATAAAATACCTAGCTAAGTCTTGGAATGTTTTCAGAAGGGACGTTTTGAAGAAGTCTAGTAAAACACTTGTACTGTCGATGGCTATGAGACGTTCAAGCAAGAACAAAACGTTTGCAGCCATTCATAGCTGTTTCGAGATTTCTTCTAGACGTTTCGTGTTTCATGGGAAGCACCTCTCGGCTACAGCGCCGTTTACTTCCGGAAGGCAGATGACCTTAGAACTTGTAAGTCGCAAGTGTGACAAGTCACGCACTGCCGATGAGTCCCTTGCATTATTCGTATGCGCGCACTCTGCAGTTATGGCTTCAGACCACCTTGGCGAGCTGTGCCGTAGTCAGTTTTGCAACAGCGAGGGAGTTAAGCATCTCTAGCTTCACCAATTCTTGATCAAAGTGCAGTGATTTGATCAAGAATGTCTTATACCGTTACTTCATTGAGGATTTGCTATCAGACTTAGGATCTGGGAGATACGGCCTGATTCTGAATCAACGGATAATTCTGTGACCAAGCTACTGGGCGTCCTCATTGTGTACTAAAACGAAACGATGGACAAAGTAGTGTGACCTAGAAAACTGAGTTAATCGCTGATGCAGTGAAAAAGTGCCTGGCTCATTTTGGAATTGACTTCCGCAGAATGATGGGAATAGGAACAGACAACGCCAGTGTGATGGTAGGTGTCAATAACGGAGTGTATCAGAAGCTTAAGATGGATGTTTCTCATCTCTTGTTGGTCAGGTGTGTTTGCCATTCACTGCACTTGGCGGTTTTGAGTGCCATGGCGGTAGCACTTTCGAGAAATCTCGAATAATTGGTGAGCGAAATTTACAACTGGTTCTCTCGGTCACCATCAAAACAGCTGTCTTACCACGAACTCTATAGACGACTCAACGAAAGACACGATCCGCTTAAAGGGACAGAACACTGGAATTTAGGTATGAAATTTTTTTGCCGCAATGTAAAAATTGATGTCTACAATGTTCGATTCCATAGCGGTTTTGGTACAAACGCTGTAGAAAAAGTTTACAGAGAATTTTTCAATCAGTGCATGCGCCCATTTTTATATAGTCCGATGCTGGAAACCATGAGCAGCGACCATGATGACGACTGGTCGTCGACAAAAAAACGTATCGAAAGCAAATATAAATTTCACTACGCCAGACAGTAATTAGAGATTTCGTGCTTAGAGTAATGTCTTTTTCAGTTTCCCACTCAATGCTGTTACGGCACAATAACGCACGCCTCGTCGACGAAAGTGTTTGTGGGCACTATCACCGCTTCATCAACAGAATTCCAAACACTGTGGTGCCATCTAGTGTCAAAACCTGAAAGCATGCCTCTCGCAGTGCAAAAGGAGGGGTGGTTTTTATTTAAGGACGCAGTGTAGAAAATGCAAAATTTAATATAATAAAATATTACAAGCACTCCTAGAATAAAAAGAACAGTGCACACTTATGAAAATCAGCTATATTTTGCTGACATGCAGTCACGTGGGGTACTACACAGAAAGTAATAGGGTTTCTCTGCTACACTGTAAAAAAAAAATTGGTCAAAAGGACGGAAACTTCTTGGCAGCTCTATTTCCAAGCATTATCCGTCATTTCAATTGATGGTGCTTTTAGTCATTTAGATGTTTACGTGTCAACCTGGAATACATTTAAGCCATCAATATGACAGCTGACCATCATTTCCAAATGACAGTGCATTTGATCATTTTGATATAATGTACTTAAAACATGACAGTTCATTTCATTATTTGGTATAATACAGTAGGTCATCAGTATGACGGCTGACGGCTAGCTTTCATTTTCATATGATGGTGCTGTTAATCATTTTGACGGACTGTAAACTAGGAATACGATGAAGTCATCAATATGCCATTGTACAATGTACCGTCATATTGACAGTTGTTCTGTCAGTCTGAAAACCATTTAAAGCATCAATATGACAACATGACGTGTTTTCACTTCACGGTTCAGTGGCATTAAGCACTTTTTTGCACAGTACAGCATCAGTTACACATTATTTATCATTCAGCATAAAGCATATTTAGGCCATCAATATATGCTATATGAATCCATCATTATCATTTAAGCTATGTGAATCTGAAATACATTAATTTAGAATTTCCTACAGCCTTGGTTGTAGGACACTGAGCAAAGCTGAATTTAGGTTAAACTTTGTGCTGCTCTGCAATCGAGCCTCAAAAGCAAAGTTCAACTGCTTTTCTTTGTCATTTGGATCTGTTACTTTTATTTTTAATGAAATACTTGCACTGCAGCAGCTGCAGTCTGACTCGCAGAATATCTTGAAAGAAGTAAAAAAAATTAGCACATCTAAAAAGGCCTTTATTGTTATATATGCTCTAAAATATAATGAAAAAATACACTGAACTTGCAGCTTGCTGCTTGCAGATTCTTCCCGAATTCATACATGTTGTACCTAGAAAACAGAATATGATGTATACTCATATTAGATACAAGATCATATTAAGGGTATTTAAACAGAATAATATGGGACCATAAGAAAAGTGTCCAACATAGGCTGAAACTAACTTCAGATGAAAAAAAATACAAACATTCAAAACGTGGGCTAATTCTGTTGTCATCATTGCATGCTATTATTTCTATAAAATGTGACAACAGAAATCTAAGTCGTATTTATGAACTTTGTAAACCAAAGCAGGGTGGTGGGGGAAGCTAGATTGTAAAGATATGCATGAAGTAGTTAAAGCAAATACTCAATAATTTGTATAAAAATGGCTAGGCCAGTGATGAGGTAACAGGCTATCCTAATCAAAACAAATGCACGGTATCAATAAATCAAAATATTTTTGTTGAGCAGCGTAGTGTTTAAAGTTTGATTACGTAATTGCAAATGTAATTACGTCAGGTGCACTGGTGGTGTAGCGGTAGAACATCCACCTGGCATGCAAGAGGACCGGGCTCGAATCCCGGTGCCACACAATTCTCCACTGGATAAAAAATAAATGCGTGTAGATGGAATTGCATAAACAGGTTTGGGGTGCGACCTGATGCTGGTGAACACCTCCGACAATGCACTCCCTCACCAGAATAGCAGTTGGCCACCCTGGAGCAGTAATTGGCCGCTACCTCCCATGGTTAGTCCTATCAAACCCTGGCCTTCAGTAACTGACCACGGCGGCTGTCAGACGTGTGACGCAGCAGGGGGTGCTAAGAATTCCTGGCTCCGCTGGACAGGCCACCCTGTCCCTGGTAACGTTTAACGCCAGAACCCTAGCTAGTGAAGCTAGTTTAGCAGTGCTGTTAGAGGAATTAGAGGATATGAAATGAGATGTCAAGGGCTTAGTGAAGTTAGGAGGCCGAATGAGGCATATACTGTACTGAAGGATGGGCATGTACTGTGTTATCGAGGTTTACCGGAGAGGCCAAAACTAGGAGTAGGTTTCTTTGTCAATAAGTATATAGTGGGTAATATAGATGAATTCTATAGTATTAATGAGAGGGTGGCAGGCACCATAATTAGGCTTAATAAGCGGTATAAACTGAAGGTTGATGATGGTTGATGAAGGTTGAGTTATAAGCTTTGGGATCATGGGCTGGGCGTTAAGATCATGTGCTGGATAAATTTGTCGACCCACGCCATGTGTGTGAATGCATTCCCTATCTCAGAAAGTGGGTGGTTTTAATTGGGCATAAAAACAGGTTAAAATGCGAAATAATTGAAGCAGAGTGGATTGTCCCTTTTCAAAGAAAATTATGCAAGCAGCCCTTCGGTCCTACTTTTATCAAGGGAACTTGTGTATCTGTCAGATAACCTTTGCTAGTGCATGCCTGATGGTCCACTGTGATATGAAGGTATAAAAACCTTTCTTTACTAAAATAACCATTTGTTGCACTGTGTGTCTCCTCTCCTTGTGTCCATGTCTTTTTGCACTACATATTTTTTCTTTGAGCTCACTGAACGGCTACATTTTGTGGGACACTTCCCTGCATGAACCACTTTCAAAATGCGGCAGTTATAGCTGTGAAAAAACACTAGTGCTACTGTGTTGTGCTGCAGAAAAGTGTGCGGAGACACTCGCAATTCTGGATCACTTCTTGAACATTTCCAAGAATGTGTGCAAAAGCATGTTTTTAACGCGGGGCTCGTTACAGTGCATCACATAAGAAGGATGCACTCAAGTGAAAATTCCTTGACACGCGCCGAAAGAAGTTACGTCTGAAGCTATTTCATGCTGTTTATTATTCCAACTGTTCAGGTTGAACGCGAAAAGTATGTGCAGGAGCCTTTTTATAGATCCAACCGTGCTGACCATGTTTTTAAAGTCCATGAATTAGCGGCAAAAACTGAATTGTTGAAAATGCCTTTTTTTCCAAAAACCATTAGAGAATGGAATAGACTGCTGAGCGATGTTGTGAGTGTGACATCAAATGATGCGTTCTTTTTGAAGTTGTAGATGCACATGGCGAACGGCCCTGCCTTTTTTTTCTTTCTTTCTTGGGCTTTATGCTTGTAACTCTACCTGCGAGCAGAGGTGTCATGTGTGCTTCTTTTTGTACATTCCCTACACCCCTCCAATCTAATGCCTTGGCGCTAAGGATTCCCTAATAAATAAATAAAATAAATGAAATGAAAAAAAAAATGGTCCTTGGCGCATGGTTTTGAATAACAACTCGAGCGTTCATTAGACAAAAGTACTGTGATGCTGTTTGTTCTCAGCAGTTCCTTAGGGTCATTCGAAAATTCTAAACATTTACCTCGTCTCTTAATGGCAAATTAAGTAGGATTGTTGCATTCGCAAAGAAAGCAAGCACATATGAGCTGTGCAAACTTTGAGCAGTGCAAGTTTTGGCAGTGGACGATATCTCAGAACAGTAAGAGATTGCATCCATTCGTATGCACTGAATGAACCCACTGATGATATTAAACTTGCTTTTATTAGGCTCCATTCTGGATAAAATTTTCTGTCTGATTCACATTTTCTGCCCCTTGAATTCTAAATTACTGATTTTCCACTGCGCATATTATATAGTGGTTTGGCTATTTGCAGCAGCAGTACGGTGAATATGAAAAGGTTTGAAAAACTGAGAACGTTAGTTCTATGCATACAGCTGTGGTTCCATGAAAATGTCCACATAATCGAGAGTCGGAAAACTCACAGGTAAAAAGGTAAAAAATTTCGCCTTTGATTGCTACATAGTTGGTCGTTTTTCACATTGTCTGCTTCAAGTCTCAGCAACTACAGATATTGAAATTTTTGGAGCTGCAAGAAATAATCATGGTAAAGGGATTTTTGCAATGTACTTTAACTACCACAGCAACTGTCAGCTACTGCTAAATATTTCCTTGCCTTATTCTCAGACGAATTTATAATACAAATGAAGTCTTTCTTAATGCACTACACAATTTGAAACTTAGCCTTTCATGTATAATGATACATCAATCAAGGCACACTGAACAAGTTTCTTTAGACAGCCTTTCATGTAGCAAAGAGGTTCCTTGAATTAAGAGGAGTGAAGGAAATCCTAATGCATTGTGTAGATGTACATTAACTCTAGCCACTGCTATAAGCTAACACAGTAGCATAAGCCAAATAACAGTGACTGTGATCATTTCAAAGGTCAACTCACCAGTGTAAAAACACCCGAAGCAGGCTTAACAACCTTGGTGAAATGCAGCTGGCTGTCTCTTTTCCTCTGCACTTGAAAGGATTTATTTGTCCAAAGTAACTGTAAAATATGAACAGTAAAATATATTCGATTGATTTGGTGAGCGACGCTGCTAACAATGGTGTATTATAGAAACTGAGGGGGGGGGGGGGAAAGAAAGTAAAGAGAAGCATGAAGTAGTTCCAGCATATACTCAATAATTCGTCTAAAAAAGGTAACAGGCATTCTATCAAACCTAATGCATGGAATAAATCGATCAAAATATTTTTGTTGAGCAACATAGTGTTTAAAGTTTGATTTTTCATAGATATAGGCTATTAAAAAGACGTGGGAAAGGTGAAAACAGATTATGGGAATTTTGCTCAGTTTATAACGATATATGGAAATGTGCCCATGAGATAACTGCAAAATAATGGCAAGCTAGATATAACAATTATTTCATTTTTGCAACACTAATAAAGCAAGAGTAATTAGAAAGGAGAAGGCAAGGAAAATAATTCTCTACATATTCCAAAGGGCGATTCCTAGTAGCTCAAGGATGAATGAAGCAGCTGGGCTAAAGTCAAAAGGACGCTCAGTTGTGGATGTGTTGGGAAGCAACCGGAAAGTCCGATGTTGCAAGGAGATATATCACATAGCAACATGGAATGTAAGATCTATGACGCAAGGTAAACTGGATGTCGTCAAGCAAGAAATGGACAGATAGAACATTGATATCTTGGGTATCAGCGAGCTTAAGTGGACTGGAATGGGATAATTTATTTCCAGAGGCCATTATGTCTTTTATTGTGGGAACAAATCCAGGAGAAGGAATGGGGTCACTCTCATAGTAAACAGAAGAATGGGCAAAGCAGTGCTAGGATCCAACCCCAAAAATTACCGAATGATTTCGCTTCGGATCCAAGGTCACCCTTTCAACATAACAGTTATCCAAGTCTATGCACCAACCACTACTGCTGAAGAAGCTGACATTGAGAGATTTTATGCTGGCCTGCAATGCCTTTTAGACCGCACTTCATCATCAGATGTCCTTTTTCTCATAGGAGACTGGAATGCTAAGGTGGGGAGTGAAGAAATATCTGGAATTACAGGCAAGTTCGGTCATGGTGAGCCAAATGAAGCTGGGCAGAGGCTAGTAGAATTTTGTCAAGTAAACAACCTGACCATAATGAATACTCATTTTCAACAGCACAAGAGCCGCCTGTACACATGGACTTCACAGGATGGTCTGCACAGGAATCAGATTGATTACATTCTTTGCCGGTACAGAAGGAGAAGCGCTATACAAGCCATAAAAACAAGGCCTGGGGCCAATTGTGGCACCGATCATCAGCTTATAGTTGCCAAATTTAAGCTTCGATTGTGGAAAACACAGAAAACTAGAAGGCCTTTCAGGTATGATCTGGATCAAATTTATTCAGAATATGCTGTGGAAGTGAGGAATCGATTTCAAGAATTAGATCTAGAAGACAAAGAGCCTGAAGAGATGTGGACTGATGTTCGTGATATAATACAAGATGCTACTAAGGTAGTTCCAAAGCAAAAGGAATGCAAGAAAGCAAACTGGTTATCTGAAGAGGATTTGAAAATAGTTGAGGAAAGGAGGATGGCAAAAGTTATGAGGGAAAAAGAAAGATACAAGGTTCTCAATGCAGATTTTCAGAAAATAGCAAGGAGAGATAAGAATGCCTTCCTGAACATACAGTGCTAAGCAGTTGAGGACAACAGCCATTTTGAAGAACACAAGAGCTCTGTATAAGACAATCAAAGATATCAAAGGAAGCTTCTGTGCTAAGCTGGGCATGATAAAGGACGAACGAGGCAGGGACCTCACTGAAGCCTCAGAGATAAAGAAGAGGTGGCAGGAATACACAGAAGAACTGTACAAGAAGGACCCAGATGTGCAAACCCAACATAAGACAGTTGTGATTACTGATCTCGAGCCGGGCATCTTGAAGAGAGAGGTTGAATGGTCCTTAGCCAGCCTTGCTAAGAACAAAGCTAGCGGATTTGATGGCATTCCACCCGAGTTGCTTCAAAACCTCAACCATGACGCTGTTAACGTTCTGTATACATTATGTCAGCAAATTTGGACAACCCTGCAGTGGCCACAGGATTATAGGAGGTCAGTTTACATCCCCATTCCAAAGAAAGGCAGTGCCAAAGATTGTTCCAACTACCACACAATCGCGCTTTTTTCGCATGCTCGCAAAGTGATGTTGAAAATCCTCCAAGGTAGGCTGCAGCAGTATGTGGATCGGGAGCTTCGGGACGTGCAAGCTGGGTTTTGCAAGGGCAGAGAAATTAGAGACAAGATTGCCAACCTTTGCTGGATCATGGAAAAAGCAAGTTCCAGAAACCCATCTACTTCTGCTTTACTGATTATGCAAAAGCGTTTGACTGCGTAGGTCACAGCAGATTGTGGCAAGAGATGGGAGTTCCAATTCACCTCATCTGTCTCCTCAGGAACTTGTACGAAGGGCAAGAGGCCACAGTCAGAACTGGGCATGGTCTTACTGATTAGTTTCCGATTGAGAAAGGAGTGAGACAAGGCTGCATACTGTCGCCTTGCCTATTTAACCTATATGCTGAGTGCATCATGGGGAAGGCCGGTCTGGACAAGTCTTCAGCTGGAGTGAAGATTGTTGGAAAACATATCAACAACCTTAGATATGTGGATGATACCACTTTAATGGCAGAAAGTGTGGAACTCAAGAGACTTCTGATGCGCGTACAAGAAGAGAGTGAGAAGTTTGGGCTTAAACTGAACATTAAAAAGACAAAGATCATGGCGTCTTGCCCTATCAAGTCCTGAAGCAGCAAGGGACAAGAAGTGGTAGCTGTGAGAGATTTTCTCTTCTTGGGCTCCAAGATTACCCCAGAAGGAGACTGCAGCCATGAAATTAGGTGACTCCTGCTTCTGGGAAAGAGAGCCATGGCTAGCCTTGACCACCTAGTAAAGAGCAGAGACATTATACTGCCAACCAAGATCCGTATAACTCGTGCTATGGTCTTTCCAGTTGTGATGTATGGATGCGAGAGTTGGACTGTGAAGAAGGCTGACCGCAGTATAATTGACGCGTTTTAATTGGGGTGCTGGCAGAGACTCTTGAGAGTTCCTTGGACTGCCAGAAGATCAAATCCGTCGTTACTGTCGACCATAAACCGTGACTGCTCATTGGAGGGTCAAATTCTAAAGTTAAAGCTCAGCTACTTTGGTCATCTGATGAGAAGAGAGGAGTCGCTGGAGAAAGCTTTGATGTTGGGAAAGGTTGAGGGTCACAGGAGAAGAGGTAGGCAGTGAACGCGATGGTTAGATGGCATCCTCGAGGCGCTGCAGATGAAGTTATGTGATGTTAGGAAGACAGTGAGAGACCGGAAAGCATGGCGTAATATGGTCCATAGGGTCAGGAGAGTCTGACACGACTGAACAACTGAACTGAACTGAACATACTCCAAATTAACTTCCATGTCATATACTGTGACTTGTATATTTTGGCATAGTTGTCTGGAATGCCTTGAATATTTATATTGCATAACCTTCTGTGAGGCTGAGTATGCTCAAGTGGTAAAGAGAAATATGTTTGCAATATCCTGATGGCAGGCATGTTTACGCTGCTATTGTGCTCAATTATACACTATCATTTCCTAAGGGGTTAATCTTCAACAGTACCAGGTTGCAGTTAGGGCATAAGACTAAACTTATATCAAGATGCAGCTAAAGAAATTGAAGCAGCCTCAACATATGCCAATAAGCAACAGCAATCAAACAACCTTTTCACATTAGTATTGAGCAAGCCTTAAATATCAGCTTAAAACACAGGATGCAAACTCAAAACCTCCAGGTAGTTACGTGGACTTGACCTAGAGTTCAGTTAAGGAGGCTATTAGATCTCATTTGCAAATTGGGTGCTTCCTACTGAACAGTAAATAGAATGTACAGTCGCACTCAATATGAGTTGCAACACATCCCAAGTGAATCAATTCTGGCATCCATGCAATAATAAATCAATGAGCATTTAGAAAGAGTGTGCAACTTGTAAAAATGATAGATGAACTCTGTTCTCCATTCCTTCAATTGAATGAATAAATTGTGAGCAAGGTTATAGTCAATGTGCACCAAGAACTTAGCTTCTACCGCATCTTGTGCGTTGTAGTTCACATTGAGTGTGACAGTACATTTTCTGAAATTCTTATGCGTCAGAAATGTATTAAGCACATGATATAAAATACATTTCTCATATGTATATTTACTAGTGTAAATTATTTAAGACTGTCATCTTGCCATGTTAATTACCAGCTAAGTTATTTGTTTACACACCATAGTCAAGCACAACTAAAGAATGAACCAGCAGTTGATCTTCAGCAGATGCCATCAAACAGTTTCACGATGCAATGGTTAGTCCAAGTGCAGAGTGTTTACTCACCTTTCTTAATCACCAAAATAAAAAATTTCAGTTGTGCAAATTGTTATAAGGAACCCAATATATACACAAAGCCACAGCAAGGATTCATTTGCTTAAAGACTAGAGATGAAATTCTATTTGTTTCCTATCAGCCAAGGTGCTTTATCTTTAGTAACGCTTATGTCTTAAATAGGTAACCTGTACAGAAATTACAACCCTTAATGAAGAGATTTTTTCCATCATTTGAACTTATTTACCTCTGCGAAAACACCATAGTAAGAGGGTGCCCGGTGGACAGGAGATATTTAACACGAAGGACACTCCAAGTAGAAGTGCCATTGCTTTTTCCATGCTTGCAGTGCTCTAATGCACTCTTCTCCATCTACTGCCAGCACAACTCGATGGATGTCACCCATGTGTGAGCCTGCATGCGAAAACCAAATCAGTTCACATAAAACATCATTACGGATACGCAAAACAATTATGAGTTGCAACATACTTTGCATAAGTACACTGACAAATATGAAACGAATCTGGTAAAACATTATGCTACTTACTTTGGTTGCTGTGCAATATAGTAACAAACACGACTATTGTTTTTGTATTAATAAAACAATTCTAGCAAGAGCACTGTTCCTACAAAATGAGGCGATTTATTCACAAGAAAATATAATAATATATGTACACAAAGCAAATAGACTCGAGCTGGAAAATGAAATGATTACTGACAGACCACCCCGCTGGGGTGGCGCAGTGTTTACAGCGATCGACTACTGTTCCCAAGGATGCGGGATCGAATCCACGACGGCAGCTTTTCTGTGGAGGCAAAAAGCAAGGCGCCCGTGTACTGTGCGATGTGAGCGCACGTTAATGAACCCCAGGTGGTCGGAATTTCCGGAGTCCTCCACTACGGCGTATCTCATAGCCTGAGTTGCTTTGGGACGTTAAACCCCACAAATCAAATCAAATCACTGACAGACCGTAAGGATTATAGCTACAACTTCACCAATCTTAATAAAGAAAAAAAGACATGTTCACAATATCTTAAAATTCTAGAAACAAAATTATATTTAAGTAATGACCCTGTCATACCATATTTCACTGCAGTGCCAGCCGGGACACATGAAGCCCCGCGCGTCCGGCGAGCGAGCTCCCTCAAGCTCCGCCCACAGCCGGTTTCACCGCGCAGTAGAGACGGAAGACTGCTTGGCTTGATAAACTTCACATGAATTCACGCTCGTAGAAGAAATGACAAAACAGCGATGTTATCAGAAGGATTGTCTACTGTACTCGTGCAACAGCAGCATGCCTGCACACGTACGAAGCTTTCGGCAGCGATGCCACCCGCGGACGCGCTGGGCGACGAACTCCACCGATTCGTGCTTGCCCTAGTCGTCGCTAGGCCTACCCGTGTCGTACCGAAGAGGCAGCGGACCGCGCTTCGGAACGGGCCAACGCTGTAATAATTACCGCTCGGGGCATGCAAACACTGGAAGCCAAGTCACTAAGAAAAACAATATTCGGTCGATGGATGAGCGGCTGTCTGTTACATGATCGTTTTCAAGCTCTCTTTGATGCCTAAGCCGCGTGCGCGAGGTACGTACATCTGCTGACGCTACCGGGCTCGAATTGTTCGATTGCAAAGGGGCGGAAAAGTGGGGGGGGGGGGGGGGGGGTGAGAGCATTGCATGAATAACTACTACTGCACCACGTTGTTGTGGCTGTAGGAAGAAGGAAAAGAAAATGCACGGGCCTGCCACTGGATCTGTAGCTGAGTCACCTCCGCTGCCACGTGCGGAAAGAAGAGAAAATAGAGAAGAGAAAGAAGAGGAAGAGAAGGACACGCGCCGCAGAATCACTGGGGAGCTAGCAACATGAACACGTGCCGACCTTGGCGACGGGGCTCTAGCGCGCCGCATGTCGACCATGCCATCGGTGATTCCTCTACGGTGGTCGCCTCCAGTGCGCAGATAAAGGTGTTGCTCCCTCCGTAGAAATATTGATATCAAACACCTTTTTCTGCGGACAGCAGGCGGCCATGGTAGAGGATTGACAAGCTGGGGCGACGTGGCCGCTCTGTGGCCCGCAGCAGCGAATTATATGATAGCTCACAATTGAGCAGCGCCGAAGGACGGCACGTGTTCAGGAGGTCGTTAAACGCCGCCGCTTGAGCAATTCAATCCTATGAGCGTCAGCAAGACGCGGGTCTTCGAAAAAAAAAAAAAAAATGTCTGTACCGCCCACGCCACATACCCTGCCCTGGCGGCTTAGACAACAGCTCGCCAGCCATCGGATGTTAATCCTTCCAATGTTGATCAGCAGTCGCTAGCGGTAACAAAAACTCAACAGATGCACCGCGCCTTTTGACAGAAAGGTAATATCTAAAAAAAAAAAAACAGCCAGCATTGTCTTGTGCTTTAGCAGGTGAATGCACACGTTAAAAATATGAGTCGCGCGAAGGCGTTACGTCACTCCGCCAACGCCACAATATTGCAGTCCGCTGCCAGGTTTCGTGCTTTTGAACAAGCAAGAGCTCTCCGTGACTGCTGCTCTTCAATCACCGAGAACAACCAACTTATGCCTTTGTATCGCCCAACGTGGCCAATGCGCGCTTCAAGAATTACTCAATGCGCCGTGAGCGACGCTGATCGACTCAATATACGGCTCTTATCATGACTAAACTACAGCGCATATTCAGAAACAAAAAAAAAGAATAAAGACTATGTTTTTGGGACCTGCGGACACAAGACGCCTCAGACTGTTAGGGACGCCGCAATAGAAGTCTCCTGATAATTTTGACCACATAGGGTTCTTTAGAGCCCCGCCGGGGTGGTGCAGTAGTAAGACGCCCGACTACAGTCCGGAATATCCGGGCTCGAACCCGACCTCGGCGGCTGCGCCTCGATGGAGGCGAAACGAAGAGGCGTCCGTGTGCTGTGCGATGTCAGCGCACGTTAAAGATCCCCAGGATGGTCGACATTACTCCGTAGCCCTCCACTACGGCTCCTCCCTCCACCCTACCTCCCACCTTCCTCCCTTCCCTTACGGCTCGGTTCAGGTGTCCACAGACACAAGTGTGACATATACTGCGCCTTTCCCTTCCTGTGAACCAATTCTTTAGCGCGTGCCGACACCGCAAAGTACAAGGCTGCTATTTTTTTCCCTCTCGGCCGCCGCGGCCAGGATCAAACCCATGTACCACCTTAGCCGCCAATAAACCACGGCGGGGTAATAAGTAATAAACAAGTCAATAAAACAACCTTTTCTCAGCACGCCTAGCTCACATTTCATCAGTGTCACTGCTGCATTGTCTATATAACTTATTTCACTTCAGTGAATGAAAAGCTAGACAGTCCGCAATATGACGTCGGACCTTGACTACGAAACTGAAAAAAAAAAAACAAAAAAGCTGCAAGAGTGAGAAAGGGTGGTTCTTCGAGAGAGGCCGAGCTCGTATCCAGACAGCGGTGTGCCGGGTTTCTGTCTCATCTGCTGAAACAGCTCAGCAAAGATTACCTGACAACGTGTGAATACTCAGACAAGTTTATCTGCTCTCAGTTGGGAACGCACTTCGTGTAGTTAAAGACTCGTTGGTTCCCCTGATAGAATTCCTAGATCTGCCACAAGAAAAAATCGCTGCCATTAAAGTGCAATAGGAGAAGCTCACTCTCGTCAGCTGGAACAACCGTGCGAGCACAGTTGCATTTTTGGACGAAGTCAACGAGTACAGAGATGCTCGTTCGCTTCTCCGAATTGGCCGAGTTTGCTCTTGCCATGCTGGTTCTGCCCTGGTCCAACGCAGATGTTGAACGTGTGTTCAGTCAGCTGAACATTATCAAATGTAAACAGAGAAACAGATTGTCAACAGATATCACGAATGCCATCTTGACTATTCGAGCCGGACTCTGGAAGCAAGGTAAATGCTGCTCAGACTATGAACTGCCGCCAATTGTAGATCAAAATATCGGCACGGGGCGTACGGTGCCAACAGCGCTGGAAGCCCACATGGACCTGGCACCAGCGGTACGAGTGGAGAGTCGTTTGCAGATGAAGCAGACATCTTTCTGTGATTGTGCCTGCAGTCAGTCAGTACTCCGCAGTGTCTAGTCAGTACTTTCATTTTTGAAACTTAAAAAAAAAAAAAAAAAACAGGTTTTGAACTTTAACGTAAAGTACATCTCTAGTTGATAAATAATATAGTCGGCGGTTTTTAGACGAAAAAGAAAAAGTGCTTTCTTTCATTTTATATTATTAGTTATATTTGTTTACAAACTTAATACAATGTACAAAAATTAACTTTTTGGTACAAAAAAATACATTTAGCGGTTTTTAGCGGGTTTTGGAAGTTTCTGTTGCGGTTTTTTTTTTTTTTTTTTGAGTAGGCAACAATTTGCCGTTATGTGGCGCTACCCAGAAAGCACTCAGACAGATTTGTAGCCATTCCATGCCAGAGCAAAGATAGCACATGGTGACTATGTGATGAGCTACATTGCTAGCTGCGGTCGGAAACATCTACTGGCGAGGCATACGCGCTCCCTAAGGGCACAAGCAGCGAGCTAACCGTGCGGGTGGGACATCCTTGTGAGTGTGTATCAACTATCTTAGAACTACGCTGTACATTCCGCCTCGATTCTTCATCGTGAAACTCGTCGCTGTGAGCAGTATACCATAAAGGGAGGACATTCGCGAGGCTGAAACGCCCATTGTGGACGTGGAGACGATACGGAAGGCGAACAAGGCTTCAAAACAAGCGCCAATGGTTAAAATACCGATGAAAAACGAGCTGCAGCAGCATAGGGAGACTGCATTACAAGGCACACTGGTGTCGGAAGTGCGGAGCGAAGTTCAGGCGTCTCTTCCACCGTGCAGAGCAGATGCGGATTCACAGTGACGAGAAGCCCTACCCCTGCCCTAATTGCGGAACACGAGTCAGCCAAAAAAGCGATGTGCACCGCCTTATCGGCACACCAATGCGAAGTGTCGCCACCAGCCAGGCGGATAGTGCAGTCTCTTACCCTGTGCCTGGTACTAGTGGCACATACGGCTTACACGCAGTGCACGGTTCTGGTTCGACGGCCGAAGACGCCATGACCCTGGATCTGAGAGTCATTAAAACCGAGCCAAGTGCTGTTTCAGTAAAAGAGGAGGCCCCGAAGGCAGGTTCCGGAGGATACGCAGATGTGCAGCAGGAAGCGGGCGGAGACGTCATGCCTCTGGACTTACCAGTCGTAAAAGCCGAGACAGATGCTGCTCCAATACCGGAGGAGGACTCGATGATCGGTCCCGAAAGCGACGCATATGTACAGCAAGCGGTGGGTGGAGACGTTATGCCTCTGGACTTGTCAGTCGCAAAAGCCCAGGCAGTTGCTGCTCCCGTACAACAGGAGGACCCGGTGATCGGTCCCGAAAGCATCGCAGATGTGCTGCAGGAGGCGGTCGGAGACGTCATGCCTCTGGACGTATCGGTTGTTAAAGATGAGGCAGGTGCTGCTCCCGTATAGGGAGGGGGGCATAAGACGGTGAACCTGGAGAACGAAGAGGTGTACAACCTTGTCACCTGCGTACTCTTTCTTCACCGGCTCAGAGCGCACAGTTTTGTGCTGCAGCATGCTTTTGTGATGCTCTGAAGGTTAACATTCCTTATCCGCTTCCTGACTCATTGTGATCAACTCATGTGCTCCGTCATTAAAATGAAGCCGCAGTAATTTGAATTTTTTTCCCGTCAACTGGTAATTTATTTCCACTGACTCTAATTATTTCCTTTTCTGATTTACCTTCGCTGTTTAAAATGATTCAGAGCACGCAGCTTACCCTTGCTTCTGTGCTGTACTCGTAATTACGCGCATCGTGCTTCCTTGGCGGTTGTAATATGAACAACGGTAATAAAGTTGGATATCAATAAAGAATAATGAACACCTGCAAAAAATGTAGGCTGGCAATACAGGCGGTGAAATTAAAAATGCAGTCATCGGTAGAAAGTAATAAGACACTCGGAGAACTTCAGAACCGGTTTAGAAATGGTTCGCGCTTAGTTGATGGCTTCTTCGTGCTTACCGTATGCACAGACGTAGCTAGGGCGGAAAACAGACACTTGCATGAGAGCGTGAGCTCTACTAATTACATTTCTCAAGATCATGTCAAGCATAGTTTCAAATGGCAACCCAGCGTGGCCATCGTGTGGCAACTACGCGACAAAGGTGGCACGCACCCAAAATGGATCCATACCCCGCGAGTACACAACAGTTGCATAGCAACAACGTACGCGCAGCGTCGGCGCTCGAGCGCCGCAATAGAAACCTACACTTCCGTTTCGCTATATGCAGTCCGGCCTGGCGGGTATCGGGGTAGGACCCCATAGGTAGGCCATTCGTATAGACCAGCGCCGTGTTTACAAACAAAGGGGGCGCTCGCGGCGCCGCAGCCGACTGGGGATGAAAAGTAGGGTTAGCGCCCAAAGGAATACATGAAACCGAAAGATATTAAAGCAGTTTTCCAATTTCGCGGGGCATCTATGATGACGTTATTCGGCGCAGATTAACCGTGAATATCCTAGAACAAGTCGTGAAAGTACGAAAATCATTACCGAGGCGAAGTATTTTTGAAACACCGCGAAACGTATGGGGGTGAGAGTTGGGAGGACGATCTATAGAAACACATGTAAACACAACTTACCGCAACCTTTTTCTCGTTTCGCAGATCACCAGAAGTGGTGGCCGGTCGTTAAACGTAGCCCAGCGATTTAATGAAGTGTGTGACAAAGTATTTAAAGATAGGCTACAAAATGTAGCTAACAGTTCTTATAAATAACCCACATAACCGACACGGAAACGGAATCGCAGCGAGCGACCAAAGGCTTTTCCTTTCGCCCCTTACTCAAAGCGAAACAGACAAGCAGAAGCAAATCCTCTTCCCCTAACATGAAAGCTGTACAGAGTATTCGTAACAAAGGAAAACATTTTTATTGGTTCACTTTTTCTACGTTTTTTTAAGTTTCACAAGCTGCAAGAGAAATAACTTGGTAGCAGTTCGCAGACGGCAGTTTAGTACGAAATTGCCTTCGAAACTAAAAAAGGTTTATAGCGACACACAAACTTTTCCAATTTAGTGCCATTTCGGTCAAACTAAGTTTTAGTAACTATTAATCATAAAACAGCGGATGAGGCTCTTCACAGCTATCGGAAAACAACTTCGCCCACGTATATCTTCATTCGCCTTATCTCTATGGCAGTGCTACTACTAACAAAGCGAGTTGGCACCACCAGCGTCATCGCGGCTTGTTTTACTTCGCCGTCGCCCCAGATGACCGGAATATTCCACTTCTCGTCAAATAAAGCAACTACTACAGACATACTTGATTAAAATACAGCGGCCCAAATGCCATTTCTGTGCAAAAGTTGAACTCTAAGGATTCAACGGTTTAGCATGGGAGAAGCGTTTGCACAACAGGTATTTCATCCTGGGTCATAAAAGCTTCCATGCATGTGTTAGTGGATCGGGAGAAAGACATCGCACAAGTCCTTATAAAGTTTCTTTCGCGTCACAGTTGACAAATATTCAAACGAAAAACGGGCTTGCAATACACAACATGGCATGTACACTTTTTTAAGGATTCCCAAAATCCTCCCTTGCATGCTCGCCGAACTTACAACTAAATTTTGTAGCACTTTGTTCAACCTAACCTGATACACAGTTCGTAAAAATGGGTCCTTTGTATCACGAAAGAACATAAAATGGTTAACCACTTGGCGATGAAACAAGCTGGTTCGGCGGGTGCGCTCCCAAGTACTTCCCCACACAAAAATGGCGAACACACGGTGCAATCTCTGCACATTGACACGAGAACAATGCACTACTTGGAATACGTACCATCACTTGGTAACAAGAAATAAATTACAAATCGTAGCACGTGCAAACATAGACCAACCGAATCCTTTTAGTCCGTCGGCCTTCTCACGTACTTCTAAAACCTGCTGGTTCCAATATGACACATTGTCTCGGTAGTTTTCCAGTGGCACTCCTAAATACTTCACCCAAGGCATGTTCAAAAAATTTGCAGGGGTTGTGGGCCATTCTCCATGCCAGAAACCCAGACTGCTCATTGGAGGGTCAAATTCTAAAGTTAAAGCTCAGCTACTTTGGTCATCTGAGGAGAAGAGAGGAGTCGCTGGAGAAAGCTTTGGTGTTGGGAAAGGTTGAGGGTCGCCGGAGAAGGGGTAGGCAGCGAACGCGATAGCTAGATGGCATCCTCGAGGCACTGCAGATGAAGTTATGTGATGTTAGGAAGATAGTGAGAGACCGGAAAGCGTAGCGTGACATGGTCCATAGGGTCACGAAGAGTCGGACACGACTGAACTGAACTGATAGACTGAATTATCTTCTAATGCGGCGGCGAATCAAAACATTCACAACACTGGTACCGGAGTCGGAAGTAACAGCAACACGCAAGCTCCGTGCCCAGCATCGCTGCAAATAGCCAACAGTTAAAGCAGAAGGAGATTTAAAAGCGGCCACCGTAAATATGTAGTGACGTTGCGATAGGTAAAAGGCAAGCACACTGTCCATGGAAACGATTGTAGACCGAGTATATCGCATTAAAATATAATTCTTTTTTTAACTTTTGCTCTGAATCACTGACATATGAACCTAATTTACAGCTGCCGCGTGCATTGCAAAACAAAGTAAAATAACGGAACATCACTTCCAATCAGTCACCTTGGAACCACATCACTTGTACACAAAACATATACGAGAGCGCGCGCACACACACACACCAATGAGCCCATTACGCACCTAAAGCGTGTCGAAAAATGCAAATAAATTTGATAACCACTGCTTTCATGCGCACTGCTACAAAAATAAAAAATAAAAACAGAACAGCGCCCGTGACAGGACTTGAACCTGCACCAACTGATTAGGTATCAGACGCGGTATCCATTAAGCTACACGGGCTTCTTTTTTTCCTTTATTGTCATCACCAACACAAAACAAAACCGACAAAAACGCGCTACAAACAGAGTGCTCACAGCAGAGCGGTTACCACAAGCATGACACTGTTAATACAGAAGCCGGCAGGCTCATACGAGCTGCCTTTGTCAAGTTAAAATTTCTTCAGCTCGCATAGTGGTTCGACTCTTGAAATCCAGTCTGGCACAGTGGTCTTCAATTTGTGCATTTCAACCAGTGCGTGTATACTCTCGCGAAAGTAGAGCCTTGCAGGGCGGGCGTCAGGGTCACAGTGAAAACCCGCCATTCTGGACCGCCATAGACTGTGCAGGCCTATTAGCATAACCGTATCAAGTGGAATCCCATCATCCGTATAAAGCTGTTTGTGACGACTTCTCTGTTCCTGTGTACAGAGCCTTGTATAGCGGCCGTCTAGGTCAAGACGTACTGAAGCGTGTCAAAAGAATGCCCGTTTTTCCTGGGGTAAAGACGTTTTTCTTTAAGTTACATGCAGGAACATTATCGGTACAAACGTTTTTTGAAAGCAAGGGCTTTTATCTGCCATGGGGTTCACTTTGCTTAATATGTAAACAGCAGAGACAATAGACCATGTATTTCTGCACTGTTGGGAGTGCGCCTATTTTTGGGATGTGCTGCAACGAACTGTTAAAAAAGAATTACCATTAGACTCATACGGGATTAGATTCCTGCCAACTGAATTAAGCTACACGGGCTCCTTTTTTTTTCTGACATGGTATTTATTACACAGAAAGGGTTATGTACACAGACTATATACAATTCCGTCAGCCATTGCTGAGATGCACAACAGAAGACAACTTTTTAAAAGGCAGGCAAAAATAAGCACCGTGTCACCAGCGGAAACCAATCAGGTTGAAAGTCATTTTCATCATAAGTGTCCTTACACAATCTGATTACGAACCATATGACATGTTTTTCCCTATTGGACTTCATAGCTTGTGGAAGACACGCATGTCGGATCGCAACGCTGAACCTGTTGTTCCACCTAGACTCCATATAGCAGAATGATGCTGCTACACGGGCTCCTAATAATTGAGGCCCCATACCCATAGTAAGAAATACTTAACACCTAAAACGATTTATGTGTCTTTGGCTAGTTGCGAATATTATTATTCACGTGATGCAAAAAAAAAATACATTATAGTTTGCAACAATCACCACGAATATAAATAACCATGCCCATGCGCGTAGACGACCGTTTGGACGCCGCGTAGAGCCTGTTGCGACGCTGAGAGCATGCCGGGGAGAAAAAAATAAAGGCTGGTTCGCTGGTCCGACTCTGATTTCGCACAGAGGTGGCCCCCAACGGTAACTGTCTTATATTACGCTTTGGTAGGAAACTTGCCTAGGTTGGCCAGAATTATCGATTGAATTCTCATCGTCTATTGCGACGGGATTCACAACACTGGTACCGGAGTCAGAAGTAACAGCAATACGCAATCTCCATGCCCAGCATTACTGCACACTTTTAAAGCGAAAGGACATTTAAAAGCGGCCACCGTAAATATGCAGTGACGTTGTGGTAGCTGAGTGGAGGCACTCGCTGGCATTGCCACCCATAGCACATGCAAAAAAGTTTCAAATTGATGTTCTTTTTTCATACCATCTTGTAAAGTCTGTCCTCCGTTAACGGCTAGCGAGTACATACTAGGTGCGAATATGACAGCTTAAATGTCATTTCGCTGTGATACGTGATTGTTTTCACGTAGAATCTACCCAGGGGTGGTAATAACCGAAGACCTTATACACCCTGTATGAGCTCTATGAGGTAAAAGGCAAGCGCACAGTCCATAGAAACGATTGTAGACAGATCATCTCGAATTAATCTTTTTTTTTTTTTCGCTTTGAATCTCTAGTATATGAACCTAATTTTCAGCTGGCAAGTGCATCGCAAAACAACCGAAACAGAACGCAACATCACTTCAAATCAGTTACCTTGGAACCACATCACTTGCACACAAAAACAGATACGAGAGCGCGCACACACTCCAATGAGCCCATTACGCAAAGCGTGTCCAAAAATGCTTCTTCCGGCTGTACTATAGAATTCTTAGAGTTAAAATTTTTCGTACCTCCAACGTTCGTTACCTAGCAGGTAACCAGAAACATGCAACGCCGACTAGGAAATTTCCGAAAGAAGCATCTTCCCACGCTTGGCGAGCTTAGGCATTCAGTAGCCTCGCTACATGGCTTACAGGTAAACTCCTTAGGCTGTATATTTTTGAGAAAGACCATATAAAAGCTGCCTAAAACCATAGCCTTTTAACTCTAGAATTTTTCTCCGGAATAAGTAAACAGTAACAGAACACTGGAAGGATTGTGGCGACGCATATACAGTGCTCTGCAACTTTATCGGAACCGTCTTGGAAAATTTTCCAGCCTCGACCGGTGGGAAAATTTTCCAAGACGTTTCAGATAAATTTTCTGAAGACTGTATATGGTCGCCCTTCCACTAATCGTTCTGCACAACTGGTGAGCACTCACGGAAAGTAGACGCCCAGCCAGTGTTATGGCGTTACGCTAACCTGTTAATTGAGTGCTTCAGCCTCAGTTATCGGTAGCAATCTGTTGCGAATTAGCCATGTTTGTTCAGAGTAGTCTGTGCATATAATAAAAAAGGCAAAAATTCTTGACTACACGAACACGAGACATTTCAGTAAGAGCAAATACACAAGAACGTCTGAAGAATAGACCGATATAATTCGCACCTACCTGCACATGCAACATGCTTTGACTACACTTTCGGAGCACCAAGGTAAAAGAACGTCGGCGCACAGCTCAAAGAAGAAGAAACGCACTCATCAGCCCAGGAAAACACACAAAACAGCACCATGACGAACAGTATTCTTCGTGACGAAAAGCATCGCGAAGGATTTCAAACAGAACATCACCACCAAATAAACTGGAGACAGAACACGAGAAAACGACACCCCCCCTGATGCGCCTACCCGGCTGACGCAACGTTCCTGTCTGCTAACGCGGCAATCTCGAATCTCAGTTCAAACCGTCTAAACTGCGAGCAGCCTCAAGTGATTGGTTGAAACATGTCACGTGACGTTACTATACAGCCAATGCGAGGAAAGGAGGCGTTTATTTATTTATTTTTTTATCCGCTATGCGGATGAGTCAAGCGGTCGGTCAAGCGCGCTGAAGAAACAAACACAAAAAACGATAAAGACTCCGGCGGCGTCCAAGCTATCCATTCCCTCTCCTTGCCGCCGCGTAGAAATCGTGGCAGAAATGATGAAACCGCCAGAACCCAACCTCAAGTTCGGCTGCGCTAAAGCCCTTCTAGATTGCGCGACTGCAGCGCGCGCTCCTCCTCCTCCAGCGGCGAAATTCTGCGGCGCTCACCTGGACGCATTCGCCTACTGGCTTGTGTTTTATGCACTGTAACTCCAGGCAGCTTGCATGAAGCGATGCATGCTGGGTAATCTGCCATGATAATGTCGCTGGCAGCAGACGGCAGGCAGCGCAGCCAGGCTGAATTGAGCAAGTGCCCTGTCGTTTTCGACGGTCCACCGAGCATATATGCAGCTTTTCGTGCGCTGCCCTTACGTGCATGTAATTGTCGGCAGATTCCTGAGGAATGTACGCGTCGACGCTGTGCTTGAAAAATCGGGCGCGCTATGAAGAAATCCAAAGCAGTGCGACGCGGACCTGTTCAAGCTACGCGAGAACGACTGACTGCACTATGCATTTGCACATGGCCGCCCGTCGACATCGCCGACATTCATGATTTCTAGTTCTGGCAAGTAGTTTGATGCTTGCCCGATGGCGTTGATCTCGCGTGTATTGGCCCGTGCGAGCCATTCGCGTCGGCGTCGCTAGAGGAATCCCTTGCCTTCTCGCCCTCGTGCAGACATATTTTTGGAGTCGCGAAGAACTCGCTGCCGGCCTGTCCGATTGCGCCAGCATCGTCTGCGCGCACTACGCGACTATGTAGACGAGACTGCGCGGCAGTGCCGTGCTGTGTCGTCTGCTGCCAACGACAACATCATGGCGGATTATTTACCCAGCATGTATCACTTCATGCAAGCTCCCTATGGAGCTTGCATGAAGTTTAATCTGCCGACAATTGCACGCACGTAAGGGCAGGGCACGAAAAGCCGCGTGTTTGCTTGCTGGACCGTCGAAAACGACAAGGCACTTGCTCAATTCAGCCTGACTGCGCTGCCTGCCGTCTGCTGCCAGCGACAACATCATGGCGGATTACCCAGCATACACAGCTTACTGCAAGCTTCCTATAAGCAAGTGAAATATCAATGCAGTAGGTCGCGACTCTACAAATGTAACTGGAATTATACCTCGACTACGGAAACAAGAAAGAGCATGCAGACTGTCCTTCGCTATACAGTTCGCGCTTAATCGATCCAGTAAACTGGCTGCCTACAATTTCAAAGACGAAATGGTAGAAGCCATCTCGTATGCAAAGTTCTGTCATACACATAGGGTAGCAAAGCGCACATTTGCAGTTTACAACCTTTGTACTTCATAGGCTTCGGCGTGGCCGCGCAATAGCGGTGCCACATTAAGCGCACGAAAACAATGACTAGGTATAGTAGTTTTTGAGATTAACGACCAAAGAACTATTGTAGCGGAAGGGGCAAAGTCGCGAATCGGAGGGCCTGTATCAATAGACATTTGTTAGAGCACCCCTATGTTAAATACGCTAGCCACGACCATGGATGGTGGAAGCACCGGCTATGATTAAAAGTCAGCCAGGTGCTGCGTAAGCGTCAGTTTCAGGCACTCGTACTATAGATAGGGTGGTGGACGCCGAAGCAGAGACGGACCGTAATTTAGAGAGTACTTAGAGGTTTATTTGTATGATGAGCATTGAAACAAAGAACGTCCGGCCTTCTTTTTAAATGGTTCCTTGTGCACCTGCCCCTGGGTAGGAGAACATACTTTTTATATACATTTATTCAGTAATCACTTCGGTTTAGTCACGTGCTCGACCTTAACGATACGCCTAGCACAGACCTCCTCGGCGCATTCTTTTCTCATCCGGAAAGATGCCGACCCGGGAATAATGATGACGGGCTCTTAAATAAGTATGGTTATTGCTTAAGATCGGTCACATATCGCATCATCCACGCGACTTAATCGTTGCGCAGAGATGCTGAGGAGACGTTGTGTGTGGTTCGACAGACGTAGCTGTGCCCAGACATCGGTCAATTAGCTATAGCGCAGCCGATTCAACGAAAACAAAAATGGGGACACTTTTGGTAAGAATTCGAGGCTCAAATCCAGGAAGCGCAAAACACCTTCCTTCAGCTGACACCTGTAGCCTAGGAGTTAGAGCGCCCGTCTTGGCTGCGAGAGGTGGTTAGTTCGAAGCCCACCGCCAGACACCCACCGTTAAAAATGGATACAAGCGTCCCCCGGCCTGGCGCTCGGCTTTTCTAGAGGTGCGCGCTTGGAACAAGCTCCGTAAACCCCACTGCGCCCCCTCCTCCCCCCTTCCCGCTGGGCCCAAACCCAGTTTCTAACCGCGCAGCCTGCAACGGTGGTTCATGTTTGTCTTCCAAAGGTACTTCCTTTGAGCCTCACCTGCAGTGCTTTCTTTGAGCCTCAGCTGCAGCAGTTCTTCCTTCAGCTGACATTGCACTGAAATGCGCAATGTGGAAAGCCCGCGGCAAACCCCATTGCTTTCCCCCGGCCTGATGCTCGGCTCTTCTGGGGTAAAATGCTTGGGAAAGGGGGCCCAAATAGTTGCTCCGATGTGGCAGTGATCCGCTCCGCCATCGGACAATAGAGAGTTTTAGCTTACCGTGATCCGCGATCCGCTACTGGGATCCGCCACCGCGCGTTCCACTGCGCATGCCCAGACCCCCCTTGACGCCGACAGATGGCGCCACATACCGGATGTCGGCACACAGACCTGCCGCGTCGGGACCAATCAGCTTGACCGCCCCGCCCACGCGCGGTAGAGAGCCACGGTGGCGGATCGCGGATCACGGTAAGCTAAATCTCTCTAACAAGTCCGCCTCGCGCGGCAAAAGCCCATTATGCGCCCCCCCCCCCCTTTTTTTTTATAACTGCTGCCGCTGAAGCTTTCCCCCGAGAGCCCTCCGTGGAAGAAGAGAGGACTCAGCTGTGGCCTGTTGAAGAGGGATAGGTCAGCCCGGTGACATTAATTTGTCATCGAGCAAACTACAAGCTTTTTTTTGGATTATAGGTGGATTAGCTTCTGGTTGGTCACTGGAAGTGGCAGCGTCCTTTGTAACCGAGCGAGGTGCAACCTTTGGCGATGAATCGTTTAGAAATAAGGCTGATAAGGCTGGGAGTAGTTGCGCGCTCCTGTAATCTAGTCTATAGGGAGGCCACGTTGGTGAAGGCTCAGACGGCAGAATGGAACCTCGGAGGTTGGTGCACTCTGAGGAAGTGTAACTGACTAAAGTGGGATAGATTCGGGCTTATGGACCGCTACGGCGGGGTGCATTGAGAACTGCGGCCTTTACCAGTTAATGTCCCTATCGGGAAACGGGACTAAGGATAAGGCTGGGGAGCTTCCGACTCCCTGTCATCCAAGGAGGATTCCGCTACAGTTGGAGATAGCCACTCCAGCGTAGCGGAAAATAAGAGTGGATTCACGCGCCGGTGCAGTCCAGGGATGGGCTGTGTCGGCTAAGTCTCTATGTAAGGACAACGCAGGGGAACCTCCGCTGACTAAAGTCATCAGGGGTAGGGACAACCCTGTGTAACCCAGCCCGCGAGGATGCATGGGAGCGCTGTTAGAGACTGTTTTCACTCCTCCTCCGGGAAAGCAGCATGGTCGTCCTGGGAAACGCTGAGGCCTTCGGGTGTCTCAGTAGGCTGAGAGTGAATACGAAGCGAAAACAGAACTGATGCAAGCACCCTTTGAGAGTCTATTAGTAGTACCGCTGTGAGACCAGAGGGGTGAATGATGAAGCCTCCACTCACGCTTATATAGCCTCCATCAGCCATCCATGAGGCTGCAGCGTGACGGCTTTGAGTTGACGGCTTTAGAAATAGCATGCTCTTGGAAACCTCCGCCTCCGCTTGCATAGCCTCCACGTCGCTGCAAGAAGCTGTGAAATGGAGTGTTCGCATAGAGGAAAGTTTATTCGGCATTCTCGAAGGTCGCACGGCTGATGAAACTGCAGACAGTGATTCAATCCTCGCGTGTCAAGCGGTCGAGAAGATTCGGCCTGCACATTCTTAGGAGATGACACAATTATTCTGTCTGTTCCTATAGGCCTCATCGAAAGATTGCGTTCAAAGCGCGCGTTGGACTTTGACCGGTTGTATAGGTTTCGGTTCCGCTGGACAGGCCGCCATGGGAAACAGACCCTGGCAACGTTTACCGCTAGAACCCCTGCAGCTAGTGAAGCTAGTTTAGCTGTGCTCTTAGAGGCACTAGAGGGTATGGAATGGGATGTCATAGGGCTTAGCGAGGTTAGGAAGCCGAATTAGTCATATACTAAAGGACGGGCATGTACTGTGTTATCGAGGTTTACCGGAGAGGCGAGAACTAGGAGTAGGTTTCTTTGTCAATGAGGATATAGCTGGTAATATAGATGAATTCTATAGCATTAGGCATCGTAATTAGGCTTAAGAAACGGTATAAACTGAAGGTTGCACAGGCCTACGCAACTGCATGTAGTCATGATGACCAGGCAGTTCAAATCTCCTACGAAAACGTAGAATCGGCAGTGCGGAAAGGAAAGACGCAGTACGCTGTACTAATGGGCGACTTCAATGCCAAGGTAGGGAAAAAGCAGGCAGGAGACCAAGCAGTGGGTGACTATGGCATTGGTTCTAGGAATAGCAGGGGTGAGTTACTAGTTGAGTTTGCAGAACGCAATAACTCACGAATCATGAATACCGTCCTCAGCAAAAGGAAGAAACGGAAGTGGACATGGAAAAGTCCTAACGGGAAGACTAAAATGGAATTGACTTCATACTGTGTTCTAACCCCGCCATTATGCAGGATGTAGAGGTAATGGGGAAAGCGCGATGCTGTGACCATGATGAGGTCTCGAATTAGTTTTTGAAAAAAATGAAAAACTACAAAAATAATAAAATACAACGCATTCCAATACTGAGCAAACTGATAAGAAAAGAATCACGAAAGCATGAAAGATGTAAAAAACATGGCATATTGTAATATGAAACAATCGCATACAAAAAATTAAAAAACGTACATCAGCTAAGCACATAAAGCCTGAAGAAGGAACGAAACAGATTAGTAAGAAAGAAGCCCATCAACGAATTAACGGTTAGGGGGAGGGCAGAAGAGTTCATGATCTCGCTACAGAATAGATTTCAGCTCTAACCGAGGATGACAACATTATAGCCTAAAAGCAACAAAATAATAATTTCAAATATATCATTCTGTAGAAGTAGGCGGTAGGATAGTTAGAGAGGATATCGGTAAGCTGTCTACGGAGACGAAAGATTTGATTAAGAAGCGCCAGAGTACGAACGCTTCCAATCCAACAGACCAAATAGAATTGGCAGATATATATATCAACGCTAAAGAATAAGCGCAAAGTGGCCGATATGAGGCCGATAATACGGAGAAAATTGAGCATGCTGTAAAGAACGGGGGAAGTCTTAAAGCGGTGAAGAAGAAATTCGGCGCAGGCAAAAATCAGATCTATGCTCTAAAGGACAAGGCGGGCAACGTCCTCACGAATATGGACAATATTGTCAAAGTAGCCGCAGAGTTCTATACTGATATCTACAGTAGCCAAAGTAGTCAGGACAATAAGGAGATTGGCAGTATAGGGAAAGGCGGTTAGACGTTCCGCCAGTGACGGAGGACGAGGTTAAGAAAGCGTTAGAAACTATGAAAAGGGGGAGAGCAGCAGGAGAGGATCAGGTAACCGTAGCTCAGGTAACCGTAGCTGTGGATCAGTAGCCGTACGTGGAAGTGCTGGAATATATACATGTATACCGGGTGTCCCAGCTAACTTGAACCAAGGGCTACAAAATAATATATTAGTGGTAGCTCAGGGAAACTAGTTGCATACACCTGCCAGCCTCCTTGTGCACCACAGGCAATTTTTCGTTTTGCAATTACGTAATTAGCTAATTATTTTAAATTTTCTAACTTACTAAATATTCACTTTAGACCACAAATGTGAATTGGAAAGTTGTAGAGCCCCTTCAGAAACCCCCATTCCAATAATTGCCATAAAGAAAGTCTCACGCGTATCTTTTTTTCCAGGCTCAAAAGAAATCCCGCGAAATACAAATACCACTTGACTAACGCATTTGAGCGCAACGATTGTGGTGCTCTCAGTAGCGGTTTGAGCGAACGAAACCAGCTGCGGCCGAGACCCAATGGTCCCGTTGCAACGGCAGGCTGAAATGTTGGCGATGGTTGGAACGAGCTCGAGCTCGCCCGTCGCCACCGAGATCTTGGCAAGGCATGCGCACCCCAGAAGCCTACGTCACAACAGGCGGATGGCGATAAAGTACCAGCAAATGAAGGTGCGAGCGCAAATCTTAGTCGAGTCACATGATGTCATGTCGTCCCTTTACTCAAGCCTGTACGCGCAGATTCAGTGACTGATACCTTATCGTTCATCCGCTTGTCGTGACGTTCGCTGATGGGAGGGAAGGTGATGCTAAGGCCTGGTTAGAATTTCGGTGGTGTCGGCTCGCCGCGCTCGCTGCTACTTGCACCGTCACGTGGCCCCGGCTGTCTGACGCGGGTGAAGGAGCCATCGCAGGCATATCGGCCTGCCGTTTAACGCGGCCGAGGAGACACGGCCGCAGCAGATTTTGTTCACTCAAACCACGAGTGAGAGCACCACAATCGTGGCGCGCGAATCGGCTAGTCACGTGATTTTATTTGTATTCCGCGGGCTTTCTTCTGAGCCCGGAAAAAAAGATATACGTGATGCTTTCGTTATCGCAATTACTGGAATGGGGGTTTCTGGAGGCGCTCTCCAACTTTTCCATTGACATTTTTGGTCTAAAGTCGATATTTAATCAATAAAAAAAATTAACATAATTAGCCAATTAAGTAATTGCAAAACAAAAAATTGCCTGTAGTGCGCAATGAGGCTACCAGTTGTATGCAACTTGTTTCACTGACCTACCTCATATATATTATTTTGTAACCCTTGGTTCAAGTTAGCTGGGACAACCGGTATATTGGCTGCACAGCAACCATAGTTCTGCATAACGGAAGTAACAAAATTCCTATAAAGAAAGATGTTAGGCAAGGAGACACCATCTCCCCAGTACTATTCACAGCTTGCTTAGAAGAAGTATTCACAGACTTGCAATGGGAACAGTTAGGGATAAGGGTAGATGTAGAATACCTCAGTAATCTGCGATTTGCTGATGGCATTGCCTTGAGTAACTCGGAGGATGAACTGCAAATAATGATTGATGACCTAGACAGGAAACGTAGAAAGGTAGGCTTGAAAATCAATATGCAGAAGACTAAGGTAATGTTCAACAGCCTCGGGAAGGAACAGCAGTTTACGTTAGGTAGCGAAGCACTGGTAGTAGCCGAATACTTAGGACAGGTAGTAACCGCAGATCCGGACCACGGAAGGTAAATAATGAGGAGAATAAGATTGGGTTGGACGCGCAAGTGGCAAGCACTAGCAGATTATGGCTAGCAGCTTACCGGTATCGCTCAAGAGGAAAGTATACAACAGTTGCATCTTACCTCTCACCTGTGGGGCTTAAACGTGGAGGCTAACGAAGAGGGTTCTACTTAAGGTGAGGATAACGCAGAGGGCGTTGGAACGAAAAGTGGTAGGGGTAACGTTAATAGATAGGAAGCGTGCAGTGGGTTAGAGAAATAACTCCAGTTACTGACATTCTAGTGGAAATCAAGTGGAAGAAATGGGCATGTGCACTACACGGAGTGCGAAGAGAGGATAACCGATGGTCGCTTAGGGTCAGAAACTGGATCCCAAGGGAAGGAAAATGTAGCAGGGGGCGGCAGAAAGTTAGGTGGGTGGATGAGGTTAAGAAGTTCGTAGGGGTCAAGTGGATGCAGCTAACACAGGACCGGCTTAATTGGAGGAATATGGGAGAGGGCTTCGCCCTGCAATGGGTATAGTCAGGCTGATGATGATGATGAATATTTGCGCTTAAAGTGAAAATAATCAGCTAATTTTATTAGAAAAATCCTCTAATGAGTACAGGAAACCATGAAATAACCGCTACACGAGTGTAGAATGACTTCCTCGCCCACCTAACCATGACTGCTAATATAGGTATTCTAGTATTTCGTTATTTCTCCCTGTCGATAGTCTGTTTTTCCTTCAAATTCCTTAGGTTACATTTTTTTTTTTGTGTGTGTGGGTGCAATGCCGTCTGCCGGAGTTGTGGAACCTCGAGCTCGGCCGTGAAAGAGCCCGGTGTCTCCTCTTGTCGGTTATGTTACTCTACGCTTAAACATCGACAAGCTTGAGGTCGACTGGACGAGCTGTGAGAAGGTCGCTGCTTAAGCTCTGCTATTTGCCCTGAGGACTTATGATAACATTAATAAAAACTTGCATCCCCACGCAAGCTCTCACGTACAAACAGTTAACCCTATTTCTGTTATCAGCAACCTACACTGTAGATTTATATGTGAGCTTCGTTACCAGCAGCCAGCATTTTCCGGTTAAAACGAATGCCGCCAAGTGACGGAGGGATGGTGGACGACAAGCCCCATCCGGACGAGTACCAGTAGTCGCAATGGTGTCCAGATAAAGAATCACTCCATTAACGTTAAACATTGGAAAAACAGCCGGCTAGTCTTTGCTTTTCAACAGACGAGCTGCTTATATGACCCGCGCTGCTGAAGTTCGATGGGAAAAGCCAAAGGGCGTCAGTGTTAAGGCACATACCGTAATGTGTGTGAGCTTTGAAATCAATGGTTTTCTCTTTGCCAAGTGTCATGTCAGGGCTGTTAGTGGTTTGCACCCAGCTTTTGCACCAAATGAAATTCGGTTTGTTTAGCAGCAATGCTGAAGTTATGTTTCAGTAATTTGTCCCAAGTATGGTTGTGAAGCGCATTAGACTGCGTACATACATATCTCATGAGTGCACGTTCGGGTGCATCGTGTCGCATGGCTAAGGCATAAGAGGTCTTTGTATATCTTTATATATTCTTCAGTAATGTCTTACTATTAATGCATTTTTGCCGGGGTTGAGGGAAAAGTATGACGGAAAAGTAAAAATAAACGTAAAAAGATGAAGCGAACAGGAATGAGCGAGGGGAGGAACACAGCGGGTCTTCGCTCCGCGGATGCCTCTGCTACAAAATGCAGTGTGGTGACATATAGCGCGATATTACGCGGTAGCCGTTTAGAATGAACATTGCGAGAAATATGCCGGTTTTGCTTAATGTCGCAAGCCATAGCCTCCACGGAAGGTGCCGAAATTTGTATTCCTCAGCTAACGCATACACTAGAACCATGCTTGCAGGAAATGATTGTAAGTAAATGAAAGACGCCGTAGCGCGTGAGAGAGCGCTTCGAATTTGCGCAGTAACGTTTCTTTCCGGACTGAATGCAGTTTATTTGTGAGCCTGCACTTATAATAAAGCCTGAAAATCTCACTCCAATGTGCATGCTATGGGAAAGATGGTTTGCTTTGGTATTGTTTCGTTTCGTTTATAGAGTTTGACATCTCAAAACGACATCGGCTATGGCGGACGACTTAGTGGAGGTCTCCATAATAATTTCGACCACATGGGGCTCTTCAACGTGTACTGAACAGGACAGTAGATGGGAGCCTTGCATTTCGCCGTCATCGAAATGCGGTTCGCACGGTCGAGATCAAACCAACGTCCTCAGGATCAGCATGTCGAGTGCCCTAACCACTGAGCCAACGCGGAGGGTCTGATGTGGAAAACAGAAAAGTTTCATTGCGAAAAAGAAGTGTAATTAAGACCCAAAGCGTACATTTCCTAGCTCGCAGTCTTGTGAACTGTTGCCCACACTGTGCGTCGTGAGAGATGCCCACGGGCGAAATGGACTCCTGAAAGGAGGGCACCCATGGCTTTGCTGCAGACGTTGTCGCTTAGGTGTACCCAGTGTCATGCGACGTGCTTGCATTGTCATTGTTGTTGTTCTCCTCTAATTTGATGGCACAAATCCACACAGAGGGATCGGCCAAGAATTTTGGTGCAGATATATTTGTTTTTGAGATATATAATTACATCGCAAAAAAAAATAATAATAATGAAATAATTGCTAGGGAAGAGAGAAGGAAAGTAAAATAGGAAAGCAAAAAAAAATGGAGAATTCATAACGCACGCAGGCGGAGAACACTGAGATTTGTATCTACAGATTAAAAAATTCAAAGCATATTGGCAAGGCAGACATTTAGATTCTAATAAAAAGTTTTGAATGGCGTTAAAAACAGACCTGTGGCTGTACCCAAGTGGGCCAAATAACAGACGGCATTTAACTCTTCTTTTTTTTTTTTCTTCTTCTTGTTCTTCTTCTTCTGTGCATATGGCGCATACCTACAGTAGGGAATTGGCCAGAGTTCATTGCACGTGTAAGAATAGAATTCATGATGTCAATTTAGACTGTGTGTTAACTTATTAATTAGGAATTAGTTTTTCCAAAACAATTTGGATAAATTTCGATGTGATAGAAACAGTAATCTATTAAACAAGTATGTTTTTAAATAAATGTAATTAAAATTTATGAGTGTAATCCAGACAGAGCAACGCTAACAAACAAATCTTCCGGCAGCAATATTATAGCTATGGAGCAACTCACAAACCGGTGTTAGGGCATACCCTTTGACGGTTGCACCAAAGGAGAGGAGGGCAGGAACTGCAATTGGCAATCCTAGGCGAGCAAAAGGTATTTCTAAATAATTTCTTCCCTGAATAGCATACCTGCGGCAGGAGAGGACGTAATGTTCAATTGTTTCCCCGTCATCACATGACGCACAAAGATTCGACGGCGTGAATCCATAGCGACATAAATAAACATTAAGGCAAGGAATTCTACAAACGCATAAGCTTCACGGAGACCTCACATTGCCTCGAGTTGCTATACCGGACATTCCAATGGAAATGTATATGTTCAAAATCCGTAGTTGCAAGGAGTGGCTCATAATTGCTCAATAAGTGCAATATTTGAAACCGTTCTAAGCGGAATATATTCAGCTAAATAACATTTGGTACCATGTCAGCAGTAGGCCCATTGAGAAACTAATTCGCTAAGAAATCGGCCATTGTATTGGAAGTAAGGCCGCAGTGCCTCGGAACCCACTGAAACCGCGCTTCCGGTATTGTGAGAGAAGGAAAAACATAAGGGTTTGCTTCAAATGAGGCATCTTTGTGCTTTCCAGCGCTGATAGGTTCGCGTGTGGCAGTGTTAGGGTTCACTTCACATGACGCCAGTGAAGTAACTGCGCATGCCCACAGTGAAACATAGGCCAAGGTTTGGTGCTCACCCAAGTAGATGAAAAGTTTGCCCTAACATAGATCGTAAGGAAAATTAGTAAATATTTAAAAATCGAAGAAGGTGAGAACAACTTTCGAAAAGATTTTGACGTCATAGAGAATTAAATCGAGAAAGTGAAGATTCTTGACGGGCCCGTGTACTTCGACCTTTTCCTCCTCTTCTCACAGAACCACATGCTTCCACCACTGAAAAACTACTGTGGAATGGCTATGTGACCCCAAGTTATCGCATGGCAGATGACATACGATCCGCGAAGCCATCAACCACTTGCAAAGAGGAGACCGCTTGACGCACTCTAAACGTGCGCAGCGAAGGCCGACGATACGATGCATTTCTACGTTTAAAAAAAGAAAGGAACAACAAAAAAATTGGAGAGGTTTGCTTGTTCGCACAAAGCAACTTAAATTGTGAATTTTGATTTACCAAAGTATAATTGTGGGCAGCTAAGCAGGTATGAAGAAGGAATGCGAATGTATTTCACCGGCAAACTAATTAATAGAAGCGTAAAGATGGAAAGGCCAAGATATTTTCGTATAGAATAATCTATCTTTCTCAAATGTAAATTATTAACGCGGTTCTCTTGAAGAAAGAATTTAACCCCCCACCGCTCGCTTCTCTCAAAACAGTCAATCGCTGCATGCCAATTTTGTCTTCACGCATTCGTACGCAAAACTTGTGTCGCGGACACCGGCGGCTATCGTGCTACGCTGCTAGCAACTACAAATTAAATTTTCTTTGGAAACTTATCATCAGTTGTTAGCTAGTTAACGGCTGGTATGTTTTAAACATACAAACTATATATTCTGCACGATCAAAGTGTAGTTGTTTTTGTATTTTCTAAGTCATTTGCAGCTGCGGTTAGCTGGATAATTAACCTTTTGCTCGTAGCAAAAACGCGTTACACTGATTACTGCACACGTACGAAATAATACAGAATGTTCAGTAAAACGACAATGAAAGGAGGCTCTCATCACGGAATGTTTTCAGACCCAAAGGTTATGGAACCGTTATTTTTTTTTTTTTCTCTTTTTTGTTTATATAGCTTTCATTTCACTTTCTTTTCATTAATTCATAGGGTACTGCTAGTCTCAAAATGAGGCGGTCAACAGGAGAGAAGGATATGTCATACCTAACAATACACTCGTAAAATACATCAATACACAACAAGCGTGCTTCCACAAACCGAAGGGGACAACTTAGAAATGCACTCGCCAATAACGACAGTGCAGTTGAAGCAGTTATTCGCTCTTATGTAAGAACAAACAAGGCACACGCGCATTATGCGGAGCAAAAAGATATGACATTTTTAACTGTTTCGTATAAGTTCAAAATATTCTAAATATGAATGAATGAATGAATGAATGAATGAATGAATGAATGAATGAATGAATGAATGAATGAATGAATGAATGAATGAATGAATGAATGAATGAATGAATGAATCCTTTACGGAAGGCATAGCTCTCGGCCGCTGTTTCAGCAATTAGGAGGGATAGGGGTATGGGTGAAAAAAAAGCTTCTCGGTTCTTCACATCCCTCAGAGCAGAAAATGGCATAGCAACTTCCTATTTCTAAATATATTTTATTGCAATAGTATCCTCCCCTTCAGCCAGTAATTGCTGGGGGCGTAAATGCGCTTTTCAGTTTACTTTTTCTATAGGTTCTTTCACAGGGGCTTCCCATTGCGTTTATCTTCTCTGTTCAAAATTATTATTAACTCACTTTCACTTTCAAGTGTCATATTCTGCAGGTACATGTGTCGCTGCAAATTTTGATGAGCAAAGAGCTGGAAACAGAGCCGCCACGAGTGCTCAGGGGACAATTACGGGATTCTAGGACAAAACATCATCAACTTTCAATATTTTTCCAGCAACACATTCGGCGGTTGTGCAAACTTGAACAGATATAGTTGATTCAGAAGAGTTCTGGATTTTCGATCTTCACTTGGATAGGCTCGCTTAATCCAAAAGTCTCGAATCTGTTATCGACATTTAGGAAATTGTTTTCCTGGTATCAAGACGAAAGTGACCCCATGAACTGTGAAGCGTCATGTGCTGTGTGCTGAGCTAAACAGTTGGAGCTCGGCTCAGTTACCTGCACATCTACGAAAAAAAAAAAAAAAACAAGAAAAAAACCCGGTTTCTAGAAAGATATAGGCAAATGAAAACATGTTATGGATAGGTGACGGAAGGACTGCAGGGAATTTACGAGGCGAATCATGTATTTGTCTTGCGTAAATGATAGAACTCGCTGTATACATTGCCACAAACGCACCTTATACGCACCTCGTTATCAATTTCGACTTAAACCACAAAGGCGGGGGAACCTTACGGCATGGGGCTGATCCTCTTGACGTCGAGTTGGTCTCTTTCGCCATAAAAGTTATAATTAACAAATAGGTATATAAGGGATAGTTGGAAATGTTATGCTTCCGTAGGTACGCTTAGAATATGAGTTCAGATATACGTTTCAACACAACAACGACTCGAAGCACTGTACTGCGCTTGCGATAAATTGTTTGAGGTTGACCTTATGGAATGGCCTGCTGAGATTATTCGGTTTGAAAATCTTTGCACAGATTTCGCGTGTCGTCTGAGGGACAAAACCGGTGGCAGCGCTGAGGAGAAAATAGACCAGCTGCTGCAGGAGAGGGGAAACATAGACTAGACGCTCACTGACAACTTGGTGGACAGCATGCCTGGTCGGCATCAAGTCTTATTCGACGGGAAAAGCTTCCATACAAAGCACTAACGGCGTTAGGAAACTGCGGAAAGTCATTTTTTTAAAGTCGACGCTAAATTTTCTGACATAAGCGTATATTTCTACCTATAGTATATACTTTCACATATTGCAGAAAGCAGTTCTTCAATAAATTTGTTGTGGAGGTGATTTTTGGCTTAATGCGGATATAAATATTACTTGACAACGTGTAAAACATCGTACATTATCTTCCCGTGCAGCGTACAATTGAAGAGCTTTGATAAACGATTCAGTAGTTGGGCTACGATAGTTCAGGGTGCGTCTCAGCGATCATTCCCCCGTGATCTTGAGCAGACGCTCCAACTAATTCACTGTTTTGGCAATTTCGTATTAAAAAACGCTTAGAATCACGAATATTGTTATTCCAATTGAATCTGTGATTTCACGAATTTTCTTTCCCCTCTATACCTAGCAGTATGAAGAGGAGAGAAAAAATTTGTAACGAAGAACTTTTGGAATCTGCTATTAAATATACCTAATGTTATTTTTATTATCTCCCTGCAGCCTTGGTCCAGCGTAATTACTAAGCCGTCACTCGAACCTCCAAGAGTTTAAAATATTAACGGAATATATATGCCAAGGGAACCTTTATGATTATTCCATGGCGTCTTTCAGCGCTTCTTTATGGATATCTTCGTCTGAAAATCGTCTCAAGTCACTGGATGCCGCGTAGTTTGAGCGAGGCTTTTTTAAAACAAGGGTTGAATATATCCGTACGATGCAGTACTGAGAAACTTAATCGTGAAAGGGTGAGGGTGGCTAGAAAGCAAATGCTAGATTTTTGTATTGACACAAGAGTTTGTTTGAAAAACCGGAGACCTGCAGTATAACCGTTAAACAGGAACCAGCGTCTTTCGGCCAGTATACCCCCTCCTTCCCCCAAAAAAAGAAAATCGCGGAGAATAAAGGGCAGAGGACGATATCCCGCGTTCGGCTGCGAATGACCATAGTTTCTCAGAAGGGCCGGAGTTCCTTTTTTTTTTTTTTTTACTGTAACGAGGAGGTGCGCAGCAGACACAGCCAAGATCGTTTCTTTGTCCTCAAAGCTATAGTGCCAGGTTCTCGTAGTACAATTGTAGAAAGATCATCGTTAGGATGGAGAGCGTAAATATTCCGGAAAAACGTTGCAGCATTTTAACATATTTATAATTTAACATTTAACATAGTTAGCATGATTAAATATTAACGCAGTTAGCCGCATGGCTGCGCTTGGGTGGATGTCAATGAGTAGTTACTCCCTTATTAAGAATCTACTCTGTACCTTGGAGGATTCCCCTAAATATTCGGCCAGAACCATCGCCACTTCGACTTATTGATAAATTCACTCTCGCCATACACTCTTTTCTGCTGACCGCCCTGGCTACCTCAGTTGGTAGAGCGACTGCCCCGGAAAGGCTGTGGTGCCGGGTTCGACCCCCGGACCAGGATGAATTTTTCTTGAACTACGAAGTTTCTGAAAAAGCTGTACAGCTTTCCTTTGTAGCCGTATATGGCTGCGCTTGGGTGGATGACAATGCGTAATTGCTTCCTTATTAAGTAAACCCGAACAGGCGTTCGAAAACATGTGTTGGCTTGTCGGCTCTTAGGCTTTCTTTATGTTTAGAAAATGGTTAGGACAACGACGTGTGGTGTACAACGCGAGAGAGTGGCAGTAAAACACGAGGGGTGATGGGCATGAAGAGGTTCCTAGTTTCTACTCACTTCCCCGGAGAAATGGGTCATGAGGTGCCATGAATTGTGCCAATTTTGCGTACGTATGAGATGGTGGTGCGGTGAGCTTTGACCTTCACCATCGATGGGCCCCTCATTCGACGAATACTATGGTTCCAAGCTACACCTCCATTCCCCTTTGCACCCCTTCTCACCTCACTTGCCCACTTACTTCACCGCAATTCATTTAAATCGTTCTGTGCTGTCACTGCGTCCTTAATTGGGCATAACCACAATTTTCCCACTAGATGGAATGTGTGCACTTTGAGGGCGACCTCTGAACGGTTGCACACAGTGGAGTGGGCTGCGCTTGAATGCGACAGGGAAATGAAATTACTCGCTATGTTGCGCACATAAACGAACACAAGCAGAGCTATCCTTTTTTTTTTTTTTAACTAAAAGAGTTTTAAAACTTCTCTCTTTGCAAAACCGTCGCCATTACTCCCGCTTTTGCTACTAATCTGGGCGCAGTAAAAAACCTTGATCAAGATGGGGAAAAAGCAAAAGGGAAATAAATATGCACCTACGCCTGTGCACCTACACGGACTTCTTATATTAAAACTTGTGTTGCATGAGTTCAAGGGTCTTGGAGACGAAGCGCGTGCTTGGCGCATCAACTGGAGCTGTCTTAAGCTTCCAGGTGCAAACCATCGCTGCCAAACTGGGAAAGCTGTAGCCTCAGCGAATGCTGGCGCACTCGCCGCTGAAATTTGCAGGAAGTCTGGTAGTGCGTGGAACCGCATGCAACGAACAAAGCATGTTCACATATCGGGCGCTCGTCATAACGGCGCGACTCTCCGTCGGTGTTTGCAGCCACGTGCAATCTGCCCGAAGTGGTCCACGGCTCATTCCGGGAGCTGACGACGGAGCGACCGTTGGACCCGGAGGAGCTGATCGGCCACGGCACCTTGGTGGAGCTGGTGTGCGCCCGCGGCTTCCAGGTGCAGGGGCAGCCGGAGCTGCGCTGCTGGGAGGGGCAATGGACACCCCCCGGACTGCTGCCCGAGTGCTTGCCCGGTTGGTGACTGCTGCGGCTGCTGCTGTGTGCCATAGCGAAAATTCCGCACTCTATCCTCTCCAACGGTCTCCCATTTGCGGCCGCCCTTTGCTAAAGCGCTCTCTCAGTGCGAGCGGTTATAAATTTTTATATTTACGGACGCATCAGCTGCTTCTAAGCGTTAACGAACTCTCCTATAGAGACACGAGCATACACTCCCTAAACTGTTTCCTGATAGTTTGCGACATCTTCGTGCTGAGATATTCCTTTCTTGTGCGGTCTCGAATGCGGCAATTGGTTTTTAGCGCAGACAGACCATCACATGAAGGGTCGAAGTCAATGAGACAGAGCACTCTGTCCTGTCAACTTTGTCCCTTCCTATTCTTGCCTGTCCGAGCTAAAAAAGCAATTTCAGTAATGCACCGACTAACCAGCAAAAAACGTCTTCGAATGCTGCATGCCAGCGTCCTGGCCACTGGCTGTGTGACCTAAAGGATTTTTTCGCGATAAGACCTGAAAGTGCTCTGGCTTTAAACGCTGCCTATTGTCGCGTGTGGTACTTTATCTGAAGCCTATCCAATTCCATCGAAGACTAGCGCACCCTCCTCGCTTGAGCTAAGAACTTCGTAAATCAGTATTTCTACAAAACGCGACGGGAGCAGTCACTGCGTTGGCTGCTGCAAGGGCTATTTTGAAGCGCGACACTCAATGTGCTGCAGTTTCTTCGCAGCTTCTCTTGGAATTACGTATTTCATTCATCCTGACACTTGCGATGCCGGTCGACGCACTGTACTGTGCTACCATCCTTGTTGGGCTCGTATAGACACTGCCATGGAAATGATGACCTGTAATGAAAGTAGCTTGAGGATCATATTACAAAGAATTGCCTAGCAAACTAACAGTTCAATTTCTATAAGCCGCAAGACATGAACCTAAACTATCAAGGTGTGTGTTCACTTGGAAGGAAAGTCGCGCCTAATACTGCTCTATCTTTGTATATTGCCGTGAACCCCTGTACTGCTTGTTTGTTGACGCTCGAAGAAGTTGGCACGCGGCTTTATCACTTTTTTATTTGTGGGTGTGACACAAAACGCGCCAATGATTATCTCGAATTATCTCTGCCATAATAAAATGAGTGCTTCCAGGTTGTTACATATTGTTGGAGTTGCTTTTGGCACTTATCTCGAAGTTTCCAAGCCATTTTTAAATTGGGTCATTCAAGAATTTAACGAAAAAAAAAAGGACAGAGAAGGACACATAAGACGATTGACGAGGCTCGGCCGAGAGCGGCAGACATTCTGTACGTCAACGATTGCCAAGCACGTGTGTTGTTATAGCTGTAGCCGAGGTATTCAGCTCTTTGCGGGCGCAAGTGAGCCCAATAATATGTTTCCTTAGGTATCCTTCCTCCGTCTCCCTGACTCCTGAACCGCCGTCACCACTATGTGACAATTTTCATCATCATCATCATCATCAGCCTGATTATACCCACTGCAGGGCGAGGCCTCTCCCATATTTCTCCACTTAACCCGGTTCTGTGCTAGCTGCATCCACTTGACCCCTGCGAACTTCTTAATCTCATCCGCCCACCTAACTTTCTGCCGCCCCCTGCTACGCTTTCCTTCCCTTGGAATCCAGTTTGTTACCCTCAGCGACCATCGGTTATCCTCTCTTCGCACTACATATCCTGCCCATGTCCATTTCTTCTTCTTAATATCCGCTAGAATGTCAGTAACTTGAGTTATTTCTCTGACCCACTCTGCACGCTTCCTATCTCTTATAGTTACCCCTACCACTTTTCGTTCTATAGCCCTCTGAATTGTCCTCAACTTAAGTAGAACCCTCTTGGTTAGCCTCCACGTTTCAGCCCCATAGGTGAGTACATGCAAGATGCAACTGTTGTATACTTTCCTCTTGAGCGATACCGGTAAGCTGCTAGTCATAATCTGTGAGTGCTTGCCAAATGCGCTCCATCCCAGTCTTATTCTTTTTGTTATTTCCTTTTCATGGTCCGGATCTGCTGTTACTACCTGTCCTAAGTAGACATATTCGCCTACTACTTCCAGTATTTCGCTACCTAATGTAAACTGCTGTTCCTTCCCGAGGCTGTTGAACATTACCTTAGTCTTCTGCATATTGATTTTCAAGCCTACCTTTCTACTTTTCCTGTCTAGGTCATCAATCATTATTTGCAGTTCATCCCCCGAGTTGCTTAGCAAGGCAATGTCATCAGCAAATCGCAGATTACTGAGGTATTCTCCATCTACCCTTATCCCTAACTGCTCCCATTCCACGTCTCTGAATACTTCCTCTAAACAAGCTGTGAATTGTACTGGGGAGATTGTGTCTCCTTTCCTAACACCTTTCTTTATGGGAATTTTGTTACTTTCTTTATGCAGAACTTGCTGTGCAGCCACTATATATATCTTCCAGCACTTTCACGTACGGCTCGTCTACCCCCTGATTTCGCAATGCCTGCATCACCGCCGAGGTTTCAACCGAGTCAAATGCTTTTTCGTAATCAATGAATGCTATGTATAAGGGCTGGTTATATTCCGAGCATTTTTTTATCACCTGATTGATGGTATGGATATGATCGATACTAGAGTACCGTTTCCGAAACCCTGCTTGATCCTTTGCTTGATTACAGTCTAAGGTTGTCCTGATTCTATTAGCGATTACCTTAGTAAATACCTTATACGTAACAGACAGTAAGCTGATTGGCCTGTAATGTTTAAGGTCCTTAGAGTCCCCTTTCTTGTGAATGAGGATAACGTTTGCATTCTTCCATGGTTCCGGTACCGTCGATGACACCAGGCACTGCGTATACAGGGTGGCCAGTTTTTCTAGCACGATATCCCCCCCCCCCCCCCCCCCCCCCCGTCCTTCAGCAAATCTCTAGTTATCGGATCCTCTCCAGCTGATTTCCCCCTTTTCATAGTTTCTAGCGCTTTCTTGACCTCGTCCTTCGTCACTGGTGAAACGTCAATGTTAGTGAAGTTCAAATGTTGTAGCTGCCTCTGTTATTGCACATGCATGGGCTCAAGAAGTTGGCAACCATAGCTTTTATTTTGTTTTCTTGAAAAGAAACCTGGTTCCGAGATATGATTATGCACACCAGTCCTGTGCGCGCCTCGGTGTCGTCAATTTGAACTAAAACAGCATCTCGAGGGAATTGCAGCAAAGCAAAGCCAGCCAGCAGGCGCCAAGCTGCAAAATACACAGACAGACTCGGCGGCCTCAGGATGTGCCGCTTATACTCTGGAAATGTCATCTTGCCCTCAGCTATATACGCGAGTAAGCAACTGACGAAGATATTCTCAGGCACTGGGGTGAGACATACATTATAGTGAGGCTACCCAAAAATAATATAAAATAATATGCCTCTGCCCGTGTCACTAGGTATAACGGGCTTAACTGTGCAGAGACAGGAAATAAGTTCGAAAGAACTAATTGGATTCCAGTGAAGCGGCGTTGGGCATTATCCCGAGCATAGGAGAGTTGCTATACTCTCGCTGCCAGGGTGGGGAAGTAATTTCGCTGAAGGCAAAGGAAACAAGTGCACTCTCATAAGCACCAACACAGGACACCGAGTGCTTTGGCTTCCCAGACTTCTCTGTCTCGTTCTCTTCACGCTTTGTTTCTTTTTTTTTCTTCTGTCCTTTGTTTTTATTGGCGCTGACAGCGTGCGCTGTCACCGCCAATACGCATAAGGCTTGTGCGAGAGTGTATAGCCGCCGACAATCCCTTCGTCGGATGTCATCTAGATGTGCGCCGTGTAGGGTATCCAGTGCCGCGGTTCTACCGCAGCTGCTTCAAAATACTTAAAGTATTTTGAAGAAGAAGAAAAAAAAAGTCTCGGTCGAGAAGTTAGCATAGCAACAATTTATACGGCTGCAACAAGGAGAGAATACGGAGGGAATAAACCACCAGCGGTGTTTCATTTCTCGGGGATACATGTTTTCGCGAGCCGCTAGGGCACTACGCTTTAAATTAAGCCGTGATCAAACAGTTGGATTCTCATTTTACTCGTCGCCCGGTTGGGAACAAGAATGAACAGAAAAAATGTGTGTCTTTCATGATTCGTATCATTTTCATCGACCACAGCCGTTCGCATTCCCGCAGTTCCGTTCTTTCTCCTCAAACAAGGCCGCGTTTTTAATCTCGTTAACCCGACTGTGTGCCGCATCGAGCTGCGCGTATATGTTAAAGAGATGTTTCCGACAAGACGCGCTTTTATCTGCAGGTCGAATTCGGGCTGCCTTTTTTTTTTCTTTTCCTCGTGCCTCCATCACTTTCGTTAGCCGCCTCGTATAGCCGGAGGGGCGCCTCAGAGCTGTTTGGCGTAAGAAAGCCACTGTCGCGAGTGCTGGTTTCGCTCCGCGGGAGGTGCATGGCTCAAGACCTCCTCCTTCGTCGTCGAGAACGGCAAACAGCATGCACTGTTTGACATAGGCCGAGGCTGCCTCCGAGAACGAGCGAGGGCTTTGTTTGCGCAGCGGTGACAACAGCAGCCCCGTGGACGTCGGCAGACGTCATTTGCCGCTCTTTCTCCCACGCTCGCTGACGGCCCCGCTATTCCCTTCTCTCCCTGAACGGAATTCTGCACGTTTTTAGAAGACGACCGGGAGAAAGCAAGAGAAGAAGTAATAAGGGGCAGGATGATATTAAAAAAGCGTGGCGCAGATACTGGCGAACAGCGGTGGCGGCGAACGCGAAGAGTGCTGTTTGCGGAAGAGGACGACCGGAAGGAACGAAAAGGAGAAAGACATAAGGCGCCACCTGAGGAAAGCCCGCAGTAATTACGGACCATTGGCAGGAAAGTTTTGTGGTATACTATTTCTGAAGTTATTGTAGCGCCATTGCCGATGTATACGGACGTACGGAAGAATTTGCTTGTTGTATGGGCGGAAACGAAGGTGCTTGGTTCGCTTTCAAAGAGCGTCGGTTCGCGCTTCGCACTCAGAACTAGACCACAAATGTGAGCTTGTTCACGGCATGGCAATCGAAATGTGGAAGTACATAGCGTGTCAAAAGTTTCTAGGCCACCGGGCATTCATTTCAGCTGCGTAGTGGGGCACTTACGTAACCTGGACGTTAACCAGAGCGCAGATCGCTCAAAGGTAGGCACGCGCTGTGACGTCACTAACCACGTAACCTTGGAGGCTCGTGGCGGGCAAGGGGGAAGTCGACAGTTGCGCTCGGTCTTATTTTCCTAACATACTCGATGACATCTGCATTTGATCTCGAGCACGCCTAGACGCACGGCACTGACCCTATTCTCGAGGTGACATCGACGATAAAGCGACCTCTGACAGGAGGCTTGGACGAAATCAGAAAGACTTGAGGAGAAAGACGCAGGTTCTGCCTCTCTCCTTCTGCGCTGCCACCATGTTTTCGAAATTGCGCGCCTATCGGCGATTTTTTCAACGTTGATGGGACCGCTCAATTCATATATTGCGGTGGCGCTACAGTGGACTGCTTCCGGGCGCGGCCTAGTTAGAGACTGTTGCTCATTTTAAAAAAATTCTCGATAACTCGCGAAGTTCGATTGCCAACTCATATTTACATGCATGCCCTGCTCCTTTTCGTCCCTGCCACGTACGATTGAGAATAGCATGTCATCCTCATCAACCCTTCAACTTGCATTTTTGTGTAGCGCCCACTCAAGAACACTCCCTGTCCTGTATTGCGTATCCTGCCGCTAGCTAGTGTGCCGCCCCCGACTGTGACCCATGCAGGCACTGAGCTTAATCCTCCCTTGTGCAGAGCCGTGCGAGCTGCCGGCTTTGCGGAGCGGCCGATACATGGGCGGCTACAGAGCCGGGCTGACCATCTCTCCGGGCTCGTCGGTCGAGTACGCCTGCGACGAGCCGCACCTGCGCCAGTGGCCGGCATCTCCACTTCGCTGCCGCATGGGTCGGCTGCAGCCAGCGCCACCCAGCTGCCTGCCGCCGATACCGACGCCGCTGACGCCGCAAATATCCTCGGCGCCTGGCTCGGGTCAAGGAGCAGGTGCGTGACGCTGCCAACAGCGCGATCTCGTTTACGGCGGGCAAGAGCATTACGAGAAATAAATAAGGGCTGTTTCGATGGAGGCGAAACGCAAAGGCGTCCTTGCGCTGCGGGATGTGACTGTGCGCTCTGCCATGACAAGTTAAAGATCCCCGGCTGGTCGAAACTAATTCGGAACCCTTCACTACGGCACCTCTTTCTAACTTTCTTCTTTTACTCCCATCTTTCCCTTACGACTCGGTTTAAGTGTCCAGCGAAAAGTGTGACAGAAACTGCGCCTCTCCTTTGCTGTAAACCAACTTACATTTTACATTTGGATCTGTTTAAGTAGACATTGCATAAAATATCCGAAATATGCATGCATTGTCTCCTCAGCGGCCCAGGAGACGTTGCTGCCGGAGTCGGCGGCCTCCGCGGCGGTCGTCGTGGAAGAGCCTCCGCAGACGGCGTCCCCGGTGGCCCCCGGTGGAGGTGACGCCGTCCCGCGTCGCGCCACGTCACCGCCGCCTTCCGATCGGCCCTGCAGCGCCCCCGAGAGATTGCACAACGCGCTCGCCTTCCGGTCCTCGTCCCCATCGAGGTCCGAGGAGGAAGAGGAGGGGGAAGAGGGGGACTCGAGGGGCCTGCTGCAGTTCCCGCACGGCACAGAGGTGGTCTTCCGCTGCATCGACGGCGCAGGCGGAGGCGAGAGGAGCACCTGGAAGCTCCTCTGTGAGGACGGCAGCTGGCTGGGCCGCCCCGAGAAGTGCGGTTAGCGGAACTCTGTCCTTCCCTTGTTTGTCACCGAAGGCTATTGAGCCATGTGTAAAACTGAACATAATCTTTACTATCAGCCAGCACCATGCTAAGCCATCATTATCATCATCATCATCGTCATCAGCCTGACTACCCACTGCAGGGTGAAGGCCTCTTACATATTCCTCCAATTAGCCTGGTCCTGTGCTAGCTGCACGCACTTGACCCCTGCGAACTTCTTAACCTCACCCGCCCACCTAAATTTCTGCCGCCCCCTGCTACGCTTTCCTTCCCTTGTAATCTAGTTTGTTGCCCTAAGTGATCATCGGTTATCCTTTCTTCACACAACATTTTCTGTCCATGCTCATTTCTTCTTGATTTCCACTGAAATATCAGCAATTTGAGTTATTTCTCTGACCCACTCTGCGCGCTTCCTATTTATTAACGTTACCCCTACCATTTTTCGTTCCATAGCCCTCTGCGTTGTCCTCAACCTAACTAGAACCATCTTCGTTAGCCTCCGCGTTTGATCCCCATATGTGAGTACAGGTAGGATGTAACTGTTCTATACTTTCCTCTTGAGCGATGGCGGTAAGCTGCTAGTCATAATTTCGAGTGCTTACCAAATGTGCTCCATCCCAGTCTTATTCTCCTTGTTATTTCCCTTTCATGGTTCGGATGTGCGCTTACTACCGGTCCTAAGTAGACATATTCGTCTACTACTTCCAGTGCTTCGCTACCTAACGTAAACTGCTGTTCCTTTCTGAGGCTGTTGAGCATTACCTTAGTCTTTTGCATATTGATTTTAAAGCCTACCTTTCTACTTTTCCTGTCTAGATCATGAATCATTATTTGCAGTTCATCCCTATAGTTACTTAGCAAGGCAATGCCATCAGCAAATCACAGATTACTAAGGTATTCTTCATCTACCCTTATCCCTAACTTCTCCCATTCCAAGTCTCTGAATACTTCTTCTAAGCAAGCTCTGAACAGTACTGGGGATATTGTGCCTCCTTGCCTAACACCATCCTAAGGCATTTGGTGCCATATCACATCGCATGTAGCTGAGAGAGAGCAAAATCGTTTATCCGCAATCTTCAGCAACTCCTTACAGGAAAACAAAACGGCAGATTTGAGTTCTCTGTGTCAATATTATTAATTCCGTTGCGAAGTTAAAGGAGTGCAGGCACCAATATTGTGTGTGTGTGTGTGTGTGTGCGTGTGTGTGTGTGTGTGTGTGTGTGTGTGCGTGCGTGCGTGCGTGTGTGTGTGTGTGTGTGTGTGTGCGTGCGTGTGTGTGTGTGTGTGTGTGTGTGTGTGTGCGTGCGTGCGTGCGTGTGTGTGTGTGTGTGTGTGTGTGTGTGTGTGTGTGTGTGTGTGTGTGTGTGTGTGTGTGTGTGTGTGTGTGTGTGTGTGTGTGTGTGTGTGTGTGTGTGTGTGTGTGTGTGTGTGTGTGTGTGTGTGTGTGTGTGTGTGTGTGTGTGTGTGTGTGTGTGTTTTATTCCCTTAGGGTAGGGACACACTAGCGGGAAGACGCGCGCGGCATGCCGCCGGCGGCAAGCAGCTTGCCGCAAAACCTGCCGCGACGGCGGGTAGACCTGCCGCGCGCCGAATGGGTCGAGGAGCCATTTTCGGCGGCTTGCCGCGTGCCGCGAATCAGAAGAGCCAATGAGAGACGTACGGCTCAGCGACGTGCGCGTAAGTGTCGCCATCTCGTGCCTGCTACCGAAGTTAACTCAAGCGCTCCGTGCAATAAACGACGAAGTGAGCATTCTCCTTTTGTGCCTCGGTGTTGAAAACTTCGCCTCAGTGAGAGAATAATGGAACACTTTCTTGAGGCTGCTCGGTTATTCCCCTTTTACGCGAAAATCAACCGATGAGCGATCATCGGCAAAGCATTCGATCTCGCAGGCGAGTTGTTTTCCTACTTGAGTGTCCGCTGAACATTCAGGTCGGGGAAAATGTAAACAGGACAGTAAATTTGTTTCGAATGCTCGAGCGGTGTGCTGCGGAGCAAACACGATCGTCGCGGTAGATGATGAGGGACAAGGAGAAGCTGGAATGAGGTCTGCTGGCCGAAAAAAGATTCGTAGATCAGCTCACACAGTCGGACACAAGGCGAGATCAGCGCTGTCACATGACCTCCGCGGCGATCGCCGCGCGAAACCGATGTGGCCTCTCTGCCGCGCGGGCGTCCTACCGCTGGCGGCACACCGCGCGCGTTCTCCCGCCAGTGTGTCCGTACCCTTAGAATAGCGCGCAATACAATAGTGTACAACTAGCACTATGTAGGCAGTGCGGGCGCACGCTCTCTTCGCAGTAAAGTCGAGTGCTTAAGTGTCATACTGACTTCGGTCACGAGGTGACTTCTGAAGCCAGTGCACTGGCTATAGCGGAACAACGTGGATATAAGGGCCAATTGGCGAGAATCCACTGCAATGGTAAACAAACAACGGAACAGAATGCTAAACACAATAATGAGCAACACGAACATTGACGTATGGAGCTACCGTTTATTTAACGAAAAAAAACACACACACACACACACCTATATCTACAGGAAGTGGACTTGCAGCGCGGCAGACTGTTGTTGTGCAATCCCTAAAAGACCCACAGCAATGCTGTATCATCTAAACTCCTTTTAGGCAGCTTAAATTCATTACTAGTCAATTGCAACGAAAAATTCCTCACGCAGGCGTCTCCCCAATGCTCTACAATCGATCCTGGATATATCGAACCAAGATATATCAAATTATTCTGCATATCAAACTCTGAGAAACTCCCGATGAAAATACTATGCCGAAATATCGGAATAGTGCTGGTGTTTACTGAAGTGCTGTTAAGGGGTACATGCATTCGATATATTTAACTGCGCGTTTTGCCCCGACAAGAGGCGCCTTTCTAATGGCGCCTCTGTGATCACTTTTTGTGCACTGAGCCTGGTCGGCTGCACAGCCTTGGGCACCTTATGGCTGTGCTAAAGCTAAAAAACAGTTTTACGAGGTAAATGTCGAGCACGATTGAAAGTGCCCTTCGATCTGGCATGCTTGTTTTCAATGCGACACTGCTGTCATGCGGAGAAGGCAGAAATCAATGCACTGGTTGCCCTGCGGTGAAGCCAACCTTGCTGACAGGGGGCTTGCAGTGGCGCTCGCGTGGCTTACTTCGCTGCCTAATTAAACGAAGAAATTAACTTATTTAAACTGTGTGATTATTAATTTTATAGTTTATGAGTAACAGAATCAACAGGGCCTTTTTTTTTTTAAATCACTGTTTTTTGCTATGAAACCCTAACCCCAGCGGCACTTGGGACAGGTAGCGCGAGACGCGAGCTCTGACACTCCAATCTGTCCGTACCAAATATTTGGCACGTGTGCTCGTGCCCACAGAGCGGGGAGTGGAGGTATGCCCAATGCGCCGAGCTTTTAGACTCCTACGCTGCACCCCCGGCGAGCGGTAGTGGCGAAGAAAATTTTACGGGTGATATAGAGTTTGGGAGCCACATATGTGGTCCCGCTACACGGTCGGTGTCACTAGTCTGGACACCGCATGACGAGGCCCCGTCTCGAGCCCTTTCACCAGATCCCGTTGAAACTCCAACGAGGAGCAGTCGAGGAAGGCAGCCTCCCATACATCTCGGGAATGGGTAGGAGAAGAGGGTTGGGATTTTGAGCACATGCCCACACGATGTGGAAGATATCGCAGGTCTCACAGTGCGGGCATTGCCCATCCTTGTTAGGATCGCACTGTTTGAAGATTGCATGACAGAGCAGAGCACCTGTTTGCGGGAACCTTAATGTTCACTCCTCCGTCTTACTCAGCCCCTATGCAGGAGCCGGGAAAAGACGGTGGTTGTCGCTATAATTTTTTTAATAATTTTTTTGAACCGTAGAAGCGGCTGGTTTGCATCGTAGTCGGAAAAGCTGTGGTGAGCAGCTCGGCGAAGCGCTCGGGGAGCTAGCTGCGTCAGCGGCCTCATTAGCTCGTAAGCCCGTAGCCAAGATCCCAAATTATTTTTTTCGGTGTTGGATCAGTGGCAGTCCGTCTTAGAACTCGACTGGCCAATGGGGAGATCTCCCCATCCAACTAATGATCAAATGCTGTTCCGTAGTTCATGATTATGAGCCGTGGGCTGCCAGTAAGCCGGTGAGCAGCGCACCGATGGATCACAGTGGAGCTCATTTGCTGCAATGCCTTATTTGACGAATTATTCATATATCGAACTCTTTTGCGATTCCCTTCGAGTTTGATATATCTGGAATCGACTCATTATTTATCTTTTATAGATACCTACAGGGCTCTTAGGCATGATTGTAAGAGGCTTATTTACACTCCGAGGTAAAACAAAAATGCGTGAACAAATGCATGGAACATAAGGGGCCGTATTCCATACGCTTGTATTTTCCATTTTCCGTTTAATGTGGCCGGGCATCAGTATAGCGCCAGCATTAGACGAAAGCAGCATGGCCAGTCACTCTTGGGAAACATGTCCAATATTCGCGGCGCAGAGGACGGCGCCCAGCAGCTGTCGGTGCCCAAGGAAGAGCGGCGCAACCGGTCTTGTGTGTTCCGCAATACGGAGCCCAACCTGGAGGCCTTCCAGGGCGACCGGCGCATCACGGATGATGCGCTCCATTTCCCGCCGGGCTCCGAGCTCGTCTTTCGCTGCAAGGACATCGGCAAGTACAGCCTGGTGGGCAGCGTGCGGCGCCGCTGCGTGTACGGTGACTGGGACGGCGTCAAGCCCTCCTGCTTCGGACTCTCCCAGGAGAACGACTATGCGCGTGAGTGTCTTCTCAGTCGAACAGTCCGAAGGTTTCAAACCGGGCCAGCGTTTTGTCCACCTCTTTGGACACTTCACTGAAGCCAGGGCGCTAACTTAGGATTTCTAGCTGCGGCGGCCTTTGAGGCATGATTCCAAAACTTACCCGTTTTCCATTTGGATACGTGCAGGGTCATCCACTTCTAGCTATAACACGTCCACTGCTTTCAAAGCGACATTGCATTCTACGCAGGCGCATGTCAAAGCAGAGCGACACAAGTACAGGGGGGCCCGGAGGTGGTGCTTCGCATGGCCTGTCACTAAACTGTATTGCGTGACCACTTCGGACGCAGTGGAGCTTTGAAAGCAGTGACCGTGTTATAGCTAGAAGTATACGACCCTGTACATATACGTCTGAAGTGCCTCGGCACGTGTTTCACCGTTGACTTCCCTTTTAGTACCAGGTGCAGCAGGATTATGGGACACCTTTTAATTGTGAGGGAACTGTAGGGTATTGTAAGATGCAGCTATACATACATTGACGGGAATGCTCTAAGCTTCCGATGAATGGCAATAATGCTATTGAAGCGTTTCTTGAGCTCGTACCAAGCAATTGACTGCCATAAAAATCTAATGGGGCGCATTTCTGAAAATAATTGTGAGGCAGCTGTTGAACAGTGTAAGGTACTTTTTTATGAGTATGTCCATATAAATGGCCTCAGATTCCGATACAACATTCTGTTCTGCAGTTTTTCCTGCGCTCAAAAAATATAGGCCAGGCTACCACTAAAAAAACAAAAAACAAAAAAAAAGCATTGAGACACGTTTTTAAAAATAATTGCAAAAACCTAAACGCGTGCCGAGTGAAGGCATGATATTATATTGGTGGTCATCGCGATGTCATACAATACATGAAAAAAATTTATTGAAAAACTCTTTCCCACAAAGTGTCCAAAATTTTTGAGCATGCATGTTTGAAACAGCTGGAACCGAGCTTTACAAGTTTCCTCTTTCTTCTTCTATGATTGGAACCGGGCGTGCGGGTGCCGGCGTGGCCCACAGTGGAGAAGCCTCCGACGATACTGTTCCGGCCGCATGTGATGCCGGTGGCGCAGAGCAATGACGGCAAACTGGTCGTGTACCCGGGGGCTATCCTGCACTTGGAGTGCCTCTGGCTGCGCAAGTACGGCACGCCCAAGTGGGAGGTCAGCCACAAGTCCCGCAAGTACGCCGAAGGTACGTCTTCAGCAGGGAAAAAAAAAATCGCATGTAACGCTCGCAGATCACACCTTCACAAGTGGCCGCAAACGTACAGAATTGAAAGCTTTCCGTCAAGAACATTAACTGTCTCCAGCCAGTCAGGCATGAAGCAGAGTGAAAAGGATGCGATATCATACTGTAATTGCGCGTTAGATTTTTCCATCATTTTTATATTTGGTTTAGCTTATTTTCCTTATTCTGGCAAGAAAAACATTGCATTCAGTAATAGCTAACTCCAGCTTGTTTACACGTGGGAAAGTACCGTCAGAAATGACCGCATTTCAGACCCGCGACGTTCATTTCATGTCATCACTACAGCGCGAAACGCGAAGTAGTTGAATTCCCATGTGATTTCACCGTGAACGTAGCGTGCCTTGTCATGTCGATAGTTTTTTCCTCATTCACCATGTGTCATTGTTGCCTTGTTCGTAGAGTTTGCATAGTCTGAACCAGCCACACTGGTGAAAAAAACAAAAAGTGATATAGTTCACGGGAGTTTCGATCTAATAAAAGCGATGTCACTGTAAAAAATTGCCCACGATTACATTACTTCCTAGAGCGAAATTTGAGCGCAGCTCATCAGCTGTTTCACCTTTTCGATATATTGAAGCAAATATTTCGAGTAAGACACGTATGTACAATTACAGACAACTTTTAATTTTTCACACGTATTCCTTCAAGAAATACTCCACTAACAGTTCTTGGCTGCCATGAAAGAAGCTTCGTGGTCGGAGAAATGAAGAGAGCAATTGAGTTAACGGGAGGTTGCGGGAGGCAGCGCGTGGGTCCATAGGAACGTTGCGCGACGAACAGATAGCAGCGATTGACTGATGCCGCTGACGCCACTAGCGAGTGAAGCGAGTGAGAACGGGATGCACGCACCGTGATTCGCTGACAGCGAGTCGCGGCGTTTCGGCAACCGCAGAGCACCCTCACCGCCACGCATGAAGAGGGGGGGGGGGAGAGTCCCTCCTCCTCTTTCTGCATGACGGCGACGGTGTTCTACGCAGCACGTCATCTTGACTCGCTAGCGACGTCAGCCTTCCTGCGAGGCTCCGGTTGCCGAAGCGCCGGCTCGAACTGGGGCGCTGAAAGGGGGGTGGAACTGGTTACGAGGCCGACGACGCCGACGCGAAACCCAGGAATGGGCGCCAAAGAGCTGTGCTCTAAAACGCATGAATTAGGACTGTAGAACATTATAGAGTATTGACTGTTCGACAACATTGCCACATTTGTAATCCAACTTTTGGCAACTAGCAACAGTAGACTTTTGTCCTTGCTTTTTTTGGGCACTATTTTTAATCTGAGAAGGTGTGACAGATTTGCCAGCAAAATGTAATGGAAACCTTCTATTCTTTTTTTCTTCTTTTTTTTTTTTTTGTCTGAACTGATTCCTACCCCCTAAAGTTATCTTGGACGTTGCGTTTGGATGTTGCCGAGGCCTCGCTCACTGCACTCGTTTTGTTTCAAAGTAAACGAGAACTATTCCTCCCTCATTTACCTTCAGGAGTAGCCTTGGCCAAGGCTGCCGCTGGATGGTAAATGAGGGCGGAATAGTTCTCGTTATCCCTGGATGGCTACCCCTGGATGACTACCCGTGGCTAGTAGTCGCAACAGCAAACAACAATGCTTTAATTGGCTTACAAACACACGGCAATATCTCGGTATTTGTCACCTGTCTATATCCCAGTGTAGGACCATGCGCTTGGAGCTTGAATTTTTACCCCCCCCCCCCCGCCCCCAAGAAAAAAAATAAACAAAAGGTGAATACGGTACAAGCGTTTTCATGTAACAGCTGCAACAGTTACCTTTGCACATCATTGGCTACGCACGTTGAAATTCGCCAGAAATAATGCCGCAGTATGCACACAATAAACTGAAAGGGTCTAAGTACATCTACTGAAGGCTCTGTCCGGTGAAGGCTAAGGCTGAACTGTCATTTCCATTTTACGGAAGCAGGTCTGATAATCATAGGAGGTTCCCTGGGGTTTTGTGCCGGTTTTCGAAACACTGGCATGTGTTACTTACCCGCCTCAGTCCCCTATCATTTTCACTCCCGTGCAGGCTGGACAACGGAACCGGGCAGGGATTCGCAGCTCGAGTACCGGCTATCAATCTACCATGCAAAGAAGGATGACTCCGGCCGGTACACCTGCATCACGCCCATGGGCCACAAGCACTCCGTCGACATCGTCGTCTCTCGTGAGCACCCACGAAGTTCGCTCCCTTGCATCACCCGATGTGCTCGCTCCTTTAAGCGCCTGCGAACACTGCGCAGTGCAATACGCTCACAGTTCCGAATATTTATTTACTACATTTAGCAAAAACAAACCTATACACCGCTGACTATGAACTGAAGATCGCTTCGATTAGTACCAATGGCACACTGCAACGTTTCTTGCCGGTGACATAGCAGAATGTTCCCGACAGAACAAACTATTTAAGGTATCGTATACACGGTACTCCGCCTAAATGGATAGGGCGGCGGAGAAGAAAAAGAAGAAAAAAAAAAGGCGGAAAGGAATTTACTGGCAAAAGAAGTCGGATATGCTACCGTGCTTGGGGGGAAATGATATGAATGTACGTACAGGGGTAGTCAACAGTTCCCAGGCCACACGGTCTTCTTCTGAGCAGTATAGTGAGGCAGCTACGGCAGCCCCAAGTCTCAAAATATCTGTGCAGGGTGAAAGAAGTATTATTCTAATCTCTGAGATAATTGATTGCTTTGATGGGATCTAAATTGCCAGAATATGCCGACCAGGAGCAGAACCTACGGCCTGGCAACTTTTGACTACCCCTGTACATGAAGATAAGGAGAATATGGAGTAAGAGCGCAAAAGAATTCATTAGGCGAAGAGCGCACTGGAAAGTCACAGCCTCTCACGGAGGCCCGACACTCCCAGGGAACGGAGGAGGGTGTGGCAGGCCTTCACCGCAGATGATCGCCGCAGCTACTGGTCGAGAATCATTATCGCCGTCAGCGGGCTTGGGTCAATATTCTTCCGCGTTCTTCTGGATTGAAATCAAGTGAATGCCGTTAAGATTTGCAGGGCCAGCGGCTGCAGCTGAAGCGCCGCAAAAGCGCGCCGTCAGCAGCAACTGAGGCTTATCTCGCAACCGGGATAGCAAAGCGAAACTTTGCCATGAGGAAATAAGAATCCGTGTCTAGCAGCGCTTTACCATGTTACGGCGTAGTAGACATACTGTAAACCAAGTGTCGGATGAGAGCGCTCTAATCGCGGCACATTCAGGAGCATTAAGGAGCACGAAGCGAGCTGTCACGTAGTATTTTTAAAACTCAGCGGGCTGTCATTTTTCCCCGAATGAAAAGCGCTATACGTCAACCCCGCCTCGCCGGAACCAGCTGGGTCGAACCGTTTCCCTCGGCGCTCTACAATTATCCGTTTCGCACCTGAGCTTATCTGCACTCCGTCCTGCACCTGTTTCTTTCGTCTTTTCTCAATTTCCTTCCCGCGCAAAGTCAGAGGATTTTGAAACGCCGGCTGATTTCTCTGTTCTTCATTGAGTAGTATCTCCCTATCTAAAAAAATAATTCGTAAGTATCGACTAATTATTCAAGTAGGCGGAATGAAAATATGCCATCTCATACTTTAGATAAATCCTATGTAGCACACTTCAATTCAGTTCGGAAGAACGCTTAGTTTTTATTAAATCTTTATCCGTCTTAGCCTGGAACAGCATGTGTATGCTATGAAAGGCTCTTACTTTTCTAGCAGACCAGATTCACATAAAACCTAAGAATGGGCGGCGAAGACAGGAAAAATGGTAAAACCATGCTCTATGGAACTTCGCGGCTTCCATCTCTTTATAAAACGCTGACCCGATGTGGTAGCTCAATTGGTTATAGCGTTCGGCTGCTGATCCCGCGGTGTCACGTGATCAATTCCTGGCCGCGGTGGCCGTATTTATATGGCGGCGAAGCGCGAAAAGATGTCAGTGTGCCGTACGATCTCAGCGCAAGTCGAGGAGCACCAAGAGGTCAAAATTTAATCCAGAGCCCTTTGCTACGGTGCCCCTTTCTGTCTTCCTTCTTTTATTCCCACCTTCAGGCCTTCCCTCACAGTGCAACTGTGGTGCTCATCAAGAGTGATTTGCCTTCCTCTCCTTGTAACCAGTATTTTTTTATATATATCGTAAAACGATTTCTGTGCTGCACGTGCCAAAATAAGGTGCCTATCGTGTTTTTCATGTTGGTAACAGTATGTAGGCTTAACACGAGGTCCATTTTAGGATAAGTCAGTATGGCGTTTGACAGAGTACAAGCTTTTGTCGCAATTAACGCCACTCGAAGTTAAAAATTTATGACGCCATGTGACGCCACCGTATTCGATGAGAGCACGGGAAGTCAACTAAATGAGGGATTTCTGCTTTCCAAAGAAAAATAAAATGCCTGGAAGGCTGCTCGTCGGCTATACATAGGTTTCGCGTGGTGCGACGAGCGCTATGATGGAGTCCGAGCGATATCTTCTACAGCACACGTCGCAGGAGGTGGCGATAAACGGATTAGAAAAACGCGCAGGTTTCCGCCATTCGTCTGGTCTCAGACATGGTGCCCGCTACTACGCTGCATTACGGGTAGAGAAAGGGCAGATTATGGTGCGTCGATACGACAGACCACGTAGCGGAGTGTCCAGGGTTAATTGCATTGATTTCAGCCGTCTGAACTACTGCAGTCTCATGAAACACGGGCTCTTGCATTTCTCCTGCGTCGGAAGGTGCGGAGAACACTAATGACTTTTCTCACCACGACGACCCTCTCGCAGCGGTGCACTGCCGTCCGCTGCCGAGCGTGAGCGGCCTCTCGGTGAGCACGGCGACCACGCGCATGGGCACCAAAGTGGTATTCTCGTGTGACGAGGGCCAGCGGCTACGCGGCAGCCAGCAAGCCATGTGCCTGCCCTCGGGAAACTGGTCCGCCCAGCCGCCCGTCTGCCAAGGTGCGCCCATGAAATGCGCGGCACTGATTTGCCGTGGATTTATTTTATTTTTTTTATGAAATCTATAGCCGCATTGTGTGTGCGCTACTGTCTTCTCGGTACGAAATCGCGAGGTTGTCCACAGAAGCCATCAGCCGGAACTGGTCTGGGGCGAAGTTGCCGAGAAATATTCTCATGCTAATTGTACTCTTTTGCCCCTCTCAGTTCCGCGGCCAACATGTTGCATTGCATGCGACGAACGCGCGGTGGCGCTAGATATAAAATCTCGGAGACACGTCACATTCAGTTAGCCGGCTGCTGTAGCGTGCGGCGTACCGCTGCTGTGCAGCTTCACTGTAAGCACAGGTTAATAAACGCATCTTTTTTTTTTTCTTACAGTATACCTTACTGCTCCACGTGACAATACTAACACTGTGTTTTACAAAATTTTAGCACAGATTTTTTAACAATTCCATGCACGCTATATGCCACTGTACCTGTGCTGTGTTTTAAAGCTCTTTTACATCCTTATTTACAGGAACGTATTTTCTTCTTTTACTTGATTCGTGCTGGCATGTTTTTACTATGGTCGCATTTATTACTTTGCTCCCGAAGGAAGCGTTTATATATTTATAGCCCGTTTTGTCTTTACCCCTTTGTCTGCTAACGCCTGTCACAACGCGTTCGCTACGAATGTTCAGCTGTCTGTGCTCACAGCTTACACGACGACACCATGCGCACACCAGTAAGAAATTCACAGCGTTCTAGCGAGGAAGGGTGCGAAGGGCTTGCAAACTATTTGCTGGCCAGGGTTATTAATTACCAGCAGGAAGAGCGGACTTCGCGGCAGATTGACCACTGGTAACGCCAAATCGTGTGGGACGCTTATACGTTTTCGATGTTTGCACTTTTTACTGAGCTTACAAAATCCGAGTCACAAGAATGAAACGCGCTTCCGCATGCCTTGAATGGTGCATTTCCCGCGGACACGTTTAGAACACATGTTGAGGAGTTCGCTCAGGTGCTTCAGTAGCTATTTAGAAACTTTCGCTTCCTGTTGGCGAAGCCTGAAGCGCAAAAAGGACAGGAACGAGTCCTGCGTCTCCCTCACGTCCCTGTCCTTTTCGCGCTTTATGCTTCACCAACAGGAGCAAACTCCATCAACTAGCCCAAGAAACAGCCTCGCTGGACATTATTTTCGCATCTTGTCGCCCCTTTCGTCTAGACTTCTAGACACTATGCAGTGTTGCTTTTCTAGTCCAGCGTGCTCTGGTTCGCGCTCGGGATTTATGCTGTACACGTTTGAACGCGACCGCCGGCTTCTTCTTTTACAGTGGCAGAGTGCCACGACATCAGCGGGGCCTCGGACGGTCTGGTCGTGGTGAAGGCTGAACAGCGGGCGGTCGGCTCCCGTGCGCGCTTTTCCTGTCCTCTCGGCTACGCCCTGCGCGGACAGGATTCCGTCGAGTGCCTCGACACCGGCCAGTGGTCCGGCTCGCTACCGCGCTGCGAAGGTAAGAACCTGAAGCGCTGAACCTATTTTGCAGAAATGCTGGATGGTGCCGTCAGCGCGAGGCCGTCTATAAAGCTTTAGCCGAGCGTTACCGTAATCCGCTATACCGAATCCCTCAGCGAAAGCATTTCTGTGGAAGTTAGCCATAATCGCCGGCGTGCTGAAATACGTCAGGGTGCATTTAAAAACAAAACAAAACAAAAACAAAAAAAAACGAGTAAACGAGAGTAATCCGAGGCATTTTATTACGATGCCTCATCGACCACTGTGTCGTTTCGGAGCATAAAAAAAATTGTTTACCATTAACGAGTGTTGTGTCATTAGTCTCTTCGTGGTGCGTCGTGCTGGATGCATCTTTCTTTCAAAGCAAAGGGCATTTCTTGCAGTTTGTGCTAAGTTCTTTGTGCACACAGGAACTCCCTTTTATTGGTGGCTGCTGTTATTTTCTTTCTCTCTCTCTACCGGTGGCCAGAGGTGGTGTGCGCGGCGCTGCCGGCACCCGAGAGCGGCTACGTGGAGGGCGAAAGGAAGCCGCAGTACCGCGGCGGCCAGCGGATGCAGTTCGCCTGCCGGCCGGACCATATGATGCTCGGCTCGGTCGTGCTCGAGTGTTTGGACAACGACCGCTGGAGTGGCACCGTGCCCAAATGTACGCTCTTCCGCCAGCTATGCATAGCCGTTGTGTCACGTGACTGACATGTTCGCTAATGCAGTTGTAATGCATGAAAGCTATTCAGTGATTCCGCATTGAGTGTGAGGCGATAACCTCCAAAGGTTTGCCGTTCTCACACACCGACTAAACAACCATGCTGCGTAACTACACGCATTAGGAAACTGGCGACTCGCGCTGGAAGTTTCTGTATAACCATGAGAGTAGCTTCCAAGCTTGTGCTACGTAGTCACTCGTTTTTAGGGGACTCACAACTAAATGCATATTGGCATATGGCATGCAACGAGCTCCTGGTAGTCCCGCGCTTCCTCAATTACACTTTCAATTCAACTACATGCCAAACCTGTGTTTACCGCTTCCAGGAAGGCGGCACGTAATGTAGCTGAGCAAGGCCCGTATTGCGAGTTTGCGTCGTTATCGAAGTGTCGCTGTCTCCCCGACCTCGAGTCATCTGACTGGTGTACGCATCAGAACTGGATGCCACTATCACTTTCTATTTGGGCGTTTCTACCAATCAGATGACTCGAGGTCAGGTGAGATAGCGACACTTTCGATAACGACGCAAACTCGGAATACAGGCTCCCACTTGCAATTATTAAAGGGCCCTTGAAATAATACTTGCAATAGTGCTCCAATGCAAGAACTCCATAGAGGTGATCCTTATGAGCATTCGAGTCAAATTTGAAAGCTTTGCATGGAGCCTATAACTGACAAATAATATTTAAAAAGTGCTCCTGGCGACCGCTCGCTCCGATTGAAGCGACGTACACATCGTCACATGGGAGCGCCAGCTCATTCGACACTCCCAATTAAGTTACGCGGGCGGGATGAGGCGCTGTCGCGACTTGTTAACTTTTTTTTCTTGCACGCCGGCGTGGGCTGAGTTGAGGAGGAGAAGATAAGACTAATTTTAGATTGGTATCGATTCAAGAAAATTTGCATTGTGATGACTATTGATGGGATACCCATTGCTCGCGCGCGTTTTCTAGTTTTAGTATATAGCCTTTCATGGATCCTTTAATGCTGGACTCTTTTTGCTGTAAAGCAGTTATAAGTGTTCACCGTGCACAAGCTAACACAGTGGCTTGGTGGTGATGGTGGTGGTTTTATATATATATATATATATATATATATATATATATATATATATATATATATATATATATATATATATATATACATATATATATATATATATATATATATATATATATATATATATATATATATATATATATATATAGAGAGAGAGAGAGAGAGAGAGAGAGGGAGGGAGGGAGGGAGGGAGGGAGGGAGAGAGAGAGAGAGAGAGCTAGTCATATTTCTTGACAGATGCTGGCTTAAAAGCTTCTTCCCAACTTGAGATTTGTTCACTCCGAAGGCCGGACCCCGGCCGAAACGTCAGTATTAAAGTGTTTTTGCCGTGACTGTGTGTGTGTGTGTGTGTTTGTGTGTGTGTGTGTGCGTGTGTGTGTGTGTGTGTGTGTGTGTGTGTGTGTGTGTGTGTGTGTGTGTCTGTTTGTGTGTGTGTGTGTGTGTGTGTGTGTGTGTGTGTGTGTGTGTGTGTGTGTGTGTGTGTGTGTGTGTGTGTGTGTGTGTGTGTGTGTGTGTGTGTGTGTGTGTGTGTGTGTGTGTGTGTGTGTGTGTGTGTGTGTGTGTGTGTGTGTGTGTGTGTGTGTGTGTGTGTGTGTGTGTGTGTGTGTGTGTGTGTGTGTGTGTGTGTGTGTGTGTGTGTGTGTGTGTGTGTGTGTGTGTGTGTGTGTGTGTGTGTGTGTTTATATAGTTTTGACGTACTGCTGGCACACACCCGCTTTCCTCCTTTCTGCAAACAGCCGTGTAGGGCTAGCAGAAAAACTGGCTAGCCGCAGCGAAAATCGCGTGCCACAAAAAGAGCCCTCGCTTTAATTCCAGTCGCAGTTAGCTCACCGCCAAATGATTTGAATTGCGTTCGGTAGCTGGAAACACGTATACATTCAACGAGTGTCAAACGCAAGCCCCGATCAGACTGAAACGGCGGCAGCAGCACGTGCAGTTTTAGCATCTCTCTCTCTCTCTCTCTCTCTCTCTGCTGTAAATGAGCGCTTTCTACTGGAGCGACTTGTCACAAATTTATCTCAGTACTCAAGCCTGGCACTGCTGACACAAGCGCCACTGACCCACGAAATGAGTTTTGTCGCTCGTTCAGTGGCGCACTAGATAGCGTCGAAGGAAAAAAAAAAAGAAAAGTTGGAGAGTCATGCACGCGCTGTCGTCGCGCATTATTGTCAAACCGCGGAGACCGCGCAGATTACCGGACTTCGGCAGGAAAGCATTGCTTCTATTGATCGCGGTGCTCGACGTTTGGGCTTTCCGAGGACATTTCTTCAGCGACGCCCGTGTTTCGAAAGCACCTCAACGCAGTTCCCTTCAGCGCACGCCACCACGAGACGCCTTTTTGTAAATGTTACCCAATCGCAGCGTATTCGATATCCAGGCGCGCCTTGCGCTGAATGACTGTCGGGTGCGTAACGAAAGGTTTTGCTTCGTGCGGTATACTGGCAGGAATGACAACTCAATAGGCAGTCTCGGACAGTTAAGCGGAATATTTTACTGCGTATTTATGCGGCGTAGTTTATTACACTGGCAGCCTTCAGCTCCTTCGTGGGCAGCTGCGCACACACCGAAGAGGCCGTCTTCTTTGCGCCATGCAAAACCCCACTTTAGAGCGCGTTTTCACTCCCAAACGCCTCGTGCTGAATCTGACGCCACCTTTGTCGGGAGTGGCGTCGCCCGGTCGGTGGTGGTAAGGAGGCGGCGTGTGTTCGCTAGCAACCGCTCAGATTGAAATACGACTTCACATTTATATGTAGCGCGCCCGACCCGAGCGTTGGCAACACCAGGATTCTAGCAATGAAGTTTGGCAATGAAGAGCATGAAGTCGAGGATTCGCTACCGTGCCACACACATTAAAGTACGCCCAGGTGGTCGGAATGCATCCGGATTTCTCTGCTCTACAGCGTCCTTCCTTAACGCTCACTTTATCGCTTTGAAACTATATTTCACCGATTTATGCGTGTCAAGACAATGAAGGAAAGACAGAAGGCAATATAATGACGGAGAAGGCGGAGAGGGGAGCTTGTCTCTCACCTCCTTTTTTGCGCTGTTACTTGCTACAGTAAAGCGGAAGCCAGAAGGGCGAGGCTCGCCACACACAAGCCACAAGCCGTCGTCTAAAGCAGACATGGCAGTAATTACGGATTCACTGCAATTAAATTACTTTTTCTGGTAATTTGTAGTGTAACGAATCACTTTTCCGGTCTACTAATTTAGTAATGTAATGAATTACTTTAGGGCAATGATTCTATACCAGAAGTAATTAATTTCGAAATTATTTTCATTAAAATGCACCACAGCGCTTTGCACATTTGTCCTCCCGGAAGGGCGCCTCGCAACCTGTAATAACGCGCCGAAAGTCTGGGTGCTAGTAAAGGGTCGGCAAGAAGAGGCAGATAAGTAGAACTGAGCGTCTGAGATTCCCCTGTAGCCGGTTAGCCTTCTGTGGGTATCCGGTTGGTAGGCGGAAATGCCTAAGTCGCGACCACGGCGGTCGCGACCAATTTCCAAACAGCAAGAATTAAGTCGCCGAGGGGCTGTCGAATGGGCAACCATTCAGGAGCGCGCAGCGGCACCCCTTAAGTTGCGTCGGCTAAGTGCACAATGGTGCCATGGTTACACTCGTCGCCATGGTTCGAGGGGGGAAACACGGAAACGCCCATGACGCGAACATTAATGAACACAAGCTGCCGAGGCCGATGCCTGATACTACGGAGGCAGTAAATAACCTGCGGCGCTTCAAACAAAAGTGATAAGTGTTTGGTTTTAGTTGTTTTGTGCCCGTTGTTTTAACTACTTCATGGCGCGTAGAAATAAAATGGCCATAATATTTGTCTGGGACGGATTTCACCAGAAATACAAAAGAATGTGCGCATCGCGTCGGGAGAGAGGTTGTTTAGGTTTTGTATGCGTGAAAAAGAAAAGTTACTTAAGAGTAATTGATTACTCTTCACAAGTAATTGTAATGTAATATTACGTTTCAAAAGCAGTATCTGATAATGTAATTTAATTCTTTTTCGAAAGTAATTTTGCCGTGCGTAGTCTGGCGGTCGTACCTTTTTCAGCTGCAATGCACCAAGTAGCCCATAGGGCGGAGGATTGCAGAAAGGCGAAGAGAATATGTAGGTAAATAGACGGAAGGTGGTCATAATGCAAAGAGCTGCAGGTATACTGTGCTCGAAGCTACACTGTAGGATATAGGTATGCTCGTTATTGAGTAAACTCCAGAATATTTTCCACTCGCTATTTTTTTTTTTTGTCTTGCAGCGAATGCTCAGCGCATATATAGGTACGAACGCAGTCCCCGTGGATGGAATCGAACCAGTGACCTCGTGCTCAGAAGAAGATCGCTTGCACCATAATTGTTACACTTGAAAGGCCGGAAAGCCGGAGCAAACTCTGGCATTGCATCGTCCGCTTCATCTGCAGTACACATGGAAGCTGCGCTTTCCTTCGAGTCCATATGCCACGCATGTCAGCATATGCGCTTATATAGCACGAAGAGTCTGGCGCGTGTGCGCCTTTCCCTCGCATAAAGAGGCCGCGCGTTTTATTCTACTACACTTCTGTTCCTGCATCAAACAATGACGTAACTGCTAACATGGCGCAGACGCGCTCTGTGCGTGCGTGCCTGATCACTGCTGACGGACGCATTCCTGGCGCGCAGGCGTGCCGGCGTGCCAGTACCCGAGCGTACGTGACGGGGCGCGCATCTCGTCGCGGGTGAGCTACTTCTACCGCATCAACGAGACGGTGTCGTTCGAGTGTCCCGAGGGCTTCCAGCTGCGTGGGAGTCCCATGATCCAGTGCGTGGCTAAGGGCCGGTGGTCAGCCGCCGTGCCCCGGTGCCAGCCGTTCGCACCCTCACCGGCGCTGCACGAGCGCAGGCTGAGGAGACACCGCCGCCGCTGGCCCCACGCCATGCCCGTGCTGGAGGACCGCCGCTGGCGCCAGTGACCGGAGCGCTCCTCTCCAGCACGCGCCGAGCTCCAAACGTAGAGTCGCGGCAGTGGGCGCTCGGAGTGCGGCACCCGTGGGAAGACCTATGGTGGCTGATGGGATGCGACCTGCCTGGTGCACGCTTTGTTGCCTATGCGCGCGCCAGGTTTATGCCAGGTTTCATCGTCCGCCATAGGCCTCGCAGCCGCCACACTCCCTCTTTTGTCTTTTTCGGTTGATCTAACCGAGGTCTGCAAAAAGCCACGTTTCGTGATATATGCTGTCACTTGTCGCTATGCCGCGGTATTTGCACTGCGCCCTCCAGGTTCGGCTTCACCAGGAGAAGAAAGTTGTCTACTTCAAGATGAGCGGATGCCCGATGTGGTCCCGGCGCGCAATCAAGTAACGGGGCAGATAGGCTTTAGTGGAGTTCGGTAGGTTTTCAATCGATTTCAGCGATACCGTGGGAGTCTGCCTCCGACTCTCCTGCTTTGCTGATCGTCTCAATACCGGATGTTCGGACGGAGTTCACAACCCAGCACATAAGGCACAGCGTTTCCCTTTCTTTAGTTTTTTTTTCTTTTTTTTTTTCCCGGACGTCAAACTGAACATGTTCAAAAACTGCGCCATAACCGAGCCTCGTGGAGCACAGTGCGAATGCATTTTATACCTAGCGATTTGTATTCGACGCAGCAACTCATAATATTGCAGTTTCCAAGAACCTGAGCTAGTTCGTGCACGTCAATGGAACGTATATCCATACTGTTCGAAGGAAGCGCTTTGTGAGGTGGGCGTATATAGACGAGCAAGTTGAGGTAGTTGTGGGATTAGCCAGGCAATTCGTTTGCCGGAATTCGCTCCACGGGTCTGACATTTAGATGTTACTCTCGGGATTTTCAGGCAAAAAAACTGTGACCTGGCAGATCATTGCCGCGCACACGATCACCCACAATAGTCATCTACTGTTGTGCGCAGCTCGTCGCTTTGCACACCGTCACAGTACTTGGTTTCGTCTTTATTTGTTCTCTGCTCGCTTTCTTTTCGTTAGTTCAAGTATATATATTTAAAGAAGTCTGCAGACAAGTCAAACGCAGAACAGCGCATCTGTTCCGACAATCCAGTTTTGTGTTGCAGGACTTGCATCTCAAGCACGTGCAGAGAGTGAATGAAGTTGCAGTCATTTCCAGCATATACAAATGTCAGAAACGTGCGTTGAAGTCGGAGTCTGCACACAGTGCTTAATGCGCCGTGTGGAAACCCCGATATAGAGAAGGCCACGATCACGTGAGTCAAAAGCTTGTCTCAGAAATTGCCATGACTAAACGAGGGAACGCTGTGCTCGGCTGGCGGCGTTGAGACGACAGTGGTCGGCGCAGTGCTTCGATGAATCTCCGGCGGCGACGCCCAGACTGTGACACAAGAGGGCACCGATCGGCCGGCGGCGGACCGTGTGGTGCGTCCCATGGGACTACTTTCTAATGTGCGCCTCCGTGTAGTGGACTCCGTGATGCGCGCGTCGCCCGAAGTGCCGTTATAAACGCTCTCGTTCTCGCCTGAGAAGGGAGCCAAAAAAATAAAAAAGGATTAAAGAAAGGAGAAAGAACTGTTTACGTCTTCCACGCTGACAGTGCTCGCAGCGACGGTTGTTTTTGCAAAGAGCGGAAGTTTTTGTCGACGAGTTCACATCTCCTGTGTCTTTTACCCGAGCAGCACAAACGTGCCAAGCCGTCATTGTCGAGCAAATAACCAAATAAACCAAATTTCTTCTTTTTTTTTTTTCACCTCACATTCTTATGATGTCTGATCAGCATCCATTAGGACCGAGCAAATGAATAAAGTGAAATTAAAGAAGAAAGTTTCTCTTCTTAGGAAGACTGGGCGTCGGAACTGGGTAGACTTCAAACCGACGCACAATCTGCGAGAGTGTTATAGACAAGGGAAGTGAACTCGCGATTGGCCTTCCTTCATTCTTAACACCTCCTCGCTCTTTTTTGTTTCCTCGTGTGCGATAATACGCTATTGCAGCCCGAAAAGAAGCGATGTCTTATGATAGAAGCTTTCTTGTCCGTGTAGCCGTGGAGGTGTACTTGCCGGTCCTGCGCCTGCAGCAAAGAAAACCACGTCTGTTGTCTCTGCAGAGCTATCCGCAGCGTTACTCCGTTATATCCTCTTCTTACGTAGACTCTAAGTACGCCTGGCTGTATACCCGTAGAATTGTGGAAGCGGCATCGTAGATATACCAAGGAGAACTGGCGAACCCCGTGGTCGATGTCATCGTGAATATGTGTCATACGAGTGAACGCGGAGAGATGTTTGAGTGGCTGTAGCGTACATTTTTGGTAGCAGCGTGGTCATGCACACTCGACTAAGCTGAAACGCTGTCGGTTGCGGTCACTTCACAGGTCTCGAACATTGCCATTTGAGAGATAGATTGATGCTTCTAATAGCAAAAAAAAAAAAAGAAAGAAGAAGAAACAGCGGTACAGCAAGAGGTCATTTCAGAAATGCGCTTTCGAACGGAACATGATAGCAAAACATTTTGCGGCTCTGAGCAGGCTGTGGTAACAACACGCAACTAGCTGCTTGGCCAACTGGCTGGCGGCAGTACGATGCTTGTGAAAGCAACGACCGTCACAGACCCTCGATGTAGCCTAACCTGGCCATTGAGAAAGCGGCAAAGCCTCATCCACGAAAGAGGTTCTGCCTCCGCTGGGGCCTAAGGACCAACGCCTTGACTGCGAAGTATGACCACGCTGTAGTGCGGACGCACGTGGGGCTGGCGCGCTATTCACAGCTGTAACAGCTAGTGAGCCGATTTTCTGGCAACGCGACGTGTCAAAAGGCCCTTTCCACCCAGCTTCACAGCTCAAGTTCGGCAAGGACATTTCAGAGGCGACTTTAGGGTGGCAAAATATTTTGTTGCACTCACAAGCCTCGTTTGTTACCCAACACTCGCAATGTTCCGCGGTCTTCTTTCTTTTCAAGGGGCCATTATTTTTGGCATCTCCCACATCGTCTAGTTTGACTAGAAGGCGCATGTCACGTTGCTGTGATGTGATCGCAATGGACAAGCAGCGCGGTTTGAAAACGACACCACTGTCTAAATACCAGCTCAGCACAAAGCGGGCCGGTATAACACCAGCGAGACATTTGAGAGAGAAGACTGTCTTGCGTAATTTTACATGTTATAGCTATGTGCTCGAAAGAGTAGTTGTTTTTGCCCTACGAAGACATTTCCGTGCGCTTGCTCGTTTGTGTGTGTGTGTGTGCCTATTCGCGCACGCAACGTAAGTCAGCTGCTTGAGAATGCACGCAACGCGCTCTTAGCACAGATTGTCTTCGATCCCTACGTTTCCTAGGTGTTCGGTCGGGTAGTATCAGTGCCTCGCGAGTTTGTGCTTTCAACTTCGTGACTCTCTCGAACCAAACCGCGCAAGGTCAGGATGCGTTCTTTCGTACACGCGCTTTATCTCTGTCAGCGTGTATGTGTGTGAGTGTTTGTGCTCGCTTTCTATATTTCAGCTATAGTCTAATAAAGCTATTGTTCCGCTAAATAATCGGTTCCTCTCATTGCATAATTCATCACGGCATACAATATAGTACTCACGTTCATCCACCTTCTTCATAACCACTCTCACACAAGTCACCTTGCGTCAGAATCATTTGGCTTCACATTGTGCGCACTATTTTCTATAAAAAAAGAGTAATAAAAATTAACGCTGCATTTTAGCGCTGCATATCTGGTGCCGCGTTTATGCATTCCTCGCTACACACTCGAAGGTCATCACAAAAGCATACTAACTGAGCTTCCTCATCGATTACCATGCAATAAAAAGCTGCATAAATTCTCATGAAATCTTAGTTTTTTATTCCATTACTCATTGTCAACAATTACGATCCATTAAATTGTTCTTCTCGTTCATTCATCTCTGGCTGCACTGAAAAAACAGTGACGCGCTGTGAGCGCACTGGTTCCACTATCAAGCTCATAAAATGCTGACAGTCCGAAAACGGTGAACTAAAATAACTGATAAATATAAGTTTTTTCGCAGAAATGCATAACTTTCTCGTACCTCGCTCAAAAGTCGAAGCAATTTCTGTTTCCTGAGCTACAGAGATGCATGCAGGCATGACTCCTGTTCTTTCGACGGTGCGGTAAACGTAACAGAGTCTGACACATCAGCGATTGATGAACAAGTTAACCTTCAAAAGAGAAAGTAAGAGCACAGCTTTTTCTTTTTAAAGTGGAAAGCACACGGTGGTGGACAACGAAAGATGCACAGCTCGCTCCATCGCCGGGTATAAATGATGCGTCAATCCGCAGGCGTTACTGCGCTGTTTTCACACTCCTCCTCACTTCAAACAACGATGAAAAAGGAACAGGACGTAGAAAAGAGGTGAGCAACAACTGATTGGCATGCGTGTAAATAAATTAAAAAATTGCCGATGACTACGTCACTTCCTAATGCGAAATTTGAGCTCAGCTCATCAGCTGTTTCACCTTTTGGGTAGATTGAGGAAAAGATTTCGAGCAAGACATATATGTACAATTACAGGCAACATTTTTATTTTTCACACATATTCCTTCATGAAATACTCCACTAACAGATCTTGACTGTCATGAAGGAATCTTTGGGGTCGGAGAAATGAAGAGAGCAATTAAGTTATCGGAATTTTAAGGGAGGCAGCGCGTGGGCCCTTAGGAACGTTGCGCAGCGAAGAGATAGCAGCGACTGACTAATGCCGCTGACGCCGCCAGCGAGTTAAGTCAATGCGGTTCTTTGTTTCGGCTTTATGATGCACGCACCGTGATCCGCTAATAGCGAGCCGGCGCTTCGGCATCCGGAGAACACCGCCGCCGCCACGCAGGAAAGGGGGGGGGGGGGGGAGTTCACACAGCGACAAAATGTGGCGGAAGGAGCGCGCGCAGCAATCGGAGAACACGCGCGGTCGCGGCAAAAGAGAAAGAGGGGGGGGGGGGGGGGGGGGAGTGCGCGCTGCTTCGGCTGCGGAGCTGGTTACGAGGGACAACGCCGACGGCGATGACGACGCGAAACGCAGGACCGGGAGCCAAAGCGCTGCGCTCTAAAAAGGAAAAAAAAAAAAAATAGAAGAACATAAGCGAGCGCACCAGCAAAATTTCGGTTCTTCACCTCGGTGTATGTCTATTTGGGTGAGGACGAGTAGCAGACGTGAAGGCGACTGACGATGACGCACAGAGCAACAAAGAAACCCTACTTTATAATAAACAAACGGTAACAAACAAATATGTGTATAAGGCGGTTACAAACGGATTTAACGTGTAGGAGAATTACCGGGTGGGGGTATATCTAGCATCTCAGCTCGTGACAAATTTTTTTTTTATTTTTTGCCTGGTCTTGACACGAGCACAAAATGTACAAAAATCACTCAAATGCTATTTACAGACGCTGTTTACATATGACACGCTAAAATTCACGCATTCACAACAAAGGCTCTAGCCTTGAGAGCCACTCGGGAGGTTCTGCTGTAGCTTTCTAGATTGCCAAATACCTGTCCCCGCTTTCCCGAAAATAAATTCTAGCAGGCCGTGCATCTTTATCGCAATGGTAACCGCCATTCTTGAGCGCCATATACAGTGGAGGCCCATGAGCATAATTAAATCAAATGGTACCCCATCCTCACTTTCTACGCATAAGTACCGAATGCCATGCGGGTCTAGCGGAAAATCTTTCATTAGCGTTCTTTGCAATACGTCCCAAAAATATATTCCTTCCCTACAGTGTAAAAAAACATGGTCTATGGTTTCTGGCTTCCTGCATATTAAACAGTATGATCCCCAGGGTATGAATATTCCCTTTTTTCTCCAAAAATGTTTTCACCGGCAAGGTTCCGCGGTGTGCAATTTAAAAAAGAAGGTTTTTGCTCCGGGAGTCACCTGCATTCTTTTTACCCTTTTTAAAACATCTGCACCTGCGCCTCCATCGTACAAGGCCCTGTACAAAGGCACAGGGAACATAATGTCACACAATGCACGATACAATTTCTTTCGTTTTACTGTAGACAAATAATCCCTTGAGAACCGCGCTGAAAAGAACCGAACACTTACTACGACTTCTCTATAAAAGCCCTTAATTCCTGCGGAAAATTTTTCCGTTGAAACAACGTACTCCGGTAGCAGCCTCCTCAGTCTGACTTGCATACGGTGCGTAAGAACGTGTCGGCCGTGTCTCTAAAAAGCAAAAACGACTGACCAGCTGTCACAAAAACAGGTGGCCCAATCCTAGCCCGACATCTTTTACTCGTCTGAACAAGTTAGTCCGGCTACAGCGCTCCCATTCAGATGCCCAGGCAAATACAGCGAAATTCCTGTGCAGTTTCTCAATATTTAACCGAGAACAGTGCAACGCCTGCATAACATACCAGAGCCTACTGATAAAGAACAAATTGCAAACTGTGGCCCTTGCAAAAATTGATAGGTTGGTCCCTCTCCACTTTTCAGCTTTATCCTTTATCTCTTTAGCCTGCCCTCTCCGAATACTGTTCACTGTCACGGTAAGCCATAAGCGGAACTCCCAAGTACCTATCTGGTGTCGTCGTCCAAGGCACACTGGCAAACCGTTCAGGCGTAGATGGCCAGCTACCATGCCAAAGACCGAGGCATTTCGACAAGTTAATTCCACTACCGGTGACACGACTGAATTCGCGCAAGCACTTCACAGCTTGGCATATGCCCCCCTCATTATCGGTAAAAACAGCGATGTCGTCTGCATACGCTAACAGCTTTACTTCGGCTGCTTGTACATTGAATCCCTGAATGCTATTATTCTTGAGTATTTTCAAACAAAGGGTCTCTATATAGATGCAAAATAAAAGAGGGCTGAGAGGACAGCGCTGGCGTACGGAACGCTGTACACTGATGGGGTCCCCTAAACATTTGTTAACAATCAATCTCGTCGTGCAGCTCCGGTACGCCAAAGCCAAGCCCTCACGAACAACAGAACCGACGTTCACATGGTCTAAAATGGCAAGCAACAGTTCGTGAGAGATACAGTCAAATGCCTTTGCTAAGTCAATCTGGAGAAAGGCCACCCGACTATTACTATCATCACAGTATTCTAATACACTGCGCGCTTTATGGATATTGGTGAAAATGGAGCGCCCTTTGATCCCACACGTCTGATGAGGCCCAACTATGTCTCTAATCACGGTCTGCAACCTACGCCCTAGAACCTTCATAAAAATGTTGTACTCCACGTTTGTGAGCGCTATTGGCCGATATGCAGTAACCAGTCTTAACTTACTTATTGCATTTGTTTTCGGAATGAGCACAGTGTGGCACGACCCATATGACGGAGTAAGAGCCTTTTCTTTGAAGGCTTCGGTAAAGATTACAGTTAGGACAGGGGCTATTGCGTGTTTAAGTACTTTATAAAAAGTCGCACTGTACCCGCCCGGTTCAGGGGATTTACCCGGGTTTTTTTTTTTATCAATTACGTGCTCCACCTCCGTTTCTGTTATGTCCGGTTCTAATCTGTCTTTTGTTTCGTCGTCGAAACGCAGTAGCTCAGCTAGAAACTCATCCTTACTATGTAGTAACATCAACCGGGTGTGATGCGAAGAGCGCCTGATAATGTTCAAAAAACGCTGTTTTGATATGATTCATGTCTGTGTATAATACCCCTCCCCATTCTATTGCTTCGATGTGATTCCTTTCAGCGTCTCAGCTCGTGACTAATAAAGCGCAATAGATGAACACTGTTTTCTAACGCGCAAGACAGCAGTCCGAATCTGCTTTTTGGATATACTTTTTTTCGCCCCCGCCCCCCCCCCCCCCCTCCATTTTTTTTTTGTTTTTGTTACCAAGGGCTAACACCACGAAAATTATTTACGTGCATCTGGGACTGTGTTTTCTATTAGGTTAGCTTTCGAGGCACAACTTCAAAATCAATTCCTCACATTTTTTTTAACACCTTCAAGTAACAATTTCTTACAGCCAAATCATACATTCCATGCACCGCCGAGGTGGCGCAGTGGTTAAGGCGCTCGACTACTGTGTCCAAAGACGCGGGATCGAATCTTGGCCTCGGCGGTCGCTTTTCGACGGAGGCGAAAAGCTAGGCGCTCGTGTGCTGTGCGATGTCAGTGCACGTTAAAGAACCTCAGGTGGTCGAAATTTCCGAAGTCCTCCACTACGGCGTTTCTCATAGCCTGAGTAGCTTTGGGACGTTAAACCCCAAAACCAAACCAAACCAGACCATACATTCCATCGGGCTGCACGTTATATTTGGGTCGCACTATGAGTTCCCTGGGAGCATACATCTCCGCTTGTAAGGCTTGCAAACGAGCCAGAATGCGAGACCCGGGAGTTGCACTGCATACCTTCGCGCATACACAGAAAACAATCGCGCTTCGGCGAATGTCAAGCGGTTCTGGGCGATGCGGAGTTCAAGTTACGCATATCACCGTGACGGGAAATACACAGCGAAGGAAGGATAAAACTTTGCACGTTTCGTAGCTTCGTTTCTTTTTCTTCGTTTGTTGTTTGTGTTTTCGCGCTACTATGCGTATGCTAAAGCGATTTATTATACAAGCACTTTTCCAGGTATTATTTATCTGACATAACCTGAGGGGTTTTTAGGTGAAGGGCTTTCCATAGGTGGCGGATTTAGAGCATGGTGTCATTAGGAAAACCGCTCATTGTCTTTCTTGAACAGGATTTGTGAATAAGACGCTTGTACTGTTCCAGTCCTGGACTATTTTGGCAAAACCAAATGCGTGAGAATGGGCCGTGGTGTGAGCCCGAGGTGGATACACGGCCTTAATCTGGCCTGCACTTACTGAGCAACGATGAGTTGGTTCAACAAGGGGCAGAGACACAGTCCTGCGATTTTACGGCGCTTCTGAAGGTTAGGCATTCCTGCATTATTCTTAAAAATAACACTGGTGAAGTATCCGACTGCCTAGAACGAACAGCACTGTTTAGAATGAGTTTAATATTGCGTCGAGCTGAGCGGAATCTTACACGGCAGATGTATATCCTAACTTCAATCGGATTAGTGCTTATGAGCTAATAGTTTTACTTGAGGGAGGACCTAGATTTAAATTGCGCGGAAAGTAGCCGCGGGAACCCAGCGTTGTCGATTATCTTCGTGACATGAGTTGACTAAGTTAGGTATTCTGAAATGTTCATACCAAAATGCTTAACGCAACGGAGGTATGACGCAATTGATCCATTTAGAAGATAATTAATAGTCAGGCAATTTTTACGTGCAAGGAAGAAAAGGAAGGATCACCGACCTTTCTTGACATCACTCACCCTGCTTTAATAAATCAGCTTGAAGAAAATTGGGATCCGCAGTTCAGTAGCGAACGTTTAAAAAGCGGCTGCATTTGAGGAACTTAGACATTTATTCGCAATCTTAATAAAAGGAGTCAACGAGCATGTTAAGGTCATGGAGAAATGATGCAAGTTGGATGTCACATGATCGAAATGCCTTCTTGTGCAATCTGGCAAGCCAAAACGTAAATTTAGAAACACAGGAAGATTGATTGATGGCGTCTACGAATTGTTGACGATTAGTAAGGAAGTATTCTATTCAAAGGAAAACGAATGGGTTAAAGTTCAGTAGCTAACGTTTAACAAGCGGTCGCATTTGGGGAAATTAGACATTTATTCGCAAACTTAATAAAATGAGTCAACGATCATGTTAAGGTCATAAAGAAATGATGCAAGTTGGATGTCAAGGTGGAAATGTTTGCGGATTTAAGAAAATTTACAACGTACGAATAAGCAATGCGTTCCATAACTTTGGAACAGAAACTGGTTAAGCATAGCGAACGCTGTTCAGTAAAAAGTTGATTGGGGATTAAGACAATCTTACACACTTTCCCAGTCTTCAGGCACTACCACAGATAAGACTGTCAGTTGGAAAACGAATGACAAGATAACTTTGGCAATGTCAGCTGTTTTTAAGGACTTTGGAATTGACACCATCGGTGCCTGAAGATGACATCAGTTTTAATGATTCGAAGTCTAGAATTCTATGAGGAGAAATGGTGATTTTGCTCGTATGCGATAGTTATATGGGAGAAAGAGGGGAGATAATCGTGAGGATCTTTAGGGAAAGTAAAAGAGAACACTGAAATAAATGCCTCCGCAACCTCATCAACGGGGACGGGCCGCTTTGTTTGATTTGGTAATAATATCGATGCTTCTTACTGTTCCGGATTAGAACAAAATATATTGTAATTAGGAAGAATGATTTCGAAGAAATAAAGCTGCGCTTATCAGTCTCAGATCCTAATAACTTGACCGCAATGCGATATTCCGCTAGTAGCTGTTAGTAATTTTCGCAGAATGAAACTGCCGTTTCCTTTTGTTCCTACATTTTAGTGCGGGTTTCAACCAACGTGCCACGCTTCGCTCGTCGGTAGTTATGGAATGAAAGTGTCCACAAGCTCATGCGTTTTCGACTTACACACTGACGTACTTAGCTCTCCAGAGCCTGTATTTAAATCCTCAGAGAAAGTTTCCCATAACATAAATATAATTTTTTGTCAAAGCTGTGATAATTGCCTTTGTCTATAACCTTAGTGTATTGCATGTTTTTGTCCGCGCGGATTAGTTTACAGGAGAATGAGCCATGTTATATAACTTTGTAATAACCGAGTTCATCTAAGCCTGACAACGAGGGGACGGTATCGTCGCCTCATTATCGTGGTCGATTGTCAGAACAAGGTCAAGCAGGTTATCTGAATGGCTTGCTTGCCCAATTGCCTACTTAACCTCTTTTTAGACAGCGCGAATGTGTTAGGCATGTGTTAAATAAAATTGCGTTCTTTACTGTGCTTCGGCGTCATGAGGGTGAGGTCAGACCAAGTAATGCTCGTAAAGCTGAAAGCACCGAATGTGACAGGGGCATGATACAGAAATTAACAGAGTGGAGTGCATGATGATGTAACGGTATGAATTATCTGTCACACACTGATGGACGGCAGCACACGTACTCGGGCGAACTCGAGCGGCGGCGACGACGCCCGGCCATGCACGTATCAACGATATTATTAGGGTGGACAGCCCTACACATGTGAACATAATTTCTACTGAGGTAGGAATATAAACGCGGTAGCAATTCAAGTAAGCCTGCGTGGCGATAAGGACGCCACACGGCGATAAGGACGCCATAAGGATCTGCCTTGCCTTGGTCAGTGCGAAAAACTTTTAATTCAGAAAGTGAGGGAAAATTTAAAGGGTTAATCAATTAGCTATGTATCAGGTAGTGATGTAATATTAGAATTTGATGAGTCGATTAGATTAGCTAATATAACCAGATTCGGTAAAACACTCAAAGCGTTAAAGATTGTGATATGAGCTATAGAAATATTTATTGCAAGTTTTTTTCTCTTTCTCGTCTGTTCTTCGCTTTATGGAATCTTGGCTATCATGACTGTGTTTAAGAACAATGGCAGAGGTATTTTAAAAAGTTCCATATTTCGACCACAAAAATGTAAACATATTTCGCCTGGGTACAAAAATGAAATAAAATAATTCTGCTGTCCAAATAACCCTCACAGAAACCAATCTACAACGTCCTGAAAAATCGTTATGTTTTCAGTCTCGCTCTTTGAACTTTTCTTTTTTTAAGACCGTTAGCTCTTACTCATCACGTTTCTGGATTTCTTGGGGTCTGCTACCACCTCCGTTCGGCGTGAAATAATTCAAGACGGCGGACTCCATAGTAAATCGATATAGCAACCCAATTGGTGATTGGTTGGCGACGTCATTAGTTATCCAATTGATGATTGATTGGTGAAGTATCTGGTATATCGAAGATGGCCGCAAATTGATGACGTTACCGATAAATCCAAGGTGGCGGCCCTCATAGTAAATCAAAGCAACCCAATTGGTGTTCGATTTGTTACATTACTGATATTTTCAATTGGTGATTGATTGGCGATGTCACTTAAAAATCTAATATGTCGGCAAATAGTGGTATATAATTGATGAGGTCCTTATTTATTCCAACATGGTTGGAAATTTAAGCTGCCACGTGACCATGACGTCATAATCCAAGATGGCGGCCAAATTCAGGTTCAAATGATGATGTTATGATCCAATATGGTGGATTGAAGTGAACCCATGTGATTATGGCGTCATATTCAAAGATGGCGACATAGTTTCCTAATCCTAAATCAAAGATGGCGGCCACATTTGAGTGCCAATGATGACGCCACCGTCGAATATGGCGGATAGAGTAGAAACACGTGATTATAACGTCAGGGGACGAAATGGCGTCATAGTTTCGGTTTCCGACATCCAAGATGGTCGCTCTCGGTGGGACGTCATAGCCAAGATGAGCCACTAAATTTACTTGAGCCATAGCCCATTCAACCCCCCCCCCCCCCCCCCCCCCCCCGTCTCCAGCATAGATCGGATAACGGGTCAGTAAAACCGTTCCGTTACAGGACCGCTATACATATCGTAACAAGAAGATAAAAACGAAGTGTTCCGCCCTTGCCTCGCGGAAGAGACAAAGGCAGATGATGGCGAAGTGCAACTGTTTCGTGGTGCTACCCGCAACTATGTCAGGTGCGGCTGTGTTGTAAATATTCTTTCAATACATTAGGTATTCACGTAACCTCTTGGTACAGGTGCGGCCGCTGATCCCCAACGTTACTAGAACCAGTTGGTTGATCCCGGCGTCAACACGACAAAATTTCGCAGCGCCACAGGAATCCTCGACCATATAATTTGGGAGTGCGCTTACTCCCCAGGCAGGGCGCAAAATGTTAGCAGTAGGGAAGCCTGGGAAACCTTATGGCGAAGCTCGGACCCTGAGCTCCAACTCACCGCCGTCCAACTGACAGCAGAGGCCGCCGGCGAAACCAAACCGGCCAGCATCTAATGCGACCATCCCGTGCGGCTGGGCCGCTAAGTCCCCTCCTCCTTAAAGGGGGGTGAGACAGAGCGGCCCAGGCGGTGTGGTCCTTCTCTGTTGGACAATAAAAGTTTTCAACAACAACAACAACAACATCATGATACCTTCCCCGCCCCAACGGGGGCTTTGCCATCGGTCATTCTCACTCACCCACGCGATCCTGGCTGTTTTACTGGTACGGACACTGCATACGTGGAAGAATGGATACGCAAGTTCCCTCACCTCAGCGCCGCTGGTTACCGACACAACACCTTGGCGGCGCTGGTTATCACCACAACACATATAATCGCTGGGACCCCATATTCATGCTAGCCAATGGTGTTTACTACCTCGAGGGCACGGCGCTAGCCTGGTACGAGACTCACGAGGAGCAGTTGACAAGTTGGGAAGAGAAGCTCCGCGACCACTTTGGAAAGCCCTTTGGTCGAGAGCTTACCGCAAAGAGAACCTTCGCGGCCCGTACAAAGAAATCTACCGAATCATGCGTAACTTACATTCAGGGTATGCTCACCCTTTACCACAAAGTGGTTGACAAAACTTTGGAATCCGATATAGATGATCACGTCTTGAAGGGCATCGTAGACGATGCATTCAATTTGCTGGTGCACAGAGACTGCTGCACAGTCGATACCATCTTAAAAGAATGCCGTCGTTTTGAACACACCAAAAGCCGTCGCACGCAGCGCCATTTGCCCGCGTCCCTAATACTGCTCCGACAACTTCGTGCAAAGATTTGCAGCCCCAACACGACATCGACAGAAAACGTGACCCGTATCGTCCGTCGCGAACTCCAGGCCATTTGTCCCGCTACCTTGCCAACACAATTTGCTGACAGCCACCACCCGGACATTTTCCTAATTCGCCTTTTTCACACGGCCGCTCTGCGCCTTCGTGCCCTTCCCCTGGTTGAAAACAAAACACCAGGCATATGGCCATTCCCTGAAAACTGCGGCAACGGAAATGCTGGGTGCGTTACTGAAAAATAAAACACAACAAAACGGAAGTCAATAAAACCACATGTTTAGTTGAGTATACAGTACATAAACTAAAATGCTTAGGGAATAAAATAGTTGCTAGATTAAAATTGCTTGCAGTAATCCGCTGATCATGAAAATTGCGTTCGTCATGCCATCTTAAGTACATTATCAGAACGAATAAGAGCACATTTAAGATCCCGCAATTCCCGTCGCTTCTGTGCCGTAATGGATTAATACTACTTATATCTGCACTAAAATATGTGTTCGAATCCTGTTAGTGCTATTTTTTATTTATTTTGTTTTTAGAATTCACAACAATCAAGTAAATGACTAACATCTTTCCTGGGGTGTGTTCCCGTTTAGGTTACTATGTTTTTTATTCTCAACAGCCGCAAAACCAGACGTGAATACAGTCAGAAGGTGACGGTATGACATGGTTACACTATGCAATTACCTTCGCCGTAATGAATTCCTGCCTTCAGTGAGTTTATGTTACCTTTAGGTTGCGTTCAGAGACACCTCTCATCAACATCATCATCATCATCAGCAGCAGCATCATCATCATCAGCCTGACTATACCCACTGCAGGGCGAAGGCCTCTCCCATATTTCTCCACTTAACCCGGTTCTGTGCTAGCTGCATCATCAGCAACCGCCGTTTAACTCGCTGAGAGACAACCACTCAAGAGAAAGAAATTGCGGGACACTACCTTTGAGAAAACGGAAATATGCCGCCCCAATACCCACGTCAACTTATTGTTGCGAAAGCAACATTAAGCCAGGTTTCACTTCATCGCGTATGCTGTGGCGGCGGCCACGAATGACCTTGAACATTAATTCATAAACCTTTATTCATGAGGATGACCTGAGGCCTAGAGGGGAAGGGGGGTGGTTTAGATGAGATTGAGGGCGCCAGACTCCGACATGAAGCTTACAGACAGTTGATTAGCTTACAGACCTTTAACAGCCGCGCCTAGGAACCGCATAGCCGAGCTCCGCCAGATGGCGCCGCAGTCGGCTCCGCGCCGCGGCCGCTCGCTCCCTTCAAATGTGTGCTCCACGGGTAGAGGAGATGTGACGCTTCGCGGATACATGCATGCGCGCTTCGTCTCGGTGGAATCTTGTCGTTCTGGAGAGCGCTAAAGAGAGGCAACAACGACAGAACGAAGCTAGAAAGAGGACGCGCTGCACGACTCGAGAAGCGTCGAAACGAAGATGCAGCTAGAAGAAGTCGTTCTACTTCCCAGAGTGACTCTACGACGACTACGGAAAATTCTGGGTTGAGTTCCCGAGAACGTCGGAATGAGGCGAACGCAAACGATGTGCCGAGGAAACGGAGGAAGAATGTGCTAGGCTCGAGAAACGGCGGGCCGACGCTGCAGCTAAACGAGCTGATGGTGCGACAGAGGAAGCCAGACCTAGGCGCAAGGAAAACCTCAGGAGACAGCGTGCCGAAGAAACGAATTAAGAGCAGGCTGCACGTCTAGAGAAAAGAAGGAAGCGGTCTTTGGCAGCTGCCGGTTTAATCGTCGAGTCTGCAGACGTCAAAGATCGTAGACGAGCTGACTTTTCATAAACAGTGGGCGAGCACGAGTCGGCCGCCTGAGAGTTCCACCGCCGGTTCACGAACCACTTCGGAAACAACTTCAACCATGCTTCGCCTTCTTGATATAGCCATAGCGGCCACTATGAAACATCAACTAACCACAAGCTATAATCACAAGCGTAGCCATGCAGCTGTTGCTTTCGCGACTCGACCACGCTTAGTCAGAGCTAAACCGAGCCTAATTTTTTAAACGTAGCAGAGATGGCGCGACGGACGCAACCGATGTATTCAGCTCTCTACTGTAAGTAATTTTAATACAAAAATATTCTATTGATAGCGAATTTCAGTGTGCGTACTGCGCTCTATGCTCGAAGCTTTATTGACTTGCTTTTTGTTGTTTTATTTTTAGTGACGTACCCGGCACTTCCGTTGCTGGAGTTTTCGGGGAACGGCAGCACGCAACCATCAACTCTATAGCTGCGCATGTGCAGTTCTTGGCCTCCGCGATCGGCGCAGCCGGAGCTGATCTCAGGGGCCATGCGCAGTTCATATTGGTGACAGTCGTATGCGACAGTGGCGTAGCCAAAATTTTGTTCGGAGGGGGCCTCTTGTTGCAGCGCGGCTTCCTCCATATAGAATTTATCGAGGGATCAAATATCTGATTAATACCCGCACTGTCATGGCCAGTGGCCATTGTGTATTAGGTGCTGCAAACGAATTCTTGAATGCTACGCACTGTCAAGACAAATGAAATATTCATTTTATTATGAAAGAACATATATGTATGTGCGAAATATTGTGGCAGAAATAACTGTTATCAATGCTTCCGTGAATCTGTCTATTTAATAAGTACAGAAAATATTAAACGAACTTTAGAAATATATCACTTCGAAACCATCAAGGCAGTGCATGTCGCTGATATGAAAACGTAAAGGCTATGAAATGAACACTTTGACGGCAAATACTTTGTCACAACCCCTCGCCTTTACGTTCAACCGAGGCGCGGGATCCCCTTTACGGTTACCCGTCGTCCCTCTATGAGGTTTGAGGAGTTTAAATTAGTCCGGTCAACCCGTGAAGTACCTGTGTCGGTGTGCGATTGAGGAATAAGTTCAAATAGGTCACTTTCTTTTACAAACAATTGAATGCTTTTAAGTAGTAGTCCAAATTACACAGCATAAAAATAGAGTGCAATAAAAAAATAAAACGACACGACAAGATATTGATAAAAGACGACAAGTTTAATGATAAGAGGGAAACCCGACAACGAACAAAACGCTGCGATAAAAAGAAGACTATAAAGCTTACAAAGCAACTATTCCAGATATAATAAGTATGGGCAAGGGTTACATAGAAAACACAGCGTAAAAATATTACTAAGTAAGGTTAAAGGTTAAACAAAGGCGAAAATAATGTTCGATTAAACAACAGTCTGTGGCGAAATGGAATTCTCTCGGCTTCCTTAGCTGTGGCGTCGAAGGCTGGGTTGCTCGGTAGCGGCGGCCGTACAGGTGAGAACGATGCGTCGATCGCGGGCTCGATGAAACAATACGCCTTCCCGGAGCGGCCGTGAGAGAGGCCCGGAAGACTGAATCTTCCCAGAGGGCACTGGCGCGGGCGTGCTGCTGTATGCGTTTTTATGCTCTAAGCTGTCTACGCAGTGTCCGTGTCAAAGACGCGCATTCGCTGCCCCATCAGCACGTTGAAGCCTGCTCAGAGGAGCAGCGAGGTCCCGTGCGTTTCGCTCTATATCTGAGGTAAAAGGTCCCGCAACTTCCGCTGTATAGGTGAGGCAGCTTGTGACACTGCACCCCACTGAAGAATATTGCCTCGGAATATTTTGACATCCACAAGCGCCAAGAACAACGTTATTACGCCCCGCAGAGGGGTGCAGTAGATTGGGTCCGTTCGATGCACTGAAGATCGTTCGTCACTCACTACGGTTCATGACGCGCACCATATACGCACTGATCAGAACCCGCAGAGCGCCACAACACTCTAGTTCGTCAGTCATGTCTTGAGCACATGTCTTAAGTCACGGATCAGTGATAACAATCAAGCAAGCACAAATAAGCACATCATGTACGATTTTCATTACGCAATCAACACAATGCAGCTAGGTTTTAGTGCAAGCTGAACAGCTTTTCCAGCCGGCTCATCTAATCTGCTCCCACATTCTCGCTGCCTTTAATATACTCGACACGGAAGTTGCATTCGTGAAGCTTAATACCCCAGCGAAGAACGCGGCTGTTCGCAAATTTTGTTTCTTTTATGAACTTCAAAGGTTGGTGGTCCGTTTGAACGAGAAACCTTCTTCCGTAAAGGAAGACTTGAAATTTCCCGATTCCCCAAACGAGTGATAAAGCCTCTTTCTCAGTGGTTGAATAGGCTATCTCTCGAGGAAGCAACTTGCGGTTCGCATAGGCAACCGGGTACAGGATTTCGTCATGCGATTGAAGCAGAACGGCCTCAACACCTCTATCAAAAGCATCCGTTCGTAGGACGAATGCCTTGTCAAACCCTGGAAGTTTCGGAATCGGTGCCTCTGTCAGTTTTTTCTGCAAGTTCTTGAAAGCCCGTTCTTTCTCGGGGCCCCAGCTCACGATTGAAGGTTGACCCTGCCGTGTTAGATCTGACAGAGGACCGGTTAGGTCAGCATAGTTCGGAATAAAATCACGGTAGTAACCCGTGAGTCCCGAGACGGATCGGACTTGCTTCTTTGTTGTCGGCCGTGAAGCTTCTTGTATCTTCTGTAGGGTCTTGGTGAGGGGCAACAATTATCCGGATGCAATCTGGTGGTCCAGGAATGCGACGGTTTCCATTCCGATCTCGCATTTGAACGGTCTGATGGTGAGACCAGCCGCTTCAATTCGAGCAAAGACCTCGTACAATGTTTGGCGATGCTGTTTCCATGTCGCACTTGCAATGAGCACATCGTCGAAGTAGTACGCCACGTCGGGAATATCTGCCAAGATGCTCCGCATCAGCTTCGTAAAAATGGCTGGCGCCGTCTTAATACCGAAGAGCATATATCGGAACTGAGAGCGCCCCGTGCCAACCGTGAAAGCAGACGTTGCCTTTGAATCGGGTGACAACGGTACCTGCCAATATCCCTTAGATAAGTCCAGCTTGGAAAAAAACTTCTTGTGGCCTACCGAGGCGATAAGGTCGTCCACGCGTGGTAAGGGCTCGGCGTCGTCTGCGATGACTTCGTTTAGCTTCCGAAAGTCAATGCATAGCCAATGCATCCCGTCAGGCTTGCGTACGGCGATCACAGGAGAGTTGTAGGGCGACTCCGATGGCTCAATGATGTCTAAAAGGAGCAAGTCGTCCACTTCTGATGCAATTGCCGGTCTCAAAGCGTACGGTAGGGGATATTGTTTTACATTTATCGGCCTGTCGCTCTGTAACTTCAGTTGGCACTCGATTAGCGTGGTCTTTCCCGAAAGGTCCAAAAATATACCTTCGCACTGTTGCAGAAGTTTCTTGGCTTCATTCTGCTCTACGTTGGTCAGACTGTCGGAAATGTGTACATTCCTTATAGACTGCATCCGGGGGGCTTAGGAAGCTCTATCGCTCCAGCGTCTGCGTCTTCTTCTACCGATATTACTGCACCGACAGCTGCCACGATGGTGTCGCCTTTCCTTTGCTGGTATTTCTTTAGCATGTTAATATGGATTATTTTTGCGGCATGGCCCAAATCCACTTCATAGTCGACATCGCCCCTGCTGCTGATGATAGAGAAAAGACCCTTCCATTGCATGAGCAGCTTATTGTGCTCTGTGGGAAGAAGAATAAGAACCTGCTCTCCCGGTTTAAGTGTGCGTTTGTGGCTCTTGATGTCGTAGTAGCGGTAGTAACGCTCTCCTGCGCGCTCCAGCTCTTCGTGGGCAAGTTTGCAGGTATTCTCCAGTCTGTCCCGTAGAGCAGAAGTACTCGTACGTAGTTCGCAACTCGTCAGGAATGGTTGCTTTAGTCCAAAGCTCTCTCCAGAGGTCCACGCACATTTCGCCCATATAACAGTTCGAATGGGGAAAAGCCGAGGCTTCCTTGTGGTGCTTCCCTGTATACGAACAGGAGTGGAGATAATCCCAATCGGTTGGTCTCTCCTGACACATTTGTTTAAGCATGCCGTTAAACCTTTCGACTAGGCCATTCGCTATCGGGTGGTAGGGAGAGGTATGCAGCCGTTTTACTAACAACAGACGGCTAACCTCCTTCATTACTCCGGACGTAAAATTAGTGCCCCTGTCACTGAGGACCGCTCTGGGCACTCCTATACAGGAAAACAGTTCGACAAAAGTTTCGGCTACCTTTTCAGTTGCGATGCTAGGAAGTGCGACTGTATTAGGGTACCGAGTGGCATAGTCCACCATGGTCAGGATGTACTGATTGCCTTGAGCGGACTTCGGGTTGAGTGGGTTAACAATGCCGATCGCCACCCTCTGAAACGGGGTCTCGATGAGGGGCACTCGAACCAAAGGCGCTCGCTCGTATGGTGTGACCCTTCGAAGTTGTGCGCTGGCATAGATCGCAAGAGGCAATGAACCGCTTAGCGTCAGCCTGCATTGCGGGCCAGAATAATTCTGTCTGAAGCTTCAGTAGGGTTTTCTTCGCGCCTTGGTGGCCTCCGATCAACCCATCATGTACCAGCTTGAGAATACCTTATCTGTAATTTTGGGGCACAACAACTTGAGTGTACACCCCGCCGGACTCGGAGACATATTTTCTTTGAAGGACGCCGTTAGCAATGAAAAAATGGTGGCTACCCTTTCCCTTCTTATCTTGTGGCGGGCCTACGCGATCGAAGCGCGAGCGTAGGGTCGCGTCATTCCTTTGCTCTTGAACCAACTCTTCGCGGCATACACTAGGGAGGCCTTGCAGGACTTTAAGCTTTTTCAGCGTTTTATCCTTGCATGCTTGCGCTCTAGTCACTACCGCACAAGCGTCAGGGTATCCGAAATGGGTGCGGTGCTCTCGATGTCAGGCGCTAACTCAACTTTTACTTCAGTGGACTTCGTAGTCTCGCTTTCTGTTGTCTTGTGCCAGTTTAGATCGGGATCGTCTGCTGGCCTAGCACCTTCCACATTTTCCAGCACCAAAGCATACAAGGGATTCTCCAAGCACTTAGCGAGAAGTCGTTCCTTAAAATACGGGATGTCGACATCGACCCAAGCTTCTGGGAGCATTAGGACTGAACGGTCAAGTAGGTAAACTGGAGACTACGTATCGGTGATATCTTCCTTCCGTACTAAGTCCTTCCTTACCACCACCGTGTTGCAGCCTGTGTCTCTCAGGACTCGGACTGTCTGGCCCCCAATCATACCGGCTAATAAATAGCTACGCCTGAGTCCGATTTGCTTCTCCCAGTATGTTGGAACTGCGCTGGTCACGCACTGCTCACTGTCCGTGCAGTGAAGCATCCTCAAAACATGAGACCATTTGTAAGCAGGCTGTCTTTACTTTTGCCTCGCTGTGGCTAGGGTGCTGAACTACTGATCCCAAGAACACAGTTTCGACTCCGGCTGTGGTTGTCACTGTACTGTACACAGAGGCTAAAAGCAAGGGGCCCATGTACTGCGCATAGAATAATAATAATAATTGGTTCACAGGAAGGGAAAGGCGCAGTATCTGTCACACTTGCTCTATGGACACCTGAGCCGCGCCGTAAGGGAAGGGATGAGGGTGGGAGTGAAAGTGGAAAGAGAGAAATGGGAGCCGTAGTGGATGGCTACGGAGTAATTTCGACCACCTGCGGGATCTTTAACGTGCGCTGACATCGCACAGCACACGGACGCCACTTCGTTTCGCCTCCATCGAAACGCAGCCGCCGTGGTCGGGTTCGAACCCGGGAACTCCGGACAGTAGTCGTGCGTCTTACCACTGCACCACCCCGGCGAGGCTGCCGGCTACGACAGGTAAGCATTCCCTGACTGCGCATTCTTTAGTGGTGAAACCAGCGTTGATGACGGGAATCTCCCCTCCGTCCTTAAGTTCGAGGTATCTGTTCTCAACGCATACTGCAGCGGACTCCCTATCTTCCTCTATCTGTTTTGGTGCCCCATTTGCCCAGCATCTCCGGCTTGGATAACCTGGCTTGCCGCATTTGTGGCATTTCTTGGGCGGTCCCGACCCGTCGGAAGTGGTGGTCCGGCAAATTTGGAGGCAGTGTCCCGTGCACAAAAAAAAATAAAACATTTCTTTTCATCGCTGCTCTTCGCATCCGATGATTGAAGCAAATTTTCCTTTCTTTCGGTAGTCTTGGAGACGGCGTTTTCTGCCTATTCTTCGGGGTGCTTCGCTTTCCGAAGTTCGACCTGCCATGAGCCTCCACATACTTTTCTGCCCTTGCTACTGTTTCCACGAATGATGTGTCCTTCTTTTCTTTCAAAAACATTTGTAGCGGAGTGGCGCAGTTAGAAAGGAACTGTTGCTTTAGAATCAGGTCAAAGACACCTACGTACTCTTTGTTTGTGTCCGACAGCTCTATCCATCTGTCTAGGAAGTTCTGTAGGCGCGTCACGAACTGTGAACACGTTTCCTCGTTCCGGGGACTAGCAGACCTGAATTTTTCTCTGAACCCTTCATCTGTCATACGGAAGCGAATCATGAGTGCATCAGGAGCTTGTTGCAGTCCAAGCACTCGGACGCAGACATGCGACTAAAAACGCTGAGCGCTTCGCCACCTAAACACAGACTAAGGGCTGTAGCCCACTGATCGCGAGGCCAATTCTGACTCCCAGCGACACGCTCGAAACGCATGAGATAAGCGTCAAGGTCGTCCCTGCCCTTATTAAAAACCGGCATCAGCTTGTGCGGGCTTATGCGTTCGGCCCGAGCAACTTGACCCTCCCTCGTTTCTGACCTTGTCTCTCCGGTGCTATTCGCGTCAGTTGCCGGATTAGTCGGTAGGTCTCGTCGGAGCATCAGTAACTCCTTTTCTTTCTCCATCTCCGCTATCCTGAGTTGGGCCTTCTGCGACTCTAGTCCTTCCTCCTCTTTCCGCCGTGCACGTTCCTCATTGCGTTCTTCTCTGCGACGAGCTCGCTCCTGATGGTTTACCAATTTGAACAGCTATTGACCCTCAAAGCCAAAAGTTCGCCAATACTCAACAAGTTGTTCTAACTCTGCATCAGCCATCTTAGGGGTGAAGCGTTATGCAGTGCTAGAACACAACACTAAAAAAAAAAAAAAAAAAAATTGCGCTTGCTCCTCTCTCTCTCATCGAAACTTGGTTGACCAGTCCGGTTCGCGGGCGCCAATTATGTCACAAACCCCCGCCTTTACGGTCAACAGAGGCATGGGATCCCCTTTACGGCTACCCGTCGTCCCTCTATGAGGTTTGAGAACACATTTAAAAGTTAGGCCGTTCAGCCCGTGATGTACGTGTGTCGGTGTACGATTGAGGAATAAGTTCAAATAGGTCACGTTCTTTTACAAACAATTGAATGTTTACATATAGTAGTCCAAATTACACTGCATAAAAATAGAGTACAATAAAAAAAAATAAAACCCCACGACAAGACATTAATAAAAGACGACTAGTTAAATGACAAGAGGAAAACCAGACAATGAACAAAACGCTGCGATAAAAAGCAGACTTTAAAGATAACAAAGCACCTATTCCAGATATAATAAGTATGGGCAAGGGTTAAATAGAAAACAGAGCGTAAACATATTACTAAGTCAGGCTAAAGGTTAAACAAAGGCGAAAATAATGTTCGGCTGAACAACAGTCTGTGGCGAATCACGGTTTTCTTTTAGCTGTGGCGTCGGAGGCTCACACACACAATGAGGTTCTTGTTGAGGCGGGGAAGTGAAGAGGGGGATGTTGTTCGGTAGCGGCGGCCGTACAGGTGAGGAGAACGATGCGTCGATCGCGGGCCCGATGAAACACAATACGCTTTCTCGGAGCGGCCGCGAGAGAGGCCCTGAAGACTGAATCTTCCCAGAGCGCACTGGCGCGGGCGTGCTGCTGTATGCGTTTGTATGCTCTCGGCTGTCTACGCATTGTACGCGTCAAGGACGCGCGGTCGCTGCCCCATCGGCGCGTTGAAGCCTGCTCAGAGGAGCAGCGAAATCCCGTGAGTTTCGCTCTATATCTGAGGTAGATGGTCCCGCAACTTCCGCTGTATAGGTGAGGCAGCTTGTGACATACTTTATTGAATGTTTGTCATCCAAGACCCTTGTTTATATTTTGTACATGTGTTCTTTCAATTTATTGCACAGGAACAGCTGTCACCGGTCTTGTATTGTGAGTAATTGTACCGAAATTAGAGTCGCAGCAGAGAGCGCTCATAAAAAGCAGGAGTTCCGAAACAGATATATAGAAATCTGAAGATACAATAGAATATTACAAATGAGAAGATAGAGCTTCTTAAGGGCAAAATTTACCACTGGAAGCAAACTCCACTATATGTATGCAAAAAACCTCCTAACACTATATTTAAATATACGTATAAGTCTCCAAAAAATCTATGCAACTAAGCAAAGTCACTTTATATAATACGTCAAGCAAGCAAATAAACATGTTGCGCAATCACAGATAGTAAGCTTTACGCACAGAAAGAGACGATTCGACGAGCGTTGGTAAAAAAGGAGTAACATTTTCGGATCGCAAGAGCTAAGCATACAGTCAAAATTCAGCAACAAGCGCAAAGTTTAAAAAAAGTGATAACCATCAAAAAACAACTTTAAAACAATACGAAACAGATATGTTATGGTGAAGTATAGAACATTTTTGTAGGACAAATGTATTACTGGAGCTCAGCACTAGAAAATATTTATGTACTCTATCACAACATTCGCACCCCTAGTTGTTTTTAAAACACCGGTTATTCGAACGCAAAGACAAGAAACTGCCAGCCAGTCATGCGGGGTATTTAGAGTTCTAGAGCTGTCAGTCTTTTTTTTTTTTTTTTAGGATAACTAAAACCAGTAGGTATAGAGATGATTTTCCTATATCTCTAAAATAAATGACTTAATGGCCAAATGGTAAGGTTTCAAGAGCAGTGAGGCAAGCTTAGAAAAAAACTCACAATTTCATCGGTAAGGCGAAGCAATTAATACGATAGCACCACATTGGAGATCTAACTCAACAAGCATGACAGCATGCGCGCACGGACACATCTCATTCTACGAAAGCCGGACACTCGCTGTGAAAAGCACGAGTAAGCAAGCTTGGACGCATCAGCCGCTACCTTTGTGCTGCCACTTGCTTTAACGTGAACGGTCATAGCCAGAAAGCATTCCAAAGGCTGCCAGGCAGAATCCACTGGGCCAGAGAAAACGAACGCGCACCGAAATGCGCCGCGCAATGGTCGGGGCAACATAAGAGAAACGCATGCGCTCTGGCTGGCATTGCCAGCCCTCGTGTAGCGAGAACAAGAAAATTGAGAAGAGGTCTCAATGTGTCCTCTCGCATAGAAGTAGAAGTAGAAAAAATAAATAAGAACGCAGTTACCTTTGCTGGCTTCAGTGTCTTGACATGGACGCTTTAGTACAGGTGAAAAAAAATGTTGATATTCTTTTCTGTGACATGGCAGAAGTGAATGACCACGGCGCCTCGTCTCATTCGACCTCGCTGCGAGCTGTTAAAGGAGGGCGCCGTTGGTTCGCCTTTGATGTCTCTCGCCAAGCCGAGGTTCCCGGGTCCTGTCTCGGAAGGCTGCTGCTGCGGAGTCACAATGAGAAGAGATGGGCTTCGATGTGGAGTAGATGATGTGATCGGAGTTCACGGGCCTAGACTTCACCGCAGTAGAACAATGAGGAGCCGAGACGAAGGAGAAGGAGTAGGAGCAGCCAGGGAGTAGAGGCGAAGAAATGTTTTATACAACTATTTACATGATGAAATATGTACAAGTTGAAGGTCGAAAAAGGAGCTCTCGGTAGAGACAATGTCCGCCGTTCAAATATGGTCGGTTATCCCCACTTCCCTAGCTGGGAAATAAAGTTTAATCTGTACAGTCCAATCAGCAGGGCACAAGAGAACTTGAGATGCAGCCCACTGCAGAGGGTGGTGCTTGAGCCTCCTCGCACATCTTTCGGTGGCGACGGCTGCCTTCTCTGATGTCGATGGCAATCTTGTGCATGCTGGTGGTAGAAATCCTTCACCAAGGCGAAGCAGTCGGAGCAGTCGTCCGTTGGTAGAGGTCATTTCCCCGGCCTTACTTCTCAGAAGGTCAACCGCCTGCCTCGAGAAGTCGGCGAGCAAGGTCAGTGCTGATCCGTGACGCGCCTTTGAATCTTTCAACAAAAGATCAGGTTCCCGTTATCACGGCCGTGGGCGCCAAGGGGGATGAAGGTCTGAAAGGGCAGCTCGTCTCCGTCCCACAAGGGCAGGGGAAGAGGGGAGGGGGGGAGGATTGGGCGCCGTAGCAGGGGACAAAGGGTCATTCCGCCGCCATCGGCTCCGCTCCGATGCCTTTGGTCGCGTCCGTCCGCTAGGTCCGTTTCTGTTTTCAACTGCTGGAGAATCTGCGCAAACCTCAGCTGGAACCGAAACGGAGCTGCGCGTAGAGAACCCTGTCTTTCCTGCGCAGCAGCCTAGGGGAAAAATGAGGTGCAATAAAATAACCAAAACGCCCCTGGACCAGCGTACGGCTCCTTCTCTTCTGCGCGTAGGAACTACAGCGAAAACAGAAAAACAACCACAAACAAAACGCGCAACCACGGAGAGAGCTTAGTATACGGGGAGAAGGTCGAGGGAGTACCATAAAGAGCTTCTTCAGACCACTGAGGATCCGCAGAAGGCACGAGAAAAAAGAAAGCCCCAAAAGAGATACACAGGGATTTTGAGCAAACGGGTAGTCGAAGGCGACAGAAATACCGCTTTTGAAACACTGAAGGGGAATGGAAACCTGACTTCGACGCTGTCTTGTTTCGTCCATCCCCCTCTGCGGCCGCCGCGAGTTGACACGACGAGTCCGCTCGCCATCCAAACACCCTTGAAACTGTGCTCCAAAGTGGCTCCTTGCTTTATGTGACTTAAGCTGCATGGGCGTTGCTACGAAATGTAACCCAAGTTTCTTATGTTCGTGCCGAAATGTCTTTTCGAACTGGAAAATGATATCGTGGACAAAATCCAGTATACTTTCCAGCGTCAGTGGTTGTTTTGTTCGGAGGTGCATGACAGCACGAAAACATTTCGGGGGAGGAGGGGGGGGGGGGGAATGAAGCCCAATAAGCACCATAAGCCCGTAAGCCCCTGAAGCCCCCCCCCCCCCCCCCCCCCCGGCAACGCCCCTGGCGGTAGGGGCCTTTCCATTTTGGCACCAGTTTATGTGTCAGCCCCCTTTCACTGTGCTCAACTTTAGCAAGACCCGATCTGCTGACATGAACTCTGCTTCCGCGGCTTTAATGTCATGTCTCGCTTTCCGGAGCATGGAGGAGGAAGCGAAATCTTTCTTCGCTATCTTGTGAGATAGCTGCAGTCGCAACGCCAGCTCTGCCCGATAATCGTCCATGACGGAGTACTTGGGAACCCCCCCATTCCTCAAATGCCTCTTGCGGCATGTCTGGGTCTCGGTCATACATTAGGAAAAACGGCGTCTCATGGGTACTCTCGTATACGGCGGTGTTGTATGCGAAAATTAGATATAGGATCCACAAATTCCAGTCTCTCTGGTCGCGTGTCACAACATGCGAGAGCAGCTGCTTAGTGGTTCAGCCGCTCTACTGCCCCATTAAATTCTGGGTGGTATGCTGTTGTTTTCAGCTTTTGCAGCTGACACACTTCTGTCATAGCCTTGGAAGTGATATTGCTGCCTTGGTCAGTAAGCAGCTGTTTGGGCACATCGTGGCGCAAAACGACTCTCTGAACCAAGCTCCTCGCCACTGTTGGCGCCTTCTGGTCAATCATTGGAATGACTTCCACGAATTAGGACAGATGATCGGAGAACACTAGCACGTACTTTTTTCCATTACTGGTTGTCGGTAAGGGTCCGATAACATCTATGGCCGTTCACTCAAAAGTTGCGCACAACTCTCCAAACTCCTTAAGCGGAGCGCGTTTCCTGTTTTTCGTAACTGGCAGGATTCGCACTAAACGCAGTACTCGGCAATCGACTTTCTCATTTCTGGCCAGAAATACTTACATTCAATTTTCTGTCTCATTTTCTTGGCCCCGAAATGACCGGGTATGGTGCGTCATGGTATGCACGTAGCACATCTCTAACCAGGCTGCGCGGTACAGTGTATCTTTCTCTGGTAGCCGCGCCTGGCCTTTGCGTTGGGTACCGACACACCTTTAAGAGCAGTCCAGATGCGCTCAATGCGTATTCCCTTCGTCAGCTAGTTTATCCCTCATTTCTTGAAGTTTCGCGTCCTCCTGCTGCTCTTGTTTCAGCTTCTCTTCATCAATAACCGGAATAAAAGCTGTGGTCTTTACTTCACAGACTGGTTCCGAGCGCACCCGACTCAAGGCATCCGCGTTTGCGTGCAGTTTTCCCGCTTTATGCTCTATTTCAAAGTCATAGCCTTGAAGCTGAATGTTCCAGCATGCCAGTCGCGAGCTAGGATCCCTCATGTTCATAAGCCACTTAAGAAGTTAGCAGTCTGTCACTATTTTAAACCTGCGACCATGCAAGTAACAGCGAAAGGACGCCAGTACAACAGCCAAGCATTCTTTTTTTGTCTCGCTATAATTTTGTGCTGCCTTATTTAGCTGACGACTTGCGAAAGCCACCGGATGTTCATTTTGGTCTAACCTTTGCGACAGGACTGCTTCAACTGTGCTCTGTAACGCATCGGTTTGAAGGATAAACTCCTTCCTTATGTAGGGGTAGTTGGGTATAGCCGCTTCAACGAGCTTTCTTTTCAGATTCTCGAAAACAGCTTGTGCCTCAGCCATCCATTCGAAATGTGTGTGCTTTGCTGTTAGCAATGTCAGTGGCTTAGTCATTTGTGCAAAGTTTTCCATGTGACGCCGATAATACCCTACTAAGCCCAGACACTCTCGCACCTGTCTGACACCGCTTGGGTTGGGAAAGCGAAGAACCGTCTCAACTTTCTCTTCATCTGGTTGCACGCCGTTGGAAGACATCACATATCCGAGGTACATTACTTTTGCCTTCAAAAATTGGCGCTTTCTCGGCTTCAACTTCAGCCCGGTGCCTTTCAGTCTCCTCAGCATTGCCTCAATATCTATCATGTGCTGCTCGACCGTGGAGCTATCGATGATTATGTCATCCATGTACACGTAACATATGTGGCCAGTCAACCCCTCGAGCACAACATCGGTGGTTCGCTGCCAGACAGCAGGACTGTTTACTAATCCCATGTGCATTCTCGTCCATTAATAATGACCACTAGTCGTGTTAAACGCCGTTTTTTCCTTATCAGAAGGATCCATCTCGATTTGCCAGAAGCCAGAGACCAAGTCCACAACCGAGATGTACTTGGCCGATCCCAACTGTGACAAGGTCTCTTGGATATCTGGCAGCGGATACGGGTAAACTCTGGTGACACTGTTTAGCTTCCTGTAGTCAAATACAAAACGAAAGGACCCATCTGGCTTTTCAACCAATATGCAGGCGAACCCCACAGGGACTTGAAATGCTCTATGATTCCGGCTTTCAGCATCTGCCCTTGCTTGGCCACTCTTCGCGCTGCGCACACGAAATGCGGTAGGCACTCTTATACACAGAAAAGCTGCCCCGTGTGTCTTTGTGGTGTTTGATTGCCCCACATTGCCCGCGGTCAAAGTTGCCTCGAGAAAACATTTCAGTGTATGCCTTGATTACCTTCCTCAGTTGGGCCAAGTCCTCCTCAGGTATGTGAGACACATCAAAGAGAGACGTTATCTCATCATCTGTCAATGCCTGGCAATAATTTGTGACCGCAAGCACTTTTTCGTCTTCTGCTTCTTCCACAGCGCATAGATATGTAGCAATATTCTTATTTCGGGGCAAAATTATTTATTTTTTTGTTGTGAAGTTTGCAAGGCGGATGGGATCGCGGAATCTTTTGTTTGGCTTCACTAGAGTCGCGGACACTATCAATTCATGTGCCAAAACAGCATCAACCTCGACGACGCCAACCTGGCCTACGCGCACGGGTTTCGCCAGCTTTGCCCAGCAAACAATTTGCGACAAGGCCGGTACAGTGCAAGGGCACGTCAGCCTCACGGATATGCGTTCGGGCGCATCATCTAAGACAGCTAGCGCTTGAGGGACCTCTCTCATGGTTTCAGCTCGCCAGTTTTTAATAGGAATTTGGCACTCTGTAGATCGAAGATCTTTTCAGTTGTTAAAATATTAAATTTCTGGGCCGGTATGATGTCATGTCCAATTATTCCGTCTACGGGGATTGCAGGCTATCCGCAATCACAAAACAGTCATGAAAAAAGTTCTGTTTCCTAAGAACTTTTGCAGAGCGAAACCACCGTGGATGCCCAAGCGCCCATGCGAGCTTACCGCGCTAGTAATTTTGTCAGGACATCGCTCTTGCAACCTCTTGAAGCTCTTTCAGAAATGAGCTAAATGCGAAAGCCCGTGTCAAGACACATTTCAGTTGCACTCCCGTTTATGCGGCACTCTACTACCGGACTAATTTTCTCCGAATATCGTACTATACTGTAACAGGATCTCCAAAGACCGCTGTACCCTTGTTTTGTACATTCTCTGTCTTCCCGTCTACAGCGGATCTACTGACCGAAACCGCCCGTTTCTTTTCTTTAGCCCCTTCCAACCCGCAGTCAGAGGGGCGACCTACTCGTTTTTTGGAATGGACTGTTTCTTGGAGTGTATGTACGTGCTCAGCACAGTTACAAGAAAAGTGACTAGTCCGGCAGCACACGAAGCATGCCCTAACTGAATAACGCCGCCCATATGGAGCACTAGATGACTGTGGTGCACTGAGCAGCCTCTCAATGTTCTCTAATCGTTGTTTAATTTCCTCTATCTCTTTGCGAGACGAGTTTTCTTCCCTGTCGACGACTAATATCTCAGACATGCCGCCGCTGAGAAGTTCATTCGCTTCCTCGTTGACAGCGCAGGCGACAGCATCGTCAAACGTCGACGAATCACGTGACCTGACAAACCGCCGCTTACTGTCCCTCAGCCCATTCACAAACTGCGATCGCATTTGATCATGCAGCAATTCTTTCTTGAGTTTGCTTTTCTCGTCCTTTGCTTCAAGTTCATCGGCCGTTGTTGCCTGCGCTATAGCTTCTGTACTCGCGTTGCGAAAGATCGGACGTCTTCGCTAGGCACCTGTCGGGCACCCATAAACCGCTGCATGCGCAATCTCAACGGCTCCGTGTCAAACCTCGCGATCATGACCTCTTTGAACTTGTAAAATGTTGTCGCCTCCCTGGCCGCTGCATCATGCCACACAAACTCTTTGACAGCGCCTGCCATCTTACACAAACAGAGAGACAGCACATGACTATCGGCGCAAGAAGCGATGCTGACAACTTGCTCTACGGTATTCAAAAATTCGCTAACAAGTTCGGTACCATCAAACATAGGGATTAAATGTCTAAACGCTAGTACATTCGACCCATGCGTCATGACCGCATCTTCAACTTTCGCGTTCACTTCAATGACAGTCAAGCCAGTTGGCCGGATTCCGTGTATTCCTAGCTCCTACTCTCCATGGCAAAGGGATCTGATTAAGAGCAAAGCCAGACCCGAACATAACGTTGCCATCATTGTGATGTCCCGGTTACAGGGCTCTTTTCGGGGTGGAGAACAGGAATTACACACGAAATAGGGCCAGTAACAGATTTAATCAGAGCTGGATGCCTCCGCTCATCCGGCGGTCTTGAGGTTGCGTCTGGATGCCACTGCGATGATCCGGTGCTTGATGTGGGAGATGATGGCCATAGTTGCAGGCAGAGCTGATGATGACGGTTTACACGGCGAGCTCAATATACGCGCCGCCAGGACCAGCGAGCGTTCTTCGTATTTCCAGGCAGTCGTCCCTCAGGAGACGAAGCTGGGTCGACCTGCTCTAGCGCGTCTCTCGTTCCTCCCTGCCCCACCGTCCTTCTGCTGCTTTCCTTGTGACCTCGGATTATTTCTTCCCGTTCCAGAAACCCTCCCCATCCTCGAAACAGCGCATGTGTAGTCGTCATTAGCACGTCGTCCCCGCATTCCAGCGTGTTGTTCAGCGACCCTTCTTCGTATCCGGTTTTCGGACAAAAGGCGACACGAGCAGGCAAAATTGTGAAGAGGTCGATGGTTCCCGGATCCCCACGCAACCCGCATCCCAAGTTCCGGCACAGGCAATTTAGCCATCACAGCTTTCGACGGGCCTAATCAAGGGGTCCTATTTTCGACAATTCGCCATTTTGTTCAAATTGTGGCGTACGCGTAACGTGTGCAGTAGGACTGTGCCAGGTTACGTAAGCGCACAATCGGGTTACGCATTCTGAAGAAAAAATCGTTAAGTGACAGAAAAAAAGCGCGCTGTCGTCTGCTACTATATATTGGCGCCAAGTACGAAAAACGGCGATGTTCCTGCAGGAACCGATACGCTGCGGTGCATTCCGTACGTGATTCGGAATCCTCGGATTGCAGTGAGGTATCAGTGTGTCATGACATACTTCGGGTCGAACATTTGGTTTCAGCTACGCAAGGAAAGGTTGCGCGAGTTTCAGCTGAAGAGCAAGAACGGCGACGGCATAATTGCAGTGGGTTGATGCAAAATGGGAGCGGAAAGTAGCATTGCTGTTCATAAGCGCCGATGACCTCTCACGTTCACTTAGCAGCGGATTTAAATGCAGGAAGTAAAACGTTTAAGGACTTCGTCGTAACCAGAAGGAATCGAAAGATTTCCAAAGTAACTCCAGCACTAACGAAGAGGCCCCGGCGCAGCCGGCATGGTCCATGTCGGAAGACAAAGCTCGCAGTCTCAAAGTATAAATTACTGTTAGGTACTGGCTGTGCTACCCACCGTTTTCAAAAAGCCCCGTTATGACCCGCTACCGTCAGGTCACTAAGTTAGCTTAGGTTTCTTTTTTATTGTGTCGGCTTGAGTTGTGTAGAGCGAGGAAAGCAGCGAAGAGAGAGAGATGGAGGGAGAGACAGTCTTCCCCCCCCCCCACACACACACACGCACGCACACACACAAGCACACGCACACGCGCACACACACGCACACGCACACGCACGCACGCACGCACGCACGCACGCACACGCACACACACACACACACACACACACACACACACACACACACACACACACACACACACACACACACACACACACACACACACACACACACACACACACACACACACACACACACACACACACACACACACACACACACACACACACACACACACACACACACACACACACGAAGTGGAAGGCATACGCTGGGCCTTACACTATAGTCGGTTAAATTTCCATGCGCTGGCGTGTGAAAAGCTCTTGCGAAACGCAAAAGATGTACGAGATAGAGAAAGAAACAGAAGAACGGACTAGCAGGAAGGTTAATTAGGAGATGCCCAGCCTAATACACGTGCAGAAGGGGATAAACGGACAATGAGGAAAGAAAGCGAAAGATGACTGAGGAAATCGTGGTATGAAGCTAGGGCGGCGCCGCACACGCGTATTCCTTACTGTCGAAAAGGTAAAATGCAAATCAATAAAGGGAGAATATTTTTTGCGGCTGTATTAAAAAAAGCAATCAACATAAAATGTCACTCAACTACATTATGTGATTAGAGCGTACCGTCATAACGTGCTCCAGAGTACTTATTTTTTTCTAAATGAATAAGCAAATGGTGAGCCCTCATGCATATTAAAACAAAACTTTATATATGAAACACATCACATGTGGCAAGCAAGCATGTGCCATGTAAATGGAACATACATTCCTTTATTAAAATAGAAGCAGTGAGTACTTTGCTTGCTTTTACTGTAGTGGAAAGGCTGTTCAATTCATTAACATTGCAGTCGGTGCATAGTGCAAGGCAAAAAAGGCAGTGTTTAGGGCCGACGTTTAAGACAGTCTTTGGTGATCCCTCGCTGCCTGTGGCGCGAAGGTTTTGCACAGCCATCGAATCATATTACCCCTCAGGTAATATGAGGCAACCGATCGGACAGATAATTAGAAAACATCGCGGTGCTCTCTGAAATCCATGAGGGTTTGGCGAGTGCTGTTTAACACAGAGACAAAGAAAAGAAAACACGGGACTGGCGCCTTGATTTCTCTTCTTTGTCTCTGTTTTAAAGAGCGCCCACGAAACCATCATAAACAACCTACAACTCGCCCAACATTGCTTTCTATTACTCTCTGAAATGCCTCGTCTCGCGCAGGTACCCATTGAGTTACGAGCCGCATTGCTGCGCTTGGCAACGACGGCGCGGATCAATGATCTCTATGAGAACAAAGCATTTACAACGGGAAGGCAGCAACGACCCTCGTGCGGCTGTAAATCTGCGTCTTCATATTAATCCTCTAAAAAAGGACGCAACTGAAAAGTTCCCTTACGACGTCGTTTCAGTGCTTTCTGCAATTACAGCAAGATGCGTCAGCTTACTTCACCATCCACAAAACTACCAAACTGCGGTGCACTAACAGCCGCCTCCACTGCTCGTCGAATTCGCATTATTGTTTTCGCGGCCGCCTCAAGTGGTTCGAAATGCGGCGCCCAACTTTGGTCATTTACGGCAATTGCAGAACATCCTTTACGCAATGAAAGGTCATTTTTGTTGTGGGCGCCACTGACGACAGCGCCCCAAGCGGCAAGCTAACCAGGCGGACCGCCGGGAGACCCCGGCATGGGCGACCGCTCCAAGCAGAACGAAAACGGGCGCAATTACCTGATGTATAAATAAACAGTTTTTCTTGTTACACCGGCTCCGTCTACCACATGGTGGCAGCGGCGGGATAACCAACGCAGCGTGACACCCAGAAGGACAGCGAGCCCAACGTAAGCGGCCGCAACGTCATGCCAGACACTCGCGGCGCGAACAAAGAGCGCGCAAGCGGCACTCCGAGAATTACGTTCAACCCGCTCGCAGCGAAACTGTCGACAAAGCTCGATTTCCGCAAGCCCGAAGATTGGACACGATGGCACCGCAGGTGGGAACGCTACCGACTCATCTCCGGTCTGACGGGACAGGACGAGACGACGCAAATCAACACATTACTCTACACCATGGGCGAAGGAGCGGAGGACGTGCTCGATGCTTTGAAACTGACAGACGAACAGATGGCATCATACTCCGCCGTGGTGAATGCTTTTGAAAAGCATTTCCTACCTCGAAAGAATGTCAATATGAGAGAGCGCTATTTAACTCTCGGAAACGAGAGCAGCATGAAAACGTCGACGCATTTGCGACTGAACTGTTCAAGATGGCCGAAAGATGCGATTACGGAACTCTCAAAGACGAACTGATTCGGAACAGGCTTGTGGTCGGCTTGCGAGACGTAAAACTCAGCGAGAGCCTGCAGCTTGACGCAGAACTCACTCTCTAAAAAGCAATCACAGCTGTCCGCAATTCAGAGAGCGTGAAACTTCAACACAAGGAAATTCGCTCCATCGAACAGCTAGCTCTCGACGTGGGAGAAGTGCGCGGCCAGACAAACGTCAAAACTCGCCGGAACGAAGCGAAGGTGCCTTTCAAGTCGCGCCCTCATCGTACACACAAGACGGGAGACGAACGCTGCAAGTCGTGTTGTAGTGTGCGTGACCACACGAAGACACAGTGTCCCGCGATAGACAAGACGTGCAACCAGTGTGGGAAAAAATGCCACTACGCCCGCGTCTGCATGTCTAAGCCGAAAGACGAGACCTCAAGTATCCGACAACGACCGAAAGATCTCGGAGAGCTATATCTAGGCGAAATCAAAGTGGGAGTGAACACGCCGTGGAGGATTACTGCTACCGTGAACAACTTGCCTTTTACCTTCAAGGTCGACACCGGCGCGGATGTGATTGCAATCGCACACGACCAGACAGAACCGTCATGGGACCCATCAAGTCAACGCAACAGCTGTTGATAGGCCCAGGCCAGACAGCGATAGCCACTGTTGGCTACATCGATGCAACAGTCACCTGGCGCAACACTGAAGTCCAAGAAGCTGTCTTCATTATCAAAGGATTAAAAGAACCGCTGCTCAGTCGACCAGCTATAGAATTACTTGGGATTTTACAGCGCCCTTTTGAGCTAGACGAAACCCTCGCACAATCAACTGATGTCCCCAACTTCTTGGCGTCATACCCAAAGCTAACGTCTGGGCTTGGAGTCATGAAGACTGAGTACCGCATCAAAGTCAAAAAGAATGCTGAGCCATACGCAGTCTGTTATCCTAGACGCGTGCCTCTTCCACTGCTTCCACTTGTGAAGAAAGAACTAGAAAGGATGGAAGACTTGGGAGTCATCCAGAAGATCGAGCGAGCAACCGAGTGGTGTTTTCCAATGGTTGTCGCACGAAAAAAGAACAATGAGCTGCGCATCTGCGTGGACTATGGTCAACTCAACCAACAAATAATACGCGAACGTGTGCTCATGCCTACGGTGGACGAGTGTCTTGCAAAATTAGCAGGTGCAACAGTTTTCAGCCGCCTAGATGCACGAGCAGGGTACTGGCAGGTGCCACTGTCTAAGGACTCTCGCGAATACACGACCTTCATCGCACCAGTTGGCAGGTTCCAGTTCCTGAGGCTTCCCTTCGGAATCTCCACAGCGCCAGAGTTCTACCAACGAGAAATGCTCCGTGTGCTCGAAGAACTAGATGGTGTGAGTTGTCTACAAGATGACATCATTGTCTCAGGGAAGACAACTGAGGAACACGACACCAACCTACTGCTGGTGCTGAGGAAGCTGGAAGATGCAGGTGTTACCCTCAACATCGACAAGTGCTCCTTTCGACAAACAGAAGTAACATTCTTAGGACAAGTCGTAAACTCAACAGGAGTCAGCGCCGACCCGGAAAAGGTCAGGGCTATAGTCCAGCTCGACCCACCATGTGATGTGTCAGAAGTCAGGTCTTTGTTGGGCTCTGCAAACCACCTAGCGAAATTTCTTCCAGAGCTAGCAGACTTTACAAAGCCTCTCAGAGACTTGCTCCGCTAAGACGCTGACTGGCACTGGAGTCCAGTTCAGCAGCAGAGCTTTTACAAACTCAAGCAAGCTTTAAGCAGGACGCCGATTCTCACTCACTACGATGCTCAGTCGCCTCACACAGTGTCTGTGGATGCTTCGTCATACGGTCCTGGGGCTGTACTTCTACAGCAGTCGCACGAAAAGCTCCTACCTGTGGCATATGCATCACGCTCCCTTACGGATACAGAACAAAGATATGCCCAAATCGAAACGGAGGCACTGGCAATCACATGGGCTTGCGAACATTTCCGCAAATACCTGCTGGGATCAACCTTTCACGTGGAAACGGACCACAAGCCGTTAATACCGCTGCTGACGACTAAACGACTTGACGAGCTGAGTCCTCGCCTTCAACATTTCAGGATGCGCATTTTGGAGTACGACTACACCATGTCCCACACTCCCGGCAAAAAGCTGTACACAGCTGACCTTCTGTCCCGGAAGCCATCTGGGAAACCAGCAGACAGAGAAAGAACTCTCGAGAGTGCAGTGCGCGAATTTGAAAAATTAGCACTTGAACAGCTCCCTGCTTCAAACCAAATGCTGGACAGAATCAGGGCAAGCATCCAGTCAGACGAAACACTTTCCAGGGTGGCTACCTTCGGCACTACATCGTGGCCAACTGTGCATGGGCTGTCACCTGACCTGAAAAGGTACGTTGAGGTGGCTAGTGAGATTTCGCTCGTTGATGGTCTGCTATTCAAAGGCGACAGAATAATCATCCCGCCAGACATCAGAGTAGAGGTTCCGGAAAAACTCCATGCAGGCCACTTGGGCACAACGAGGTGCCGAGCGAGGGCAAGAGAATGCATATGGTGGCCAGGCATATGCAAGCACATTGAAGACTACGCGGAAAAGTGTCCAACTTGCAGGGAGCACAGAAAGCCAGAAACAGAACCCCTGCTTCTAACCCCATTGCCAGCACACCCTTGGGAGACAGTCAGCATGGATCTCTTCACGCTGGAGGGCAAAGAGTATGTTGTAGTAGTAGACTACAACTCCCGATTTTTCGAGCTAGAACAGCTGCCGAGGACAGCTACCAAAAACATAGCCCTTGTCTTGGAGCCAATGTTTGCACGGTACGGTGTTCCACGGACAATACGCACAGACAACGGGCCGCAGTTCACTTCCACAGAGTTCAAAGAACTAGTGCATCACTGGGGAGCCTCACACACAACCTCAAGCCCTTACTACCTGCAGAGCAACGGTATGGCTGAGAGGGCTGTGCAGACAGCAAAGCAGCTTTTGAGAATGTCTTCCAACATACACGAAGCGCCGCTTGCCTACAGGGCCACACCCAGCGTGGAAGGGTTTTCACCAGGAGAACTCTTAATGGGTCGTCGTCTGAACACCACAGTACCAACCACTTCGAAGCTGCTAGCCCCGAAGTGGGACGACAGCGTATTCAGACAAAATAATGAAGCCTACAGAGCTCATGCAAAACGATCATACGACACCGGCCGGCACAAGGTGTGGAGCCGAGAGCGCTTACCACCAGGCACAGCGGTGCGCATCCTCGCTGGAGCAGCATCACACGGCGTGGTAACACAGCCAACATCAGCACCAAGGTCCTACATGGTACAAACCGACAGAGGACAAGCAAGACGTACAGCAAGACACCTGCAACCGTTGCAGGACACGATTACCACAAGAAGTGGACGTGTTTGTAAGCGACCAGAACGCCTGGACCTGTGAGATCAAACCTTTCAAGAAAGGGGGGTGTTGTGGGCTTCACTGACGACAGCGCCCCAAGCGGCAAGCTAACCAGGCGGACCGCCGGGAGACCTGGGCATTGGCGACCGCGCCAAGCAGAGCGAAAACGGGCGCCATTACCTGATGTATAAATAAACAGTTTTGCTTGTAATACCGGCTACGTCTACCACAATTTTGACGCCATCATTAAATGTTTACGCATTACGTATTTCTCGGCACACAACGTCAGCCAATCAGATTTCAGGAGTCGGCTCTTGACAGTGGGCAGTTCATTTCCGCCCATTCGTAATACAAGCGTAAGTGCTTCTCTTTCTATCATGTATACCTTTGTTTTCCCTCCACAATTACTTATAAATACTATCCAGACATGATGAATAGCGCTGCTAAAATCAGTTTTCACGTTCACGTCATTTTTACGCCACCGCAAAAAGTCGTTTCGACAGACCGCAATTTCGCGTCACAAATTTGAAACATGAGACTTTTCTAACAACCAATCAGAGAAAATACATGGCGCCGAACGGCGGTCATGTGTGTCGAAAATAGAGCCCCAGGCTGCAAACTCGCAATGTTTCGGATTCGTCCAGTCCTGGTCGAAAGTGCACTTGAAGGTTGCCTTGCTTGACACGTCGCGATATCGGTGCGGATGGATCTGAAAAGATAGTGCACGAAGTCACAGTGCTGCCAAAGTCTGCCTCTGCTCTCACACTGGCCAGTGGAAACAAAGAAAGAAAGACGGCAACATGGAGGAAGGAAACAGCTAAGGAGAGGCCCTTTCCATTCCCAATGCATTGGAGTAAGTGTGGTGGAAGTGACGCCAAAATTTATGGTTAGCGAAGTCGCGCCATTAGCAACCGCATCGCTGTTGATATGAAAATTCGGGCCACTAAAAACAGCGTTGCTAGGGGCCCGAGGTAGGTGAACGTCGCGGAGAAAAAAAATTCGGAGGGCAAAAGAGAAGGAGAGACGTTGCAGCGTCCGGTCGCGGCGCCGCCCATGGCCTCCGAGATCACCTCCGCGCGCACGTTTCTCTACGGGCTTTCCAATCGGCCGGAGAGAGCGTAAGTTCGAAAAGAGGCGTGGCAGCGTCTTTCGCCGCACCGCGACGCTCGCCACCTATGCATCAAGTGTTCCGTGGTGCTTGGCGCAAACTATAAAACACGAGTTTCCTCAGCTTGCGCTCGAAACACAGTCGAACTGCCAGCTTTAAAATGCCACGGGCAAGACGGTAGCCAACAATTTCGCGATTGTTAACGTAGTAATAATATGAGGCCCACATGCGCAAAGTTAAGCGCGACTACCCGAAGTTGCATGGCTGGCCGAAGCATGAATGCCTGTTCTAGCGCTCTCTGCAGCGGTTCCGCGTCTTTTTTTTTTTTTTTTTGTCAATGTGTATATACACGCTTTGCATTTGCCAGTTCATCAACTCGCTAAACACAGTATTTACGAGTGTGGTAGCGACATCCATAGCATGAATGCAATTCTATAAATGGTTCCGCCACTAGCCACAAGATTATTGCTGACTTGGATGCATGTGACTTGGATGCATTAGTCTGCCAACCAAGATCCGTATAACTCGTGCTATGGTCTTTCCAGTTGTGATGTATGGATGCGAGAGTTGGACTGTGAAAAGGGCTGACCGCCGAAGAATTGACGCGTTTGAATTGTGGTGCTGGCGAAGACTCTTGAGAGTTCCTTGGACTGCCAGAAGATCAAATCAGTCGATATTGTCGACCATAAACCCTGACTGCTCATTGGAGGGTCAAATTCTAAAGTTAAAGCTCAGCTACTTTGGTCATCTGATGAGAAGAGAGGAGTCGCTGGAGAAAGATTTGATGTTGGGAAAGGTTGAGGGTCGCCGGAGAAGGGGTAGGCAGCGAACGTGATGGTTAGATGGCATCCTCGAGGCACTGCAGATGAAGTTATGTGATGTTAGGAAGATAGTGAGAGACCGGAAAGCGTGGCGTGACATGGTCCATAGGGTCACGAAGAGTCGGACATGACTGAACGACTGAACTGAACTGACAATAGCTATATTTTTTTCTCGCACGGTTTTAAAGCAGCCTTAGAAGATCGTAAGCACGCAAGTTCGATAAAGGTGAAGGGTAATCATGGCACGTACAGGCACCTCTGCCGTCATATGAGCATATGCGAGGTTTTAGGAAGTGATCCCGTTAAAAACGCATCAGCTTACACGATAGAAAGTGAGGAGAAGCTATTGCCTCGTTTGTAAACTACGCGGCCCATCATAGCATAAATTTTGCGCAATTATCACGGAGTTATAGCTTATTTCTTCTTTTCACTTGTTTGCATATGCTACAGACTGGGTGCAGTGCTTTTATTTTTAATTTTCACTCCTGTACCCATACACGCAGAGGGCCAAGCCGAGCGAGAGGGTTAATTCAAACGAATTATGATTAGACTATATTATAATGGCACAGGACGGTGAATACGACTATCATACACGCCTGCCATACTAGTTAGCAATTTTTCATTAACTTATAAAAACATTTTTGGCACTAAACTTCCGCCGGTTGGAATGATACTAGCAACTTTCTGAACTAAATTACGAGGCAAACACCATGAGCAATTTAAAAAAGACATGTTTATTTACAAAACTTATGAGGTGAACAAAGAGAAAAACAATATGGGCAAGCACAATCAAGAAGTACACACAAACATTTCGTTATTTGTAAAGTTGAATCACTACATGATGACTACTTTCGTAGTTTTCCATTCGCAAAGGTAAAACTCGCCCGACTAAACACGCAGCTCCTATCTTGCTCAGCAGTTGTTGTTGTTTTTTTTTCTGGTAAGCTGCTTGATCAATTACTATTTTTCCTGCATTGACAAATTGTGGCCTAAGCAACTTTTCTATGATTATATTCGCTGTGTCAGTGCCGTGGTCCTTCCTTGCTGCGCAAGCTAGAAGAGAGCACCTTTCGAAGTAAGGCAACATAAGCTAGCGACATGTACGGTACAGTAGAATGTAGCGATGTATGCTCCACTGAAATTTGTTATATTAGCAAGCAAGCACAGAAGTCTCAGGAATAAAAATGGGATGAAAAACGAATGTCACAGTTCACCAAACTGCAACAAGACCTTGTAGCTAAGAAATATGCATGCATCTGACCACTCGAGCATACACTCGTGACTCTGATTGATCGCCGGCTTCACGAGTAACCGTTAGGCACTCAAAGACTACCTACACGAGGTAGTCTTGACGAATAACTGTTTCACAAGCAAAGAGAACTATCTACACGAGCACAATGCGTAAATTCTAAGTAGAACGGAACGCATTTTGTAAACGCGGCAAGACCATCAAAACTCCGCTTCGATAGTAAACACAACACCCAAATTGTTAAACAATTCGGACATACCTTGCGGTCAATCTTTGCTGGAAAACCAGCTAAAATTGAAGGCCTGCATGACACGTTCGTAACAAAGTTTTCGTCAATGTATACGCGCAAAAAAACGAGAGAACCGCATCAGCGGAGATACGCCGCGAGCGGGCTGGACGATGCATCGACGCATAGGTGCGCACTGCCGCCTGGTGGCGCCTGGAAGAATCGACGAACTTACAACATTTGGCTGGGGCGCGCGCCGATTGGAACGACCGGAGAGAAACGCGCGCGGGGGTGATCTCGGAGGTCATGCGCGGCCGCGCTGGCTTCGAAAAAGTGACATCAGGGCCTCTCCTAAGTTCTTTCCTTCCTCCAGGCATGCGTTCGCTTTCTGAGACGGACGCCGCTTTGTTTCGCTCCGCAAAAGTTCAATCTGCGAATGCGGTATTTGACTTCTCACCTCCTATCCTGTGTTACCAACAGACACCTGAACCTTGAAACACCACGGTGACACCGGACTTTCGACGGTAGGCCCAATTTTCTGGATTTTATGAGTCTAAAAATTTCTGACCGAGGCCTAGGCCTAGCTCGACTCCGAAGCCTCGCTGCGCGCTAGGCGTTACCCGAAGAGGCTGGGAGCGGCCCCAGAGCGTCGCGACTTGAGAAGAGCAAGATGATGGAAACCGTGGAGGGAAGAGACGCTTCCGCCAGCGATATTTTGAACGGACAATGGTTCATCAGAAAGAGAAACCGAAACGTGGCAGTCAACAACGCCCAAGCCGACCACGTTGGAACGCTGAGCCTACCCAAGTTCAAGCCCCCTCAAGGGAGGAAGCTGGCCGAAAAATCGATTGAGCGACAGCAGGAGCGAATTCCCAGCACCGCTAACAAGATCATCATTCGCCCCAGAGGCGGAATTAACAGTATTATCAACATTGTAGGAAGATTGAACTTGTCTCGAGTTATCATCCAAGCCGCCGGCCTGGATCTGACGACCACGAAGGGTGGCATCATCTCCCCAAACTCTACTCAGCAATCAATACTGGTCGCTACCACGGATACCGAGAGAATACTTACAAGTACGCAGCAATTCAAGCTCTGAAGATTGGACCCAACATAATTGAAGCCAAGTCATATATCGTGTCATACATTGCCATGCCGGAAGACGGAGGTAAAGGCGTCGTTCACGACGTACCACTCGAATATTCAGCGGAGGAAATTAAAGAAATGATAGAATGGAGTGGGACTAATCCGCAAATCTCCGGTATTAGAAGACTGGGAGCGGGATCCAAAACTATTCTGATACTTTTCGAAGACTGGTTTGTGCCGAAATGCCTCAATTTCCAGGGAATCAACATGAGGTGCTATACTTGTATAAGAAGAAGTACGAAGTCTGCACAACATGCGGCAGGCTCACAGAGCCGATGTATGCCCAGACCCGACCAACGTGAAGTGTCGCAGCTGTGGCTTGGAACATCCAGGCGCTGGACACACATGTGAACCTAAGTGTCAACTCTGAGGTAAAGACCGTGTCCTAGGAGACAACAAATGCCACGAAATATACAGGATGCCCTACCTCTCAAAGAAGAAAATGTGGGAGAAAAGGCTAGAAAAATAACAACTGCAATCAACTTCAGGAAGCCAGGGATCCATCCTCTACTCTTCGGAACAAGAGCACCGGGGACGAGAACCCCGAGGAAGGAACCGGGCAAACACGGACCCACGGTCGGGGACCCGATTGAGATCAAGATCAAGCTCGAGAACCAGAGAGACCTCGAAATCCCGGGACACGAGCCAGGGACGAGGACCTGGCCTGCCTCCCAGAGATCCCAAGAATCCATTTGGCTAACTCAAGTCAGCAGACAACAAGACGGTAAGCTTCGTTAGCAAAACCTCCCAGACTGAAAATAGAGAGATGGAAAAACTCAGAGGGGGAAACGCAGAACGTAGAGAGATGATCAAACAAATGAGTCGCGAAATTCAGGAACTTAAATCTAAATTCACCGAAAAGCCCAGGGCTAACAGCCCGCCTGCAAATCAATCACATGACGTACCAAAAACCACAAATTCAATTACTACTAATTCTACTTCAGAGGAATCAAACTGTATGAACTTGGAATTCACCCGGCCGCCACCCCAGAAGCGTAAAGGGGGAGAGAACGATCCGTTTATAACCCTTAATAGAAAATTTGAACAACGTAATGACAAATTTGATAAGCAACTCGAGAATATTAACATGCTAATCCAGCAACTTCTAGGAGCTCAGGGACAGATGCAAGTGCAGATTCAAAATCTCACTAAACAAATGCAGGAAGCATCACTGGCCTTCTCTGAATCCAGTAACAGAATCGCACAACTAGAAGAAACAATGGGTAACAATCATGGACAAAAGCCATAATCAGAAAGACAACTCCACGATCTGGCAGTGGAACTGCCGAGGGTACCAGAGAAAGCGAGCGCTATTGCAACAATACATAAAACAAACTGCCGACAAACCCATAGCTATCATGATACAGGAGACTGGGAAAAACCCAACCAAATTGTTTGGATATCAAAGCCACAGCAGCGATAGGGGCGAAAAATCCAAAGTCACGACTTTTATCCAGAGAAACATAGCCGCTACTAATCACGAGATCACATCTCGGGATATAGAAGCAGTTTTAACCGAAATCATCACTGGAAGAAAAGACCGAAAGAGTATCTTTCTCTTGAACATATACAGCACTCCGAAGCAAAGGAAAGTTAGGTTTCAAGTCCTATTCCGAAAAGCCTTAAAGATCGCAGGAAATAACCCGCTTATCATAGCCGGTGACTTTAATGCAGCCCATCAGGAATGGGGGTACAATCGGCAGGATCCTAAGGGCAGACAATTATGGGAAGACATGCAAACACTAGGACTCACCCTGCACACTGATCCAAATGCACCCACACGCACGGGTAATAGCGTCAGCAGGGACACCACCCCCGACCTGACCTTAAGCAAGAATGTAAGTACAGCGGACTGGAAAAACACCGAGCAAAACCTAGGTAGTGACCACTTCATTATTGCACTCACATTAGGAAAAGGAATCAAAATTAGAAAACCCAAACAACCCAAAATCACGGAATGGGAAAGATTTATGCAAATACGAGAGACCGAGGGAATTGAGAAAATCGACGATATCGATAAGTGGTCACAAACGCTAAAGAAACACGTGGAGGAAGCAACAGTCACTCTAGAAGACGAAGATGCACCGCCGAGTATCGATAGCAAACTCTTAAACATGTGGAACAAGAAACAGGACCTAGAGAAAAGCCTAAAAACACAAAGATGGAACCGTAATATTAGGAGAGCACTAGCTCTACATAATAAAGAGATGGAGACATACGCCATCAAACTAAATGAACAAAACTGGTGTAGCAGATGTGATGAAATGGAACAAAGCATGAGCCTCTCCAAAACATGGAACATTCTACGGCACATGCTCGATCCGGAAAAATCTAAAGCACAAGCCAACGTAAATCAAACTAAAGTTAAGCATGCCTTCGAAGGCTCGGACGAACAATTGATGAGTAAATTAATCGAAATCTACATCGGACAAACGGAAACCGAAACGTTACCAGCATATGAGGGGAAACATAACCTAGTCTTAGATGCCCCTATCACTAGGGCTGAAGTCCGAGCTGAGATTATTGGATTAAAGACAAGATCAGCCCCAGGACCTGACGGTATCACGAACACTATTATCAGAAATCTAGACGACGAGTCAATCACAGCCCTGACAGAATACATGAATAAGGTATGGGAGACTGGACAACTACCGCAGGCATGGAAAAATGCCAGTATAGTCCTCATACACAAACCGGGGAAGCCGCCAAAACTAGAAAACCTAAGACCCATATCACTGACCTCGTGCGTGCGAAAACTAATGGAACGCGTTATTCAGACGAGACTTGCCAAATACATGGAGCAAGAAAACCTCTGTCCTCATGAAATGGTGGGCTTCAGGCCGGGGCTGAGCACACAGGACGTGATGCTCAGACTTAGATACGATATCATAACACATGAATCTTCAGATACAAAGACTATTCTCGGACTTGACCTAACCAAAGCCTCCGACAATGTCAAGCATAAGGCAGTGCTCGAAGGTCTCCAAGAAGTTGGGGTTGGAATCAGAACCTATAACTATATCAAAGATTTTCTCACTAACAGAGAAGTCACCATGAGCTTTCAAAGCGCCAAATCACCCACAATCACCTTGGGTAGCGAGGGAACGCCACAAGGTTCTGTCTTGTCTCCCTTTCTATTTAACATTGCTATGAGGGGGCTACCAGCACAACTAAAGCAAATACCAGACTTAAAATTTAGCATGTACGCAGATGACATAAATCTCTGGATAAATAAAGGTAGCGACGCAGAAATAGAGAACAAACTCCAGGCTGCCGCAAATAAGGTGGTTGAGTACGCTGTGGAACGCGGTCTAACCTGCTCGCCGCAAAAGTCAGAACTAATCATCTACAACCCCAAATATAAAAAAAATAAAGCAGACATAAAGATAAATGTTGAAAACTACCCGGTTCCACAAGTAGAAGAAATTAGAATCTTAGGAATGATCCTCCAAGCAAGAGGGCAGAACACAAACACCATCAAAAAATTGGAGAACTACGCAGCCCAAGTTACGGGCATATTCAGAAGAGTAGCGCTTAGAGGACACAGTCTCAAGGAACGTAGTCTACTCAAAATGACACAGACCCACATCATCAGTCGCATAGGTTATGCCACACCTTTTCTCAATCTCAAAAAGACCTAACGTGAAAAAATGGACGTCATAATTCGAAAATGCGTCAAACGCGCACTAGGCCTCCTTGTCTCCACATCAACAGAGAAGCTGGAGAAAATGGGGATTCATAATAGATGGCAAGAGCTCACTGAAGCTGTAAGAATCTCTCAACTGGAAAGACTAAGTCAGACGGAGACAGGCAGAGCCATCCTAGACTGGGTCGGACTCCAATCAGACAGAAGCCCACAGACGAAAACATCTATCCCACCCAACATAAGGGAACACATACTGGTACCACCCTTACCCCGAAACATGATCCCAGACTACAGCAAAGAACGCAGAGAACACAGAGCCAAAGCCATCGCTAAAAGAATGAAACGCAAAGCAGTCGATGAAGTTGCTTATGTAGATGCATCATGCGGACGACACGGAGCAGCTGTCTCGGCATAGTAAATGGAGAAGGTGCACCTAAAATTGCGGCTCAACACGCACCCGTGACATTAGTACAGCTGAAGAGGTCGCAATAGCACTCGCATGCACTGGTACACAGGCCAAAACTATAATCAGCGACAGCAAAACGGCTGTCTGGAATTTTGCAAAAAGGACGGATCTCAGAGGAGGCCAAAAAGATTCTTCTCACAAATCCCATTACTAGAACCATATCCATCATATGGATACCAGCACACGAGTCTCTCCCTGGCAACGAAACTGCGCACCTGCTGGCCCGAGATCTCTACCACCGGGCAACGGTAGAACCGCCCGAATGCAAGGGAATTAAAGATTGCGCTATCACATACAATGAGATCACAGAATCTTACAAATTAGATCGAAAAGTATACCCTCCCCATGATCGGTCTCTCACTAACAATGAAGCACGCATATGGAGGCGATTACAAGCCGATAACTACATCTGCCCTGTCTGGGCTTTCTTAACACAGACCGGGGAGGAAGAAGATTCTAAATGTAAAAATTGCGGACAAAAAGGCACGCTAGATCATATAATATGGCAATGCGCCGATTCCCCAGGCGCCGGCATTAACATTGATAGTAGAGAAGCCTGGGAGGTTTGGCTGCGGAGCGGAGATCCCACCGTTCAGCGGCACGCGACCCGCCTGGCGGCTGAGGCCGTGAAGAGTGCTTGTAACCTCACCTGACCTCAGCCTGCGGGGCCCTCCTGACCCGCTCCCCGGCCTGCGTGCCGGGGGCGGGAGATGAAGGAATCCTTTTCGGTGGAAATAAAGTTTTCATTCATTCAATAATTTCCTTCCTCCACTTACATCGCTGCATCCCGGATGCTGATGATGCTACCGCGTGCGTGCACCCCCTGGAGTAAAAATGGAGGCTTCCGCCAAGGCGGTGAGCAAGGAGAAAGGAGTTGTCTATCGAAAAGCACAAGAAAACAAGGGGAGGCCGGTGGCCGTTGAACGGCGCACGTGCGAACCGTAGGAAGCACTTGCTCTGCCGTCGGCCACAGTGCCGTGGGAGAGTCCGCTTCGGCGCGCTTCGAAATTTGAAACGGCGCAACGCTTTATGCCGCTTTGCTGGGTGGCCCATTTGGCACAACGCGGTAGACCGGCAGTCGCAGAGGGAAGGACACGTAACGCCGTACAGTACAATATTTCAACACTAGCCCGCTTTGTTTACACGATCCATCATTATCGCGACTGTAGTTCCCTTTAGGTAGAACTGCTGCTAATTTTCCCTGACATAGGCACGAATTCCCAGTATTTTTCCAGATTATCCACATTCCTTGAGAATCCCCGGTTGGTAGACACCCTGAATATACAAAAAAAAAATATTATTCTTGACCTGATTAGGTGTCCACGATTCCGTGGAGCTTAAGGAGCATTAGCGTAAGGCTCCTTCCTTCCCCAAAACCGAATTTAAATAAAAATTATGAAAAACCCGCAGTTTGAAAAGCGGTTGTTACAGAGGCTATCACTGCAACGCTCACAGCTTTCGCTTTATCACTAGGTTCAAGCCACGCTTAAACCACCATCTTCCTTCTAGATGCAGCTCACTTAGAGCTCACTCCGATTTGCAAAAGTGAAGGAACAATTGTTCAGTGCAATAGATTAAGGATAAGAACCAGACATTACAGCAACAATTCAAATTAACACCACTAATTATCACAGCTCAATACTATTGAGTCCTTTACTTAGCAACGTTGCATAATCTCCATCAAGCAATACTTTCACACCGATTCAGACACTTCGGCAATTTCATAAATCATGTATTGCACTGGCCCCTAATTTCATGACACCTGCACAAACTTACCTTTGTTTACGGCAGTGTACCCATCGTGAGCAGCGTTCAAGTAGCATGTTTGTGTGCTCCGACCTTCCGCGTACATGCACAATTCAAGGGATGTTTCGAAACAAGTCGACGGTGTCTACACGCCCAACGTCCAGTTTCGCTAATCAGCCGAAATAAAATTGCATCGCTTAAATTATAGGCTGCTACTGCGTGATACATTTGCCTCCTCTCCATGCTGAACAACTTTATACATCTGCTCAAGTGATAGGAATAAAAGGAACAGGCAACGAGAAAAACATCCTTGTCAGATCCGAAATTTCACCGCCTCCGCTTAGACCAAGATCCTCAACAGTGATACCCATCGGAACGCGATGCCATGCAAACGAAATCCGCGCGTGTGCACAATGATGATGCCGAAAGAAAATGTGGTAGTACCTACCGGAAATCTCCTTGCGCCATCGCCTCGCACAGTCAAAAACGGCAACAAGCCGCACCGTAACAAAAAAAAAAAAAAAAAAAAAAACATCCCGAGCAGGTCGAAGAAATCTCACCCCACACGCCGCCCTTTCTTTAACTGCTTCGAATTTCCGACGCTGAGTGGGTGAAGTCGTTTGGAGCTTCTGCATGGGCAGCAAAAAAAAAAAAAAAGCATGCATAAGAATAGGCAACGTGAAACGAGGTGTATAAACAAAAATTATATTTCCCAACACATTGCTCGGAGTAAACGCACAAAAACTTCAGCGTCCCAGAGATAGTTGCTCACAGCGTTGTCGAGATGGAACACGATTACTGCTCCTTCTCTTGCGGTGACTGAATTTCCTTCTCTTGCGGTTGCTGCTCGGCAGGCTTCTGCTGCGGCTTGTGCAAAGATGGCGGCGGAATCAGCATCGACGCGGTGTACCTGGTGACGGCCTTTGTCCCTTCAGAGACGGCATGCCGGCCCAGCTCACCAGGTAAGAGCAGTCGCGCCACAGCCTGGATGTCTCGTGCAGTGATTGTGCGGTGCCCCGAGATGAATGTCAGCTTAGTAGCCTCTTGTCCGATGCGGTCTAAGATGTCGCCAACGAAGCTGTTCATGATGTCCATCGCTTTGTCGGTGATTCCCGCTCCCGGATGAACTTCCTTCAGAACCTTATATATATAGCGACTGTAGCTCTCGCGGCGGCGTCGACGATGCTTCTTTGCACCATCGCTGGAGCCAGCGGCGGGCAAGGCAACGTTTCGTGCGGACTTTTGGCCTTTCGCCTTCGTAGCCTTCTTCGTAGCCTTCGCTACCTCCGCGGCGCTGGCGGCCATCTTCGACGACATCCTAGCTGCTTGCCTCCGAATGGTGCCACTGGCAGTCGCTTTGCTTTTTCACGCGCCGAGGCGAGGTCACGTGGTGCTCAAAACCGCGCCAAAATCTCAGCGCGCGGTCAGCGCGCTTCCAGAGAGGATGACGAAATGCGAGTTTGATGCGTGGCCTTCCTAGCACATGCGCAGTTACGCGCGCCGCCTTTGCTCCACAAGTGGCGGCGCCAATGGAGTGACATCACTGGACTCCCCGCAGATGCGGCGCCGCGGTGGCAGCGCCGAAAAAAAAAAGATTGAAGGAAGAAGTAAAAGAAAATACACGGGCCTGCTACTGGCTCTTGAGCTCTGCCACCTCCGCTGCCTCATGAGGACAGGAGAGAAAATAGAAAAGAAAGAAAAAGAAGACAGAGAGAGAGAGAAAAAATTTTTAATGAGGTTAATAATCAGTGAGAATTCGCAGGAGCTGTGTGGTCGGTGCCCCTAGTCCAGGGCTCCGCTGGCAGCAGCTGACTAGCGGACTAGCTGGATAATCCAGGCTTGCTGGTCCAGGTTGTCGCTGGTCAGGGCCGCCTCCCACTGCTCGTGTGTCGGGCATGGCACTAGTAACGTTGGGTCAGGTTTGTCCTGGCATTCCCAAGAGATGTGATAGAGTGTGGGGCTTGCACCGCACCAAGGACAGTAACTCGTGTATTTTGTTGGGCTTATCTTATTTAAAATGTGAAGATTAGGGAATGTGTTTGTTTGTATTTTTATCCAGTCTATAGCGTCCGAGGAAGGAAGTTGTTTGTGTGGTGGTGAGAAAATTCTTCTTTCTAACCGTAGGTGTTCCAGCCTGTCGCCGTAGGGTCCTAGGAGAGGGGTGGGGTAGGGATGGGGATCCGCCCGGTTTGTGAGAGCTCGGGCTAGATCATTCGCTACCTCATTTCCTTCTAGGCATTCGTGTCCAGGTGTCCATGTAATTGTGTGCGTCTGGGAGATGGAACGTAATATTGCACACGCTCTTCTGTGAGGTTTTCCGGCCAGGTAGTCCCTGCAGGCTGGTTGGGAGTCCGTCACTACGTGTGATGACTTCTTTTGGTGGTCTTGTGTTTTTATGGTGACGGCTATTGCCAGTGATTCCGCTTCCGCAGGATCCTTGGCATAGATCGAAGCCTGAATAATTGGCCTCTTCTGGTGGTCAACTGCAGCTATTGTGAACTTGCCAGGCTCGCCGTAAGCCCCTATGTCCACGTAGACAACTTCCGCGTCTTTAGACAATTGTTTTTCCGATGATTTGACTCTGGCTTTCCTTCGACCCTTCTGTAACTCATGGTGCATGTGCTTGGGTATCGGGTTCACATAGATGTTGTTTCTTGTGGATGTCGTAATTTGTGATTTGATCTCAGAAGTTCTTAGTGCCTGCCATAGCCCTAGTTTTGACAGGATTTCCCTACCCGCCTGCGTTGTTGTTAGGCGTTGTTTCTGACTCTCTAGAACCGCCTCCTTGAGCTCCTCGAAGTTGTTGTGCACTCCGAGTGCCCAAAGACGTTCCGTTGATGTTGTTGGCGGGAGGTTTAGGGCCGTTTTATAGGCTCCTCTTATGATAGTGTCAATGGCCCTTTTATCAGTGATTCTAATTTCGTGATATGGGAGCCCGTAGGTAATCCTGCTAACGGCTAGGGCTTGTACAAGGCGGAGGGTGTCCTCCTCCCTCATCCCTTTCCGGTGCCAGGTCACCCTTCTAATCATTCTGGAAATTTGGTTGACTGTGGTTTTGAGTGTTTTGATTGTATAATCCACTCTCAAATTGCTTTGCAACCACAGCCCCAAAACTCTGATCTTGTCCTTCTCTTGAATTGTCTGGTCTCATAGAGAGAGCTGAATTTCTCCTGGGGACTTGTAATTTCTTCTGTGTAGCCTGATAAGTTCGGATTTTTCTGGGGAGCATTGAAGACCGCTCTCCCCGGCAAATTCCTCGACTAGGTCTATAGCGGCTTGCAGAGCTTCTTTTTGCGCCAAGGATCCCTGAATAGCCCAGATGGTGATGTCGTCCGCGTATAAAGTGAAGCCAATATCATTGCGGGTCAACAGTTTTTTTGCTAAATTTATCATTGCTATGTTAAATAGCATTGGAGAGATTATAGAACCCTGCGGTGTACCTTTGTTCGGCATGGGTACTTTTGGTGATCGGATCTCTCCAATTCCTATGGTGGCTGTGCGATCTGAGAGGAAAGCCTTCACGTATATGAAGATTTTCTCCCCGCAGTTGATATTGTTTAATTCGTGCAATATGGTTTGGTGGCCAATGTTGTCGAATGCTCCTTTGAGATCTAGTGCCAGAACGAAATTTTCGCCTTTTCGGGGTATGGTGTTGATGACTTCTTCCCTAATTCGGAGGAAAGCATCTTGCGTGCAGAGTCCCTTGCGGAAGCCCAGCATGCAGGAAGGAAAGATGTTGTTTTCGTCGATGTAATTTTGGAGCCTGAGGAGGAGGAGACTGAGAGAAAGACACGCGTCGCAACGGCCGTCGTCCACCCAGAAGCGGTGGCGGTTGCAATGACGGTCTACAACAGATAGAAATTCGGCGGCAGGCTAGCCCCCGCGGAGAGCGGCGGTGACCTGTTTAAGGACCTTATCGTAAACAGAAGGAACCGACAGATTTCCTAAGTAGCTGTGTGTTCGCGCGTGCGTGCGCGCGCGCGTGTGTGTGTGCGTACGTTTGTGCGTGTGAGCGCGTGTGTGTGTGCGTGTGCGCGTGTGTGTGTGCGAGGAAATCGTGGTATGAAGCTAGGGCGGCGCCGCGCGCATATATTTCTTACTGTCAAAACGGTAAAATGAAAATCAATAAAGGCAAATTATTTTCCGGCTGAATTAAAAAAAGCAATCAACACAACATGTCACTCAACTACATCATGTGATTAGAGCATACCATCATAACTGGCTCTGGGGTACTTATTTTCTTCTAAAAAATAAGCAAATGGTGAGCCTGCAAGCATATTAAAGCAAAACTTTATATATAAAACACATCACGTGTGGCAGCATACATGTGCCATGTACATTGCATATACATTCCTTTATTAAAATAGCAGCTGTTAGAATTTTTGCTTGTTTTCTCATCATGGAAAGGGTGTTGAATTCATTAACATTGCAGTGAATGCATAGTGCTAGACAAAAAAAAAAAGGCAATGTTTAGGGCCGACATTTGAGACAGTCTTTGGTGATCCCTCGCTACCTGTCGCGCGAATTTCCTGCACAGCCATTGCACCATATGACCCCTCAGGTTGTACTCACTAGCCGACCAAATAGGTAATTGGGCATCGAGGTGCTTTGAAATTCATGATGGTTTGGCGGGCGCTGTTTAACACAGAGACAGCGAGAAAAAAAAACCGAGTCTGGCGCCCTTATTTCTCTTCTTTTCTTTGTCTCTGTGTTAAAGTGCGCCCATGAAACCGTCATGAACAACCTACAACTCGCCCAACTTTCCCTTCTGTTGCTCTCTTAAATGCCTCGTCGCGCGCAGCTGGTCAACCGCTTGAGTTAGCGGTCCGCATTACTGCGCCTGGCAATGACGGCGCGGATCGATGATTTCTCTACGAGAGCAACGCATTTGCAACGAGAGGGTATATATATCACTGTAAAAAATGCACAGTTTTTACGGTGAAAGTACTGGCAGCTGATGCTGCCAAACTTTTACCGTAAAAAAAATTGTGGCCCGTATTTCATGTATACAGCAATCATGCTGTTTACATAATGTTAACCTGGAGAAAAAATTATGGCCCGTATTTCAAGTATACGGTACTAACGCTTTATATATAATGTTTACCTGTAGAAAGAATTGTGGCTCCTATTTTAGGTATATGGTACTTACACTGTTTATACAATGTTTACCTGTAGAAAAAATTGTGGCTCGTATTTTATGCATACAGTACTTAGGCTAATTATATAATGTTTGCATGTAGAAACATTTGTGGCCCGTATTTCAGGTATACAGTAGTTATGTCTTTATAATATTTACCTGTAGAAAAATTGTGGCTGGTATTTCACGTATACAGTAGTTATGTTGTTTAGATAATATTTACCCGTAGAAAAAATTGTGGCCCATTTTTCATTCCTTCAGTGCTTTTTTGGTAAATTAAAGCAGGGCTCATAAAATCTGCACTGGGCTGATTGTAAATACACATTGGTGTCTAAAATCTATCTAGCAACATTTTCTCTTTTCACCTCTTTACACTATAAAATATGGATGTTTGGCATTCAGACACACAAACCTAAAAACTACATGCATATAATAAGGCACTGCTTGTACAAGCTTGAAAATCAATATGCAGAAGACTAAGGTAATGTTCAACAGCCTCGGGAAGGAACAGCAGTTTGCATTAGGTAGCGAAATACTGGAAGTAGTGGACGAATATGTCTACTTAGGACAGGTAGTAACCGCAGATCCGGACCATGAAAAGGAAATAACAAGAAGAGTAAGATTGGGATGGAGCGCATTTGGCAAGCACTCGCAGATTATAACTAGCAGCTTACCGGTATCGCTCAAGAGGAAAGTATACAACAGTTGCATCTTGCCTGTACTCACCTATGGGGCTGAAACGTGGAGGCTAACCAAGAGAGTTCTACTTAAGTTGAGAACAACCCAGAGGGCTATGGAACTAAAAATGGTAGGGGTAACATTAAGAGATAGAAAGCGTGCAGAGTGGGTCAGAGAAATAACTCAAGTTACCGACATTCTAGTAGAAATTAAGAAGAAATGGACATGGGCAGGACATGTAGTGCGAAGAGAGGATAACCGATGGTCGCTGAGGATAACAAACTGGATTCCAAGGGATGGAAAGCGTAGCAGGGGGCGGCAGAAAGTTAGGTGGGCGGATGAGATTAAGAAGTTCGCAGGGGTCAAGTGGATGCAGCTTGCACAGAACCGGGTTAAGTGGAGAAACATGGGAGAGGCCTTCGCCCTGCAGTGGGTATAATGAGGCTGATGATGATGATGATGTCCAAGCTTGCACAAAGAACACGAGATAAAATGAAGTAATACACATGTTTCTTAGTTCACGCAGTATTCTTTAAGCAAATCTGTACTTTATAAGAATTCAGCCAACTTGGCTAAAACCAAGGTACTGAGGCACTGATTAGGCCACTGCATAAAATGTGCAGTGTCAGTATGCTATACAGGAAGGCAGGCAAATCAGTAAGAGTGGCCAGTGCTGAAAACTGTTTATTTGAGTTTTCCACCAACCTGGATTTGGGTGGATTTCGGTAAATAAACAAAGCTATGGTAACTGCTTTTGAAAGACTTCGAATTCTCTTGTGCATACTTCAATGAATCTCTTGTGCATTCTTCCGTAAACCTCTTGTGCCTACCTTCCATGAACCTTCAAAGATCTGAAAAAAAAAAACAGTATAAGACTTTACAATACTTCTGTGTTTCATGCAGATGCCACATATCACTACTTATGGCATGACTTCCTGGCAATTAAGCTTCAAGTTCCAGTGGCACACAGATCATTTTGGATATAATTTGCAATGCGAGCACATGCAGCATACAGTGGGAGCAGCGACTGTGGGCATAAATATACATTTGTAAACAAGTTTCAACTTGCTTAAAGAGATAGAACGCTGACCAAAATATGTAATGGGATTATTGCTTCGTACGGTGTAGATCGAGCGCTGCGATATACAAGAAACGAGGATTGATAATTTAAATTTAGCACTGAAAGTCGCATGAAAACGAGTGGTGTCACCTCGTTGTGAAACACTGTAATCGTAACTGTAGTAACGTGTGTAACAACATCTTGTGAAAATGCCACTGGTTTTCATAAATGCAGTGTTCCATCTTCATCACCTCTCCTTCTGTCTCCAATTTACAATATGCTCCTTTACAAGACATCATACTTGTATTTCTACTATATTAACTCAACTGCGTATCAAGGACATTGTTAACTATATTTCTTTTTCGTAGTTTCCTCCTCTATCACTGCCTCTTAAGTTTACAACAATTATTTCCCTTTCATATGATTCACTGCACTAAAATCTATTTATTTCAACCCATTTTATTGGCCTCTAATTTCTTAACTATTACAAGCTTTCATCCTGATAGGTGCTCTCAGGCTTCTGCTTGATGATGGATTTGGAAAACTGCTCTCCACCCTATTTTAAGCTCCTTGGGTATTTCACTTTTTATGGGCTGGATTGCTTGATGGCCATTGCATGGCAAATATTTTTATTCATGACTTCTAATGCTTCCTCCCTTGTATGCCCCTCACTTTTTCTCAATCAATTTTTGTGCAGAATATATGAAATTCACAATGAATACAGCCACATATCTGCTGTATCCATAGCATTTTTCAATGCAAGCACAGTCAATAGTTATTACTTCGCATCACTGAAAAACAGATTCATGCATGCCATTTTTGTATCAGCAATTATATTTACTTATACAGCAGCCATGCCCGCAAGGTGCAAATAACAATCTCAGTCATTCTGAAAGCTAGATCAATGAAGCACAGAAATATAATCGTGTGGTGCAATGCCTGGAATAGGAGGATAGGGCAATATAACCCAACCAAATTGGGTAAGAGCGTTTGTTTTTAGGCCACTATGAGGGCAGACAGTCATCCGTGCTGATACTCTGAAGGAAAACTGGTATAAAAACTGGTCATCAGTTTCACAAAACCATACAATCTGACTGAAAATGCATTTAAAGTGTTATACCTCTAGTAGACGTGAGGCTGTAATATTTGCGAGCTTCATAAATTTTGACTAATCAATGTCTGAGAAAAAAAAGAATATGGGCACTACTTCTTGAGTACTCGTAGCTGTCAAAACTTGTTAGGCCCACCATTCTGCTTTACTTAAGCTTCTTCATCCTGCTTTGCAGGACCAAGATTTACTAAGATAATGGCTCTAACTGGAGATTACTAATGAATTACTCTAATTGAAGATAACTATAGTTTCACCACTTACATCTATTTCTAATTTTTTGAGATTCAGTTATCCCAAGACTGCTGCAAGCATGCAACAAATAGTGAAGAGAGAGTATGGCTGATACGTCTTTATCTGATCGCAATTCCATCTCTCTATGGGGGCCTGACGGGCAGTCACAACACCTCTTCATAAGTCCAGTTGCCCCATGCTGCGTCAGCTTGAAACTGACACAGCATGCCTTGAATTAAGGTCCATGCTGAGCTACTCTCAGAGCACTATGACAGCAACAAATGTCAATATCAGATGTCTGTAATAAGCAAACAAATAGGTACACCAAAGCTAACTACAGCATGTGAAATAATGAACCTAAGAGAACGATCAAAATCAAAAACAATGCAATGAAAGTCTCCCTCATGATTTTAGCTGCATGATAAGCCTTAATAACAATAGCCAAGAAAAAATTAGCAGCAAAACAAGCAACAGTTCAATTATGTTATCCCTCATTGGTTCTATATATTGTGCTTAATCAACATTTCAATCTCTTGAACTAGAACTATACTCCATATCCACATTGATCTGTAATATAGTTATGAATTGGCTAGGTTGTTGAAGTAACTATTTACAAAGCATATAAGAAACTTGCTCATTTTCAACTGTTTTTTACAAACTGAATTACAACTTTCCTTCTCACTTTTTGTTGCATTGCTGGCCTGAGCAAGGTGGTTATTTGCAGCTTTGTAAAATCACACAGACCTTCTAAAGATTGTTAATACTGAATGATGAAGAATTCCTAAAATGCATGCAGGGGTGTGCAGTTTCTTCCTTAGACAAAGAAAAAGGGCAGGAAATGTTCAACAATATTGTTTCCTGCTACTGAGAAGACATACGCATACACTTAATACACATAAGAAAAAGGGCAGTAGATGTTCTAGCGTAATGTTCCCTGCTACTAAGACATAACCGGGCACTACTGTGAATATTGGGCTCCCCTTATGAAGACTCGCACACACCTTTGACAGTGCTAATTAAAGCAATGTGAATGCCAGCTTATTGTTCTTTGGATTTGGTGCTTTCAATCCACAAGACAACAAAGCTGGGAACTGCTACTTACCTACACATTCCATTCAGACTCCATAATTTTTTTAGTGAAACTGAGCACTTTCGGATTGAGCTTTTTTCTTTTGGGCCTTGCTGCCATGGTCGGAATTGATTGAAAAAAATGCCTTATTTGTTATACACAAAGAAAAAAGCAAACACAATCTTTTTAAGACAAACTGCTTAGAGGTACTGAAGACAAAAGAAACTTCTTATCAGTAGAATAATGTGTCATAATCACAGGAAGCCAACTCACGAAAATCTGAGCTACAAAGTAGTGAAAAACTAAAATAGGGGCATAATTAATCTTCAAGATTAAGGTTATGACATAAGTATTACACACAAATGAAGGATGTTGTTCACTGATTTTGTATATTCTATTTTTGACATTTAATTTTTTTATTTTATGCACCGATACTTACCATCAGCAAACTTTCCATTCAAAGCAGTCTGACATCTTTAAATGCAATTTTCATCATTAACCATTTCAATTAAATTATGAATCAATTAAATACTCTAAATTTTCTATTTAGCATTATCAAGTGTTGGCTTTTCATTCTGAAGATTTTGACACCTTTGGACCCCCTTCTCCCAAGTTTTTCATTTTTTTTTAAATTAGAACTTGTCATTCATTGCCTGTTACACACATCAATCAGTCATCAATCAAGCTAGAACCTCAAATTACTGTGATATATTTTTTCACAATCTTCAATTATTTCCAACGCACAGTGGCGACAATTGCAACTACTACTAGGACTAGGATGCCTATGTCTTTTTGGTCGACTGTAGAAGTTAGCACTTATTCAAATGCAGATGTCCAAGCCAACCTCACAGGAAAGCTGCACTAGTACATAACGAGAGAGTTTGAGAGCAGATCTTAGAAATGAGACTTTGTTCTGTTTCATAACTGTGGCCATGAGAGTCTTTACAGAATTAGGTAAGAATTTGAATGGAGGGGCAAGAAAACTTTAAAGTTCAATTCTTTGCACAGTAGCCATATATTTTGCTTCAGTAAAATTTCCATATTTGTTCATGTCACAGAATGAATATTTACGGTCTGTAACTGCATGTATGCGGTCTTAGTGCTTCTTTGAAGTGTTAGAGGACATTATGTTCAACAGAGTGCTGTAAACAGATGTTTCCAAAAAAAATTCTGAGGAAATCTAGTATATATGTTGAGGCCATCGCAAGCACAGGAATGCTTTTTTTTTTCAATTTTCCTGACAACCTAATGAAATATTAAATACCACTTACAACAATGTTAGTACAATTCTTCATGAAAAGGAGAAAACGAACCATTAAAAAACTAACTTAAGCACATACCTTTGAAAGAATTCCAGAGTCGACTCTACTTTCTCAGCATAACATATGTGGAGCACAAAGGAAGTTGCAAACAGCATGCAGAATGCAGCTGTGAAATCTTCTGCCACACCCACCACATGCCTATTAATGAGGAGGAGGTATTCCTCTGGGTTCCATATGTCATCACCTAGGATCAATAAGAGCACTAATGAAATAATATTGCACTAGTTAAAGCAGTTATATTTTCTGCATGTATAGCACAATGTCCACGAAAATGAAGCTTATCTAATGAACTTCCACATATTGACTTAGCCTCTGTATGGCATGACGATGCAAGTGCAATAAAATGTTCTTAATGGCTGAAGTATTACCAGTTCGGATTTCAAAATTTTTCCTGTTGCACCTATACAGCCACCTACTGCTGCAATAACATCTTTGATACACTATTTTGAAATAAAAACCAAGCATCCAGGTCAGAAAATTGTCCGATTCTCTTTAACAAACTTCGCATGCAAGTGTAGGCACCAAGCAGTTAGCCATATGCATACAAGTAGCTTTTTTGAATTACTGATCTTGTCAGCTATAATATTAAAAAATACATGTAATCAAAATGCTTGTGAATGAATGTTTCAGTAATGTTGCAGGTCATCACTGTCATCAGCCGGACTAACCTCACTGCAGGACGAAGGCCTCTCCCATGTTTCTTCATTTAACCCAGTCCTATGCTAGCTGAATCTAACTGACCTTTGTGAACTTCTTAACCTCATCCGCCCACCTAACCTTTGCCGCCCCTTTCGATGCAAAGCTTTCCTTCTCTTGGAATCCAATTTGTTACCACACCCCCTTCTATGCTCTTTCCTTCTTTCATAATCCAATTTGCTACCCTAAGCAGCCATCGGTCGTCATCACTACACGCTACATGCCTTGCCATGCCCCTTTCTTCTTAATTACTACTAGAATGCCATAACTTGAAGTTATTTCTCTGGCCCACTCCGCATGCTTCCTATCTCTTAACATTACACCTATCATTCCTCGTTCCACAGCCCTTTGCGTTGTCCTCAACTTAAGTAGAACCCTTTTCGTCAGCCTCCATGTTTCAGCCCCATAGGCGAGTACAGGTAAGCTGCAACTGCTGTATACTTTCTTCTTGAGCTATACCTGTAAGCTGCTAGTCTTAATCTGCAAATACTTGCCAAATGCACTCCCTTCTCCTAGTTATTTCTCTTTCATGTTCTGCATAAGTGGTTACTACCTGTCCCAAGTCGACATATTTGCCTACCACTTCCAGTCTTTCGCTACCTATTGTGAACTGTTGCAGGCACCACAGGTATGTTGCAGGTACCAAATATATACCACGAAATGGCAGATATGATTCGATTTTGAATAAAATACATACCTGCTGCAATAATGCAAGGTGAAAGGGGCAAGTCTGGAAGTTTTTCAATGTCGGTCAAAGTTAAGTATACCTGAAAGAGAAGAAAACGTTTGAGTTTGCGCTTCACATATATACAAATACCGCTGCATCAAAAGCGTTTATCAAGGAAAGTTAAGTTAGGATGCTTCATGGCTTCAAGAAACTATATTTCAGCAAGTAATTAGAAAGCTTACGCCTCAGCAATTAAGGGTATAAGACACTGTTTAGAAGACCCTTGGTTCCCTACAGGCTGAACTTGAATACACAACCAAGAATTTTGGATAAAAAGAAGCTAACATGCATTCGGACCTGTCACATTTTTAGCTCAAAGATAGCCTTTTGTCACCTTCTTAGACACATACCTCTCTTCTTTGCACAAGGTGACTGACACCTTCTGCAAACCAGCAGGTAATGAGCTGGATTAATCCCAGGAGCTCCACATTTTTGTTTTAGTCTTGAGCTTTAAGCATTTTCCATGCCTCTGTCATGGCTTTTTTCCATGCCGTTCCTTATCAAAAAAATTCATGATGGTGCACTTTTTTCTCTTAAGGAAGGCTCAAATGTTTCTTTGAGGTCTACGCCTAGAAGTAACTTAAAATGGCTTTCAATACCACACACTGTGAACAAGTACGGCCATGTGCTCTTCAGGTTTAATATTGCCATGCCTGATTTGATGTGCTCTTGCTGCAGACAGTGTGTGGATTTCATCATTTCATCTAACTCTTCTCCGTAGGAAGGATTGTCTCTGAACATATTCTGCATAGTAAGCTGCTCCCTCCTCATAACCTCTCTATCTTTTGGTGGGACAGAAGATGAAGCAAACGCTTTGCTTATAAAGCTTGATCTCTTTGCAGGGTTACCCTGGTCACCTTTCCTGTTTTGGGAGTCTTCCCTTCTCACATTTTCACCACGTGCGACAAGCTGGTTCAGTAAGGAATCATAGCCAGTGCCAATGAGTGCACCATCGAAAATATCTTTAAAAGATGCTTTATGGGACATCACTACTGCCTTTGCAATGACAGCAAGCTACTTGTGTAATGAAGATGGGCACACTTTACGAACACTGTCGATAATTATTTGAACCATTTTTCTGCAGTCTTTAGGAGCTGGACGTTTTCTCTCTTTCACAGCACTGAGTACTGTTTTTGGCATCGTGTCCCATGGTATGCTAAATGTGTCTGCCCAGTTTGGGTTAATTAATGCTTGGATACCACTGCATTCTTGCTCCATTGGTTCCTCTTGGCATTTTGACGGTCCTGCAACAAGTTCAACTTGCGCATCTTTTCCTTTTTTCACCTCCTGGCTTTTTTGTGTGGCTCCCAGATTCTGGGAATCTGTGCATGAATGTAAGCATGCAATATGTTAATTTTCATTACTAAAAAAAATGCTCAATAGACTGCTACTTAAAATACTACATCGTGCACTTATAAAACAGCTGTACATTGGCCCAGGAGTCCCGAAAAGTGTACATAAACGAACATTCTACACAATGTGTGTCATTCCGTGCCAATGAAAGTTTTACGAGTACTATAGTGGATAAAAAATAACAAAGAGCAGCAAACTGATGTTTAAGCCCCTTTGTGCATAAAAGGATGATGCCTTGAGAGCCTGTAACAAGAAAAAAGCAAAAACAAAAAACAATTTACTAATATATGTTGCTAAATATATTAAGGCAAAAAACACTATGCCACACAAGTGGTTTTCTTACCTCATCACTTTCTTATTATTGCCCTATTTCTAAAATAGGCTTGGTGCCTCACCAGTTTTAATTTTTTTCTTCAACTTGGAGATTCATGAACTTCTGGCTTTCTGCATTAGAGAAGCTCCTGGGCTATTCGAGACAGCCTGCGGCACAACAGAATTTACTTTGAGACGTGTGTTGCTTAACAAATTACTTTGTACATTTAGATGAGTCTTCAGTATAAAATTTCCAGTCATGCTGTATCAAGAACTATTCTGTTAGACATCAAAAAACTTACATTTGCTTGTGAAGTATGCAACCAGTTTCTGAGCTTGGATCGGCTTGAGGACACTTGTCAAATACTGCTCATTGATGAGGCTCAAGTCATCACCACACCCCACACCGAGTACCAAAAGTTCTTTTCACGAGTGCTTGCAATGTATCAGGAGGCAGGGTGGGTAGAGACTTCATTATTTCCATCTCAAGGATCTCCATGCTTTTGGTGGATGTGATGCTTTGGCACGATGACGACAGTCTCACCGCTTAGTTCATAAGCCGGTAAAGGGTAAAAATCAGCAATGTTACAGACTTCCATTGCTGTAAAGAGGTTTCTATTATGCAGCCTTTACACATGCAGTTCTGGGCAAAAACATGCTTCGAAGAACTTTACTATAAAAATACTTTGATTTTGTGCTGAATGACAATAACAGTTATTTAACCAAAGCAGAGCTCATCCCTTATAAACAGTGCAACAAAATCATGACACAGTACTCTGTACCCTTGCATACAACAAAATTACTTGTCACACAGTTGGTGGGGTGAAAGTTGCTATTAAAGCACTCATGTAGCTCTGGAGCAAAGTTCTGGGCACAAAATGGCACAGCTGAGGTAAAGAAGACATCTGACTTGAAAAATCCTTCAGAGTGCAAAAATGCCTGTAACAGCTGGTGCTTCTCTGCAACCGTTCTGCAAACAGCCTTAAAATCCTCTGTTGATCGCACACAGTTTTTAAAGTAAGAATGCTTGCTTTCAAATCGGAGAGTCGACATATTTATCAATGGCTCAAAGTGCATCATCAAGCTTGGGTAGTGAGTCATGAAATGGTATTTTGGCTTTAAGGGCTCTGTAGGAAAAAGGCGAAGCCTGTCTGCCAAGTATTCTTCAGTTAAAATGGCCAAGTACGCTGCCTGCTCTCCAGAGACTACTGGTGCACACACAATGTCTACAATCGCTCTTAGATTGAGGTACAGGTCCCAGACAATGTCTGTACTTTCAGTCTTGTGACCAATTATCATAGGGAGAAGCCGAAGTAGCACCCAAGTTTATACAGCCTCAGAGCTTAATCTTCTGCCCTGCACATTAACTTCAGGAGGCTTGCTAGAAGCACCTGACCCTTTGTAGTTAAAATTTATGATGCAATAATTCAAATTCTGATAAGTGAACCAGTGTCGTGTCTCAAGAAAGAATTTAAGAAAAAGGGCGATATCATAACAGACCACACCTTCAAAGAGGTCATGACCAATGCATGGGTTCAAGCCTGGACTGCAGACATGAAAATATGCAAGCTTATTAAAAACACTGCAGGATTTGACACCTTCAGATACTGTTTCTACATTAACGGCTTGCTCAGCAGCGAAGTCATATTTGGAAGGTGTTCTTTTGTCAGCATGCATGCAGGGTTTTCCATGAAACTCTGAACGAGTTATAAGGCAGTACCAACAGAAGTGATGAGACAAGCTGAAGCCTTCTGTGAACCCACCAATGAAATGGGAACCTAGGTTATCTCTTAATATTGCTACAACAGTGCCCTTAACCAGCGTACTTCCAAAAAAAATTCCATCACTTTCTAGGAGCAAAAAGTCATTGATCAGTGGCTCAAAAACCTTTTCCTGGCCAAACAGCTTCAGGTCAGACTCTAAGCACAGAAGTGCTAATTGAATGTGGTCGCGACTAGATAGATTGTGCTTTCTGAAATTCACAAGTGTAAAATAAACCCCAACCAACTTATGCTTCTTCCGAGCAGAGCCAAGAGGATTAACAACCTCAAAGGCATCTTGGTACAACAGAAGCTGAAGCACTGGCTTATTTGATAGAAATGCCCTGTTTCGAGAAGCTGGGGCATCAGTTATATCAGCCATGCAGTCTCCAATGTGTGGGCACTCTGTGCTTGCAAGACATTCTGCAACCTCAGCATTGGCCAGAAGAGCAGCCAATGTCTCCAAAATAGGAACATATTGCATGTGCCTGTCTCTTCTAAACCTGTCTCGACCAACTAAGCCTTACAAATTTCGGTTCAACGTATGCATAGGATTTCTTAAAGTAAGCCTTGCGTGTGTAGTTAGTGCTGAATAATAAATTCAGGTCGCTAAAGGCATCATTGTCAATGGCGGTAACCAATTCCACTGTAATATCCTCACTAGATTTGTTTTTGAGCAATGCCTGCAATTTAGAAATAGCATATTTCTTATTTAATTCATGAATTTGGCCTTTTGGGCAATGCTTTGCACAGTAGCGACAGGAACAATGAGCTTTGACTCAAGCATGAGATAGAAAAGACCAAGAGAACTCTCAACACAATTTTTCCACTCGTCATTTCTTTCTGTTGTCCCTTGTCTGCAACTAGAGCTGCCTGGAACATCTACTGTAACGAACTCACAGCCAGAGGTAGAGTCAAGAGGAGAGACAAGGCCAGTGCGAATTACTACAGCATGTTTTCGAGTTAAATGGCTGGATAATGAAGGTTTCACCGTAAACATGCTACTACAGTTGTTAACAGGGCATCTCACTGCAACTCCACAACTCATATGTCAACTTAAATGCTTCATAAGGTTATTTCTTGAAGCAAAACTCTTAAGACAGCCCTCGACCCTACATGTGAACACCAAATCGACAGGAGGAGGTTAAGAGCTCTCAACGCGGCGCTCTTTCTTATGCTTCCTGAGGATATGGTACCTGAGACTAGCATAGGAAAGAAATTCATGACAGCAAAGAGAATTCACACAAAGAATTTTTTTAGAACAAAAACTTTTGGCACCATAATGTACAGCATAGCCAGAGAGAGTCCCAGATTCAAAGTCACATTTTCTGCATGCAAACATGGCTGTATACTATCACACTACAGATGTTTCGTCCTGAAAACTGCAAATAAAATGGGACAGCATGCACAGCTGAAATATGGATTTCAAATAACTCACTGCTGATGCAGCAGACACAAAAATCAATGAATTCAATTATCTTTTTTAGAAGTTCAGGTTACTAGCCAACAAAATCTGACTCTGAAGAAGGCACCACTCATTGCAGTGTCTGAGAACTCCAGAAAACAAGCAAGCTCTCTGAAAAATAAAGAACAAGTGTTACTGCAACAAGAATATGAAGGCCACTGGAAAATGTTCATCACAGTCTAGGTAACATATTAGCCTGAAGTGCACTGCCACACTTCACATGCAGCTCAAGCTTATGGGGGTTATTCTAAAAAGAATGCGCCACGGGGGGGGGGGGGGGGGGGGGGCTAGACGCTATACAGTCGCCTTCTAGCGCCGACGTGCCAGCCCTAGCAGACAGAGCTGTGACCCCCAACCCGCGGTGCAAGAAATCGCCACTGCGGCGGGTTCGGGCCAGAGGGGACAAACACGAGCTGCGCATTCGCACAAGTTTTAATTTGCCAGAGCAGTTATACACAGCAGATCAACAGCACACAAATACAACCGCCGTGTAGCGAGCGAACGCCGCGTACGGAGGTGAAATAAAAACCATCTAATAGGGAAGCGCGCCAAGGAGGTGAGACGAAGTCTTCTCACCTGACACGGCTTCGCGCTCACATCCCGTTGCAGTAAGTGCCTACGGTCAGTGGGCGATTCTCGGTGACAGCGGTGGTCTCCTCGGCGGAAATCATGAACCGCGCGCGTGCGCGCCCAACCGCCGAAGAACTCCGGGGAGTTGCGACAGACGCGCTCGTCCATCGGAACGCGAGAGGAAGTTTACCGGTTACGCCGGCAGGAAAGAGTAAAATCCGCGGCAACGTCGCCGCAGGAGACCGGGAGGCGGCGGCGGGTGGCCAGCGTGCCCTCTCCTCCACCAACCTCTCTACCAGCGCGCGTTCGTTATGGGCCTAGTGCGCTGGTATGGAGGCGCCACTGCTCCGGAACAAGTAGCGCCACCTCCCGCCGGCGCACCCATATGTGGTATGTCTGCTCGTCGAAGAGAGGCGGCGGAGTGAACGCGAAGTCTACTCTTCTCGGCAGAAACCTTGTGAGAAGAAAACTTTTGCCGGTCATTTCCTGCCTCGTGTCACACGCGTACATAACAGACACATGTACCATGTGTGCGTGTTGAAAAATAAACCAAAAACAAAGCGAAGAAAGCCGCTACCCATTCATGCCGTCTGGGAGAAGGCCGCCGGCGCTTTGGGCGCAGCGCATCGTCGGCGCGCGAGCGCTTCTGCTGGCGGCTCTACGGTTTTTTTTCTCCTTTGAAGTAGGAATTCGGAACCCGAACAATATGGCACTTTGAAAGTAAAGACATAAATAAAACAAAAACTAAGCCAGTGTGCAATGCGCAGCACTGGCTTTTCCCCTCGGTGGCAGTGTATGTGGAAACGGCATGCTAGACCCCCCAGAAGCGACAGCCGAGAGCTGGGCTCCGTTGGTCAATAGAAAGGCTCTTAAAAAAAAAAAAAAAAAGAAAAAAAAATCACGTCTTCCCCAGGACGGGACGAGCAGGCTGTATATGGAGATGTACCCTAAGGCGTCAGGCCTTGCGTGCACGTGCTTTTTCGGCGCTCGGCAGTTCTACCGTAGTTTTTATTTTCTACTCGATGCGTCGAAATAAGTGGTGACGGTTCAGTGCTTGGAAAAACAGCCATAGCTGAGCAAGCTCCACAGCGCGTGCTGTTCGGGGGATTTCGCGTGATCGGGAATGTTGAGACTTGATTTAAGAATAACTGCTTGGTGCGCGGTCAGAAACTGTACGAAGCCAGCACGTGCGTGGAGTGCGCGGGGAACTTCACAGTGCAGAAGGGCCCTCGGATATCTTCAGAAAATGCGCTAACGAAATGAAAACCACCTTCTACGACGTCAGCTTGGAGGTAAGTTTTATTCGGCCCTTTCGGCGTCTCTTTACCGCATATGTAATCCATTTTTTTATGTAGTTGTTGGCAAACCCACGCAATATCACGGATGCCAGTTGCGTCTGCAAGGCCTGGTGCCACTGCTAACGATGCGACACTTACTTCGCTCTCGTATGATTTCCAAGGAAACCGCAAAAAAAAAAAAAAAAAAACTATTTTCGATTGCCTGCCGACGGCTTTTTTTTTTAACTTTTATGACACCCATAAACATAACAACAGATCGAGCTGTTAGTTTAAAAGGACGTTTTCTCTTTGCGGGGAGCCATGAACGTGTGTCAAGTCAGCAAGCGCGCACTCCTGCAATGTGCTTCACTCTCCATGTCGTGCTTCTACGTCTTTTACGTCAGGCTAGGCTTCCCAAAAGCGAGCACCGAGAACAGCTGGAAACTGTCATTAGGAAGTCGTTAAAAAAAAAATAAATAAAAAAAGCTCTCGTTGGGCAGGAAGGCTCCGCGCTCTCTACAACACAGGCTGTGTCCGAAAACCTGCCAGCGCTGGTTACAACTTTTAGAGCTCGAGTTGGGTCCAGAAGTAAAATAAAAAAAAGACCCGTTTTTTTGTGTGCGTTTTTCGCGTGTTGCGCGCTCGATACAAACAAGCGATCGCTCGTGCATGCTTGAAAGAAACCTAGCGTCAAGTACTGTACAAAAAAAAAAAAAAAAGTGGGAAATGCGCAGCCGAAACGAAAAGCAATGGGTGAGATATGAGATTCGAAATGACTAAGTAAGTACAGGCCCTTGTTTTAGTCGCTGTTTATTTTTTATTCTTACGGGGAACCAAAAAGAAATCGGAACACAGCCAACACAGCGTCGGCGCTACCCACGGTTGCGGATCCAGACAGCCGCCTTTTACAGCGGCGCCTCCCAGACGGCGCCACATGTTCGGCCAAAGCTGCAGCGCACCAGGCCCATAGGAGGAAGGGATTTGTGAATCCATACATCCGCCCTTCCTTAAAACCGCCGTGCGGCTAAATGTAGTCGCATTCACCGAGGGATATATCGAGGGGGCCGGTTAAACGCCGTTTAACTTTTAAACCCAGAGAAAACCGTTTAAACCCAAAGGAAAGTGCCAATATATAAAAAGTTGCAGACAGCTCACAGCCACGGGTGTCGGAGGGGGAGGCAAGGCCGATGACCACCGATGACCTTGAAGCTGGGGGCACACGTGCGACGGCCACAGGTCCCGCTTCTTCACCGTCACTCGGCCAGGCTTGGAAGTGTCGATGGCTGCAGGCGCTGCTGCATTCATCGTCGGTCAGCCAGGGGAGCCTGCCGGGGGACGGGCAGGAACTGCGTCTCCGCGTTGGGTAGCGTGTTGCAGGCCCCCCTCAGCGGGTCGGCCGCTCGCTTCTAGCCGGCCTCTTTTTCCTCCGTCGTAGACGCCGCCGATGGCGAGCGCAGCGGGATGCCAAGCTGCTCCCGCTGGTGAAGCCACGGCCGCGAGCACCGAACGGCGCCAAGGTGGGATGCTGGACGCAGGGGCCAATTCCACGAACTCCGGCCCGCTCGCTCGGTAGCCGACCGGAAACCGTCCGTCTTGGCCCGGTTGACGGTGACAGCAGGCTCTGGGTGCGGGAACGCGGCCATTCCTTGGACGGCTTTCTCCTCGATGCTGCAGCGGTCGTAGTGGCCGCCGCCGGCTCCCCTCCTTGCTGGCTGCAATGCTGTCTTTTCCCTAGTTACATTTTTTTCTTTTTCAAATCTACCCCCGCTCGATCTTTTCCAAGAGAAAGCGCGTGCTTGCTCTGGAAGTAAAATGCGCTGAATATCGACAGAGCGTCCCATCTATATTCAGCACAAGAAATTACTCCCTGCGCGTTGGTCAGAGTTACGTCTGTCGTGGGCGCAAGTCGTAACGAGGCGCGATGATCGAAATCCCAAGCCTTGCCTCTCGCTGCAGCTGCCTGCTGGTGGGGGAGTGCGTCCTTCTCGGGCCACGCAGCGGGGCTCGAATTGCGGTGCGCTTTGTGTAAAGTCTAGCTCCGCCATCTTTGCTTGCAGCTCTGTCGCGCGTCGGCGTGTGCCAACGCAGCAACCGTGGCGTTGTTGCGAACTTATAGAGCAAGTTCAACCCCTTCGACAACGTCACCATGCACATCACTAGGCAGCGAAATGACACAACTTGAAGAAAAGTCTTAGGGCCGCTCGCATGCTCAGCGATGCACATGTGCGATATAGCACGTCTCAGCGTGGCGTGACCAACCTTGAAGGGCTCACGTATATCCTTCGCATGGGGAAAGGATTGTGCAAGGTGCTATAGGCACCGTGCAGAAACCCAGGGGGCAGCACTCGCGGTGAACAGGCAGCGCCACGAGTAAGCGCTGGAACAGTTTGATAGGGAGACGCGCGGCCGCCTGGGCAGGGCGCGCGCTTGAAAAAGGCGGCCTGCGTAGTGAAATGGTGGCAGTTTCAGCCAGCTCGAGCGACGTAGCGAAGCACAAACAATGCGAGAGCCACACGACAAAAGACGGCGATACAGGGACGAGCCCTGGCCGCCCGCTGTGCGCTTATTTCTAAGTTGGAAACACGCGAAACGGAGGACGACAGGAGAAGCGCGCGCAGTTGGAAAAGGCCGAGCAAAAAACTAAGGGGGTAGGGGGATGGGGAGCGTAAAAAAACACGGTAAAATGTAGAAAAATACAAAAAAAAACATTTGTAGTGAACGCCCCTCCTCCCAAGTATGGTACAGCTTTGCAAAGGCCAGCTCGAACGCCCCAAGCTGGGGTGGCTGAGAAAAAAAAAAAAAAAAAAAGCTGCGGGGAATTGAGCAGCCGAGAAGGATGGAACGAGTGTGGGAGGAGAATAGGAATGAACAAAGCTGGAGTCGAAGAAGAGGAAGAAGCCTAAAAAAAAAAAGCGACAAACCTGAAAACTCGAGAACGCAATTACCAGGGCCTGAAAATGCCACAGGCATTTATATTACGCAGACGGCTTTTGAAGAGCTTTAGCTGTTTTCTGGTGAGACGGTTGCCACTTTTCTCGATGATAAAGGAAAGGATGGCCGCTGGCACGCGGTCGCTGATACAGCGACACAGCTATGAGAATGGAAACTCCCTTACAGCGCGGCACAACGAGCGATCTACAGTTTCTAGTACACATGCATGTCTTCCTCTCTGTCACATGTCAGAATTATAGCATGCATAATTTTCTTTTTCGTTGAAAGAACGTCCTGCCTCATCCCGACTTTACTGCTAGTTTTCTTTCGTTTTTTTTTTTTTTTTTTTTTTTTTTTTTAACGATCCTTATTGCCTCTTTAACGGTACTTTCAAGTCCTACGCCACAAAATTAAGTTTTGACAGGGGAAGATAACAGGTGGCAGCTAGCCGCTCGACAACTTGTTTGGAGCAGGATGGCATGTAATGAATGCAAGATCTGTTCAGAGCGTCCACGAATAAGTAAAAAAAAAAAAAGTAAATAACATTTATTTTTTTTTTACTTATTCTTTATATAGTCTCGATTGAGCAGTATGGCATGAGAAACAGCTCATATCGAGGTTCAACAGCTCAGTACACATCGAAATGTCATTAACACAACTAAATTAATAAAGCGTATGGAATGGCAGACAGGGGCTTTATGAATCACATCTACAGGGGAGGGCGAAGCGGACAGTGTAGGATGGCGAGGAAAAAAAAAACGTTAGGCTGGGGGACGGACAAAGGAAACCGCCCAAGAGGAGAAGGAAAGTAGTAGCATAAACGTAGAAGGAAAGGGTGCGGAAAGAAAAAAAGGAACGAGCTGAGAGGGAGGAAAAAATAATGAAAGCAAGCAAGTAAAAAAAAGAAAAAGTTGCCAAGCTAAATTCGCAAGACTAAGCGCAAGACATAGTAAATGCGTAATTAAAATTCTCCATTCCCGTTGATTACTCTCTGCATTGTACTGGTGCTTATACAAGCTATCGTAGACAGGGAAATATAGACCACAGGACAGTGTAAATAAAAATTATGCAATGAGCAGCTGCATCCACGAGCGCGGCCCACCGGGCGCACACGGCGGCCCCAGTAGCTCTGATGCCTATGGGTTGCCCAATTTTTTTTATTTTTTTTTTTTGCAGGTTGAGAAAGGATGCTAATGCAGGTGAAGGTAGTGTGTCCTCTTTCGGGAAAAATGCTTCGCGGTAAATCTGGACGCGGCAATACCCGGACATGATTGCCACTGCTCGTTGGAAGGCAGCGATCCAAACTTAGCGTCGCTTCGCTTCGTAAAGCTTATTCGGTGACGTGACAAATATTTTATCAGGCCAGTGAAAATGTGTGCAACAGTAGCAATCCAGGGACTGCAACCTCAGAATGCCACGAATCGAAAGAACGAAGGGCGAATGCGCAGGGATCCAACGCGCTCACAGCAATGCAAGCTGTGTAGCGCCCGCGCAGACAGCAATACTAGCGTGCCCTTTGTGCGCCGCGACCGCGCCGCTCGGCTCCCAGAGCCCATCGAACATTGGTCGACAAAAATAAAAAGAAAAAGGATCCTACCGCTTTCTTCCTAAAGCTCCCTTAAGGCTGACTAGGCTCCCCACTGCACTGATGCCATTAAAACGGTCCCCACTCAGAGAAGCCGGGTAGGCGACGAACTGGCTAACGGGCGCGGCAGAAAGGATAGTAATAACACTTCTCATGCCTCAACGTGCGCGCGTAAAAGTGTATACGCTACAACGTTTCCCGTTCTCCCGTAGAGCATGGTAAGTCAAAACACTACGAGATAATGCCCATCACACCAGCATCCGCGCGTCACCCTGCTACAGAGCGGTGGAGTCGTGTGACATCCTGCTCTCGCAGAAAATTACAAGATCACAGTGGCTAGCGCCCCCCCCCCCCCCCCCCCCCAGCTCCTGATCTCTCGCAATAAGAACAGTTAAGGTGGTTTTGCTTGCTTGCCGTTGTGAAATCACCACTGCAGTATTAGAAGAGACTGAAAGGTCAGTCCTGCTCACTGCCATGGCTATGTCTATGTGTCGGCGTCGTACACACACAGACACTCGATTTGTCAACACCTCTGGCCCCACGTTCGGGCGCCATATAATATGAGGGTTATTCTCGAAAGAATGCGCCACGGGAGGGGGGGGGGGGGGGGGGCTAGACGCTACAGTCGCCTTCTAGCCCCGACGTGCCAGCCCTAGCAGACAGAGCTGTGACCCCAACCCGCGGTGCGAGAAATCGCCACTGCGGCGGGTTTGGGCCAGAGGAGACAAACACGAGTTGCGCACTCGAACAAGTTTTAATTTGCCCGAGCAGTTGTACACGGCAAATCAACAGCACACAAATACAACCGCCGTGAAGCGAGCGAACGCCGCGTAGGGGGATGAAATAAAAACCACCTAATAGGGAAGCGAGCCAAGGAGGTGAGAGGAAGAGTCTTCTCACCTGACACGGCTTCGCGCTCACATCCCGTTACGGTAAGTGCCTACGGTCAGTGGGCGATTCTCGGTGACGGCGGTGGTCTCCTCGGCGGAAATCGTGAACCGCACGCTTGCGCACCCAACGGCCGAAGAACTCGGAAATCGTGAACCGCACGCTTGCGCACCCAACGGCCGAAGAACTCCGGGGAGTTGCGACAGTCGCGCTCGTCCCTCGGAACGGGAAAGGAGGTCTCCCGGTTACGCCGGCAGGAAAGAGGGAAATCCGCGGCAACGTCGCCGCAGGAGACCGGAAGGCGGCGGTGGGTGGCCAGCGTGCCCTCTCCTCCACCAACCTCTCTACCAGCGCGCGTAATCACGCGTGTTAATTACGCGCGGGCGTTATAATGGAGGAAGGGGATTGTGAATCCCCACTAGAGTCCCTAGAAGTATTTGCTAGTCTGCCGTCCGAGCGGGGTTCCCTACGGAACCGGTTGGCCGCTTGCAGGATGAAAGCGCAGGGGGCGCTGCACGCATTCGGAGCGTGGTCGCGTGGTCGCGTTGTGTGCGTGGTGCTGTGGCGGTTGTGCCGTACTGCGAGTCTGCGCCGCGCTGATCCGTTGGTGCCGTGGCAAGGCTCGTGCACCACGTGCACTTCTTTTCGCTCGCGAGCCGGAATGCGCGCAAATTAGCTAGCATGCGTGCAAGTGTGCCTTTTTTATGGATATGTGATCGTGTCATGTCCAGACGGGGTAAGCGCGATAGCACGTGTTTCTTGTCCGGGTGCAAGAGCGGGTAGCGCTCGTGCAAGGTGAAATGCTCTCTCTTCAGGACACCGAAAGACGCAGGGAAGAGGCAAGAGTGGGAGCGCAACATATCAAGCGCGGCGGCAAAGGCAATAACATTGTTGATTGCCTCAGCTAGGGCATAAAGGAATATGTAAAACAAAAATTAAAAGGCGTAATAAATGAAAGAAAATAGGTTGGCTGTGTTCTAATAAAGTTCAAGAAAGAACGATGATAAGGCCCTTGCGTGCAAGCAATGTACGATGAGGGGTTGCTCGGCGAAAGGCCCACTGCCGTCAGGTGCCGATATTGTCGGCTTCAGTGGCGGGCAAACCCACAAGTGGTGAATATCTTCCTCATTATTTTGTGAGTTGCAGACAGGAAATCCTGGACGTTGATATAAATATCGGAGGATCCGGATCGGGGTTGCCCTCACATTACTGTAACACGATGCTAGTGTCGACGTTTGTGAGCGACATTTCAAACCCTAGCTGCTTTATTGAGCGAAGTTTTAAGACAGGTAAAGATAATTGAGATTCCCCGGGATGTTACGTAACTCACGAAGGATACCATCTCAACGCTGTTTCCTGACACTCCAAAATACTTGTTGCAACCCCTGCCTCTCAAGAGAAAGGAGCGCAACTTGTACGAGCAAAAACAGTCAGCAGGGAGACCTGCAGAGAAAGAAAAAAAGCGCACTGATCCTGAAGCATCAGTGGAGCCAGTTGAAGAATACAGCGGTGGTGGATTGTGTGACGCGAGCCTGCTCCAGGAATGCAGAAAGCTGCATGCCACCGCCACTGGGGACAAATGTCGATCTTTCTGATGTTGAGCAATTAACATTCGCATAGTGCCACTCAAGCGAGGACGAATATCCGGAGGCAATCTACGCAAATCGGCGAGTTCTGTTCTATCGCAGTGATACAGGTGAAGCTGCCATGAATGCTGCTGTGTGCATTCGAGGAAACAAAGTCAAGGAGATAGCTGTAAAGTCTACAGAAGAGGTAATTAATCTTCTTCAGGACATTGCGAAACTCAGCTTGTGTCCTGGCAGCGGATTGAAGCCTATTACCAAGACCTTTCCCTCCTACAATGGGCGTTAATTAATTTGCGACGAACTGTATCATTATTTCTGATGCAGCATGCATATAGCCTGCAAATACTTGCGAAAGTTAACTCAGAATACCCTGTCAAGAAGAAGAAAAATTAAGAAACAGACTTTTAAGTCTCGAGCAGTTTGTCGTACGAAGGACAAGGTGGCAAAGCTGGTAAAAGCTCTAGGTGAAATGAAAAATGAAACTGAACACCTTTCAAGGACAGAGTTTGAAAGAAGTGTTAGTGCCCTTCCTCTCAACTAACAGCTGGCTGTTAAAATATGTTTTAGAGGTTGCAAAACGCAAGTCAACAAAAGTGATGGCATACTCTGATGAGTGGCTACTAGGCTTCCTAGGCACCAAAGAATGCCTATCAGCAGTTTGCCTGAAGCGCGATGCGATTTGAAGGGCTCGGGTTTCCATCTTGCGTGCTTTAATTGTGCATGCATCCGAAAGTTTCTAGTTCTACATACGTGGTATAACTTAGCTAAACGTCCGAAGAAGTTAAGCTGAAACTATAGCATGAATGAAAACGCCGGCGACAGCGCTCTGTTGCTCGCACACATGGTCCTTGGAGCCTAGAATGTGCGTCTAGTATAGTCCTCCATGCAAGCGCAATTGTTTGCACAAAATCCTCAGAAGTCTTCATTACAATACGGCACGGCGGGAGCTTCAGCAGGATAATAGGGTATAAAAAGCAGCTTCGTTTTTACATCGGCTCAGAGGCATGCGCGCAAAACTTCGCTCATGAAAAAAAAAAAAAAAAAAAACATCGTATCTGTGGTTATGCCAACAACTCGGCTGCGAATTCAATATTACGACTAAACTGAACTCAAAGACTAAAGAGCGGCATTGCATGTACAAGGCACCTGACAATGAGCATGCAGCGAATGCATTTCGAAGCGCACGGGCGCGCGCGTCGTCTGCTCCGTCGGCAGTGGCACTCCGCTTCACCGCAGCGCCACCGCAGCGATCATTCAGTGGCCGCCTCCTTCGCGGCCGGCGGACGACAGACTAGCATTATTTCTAGAGACCCTATCCCCACAAGCTACAGCCAGAATTATGCAGTAATGCCTACAATATCTAGATATTGTGATAGCGCACAGAACAACAGCTGGAGAGCACGTGTGGTGCCCAGAAGGGCAGGAATTATTAATGGGATTAAACAGCGATGGAAGGAAAAGCGTATAACAAAAACAAAAATTCCCGATTAATTGGGCTCAGAATACTGACACTCAAGTTCACTTAATTTTTTTTTTCGTGAGCATGAGCAAATAAGGATGCTTATTCAATTTGCCCAACTACAGTGAAAGGCAGAACGTTAAGAATTGTGGCAATCTTTTTTTATTTTTGCACCGCACTAGCCATGCTATTTTAGAAACTGGTAAAAAACCGAGAGTGCATGGACAGTAAATTATAACAGCAAATTATAGCCTAGATTAGACAGTGAAGTGAGACGAATTTCATGCGATACCAGTAAGACCCCGCTCAATGGACACTTCCCAAGCGTACGCGCTACGTGCCTGCGCGCACAAGCGTATGCTCTCCCCCCACTCTTTTATGGCGAAAGCCTTCAACGGCTTATACTGTCGTCGACAAAAGCTGTCCGCGCAAGCGGCGCACCGGATTGGTCGATAGAGAACCGACGTCACCAGCCGCAAAATTCGAAGCGACCAACCAGAAGTATCATCTTGTCTAGCGTTCCTGCCATCTGCAATCCCACACTTGAACGCGCGCCAAGGAACGCCACGTGACAAGAGTGATACTGTACCGTTCAAACGCACAGTGGGCTGTGCCATGTCAGTGCACAGTAAAGATCCCCAGGTGGTCGAAATTAGTAGCGTGGTTTTTTGGGCTTGTTGGTACATGATTCCAATACACTATAGCGCAGCAAAAGACGAGGACACAAGAGCGAGAGACGAACACCACGAGCGCTAACTTCCAACAAATTTTATTCTCCTGAAGCATCATATATACACGCCAGAAAAACATGAATCACATGTGCAAACAGTATCAATTCCTTAGAAAGACAAGCTCTTTATCTGAGAGGAGAATGGAAGGTGTGCTTACACACGCGCATCCTGAACTATTTATCTTTTCGGCTTCAATGATTTCGCGCGTTACTCTTTCTCTGCTTTTTCCTACTACAACACTTTTATCAAAGAAAGAAACGTTAGAAACGTTAGAAGCAGGCGGATGCACAATTAAGCACCAGAAGCCGTACGTCTCGTGCGATGAAGGTGTTGTATATAAAATTCCCTTGTCATGCGGGAAACACTATATCGGCCAGACGGGGAGATGTCTGAACGAGCGCCTAATGGAACACGCTCGCAACGTTAGAAACGGCCGGCAAGGCGGATCGCTAGTTGACCACATTCTCGAATGCAACTCAAAAACCTGTAAGCCTTTCTTTGATAAAAGTGTTGTAATAGGAAAAAGCAGAGAAAGAGTAACGCGCGAAATCATTGAAGCCGAAAAGATAAATAGTTCAGGATGCGCGTGTGTAAGCACACCTTCCATTCTCCTCTCAGATAAAGAGCTTGTCTTTCTAAGGAATTGATACTGTTTGCACATGTGATTCATGTTTTTCTGGCGTGTATATATGATGCTTCAGGAGAATAAAATTTGTTGGAAGTTAGCGCTCGTGGTGTTCGTCTCTCGCTCTTGTGTCCTCGTCTTTTGCTGCGCTATAGTGTATTGGGTCGAAATTACTCCGCAGCCCTCCACGACGGCACATCTTTCCCTCCTTTTTATTTCACACCACCTTCCTCACTTCCCTTACGGCCCGGTTCAGGTGTCCGCGCAGAAGTGTGACAGATACTGTGCTTTTCATTTCCTCTAAACCAATTTACCTTTACATTACGGATGCCTGTGAAGGGTTCGACGAAGTTATAGTGGGCCTTCGCGCGCGGAACAAGCTTAGGTGTCCGCCAAAAAGTGCGAGATACTGCGCGTTCGCGTTAGGAAAATGACCTTGAAACGTACTGGCCGTGTAGCCAGTCAGGTGCCCATCGAGAGTTGAGAAAGACACTGTGCCATGCCATCCCCTCGTCCCCCCCCCCCCCCCCCTCCCCTCCAAATAACGTGAACTCACGCGAACGGCGACTTGCTCTCTCTCATGTAACTAGGTTCAAACCATGCTTAATCCAGCATGAATTTTTTCAGTCTGATCAGTGTGGCTATATATGCAGTAGACACCATCGTCATAGTAGCAACCGCTTCAGGCGAAGAAATGCTCAGCCTTTATTTTTTCAGCTTTCACATTTCCTTTTATTTATATAATTTTACCGAAAAGTGTCACTAGCTAGAAAAGGAAGCGACCTTTGTCATCAATAATTGTGGGAAAAGTCTCTACAAGGCTCAAAGGCTTTCATTAGACAATGTGTCAGGGCAGAGAAAATATGAATTGCTTTACAGGAAAGGAAAGGCGCAGTATCTTTCACTTTTCCGTGGACACCTGCACCGCGTCGTTTGTAGGGTTTAATGTCCCAAAGCAACCCAGGCTATGAGAGACGCCGTAGTGGAGGACTCCGGAAATTTCCACCACCTGGGTTTTTTTTTTTACAGGGTTCATGACAGCTAACATTTGAGCATAAGCTGAGCATTGCATTTCACTTCACCCACGTGAAATTATAATTCCTCGAAATTTGAGCTCATTCGGTGCAGTAGATATTTTTACAGTGAATTTTTTATTAATTCGCAAGTAGCTTCCTGGTCTGGCAACCACTGGCCGTTGACGTCAAAACGGCATATCTCCATGTCTGCTATTCGCGGTGTCTGCTGCACTCTTGCATGCACGCCGTGGACGGTGGTAAATGAGTTTCTTTTTTTTTCATATGCTCTTTTTTTTTTAGAAGCCTTGACTATAACATGCAGCTTAGTGATTCTCGGAGAACTTTACTTGTTTTGGGTTTCCGTCTAGAGATTGTCGAGGAGGCCGAAATCGATGGGCTCATGCTGCATTATTTAAGCATACAATCGGAATCATATTATTCGTATGTTATGAGTTAGCCTGCTTTAGTAACAAGCGCTCCTGCATATAAAAAGCAGCATGTCCAATGTTTCCTTCCGCCACGTGCGCTGCGAAAGGGGGAGGCGGCAGCGCTGTGTTGCTGATTGTTGACTCAGCTATTGCTCGTCTCTCTCTCGGTCCAAAAACTAGGAGGGAAACCCAAGCAAGCATACGTTGACGCGAGAGCACACCTTGAAACATTAGAGGAGCATAAAAAACTTTTGAACGAAACGGTACCTATAGCTTTTGAGATGCTGTTATATGAGCGTGCTGGTCAACTTCATTATTTTCGGTTGGTAATGCCTTTTTGCGAAACTATGCTCAGTGTGGCCACGGCCAGCGCCCGAAAGCATGCGCCGCCGCTGCCGCTTCAGCCCCACATTGCAAAACCCAACGCGATTCGAATGCGCTCCACTGCCCGCTCCGAACAAGAGCCTCCCAGGGACTTTATCTCAGCCGCAGCCGTCTCTCTCTCGCCTCCCCCGCTGTCACGCGCGCGCGACTGCGACCGACTCCCGAGCGTAACCTTGAGTTTTTTCGGCTGCTACATGTCCAGCAAATGACTCGTGAGTGCTTCAACGTACGCCATTTGGTATTTAGTGTGTGAGCCCTAAACTCCCGCTCCGGTTCGCGAATTACGACTGCGCTTTCAACGTGCTTGCACAACTTTTGTTGTAACTGGATGTATGATGATAGTTCGCACGCCGTAGAATGCAAGCTGAGCTACCAATACCAAGCATATTCTCTGCTTTTCACACCAGTTGCACCTTTTTCACTTGTCTACAATCTACGATAGCGCTGCAAGAAGCGCCAAGAATATACGTCCCTGCCTGCGCCGGATACCCATGCACAAGCGGCGCCAACAGCTGCCGGCTGCCCTCAGTATTGCTCGCCAGACAGGGTCACATCGACGCTTCCCACTCAATAAGCACGCGCTTTGTGATGTAAGCAGCCGACGATTTGGGGTCGCTATTACCAGAATTACACTCGATGGCCACATGTAACCGCTAGACGATCCGTAATCGCCGAAATGGTAGACCCGAACCCCGGGCGTACTCGCGCTAGGCCTATTCGACATGGAGCGGGCCGGCAGTTAAACGCTTACTGAAATTTCTGGTCAACGTCATTGCTGCTGAGAAGTGGGTACATATAAGTGTTTTCCTGTCGTTCAGTCGTGTCCGACTCTTCGTGACCCTATGGACCATGTCACGCCACGCACATAATGTAGCTGCTCGTTTTCGTTTTTCGGCTAAGATACAGACAAGCGCAGCTGTTCAAGCCGTTACCTCATCGGGCGTCAAGTTCTCGCTCGGCCTCCGATCTGACCAAAACAAATCTGACGAGCGTCCGCTGATCAATTCAGTCGGCGTTGTGGGGCCGAAAACCTCATACGATGGCGGTAGGCGGCCGTGCTGGTATCGTCGCCGGTTTAATGCGATAGATTAGAGTGTCGATAAGATAACCCCACAGCCCACTTACTGTGACCGTGCCCATGCAGAAGAAAACATACCTTAGTATATAGGTATATCTTTCTGGTGCAGTAACATGTCCATCAAGCACTTCTGCATGAGGGACCACTGTGCCAATAGTCCGCGAAAAAGAAAAAGGGACGTGTCCTAGTGATATTGCAGCTTGCACTGGAGACGACGCTCCGTCGTCTATCCTCTTGTGACGTCACATGAGCATTTCAAAATGGTGGTCGTTCTCGGTGGGAGGAGTTTCCCGATTTCAATTTTTATCGCGTTTTTTGTAATATGCGCCACGCGCTAGGCACTAAAACTGCGAGTAGAACCTCCGACTTGTATATTGTTCGCAGAAGTATAAAACGGCAATAAACATCGAAGGATCCTGTCATCGCCCCTTTAACGTGCGCTGACATCGCACAGCACTCGGAAGCAGGGAAGTGGGAGTGAAGCGGAGAAAGAAAGAGGCGCCTCAGTTGAAGGGATACCACCTTGACTTGCCGCGGTGCGCAGTGATTAAGATGTCCGACTACTGTCCCGGAATACCCGGGTTCGATCCCAACCGCTGGCGGCTATGTTTCTACAGAAGAGAAACGGAGAGGCGCGTGGTCAATCCCCGCGTGGTCGAAATCACTCGTAGCTGCTCTTGCGCTGTCCGGTGCGCTCCTGTCGGCCCTTGAAAATCCGAGTGAGGGAGTGTGATTTTCGTGCCGGACCGTACCCATATCCACAGCAGGTCTCCAAGGTGAACAGCCTCTAGTCTCTAGACCAATGTAGGTAAGAGAAGTCGGCAAAACGGATCCGTAACCTTGGGAAAAGGATTGGCTCTGAGGGCTGAGCCGGTCGGGCTGGGGTCCAGAAGCAAGAATGGCACTGCACCGGGACTGGGCGAGGCCCGCCGCCATAAAAAGCGGTGCGGCCGAGCCCTGACCAGTGTCGGGACCTTCCTGTGGAAAGCCACAGCTGTGCTTATTCCGGGGGCTTCGTGCCCGAGGTTCTTGCTTCGGCCGGCAGAAAACAGCCAACTCAGAACTGGCACGGACCGAGGGAATCCGACTGTCTAATTAAAACAAAGCATTGCGATGGCCGTTGATCGGTGCTTGACGCAATGTGATTTCTGCTCAGTGCTCGGGATGTCAACGTGAAGAAATTAAAAAAAAAAGCGCGGGTAAACGGCGGAAGTAACTATGATTATATTAGCATAAGTTTCCTCCCATAGCCAGGCCCATGTCTCGCGAGGGCCCGTAAATCCAAGCCGCTGGGTGGCTGCAGCGGGACTACAACACGGGTGAGCAGACACCCGAGAGCCCTCCGCGGAAGCGCAGAGGACTCAGCTGTGACAGGTCAGCCTGGTGGCATTAACTTGTCATCGAGCAAACTAAGGCAGTAGTAGAATTTATGTCGTTCGTTCCTTTTTGGAAGATTCTTTAAACCCTTCCTGTCATGTAGTTCGGCGTAGAAGAGACCAGGAGGCGTACTTGAAGGTGATGATGGTAGAGCATATATTTACAGCATGACATATATATACCAAGTAAAACTGGAACATGAAATGAATTTACAAAAACAACACTCTGCGCTACTTTACTCTTCGACCTAACTGGTTAGAGCGTAAGCAGAACAGCCGCGTTACATGCCTACGCATGGAGCCCCAGCTCAGACTGGACTGAACTCTCTTGGATCACGTCTTATTTTACACCTTCACAAAACAAAGAAATAGGGGCGGTCATTTTCGGAGGCCAGCTCCACACATCAACTGTCCAATAAGGAAATATGCTAGATGGGCACCGCCCCATGGGTTGGCCTTAGCCTCTAACCCAGGGCCCCACTAGCAATACAAATTATAACAAACAAAGCACAGCGAAACTCTTTCCCCAGTGAGGGTGTCGAACCCTCTCCTCTCGGGAGACTTTCTTCCCACTTGTCTCGCGCACGCCACCGCCTCATCCACGCTGCCGCTGCTGGCTGAATCCTTTCCACAGTGCACTGCCCCGCGCCACCCGTGTTTACCACTACCAGCAACGACATGGAAAGGGAAAGATCAACCAGCCGCCATTCTGCAGACCTGGCGCCGGATTAAAGGGGAGCTTCTGGCTTGCCTGCTCTGAGCACAATACCCGAGTCAACTCCTGAATGCTTCTTCGGGCGCTCTTTTGTGGCATCTGCAGACAGAATAAACTTCCTTTCGCACTGCTCAAAGTCGCAGTGTAAAAAAAAAGGCCGAAGGGTCATTTGGGTGCTCGCTACCGGCCAGTACGAAGGGTGCCACACATGCGAGCACTCAGCAGCACGTTTCGCTACGCATGTTCCGAGGAATGACCTTCGGGCTAAAACGGTCCCACAAATCCGGCGCCGACGGTCCGGTCGGCTCTCCCCACCCGCGGCAGGCTTGTAGAAGGGGAACCGCTTCTACAAAACCAGAAGCAGACAGGCGGGTGGCGGCGCCGTGCAGACACACGCACCTGCAAGTGATTATCCTCGGGCGCGGCCCTACACGCCCCTTGCCGAGCTTGCTATCAGCTCGTTTATACTAACTCTTCACAAGGGCCGCACTACCTTCACGGCAGCAATGTCATTCCTGCTGGGGCGCCAATGTCTATACGTCACCGCGACACTCAGAGAACACATACACCGAAGTAAGCAAATCACAAAACACAACATTGGTAGCGTGTTTTTTTGGGCTTGTTGGTACATGATTCCAATACACTATAGCGCAGCAAAAGACGAGAGACGAACACCACGAGCGCTAACTAACTTCCAAGAAATTTTATTCTCCTGAAGCATCATATATAAACGCCAGAAAAACAGGAATCACATGTGCCAACAGTATCAATTCCTTAGAAAGACAAGCTCTTTATCTGAGAGGAGAATGGAAGGTGTGCTTAGACACGCGCATCCTGAACTATTTATCTTTTCGGCTTCAATGATTTCGCGCGTTACTCTTTCTCTGCTTTTTCCTATTACCACACTTTTATCAAAGAAAGGCTTACAGGTTTTTGACTTGCATTCGAGAATGTGGTCAACCAGCGATCCGCCTTGCCGGCCGTTTCTGACGTTGCGAGCGTGTTCCATTAGGCGCTCGTTCAGACATCTCCCCGTCTGGCCGATATAGTGTTTCCCGCATGACAAGGGAATTTTATATACAACACCTTCATCGCACGAGACGTACGGCTTCTGGTGCCTAATTGCGCACCCGCCCGCTTTTTTGGTGTTGGTTTCTTTCAGCTTGCACAACGTAGAAAGTTTCTTCGGCGCCGAGAACATTACGGTCGCATTTGCTCGTTGACCAATTCTTTTCAAATTGTGAGAAATCTTGTGCAGATATGGTAAAACAACAAGGTTTTTCCGTTCCCGAGGAACCGGATTTGGGTGGCATTGATTTTCTGGTTTAATTTTTTAAAGAAGTTTTTCGGCAACAGAAACTTGAACATGGGCGGGATATCCAGCATTAGTCAGCCTCCTGGACTGCTCTTGAAAACTATCGCTCATCATGTGTGGACAAGGTTTCCGGAGAGCATTTTGAAAACATAAATTGATAATACCTCTTTTCACAAGTTTAGAATGAGCGGAGTGATATGGCAGCATCGGCTTGTCGCTACGCGGCTGATAGGCCCAGCAGAGAAAGAGTAACGCGCGAAATCATTGAAGCCGAAAAGATAAATAGTTCAGGATGCGCGTGTGTAAGCACACCTTCCATTCTCCTCTCAGATAAAGAGCTGGTCTTTCTAAGGAATTGATACTGTTGGCACATGTGATTCCTGTTTTTCTGGCGTTTATATATGATGCTTCAGGAGAATAAAATTTGTTGGAAGTTAGCGCTCGTGGTGTTCGTCTCTCGTCTCTTGTGTCCTTGTCTTTTGCTGCGCTATAGTGTATTGGAAACAACATTGGTGCATGCTGTTGTCCAGGTCTGCTAAGCAGTCAGCAATATCACTCTGCAGAGAGTCCACATTCATGTACACAGGCGTACACACGAAGTCATATTGTTCATCGCGGCTCGCAAGTCCGCGCACACAACACTGACGACCCTAGTTGAATATCAGCGAGAACTCTCTTCCAAGTGTCCGATATATCACATACACAGCCCACCGCACCCAGCGTCGGCTGAGTAGGAACATTCACGCTTGTCTAAGTTGGCATGGTGGCATCGCTAGTTCTGACTCTCAGGTCAATCTGAGGAGCCATGGATAGCGCATCTGCATTTCCATTCCCGATGCCTTTTCTGTGTTTCACCGTTATGTTGCTACGCTGGAGGGCCAGCGCCCACGTATCTAATTTAGCCCCGTGTGGAGTGCACGTCATCAGGCGGTTGTCAGAGACGACATTGGCCTCAGCGCCAAAGAGCCCATGATCGAGTTTCTTTAGAGCGCAAATAATAGCGAACGCCTCACTCTCTCTGGTCGACCACCTCGCCTGAGTCGCGCCGAAGCGATGACTTGCGAACGCTATAGGCCTCTCATCTCACTTTTCCGTCGCCTGTGCCAAACAAGTCCCAGCAGCCGTTGCTGATGCATCAGTGAGCAGCCAGTATGGCTCGGGAGGTTGCGGAGTGCTCAACGCCACTGTTCTACAGAGCGAGTCATTCGGCTATTCTAATGCGCACTGCGCATAATCCGACCGCGGGATCAAGTTGGAGACTCCTCGCTTTGTCAGCGCCGTCAGTGGGCCAGCTATTTTATCATGCCCAGGCACATTCTCACATGCATTTCTCGAGCTCTCATTGCCGACCTGCACTGTTCGAAACCTTTCAAGTTGGCTAGACAACGAAACTGCATCTTCTCTCTCACTTGAATCAGCTTCCTCTCGTGGATAGTCGACGTTCAGTGCCTCGCTTACTTCGCATACCAGTGCCTCAGAATTCTGATTTTTTGCGTTTGCAACTTCTGCAACCGGCGGACCACAGACTTCAGTACGGGTATTAGTGCACGCCGCCTCACTGGTCTCATTTAGCAGTTGCCAGTTCTCTAACGACAGCAAACAGTTCACCCCATTGGTCAACTCATCAGTGAGGGCACATACTATGCCTATTTTTTGATTTTCAACGTTTCCTGGCTTAGATATTTTGATAGGAATCGTCGCCAACTTCGCCTGAATTGAGCTGCTGAAAGCCGACATTAGCTTCACTGTCCCTGATGGTTACGTCAGCTCTTGTGGTAGTATGCTCTCTCGTATTATGGTTATTTCACTACCCGTATCAAGAACTGCCTCTGTGCGAACGTCTCCACACACCAAGTCTACAAACTTAAGCTTTGATGAGGCTGCCTTCGAACTTTGCATCGGCACTTCAACTCTAGCAGTTAAACCCGTATTTTGGTTAACCACGGGTTCTTTTACCTCTGTCTGATCGACCAGCACGACCTTCTGCACCCTCTGCCCATTTTCTTGTTTCTGGGGCGGTTCATTTCCCGTTGCTTGCGGGCAATTCCTAGCAATGTGCCCCTGCCCATGGCATAGGTGGCATTTTAGTGTGCGCTTTTCAGCATTAATCTGTTTTTGGCTCACTTACTGTACTGGTACCGTAACCTGCTTTGTAGCCCGGCCTTTACCTTTTGCCTGCTCAAAGATTTGTAGAGCCTTTGATAGCTCTTTAGGCTTCAGCCAACTCTCCTTCGCGAAGGCGCACATATTCAATGCCCTCCGTGCTGAGACCTGCCTTAATGCGATCGGACACCATTAGATCGGTCAGCGCCTCTTTTGAGTCCACCTCTCTAGCCTGGATGAATATGCTAGGTACGTTTTCACGCGCGATACAAACTGAGCCCATGTCTCCTCCTTCATTTTCACAGCTTTCTCAAATCTTTCCAGGTACTCAGTCGGGGTTAGCTTTAGTTCACTCAGAACCGCTGCTTTTACGGCCTCATAGTCCGTAAATTCTGCTCCGTCGAGGTTACGAAGCAAGTACCGGACTCGCTCTGTCAGTGCTGGCATAATTAAATGCACTCGGCTACTGTACGGCTCGCTGAATGTAGCGAACAGCTTCTCCACCTCCTCAAACCACAGTGGCACATCAGCATCACATGACATTTTGTAGCCCTTAAGTACTTTCGCACACTGTGTTATTGAATCTAGGCCTATACCTCGCTCATCGCTCCGTCCCGACCCAAGAGGTGACAGTCGATCATTCGACAGCCCAAGCTCCATTTGCTTTAAGGCTAGTCGATCGAAGCTCCATTTCTACCTGTAACTCCATACGGCGAATAACCATCCTCTCTGTCTCGGCTCCTGTCGCGTCTAGTGACAACGTCTGCCTCTGGTCGCCGGCCTGTAACCTGCTCTCCACATTGTAATCACCCTACATAGTCACTACCTCACTCTGATCAGTAACCATTTCTACTCCGCCCTCTAGCGATTGCTGCTCCTGTTGAGAATTTGACCTCAATTCAATCTCGGATAAAATTCGATTTCTTTAGCGGCTAGCATTCTCCTCGTCTCAACCATAAGCGCCACAAACCAACCACCATGCCAGCTTCAACAAATGCAAGAAATCCCACTCACCCGGCGCAGATCTTTTGCTGTCTGCAGCCCAGAGCCCGGATGATGCGTCCGCTCCAACAGCGTCGGCGGCAGCCAAGGTAGAGTCGTTCCTTGACGGTTCCTTGCTGCGCCGTGTCGAATGGCCTGTGGTTGCCGGTGCGATGCTTGATCTTGTAGGTGAGACGTGCCGAACCCTGTCAAGCTGCGCCAGTAGAATTTATGTCGTTCGTTCCTTTTCGGAAGGTTCTTTAAACCCTTCCTGTTATGTAGTTCGGCGTAGAGAAGACCAGGACGCGTACTTGAAGGTGATGATGGGAGAGCATATATTTACAGCATGACATATATATATATATATATATATATATATATATATATATATATATATATACAGAGTAAAACTCTGGAACATGAAATGAATTTACAAAAACAACACTCTGCGCTACTTTACTCTTCGACCGAACTGGTTAGAGCCTAAGCAGAACAGCCACGTTACATGCCTACGCATGGAGCCCCAGCTCAGACTGGACTGAACTCTCTTGGATCACGTCTTATTTTACACCTTCACAAAACAAAGAAATAGGGGCGGTCATTTTCGGAGGCCGGCCCCACACATCAACTGTCCAATAAGGAAATATGCTAGATGGGCACCGCCCCATGGGTTGGCTTAGCCTCTAACCCAGGGCCCCACTAGCAGTACAAATTATAACAAAGCACAGCGAAACTCTTTCCCCAGTGAGGGTGTCGAACCCTCTCCTCTCGGGAGACTTTCTTCCCACTTGTCTCCTGCACACCGCCGCCTCATCCACGCTGCCGCTGCTGGCTGAATCCTTTCCACAGTGCACTGCCCGCGCCACCCGTGTTTACCACTACGAGCAACGACATGGAAAGGGGAAGATCAACCAGGCGCCATTCTGCAGGCCTGGTGTCGGATTAAAGGGGAGCTTCTGGCTTGCCTGCTCTGAGCACAATACCCAAGTCAACTCCTGAACGCTTCTTCGGGCGCTCTTTTGTGGCATCTGCAGACAGGATAAACTTCCTTTCGCACTGCTCAAAGTCGCAGTGTAAAAAAAAAGGCCAAGGGTCATTTGGGTGCTCGCTACTGGCCAGTACGAAGGGTGCCATACATGCGAGCACCCAGCAGCACGTTCCGCTACGCATGTTTCCATGAATGACCTTCGGGTTAAAACGGTCGCACAAATCCGGCGCCGACGGTCCGGTCGGCTCTCCCCACCCGCAGCGCGCTTGTAGAAGGGGAACCGCTTCTACAATACCAGAAGCAGACAGGCGGGTAGCGGCGCCGTGCAGAGACACGCACCTGCAAGTGATTATCCTCGGGCGCGGCCCTTCAGCAGTTATTTCGATGATGGGTGGATTGACTTTTGGTTGGTCACTGGGAGGGGCTGTGTCCTCCTGCGAGAGGGGTGCAACCATTGGCGATGAAGCCCGGAGGAATAAGGCTGGAAGCAATGGCGCGCTCCTGTAATCGAGAGAGGCCACGCCGGTGAATGCTCAGATGGCCGACTGGAACCTCGGAGTCTTGTGCACTCTGAGGAAGTCTATCCCACCAAAGTGGGATAGATTCTCGGGCTTATGAACAGCTACGGTGGGGCCCATTGAAAATGACAGCCTTTACCGATGATGTACCCTATCGAGAAACGGGACTTGGGATAAGGCTAGGGAGCTCCCGACTCCCAGTGATCCAAGGATGGAAGCCGCTGGAGTTGGAGATGACCACTACTCGTAGCGGCAAATAAGAGTCTGTTCACCCGCCAGTGCAGTCCAGGGATGGGCTGTGCCGGCCAAGTCTCTATGTAAGGACGCCGCAGGGAAATCCCCGCTGACTAATGTCATCAGGGGTAGGGGCAACCCAGCCCACGAGGAGACTTGGGGGCGCTGTTAGAGACTGTCTTCACTCCTCCTCCGGCGAACGCCAGGGACGTCCCGGGAAACGCTGAGGCCTTCGAGCGTCTCAGTAGGCGAAGAGAGTGAAGACGAAGCAAAAGCAGAACTGATGCAAGCACTCTTTGAGAGCCTCTCAGTAGTATCGCTGTGAGACCATTGGGGTGGGGGATGAGGCCTCCACTCGCGCTTCCGGTACGTAGGCGGTAGATCCTAAAGAGTTTTGCAATGGGGCCGGCGTCCATACCAAAGCGCTTACCAAAATTTGGTAGAATCGGGCTCTCGCGTGGAGCGTAGCACGAAGAGAGTTACCGAAGTCGGGGGCGCGATGGCGTCTGGCAGGGGTGCACGACATGGAAGTGCACCACGGGTGTTGCGATCCCGCGTGCCCGAGCACGTGGGTGCGACCCACAACACGACCAACGCGGTGGCAGTAGTTGACAAGTCCGCCACGCGCGGTGGGAGAGCTGTCAGGATTCGTTTTGCAGCTCGACGATGGCGAGACGTAAACTGGGACAAGAGCGGTCCCCGGCGTGGTGTCCGCCATTTTGTGAGACTTAGCTCTTGGGAAGGGGCTCGGCCTGGGTGAGTGATTCCATGTAAGCCCGGGGGATACTGTTTGGCGAGCTAAACTCTTCCTTGGGGATCGTGGTCGCGCTATCTCCACGTGGTGATCCCTGGCCCTGACAAGTTGTCTGCCTTGATCAGGGAGCGCTAGGAGACGACCTTTCAGGCGTTGTCAAGCCAAAAAACTTTGCGAAACCTTCTGTCTCAGTGAAACTCTTTCAGGCGTCCGGCCAAGGCCGAAGGCGACCTCATACACAGTGCGACGCGCCGCTTTCTTTTCTGTCTGCAGCTGCGGCTGCGTGGGCTTCGGCTCACTGAATCTTAGAGCGGGGGAAATAGAGATGTACACAATATTTGGCAGTGGTTTTTCCATCTGGCCATTTCGCCTAGCAGACCAAGGCATTAAATCCCCTCGCGTTATAAACGCTTTTGTGTCCGGTCTTGCTACCCTGAGCTCTGCTCTAAACAGCATCCAGCACACTGCGGGCCTCGTTGTAGCCTGGGCTTCAGCCTAAAGCAACGCCTCTGTGACGCCAGAAAAGGGAGGCTTGCCTCCAAGCGTTCGCTGTACGCCCGGGCTCCGAGCCCAAAGCAGCGGCCCTGGTGCACCAGGGAGGAGAGTCTCTTTCGACGGGTTCGCTGGTTGGCCCAGGAACTTTCCCTTAACAGCGCCCTCGGTTTACCGAGGTGGGAGCTCGCTCTGTTTGTTGGGTTCGCTGGTTGGCCCGGGTGCTTCGCCCGCAACAGTGCCCTCGGTCTACCGAGGTGGGAGCTTGCTCTTTTCTGGGTTCGCTGGTTGCCCGGGTGCTTCGCCCGCAACAGCGCCCTCGTTACCGAGGTGGGAGCTCGCTCCATTTGCGTTGGGTTCGCTGGTTGGCCCGGGTGCTTCGCCCGCAACAGTGCCCTCGGTCTACCGAGGTGGGAGCTTGCTCCTTTCTGGGTTCGCTGGTTGTCCGGGCTGCTTCGCCCGCAACAGCGCCCTCGTTACCGAGGTGGGAGCTCGCTCCATTTGTGTTGGGTTCCCTGGTTGGTCCGGATGCTTCGCCCGCAGCAGCGCCCTCGGTTTACCGAGGTGGGAGCTTGCTCCTTTCAGGGTTCGCTGGTTGGCCCGGGTGCTTCTTTTGCCCGAAACAGCGCCTCTGATCCTTCAGAGAGATCCCCTTCCATTGAACTTGTCCGCTTTCCTACTTCCACATCTTTGGTTTTAGTGTCATTTAGTGGGGATCTACAATAGATTCTCGGCCGAGCTATTTTTTTTATTTTGTGGGTGTTTTTTTTTGTCTCGGGGGACGCCCCAGTAGACATTTGTGGTGCATTGAGTATAGTTGGAGTTAAGTTAGTATAGTTGTGCAATAGTTGAAAATTTTTTTTCTCGCCCCGGCAGACGCGATTTTGGGCCAGTATGGCTTCCCCGAACTTTGTGCATGATTTCGTTGTAGGCAAAAGCACAGTTCCCGCAAAATTTCAGCTTGTAAAATCTGTGCAGAGCGCCTATCTTCCCGCGTGCGTCTTGAACAGCATTATTGTGATGTGCATGTTGCCCTGATGGTGTGGAAATGTCTAACCTGCGGGAGACTAGAATCCAGTTCGCAAGTGTTATCCTCACACTCGAGTGTCGGAAGAAAAAGGAACGGGACCAGTCCCAGATGCCTACAGATTGTTCGGTTTCGGATGGCCTCTCGAGTGGTCAGCCTGATGCCGTAGGTGCTTTTGGGGTTACTGCTGGTGTTGGGGCTGCTGCGGCTGTGCAGCAGTCCGCTTTGCATGACTGTGTGCCTTTGGGGTCGCTCCCTCTTCAAGAGGTTCATGCTTCCTTAGCTGATTCCCCCAGGGCGCTGAGCGCTGCTGGCGTTGATAAGGTTCACATGGCTGCACAGCAGCTACATGATTCTTTTGGTGTTTCCTCGGTTGCTGCTACGGACTTGGCCGATTCGATGGTTTGCACTCATGCACCTGCAGCCGCCGGCTCGTCACTCTCTGAGCCAGATGGGCAGAGCGGTTCAAATGCCATTAATCTCCGTGCACGGCCGGTTCGGCCTCCAAGTGTCAGTGGTTGGTGGACGCCAGAGGAACTAGAAGAACTAGCAACAGTTTAGCTCAGCTTGGGTCCTGCGATGCCTCTGCTGCCACCCTCGCAGCTAGGTACCAGTAAAGAACCGAGGCGGCTATCGGGCATGTTCGACGGATGTTGAAGTACTGCCAGATCCGAGAAAGGTTAAGAGCCGAGGCTATGGTGGCTGCGCAATCTCCCATCCAGGCCCCATCTACAAGCCATCAGCCTTCCTATGCTCACTGCAGATGGGCCGACTCTGACCTTGCGGCTTTGGCATCGGCCGAGGCTGCATTGGGTGCAAGCAGAAGAGTTAACAAGAATCTTCATGAAACATTTCCTTCACGTTCGGTGCAGGCAATCGCGCAGATTAGGCGTGATGACAGATTCGCGATGTCCTCTAGTTGGCTATGGAGGCCAGACTGATTCCACCGTCACTGCCGCCCTTGGTGCAAGCAAGTCCCTCTCCTCAGCCATTACAACTTGATATCAGAGAAGTGGAAGGAGAGCTTCTAGATGCCGGTTACACGAATCCCGGTATGGCCTCTGCAATATGCACTGGGCCGCTATCAATGCAAGATACTAATGCGTTACTTGACTTTTATGGTGTGCGGAGAAGGCCGCCAAGGACAAAAGAGCCCCGAGACATTCCCCAGGTGGAGTCCTATAACCGCAAACAGCGCAGGAAGAAAAGATATCTCGAATATCAAAGACTCTACACGTTGGGCCCTGCTGCTTTGGGAGATGCGCTTTTGTTGGGAGGGGAGTCGCCGGGCTGCCCTCTACCGGATCTGCATGGCCTTTAGGATGACATTTTTGGAGGGGATTCTTCCCCTGTAGAGCGCCCGGTTCACTCTGACTTCCAGTTGGAGGTTTCTGAAGATCTCTTCATGGCGGACGAGGTCTCGGCTGCTATGAAGAAACTCCAGGCAAAGTCAGCGGCAGGCCCAGATGGCCTTACAGTGCCTGAGCTCCGTAAGCTTCTTGCTAGTGTCCTTGCACTGATTCTCAACAATTGGTTTGCCTTTTCTACCGTACCATTGGAGATGCGAATCGCAAGGACGGTTTTCATTCCAAAGTGTGCCAATCCTAGCGGCCTAGGTGATTTCAGGCCTATTACGGTCTCGCATATACTATATAGGCTTTTTACAAAAGTCTTGCTGCAACGGCTTGCAGCAAACAACAAGTTCCATCGCTTCCAGGCTGGCTTTGCAGACGGGAACAGCACTTCGTCTAACCTGCTGCTCCTCCAGGCCATCATGCGCGCCTTCAAAAAGAAGCGGCACCCATTGTTTGCAGCCAGCCTGGATGTGCGAAAAGCTTTGGACTGTTTCTCACCTCGCTCTGTTTTCTGCCTTGTAGGAATGGGGGGTGCCTACCAGATACATAGAGGTTCTCAGGGAAATGTACCGCCACTCTACAACTACGTTCTGGTCAAACGGGATGACTGATGACGTCAGGGTTTCTGTGAGGAGAGGGATCAAGCAGAGCGACCATTTGTCACCCTTCCTTTTTAAATGCGTGATGGATCCCCTTCTCCAGGGGCTCAATGGCTCTACTCTTGGCCTCTCCATCGGCAGCTCATATTTGTCATGCCTCGGGTTTGCGGACGACCTACTCCTAGTGTGACACTTTGGAGGGGATCAAGGCCTTACTTCACCAGACCGAGGACTTTCAAAAACATTGGGTTAGCCTTGAATCCGCAGAAGACCCAGTACTTTGGTTGGAGGATTGATCATTCAATGAAATCGAAATTCAACTATGAACTGCCTCCCTTCACCATGGCCGGTAGCCTCGTTTTTCTAATCAGGTGTAGTGGACCCATTCGGTACCTTGGCTTAGATCTTATTGTCAACAAGGTCCCCAAGGTGGCCGGTGAGAAAATGGTGAAGTTGATGGAGCTAATTGCTGGTGCTGCACTGAAGCCATTCCAGAAACAGCACTGCATGCGACAACTGATCATGCCGGCCTTTCTTTAAACAGCCTCAAATTCTTTGGAAGTGGAATCGGAAGCCGGTAAATTGGACCGCCGCCTCGCACAGGCTGTCAAGAAGGCTTTGTATCTACCCCATAGCTTTCCCAACACCCATCTGTGGATGCCATCGCGCTGCGGTGGCCTTGTCCTGATCCAGCTAAGACGTGTGGCGCAGGCTGTCCTGCTGAAGGCCCTCGTCAGGCTATTGAGGCTCGGTGAAGCCGCAGTCGATGAGCTATTTGATCTAGTTCTCAACAAGAATTACAGACGCATCTCGGAGGCTTTCTAGGCACTACTGCGCAGCAAGACATCGCACGTGCAATAAAGAAAGACTCCTTGCAGTAGGGGAAGAGGCTGTAGGGAGGCTACAATAACAAGGATCTCTTCGCTCCCAAAACGCAGTTCACAGCTAATGCGTGGCTTTCCCATGAATCCAAACTCCTACGCGACGGGGATCGGATCAAGGCCCTCCACCTACGCTCGAATCTCTATCCAACAAGGACTCTACACAACCGCCATTCAACTGATCCTACAGATCGTATCTGCAGGCGCTGTAAAAGAGCCCCTGAAACTGTTTATCGCATCCTCCAGGAGTGCAGGATAATAGACCAACCGAGGACAACCCGATATAACTACCTGGCTCAGCAAGTTGAGCGGATGGTACGCGAGAAAAAGCGCAATGCAATCATTGCAAGAGAGAAACCATATCCTGCACCCACTGGTGCCCGGCTAAGGCCGGACATGATTGTCCAGGATGGAAATGAGGTCCTCATTGTAGACTTTGCTGTGACATAGGATACGAATGTAGCAATCCTTAAGAGCACGTGCGAACACAAGAGGCAAAAGTACGAATGCTTGAAGGGTCACTTTTCGGGGAAGACCATCTCCGTTTGGGGGATGGCATTCGGAGCCCGCTCCATATTGTGCAACACCACCATAGCTGCCAGACAAGCGCTGGGCCTTACGAGAATTGACCTTGGTTGGCTCTCTGCTAAGGCACTGCTGGGCAGCATTATTGTGCTCAGCAGATTCCGCAGCTTAGTTGTTTAGCGATGTTTTTTATTTTGCTGCTTGGTCAGCCATTTTAACCTTAGCGTTTTGTGTTTGTGTTCAGTTATCTTTACTTGCTTTCGTTCTTTAACTCCCCTCCCCTCTTTAACTCCCCTTTAACTCCCTTCTTTAACTCCCCTCCCCTCTTTTACCGGCTTTTCCGGCGTGTTGCGTAGCGTTTTACCCATTGCCCCCCGAGACTTACCACTATTTGCCTGTACATCGACAAAATTACTTTTTTTTCTTTCCAACGCTGCGGCACACCCTAGCGGGGGCTTGCAGTGCTGTCAAGTGGGCTCAATGACCAGTTATAGCGAAGCTCTACTTCGCCCACTTGGCCATGCAAACCCTATTTCTTTAGGCACATTCTCGGGGGGCTACCTTACCCTTACCAATTCAGGGACATTTTAGTTACTAGTCAAATGCCTCGTCATCTAATTAGTGACGCGCATGAATGGATTAACGAGATTCCCACTGTCCCTATCTACTATCTAGCAAAACCACAGCCAAGGAAACGGGCTTGGTAAAATCAGCGGGGAAAGAAGACTCTGTAGAGCTTGACTCTAGTCTGACTAGAGTGGGAGAATAATAGAGTCGAATGATGAGCTAGTTGGTCACACATCAGGAGCAGGTTGGTGTTACCTGCTCTGCTGCCTTCTTCCAAGAGATATGTGAGAGGTCGCGGGATACGGCCTCATTTCGGCGGGGTCCTCGTGGCCGTCAGTGAAATACCACTACTCTCATCGTTTTTTTACTTACTCGGTGGAGCGGAAAGCGGACCAATGTGTTGTCCACGCTTCTAGCGCCAAGTGCGGGTTCCCGTGATCCCTTCGGGGCGTTGCGGAAGGCCTGCACGATCTGTTCCAAGTACAGTGTCAGGCGGGAAGTTTGACTGGGGCGGTACATCTGTCAAACGGTAACGCAGGTGTCCTAAGGCGAGCTCAGCGAGGACAGAAACCTCGCGTAGAGCAAAAGGGCAAATGCTTGCTTGATCTTGAATTTCAGTATGATTCGAGACCGCGAAAGCGGGGCCCCTCGATCCTTTTGGCTTTAAGAGTTTTAAGCAAGAGGTGTCAGAAAAGTTACCACAGGGATAACGGCTTGTGGCGGCCAAGCGTTCATGGCGACGTCGCTTTTTGATCCTTCGATGTCGGCTCTTCCTATCATTGCGAAGCAGAATTCGCCAAGCGTTAGATTGTTCACCCACTAATAGGGAACGTGAGCTGGGATTAGACCGTCGTGAGACAGGTTAGTTTTACCCTACTGATGATTGGTCGTTGCGATAGTAATTCTGCTCAGTACGAGAGGAACCGCAGACTCGGACACCTGGTTCACGTGCTTGGTCGAGAAACCAGTGGTGCGAAGCTACCATCCGTAGGATTACGACTGAACGCCTCTAAGTCAGAATCCCGTCTAAGCATGGCAACGATATCGTATGTGCTTGCGGCGAAAGCGGGTGAGATTAGCGCCAGGTCGAGCTCGACGGGCAGTCGCGCTTGCCGGCTCGATGAAGCCAAACGTACCCAGAGAGCGTTACACCGGAGGCCGAGTTTTGGGAAGGCCACTGGTCACTCTCCGGGGCTCCGGCTGGCCTGAATCGGTGCAGCGTCAAATCGTCTGAAGACGACTTAAGTACCTGACGTGGTGCTGCAAGTCCCAGAATCTTTTTCTCTCTTTCTCCTTTCACTCCGACCTTCCTCCCTTCCCATACAGCGTGGTGCATGTGTCCACAGGACTGCGCCTTTCCTTTCCTGTAAATCAATTATTATTATTATGGCGAAAGGGAGAGGCGTACGCGTGCTGCTCGTACGCCTCTCCTTCGCTTCGAGCTGCTCGATCGCTTCGATCGCTTCGAGCTGCTCGAAGCGATAGGACGTGTTTTTCGGAGCTCCGCCAGCTCGAACGCTTGCACGCGGCCCGCATTGCCCGGCGCTGGCCTCCAGCGCCTAAGATTTTTTTTTACCCTGCCTTTACCTGGACATTTTTCAGCTGCTACTGATTCCCGGCTCCGGTGGCGGTTCCCGCTGGCGGCCTCCTGGGCCTGCTAGCGGTTTTCGAGCCGCTTTTTCGGCCGCTGCTCTTTGACATCGAGACATCATCCCGCTGGGCCTCGGTAAGCCTAGCGGGGCTTGCAAGGCCTGGCCTTATCCCGCTGGTGGCAGGGCGCGCGGTCCCCCGCGGCCGCACCCATGCCTCCAAAACGACCGCCGCCGTCCGGCTCTCCCGCGGGTTCGAGCTCGGACTTGGCGACTACGACGCACCCCGTATCGCCCGCGTCTTCGACCTCTTCGGAGACGCAGTTTCGAATTGCGCCGCAGACCGCGGGCGAGTCCCCGTTCTCGGACACGGGGGACAACATCATCGCCGCGGTCCAGGATCAACCTCCTACCTCTGCGACACCGCCGCGGGTCGACACTGCCACCGCCGACCCGCAGTCCGGTGAGCGACCTCATCGCGAGCCGTCTCCGCGGGGCGAATCGCGGAACGAGCCGCGCGCTGAGGAACCGGCTCAACCGGAACTACCGACGTTCCACTGTGCGAGGGCGGACGGGGCGCCGCTCGCGGAGCGCCTCGACATGGGGTTTTCGGCAATGCCCGACTTCGCGGAGGTGACGAGGGTACAGGATGACCTCGTCAGGCTCATTAATGCTCCTGAGAGCAAAATGAGCCTCCAGCTCCGCACCTCAGTTGCGGGCCTCTTCGGCGTACTCGTCGCACGCTGTGCGGAGTACAAGTCCTTGGCGTCCGATGCCCGGGGGCGCGCCGCCGTCCTCCGCGAGATGTGGGCGTCCGAGAGGAAGGAGTCCTCGGAGGCTCGCGCGCGGGCGGCGTCGGCAGAGGAAAAACTGCGGGCACTATCTGCGAGTTCTGCGCAACCATCATTTGCCGAGGTCCTGCGCGCCTCACCAACCAGCCCGGAACGATCAGCTCAAGCATCCGCCGTTCACGTACCACCGGTTGCACGGCAAGTTAATCACCACGTTGCGTTTTTAACTGCAACATCCCCAAACACGACAACCGTCGCGCAGGTCATTCAAACGCTCAAGGCAAATATCGTTCCCGAAGACGAGGGCATAGGCCCCGTAACAATTAGGAAAACTGTAAATGGTGTCACCGTCTTGGCACGCGACCGCACTACGGTTGAGAACCTTAAAACTGCGGTTCAAAGAAATCCAGTAACAAACAACGTTATGACAATAAGAGTGGCCGAACGGCGCCGGCCGCACATCCGGATCTGGGGAGCTGATCCCGATGTAGCGGACGATGCCGTCGTCAACAACATAATTTCGAAAAATATAGACTTAAACTTAAATCCCGAATCCACCGAGCGGCGATATACGTTTAGATCGCGCGACGGCTCCAAAACACACGTTTTGGCCGTTGCACCAGACGCCTTTAAAAGAATCATAGAGAAAGGCCGAATTAACATCGGATGGTCTTCGTCGCAGGTCTGCGAAGACCTACATGTGCCCATGTGCACGTTCTGTGCGGCGTATGGGCATTCGCGGAGAAATTGCCGAGCTGCTGCGGACGCAAGCAGAGCTACCTGCACTCGCTGTGCGGGAGCTCACATTGTTGCCGACTGCACAGTCTCGGACGGCGACGCCTCCGTCGCGTGCGCGATATGTCGTCGCGCCGGACGAGAGGGTCCGCCGCATAGGGCTGGATCTCGCGAATGCCCCATACTAGCTGCGAGAATGGCTAGAATGCGAGAACGAACCGACTATGGCCCACCTCCTTAGGAGCAGTGCACATGGGACGGGGGGGCGAGGGACCGTGCATATTCTTTTCACAATTAGCAGCACCTGGCGCAGCGCAAGGCGGTGCGCGCGCCAGCTCCACATTTTGTCAAAGCCTCTTCCTCTTCTTCAGAACGAATTTTCTAAAGCGTGCCGTATTTCTATTCCTTTTCTTCTTTCACCTCTACCGTTAAAAACACAAAAAGGCGCTCACATTAATTTTTCTTTTTCAATGTTTCACACAAACCTATTTATTCTATTTCATTTCTCTTCAGCCTTAATTTTCCGTACTAATCAGGTCGTGAGCGTTCGATTTCAAACTTTCCTGCTTTTGTTTATTCTACAGCATTCCGCACGCTCCACACCAGGTTTTTGCTTCGCACGGTTCCCTCGCTCCTCAGTCAAGAGATACGCGCCGCTCGGTGCGTTTGCTACCATATTTTTCAACCACGCACAGCGATGGCGCCTTGCAAAAAATAACTAAAATATTTTTAACCCGTTCCAAAATTACATTCCTGGCCACATTCTATATTCGTTCAATTATTTTTCCTCGCTACACCTATCTTAAAAACTGTCATTTTTCCCCAAATTTCTCAATCGCAAAGACGCTAATTGTAAACAAACCTCAGAGTATGTGTGGTCAGGTATCATCTCTGAGACGTGTATCTGTGTTTTCCAATTTATTTCATTCCCCCTTCACTCCTTTTTCTTTTTTCCTCATTATTATTAATTCCCACCCTTATTTTCTCTCCTCCAGAACACAGATGCGCGTCTTAGGTATCGCAATGAGTCGTTTCCCCTCGTGTTCTTACCCATTAGCACCTGATCGGACTGTTTCCAAATTGCAAAATCGTAACATGTTTTCCAAATTCCTATTCGGCCTCTCACTTCTAGCATGACATCCCAAATTTCCTTTTCAATTATACAGGCAAATTTAGATCACTGCAAAAACGCCACTCCAACATTATTAGATCGAATCCGAGAGGCTAATTTCGATTTCGCACTCCTCTCGGATCCCTACACGAGGGGAAACGACATTCCGGGCATCCCTGAAAATTATTTGGTTTTCAAGGCGCCATCAGCACCTAGGACAGCCATCGTCGTTGCCACAAATCGTTTCGACATCTTCCCATCGTTCATCTCTTCTCGCGTAACATCGATCACTTGCTCGTCAACAACGGCATCATTTACACTCATATCAGCATACGCTCCACCGCACACTCCAATGACACCTACCCTGAACGACATACGACAATCACTCATCACAACGTAGGGAACACCTGCGGTGGTCGCTGGCGATTTCAACGCCAAGCACACCGCATGGGGTCCGGAACTCTGCGATGCGAGGGGCGGAGAATTCCTAAGCTTTGCAATGAGTTCCGGACTAATAATATTAAACGATCCGTCTTCCCCTCCAACTTATACAACACCCTACACAGACAGCTGGATAGATATTTCACTAGCTACACCCATATTGGTTAGGGCAGTTTACACATGGACAGTCACAGATACCAGAACATTTTCGGAATAAACACATTGAAATCCGATTCGGCCATTCACCGCACGTAAAAGAGCGTCGCTTAACATACAGAGACACAACAAGATTAATACATTCACTCTCTTCCACACGATTCATGGATGCCGTTGTAGGGGCAAATTTGGCTTCATCGGCAGCATTAGATTTAATTCTTCAAAAATTTCAATCTTTATTCGATCACTTTAGAAAACGAAATTTATCAACCACCCGTCAGGATTCTCGACATTCAATGGACAATTCGAAGCAGTGGTGGACCAGCGATCTGACCGTCGAGCGCTCCAGGGTGCGCGCCTTGAGAAGGCGCTACCAAAGAACACGTGATATGGAAATGCGAAAATTTTACGGTGACATTTATTACACCGCATTGGCAAACTTTCGTTCAAAAGTATCGGACGCCCGAAATTCGTTCCTCCGCGAATTGGCCAGACGATCCTTACAATCAGGCATATTCGGGCGCCCGTATAAATTAGCTTTCAAAAAATACACAGCACCCATTATTCTTCCTTCGGTGGAGCGGCCTGACGGCACCATGACATCGTCGGTGCTGGAAACAGCACAGACGAATTGTTGGACGGTCAGGTCGCATCGGATTCAAGCGAAAACAACAGCGACGCTCACAGACGGATACGTATCGCTGCGGCATCCCCGTCCCTCGGAGGACCGGACGACGCCCCATTCACGCGCGACGAAGTGGGCATGGCGGTGTCCCGCGTCGTGCCGGGAACGGCGTCGGGTCTGGACGGGATAACGCCGCGTGTGGTACGCGAACTCTGGGAGCGTCACCCGAATTTCTACCTATTTATATTTAACGCGTCCCTCAAGCTTGGCCATTTCCCAGTGGCCTGGCGAAAGGGACGCATAATCTTCTTGCCTAAGCCAGGTCGCCCTCCGGAGATGACCACATCTTATCGGCCAATAGTAATGAATTCAACTTTCGGCAAGGTGTTAGAGCGTCTGTTGTACGGGCGCTTGTACCACTTTCTATCGCGATGCAAATTACTACATTCCAACCAATTCGGTTTTACCAGACAGCGCGGAGCCGTACAGGCTCTACACGCGCTCGTCTCCAAATTACGAGATATAAGGAATAGCGGCCAATACGCACTTCTTATATCCATAGATTTCCGTGGCGCATTTGACAGTGTGTGGCACCCCTTGGTCCTGGCTTCGCTCGGTGACTGGGGGTGTCCGAGGAACCTCTGTGCACTGCTGCGGTCATTTCTATCGGACCGAGAGGTGGTATTCCGCTCAGAGGCGGGAGACGCGGTCGCGCGTCCCACCTTGGGCAGCCCACAGGGTTCCCCACTGTCGCCACTTCTGTGGAATATAGTCGAGCGCGGTCTGCTCGAGTTGCCCATGCCAGAGGGTGTATCGGTGCAGGCATATGCGGATGACGTCGTCATCCTTGTGCCTGCATCCGAAAGAAAGCTGTTGACGCAATTGGCGGAGAATGCTCTCGCCAGAGTTGCGACATGGGCGGAGGAGGCGAGAGTCACCATCTCACGAGAGAAGACAGTGTGCGTCCTTATTGCTCCCCCCAGGGGTGGAATGGGGCGCACACTTCCCACCGTAAGGCTGGACGGCGTAAGATTACAATTCAAGCCGTCCGTAAGAATCATCGGTGTGGTCTTCGATCGAACTCTCTCTTTCATACCTCATGGCGACATGCTCAAAGAGAAGGCCGAGATGCTTGCCGCGCGCCTCAACACTTTCATGCGGCTCAGCGGTACACCGGCACCGGATCAACGAAGAGCACTTTACCGCCAGGTCGTTCTTCCTTCACTCGCATATGCGTCACCCGTTTGGTGGACGGAATCGCCCCATTCGGGACTGCGTGCTCGGCTGCTTTCAGTGCAGCGTGCTCCTTTATTGGCACTAACGGGAGCTTATTCTACAACGAGCACCAGGGCGCTCCAAATTTTGCTGCATGCGCCGCCACTCGCTTTGGATCTAGACAGATTCAACGCAGAGTTCGCGCTATTTACGCAGCGATCTGACGTCACTTTTGGACGAAATACATACCGCGCATCGGAAGTGGCGAGACCTTTCGACGACTCTCTCGAACACCCGGCAGAGGTAGTTTCGTTTGCGTACGTCCGGTTGGACGTGGAGGCGGCGCGGGCGTCGGCGTCGTCGCCCGTTTACCACGTCTATACAGATGGCGCATTTACCTCTGTCTCGGCCGGAGCGGCGTACGTCGTTATGTCACCAGCAGGCCGAATAACATCTGTAGGCCGCTTCAGGGTGGAAGGAGCAACTTGTGCATACGGCGTGGAACAAATAGCGTTTGAGCAATGCCTCCGCTATATACAGGGTCTGCAGGGATCGACACCTGTGTATATTTACACAGATTCTTTGTCGATTCTTGCAGCTCTAGCCGCACCAAAAACATTAAATACCAAAATTTACGAAATCAAGCGTTTGCTTAAATCTATTATCACACGGAGGCCGATCAGACCCTATCACGTTCCTGCACATGCAGGCGTGCTAGGCAACGAGCTCGCGGACATTGTTGCATCGCGAGCTCACAGGTCGAGCCGGACCAGATTGGCATTAGCTTCGAAAACTGTGGTCCGTGCCGAATTCCGCCGGGTCGTTGCAGCGAGATGGGCAACATGGTGGAAGGAAAATAACGAGGGAACCGGAATATTTAATTTCATTCCGGACACGTATAATTTGCCCACCTCGTTTCCTCCTGTGAAGCCAATTATTCATCTCACTACTGGTCATGGCCGATTCCCTCATTACCTTCATCGGTTCGGCCTTTCACCATCGTCGCGGTGCCCTTGCGGTGCCCCAGAGGGCGACGTCATTCATTGTCTCACGTCATGTTCATTAACATCAACACATCGTCAAAACTTAAACCCGCCGGCTCCTCCTAACCATGACGCAAGAGTTTGGCGTAATTGGCTAGATTCCAAAAGAAACTGTGCGTGGTTGATTCGGCTTGTTAAATTTATTAGCTCCAATTTACCAGATTATAAACGCCAAAATTCAGTCAATTATTAGATTCGTATTTTTATTTTATTTTATTTCTCCATTTCTTTTATCTTTTCTTGTTTCTTGTAACATCGCAAAATTCAGTCTTTCTTTCAGGGCCAATCAGGCCAAATGAGGTGAGCACTTCTGTGCTCGCCCTGACAAGAATCAGTGAACTTGCGATTTAAATTTTGTAAATATTGTATATAGTGTATATATACGTATAAAATGTACACTTGTAAATACTGTATATAGTGTATATATATGTATATAATGTACATACACCCATTCTTTATATATATTTTGTATATAGACCTGTACATACCGAATGTACAAATTATATTAATGTACATACTATAACATTTCTCTCTACATTTATATAATTACTCCTTTATGTTATCCTTCTTTTCTCTTCCTTCTGTGTTCCTCTTCTGTTGTGTTCTCTCTTCAATTTCTATTTACAGATCGCTCCGGACCTCCTCTTTTGAAAAGTCGCAGAAATCATCCATCCTTCCAACAACGCAAAATTTATTTGGAAAATAAAATTAGCTGTTTTTTCTTGGGGTAGGGGGACGGGGTTGTCTTTGTATACCTTTATTACCTATGTTTCTAGTATATGTACCTAATATTTAAATTTGGCACCTTCAATGATTATTATCCCCCAGAAAATAAAATAGCTCTGCGAGGCTAGCCCACCCTATGTGCTCGTTGAACCCTTCGGACACAGACGCGTTACCGTGCCCACTTTTATTTTTACAATTGGCTTTTTCCACCAAAATAACTCTTTGGCCGATTGGGCCCTATTCATTTATTTTTGATTGGTTTAAGCCTGATATAGCTTAGCTGGTGCAGGCTTTTCTCATTCCGCTTTATTTTTTGAATTTATTTTCCAACATTGTCAGGAATGAGACTTTGGATTGGGGCGGTACATCTGTCAAACGGTAACGCAGGTGTCCTAAGGCGAGCTCAGCGAGGACAGAAACCTCGCGTAGAGCAAAAGGGCAAATGCTTGCTTGATCTTGAATTTCAGTATGATTCGAGACCGCGAAAGCGGGGCCCCTCGATCCTTTTGGCTTTAAGAGTTTTAAGCAAGAGGTGTCAGAAAAGTTACCACAGGGATAACGGCTTGTGGCGGCCAAGCGTTCATGGCGACGTCGCTTTTTGATCCTTCGATGTCGGCTCTTCCTATCATTGCGAAGCAGAATTCGCCAAGCGTTAGATTGTTCACCCACTAATAGGGAACGTGAGCTGGGATTAGACCGTCGTGAGACAGGTTAGTTTTACCCTACTGATGATTGGTCGTTGCGATAGTAATTCTGCTCAGTACGAGAGGAACCGCAGACTCGGACACCTGGTTCACGTGCTTGGTCGAGAAACCAGTGGTGCGAAGCTACCATCCGTAGGATTACGACTGAACGCCTCTAAGTCAGAATCCCGTCTAAGCATGGCAACGATATCGTATGTGCTTGCGGCGAAAGCGGGTGAGATTAGCGCCAGGTCGAGCTCGACGGGCAGTCGCGCTTGCCGGCTCGATGAAGCCAAACGTACCCAGAGAGCGTTACACCGGAGGCCGAGTTTTGGGAAGGCCATTGGTCACTCTCCGGGGCTCCGGCTGGCCTGAATCGGTGCAGCGTCAAATCGTCTGAAGACGACTTAAGTACCTGACGTGGTGCTGCAAGTCCCAGAATCTTTTTCTCTCTTTCTCCTTTCACTCCGACCTTCCTCCCTTCCCATACAGCGTGGTGCATGTGTCCACAGGACTGCGCCTTTCCTTTCCTGTAAATCAATTATTATTATGGCGAAAGGGAGAGGCGTACGCGTGCTGCCAATGCATGTTGTTAAGTATGGCGACAAGGAGTCAGAAGCGGGAGCTGACGCTTTGGACCGCAGAGTCATTAAATCCCGACCGAAAGAGGGGGAGCGGTCAAGAACGACGACGACGAGACGCCACTTGAAATGGTCATCATAAAAAAAAAAGGCCAATGTCTTAGCTCAGCTATGCAAGGATATACGTAGCGAGATGTATGTTTCCTTGGCTGAACTTGTTGTGGTCATTAATGTTTAGAAATGAGAGACAGCTTTATTTATGCCATAAGGGGCACTTTAGACCACTAAAGTACCATGAGGTGAAAGCGTCTGTAGCGCGGTGGTCTGAAGCCCTCCACTACGGCACCTCTTTCTCTCTGTTTTCACTCCAACCTTCCTCCTTTTCCTTACGACTCGGTTAAGGTGTACGCAGAGAATTGTGGCAGATATTGCGCATTTTCTTTCCTGTAAACCAATTTGAAACGCCTCTGACGCCTGCTGCACTGGGTTTGCTCCTATATGCTGTAGGTGCGGCGTTCGAGGAAGCGCCAAATGAATGGCGCCGCACGGACGCCTGGATCGAACGCCCGGCGGGGTCAACTGAATGCGTTTAAATTATCCACGTACGTAGCCACGTAATTATGACCTCCTCAAACAGCCTACCCAATTAAAGCAATGGCACACAAAAAGAAATATCGGACAAGATTCTTGGTCTGAGGTGGTGAGCCTGTGACTTCTTTCGCAATAAGAAAGAACATTAAAAATTAGGTTACACAATGGTCTCTTCGAACTTAGCCTGATATTATTAGCTATGCACGGCTAGCCTGGCTCGTTCGCATCGCTGTGCACCAATGAGCAGCTAACCCGTGAAATCATTTGCGAGATATTCCGAAGTAAATAAACAGCAAAGGAAGAACTATATGAGGAGAGCATGTTGCCGGGCTAGTTGGTGATCCATTAAGTAAAAAATTTAGCGCAAAAAAAGAACACAAAGGACAAAGAAAAACACATAAGACGCTTGACGAGCGCTAAGAAGGCGGAGACACACAAAAAGATGGGCCCGCTGTACTAGAAATGCAATTGAGGAGAGCATGTTGCCGAGCTAGTTGGTGATCGATTAAGTAAAAAATTTAGCGCAAAAAAAGAACACAAAGGACAAAGAAGAACACATAAGACGTTTGACGAGCGCTCGTCAAACGTCTTATGTGTTCTTCTTTGTCCTTTGTGTTCTTTTTTTGCGCTAAATTTTTTACTTAATGAAGTACTATATAGCCACCGTAATACAACATGCCAACGAGTACAAATGTTCGATTAACCTGCATCAATCGTCACAGCCAAAATAATTGCGTAACAAAAAACAACGAAATTGCTCTACATCATCAGCTCACCAAGAAGCTTATTCATTATTATAATTACACGGGCAATTCGAGTCCGCTAGGATCTAATTAGCGACTTGTGCCCATTACTCACTCGATCACTTAAGATCATGATTGTTCAACCTCTGAGCAAGAATTCATTTTATTTCATAGGAACTTTCTAGGTCGGACTCGGCAAGATGCGAGTCCGGACTCACTCACGACTCAGATCATGATCTAAACGTGAGTCTAGACCCTCAAACTGAGATCATAATTTGAGTGTGAGTCCGGACTCACTGCTCAGATCGCGATTTGAGTGCGAGTCCAGACTACCTCACGACTCAGATCATAATCTGAGTGTGAGTCCAGACTACCTCACGACTCAGATCATAATCTGAGTGTGAGTCCAGACTACCTCACGACTCAGATCATGATCAGGATGTGAGTCCGCACTCACTCACGACTCAGATCATGATTTGAATGTGAGCCTGAGTGAGTCGACTCATACGTGAGTCCGCCGACCTATGCACCTAACCGAGGCTTTCGTCACCTACCAGCAACCTTGCGAGAACGGTTTGGGCGAGAACTGTACGGAACTGAACACCCACTCAAAATATCAATTCCGCAGCATTTTGTGCACGATTAATGGTCCGCAAAAGTGGAACTAAACTGCACTGGTGCGGTGAAGCTACTGAAAGCCAGCGTGAAAGAAAGAATATGCGCTGCTTTTTCAAAGGCGGCCGTGGCATATAAAAAAAAAAAAAAAACACTTCTTTTTGTCATATGATGCATCCAGAGCTTTGGAGCATGTGAACTAAGGTACTTTAACACTTCTGTAATACTTCTGTCACACGGGCAAGTCCTAACTCCCTTGAACTTCTTTTCTATAAAGGACCACGTAGGGAGTTCAACCCCAAAGGAGTTGTCACCGTGTCACACGGCTAAGAACAAGCTTCTCAGAGGGGTCGTCGGTGTCCCATTAGGCGCTGTTCATTTTGTGTATGCATATAAAATAATCAAGTTAATAACATATGTGAAATAATTTTAGCTGCTTTCTTTTCAACAGTTTGAAATGAATTTTAAAATATAAATGTAGCTTCATTCATATGAAAGGAATGCGCTGTTACTTTTACTAGCATACCGGGTTTGTCCTTTATGCTGGCCACAATGTGCTGGCAAAATTCTTGCGTGTATGCTTGGATATTTGCGCATTTAAGTTTTTTCATGCCTTACATTGTGCTACAGTATTAGAACTAGTTACAAACGCAAAATTAATGCATAAGTGTTTCTTTTAAAACCTGCACTGAAGCTCATGGGGAATCAGAGTACTCCCTTTATCTGCTCGAGGGAGATGATTGGAACTCCTTACGCTGGAACTTCCTTAAACTTCCTTTCCTAAAAGAATGCTTTGTGGCACGGTGCGTATTTTCATTGAGATAAAGAATACCTTGGTTGAAGGGAGTTAAAAGGAGTTCAACCATACCCGTGTGACAGCAGTATAATACTGGAAAGTTTAGCGCGCGTTAGCAGTTCGCATCCCCATACCAATGGATCGTGGTCGCCACGCGCCTGTGCATTTCGCGAAACGGAGCTGGGTCTCCCATGTTAGATGTGGCTCGAGACCCCATCGGTAGCGTTGGCCTGCGGCTCCGTGGCTCGGCGGAAGGCATCAGCGGTCCCGGCAAAGACGAGACGTCGACTAACAAAACAACGTTTAATACAGCATCGCGTAGGAACGGGCAGAGAAGCCGGCCCGGAGAGAAAACTGACACGCTCGCAAAGCAGGTGTTGTCCCTGCGATGTCTCTGAAGTCTCTCTCGCAGCGGAAACAGCCGCTGCTTTTTATACGCTCGTCAGTTCAGATGGAAAGGGAGAAGAATTCATGGCAAGCTCTGATGAAGCTCTGATGACTCTGTCACGATGGCGCGACAAAAACTCCTTCACCTCCTGTTGACGGGCGAGGAGGTGCTCTCTCCCTCAAGCGCCGGGCTTAACCAGTGTTTGCACACACATGACGGCACATGTAGTTCAGCACGTCGGATCATGCCCGCGGGAGGAAGCGTCGGGCGGCTGATTGCACGGGGCTGAAATTGCAAGGTCAGGATGTGCAAGGATAGCAAGGTCAGGACCGCGCAAGATCAGGATGCGTTCTTTCGTACACGCGATTTATCTTTATCTCTGTCCGCGTGCGTGAGTGTTTGTGCTCGCTTTCTATATTTTAGCTATAGTCTAATAAAGCTATTGTTCCGCTAAATAATCGGTTCCTCTCATTGCATAAATCATCACGGCATACAATATAGTACTCACGTTCATCCACCTTCTTCATAACCAGTCTCGCACAAGTCACTTTGCATCAGAACAATTTGGCTTCACATTGTGCGCACTATTTTCTACAGAAAGTGAATAAAAATTAGCGCTGCATTTTAGCGCTGCGTATCTGGTGCCGCGTTTATGCATTCCTCGCTACACACTCGAAGGTCATCACAAAAGCATACTAATTGAGCGTCCTCATCGATTAACTTGCAATAAAAAGCTGCATAAATTCTCATGAAACCTTAGTTTTTTATTCCATTACTCATTGTCAACAATCACGATCCATTAAATTGTTCTCGTTCATTCATCTCTGGCTGCGCTGAAAAACCAGCGAAGCGCTGTGAGCGCGCTGATTCCACTATCAAGCCCATAAAATGCTGACAGTCCGAAAACAGAGAACTAAAATAACTGATAAATGTAAGGTTTTGCGTAAAAATGCACAACTTTCTTGTACCTCACTCAAAAGTCGAAGTCATTTCTGTTTTCTGAGCTACAGAGATGCATGCAGGCACTACTCTTGCTCTTTCGACACGTAGCAGAGACTGACACGTCAGCGATTGTAGAACAATTTAACCTTCAAAACAGAAAGTAAGAGCACAGCTTTTTGTTGTTAAAGTGGAAAAGACATGGTGGTAGACAACGAAACATGCACAGCTCGCTTCATCGCAGGGTATAAGTGATCCGTCAATCCGCAGGCATTACCGCGCTGTTTTCACGCTCTTCCTCACTGCAAACAAGGATGAAGAAGGAACAGGACGCGGAAAAGAGGTGAGCAACAAGTGAGTGATATGCGTTTAAATAAAAAACATTTGCCGATGAATACGTCACTTCCTAATGTGAAATTTGAGCGCAGCTCATCAGCTGTTTCACCTTTTCGGTAGATTGAGGCAAAGATTTCGAGCAAGACATATATGTACAATTACAGACAACCTTTTTATTTTCGCACATAATCCTTCAAGAAACACTCCACTAACAGTTCTTGACTGTCATGGAAGCTTTGTGGTTGGAGAAATGAAGAGAATAATTAAGTTATCAGAATTTTGCGGAAGGCAGCGCGTGTGCACATAGGAACGTTGCGCTGCGAAGAGATAGCAGCGACTGACTGATGCCGCTGACGCCGCCAGCGAGTCAAGTCAACCTGACTCTTTGTTTCAGCTTTGGGATGCCGCACCACCAGCCGTGGCAGAAATGTGACCCGCTGATAGCGAGCCGGCGCTTCGGCAACCGGAGAACCCCGCCGCCACCACGCAAGAAGGAGGGGGGGGGGGGGGGGGTAAACGCAGTGATGAACGGTGGCGGCAGGAGCGCGGGCAGCAATCGGATAACACGTGCGGTCACCGCCAAGGGGGAAGAGGGGGGGGGGGGGGAGGAGGCGTGCTGCCCCGGCTGCGGAAAACGCAGGACCAGGAGCCAAAGCGCTGCGCTCTAAAAAGAAAAAAAAAAGAAACATAAGCGAGCACCAGCAAAATTTCGGTTCTTCACCTCGGTGCATGTCTATTTGGCTGAGGACGAGTAGCAGACGTGAAGGCGACTGACGATGACGCACAGAGCAACAAAGAAACTCTACTTTATAATAAACAAACAATAACAAACAAATATGCGTACAAGGCGGTTACAAACTGATTTAACGTGTAGGAGAATTACCGGGTGGGGGTATATCTAGCATCTCAGCTCGTGACCCATAAAGCGCAATAGATGAACACTGTTTTCGAACGCGCAAGACAGCGTTTCGAATCTGCATTTTGCGTGTATACTCTTTTGAGCCCACCCCCTCCCCCTTCCTTTTTTTGTTTTTGTTTCCAAGGGCTAACACCACGAAAATTATTTATGTGCATCTAGAACTGTGTTTTCTATTAGGTTTGCTTTCGAGCCACAACTTAAAACTCAATTTCTCACACATTTTTTTTTACACCTTCAAATAACAATTTCTTGCAAACAAACCATACATTCCATCGAGATGCACGTTACATTTGGGTCGCACTATGAGATCCCTTGGAGCATAAATCTCCGCTTGTAATACTAGTAAACGAGCCAGAATGCGAGAGCCAGGAGTTGATGCACTCTCACCTTTGCGCATGCGCAGAAAACAATCGCGCTTCGGCGAATGTCAAGCGGTGTCTGGGCGATGCGGAGTTCAAGTTACGCATATCACCGTGACGGGAAATACTCAGCGAAGGAAGGATAAAACTTTGCACGTTTCGTAGCTTCGTTTCTTTTTCTTCGTTTGTTGTTTGTGTTTTCGCGCTACTATGCGTATGCTAAAGCGATTTATTATACAAGCACTTTTCCAGGTATTATTTATCTGACATAACCTGAGGGCTTTTTAGGTGAAGGGCTTTCCATAGGTGGCGGATTTAGAGCATGGTGTCATTAGGAAAACCGCTCATTGTCTTTCTTGAACAGGATTTGTGAATAAGACGCTTGTACTGTTCCAGTCCTGGACTATTTTGGCAAAACCAAATGCGTGAGAATGGGCCGTGGTGTGAGCCCGAGGTGGATACACGGCCTTAATCTGGCCTGCACTTCCTGAGCAACGATGAGTTGGTTCAACAAGGGGCAGAGACACAGTTCTGCGATTTTACGGCGCTTCTGAAGGTTAGGCATTCCTGCATTATTCTTAAAAATGACACTGGTGAAGTACCCGACTGCCTAGAACGAACAGCACGGTTTAGAATGGGTTTAATATTGTGTCGAGCTGAGCGGAATCTTACATGGCAGACGCATATCCTAAATTCAATCGAATTAGTGTTTATGAGCTAATAGTTTTAACTGAGGGAGGATCTAGGTTTAAATTGCGCGGAAAGTAGCCGCGGGAACCCAGAGTTGTCAATTATCTTCGTGACATGAACTGACTGAGTAAGGTATTCTGAAATGTTCATACCAACTGAGGTCTGATGCAATTGATCCATTTAGAAGATAATTAATAGTCAGGCAATTTTTACGTGCAAGGAAGAAAAGGAAGGATCACCGACCTTTCTTGACATCACTCACCCTGCTTTAATAAATCAGCTTGAAAAAAAAATGGGATCCGCAGCCTATTAATGGACGAGTAGACGACGCAATCATCGGCGAATGATCCTGATGAAATATTGCTGGGTGTTTGGGGTCTCTTTCCTCTATCCTCGTCCTTATTGCGCTACCTTTTTATTCTAAGAGTGTGTCACCAACTAGTCCAGCAACAAGTTTCATTGAATCGTATTACTGGGTAACTCGTTGATGAAAATCAAGAAGTGGAGAGGCCCAGTTGCACTGTGCAATCTGGCGAGCCAAAAAGTAAATTTAGAAATAGAGGAAGATTGATTGATGACGTCTACGAATTGTTGACGATTAGTAAGGAAGTATTCTATTCAAAGGAAAACGAATGGGTTAAAGTTCAGTAGCTAACGTTTAACAAGCGGTCGCATTTGGGGAAATTAGACATTTATTCGCAAACTTAATAAAATGAGTCAACGATCATGTTAAGGTCATAAAGAAATGATGCAAGTTGGATGTCAAGGTGGAAATGTTTGCGGATTTAAGAAAATTTACAACGTACGAATAAGCAATGCGTTCCATAACTTTGGAACAGAAACTGGTTAAGGATAGCGAACGTTGTTCAGTAAAACCTTGATTGGGGATTAAGACAATCTTACACACTTTCCCAGTCTTCAGGCACTACCACAGATAAGACTGTCTGTTGGAAAACGAATAACAAGATAACTTTGGCAATGTCAGCTGTTTTTAAGAACTTTGGAATTGACACCATCGGTGCCTGAAGATGATATCAGATTTATTGATTCGAAGGCTAGAAATTCCGTGAGGAGAAATGGTGATTTTGCTCGTATGCGATAGTTATATGGGAGAAAGACGGGAGATAATCATGAAGTTCTTTAGTGAAATAAACGCCTCCGCAACCTCGTCAACGGGGACGGGCCGCTCCGTTTGATTTGGTAATAATATCGATTCTTCTGACTGTTCCGGGTTAGAACAAAATATATTGTAATTAGGAAGAGTGATTTCGAAAAAATAACGCTGCGTTTGTGAGTCTCAGATCCTAATAACTGGACCGCAATGCGATATTCCGCAAGTAGCTGTTAGTAATTTTCGCAGAACGAAACTGCCGTTTCCTTTTGTTCCTACATTTTAGGTCGGGTTTCAACCAACGTGCCACGCTTCGCTCGTCGGTAGTTATGGAATGAAAGTGTCGACGAGCTCATGCGTTTTCGACTTACACACTGACGAATTTAACTCTCCAGAGCCTGTATTTAAATCCTCAGAGAAAGTTTCCCATAACTTAAATATAATTTTTTGTCAAAGCTGCGATAATTGCCTTTGTGTATAACCTTAGTGTATTTCATGTTTTTGTCCACGCGGATTAGTTTACAGGAGAATGAGCCATGTTATATAACTTTGAGATAACCGACTTCATTAAAGCCTGACAACGAGGGGACGGTATCGTCGCCTCATTATCGTGGTCGATTGTCAGAACAAGGTCAAGCAGGTTATCTGAATGGCTTGCTTGCCCAATTGCCTACTTAACCTCTTTTTAGACAGCGCGAATGTGTTAGGCATGTGTTAAATAAAATTGCGTTCTTTACTGTGCTTCGGCGTCATGAGGGTGAGGTCAGACCAAGTAATGCTCGTAAAGCTGAAAGCACCGAATGTGATAAGGGCATGATACTGAAATTAACAGAGTGGAGTGCATAATGATGTAACGGTATGAATTATCTGTCACACACTGATGGACGACAGCACGTACTCGGGCGGACTCGAGCGGCGGCGGCGACGCCCGGCCGTGCACATACCAATGATATTATGAGGGTGGACAGCCCTACACATGTGAACACAATTTATACACAGGTAGTAATACTAAACGCAGTAGTAATTCAAGTAAGCCTGTGTGGCGATAAGGACGCCACTACCATGTGCCTTGCCTTGGTCAGTGCGAAAAACTTCAAATTCAGAAAGTGGGGGAAAATTTCCTGGGTTAATCAATTAGCTATGTATCAGGTAGTGATATAATATTAGAATTTGATGAGTCGATTAGATTTGCTAAAATAACCAGATTCGGTAAAACACTCCCTGCGTTAAAGATTGTGATATGAGCTATAGAAATATTTATTACAAGTTTTTTTCTCTTTCTCGTCTGTTCTTCGCTTTATGGAATCTTGGCTATCATGACTGTGTTTAAGAGCAATGGCAGAGGTATTTTAAAAAGTTCCATATTTCGACCACAAAAATGCAAACATATTTCGCCTGGGTACAAAAATGAAATAAAATAATTCTGCTGTTCAAATGACCCTCACAGGAACCTATCTACAACGTCCTGAAAAATGGTTATATTTTCAGTCTCGCTCTTTGAACGTTTCTTTTTTTATGAGCGTTAGCTCTTACCCATCACGATTCTCGATTTCTTGGTGTCTGCTACCACCTCCCTTCAGCGTGAAATAATTCAAAATGGTGGACCACATAGTAAATCGATACAGCAACACAAATGGTCATTGACTGGCGACGTCATTAGTATATCCAATTGGTCGTTGACTGGTGACGTCACTGGTATATCCAAGATGGCCGCCAGTTGATGACGTTTCCGATATATCTAAGGTTGCGGCCCTCATAGTAAGTCAAAGCAACACAATTGGTGATTGATTGGTTACATTACGGATATATTCAATTGGTGATTGATTGGTGATGTCACTTATAAATCCAAGATGTCGGCCAATAATGGTAATTAATTGATGGTCATTATTTATTCCTACATGGCGGGAGACTTAAGCCGCCACGTGACTATGAAGTCATAATCCAAGATGACGGCCAAATTCAGGTTCAAATGATGATGTCATAATCCAATACGGCGGATAGAAGTGAAATCATGTGATTATGACGTCATATTCAAAGAAGGTGACATAGTTTCGGAATCTTATATCAAAGATGGCGACCACGTTTGAGTGCCAATGATGACGTCACATTCCAATATGGCGGATAGAGTGGAAACACATGATTATGACCCTAGGGGACGAAATGGCGTCAAAGTTTCGGTTTCCGAAATCTAAGATGGTCGATTTCGGTGTGATGTCATAGCCAAGATGGAAGCCATTAAAATTACTTGAGCCAGAGCCCATTCAACCCCCCCCCCCCCCCCCGCCCTCCCGACATAGGTCCACTAACGGGTCAGTAAAACCGTTCCGTTACAGGACCGCTATACATATTGTAACAAGAATATAAAAACGAAGTGTTCTTCCCTTACCTCGCGGAAGGGACAAAGGCAGGTGATGACGAAGTGCAACTATTTCGTGGTGCTGCCCGCAACTATGCCAGTTGCGGCTGTGTTGTAAATACCCTTTCAATACATTAGGTATTCACGTAACTTCTTGGTGGAGGTGTGGCCGTTGATCCCCAACGTTACTAGAACCAGCTGGTTGATCCCGGCGTCAACAGGACAGAATTTCGCAGCGCCGCCTGATTTCCTACCCGACGATGCATCATGATACCTTCCCCGCTCCAACGGGGGCCTTGCCATCGGTCATCCTCACTCACCCACGCGATCCTGGCTGTTTTACTTTTATTTTATTTTCATTTTGTAACCTCAAAGACCCCCGAAGGGGTATTACATGAGGGGTGGGCATTCACAACTAAACCAACAAAACTTGATCTATAATGTGCACAATGCATACGTAGTGAGTCTAAATAACAGTATGATAACACAGCTACAGTGGTTATGAAAGCGACAACAGGAAAAAGATAAACAGGTGGTGAATAATAATAATAATAATAATAATTGGTTCACAGGAAGGGAAAGGCGCAGTATCTGTCACACTTGCTATGTGGACACCTGAACCGCACCGTAAGGGAAGGGAGGAATGTGGGAGTGAAAGTGGAAAGAGAGAAAGGGGAGCCGTAGTGGAGGGCTACGGAGTAATTTCGACCACCTGGGGATCTTTAACGTGCGCTGACATCGCACAGCACACGGACGCCACTTCGTTTCGCCTTCATCGAAACGCAGCCGCCGTGGTCGGGTTCGAACCCGGGAACTCCGGACAGTAGTCGGGCGTCTTACCACTGCACCACCCCGGCAGTGGATGGAAATCTTGTCACGCATTGCAAAACAATAAAAAAATTGGAAACTAAAAGCAAAGTACAATACAAAGTACATAACGAAAACTAAGGCGCGTAAATACATTTCAGTGCGTCTTTGAATTTCTTCAAATCATCAATGACTACAGCTATATCGGGAAGGCCGTTTCAATCCTTTGATGCTCGTACGAAGAAAGACTGCGCAAACGTTTCGGTTTTTGGACAAGGGTAAGACACCTGTTGACTGTTTTTACGACGAACTGAAAATGGGGAGTGTTTTTTTATATATGTTCGTGACTGAAGTGAATAGTAGTATTGATGAAAAATGGCTAATCTGGCTAAATGTCGGCGGTGATTAAGTAGCGTTAAGCTGGCCCGATTCTTTAATTCGGTTAAAATAGTGTACGATGAAAAATCTGACTGCGCGATTTTGGATAGCTTCAATACTATCAGAAAGGCACTTTGATGTTCCAAACGGCGGTGGCATATTCTAATTTAGGGCGTATTAACGTTGTGTAGGCTAATAATTTTACGTGTGCTGGAGCGACGAGCTTCATAGAGCGTTGAAGGTAGCCCAGGGACCGGCTCGCTGCAGGTGTAATATGCTTAACGTGTGTTGACCATTCAAGATCGTTAAAAAGGTGTATTCCTAGATATTTATATGTTTTAGTATCCTGTAACTGAGATCCGCATAGAATGTAGCTATGTTCATTTAAATTTAAGCGCGTATGAAAGTGCATCACTTTGCATTTAGGAGTGTTTAGGGACATTTGCCACTTTTTGCACCAATTTTCTATAGCTAATAAGTCGCGTTGCAAGCTATGACTATCTTCAGAATTAGTTATTTGAGTGTAAATAACGCAGTCATCTGCAAAAAGTCAAATGCTACTGCTTACGCACTGAGGAAGAAGACACCAGTTTTCTTCAGCAGAACGCATGTAGAATTCACTTTTGTACGGGCCATAGAAGTTTTCAAGCTCACTGTTTATCAAATGGTAATCACCGCGGTCGCCAGGGATCAGGGGAGCACTGATCCCTGGCGAACTCCGGAAAGAACATGGGCAGGTTTAGACGGTGTACTATTACTTTAAACTGTCTTCTATCGTTAAGGAAATTTTTTATCCATGAGAGGATAAATGGATCGAGATTTAAAAGTGATAATTTGTGCAATAGCCGGCCATGAGGAACTCTGTCAAAAGCTTTTTCCAAGTCAAGAAAGACAGGGTCGGTTACTAGGTTCTTATTTAAGTTTATATACAAGTCATGAAGAAATTCAGCTGTGTTTCACAGGAAAGGCCTTTACGGAATCCGTGTTGGGATGGGTGAATGAAATTATGGCGCTCGAGGTGCTTTATAATATTGGAGAAGATAATGTGCTCCATGATTTTACATGGTACACTAGTTAACGAAATGGGCCTGTAATTGAAATGGATGACTTACATCCTGATTTAAAGATTGGCACGACCTTCCCCACCTTCCATTAACCAGGTACACAGCCGGAATAAAGGGACTGCATAAATATCAATGTAAGGAATTCACTTATTATTACCTTTATATTTTTCAGTACCTTGGAATTTATATTATCTGTACCAGCAGCTGATGACAGTTTTAAATTGTTTATTACATTAATGATACCAGTAGGCGTAAATACTATGGGTGGCATAGCTTCACTGATTAGAGGACGTGATGGGTTGGAATTGTTCAGGCTGTGCTCCTGTGTGAAGTATGAGCAGAAGAACCGGTTGAAAGCTTCTGCTGAATCACTGTAATTAAATGATTTACCACAGCTGCCAGTGACGGTTGCCTCAGTGTTCGGCGACGAATTAATTGTTTTCCAAAACTTTCGGGGTTTTTTCTTAAGCATATTTGGTAATGTTTGGTAAACCCTTGTTTCGCCTTGCGTACACATCTCGCACCTTCTTTATTAACTTTGTTATATGCCTCCCACACGGTTGGATTATTTTTTATTTTGCTTTTCTGTAGAGCCGTTTACTTTTATTTATAAGCTTTTTAATTGCGCTATTGAACCACGGTGCTGATATTTTGTTTTTAATAGTGGTGATGGATATGAACTTCTGAACTAGGTCATTCAGTTTCTTTTGAAGAAGACACCAGTTTTCTTCAGCAGAACGCATGTGGAATTCACTTTTGTACGGGCCATAGAAGTTTTCAAGCTCACTGTTTATCAAATGGTAATCACCGCGGTCGTATAGGCGTAATTGCTTCTTAGTGGGATTTTCTCTGTGGCACAAGAATATAAAGGTAGCGAGGATAACTTTATGGTCCGTTATTTCTTTAAGGTAATGAAGGGAAAGCAGACTAGAAGGGTCAGACGTTAGCAGAAGATCCAGTATATTTGCTGTGGAACTCGTTTCCCTAGTAGCCTGAGTGATTACCTGCGTTAGATGGAAGTCTAATAAGCAGTTAACAAAATTGGTGCCTTCCTTTTTGAAGTTGAGTAGGAGTTTTGTAGCCTGTCTATGTTGGGGTAATTAAAATAACCGAAAAGGAGTTTGCACGTGGATACTTCGTGTATATGTTTGTTTAGGGCGTCGTTGAAGTGCTTAATGAAGTCTGTGTTCAGTTTCTGTGGACGGTAACACACGCCTATCACGATAAGCCCGCGTGAGCTGTTGCAGGTGACCCAAAGCATTTCTAGTGGAGTGTAAATGAGCACTTTGATGTGACAGATGTCTTTCTTTATCGCGATCAAGACGCCAACGCCTCTACAGTGAACGATCTTGCCGATATACTGCGAATTGAGGCGAGCAGGGAAAAATTTCCGAGTTTTTGACGGCGGAGGTGAGTCATGTTTCCGTTAACAGAATGATGTCGCATTCGGAATATCGGATTACTGGGTTAATATCAGCTTGCTTCGATAGAACACTTCTAATGTTAGTGTAAAGTATTGATAATGCGGTTTCATTTCTATGTTCTGAAGTGCAGCTTTCGGAGTGAAAAGATGGTTGTCTAGTAATACGAGGCGATGAGAGGTGCTTATCTAGCTATTCGGGATTCATTTCTTTCACGGCTTCTTCGGATCTGCTGTAAAAATAAGATTTTGTGCCTATAATCAACTTCTTGTACCGGAGCTTGAACCGGGCGTCCTTTTCACGTGCAAAGCGTACTAGTTCCTTGCGGATTGAGCGGGTTGCAGCCGAAAAGTCTTCACCGATACTGTAAGACGTATCTTTCAGTTTGAATCCGTTTGAAAGAACGTGCTCTTTTGTTTTAAAAAGCGTAAAAATTAACCAGAACAGGATGGTGTCGGTTTTGGTCTGAAGACAGAAAGGACAGAATGCTGCACGAGCGCCCCTTCGTGACATGCGCCCAAACCAATCACCCCGCTGTTGAAGCTGCAGGAACACACACACAAACGCACAAACGCTGGTAGAGAGGGTAAGTAGGGATACAGTAGGGTGCAAGTTTTCTGAGAGGGGGTAAGTGAAAAGGGACCTGCTTCCAGCAGGTGCAAATTTACCCCCAAGGCCTTCAGGGGGTAAATGACAATGCTATGCCCTTTTTACCCCTTTCGCACACCCTTTTTTCTTAGAGTGCAGACCTCCCATTTCAGACCACGTAGTATAGAATCAATGAATCATTTAAATGTTGCGGGCGCATTGCACAAGCCGAAAGGCATAACACTAAATTCAAACAGTCCATCGGTAGTGATGAAAGCCGTCTTCTCCTTATATGCTGGGTGCATTGGGATTTGCCAGTATCCTGACCGCAGGTCGACAGATCAAAAGTATGATGCAGAATACAAGCAGTCAATGGCGTCATCAGTGCGGGGAAGCGGGTAGACATCCTTTTTAGTGACTGAATTCAAGCGGCGGTAATCTACACAAAATCGCCATGTGTCATCTTTCTTGCGCACAATTACTGGAGCCGCCCAGGGACTGCACGATTCTTGAATGACACCCTGGTCCAACATTTCACGTACTTGCTCATTGATGACCTTGCGCTCGGATGGCGCCACACGATACGGTTTTTGGCGAATTGGATGTGCATAACCGGTGTCAATTCGATGACTGGTGCGAGACCCGGAAAAGGAGAGTGAACTGATGGGCTTCGAAAAGTCAAAAACGGATGAACACTTCGACAGCAGATCTTCCAAAGCATCACGCTCTGTGGCGTTCAGAGAATTACTAATCATACCACGCAGCTGAGCATTCACTTCGGATGGTGCGACATTCCGCTGAGATGCGTCCGTAACCAAAGCCACTGATATTGGCATGTCTGAACTGTAAGAGGCAAGCTTCATTCCAGCTGATAAATGAACTGGCTGCGTGGAGCAATTAATAGTCCACAATCGCGTGCAGCCTTTGGTTACCGACAACAAAAAATTAGGAACCAGGAGAGATTTCTTCGCTCAGTTCGAATAGTTAAGTGTCACGCTCGCATCAAACGTTTCGATCGCACGACGAGAACACGAAACCGAAATGTACTGGATAGATATCGGCGGCACAACTGTATCGTCACACACGCACAGCAGATCTTCAAAAACAAGAGGTTCCTCGAAGAACTCTGGCGGTAGGCAGCCGTCAACACTGATCTCGCCCGTGCGGCAGTCTACGGTTGCGCTACACATGCGCAAAAAATCTATACCAAGAATTACATCATGTGTGGAGTGGGGTAGCACGGCGAATTCCGCAGAAAATACGGTTCCTCCAAGACACACCTTGGCACTGCATACTCCAACGGGATACAACAAATCGCCACAAACACTATGAAAATTTGCATTTCTGTCCCAAGGAAACATCACTTTTGGTCTCAGTAAGTTTTTAAATGTTAAACTCATAATCGATATTGTCGAACCAGTGCCCACTAATGACATTGTAGAACTACCGTCAACAGACACACAGATCTTATTTTTGAGCATAGTCACGGAAGGAAGTATTTCTGCGAATAGTGAGCTTTCGCCGGCGGCCTCGCCTCCATCGGCCGCGGCGAGGTTTCCGGAGGAGGGGACTGGGAACGACACCGCGGGGATGGCGAGCGGCGGGCACGAAAAACGGGCGGTGGAGTCAGCTAGACTCCGGTCGGAAGCCGGGGAGTGGTTGTGTACGCCACCGGGCTGAGACTGGCCGTGCGGAGGAGACGACCAGTACCGACTGGATACGTTGGTCGGTCATATCGCGATGGTTGATGACAGCGGCATTGTCTTGAAATATGGCCCGGGATGCCACACCGGTAACACAGGAGTAGGCCGAAGAAGGGGTTGGTCCTGAAAGGATTCGATGTCATGCTGTCTATAAAAGCCAGGATCGCGCTGATCTGTGAACCGGGGTGCTCGCCTAGGTCTTCGCGGCCGAAGGTTGTTACGCTGATCAAGATGTCTAGAAGAAACAGAGCTTGCGAAATGTTGCCGCGAGCATTCTTCGAAAGACGCAGGGTGTGCTGCGTGGATAGAAGAAAACTCGGACTGCGATTGCAGATTGTAGGCAGGTTCACAGGGAAAAGATGGGCGGTAGGACACTGGTGATTTGTTCCGGCAGCGGGAATCGAGCCGGAGTAACTCTTCACGAATGATATGCCGGATAGTTGAAGTAAAGTCCGGAGGAACATGCTCGTCAACGCTGGCGACGGTTGACACTTGGTAAGCCTTCCAAACTTAGGAGTTACTCGACGGATCTTTAGTGCTTCGAATGCGCAGATGTGACGGAGGACAGCCGAGACAGTCGAGATATCATCTTTGGCGATGAGAAAGTTGTAGACATCAGCTGCGATTCCCTTTAAAAGATGCCCAACTTTGTCCTCCTCGGACATGCGAGAATCGATGGTTCTGCACAATTTGAGGACCGCTTCGGTGTAGGTAGTGCAGGTATCGGCATGTAGTTGGGCACGATGGGCTAGAGTCTGCTCGGCGCAACTTCCAACTGGTTTAATTTTGAAAAGGCCGATACATTTAAACCGGCGCTGTGCAAACATAAGAAAATGAACGCACTGCCCATGTAGCATCCCGCCGCCAAGTGTTCCGCCAGATAGCAAATGTGTCAAACTGATATCCTTCGATATACAGTAATCAAATTCAAGAAAAGGCCACGACACGGATAAAAGGGAAGATGAAGCATGAAGTGAACGATGAACAAATAACATTTCTTAGCAAAAGCAGTGTCAAGGAAATAAAAAAAAAACAAAAAAAACGAAAAAAAAAACGGACAATGTGTAAAATTTGCTCATCGTAGCAATAGCAGTGTCAAAAAGTAAGAAAGAACTAGATGACGAAAGGCCATGGCAGAACAAGGCAAACACGGTGGGAAAAGGCTTATCTAACTAAACAGCAAACGAAGGCTATAGGTCAACAACCCACCAAAACTAAGGTGAGGCAAACAATAAAAAGAATTCACACTTGTCCATCTAAGAATGTAATCTCTTTGTCCAGCAGTACGACAGAAGCAGTGCTGATGCATTTGTCACCAGTGTTAGTAATATGAAAGGCTTCTATTATTTCTCTACTAAGTGTAGTTTTTGCATGTGCCAGGATGAGGTACTGCTGAACGATGGCTTGCATTTATGAGTCGTGACATGTTCTGGCAGGCAGCGTCTTTCACTGTTTTGCACTGTCCTTTCATGTTCCCGCAGTCTGTCGTTGACACATTTTCCCGTTTGTCCAATGTATACAGAACCACAAGTTAGAGGAATGCTGTACACTACGTTGGTGGCGCAACTTTTTCCCTGCTTTTTCTCACATGACTCCCACTTCCTGGACAGGACAGTGCAAATACTAGATAGACGACTGGGAGCTGAGAAAAGAACCTTTACATCATGTCTCTGGCCTATCTTCTTTAAGTAGTGTGAAATTTTGTGAATATACGGGATAACCTTCATGCGTTGTCTGGGAACTGTGGGTCTCGAAGGCTTCTTGTCACCTGTATTTAACTTCTGTAGAAGACTCGCAGAGATACTACTGATGACATCGTAGGGGTACCCTGCTTTCTCTAGACGGGCGACCTGATTTCGGAAGCTGTTTTTCATGAGGTGCGGACAACTTTTGAAGAGCGCTGCTCGAAGTAACTATATGCCACGTTTTATCAATTTAGAGTGGGCACTCTCATACGGAAGGAGACTTTTCTTTGTGCGTGGGTTGTATTTGTAGCACAGAAGGCAATCAGAGGCCGGGATTCGATCTCGCGTCTGTCGAAACAGTAGTCGAGCGTCGTAACCACTGCTCTATCTCGGCGGGGTCAATATTAACGGAACGTCAGTGCTATTAGGTGGCATATACCGACGGCCGAACGCGTCTGTCGACTATCTTGCTGAGCTCCACGATTTTTTGTACCGTCAAGTTAAGGAACGTTCTAAGCTTATCTTAGTTGTGGATTTCAGCCTAGTGGGGATTGACTGGGAAAATCTAACAACTGGTAGAAACGAGCTCAGTAGTTGTGAAATGCTTTGGAATGTCATGTTTAGTTTTTCCTTGGTCCAACTTGTTAAGGAATCAACGCGTATACAAGGGCAAGCTAGCTCCATTCTCGATCTTGCTCTTGTTTCCGAAACACTTAGCCCTAATATCAGCATCGAGAATGGATTCTTGGATCATAAAACGGTATTACTCACGTTTGATAACTTAAGCTGTAGCCCCGACCAAAGCTCTCGTATATCCCCCATATCTGTTAAGGACTATCGCAGGGCTGATGATGATTATTGATTACATTGAAGTAATGCTAGACGGTATCTTGCCGCCGACATTTGAAAACGTGAATGACTTATGGTTGCAGCTAAAACGGATAGTGGCACACTGTGAAGAAAAATTGATTCCAACTATAAGAAAGCGAGTAAATAGAAAGACACCTTGGATTACACGCAGCACTATTCACCTCAAGAGAAAGATACAAAGAGTAAAAGAAAACCAACGTGGCTCTTTTAAATGAGCTTTCTCAAACGCTTAGAGCTGAAATTTATAGTGCAAGGAACAACTTCTTCACGGAAACGTTGACCAATTTTATAACACGAGCTAAAAAAGTTCTAGGGTTACATGACAAAACAGGGAGAATGAATGAATGCAAACTTTTATTTTCCACCGAAAAGGGGCCCTCCGTTTCCCGCCCCCGGCACGCAGGCCAGGGAAGGGGGAAGGGGGGGTGAAGCCCCGCAGACTAAGGACTAGTGAAGGTACAGGAGTTCTTCACGGCCTCAGCCGCCAGGCGGATGGCCTGCTGCTGAACGGCAGGGTCTCCGCTCCGCAGCCAAACCTTCCAGGCTTCTCTACTATTAATGTTCATGCCGGAGCCTGGGGAGTGGGCGCATTCCCAAATAATGTAATCTAGTGTGCCTTTTTGGCCACAATCTTTGCATTTCGAATCTTCTTCCTCCCCGGTCTGTGTCAGGGATATCCAGACCGGGCAGGTGCAATTTCCGGTTTGTAACCACCTCCAAATGCGCGCCTCATTGTTAGAGAGAGACCGATCCGGGGGTGGGTAGCTCTTTCGATTTAATTTGTAGAATTCAGTGACTTCATTGTATGTTATGGCACAATCTTTTGTTTCCCTGCAGTTGGGCTGTTCAGCTGCTGCTCAGTGGTAGAGATCTCGGGCTAGCAAGTGTGCAGCTTCGTTGCCAGGGACAGATTCATGTGCAAGTATCTATATGATGGAGATTGTTCGATTAATGGGGTTAGCAAGGAGGATCCTTTTGGCCTCCTCCGAAACCCTTCCTTTTCCGAAATTCCTGACAGCCATTTTACTGTCACTAATGACTACTTTTGCCTGCGTGCCAACGCAAGCGAGCGCTATTGCAACCTCTTCAGCTGTGTTCGTGTCACGAGTGCGTATCGAGGCCGCAATTTTGGGTACGCCATTCCCATCTACTACCGCTGAGACTGCCGCTCCATGCCTTCCGCACGGTGCGTCGACATATGCTACGTCTTTGGCTGCCTCTGTTTCATTCTTTTTGCAATAGCTTTTGCTCTATGTTCTCTACGTTCTTTATTATGTTCCGGGTGCACGTTTTTCGGCAAAAGTGGTACCAGCAGGTGTTTCCTTGTTTCGGGTGGAATAGATGTTTTCTTTTGTGTACCTCTGTCTGGTTGGAGGTGTCGTGACGCTGAGGCTATGTCGACCCGGCCTTCACTTGGTAGCGTGCAGAGACTCCGGGTTGAAGTAGGATTGAATCTTCGAAGTTGGTGAAATATGTACAAGCAGGTTTAATGGCACTTTGAGAAAACTTATTTACAAGATTATTTACAAGAAAAAGAAGGGTACATCAGCAAAATGGCAAGCGTTAAGAGTTCATAGCGAGAAGCGACTGGATGAGCCGTTTACCCAGGGCTCAGAGCCTCTTTTCGTGCTCTGCAATGTCCTTAAAACCCCCTATGTCCAGCCCTCCTCTGAACATGCTGACCAACCAGTTCCAGGGCACGCCCCTCAGATATCGGCATCCAATCGAACACATCACTGCACTGATGGTCTGAGGCACTGACTGGTCCGGCATTGATTCGTTGGGCGTGATCACTTGTTGGCGGGAAAAGCTTGGGAACGGCGAGGAGAGGAGGTACATTTCTATTCTTCAGCAAAGAAACGATAGGCTGGTTCCGGCAAGTGGATTTCCTTCTCAGAAACCCAAGCACGTGCGCGCCACATACTGCTCCCAGCATTGTCCCTTTTCGACAATTGCAAATCTTTCCTGCATTCCCGGGAAATCATTTAATGGCCGTATGCGTCATGCTCCTTTCTTGTCCTGCACGTCAGCGGACGGGTCACTCTGTGGTCTCCTTTGGACAGTAGGCATTCCTCACTGGACGATAGGGCTTCTCGACGGGAAGGGTGAACAATTGAACCAAAGCACTTCCGGCTATTTCCCGCAGGGGGACATTTCTTTGTGTTTTTCTAGACGCTCTCTTGACAGGGTCAATTTGGCATTTGCAGGGTGTCCACAAAGCAAAACAGGCTTACACAAAAGGATTCCTGGAAACAGGCTCACTTAGCGCCCTTGTACCAACAGCACATATCCACAGCACTTATTCATGTCCACAGGCGAACAATAGAGTGCGCAAGTGCGGATGATGCACGGTCGTAACAGAGGCCAATCCATTCAAGGATGGTCCTTCCTCTCTCTCCATTTCACTTAATCTTTCTAGCTGTGCGATGCAGACCGCCTCAGTTAGCTCTTGCCATTTGTTGTGTATCCCCCTTTTTTCCAGCTTCTCTATCGAGGTGGATATGGGGCGACCTAGTGCTCGCTTGACGATTATAGTGTCGATTCTGTCATGTTCAGCATTATTCATGTTGAGGAAAGGTGCGGCATAGTATAGGCGGCTGATAACGTAAGCTTGTGTCATCCTCAGTAAACTGCGTTCTTTGAGACCGTGGCCTTTGAGCGCTACACTCCTGAAGATGCCCGTGACTTGTGCCGCGTAATTCTCCAGTTTTTTTTACGGTTTTTGTGTTCTGGCCTTTCGCTTGAATTACCATTCCTAATATTCTGACTTCCTCTACTGGAGGTACCGAGGAGTTTCCTACATTCATCTAAATTTATGCCCCTTCTTATTTTTAGAGTTGTATATGAAGAGCTCCGATTTTTCCGGCGAGCAAGATAGCCCTATTTCGGCAGCGTACTTGACTACCTCGTCCGCGGCGGTTTGTAGTTTACTCTCTGCGTCACTGCCCTTATTTATCCTGAGATTTATATCATCCGCGTACATGCTGAATTTTAGGTCTCGTATCTGGTTTAGTAATGGGGGTAATCCCCTCATCCCCCTTCATGGATCACTGCCTTGTCGTGGCGGAGCGGCTTGCGAAACTCGATGAAGTCGTGAGCTCGGCTGCGTAGGGCCACCCACGATAGACAGGTCAGGGCAGAGAGTTCTGACAAAATGTGATTCACTGGAGAAGGTAAAGGCAACCCACTCCAGTATTTTCTGCCAAGAAAACTCTATGACCAGTCACAATAGCATTAATGGTATAGCGCCGGAAGATGAGCCCCCCAGGTTGGAAGGCGTCCCACGTGTACTGGGGATGAACAAAGGGCGATTCCTAGTAGCTCCAGGACGAACGAAGCGGCTGGGCTAAAGCCAAAAGGACGCTCAGTTGTGGATCTGTCGGGAAGCGACCGGAAAGTCCGATGTTGCAAGGAGATATATCACATAGCAACATGGAATGTAAGATCTATGACGCAAGGTAAACTGGATGTCGTCAAGCGAGAAATGGACAGATTGAACATTGATATCTTGGGTATCAGCGAGCTCAAGTGGACCGGAATGGGAGAATTAAATTCCGGCGACCATTATGTCTTTTATTGTGGGCACGAATTCAGGAGAAGAAATGGGGTCGCTCTAATAGTAAACAGAAGAATGGGCAACACAGTGCTAGGGTACAGCCCCAAAAACGACCGAATGATTTCACTTCGGATCCAAGGTCACCCTTTCAACATAACAGTTATCCAAGTCTATGCACCAACCACTACTGCTGAAGAAGCGGACGTCAGATTTTATGCTGACCTGCAATGCCTTTTAGACCGCACTCCATCATCAGACATCATTTTTCTCATAGGAGACTGGAATGCTAAGGTGGGGAGTGAAGAAATACTCGGAATTACAGGCAAGTTCGGTCTTGGTGAGCCAAATGAAGCTGGGCAGAGGCTAGTAGAGTTTTGTCAAGAAAAACAACCTGACCATAGCGAATATCCCTTTTCAACAGCACAAGAGGCGCCTGTACACATGGACTTCACCGGACGGTCTGAACAGGAATAAGATTGATTATATTCTTTGCCGGCAGAGACGGAGAAGCGATATACAAGCAGTAAAAACAAGGCCTGGGGCCGATTGTGGCACCGATAATTAGCTTCTTGTTGCCAAATTTAAGCTTCGATTGAGGAAAACGCAGAAAACTGGAAGGCCTTTCAGGTATGATCTGGATCAAATTCCATCAGAATATGCTGTGGAAGTGAGGAATCGATTTCAAGAATTAGGTCTAGAAGACAGAGAGCCTGAAGAGATTCGGGCTGATGTTCGTAATATAATACAAGAGGTTGTTACTAAGGTAGTTCCAAAGCAAAAGAAATGCAAGAAAGCAAACTGGTTATCTGAAGAGGCTTTGCAAATAGCTGAGGAAAGGAGGATGGCAAGAGTTATGGGGGAAAGAGAAAGATACAAGATTCTCAATGCGGATTTTCAGAAAATAGCAAGGAGAGATAAGAATGCCTTCCTGAACATACAGTGCCAAGCAGTTGAGGACAACAGCCAATTAAGGAACACAAGAGCTCTGTATAAGACAATCAAAGATATCAAAAGAAGCTTCTGTGCTAAGCTGGGCGTGATAAAGGACAAACGAGGCAGGGACCTCACTGAAGCCTCAGAGATAAAGAAGAGGTCGCAGGAATACACAGAAGAACTTTACAAGAAGGACCCGGATGTGCAAACCCAACATAAGACGGTTGTGATTACTCATCTCGAGCCGGGCTTCCTGAAGAGTGAAGTTGAATGGGCCTTAGCCAGCCTTGCTAAAAACAAAGCCTTCAAAACCTCGACCATGACGACGCTGTTAACGTTCTGTATACATTATGTCAGCAAATAATTGGACAACCTTGCAGTGGCCACAGGATTGGAGGAGGTCAGTTTACATCCCCATTCCAAAGAAAGGCAGTGCCAAAGATTGTTCCAACTACCGCACGATCGCGCTTATTTCGCATGCTAACAAGGTGATGTTAAAAATCCTTCACGGTAGGCTGCAGCAGTATGTGGATCGGGAGCTTCCAGACGTGCAAGCGGGGTTTCGCAAGGGCAGAGGAACTAGAGACCAGATTGCCAACCTTCGCTGGATCATGGAAAAAGCAAGAGAGTTCCAGAAACCCATCTACTTCTGCTTTATTGATTATGCGAAAGCGTTTGACTGCGTAGATCACAACAGATTGTGGCAAGCTCTCCAAGAGATGGGAGTTCCAATTCACCGCATCTGTCTTCTCAGGAATCTGTATGAAGGGCAAGAGGCCACATTCAAAACTGGGCATGGTCTTACCGATTGGTTTCCGATTGAGAAAGGAGTGAGGCAAGGCTGCATACTGTCGCCCTGCCTATTTAAACTATATGCAGAGTGCATCATGAGGAGGGCCGGTCTGGACGAGTCTTCATATGGAGTGAAGATTGCTGGAAAACGTATCAACAACCTTAGATATGCGGATGATACCACTTTAATGGCAGAAAGTGAAGTGGAACTCAAGAGACTTTTGATGCGCGTACAAGAAGAGAGTGAGAAGTTTGGGCTTAAACTGAACATCAAAAAGAGAAAGATCATGGCGTCTTGCCCTATCAAGTCCTGGAGCATCAATGGACAAGAAGTGGAAGCTGTGACAGATTTTCTCTTCTTGGGCTCCAAGATTACCTCGGAAGGAGACTGCAGCCATGAAATTAGGAGACGCCTGCTTCTGGGAAAGAGAGAAATGGTTAGCCTTGACCGCCTAGTAAAGAGCAGAGACATTAGTCTGCCAACCAAGATCCGTATAACTCGTGCTATGGTCTTTCCAGTTGTGATGTATGGATGCGAGAGTTGGACTGTGAAGAGGGCTGACCGCTGAAGAATTGACGCGTTTGAATTGTGGTGCTGGCGGAGACTCTTGAGAGTTCCTTGGACGGCCAGAAGATCAAATCAGTCGATATTGTCGACCATAAACCCTGAATGCTCATTGGAGGGTCAAATTCTAAAGTTAAAGCTCAGCTACTTTGGTCATCTGATGAGAAGAGAGGAGTCGCTGGAGAAAATTTGATGTTGGTAAAGGTTGAGGGTCACTGGAGAAGGGGTAGGCAGCGAACGCGATGGTTAGATGGCATCCTCGTGGCGCTGCAGATGAAGGTATGTGATGTTAGGAAGGTAGTGAGAGACCGGAAAGCGTGGCGTGATATGGTCCATAGGGTCACGAAGAGTCGGACACGACTTTACGACTGAACTGAACTGAATCCCCTCATCGCTGTGTTAAAAAGAAAGGGGGACAGGACGAAGCCTTGGGGTGCTCCCTTGCTTCCTGGTGTGACTGTAGGGGATTCTGCAGGTTCTGGAAACTTATGGTTATCTCCCTGTCCGAGAGGAAGTCTTTGATGTAACTGTATGTTTTTTCGCCGACCCCAATCTCTTGGAGTCCCTCGAGTATTGCCTTATGTTTGACATTATCGAATGTGCTTTGGTCAGGTCCAGACCGAGAATAGTCTTTGTGTCTGAAGAGTCCTGATTTATGATGTCAAATCTAAGCCTGAGCATCACGTCCTGTGTGCTTAGGCCTGGCCTGAAGCCCACCATCTCATATGGTTCACTTGTTCCGTGTATCTAGTGAGTCTCATTTGTATTACGTACGTGCTCCATCAGCTTTCCTAAGCACGAGGTTAGCGAGATAGATCTCAGGTTTTCTAATTTCGGTGGTTTACCTGGTTTGGGTATGAGGACTACGTTCGCTCTTTTCCATGCTTGTGGTGGTTTTCCGTCCTCCCACAACTTATTCATGTATTCCGTTAAGGCCGTGATTGATTCATCATCTAGGTTTGTAAGGATCGTGTTTGTGATCCCGTCGGGGCCTGGAGCCGATCTCGTTTTAAGCCCCATTATCTCAGCTTGGACTTCAGCATTCGTGATCTGAGTGTCTAAGTCTGGGTTGGGTTGTCCCGTGTATGTTGGTAACGTCTCGGTCTCTGCTCGACCAATATATGTTTTGATTAATTTGTTCATTAGCTGGTCGTCCGATCCCTCGAACACGTGCTTAACTTTGATTTGGTTTATATTTGCCTGCATCTTTGATTTGCCCGGGTCTAGCAGGTGTCTGAGGATCATCATTAGACGGAACTGTTACAGATGACGCATACAGTATCGCGAACGCCTTTAATAAATATTTTCAGTCTGTGTTCACTTGTGCCTACGCCCCAGAATGCAGTCAAACAGAATATAAATCGCGGATGTCTGACATTGTTGTAACGGAGTGTGGCATTCTTAATTTGTTGTTACAGCTTGACGAAAAGAAATCGCCCGGGCCTGACGGCTAACCTAACGCTTTTCTAAAACGATATGCGCAACAACTGTCTGCGCTCCTTCACAGAATCTTCTCTTTATCTATCGAAACAGCGTCCGTGCCCACCGACTGGCTTGTGCAAAGGTGGTCCCGATTAAAAAAAAAAAACTGGAAACAGACTTTTAGTAAACACGTACAGACCATGCATATCACTAACTAGCTGTTGCTGCAAATTATTGGAGCATGTAATTAACAAAGCACTCATAACCTACGTGGAAAACAACAAACGTTTATATGCAAACCAGCACGGTTTCAGGAAGGATTTATCAACCGTTACTCAACTACTTGAATTTACACATGTCTTTGCGGCTGCCATTAACTCTGGTCTGCAGGTAGATTCAGTGTTTATCGATTTTGCAAAGGCGTTTGATTCTTTTCCACATTGTAAGTTAATCGAAAAGCTCAGTTTAATTGGTATTAATTCAAAAATAATTTCATGGATCGTTACTTACCTTTAAGGCCGTTCGCAATATGTCGAAATAAAAAAAAAAGTGCTAAATCAGACATATTGGATGTTTGTTCAGGTGTTCTCTAGAGATCCGTATTAGGGCCGACACTTTTTCTTATCTATATCAATGATAGTTTTTCTTGTGTAACCCAGAATGTATTATTAAGGCTGTGTGCAGATGACTGCGTTGTGTATACTACTGTTCGTTCGCAAAAAATGACCAAAATAATCTGAACTTAACATTGAATAACATTGCTTCTTGGTGTTACACTTGAGGTATTTATTTATTTTATTTATTTATTTGATACTGTGAATCCCATCAGGGATTGTAACAGGAAGGGCTGTGATCATATTATACTACAGCATAAAAGCATACACAATGATACATGGTGTCGAGTGTTACATGCAGCTTACAACAATCGAATAACACAGATAATACAGATAATATCACTTATATTAATTACATGATTACGGATGATACAGCGAGGGGATCAGTATTAGTTGTAATTGACAGTCAAGGCACAATCAAGGTTTGAAATACTAAAAAAGATTGAGAATGAGAATAGTATGAGAAAAGTATGAGAAAAGTATGAGAATAAATGTGAGCAAAACATCATCTTTTACTATAACAAGGAAGAAGACTTCCATTTACTTCACTTATCTGTTATCAAGATCTGGACGCGCAGTAAAGAAGTCAAGTACCTGGGAGTAACAATAACCGAAACATTGAGTTGGGAATCCCATACCGACAACATATGTACAAAAGGATACCGTCAACTTGGATTCATCCGACGGAATTTATCAGCTGCACCCTCGCATGTAAAGTTAAACGCCTATAAGACATTCGTGCGACCCATACTCGAGTACAGTGCCATAGTTTGGAACCCTCATCAATCTTATGAACAGAAAACTGGAAAAAAATTCAAAACCTAGCACTCCGCTTTATATATTCCCGTTACTCACGTTACGAAAGTGTAACACTTCTGCGCGAAGAAGCGAGCATCTCGACATTGGAATGCCGGATATAGATTACGTGCATGAAATTTATTTTCCTTCTGTATCACGATTGCATAAACATAGATAAAGATTTGTATCTAAAATCGCCTTATCATCGCTCTAAAAGAATTCCATGACATCTGTATAGGTCCGTATTTCGCTAAATGTGACTTCTTCAAATTCTCATTTTTTCCCCGTTCCATAAAAATATAGAACCTGCCCCACCAATTTATGAATGATGTGTCACTCTAGGCTTTTTCTGGCAGTGTTGAAACTTTTTTCAATAAATGTCACTTTCGTAGAGTTGGTCGCACTGCCCTCTTTTTTTGTTCACGAGTCTCAACTTCGTAGCTTTTAAATATCCCCACTCTTGATACGTTATGCTATGTGTCCTTTCCCTGCTGCACTGGAACACTATGTCTGTTGTTTGTACTCTTTTTTTCCCACTCCGGTCAGAGCCTGAGAAAGACTCACAGTATTTGGATATAAATAAATAAAATAACACAAATCTGACCGGACGATTCGAAGCGGCGGCCTCCACTACTCTGACTAATTCGGTGATTAGGGGAGTTAACTGGCAATGCCCAATCCAGATTACGCCAGAAACCGGGGGAAGCGGTGCACGTGGCCTTTCAGACGCGCAGTTAATTTGAATGTTCGATATACGAAGCGCCCCAGGCCCAGACCTTCCTGCGGCTTGCAGACTGGCGAAGCGCACGCCTGCAGAAGACATGCTTCGCTACAACACTGCAGGGGATACAGGTTTCAATGCCACATGCTCTCGACTCTCCGTAAAGGCATAACTGGACTGGAGGCAGTGGTACGCGTGCTCGTCACCCTCTAGCCCGGCCGTGGCGTCTAGCGCAGGCGCCAACATCGAAGCCCATCTCGCCCCCATCGGCGTCAGTGTGTGTTCCGCGACGCGCACTCGCAACGAATAGACTGCGCAAAACGCAGATCTGCGCTTTTTCTTAGTGGTGTACCGTGGCTTAGAGGAATTGTTATCGCGTTGGCAGTCGCGTGCAATGCGTGGCAGCGTGGCAGTGATTGGACGACCTGTCGGTAACGCGAAAGCAAACAACCATCTCCGGGGTGTAAGCGCGCCTAGTACTAAACTATAGGGCAGTCTGCAGTTCGGTTTGCCGCTAGTCGATCGGTGCAGGGAACAACGCAGCTTTTCGCTTGTGACCTCCAGTCCCCCCCCCTCCCCCCCCCCCCCTCTCATTGCGACTGCATCGTTACACGTGTATTGCTTTATGCGTTCGCGATTTGCACCCTTGCCTTATGAAATGCGTCCCAAGAGAAACTACAAAACAAAGAGAGGCGACAATGGCCAGTGTTACGTTTCTCCACCGAGAAGTGGGACAGCTGACGCGGCCACCGCATAGCAACAGGCAGAACCGCGAGCGGATCGGCCATTTCGACGCCGTTCATCGGCCGCGCAACGATTCCTCCCGCCGACAAGTCTCAGCGTGTTCCTGCCACGCGCCAAATGTGTGTGCGTGCGTGTGTGTGCACAAGCTGGCCAAGCCTGGAGATCGAGGGAAAGTGCGTCGCCCTCTCCTGTCTGCAGGAGGTGGAGGAGATGAGGTCGGAACACCTGCGATTGAGTCATTCGTCGTGAACCAACATGTTTGGCTCTCCCTTTCCTGTGAGGGTTTACCCTTTCCCTGTGAACTGGAAAAACTATAAAAAGCAGCGGCCGACTCCGCTGGGAGAGAGACTACTTTGACGCGCCGTTGGCACGACGCTAGACACCAGCTGTGTGAGAGTGTCTGTAATCTCTCCGGGTCAGCTTCACTGCCCGTTTCTTCCTGATGTTACAGTAAAGGTTGTTTCGTTAAAAGACGCCTCGTCTTTGCTGGCACCTTTGATGCCGTCCGCCGTCCACGGAGCCGCCAGGCCAACGCTACCGAGGGGCCGCGCGCCGCAGCGGTACGCAACCCCGGCACTCGCGACCCAAACCTAACAACTGGCGTCAGCGGTGGGTTGAGCACGCGACACCAAACGTAACAACTGGTGGCAGCGGTGGGACGACGACGACCAAACCGTAACCGTGGTTGGAGGGACGAGCCAGGCGATACCGTCGTCCAACAACTGGTGAACAGCGGAAAGCGGAGAGACGAGGACGACCAAGCAGTGACCGTGGTCGGTGAAACGAGCCAGGCCTGACCGAAGTGCAACATCTGGTGGGAAGAGCGGAGATGTCCGAGGCGTGACTCGTGAATCAAAGCAGCTCAGCGGAAAAGGCGGGAGCAGTGCAACGAGCCCTGTGTGATGACTGGTTGCCTGCAGCGGAACGACTGCGTTGGATTCTTGGCTGCGAGGTTTGGTGAGTGCGGGACTTTCTTCTACTGAGTTTTGCCAGGCTTTTGTTAAGTAGAGAACAGAGCTGGTAATTGTGTTGTCGTTGTTGCTGGGTTAATTGCAGCAAGGCAATAGTGGGCAGTAGAGAAGGCAGCACTCGGAACAGCCATGGGTTTGGATTTGAAGTCGTTGCGCAAACCGAAATTGCTGGAGCTTGCGGAGGAGTTGGGTCTGGATTTGTCAGACAGACTCAGAAAACCAGAAGTGTTAAAGGCTATTCTTGAGTTGAAAGCTGAAGATGACGAGCTTTCGGAATTCCTTGAGATCATTGAAGAACGTCACGAGAAAGAGGAACGTGAACGTGAACGCCAGGAAAGGCTAGAGAAAGAGGAGCGAGACCGTCAATTCGCTATGGAAATGAAACGTCTCGAAATAAACGCGGGACGCGCTGGCAGTGCAAGTTGGGCTCACGGTGCAGGAGAACGGGAATCGTTCAAAATGAGTGACCTAATGCGGCCGTTTAAGCTTGGAGAGGACATTGGTTTGTTCCTGGTTAACTTCGAGCGAACGTGCGAGAGGCAAGGGTTTTCTCGGGAAACGTGGCCACAGCGCTTGCTCACTTTGTTACCCGGTGAGGCGGCAGACGTAATCGCTCGCTTGGCAAAAGAGGAAGCAGAGGATTACGGCAAAGTGAAATCGAGTCTGCTAAGAAAGTACAGGCTGTCAGCAGAAGCATTCCGTCGGAATTTTCGGGAGTATGAGAAAAACAAAAGTGAGTCGTATACAGAGTTTGCCTACAAGCTTATGTCAAACATGTATGAGTGGCTCAAAGACGAAAAAGCGTATGGTAACCACGATAAGGTTCTGCAGTGTTTCGGGCTAGAACAGTTTTACAGTCGGTTACCCGAGAACGTGCGGTATTGGGTCATGGACAGGCCAGATGTTAGTACGGTGGATAGAGCCGCCGAGCTAGCTGAAGAGTTTGTGACGCGTCGGGCTCGTGGAGCTAAGGACGGTCAACAGGGAGAATTCGGCTCTAAGTTTGAGAGGCCGAAGTTCAAGCCCTTTAAAGCTAAGGAGAATAAACGTGGTGCGGATGCGAGTCAAAGCAGTCCGGCCGACGATAAAGCGACGGAGGTAACCGAAGCCGAACGGAAAAAGAGGTTCGAGGCAAGGCAATCGCGCGTCTGTTATACGTGCCAGAAGCCTGGTCATTTTTCGGCACAGTGTCCAGAGACAAAACCAAAGATCGTGTTTTTGTCATTATGCCGAAGTGACGAGAACATGAAGCTTCTCGAACCGTACACTCGAGACCTCCTCGTGAACGGGAAACAGTGTCGAGTGCTTCGCGATTCTGCGGCTACCATGGATGTGGTTCACTCCTCTTACGTAGAACCAGAGATGTTCACGGGTGAGTGCGCGTGGATCAAACAGGCCGTGGAAGCTCGCAGCGTGCGTTTGCCAATAGCCAAAGTGGTTATTGAGGGACCTTTCGGGGCACTTGAGACAGAAGCGGCGGTGTCATCTGTGCTTCCTCCTCAGTACCCGTACCTATTTTCAAACAAGTCCGATCACCTCTTGCGCGAAAATGGGCTTGTGTTTGGAGAGGGTAGCGTACAGGCCTTGACCAGATCTAGAGCTCGGGAGCTTGCTGCAAAGGCGGTAGTACCAGAGAGGTGGTCAAGCAATGAGAAAGGGTCGAAGGCACAGCACGCTGAGTTTAAGACCACGTACGCCGTAGACACAAGTGAGCCTGAAAAGTCAAAGGTACCAGAGTGTGAGACACAGCTTGGGGAAGCGGCCGAGCAATGTGACCGCAGTAGCGAGCCGACCGAGCCTCTAACAGAAGAGCATCGTGTTACCTTGGTCGAGCCACTAGCTGAGACGGTTAGCACAGGCTTAATCGGCGAAAAGTCCGAAGTGACGCCGTTAAGCGAGGTGAACTGCATGCCGACCCAAGTAGCTATAGGAGATACAGTTCCATCACATGAGAGTGGGGAACTGGTAATAACTGAACCGCCTCTCAATGCAGAAGCTTGTGTAGAGCGTGGCGGAGAAGGAAACCAGCTAGGAAATGACAGAATTTCGGTTTCCGAAATCAGCTGTGTCGTAGAGCAGGGCACGCAGAAAAACGAAGTGCCGATCAAGGAAGCTGCGCAGCCCGCGAGTTGTGATCAGCCAGGGCAGACCGACGAGGAGAGCGCGTCCGCTGTAGAGAGCGAGACTTGCGAAGGCGACAGCGAGCGACCAGAGCAGAGTCAGAATCGTTCGTGCCCTGATACTACGCTAGGTTGTATTCGCGAAAGCAACCCCAGTGCGAACGCGGACGTGGCACACATGACCCTCACGCAATCCGAAGCGCCCCAGCTGCCGAAGGAGCTTGATCGTGCGCCGGTTAACGCTGAGCGATGCGGCTCATCGAAGGACCCGTGTAACGTGAGTGGCGAGCCAGAGGAAATGCCTAGCTTGAGGGCTGGCGTGAGCAGTTGTGCGGACTTGTCTGGAGGTGAGTCATGCGCTGCTGGCCGCGATGTAGACGCGGCGCCGCACTTTGACCACTTTGACGACACCGGTGTCCTACTAGCTCCGGTTCCCGCTAGCTTGCCAGAGCTATAAAGTAGGACTAGAGTATTCAAGTGCTGCCACCGAAAAACGCGGAAAGGCAGGCGCGAGAAAGAATGCTGCCGTCGTAAGGAAAGCAAGCTCAAACGGTTGCAAAAAGAAAGCAGAAGGCTAGTATTCCAGCGCTGCCGACGAAAAACGCGAAAGGGCAGGCGCGAGAAAGAATGCTGCCATCGTAAGGAGAGCAAACTCCAAAGATTGCGAAAAGAAAGCACAAAGCATGTGTTTCAGTGCTGCCGTAGAAAAAAACGGAAAGGCAGGCGCGAGAAAGAAGCGAGAAAGTTGAAGCTATCGCGAAAGAGAAAGCGACTATCCCAAAGGCACAAATGCGCCCGTGCAAAGAAAATGCGTGATTGGTGCGCCACACGTAAGGAGAGGGATAGATTGTTCAGAAAAGTGAGCGACTCATGCTCATGTGTTTCTTTGCACAGAAACAGGAAGGTAAGGTTGTTCCGCGAAACGGACAACCGTAGCTTTAGTGAAAAGGGTGATCTCAACGGTAACACCGATGGCTTAAGTCGGAGCCCATGACGTGAGAAGAAGCCTGTATTCACTAGTTGGTGTTTTTCTTCCTGAGATAGGATTTTGAACATTTGTATTGATTATCTGTGTTTGAAATGACGTTTTTGAAAATGCGATTTTCAAATTTGTGGACGCGTTCCAAGTGCTGCTAAGCTGCCCTTTAATATAGATGGGGGCATAAGAGGGAAATAGTCTGGCATAACTTAGTGAAGATTGTGCCGTGCTTGCTGGCTGAACGGTTGAGTCTTTAGCGTGGTTGTGACGTTGTGGGTTGCCAGAAATCTCTCCTGAAGACAAGTTGCAGAGTGCCTTGGAAACCCGGACTTGCCAAGGACTTCTTCAGGCTGTTTGAGCTCAAGAGAAGCTGAGTTGGACGACCCCAGCTAGCAGCAACATCCCGATCCCTCCGGACAGCGGATGCAGTCCCCTGTCCTTCGGGATCTCCCTTCCCCGGCGGGGCAGTCTGTTACGTTTCTCCACCGAGAAGTGGGACAGCTGACGCGGCCACCGCATAGCAACAGGCAGAACCGCGAGCGGATCGGCCATTTCGACGCCGTTCATCGGCCGCGCAACGATTCCTCCCGCCGACAAGTCTCAGCGTGTTCCTGCCACGCGCCAAATGTGTGTGCGTGCGTGTGTGTGCACAAGCTGGCCAAGCCTGGAGATCGAGGGAAAGTGCGTCGCCCTCTCCTGTCTGCAGGAGGTGGAGGAGATGAGGTCGGAACACCTGCGATTGAGTCATTCGTCGTGAACCAACATGTTTGGCTCTCCCTTTCCTGTGAGGGTTTACCCTTTCCCTGTGAACTGGAAAAACTATAAAAAGCAGCGGCCGACTCCGCTGGGAGAGAGACTACTTTGACGCGCCGTTGGCACGACGCTAGACACCAGCTGTGTGAGAGTGTCTGTAATCTCTCCGGGTCAGCTTCACTGCCCGTTTCTTCCTGATGTTACAGTAAAGGTTGTTTCGTTAAAAGACGCCTCGTCTTTGCTGGCACCTTTGATGCCGTCCGCCGTCCACGGAGCCGCCAGGCCAACGCTACCGAGGGGCCGCGCGCCGCAGCGGTACGCAACCCCGGCACTCGCGACCCAAACCTAACAACTGGCGTCAGCGGTGGGTTGAGCACGCGACACCAAACGTAACACCAGCAAGGACTATGAGTTGCAAGGGTCTTTTACACTATAATATTGTCACATATTACATGACAATCGAAAAATTCGTCTTATAAACCTAACGTGTTCCTGAAATTAAGGTTTTTGTTTAGGTCCCGTTTTCTTCATTCGCTGCCCTCGGTTAATTCGAAAATACGGCCAATTAGGATATTTTTCGCGGTCCTGATGTCTTCGATACAGGTTTTACAGTTGTTGAGTGGAATGTTGTCGAGCTAGCTGGCCCAAACAGGTTCATCAGTGTCCGGTAATATGCTCGTACATGGAATACCAGTACTGTTCGTAGCTCAAACAGGTTTTAAGGGTTTGGTTTAGTGCTCATTTAAACAGGGTTCACCCTCTCTGTTTAAAAGCTGATGCTATAGAAACTGGTGATGTTCAGATCATAAACAGGTTCAGCAGCGGCTAGTTTAGCACTCATACCGGAGAGACCAGAAACTTCGAAACTAGTGCAGGTTTACCCAGGTACAGTATAGCTCCCATTTCAAAGGTGAGCCAACAACTTCTATAGTCAGCACGTCTGATGTGGTACACCTTCATATCAGTGACTGAAGAACAGCTTGCAATTCACAAAACTATGCTCAAGCCTAACTACAACACAGCGTTGGCCTCCAAAATATGCACTTTTAGCTGAATAACAGGCAGCATAGTGTATTAAGTAGATACGACGAATACACTATTCATATAGTATACACAAAGTGGAAAGAGCACTGCAAAAATAGTAGCAAGAGGATCAACTATGCAATATGGAAAAAAAAAGTATACAGCTTGTTTTGCACTATTTTTTTTTTCTTTGCTGTTGGAGTTCCTGATATGAATTAACTGGGCAGTCGTTTTCTCAGCGCTTCCTTCAGTGTTCACACTTGCAAAAAGCCGAGTCAGGAGCTATTGTTAGTGCTTCCTCTCGCTGCACGTGAATCTAAAAGATGCAATAAGTCCTGCATTATCATGCCAGTTATCAGTCCTAAGACGATGACAAAACAGCCAGCCTAGATAAATTGATATTTCAAGATCTTTCTGCAAAACACAAATGCAAGATAAGGGTACCGGACATTGATGACACTTCCCGATAGCCAGCAAAGATTCAGCACAATTAGAGGGTAATCAGACACTAAGTTAAGTTAAGTTAAATTGGTTCACAGGAAGGGAAAGGCGCAGTAACTGTCACACTTGCTTTGTGGACACCCGAACCGCGCCGTAAGGGAAGGGAGGAAGGTGGGAATGAAAGTGGAAAGAGAGAAAGAGGAGCCGTAGTGGAGGGCTACGAAGTAATTTCGACCACCTGGGGATCTTTAACGTGCGCTGACATCGCACAGCACACGGACGCCACTTCGTTTCGCCTCCATCGAAACGCAGCCGCCGCGGTCGGGTTCGAACCCGGGAACTCCGGCACAGTAGTCGGGCGTCTTACCACTGCATCACCCCGGCGGGGCAAATAATCAGACACTAGGATGACAATTTCTGCACTCAAGAAAAATATACCAAGTCTGAAAGAGCCCAGTTACACTATATAAGGAAAAAATACAATGTAAATTTTCCAGCTCTTGTCATGGAGTAGTGGTTAGCACATTTGGGTAAGGCTGCAAAGAATGGTTGGTTGGTTTGATTTAATATCCCAAGGCGACTTAGGCTATGAGAGAAAACGTAGTGGAGGGCTCCGGAAAATTCAACAACCTGGGGTTCTTTAACATGCGCTGACGTCGCACAGCACACTGGCGCCTAGCTTTTCGCCTCCACCGAAAAACGGGCGCCACGGCCAGGATTCGATCCCGCATCCTTGAACACAGTAGTCGAGCGCCCTAACCATTGAGCCACCCCACCGTGCTTCTGCTCTAAAAAATAGTTGCTCAGACTCTAGTGCTAATACGCTCTGAATTAATTTTGTTTTCTAATTTTCCTTAAATGTAGCCAGTTTATTTTATAGCTATAGACATTTTTTTTTTCAGCCCGCCCCTATTCTTCCAGTAATCAGGCCACTGACTAATACTGTACAGGGCGATTCTGCATGGCATCTCCACCCGGTTTCATGCAGGTCCATCATGATCATGTACATAAGCCAGTATACTGAATCCTGCATAAAATTCATAGCGAATTTTTCAGTAGGGACCGCTTCCTTGTGAGTGTGATCTTTTACACAACCTAACCACGTAAGACATTTACTGTAAAACAAAAGGATTCTGAAATTAATCACTCAATGTATTAGAAATGCTACTAAGATGTGCATATTGTTCTCCTCTCAATGTATAAATCCCGTTACTGAGACATGTACTGCTATTTCATAGTGATCTTCAATGCTAAAACAAAAATACTTTTAACCCGTCTTATCTGTACTTGAATAGTTGATGCTGTCAATATGAGGAAATATCTTTTTGTTTACATCACCCCTCTAGATATGTTACAAAAGCAACATCTTTTGGTCTTGCTGGTTCATTAAAAACGTAGATGCCAAATTTTAAGGGCACAAAACAGTTGGCAAAGGCTTCCTGTGAACAGCGTCGCAGGCAAAAGTTTGTTACGACATGATACACAGGTTTGAACTTCCAGAAATCGGCGCTGACTCCGGTGCAAGTCAAAGGGTAATAAACTCAAGTCATATTAGTGACTAATAGCAAGCATTCTAGAACTGCTGATGCCATTTAAACGCGGCTTTCAACAGGCGAAAAATGGTAAAAGAAAAACAATATTTTCAAAACTTCTTTTCTGCTTCTACAACTCTTGTTTTATTTAATTAAAAATTTTCACCGTCAAAAACCAGCTAGGAATACTCCATATCACTGTTTATAGGATCAAAGGTAGCGTAAAACCTATTCCAAATAGCGAAAAGACGGCGTTTCTCAAATCCCAGTATCTCGGCAACCGCCCAACGGAGCGCGGCCACTTGGTCTCTGGAAAGCGCGTTCCTTTGTCTTCAAATTTCCCGCTTTAGCGGTCTCCTGCGAGTGGAATCAAACGCATAACAAGCAAAAGTTGCAGGGTGGCGCGACGATTCCCGATTGGCGGCGCGCATCACGTAACCGCCTTTTGGGGGAGGATGTGGCGCCATCATACGGGAGCGGGCGAGAAACACATTGGACGGCAGTGTAGCAGACGACGCGAAAGCACACCACACGAAAAGGCCACGCCAGCGCAGGTAGAAAGCGAAAGCTTCCCCCTTTTTTTGGCCTCGAGGTAGAAAGTAGTGACAGTGATTGAAGTATATCATATTCACGCAGTATGGGGGAATGTACAGCGTTTTCACAATCCACTCATAACGCACGCATATACTATCTTCGCATTGTAAGAGCGCGTAGCGCGGGCCGTGTTCGACGCGACAGTATGAGACGCTCTCAGCGTGCAGGTTTTCGGCAGACAGGAGAGCGCGGAGGCAGAGAGACAGAGAGAGGGATATCAAAGGGCAAAGCAGCCAGGGATTTGTTGATGCTGCAGAGCTAGGTGGAATCGTCTCCTGTGACTTCGAGCGACGCATATGCGCGGGGTGTCTTGAGTTATCGAGCACAATGCGGTCACCGCGGCGCCGGCATGGCACAATGGGCGTCGCTTCCTCCTCGCGTCATCTTCTACGAAGCTCGGCAGAGAGGCACTTATACACACCCCCTGAAAAGGTAATTGTCCCTGCCGGAATGGACACCTGCAGGAAACGCGCGACATTTTTCTGGCAACGGATGATTCAGCGCTGTAGCCGGTTTCTGCCCTCAGGAGTCAGAACGGATGTGGTCGCAGTGGTGAAAAGGTTCTCAGTGCACAGCGAATGGTTATTCTGTTGTGAAAGGATCCACAACCTTTCTGCCTCCGCCGCGATTTCTGCGGAATCAACGACTTGGTGACACATGGGCATCTCCTACATATCGGATGCGCATCTCGGTCAGGAACCAACCCTGTTCTACGTCCAGAGCGATCCACTCTGCAAGTGAACGAGCATGAACCCTCCAGGAGACTCATTTGTGCGGGCGGTTTCCTTGCCGTTGCAAACGGTTGGACAAAGAAGACGATAACTTCCTAACGAAGTGCATCTGATTGCGTACACCAAAGGAACAAAATCCGAATGCTTTGGCGTGCACGAAGGCGAGCCTTTAAGGTAAAAAAAAAAAAAAGAATAATGTGCGTCGTGCAAGAGTGTCAAGTGCATCATATGCTCCGAGCGGCAAAAACACAGATACTACAGGTATGTATGCATCTAAAGGAAATATGCATGATGAAAAATACCTACTGGAGTTTGCATCCAGCCTGTAACGCACCAGTGATAGCTGCAATGAGGATTTCTTCGGTGCGTGATTGTTTTAGTTGCGCCGGGGCCTGAAGACGATGTATTTTGTCGTTTCTTTTCTTTATGTGCGAAAGGGCTAGGTAGCTTAAATATCACAGGCGGCTGTGTGCGCTAGGCCGTAATATTTAGCATGTTTTATCGTGACTGCCACTTGACTAACACGAAAAAAAAAAAATACGGCGTTTTAATGCACTGCCGTTCGCGAGCCTCATGACCAGCTCAACCAATCGGCTCGCGAGCGGCGGTGCATCACAACAAACGCTCAATTTCTTTTTTTTTAGTCAGCCGGCAGTCGTGATAAAACATGCTAAATATTACGGTGTGGCTCACACAGCCACCTGTGATATCTGCGCTACCCGGCCCCTTCGCACATAAAGAAAACAAACGACAAAATACATCGCCATCAGACGCGCCGAACAAATGCTCATTGCAGCTATCACTGGTGGGTTAAAGGCTTGGTGCAAACTCCAGTAGATACTTTTCATCATGCACATTTCTTTTACATGCATACATATCTGTAACGAAGTATTTTTCGCACAGTCGAGCGTACGCAGTCAGTCGGCCATTCACATCTTGACGCTTGGTGGCCCTAATTCAAACTTCACGTCGTTGTTGGTCGCGACTCGCCGAAAGAAACCTGAAAAACCGCGTCTTTCATCTCGGCACGCTTAGAGAGTGGCAACTGTACGCGGCAGATGTGGTTGGCATCGCTTTGCCAAGCCTGTGACGGTCACCGTACCGCCCGACGCCGTCAGCCCCCGTGCACTGGCGGCGCCGAGAAACGCCGTCGACGCCGTCCAATGTGTTTCCATCGGTCGCCGCTACGACATCGCGCATGCGCAGAAAACTCGCGCAAACGGCGGATTGAGACCCAAACTATAACTGAAGCGCAGAATCACCTTGTAGCCGCTGACTACAAGTTTCAGGGTGTGTTTTCAGTCTTGGACTGGAAGCGGCGCACATATTTAACGCTTCTCGCTTGCTAAGGCTTCTGAGAAGTTAGCGCAACTTTCGGACATCCCGTACTCACAAAGGGAAACACAGAATTTTTATTCTAACAACAATTAAAGCATAGGCTTTTATTGATATAAAATATCTTTGTAATTTTTGGAACGAAGTGAAATGCTTCAGTTGCATTGGCATGCACATATGGGTTCTTTCTGTGCACTATACATTTACTGACAAGTAAACACGTACGCGCAGTTTTATTTATATATTGTATATATGAACAGCACAGGAAACAAAGTCGCGCAACATTCCTTTTACGTATATGTAATAAAGAACACAGGCATGGGACAGAATTGCATGAACAGCAAAGCAAAAACGAAGAATATTTGCTTACAGCGGCATATGGTTCAAGGTACATCGCGGCCTGTGATTGCACACCGGGCTTTGCCAAAGTCACCCTCTTTTGAATGAAGAGGCTGAAGAAGTTTTTTTTTTTTTCTTTCTCAGATTCACAATATAGACTCGAGACGCGGCCGGTTCATCGCGGGGAAACTCGTTGGTAATGCGCCGCTTACGGTGAAACACGCGCCCAATATATAATTGCATCCATTCATATTACATGTGTAGCGCAAAAGGACGAAGGACACAGAAAAGGTACACAATGCCGGTGCTGCGTGTAGCGCCTAATTATGTACGTTTTCTTGTCCTTCCTCCTTTTGTCATGGAGCACCGTTACCGACTCGCCGAAATTTCCACCCTTGTGAATATAACTTAAAAAAAAATGTTTCTCGCAGACTAAAGCAGTTCGTGTTCACCTTCCGTCATTACTATCGATGCTTCGTTCCCATTCTGCAGAATGAATACGCAGCATAAGATGGCGCAGTACACATATGATATACGCACCTTGTTCTAGCGGTAGCCCCGTTTGCCAAAAAAGGAAGTCTTCTTTGTGTACCGCCGCTCTCTCTTTGACATTTTTTTGTGCAGTTTAGTGAGACACTGGAGAAACAACACTCAGGAACTAGCTTCACCATTGGCGGCACAGTGAAAAAAAGAAGGGATACAGGCGGGCACGGAACGCGCTCACAAAACGCGAAAAAGGACCGATGTAATCATCGCCGAGCAGCTAGAAGTGCGGAACGACTCGCGTGTACAAGCACCTAACAACGGAAATAAACCACTGCACCTTGGTGAACGCAAAGGACGCGCAGAAGTAGGTTTAACACGCACCTACAACACCAACAGATTGCCGTCTTCTGAAGCGAGAAAACCACGTCGTCTGCTCCGGTGGTACGGATGGATAGAATATAGGAGCGTCCCCTTTGAAACGGGGTGGTAGCAGTTGATATCATGCTCATTGTTTTCTCTATATCTTAACTATTGTTTTAGATTGGTTCTATACGATCATTCTATTTATTGAATTTTTGTTTCTACATTACTAACATTATGTCACTTTTTTGCTTTTAAGCCACCAATTCTCCAATCGTTTTTTGCTAGCTTCCACTGCAGGTTTATTCACCCGGCCACTGGTATCTCTAAGCCCCAGAGCTTCAGGAAGAGTGACTGCGCCTGCATCGACTTCCGGATGGATACCATTACATATTCGAGTATAATATGGCCAATAGTTTCACTGGAGTTACCACATACAGCACATGCGTCATCTCCATTGTTAAATTTCTTTTTGTAGCTGCGTGTTCTAAGGCACCCTGATCTAGCTCCAAAAAGTAGGGCACTGCCTCTTGAGTTATCAAAGAAATCTTCCTTCCTGATCTGAATTTTCCACTTTCGGTATAATTCCACACTCTGTTTCTTTTCCATCGAATTTATCAAATTTTTACCTTCTGTGTTTTTCACCTGTTGCTTCCGTCCTTGTGACTAGCATACTTACTAGTTAGTTTTCTAGTTCTTTTCCTCCATTGTGAGTCAACGCTTTTTAAGTACAGGTATTTAAATACTTTAGCTGCCCATCTGTTACTGTCCAATTTCCTAAGGCGTTCTTCATATAATATTTTACTCTGAGCTTCCCGTACTTCGAAAGATGCCCAGCCCATATCTCCCTGTACCGCCTCATTTGTAGTTTTGCAGTGGGCACCTAGTGCTAATCTTCCAACGGATCTCTGATTTATTTCTAATGTCGACTGTACCTCTGATTTTAGGCACAAAACCGCATTTCCGAAAGTAAGTCTGGACACCATAATTCCTTTCCAAATAACCCTCAAAACCTCATACCTATTGTATCCCCACAATGCCTTATGCTTCATTATCCCGGCATTCCTTCGCCCTTTGGCCTTAAGTGATTGCTCATGCTTTCCAATGTATGCCAATCCTTCGTTTACCCATACCCCCAGTTATTTATATTCTGCTACTCTAGGTATTTCATGGCCTTGTATTTTAAGACCCTGATCAGTTGAGCCGTTGAAAATCATCAGACCCGACTTAACTGCGCTGAAACTGAAGCCTAGAGCGTCTCCTTCGTCTCCGCAATACTTAACTAGAGTTTGCAATTCTTCCAGACTCTCAACTAGCAGCACAATATCGTCTGCATACATCAAACCGGGGAGGCGCTGCTCTACCGCTTTTCCACCTAATCTATATGACAGGTTACAACCTAGGTTACTTGTATCCTCCGTTCCAGGTTTATCATATAAAGCATGAACAGTACCGGTGATAGAGGACAGCCATGTCTTAATCCTTTACATACTTTGACATCCTCCGTACTTCTTATCCCTTCCCACGTAATTTCTACTTTGTTATCCTGGTATATTTCCTGTAGGAACTCTATTATCTCATAACCGATACCTTCTTCTTTTAATATGTTCCACAGGAGTTCCCTGCTTACGTTGTCGTACGCCCCGTTTATGTCCAGGAAGGCCATTTTCTATTTTCCACTCTAGATATTTCGATGCATTGGGTAAGCACGAACAGGCTATCATCTAAGCGCCTACCATTTCTAAAGCCGTTCTGAAGTACTCCGAGTATCTTGTTACTTTCTACCAATGCTCGCACCTTTAATTTCACCGCCTGCATGGCTAACCTGTACATAACAGATGTTATGGTAATCGGCCTGTAGGATTTTATGTGCATCCTGTCTCCTTTCCCTTTGTAAATCAAATTCATTTTACTCTGCCGCCAGCTGTCCGGAATTTGCTTATTCGTTATGACTATTTCCAGAGCTTTTGACAACGTTTCCTTACTTTTTGGACCGAGTTCATTAATCAGCTTGATCGGAATTCCATCTATTTCTGTAGATGTGTTTTTAGGAATATTTTTTTCTGCCTTTTTCCAGTTTAGATTGGTCAGTTCTAAGCTTTGTATTCTGCTACCTTGTGTTGCTTCCTGATTTGCGGAGATTACCCTATCGTCGCTCTTAAATGACTCGGCTATACCTGATGTAATGTAGTTCACTGCGTTGTCTCCCTTTAAACAATTTCCCTCGTTATCTTGAATCCGATCCTGCTTTCTTTGATTCTTCTTCCCTAGCCAGCTTATATGGTTCCAGAATTTTCTTGCTCCGCCTCTAGAGGCATCGTGTATGTCAGCCATCCAGCGATCGGTGGACTGCCTTATTTTACTTTGGACGAGGGCCTGCACCTGAAGTTTCTTTTGTCGATATGATTCCCATTTTTAATCGATTTCCTCCTGAGATACCTGTTCTTTCTTTACCATTCGGTGTTCCCTTGAAGCAGCCCGTCGTTGTTCAATAGCTTCCCTTATTTCCTTATTCCACCAGCTCCGTGGCTTCCTCTTTCCATTCCAGCGGTTTGCTACTTTAACCTCCTGAATTTTCCTCCTTATGAGTAGTTCTACCTGTTCATAATTCCTGTCTTCCATGGGGCTTTTCTCTGTTGCTTCCTCTATGTCTGCTGCTATCTGCGCTATTTGATCGTCGTTTAATTTTGCGTTTACGTTTTGTCTAAGTTCCATTTCTCTTTTCATCAAGGACCCCATCTGCAGACTAATACGTTTATAATCACTTCCCAGACTACACCCCTTCTTCGTCTATTTCCATTTTGCTGACCGTTGCTATAAATTTCCTGCGACATTAGACAATAGTCAATGGTCGTCTGCCTTTTGCGGAATTCTCACGTGATTTGGCCTTCACCATTTTGTTTCTCTATTTACTATAACTAGATCGTTACGCTCACAGAAATCTAGCATTAGCTTCCCGTTACAATCCGTGTATCCATCCAGGTCGTCGATGTGGCCGTTCATGTCCCCCAGTAGAATATTGGCCCCGTTTCCAAACTGGCTTATATCGTAACTGAGACATTCAACAAGATCCTTGTTTTCTTGCCTACATTGATGTCCTGTTTCTAGATAAACTACCTCTAGCCATGTCTTTATGCCGGCGTTTGTTCCTGAAACCCAGATATGTTATTTACAAAATGATTTAATTCTTTGCCAATTGGTTCCCTGGTGTAGCAACATACCTACCCCTCCACCCTTTTTTTTTCGTTCTCGTTCTGTTGCACCCTTCCCAGACGTAGCCTTCTATAAACGGCGGATCTTCTAGATTCCTGAGATGGGTCTCGCAAAGAGCGAACACACCTATTTTGTCATCCTTCAACTGCTGTTCTATCTCTAGCCATTTTGCTCTTTTTCTACCTCCTTGCATGTTTATGCAGCTGATCCTAGTGTTAAATTTCTTTTTTGTACTTTTCTTTCTCGACCTACTCTATGCCATTTTTGGGGGCTCAGCCTCCATTATTACACTTTCTTCTGCTTCACTTCTAACTACCTCTGTGCACGGAGTCCTCGCGGACCCCCTAAAAAGCTACAGCCCTGCCTGCCAGGCGCCAGCCGATCTCTGCTCCCACCCTTCTGTTAAAATGAATGCCATCTCGCTGAAAAGCCCTGCCAAAACCTGCTTTATGTACCTCCCTGTTTACCTCAACCACTTCGAAACGCTTCTCCAGGCTTAACTTTCTTATGTCCTGATTAACTGTCACCACGTCCTTTTCCAGCTTTCCGTTCAATCCTACAACCTCTGGTACTGTGCATACAACTATCTGCGTTTGCTGTGCTATCTCCCTGATCTCGTCAACTCCCTTAGCTAAACTTTCCACCACTCCTGCAGCGTCACCATTTAGGACATCGTTCAGCCCCGCGGCTACTATTACCATACTGCGCTCTGCGGAATTCTTCAACAGCCTATTTTTACTCTCTTTCAGCACTGCCCTCATTGTTCTCCCTGGGAAGGCTCCAACTAACACTCTTTTATCACCCTTTACACGTTCCACGATATCTCGCTTGCACCTGTTCATGTTAGAATCTCCGGCGATAAGCACCTGGGCCTTCTCTCTCCCTCTCCTAACTGTTGGCTCCTGCTTTCGGTTATCTGTGTCCTTATCTCTGGGATTTTCATTCTTCCTTACTTCTTCCTTTTTTTCCGGCTTCTTAGCTGCTTCTAAATAACTCTGACGGTTCGCATCCGCCTGACCTACTTTGCTTATGCCTTCCATGCCAGTGCTGGCCCCAGCCACGTGGCCCGCACTGGAATGTTCGTCCTCGTTGGTTCCAAGGATAAAGTCGGCCCCCCCTTTTTTTTTTCAATTTGAGGAAGCTGTCCAAGCAGTTTCTGATTTTCCGCCCTTAACAAACGTACTTCATTTTCTAAATCATCCACACGAGACACTAAACTGCCCCTTTCTTGATCAAATCTATCTAGACGCGCACTCAGTATGCAAAACCGACACAAAAAGTCGCTGCCTTCCGCTTCACCTACAGAGTCAAAACGCGTTTCCTTGAGATTAACCTGCGCCTCACACTGAGTACACTTTACCTTCTTTTGATTACACATCTTAAGCGCTCATCGACTGAACTATATCTATTACGAATTCTCAGAATATACAAATTGCCAAAAGAAGACACAAGAAACGACTAGCAAACACGCGTTAAAAACCAATTCTGCAAATGCCAATAGCCTAGAAAAAAAGTATTTATCTAAACAAGATAGTTAAAGAATGAACGCCAAGAAAACCTAGCTGCCGGCACGAAAAACCAGGCCGCTAGAACCAAGAGCTAAAATCTATTCTTTAGGCTGCACCTAACCTAACTAGCTAAAACGAAATAAAGTTAATGAAAGAAAGAACTCATCTATTTGACGCTTCGGAAGTTCCCGCTGTCGCCAGTCCATCCGTTTCCCGTAGCCACGTGCAATCGGAGGAGCGATGGAACACACGTCCGCACCACACGGCTGTCAACTGTCAACCCTCCCGACAAGCAGCGCCCTCTGTCGCTGTCGCTTGGCTTTCATCGCAAATGGCGTCATCCTTGCCCATAGGGAAGCGCGGGCGCTCGTCACACTAGCCAGTATATTCTAGGCACTATAGACCTTTTTTAATTTCGATGCTTGGGTTCAGCCATCTTTGATGGTGGCGCCCCGTATGAGCCAAACTGGGAAAGTCCGCTCCGGCTCCTCCTGACGCCACCTTGGGCTGTGCTGTTCATGTTGATGCTGCGGTGCGGTAGTGTAAAAGTGCTGTTTCGCGGTTCTCGTGAAAGCTATCCGACACCTTGGTGCTATTTGTGCTTTGTTTGAGTTCAGTTCAGTTCAGTTCAGGCGTTCAGTCGTGTCCGACTCTTCGTGACCCTATGGACCATGTCACGCCACGCTTTCCGGTCTCTCACTATCTTCTTAACATCACATAGCTTCATCTGCAATGCCTCGAGAATGCCATCTAACCATCGCGTTCGCTGCCTACCCCTTCTCCGGTGACCCTCAACCTTTCCCAACATCAAATCTTTCTCCAGCGACTCCTCTCTTCTCATCAGATGACCAAAGTAGCTGAGCTTTAACTTTAGAATTTGACCCTCCAATGAGCAGTCAGGGTTTATGGTCGACAATATCGACTGATTTGATCGTCTGGCAGTCCAAGGAACTCTTAAGAGTCTTCGCCAGCACCACAATTCAAACGCGTCAATTCTTCGGCGGTCAGCCTTTTTCACAGTCCAACTCTCGCATCCATACATCACAACTGGAAAGACCATAGCACGGGTTATACGGATCTTGGTTGGCAGACTAATGTCTCTGCTCTTTACTAGGCGGTCAAGGCTAACCATTGTTCTCTTTCCCAGAAGCAGGCGTCTCCTAATTTCATGGCTGCAGTCTTCTTCCGAGGTAATCTTGGCGCCCAAGAACAGAAAATCTGTCACAGCTTCCACTTCTTGTCCATTGATGCTCCAGGACTTGATAGGGCAAGACGCCATGATCTTCGTCTTTTTAATGTTCAGTTTAAGCCCAAACTTCTCACTCTCTTCTTGTACGCGCATCAGAAGTCTCTTGAGTTCCACTTCACTTTCTGCCATTAAAGTGGTATCATCCGCATATCTAAGGTTGTTGATACGTTTTCCAGCAATCTTCACTCCAACTGAAGACTCGTCCAGACCGGCCTTTCTCATGATGCACTCTGCATATAGGTTAAATAGGCAGGGCGACAGTATGCAGCCTTGCCTCACCCCTTTCTCAATCGGAAACCAATCAGTAAGACCATGCCCAGTTCTGACTGTGGCCTCTTGCCCTTCATAAAGGTTCCTGAGGAGACAGATGAGGTGAATTGGAACTCCCATCTCTTGGAGAGCTTGCCACAATCTGCTGTGATCTACGCAGTCAAACGCTTTCGCATAATCAATAAAGCAGAAGTAAATGGGTTTCTGGAACTCTCTTGCTTTTTCCATGATCCAGCGAAGGTTGGCAATTTGGTCGCTAGTTCCTCTGCCCTTGCGAAACCCAGCTTGCACGTCCGGAAGCTCCCGACCCACATACTGCTGCAGCCTACCTTGCAGGATTTTTAACATCACCTTGCTAGCATGCGAAATAAGCGCGATCGTGCGGTAGTTGGAACAATCTTTGGCACTGCCTTTCTTTGGAATGGGGATGTAAACTGACCTCCTCCAATCCTGTGGCCACTGCAGGGTTGTCCAAATCTTTTGACATAATGTATGCAGTGTGTTAACAGCGTCGTGGTTGAGGTTCTGAAGCAACTCAGCTGGAATACCATCAATTCCGCTAGCTTTGTTCTTAGCAAGGCTGGCTAAGGCCCATTCAACTTCACTCTTCAGGATGCCCGGCTCGAGATCAGTAATCACAACCGTCCTATGTTGGGTTTGCACATCCGGGTCCTTCTTGTACAGTTCTTCTGTGTATTCCTGCCACCTCTTCTTTATCTCTGAGGCTTCAGTGAAGTCCTTGCCTCGTTTGTCTTTTATCACGCCCAGCTTAGCACAGAAGCTTCCTTTGATATCTTTGATTGTCTTATACAGAGCTCTTGTGTTCCTTAATTGGCTGTTGTCCTCAACTGCTTGACACTGTATGTTCAGGAAGGCATTCTTATCTCTCCTTGCTATTTTCTGAAAATCCGCATTGAGAACCTTGTAACTTTTTTTCCCCATACCTTTTGCCATCCTCCTTTCCTCAGCTATTTGCAAAGCCTCTTCAGATAACCAGTTTGCTTTTTTGCATTTCTTTTGCTTTGGAACTACCTTAGTAGCAACTTCTTGTATTATATCACGAACATCGGTCCACATCTCTTCGGGCTCTTTGTCTTCTAGATCTAATTCTTGAAATCGATTCCTCACTTCCACAGCATATTCTAATGGAATCTGATCCAGATCATACCTGAAAGGCCTTCTAGTTTTCTGCGTTTTCCTCAATCGAAGCTTAATTTTGGCAACAAGAAGCTGATGATCGGTGCCACAATCGGCCCCAGGCCTTGTTTTTACTGCTTGTATAGCGCTTCTCCATCTCTGCCGGCAAATAATATAATCGATCTGATTCCTGTACAGACCGTCCGGTGAAATCCATGTGTACAGGCGCCTCTTGTGCTGTTGAAAATGAGTATTCGCTATGGTCAGGTTGTTTTCTTGACAGAACTCTACTAGCCTCTGCCCAGCTTCATTTGGCTCACCAAGACCGAACTTGCCTGTAATTCCGGATATTTCTTCACTCCCGACCTTAGCATTCCAGTCTCCTATGAGAAAAACGACGTCTGATGATGGGGTGCGGTCTAAAAGGCATTGTAGGTCCGCATAAAATCTCTCAACGTCAGCTTCTTCAGCAGCAGTGGTCGGTGCATAGACTTGGATAACTGTTATGTTGAAAGGGTGACCTTGGATCCGAAGTGAAATCATTCGGTCGTTTTTGGGGTTGTACCCTAGCACTGCTTTGCCCATTCTTCTGTTTACTATGAGAGCGACCCCATTCCTTCTCTTGGATTCGTGCCCACAATAAAAGACATAATGGTCGCCGGAGTTAAATTCTCCCATTCCGGTCCACTTGAGCTCGCTGATACCCAAGATATCAATGTTCAATCTGTCCATTTCTCGATTGACGATATCCAGTTTACCATGCGTCATAGATCTTACATTCCATGTTGCTATGTGATATATCTCCTTGCAACATCGGACTTTCCGGTCACTTCCCGACACATCCACAACTGAGCGTCCTTTTGGCTTTAGCCCAGCCGCTTCATTCGTCCTGGAGCTACTAAGAATCGCCCTTTGTTCATCCCCAGTAACATGTGGGACGCCTTCCAACCTGGGGGGCTCATCTTCCGGCGCCATATCGATAATGGTATTGTGACTGGCCATAGGGTTTTCTTGGCAGGAAATACTGGAGTGGGTTGCCATTACCTTCTCCAGTGAATCACATTTTGTCAGAACTCTCTGCCGTGACCTGTCTATCTTGGGTGGCCCTACACAGCAGAGCTCACGACTTCATCGAGTTTCGCAAGCCCCTCCGCCACGACAAGGCAGTGATCCATGAAGGGGGCTTGCGCGCGAGCAAATCGCATACCATCCGTCTGGCATGGCGGCAGCTGTTGGAAACAGCACTAGCGGCCGGAGTGACTGCGAAGGACTGCGATTCACTTCCGCAGTGAGGGTGTATCCGTTGTATCTTTCACGATACATGTATTTTCAATTATATTTTATAATCGCAATGGTAACTGTACACACAAACACACAGCGAATGAACCGTACGGGCAGCTACCGAACGCGGAATGCAGATATTACGAAAGACGTTTTCCAGTTATCGCCGCATTGATTTAACGTGAAGTGCGACCCATTTCGATATACGATCGAGCTGTCGTGCTTCAACAATGTATACTTTCAAGTTAAACCACGGTTCAAGACCAGCACATAAAAGAAGTAGTGTCTAAAGTACCATCCGTCGACGTTTTTATGCAGCCTTAGTATTCGTCCTGCAGCGCAACTACATCGTATCGCCCCGTCCCGTACGTCGTTGAGCAAACGTTAAAAACCTTGCACTCTCCGCCGCACCATGAACAAAAACGACAAATTCCCAGCACATACAGAAGCGCTTACGAAAGTGGCGCAGCCCGCTGGCGCGGTGGACTACGGCACTCTCGTCAAGCGCTACTCCCTAGTCGTCGCTAGGCCTAAATTGTTCCGCATCGAAGGCACATCCGACGGCGCTGTGTAATTGCTCAGCGCTAGAGTAAATCGCCTCTCATGGAACTGCCGATCCCATAGTATCAGTAAAAGAAATATGCAAATTTCGGTGACGCCTTAGCAGCGGAGCCATGTGTGCAGACGATGACCCGCGCGCTGCACCACTGGCAATGTGTTGCGTAATTTATTTGTATTGCCACTATCAATAACACGGTATGGATCAGAAATCCACAATCAAGATCTTTTTTTTTTTTTTGCTGTTGGCTTATTGTTTAAGTGAAGAACAGATTTTAGCGCGCTCTTCTTGCGCTGGCGGAAGAGATCCACCGTATCGTTGGCGCGGAGGGCTTGGGGGAGGCACGGCCTGCCCGGCGTGCGTGGTTACTACAGCGTAGGAAGTGGCATCATATTCGTGAGTCTATCATTGGTACTAAGTCTATCTGGCTTACACAAAACGTTCATAGGCGAAATTAATCAGGATAGACTGGAAAGCGGTGAGGCAGAAACATATCCCAGCCAAACTGGGACTGTCGATGCATGCTTCCCGCATACGCTCTCAGCAATCATCTTGCGATTTTTTTCATTGTTTGTGCATTCCAGGATCACGCATTACTGTCCAGATGACATTACCACTAAAATGGGCGCTAATAAAGGTATGTAAGTCTCTCAAACGACAATATACCGAGGTGCAAGGCCACTCTGCTATGCATGAAGCATGCGAATGCACAGCCCACTCGGTACTGGCAACAATGGGCCGGCGCAAGGAATCTGGTTAGAGAGTATTTTCCTCCTCTCCTGCTTGCTCTCGGTAAAACGGTCTATACTGCGTGAGGAGTCCACTGGAATTTGACAGGAACGTGGCGCCATCTGTCGCCCTCGGGGTGATCTGCGCATGCGTACTGACGCTCGCGCGGTAGCGGTAGGCGGCAGCGCTAAACTAAAAGTCTCTAGTGTGTTACTCGTGAAAGCCGCTACCTGCTTTAGTCAGTCATTTGCGCAGACTCGCCGCCTCTCCGTGTTGGCCATAGTATGCCGCAGCATGGTTTCGAATACGGATTACGCGACCGTCATGTTCGCACGTACACACGGAGCATAGTTTCGGAAGCGGATTTAACAGGTGCTCATGGGTCGACGGCAGCTGAAGTACAAGACGGCTCATGCCTACGGTACGTGTAAGCAAAAATCGCCGATGGTGAAGAAGACGTCTGTTTCATGAACTGATGTTCAACACTGCCGAAGTTACGGGCGCGGGGGCGGATGCTACGTGCGCGGCTACTAGTATCACCGAAGTTAGGGCGCGGATGCGAGTGTTTCGTGCGCGGCTACGCATGTTACTGAAGTTACGGGCGCAGATGCGAGTGCTTCCTGCGCGGCTGTGAGTGTGACTGAAGTTACGGGCGCGGAGGCGAGTGCTTCGTCCGCGGCTACGGTCGAGTGTCTGCGGCGCCACTGAAGAGCCGCTGCCGAGCACTTCCTATGTGGACGATACAACGTCTGAACTTCACTCGCCGCGCTCTTGGTCACTGAGACATCATCAGGCCATCGCACCGCTCATCTCGGAACTTCACGCGATGTCGCCACGCCGTCGACGAGCACCGGGCGCACCATCCAGGCACACCTGTAGCCGCGTTTATCGCCAGAAGCGTCGCGGGAAGTCGCCGCGAAAGTGCAAGCTAAGCCGAGTTGCGTGCCTGTGATGGCGCGGAAAATGTGCAGATCCAGCGGACGAGTTCGTCGTTTTGCAAGTCACGCGGCCCTAAACGGGCTTCTGGAGAATGCCATGTGCCATCAGTGCTCGCTAGCTGGATTTTCGGTTCAGCTGGGCAGCGCAAATGATGCTGACATGCGCTTTCTGCGGCACCGTCGCAAAACAGTGGCCACTGCGGCAAAAAGAAGGTCGTCAAATTTTCGATGTTAACTTGAGGGCACGCTTGAGGGATATACAATCTGTCAAAAGCATTGGTAAAGGAGCAAAAGCGTTGACAGATTTTTGGTCGTTAATGACTCTCACAGGGACTTTCATCATAAAATCTTCCAAAAGCATTTTAAATCAGAATTTAGACTCGCCAGTGAGGCAGCTGTTGTCAATATTTTTTTCCGATGCTGCAGCAGCTGTGCACACTGCTTACAGTGAGATGGACCTTGCATTTAACAATATAACTGTGGTCTATGATGGGACGTGCTTGACACGTGGGCACACATCTCAGATAGGTGTTGGCACTGTGATAGAGTTTTACACAGGACTTCTGCTCGACTGTGTCGTCCTATCAAATAGGTGTCATGGACATGAAATGGGCCCCAAAGAAGGAGAGGACGGTTATGATGAGTGGAAGTCATCGCACATCTGCCAAAAGAACACCGATGTGAAATATGGCAGGATGGAAGCTGAGACTGCCTTACTCCTATTTAGAAGTTCCTTTGAAAAGCATGGTTTGAAATACATAAACATTCTTTGTGATGGGGACAGTAGAACCTTTGTGGCACTCTGCGAAGATCAGACCTGCGGTTTTATCCCGTTCACAAAGGAGGATTGCGTGAACCACATGAAGAAAAAGATGGGCACAGCCCTGCGTGCGCTTGTCACGAAAGGCAAGGTCAACCTACTGGTGGGAAATGTGGCCTTACTCAAGGCCTCGTAAAGACATTGACATCAACTACTATGGCAAGGCCCTGCACGAAAATGATAAAATTGAAGACACGCAAAAAGCCGTGACGGCAACTTTTTATCACATAGCATCTACCAATAGGCAACCAGCAATGAAGTTCGCTGTGTCGATCACCAAGCCGTAACACATATCCTAACGAGAAAAGCAAACACTTCTGAGGCGGCGTTTTAGGGCGTTTTCACGCCACCTGCATGAGCTTGCAGGAATCAGATTGCATGCTCTGGTGAAGCTTTGTATGGCATGTGTCAGATAACTGGGCTACATCGAGAGCGCCTGGGCAAGAACGCTATCTGTCACAGGCGTATCTATAATGCTGCTGAGTGTGCTCGGTCGTTTATCGCGAACCAAGCGGCTAACAGCAGCGGTTTTGAGAGACGCTGCGGTACAACTGCAGCCCCACCTATGCAGTGCAGGTTCCCTATCAGACCCACACCATTAATTTTGCCCACAAGGACAGCAGAGTTGGTGGAAACACCGGGCTGCCAAAGCAGAGGGCAAACCTCCGCTCCCTCATAAGTAGCAGCTTGCAAGGCATGTTGCAAATGCACTGCTACTGTAGTGAACTACGAGCGGATATCACGAAGACGAGGAAGAGAACGACGAAGTGCCGCTGCACTGCTGCTGCTTATTATTATATTATTATTATTATTATTATTATTATTATTATTATTATTATTATTATTATTATTATTATTATTATTATTATTATTATTATTATTATTATTATTATTTTACAGTTTTAATCCTTTTGTCATTGTGTTCTATTACTATCGCCTCAAAATTCAAAATTATTTCAGCAACACTAACTCCTAATCAAGAAGTTATCTATCATACAGTCAAATCGACAATATCTATTATATTATGTCACCTACAATGAATTCTGCTAATCGCCCACTGTGGGTATCGGCCATTATAAAGAAGGAGAAGAAGAAGAGCTCGCTGGTGTGTGCTTATAGACAGACTGTGTTCTTGTGCTGTCCGCCGTGCAGTTTACAGAGGGCTATATTCCCTGTTGAACCCTCAGTAAAACCCCTTTCACTTGACGGAGGTGAGGATTTCTTTCCGCCCTGGAGCTCCGCAGCCGCACACTACAGACAGCAGCCATGACTGACACTACCACCTCTAGTCCAACCGGCTCCTCGTCCCCCGTCTTCTGCACTGGAGCTTTGCGCCAACTAGACCCTCCTATCTTCAGTGGAACAGGCGACCACGACGTGGAAGACTGGCTGCCCTCATATGAGTGGGTCAGTACTCACAACAAATGGGACAACGGCCTCAAATTAAATAATGTCATATTCTACCTAACGGACGTTGCCAACCTGTGGTTCCGCAACCACGAGACCGATGTCTCATCGTGGTCTGCTTTCAAGACTAGTTTTGCCGATATCTTCGGCTGGCCTGCAGTGCGCATGCTGCGCGCTAAGCAAAGCCTGCGCGGCCGTGCACAGCTTCCTGGCGAGAATTTTACAATATATATTGAAGATGTCGTAGACCTGTGCAAGCGCATGGACGCTTCAATGACGGAACACGCCAAGATTGGTCACATTTTACAAGGAATTCACGATGACGCGTTCCAGATGCTTTTGGCCAGAAATCCAGCAACCGTCGTCGACGTAATCAATGCATGCCATAAACTTTGATGAATTACGCAAGCGCCGTAAAATCACTTGTTCTTCGCTCTCACACCCGGAGCCTCTTGCATCTTTAACACCTGAGGCAGAACAGTCGTCGTTGCTGCCATAAATAAAGCAGTTTGCTCGAGAAGAAATAGCCCATCAACTGTCCCTCGTTCCCCACCGTCCTGACGCTCCCTCTCCTTTGGTGCCAACGTTGTAGCAAGTCATCCGCGAATAAGTCACAGAAGCACTTCCCACGCTTCCTGAAGCTCCTGCTGTCGCTCCCTTGACATACGTCGGCGCACCAGTACAGTATAGCCCTTCTGTTCCAACCCCTTTGCGGCAGTGGCTGCGCGGCCTCCGCCTGAGCCGTTACCACCCATATATGCAGCCTGTCCTACGCCACGCACCGCTTCCTCAAACGGCTCCGCTTCATCATGTGACTCCGCGCTATAACAACCCGTGGCGCACTTCGGACAATCGCCCAATTTGATACACCGAGGTTGCCCTGGACATGTGGCCCGTCGGTGTCGTCGTCGCATGGTTGCGCCTCCCGAGCCTGCGTCTTCGGATTACTCCCCACCGCTGCTTCGTTCTGCTCCCTCTTCGCCTGCGTACGCCGCCAAACAGCGTCCGTATACGACCCATCGTTCTCCTTCTCCACGTCGCCGGTCACTCTCGCCAATGCGCCGGCGACCACCACCTGCTGACGAGGGAAACTAAGTTCCGCGGTTCCTAAGGCGAGAACTGCGTGCTCTACGAAAAGCTCAAGCCTCATATTTTGCCCACGAACATTATAGTGATCTCTATAGATGGTCTGTCTTTATATGCACTGGCTGATACGGGTGCTGCAGTGTCTGATTCATGAGTGACTTTGCCGACGATTACGAAAAGTTATGACGTCATTTAATGGCTTGTCGCCCCACATTGCCAGTGAAGACAGGATTTAACCTTCAGCAGCATGTACAGCACGTGTCGTCATTGAAGATCTTTTGTACAGTGTCGAGTTCGCAGTTTTGTCGTCTAGTTCCCACGACGTGATCCTCGGATGGGAAAATAACGCCGTGATCGATTGCGCCCAAGCTGAAGTGCAATTTTCTGCACTTGGCGACGCACTGCCTGACGACAACCGTTCACTGTGTCCTCAAAAGCTCACCATCGCTGAAGATGTCGACGTAGCACCAGAGGCTTATGCCCTTGTGCCTTTTTAATGTCCTGCCGTGTCAGCCATTAGTGTTTTATTTACGCCGTCTGCATCCTTTATCCACCGCAAGCACCTGCCGCTGACGTCTGCTGTTCTCGATGTTCACTGTGGCTTCACGAAGCAACTCATCTACAATCCGTCTCCGCGCCTGATTACTCTGCTACGTGGAGAATCTCCCGGTTCTATTCAACCAGCCCACCTTCTCTTTGACCTGGACGCCTCCGAGACCTACCGTGGTAACTACATCGATGCTCTGCAGTCCGATCCGACACCTGATTCGTTGCAAGACGACTTCTTCCGAACCGCCATCGATTACGATTTTCCTTCCACCTACCGGAAGCAGTTGTGGCCCTTTTACAGACGTTTCGCTTCGCCTTCGACGCCGCCCACAAACCTCTCGGCCGCACTACCACAGTCGCGCATCACATTCAGACTGGCTCTAACTCGCCTTTTCGACAGCGCCCCTATCGTGTTTCAGCGGCAGAGCGTCGTGTGATCAATGAGCAAGTTCAGGACATGCTACAACATGGTGTAATCCGTCCTTCTCAAAGCCCCTGGTCTTCAGCAGTGGTGCTAGTAAAGAAGAAAGATGGTTCATTTCGCTTTTGTATCGATTACCGGCGCCTCAACAAAATTACCCACAAGGACAATTACCCCCTCCCGCGTATAGACGACGCTCTTGATTGCCTCCAAGGTGCCGAGTACTTTTCGTCTCTTGATTTACGTTTCGGGTACTGGCAAGCGCCAATGGCCGCCTGTGACAGAGAGAAGACAAGGTCAATGTAGAGAAGACCGCATTTGTGACGCCGGATGGCCTCTATGAATTTAATGCGATGCCCTTCGGTCTGTGCAATGCACCCGCCACATTCGAGATAATGATAGTGTTGTGCCCGGCCAAAGCCGTCCAGAAATTCAGCAGGAAGCAAAACTTCTCCGGCGAACGCCTCCTTCACAAAATCCGGATACTGCTCTGTAAGTGCAATTTCCGAAGTCAGCGTCGCCATAGATCATGACACAAAGAAAAACGAAGTGCCGTTCGTGGAAACTGCGCAGCCCACGAGTGTTGAACAGCCCCAGACATCACAACAACACCCAAGGACGTCCCATTTAAATCCCTACCTCCCACATCCTAACAGGGTAATCCGCAGGACGTCCCTGTGAGCTCCCTTCTGGGCTATGTTCGAATCTCCAAAGAAGGATCTCCGTGGGACGTCCCATTTACTTGTCCTTTTATATGATCATACTAAATACATTCCAGGGCAGTTGTAAGGGATCATGCACCCTGTCGCACGAAAGCTAGTGAACAAGAACCACACAAATTTGCTTGAAATGTCAAAAACAAAAGGCATCATCACTATAATTCGAAATTGGCGCCGTCCCTGCTACGACACTCAACAGTTGCTAACTAAATTTCAGTTGCATTTTTCCAAGAGGCTATGTTGGGGGGTTGCAACTGATTGTTCATCATGATTTTTCCTAGCATAATGTTACTGAATATCTTCCCCGTAACAATATCGTTACGTACTCAGTACGTAACGGGGGTGTTTATTGGTAGTCTAAAGCGCTGCGAGTCACGCAAGGAACACCAGCACACACCACTGTGTCTTCCGTTTCTTCTTCTCTCTAGCCTCTTCTTCCTTTCCTGACGCCCCGAAGCACGTGACACTTCCCCCTCGCAGACGAAGCCCCAGGACAAGCAGTTTAAGGAAGGTGCCGGGGATGGAACCTTTTTAGTCGAGCGACATGCACCACCTGGGTCCGGCATGAGCATCGACCACTTTCGGTACGACGTGAAATTACATAGTTCACGTCACTCAGGCGCTCCAAAACGACAAAAGGGCCGCTATAACTAAACAGCAGCTTCTGGGCTAAACCACGCTTGCGCAGCGGCGTCCACAGCAACACTAAATCACCGGGCACATAAGAGACATGTGGGCGTCGGTTGTCATAACGCTCCTTCGAACGTTCCTGTGAGTCTAGGATGCGGAGGCGGGCAACGCGGCGAGCTTCTTCGGCTCGACATAAAGTAGTGGCGATAGAAGGCTCGTTGTGGAGGGAGAAAGGAAGGATGGTATCAAGACTACTGCGGGGAACTCGAGCATACAGGAGGTAAAACGGACTGTAGCCAGTCGTCTCATGCTGTGCAATGTATAAGAGAATGTAATAAAAGGGAGGATTTCATCCCAGTTCTTGTGATCAGAGTCCACGTACATCGCCAACATAGTGGTCAGAGTGCGGTTGGTCCGTTCAACAAGTCCATTTGATTGCGGGTGATACGGCGGTGTATGACGGTAATCGCAGGTGCATAGACGAAGGAGTTCTTCGATAACTTCAGCAGTGAATTGGCGCCCACGGTCACTAATTAGAACTCGAGGAGGGCAATGGCGCAGGACGAGAAATCGCAGAAGAAATAGGGATACTTCGTAAGCAGTGGCTGAGGGTATTGCGGCTGTTTCTGAATATCGAGTGAGATGGTCAACACATACCACTATCCACCGGTTACCATTAGAAGACCGCGGAAAAGGGCCCAAGAGGTCGATGCCCACCTGCTCAAAGGGTGTGGTCGGAGGCGCAATTGGGTGCAGCGGTCCAGGTGGACGGGAAGTAGGGAGCTTATACTGCTGGCACTTGACGCAACTGGCTACATAGCGCTGAATGACTTGACGCATTTTCGGCCAGTAAAAGCGTTCCTGTGTGCGATGAAGGGTCCGGGCGACACCCAAGTGGCCCGACGTGGTATCGTCGTGCATCATTTCAAGAACGGGAATGTGGAGGTTTTCCAGCACGACGAGGAGAAAGCGTGCACCTCCGGGATTTAAATTCTTCTTGTAAAGTAGGCCGGCACGAACGCAGAAACGCGCATCTCTTGAATCCTGAGCGGCAGAGAAGAGCGATGCCAAAGTCTGATCGTTGCGTTGTTCTGTCTGGAACAGTTGAGGGTCAGGAAACGTTGCCGAGATAGGCGCCAGGTAGTCATCAAAGTTGTCATCATCACTACCAGTTGATGAAAGCGGCAAGCGTGACAGACAGTCAGCGTCAGCATGTTGACGGCCGCTTTTGTATGCCACGGTGAAGTTAAACTCTTGCAACCGCAATGCCCATCGAGCGAGCCGGCCGCAAGGGTCACGAAGATTTACGAGCCAACAGAGCGAATGGTGGTCAGTGACGATGGTAAAAACATTGCCATATAGGTAGGAACGGAATCGTTGCACCGCAAAAACCACTGCGAGGCACTCTTGTTCAGTAACGGTGTAGTTGCGCTCCGCCTTGCTCAACGAACGACTAGCATATATGCTATCACGTGCTGATCGGTGCCATGACGCTGGATGAGCACAGCACCAACGCCCACGCCACTAGCGTCGGTGTGAACCTCGATGGGGGCAGAAGGACAGAAGTGACGTAGGATAGGTCCTGATGTTAGAAGGAATTTGAGGTGGCGGAAAGCAGAGTCGCAGTCAGTAGTCCAATTGAACGGCGCATCTTTGTGCAAAAGGCACGTGAGCGGGTATGCGATGTCAGCGAATCTGGGCACAAAACGACGAAAAGGAGCACAGTCCTAAAAAGCTCCGAAGCTGCTTCACTGATTTCGGTGCTGTAAAGCTGGTTACAGCCGCAATCTTCTGAGGATCCGGCCGAACACCATCCTTATCGACCAAGTAACCAAGAACAATTGTTTGGCGTTCGCCAAAGTGGCACTTCTTAGAGTTGAGGACGAGGCCTGCTCTCTCAATGCAATCAAGAACGATGGCGAGGCGGCTATTGTGTTCCTGAAAGGTCTTGCCGAAGATCACAACGTCGTCCAAATAGCACAAACAAATTTTCCACTTGAGTCCGCGCAGAATGGTGTCCATGAATCGCTCGAACGTGGCAGGCGCATTGCACAATCCAAAGGGCATTACGTTGAACTCATAGAGACCATTGGAGGTCACAAATGCCGTCTTTTCTTTGTTGCTTGGGTTCATCTGTATCTGCCAGTACCCCGATCTCAAGTCTACCGAGGAGAAGTATGACGCCGAATGAAGACAGTCGATTGCATCGTCAATGCGTGGAAGTGGATATATATCTATTTTGGTGACGGCGTTAAGGCGACAATAGTCCACACAGAAACTCCATGTGTTGTCTTTCTTTTTAACGATAATAACTGGAGCCGCCCAAGGACTTGAAGATTCCCGGATAACGCCACGTTGGAGTATGTCATGAACTTGATCGTCAATAAGCTGACGTTCGGCCGGAGACACACGATAGGGCTTCTGTCTGATCGGGCGAGAAATTCCTGTATCGATCCAATGATGGATGCGAGAATTTTGAATCGATGGCTGATGATCTCTGGCGAAGTCGAAAACCGAAACATGCTTGGAAAGCAGGTCTGTCAAAATTCGGCGCTCCTGTGCTCCAACGCTGTGTTTATCATTGCCTGGATTCGAGACTCTGCAAAATGAGATGTTTTCTCTTCAGGAGCATGGTTACTTAGTGCTGCCACGTAATTCGACACACCTTCCTCGTAATGAGCGAGCCTCATGCCACGAGGCAAGACGGCTGGCTCGTCTGAATAGTTTACAGTCCACAGCAAGGTGTGGCCTCTGGTGACTGAAACTATGCAACGAGGCACCAAGACACTCTTCTTTGCACAGGCCAGCGTTGTAGGTTCCACTACGGCGTCGAAATTCTCGCACAAATTCGTAGATGAAATAACTTGAATGAATTCTCCGGACATCGCAGGTACAACTGTATCTTCAGACACAGAAAACGCTCCTAAATCGAGCGACGAGGTTTCTACAAGGGCCGACATCAACGCAGCATTAAGCGAGATCTGTCCACTACGGCAGTCTAACGTTGCACCACACTGTTGCAAAAAGTCTATACCTAGAATTACTTCATGCGTGGAACGAGGCAACACTGTGAATTCGATTCGAAACGCTTGGCCACCAATCACAACATTCGCACAGCACACACCCAAAGGCACCAATGATTCACCGCCAACACCACGGAATATCACAGCTTGATTCACGCTAAACATCACTTTATGTCCTAATCGATTCTTGAATGCTAAACTCATAACAGAGACTGTTGCGCCAGTGTCAATTATTGCCATGGTGGGGATGCCGTCAATGGATACTTCGAGTTTGTTCTTTAACATAAACACAGGCAGAGGTATTGGGAACGTTGATTTTCCGGCGACCTCACCCCCATCGGCCGCGTCTTCTAGTTTCCCGAAGGGGAAGAACGGCGCCGAGGAGACGGAGATTGTCGCTGTATTTGGGTTGGCGGCGTCAAGCTGCGGTTCGAAGCAGGCGATCCGTTTCGCATCTGTGCCGGGCGGTATGTATCCAGAGTCTGTGTCGGATAAAATTCAGTGTCGAAATGATTAGAAACGTTGGACAGCGGTCGATGATCTTGTGGTAGTAGGCCCCGCCGACGGCAATACCGGGAGATGTGTCTGGTCATGCCACAGCTATAACACACGGGTTGCTGGCGCCACCGGTCCGAGTAAATGCGGGCGGAAACTGGTTCTGGTTGGCGGTAATAATCGGGACGGTGTTGCTGACGAACCACCTGGCGTGTCTAGGTGGTTCTTCGGCCCACCCGTGGCTGAGAAGTGCTTAAATCGTTCTGCTGTCTGCCCCCGCCAAAGCGTGATGCATTTAAAGCCGGAATCCAGGAAGTTGATTGGGTCGCGGGTTCTGCTTGCAGCGCGCAACCGTCATACTGGTGTTCGTCCCGGCACGCAGAGTCTTTGTCACGCAACAATTCTTCCCGCGCAATCCGGCGTATCAGATCAGCCATGGACTCCGGAGCACTGACATCAACGCTCGCAACAGATGTGACGTTGGCCAGTCGCCCAAATTTAGGAGTGATACGGCGCAACTTCAAGGTTTCGAAAGTGCGGCAGTGCCTGATGAAGTCAGCTGTAGAGTTCAAATTGTCTTTGCTGATAAGAAAATTATAGACATCTACAGCGATACCTTTAAGCAAGTCCCCACTTTATCTTCCTCGGACATCCGAGGGTTTACCACCTTGCACAATTTCACAATATCCTCGATATATGCGGTGCATGTCTCGCCAGGTACCTAGGCCCGCTGCATCAACGTTTGTTCTGCGCGTTTCTTCTTCGCGGATCCGTCGCCAAAGCAGTCCTTTATCTCTTCTGTGAAACAATCCCAGCTGGTAAGCGAGTCTTCATGATTATCAAACCAAACTAGGACAGTGCCTTCCAAGAAGAACACTACGTTCGCTAGTTTAACGGTCGCGTCCCAACGATTGTACCGGCTCACCCGCTCGTGGTTGGTTAGCCACTCGTCGACGTCCTCGTCAGGTTTTCCACCGAATGTGCGCGGCTCGCGGTAGTGCTGCCAGTTGCTCACCGCAGGTGTTGTTCGGTCAGCGTCGCCGTCTTGAGCCATGTTAGATGGTAGGGGTGGCAAACCAGCGAGCCGGCGGCTTCGTCGAAGACAACGGGGATCCGTGTTGATCTACACCGCAAACTCCACCACAACTGTTACGAACTCAGTACGTAACGGGGGTGTTTATTGGTAGTCTAAAGCGCTGCGAGTCACGGAAGGAACACCAGCACACCCCACTGTGTCTTCCGTTTCTTCTTCTTCTCTCTAGCCTCTTCTTCCTTTCCTGACGCCCCGAAGCACGTGACAATATGAACAGCGAATGTAAGCTCATAACTGCATTAGCTGATGCATGGGAATTGGTTCCTTTGGAAAATATATAAAAGGCGGTCACAAAATATGCTGCATTACATGCAGCCTACCATGATATGAGAGGTAAGGTTAATGGGAGTCGTGTTCGCAAAAAGGGCATAGGCCAAATGCAACAGTTAAACGTGGCGCCCAACTATCCCGGGGTACAACTTCATGGTGCCTAACTAGCACGTGGCGCCCAACTTCTTCGAAGAACACAAATTAACTCAAACTAATGGCTTTATTTTTATTCTTGACAAAGGAATGAAGAGACTCAGTTAACAGAATGTGACATGTAACCTTGGTTAACTGTGCTGCTAACAAAATATATACTTATCTAAGAGATAATTTTATATAGCTTTGCAAATATGCAGTGTATAGCTTGCACATATCAGGACACTCAGTCGTGGAGTATATGTTGAAGTGCTTGAAAACAGCACTGATCTCAAAATTGTGACACTTCTGTTCTTTGCAAAGTGTGAATATGTGCGTAAGTTCAGTGTGTAATTTCTCAAGAACCGCAATGTTTTCGCTGTGTGGTTATTATGCATAGCATATAGACCGTTTTATCATGAGCGCTGCCATTTTGTGTATGTGGCGCCATATAGCGGCCGACTTATGAACAACCGCCATGCTGGTATGTGAAGTCCCATCCGCGTAACAGGCGACAAGTAGCGCAAATCGGCATTTTGGAGCTTTCGCATGCCAATTTTTGCTTTCTGAAAGTACCTAGCTGAAAGAAAAAAAAATTGTTAGTAGCGAAGCCATTCGGTCAGAAATGACAAAACATTATGCTCTATAATCAGGTCGGCTGAAGGCTACAAGCCTGATTACAATTAGTATGTAACTTTTATGTGGAACAGAGAGGCAGCGGCGCACCACTGGCCGCGAGGGCAGCTTTCGATCTACGTTTTATTATTAAGTGATTTCTAGAGACGGCTTACCGTAAAAAAAAAATTGAGGAAAGAAAGAAAGCGAATGTAGCCGTTTCATGTCACGTTTAGGAGCAATGCTAATCGCGTTACATTTGTTGGGTCAACCGATCATTCATATACTCTTTACTGCTTGAGCGGGTACTGCGGAAGTTCCCACACCTCCACTGGGGTTCTATTCTTAAGTGTCCATTATCCATTTCGGATCCATTTACTCCACCCTGGCTACTTTTGTTGGGCGACAATCAGGCAGGCTGTTCAAGCGTCCACTACCAGGCAATCGGATTTCAGCATCGCCTACATGACTCACCACCTGTTTGTCGATATGTGCGGGGCATGGCTATGGCTTGTCAACGGCGGGAGCTGCTCTCCTGCAATTTCTCTGACTGGGCGTTAGTTGCGTTTGTCTGACGCTGCCGTCCTGCTGACATCAAAATACAAGATAAAATGGACAATTGATACCTATGGAATAGCGACCTTAAATTATGTCCCATAATGACCTAATAGAAAGTTGCTTTTGTCAACAATTATATAGTTAATTTTTCGTCGCAACGTTTGCTTACTGCAAGCGATCGCTGCCATTCCTATGATCACATTCCCATTTATTATCGGCAGCGAAATCTTACGAGATGCGTGTTTTCAAAAAAAATATTTTAGCGCGGTTTCACTATGACAACCAATTTATAAGTATATCGTTGTCTTCAAGTGGGACAGGTTCTTTCATACTTGCATTAACCTCAGGTGACTGAATCGAAATGGTTGTTCTTTACCTGGCGGCATCTCGTAAATATTTGCCGCAAGGAATATCATGCGCTTGTTGCCCAAAGACGGACATTGTTGCACGGGTATTCAGTTTTTCCGGTCCCTACTCCACAAACACAGTGTTCGGAACTCGCAGTGTTCGGCTGCCAAAGCGAAACATTTTCGGTTGGGGCTTGAAATTCAGAAGCTGCTCGTCTTAGCCCAACTGAGTGAGTTGCAAGTGGAACAGTGTAGAGCGACACACGCGCATACCAGCGCTGTTAATCTTTCATCTTCTGTTAATCATCTCGTTTTGGTTATTTTTTGTTCATGCAAACAACTGAGTAAAAAAAAAAGATTGTGCTAACCGCGGGAGCTCTTAGCAACTAAACTGCGGCCGGCGGAAATGAAACGATCAGGGAAATGAAGGAAAGAAAGGGGCGAAAGAAGAAAGAACAGGGAAAGAAAGTACATCGCTCACATCAGCTAATCGGCTTATATACTTTGCGGCTATTCAAGACACTGTGTGTGCAAAAGACTGCAACGTGTGTCCTTTCTCCGTAGAATGCCCTGACGCCCCCGCTGCTATCCCCACGTCCCCACATACCAGACAGGAGAAGCCGCGCAGTGCGTTCCGGTTCGAGGCTATTTTCCTCCTCGCCGCGAAAACGGTCTATAGGCACATGCAGAAAACGTGTATGTACAGATTGCAGCATGCAGTGTTCAATGCCCCCGAATGTTGCTTTGCACATGGGTGTTTCTCGAGTAAGTAAAATATTTTTAGGCAAATATTATATATGTTTTGAATTGTTAGTTCAACACAAAATAATTATAACGAAATTTTGAGAATGGTCACCTCCAGCATAGTGGTTTTCCCATTGAAATTCAACTCTGCCTCCAATTCTTCCCAAGCACATGGGTGTTTATAGAGTAAGTATAATATTTTTTAGGCAAATATATGTTTTGAATTGTTAGTTCAACACATAATAATTATAACGAAATTTTGAGAATGGTCGCCTCCAGCATAGGTGTTTTCCCATTGAAATTCAACTCTGCCTCCAATTCTTCCCAAATCATCCCTGCCCTAATTGCCCCAATACAAATTAAAGATGGCAACTTGAGTCTGCTTATAACACAAACATGAGCTGAGATTCATATAATTGCATGATACTTACGAGGCCTCGGCAAGACAGGGCCTAGAATAACAACCAGAGGAAAATCTTCTAAACAATGTCCCAATAAGCTCCTAAAATACCCAAAACATGTCCCACTTCGGTATTGTTTGGGACGTCCTGAGGAAATCACTTCTTATTTCATTTGGATGTCTTGGGGATTTTTGTGGGACTTTTCCGGACCTCCCTAGGACATCCGAAACTCCCATAATCGGAATCCCTGGGATGTCCCTGGCACGTATGTGTGTTATCTGGGGCGAAGGCAGACCCACGACGCGGACACTGTCGAGAGCTACACTTGTGACGTCGACAGCGAGCGACTAGACAGGAGCCATGAATTTTCGTGTCCTGACGCGCTCAGTTGTATTGGCGAAATCCACAACCCTTGTGCGAACATGGACCCCACGCGATCCGAAGCGCCCCAGCTGTCGGACAAACTTGATCGTGCGCCGGTTAGCGCTGAGCGATGCGGCACACCGACAGATCAGGGTAACTTGAGTGGCGAGCCTGCAGAGGATATGTCTAGCTCGGGGGCTGGCGTGAGCGAGCCTTTATCGGACGCGACTGGCAGTGAGTCATGCGCTGCTGGCCGCGATGCAGACGCGGCGCCACACTCATACGATGCCGGCGCCATACCCGCTCCGGTTACCGGTAGCGTGAAAGAGCTGGCACCAAAAGAAAGCAAGCATTCAAGTGCTGCCGCCGAAAAGAGCGGAAAGGCAGGTGCATGAAAGAATTGTGTCATCGAAAGGTGAGGAAACGCAAACGATCGCGAAAGAAAAAGAAGCGGCGATCCCAACGGCGCAAATGCACCCGTGCCGAGAAAATGAGCGATTGGTGCGCAAAGCGTAAGGAACGAGACAGATCGTTCAACAACGCGAGCAAATTGTGCAGGTTTGTTCTTTCACGCACAGAGTGGAAAGAAAGGTCTCGTAGAGAAATGGACAGCCGAAGCTGTAGCGGAGGGAGGAGAGCCAAACCGCTCGAATACTGCTAGGCATTTTGCCGCTTGCGGAAGAGAGCAGCACAGTGCGAACTCGGATGCTTTGAGTCATGCATTCGAGACATAGCTACCTTCGACGAGCGTTTCGTCGCTAACGGTAATGCTCTAGGCAGATCGGGGCAAAATTGAATGACCTCCTTGCTTCCTCAGTTGTGGTTTACGGTCCAAGTGATTTCAAGGAGACTCTTTTAAATTACTGATCATTAATTTTCCCTCCTATTTAATGTGTCATTAATGTGCAAAATTGTTGCTTGAACCTTGTGTACTGCATCCTATACACTTGTCTCTTGTTGTAGTGGGAGCAAAAAGGGGACAACAATTTAGCTAACTGAATTTGAAATTTCGCCTCTGTCTGGTGTTTGACGGGTGACCGAGGGTACTTGCTTGTATTGGGTGTTGCCTGTTGCCGGTCGGTTTTGCAAGCCGCAGAACAATCTGCCACTACCAGTGGCGAGAGGCAAGGGCATCGGAGCGACCCGAGCGAAGTTGGTCGACGTGCCCCGGCAACAAGGCTGTCGGCAGAGATCCTGGCCTGGCGAGTGGAACCCGAGGCACGTGAGGCTACCTGGCGCCCGGACACTGGACGTGAGCTTAGAGGAACCTGGCGAACGAGCGCGCCCGGCATCCGAGCCACATGCGAGCAGCTCGTCTTCCCGGCGCATTGTCTGATGGCGGGGGTGCTGTTGTGCCTGGCCAAAGCCGCCCAGAAATTCAGCCGGACGCCAAACTTTTCCGGCGAACGCCTCCTTCACAAAATCCGGATACTGCTCTGCAAGACACCGGTGTACTGGAGGCGAGCCGTGTCAAGGGGAGAGAAGCGACGTTTAAACATGAGCTGAGCGTCCAGACAGCTCGGCGCCGTGGCCCTGGCGGTGGACCCCTTCTCGCCCGCGGCATATTTGAAGCAAGAGCGCAGCAAGCTCTCCCATTGGCCCTGCGGAAGTTCTGCCGTTGGATTGGACCATTTTAGCGTCAACGGTTTCTCGGTTACGGAGACTCAAGTGCTTCCGTTCGAGACTCCGAGTGTGAGTTCGTCACTAGCGTCCATTGGGGGCAGTTCGCCCCTTGAGAGAGCGGACGCGGCGGAATCTCCCCGGCCGTCGCTTCACGAGAACAGTCGCGTATGGCTGTGTTAGCTTTCGGTCCCAAAGCCAAACTCGTTGTGTAAATGCCTGTAAATAGTGTATAAAGCCTTTTCTTCATCTCACCACCGCCGACTCAGATTCATCGCTACCGCTCAGGGAGCTGACAGCCCTCGTTCACGAAACGGGTGATGATACGCAACCAACTCCTTGGCACAAGCCTGTTGACGGTGGGCTACTGTGTGATAATTCCACCGACACAACAATGGATAACATCTTGCGGAAGTTCAAGTGGCACATCTGCCTCTGCTGCTTGGACGACATTGTTGTCTTTTCCACCGACTTCGCCATGCACCTAGAGCGCTTGCGGCAAGTTTTGATTTCTCTTACTGACGCTGGCCTACAACTGAATCTTAAGAAGTGTCACTTCGGTGCCCGGCAGTTGACAATTTTGGATCACATCGTCTCCAAGGAAGGTGTTCGCCCTGATCCGGCCAAGCTGCGCGCAGTGGCGGAGTTTCCTAAACCGGTCTCACTCAAGCAGATTCGAAGCTCATAGGTCTGTGCTCGTATTTTCGGCGCTTCGTACATTATTGCTCCCCTGCGAAGCTATTCGGGGGAAACAGTGGGTACATTCGATTATCAGTCCCGGACTGTCCGGGACGACTTGCTGACAGCTGTCCGGCGTTCGTTTGTCCTCGGGCAGCCCAGAAACCCCGCTGACAAGTAAAGCTCCTGAGCCGGCAGCCATATTGAGTTATACCTCTGTCACACGAACATATCCGATCCTCCTTGAACTCGCATTGAGGTTCTCAAGAAGGATTGACGCATCTGGTGCTACACCTGCGTTTTCAATGAGCACTGAGAAATTTCCTTCGTGTGTTCTTGAAATCTCAAGAGCGATTGAAGCAGCAGCTTGGAGTCAAGTAGGCTCGAGCTCAATTGCACTTGAAAGTTGCCGTGTGACAACCTCGATCTGCATTGAGTTGAATGCAGATCGAGTTCAATGAGGATCGAAAGTGTTCGTGTGACAGGGGTATTAGACTCCGATTGCATTCTGAGTACTTTTCGTGTTCCTGCAGACGATATTGTGCACTAAATAATGGCACAAGCCCCAGCTTTGCATCTTCGCTTTCATGTCTTATATTGGAAGCGTCCAGAGCCCCGAACACCGATTTTTGTTAGTGCTGTCAAGTTCCTCACAGCAGTTTCCGAATCTTTTCAACGCGCAGGTCTGAAAGCGTTGCATGCGAACCGCTGTGTACTAAAGCAGCGAACGCTTTTGTAAATGTATTTTCAAACGCTTTCGTTGGCTTTCGAATGCATGCGGTGAGCTGGGTCCTCGGAGGAACTTCGCTAATAGCAACGGCAAACCAACCCTGCACAGAGTTCTGTAACACGCTTCGCATACGGGTATGTCACGCTCCGTTTGAAAACATCGCTGATTGGCGCCTCTGTTTTCTATTTTTAGGGTTACACATACGCCAAAAGATAAACGTGCGTGTGGCGTTACTGCGAAAGAACCGAGTCCGGTGACATGATCGTCCGCTGAATCAAACGTTGGAAGGAGCTTGCAAGGTCATGTGACCATCCCACTGCTTTCTGTCAGAGCGGAAGCCGAGACCTGTCAGCAAATAGTCAGAGACTGGAAAATCGAATGTACCCAGTGACTTAACTGCCTGGTCGGCCGAATGCCACGAAGCGTTCACCGCATTGTGCCATCTTTTGACATCGCCACCAATCCTTCGCCACTACGACCCAACAGCACACACCGAGGTCCATACTGATGCGAATGGCGTTGGCCTCGGAGTTGTCTTGGCTCAACAGAAAAACGTACGGCTTTCACGAATACGTCGTCGCGTACGCGAGTCGTGATCTCTCCAAAGCTAAATGCAACTACTCAGTTACGGAAAAGGAGTGTTTGGCAATTGTGTGCGGGCACTAACGAAATTCCGACCCTACCTGTACAGTCGCCAGTTTGACGTCGTCACGGACCACCGCGCGTTATGTTGGCTGTCCTCTCTTAAAGACCGGCCGCCTCGCACGATGGGCTCTCCGCCTTCAGGAATTTGACATCCGCGTTATATATCGCTCTGGCCATAAACACATGGACGCCGACGCTCTGTCTCGTTCTCCCCTATCCAGCGAACCTGCTTGCTCCACGGCGGCTGATCCCGTCCTCTCGTCTCTAACCATCGCTGATATGCCTGCGGAGCAGCGCAGACCCGTGGCTAGCATCTCTCATCGACATCGTGTCCACCTCTCCCTTCCCAACGCTGCGCCTTCTCTTACGCTGTCAAGCACCACACTTTGCCCTACGAGTCTTCTCTACAACAGGCACCGTGCAGAAACCCAGAGGGCAGCACTCGCGGCGAGCAGGCAGCGCCACGAGTGAGCGCCGGAACAGTTTGATAGGGAGACGCGCGGCCAGTGCGGCCGCCTGGGCTGGGCGCTCGCTTGAAAAAGGCGGCCTGCGCAGCGAAATGGTAGCAGTTCCAGCCTGCTCGAGTGACGTGGAGAAGCACAAACAATGCGAGAGCCACACGACACAAGGCGAAGAGACAGGGACGAGCCCTGGCCGCCCACTGGGCGTTTATTTCTAGGCTGGAAACACGCGAAACGGAAGACGACAGGAGAAGCACGCGCAGTTGGAAAAGGCCGAGCAAAAAGAGGGTGGAAGGGTAGGGGGCGTAAAAAACGCGGTAAAAATGTAGAAAATGCAAAAAACGTGTGGCGAACGCCCCTCCTCCCAAGTGTGGTACAGCAAAGGCAAGCTCGAACGCCCCAAGCTGGAGTGGTTGAGAAAAAAAAAAAAAAAAGAAAGAAAGAAAGCTGCGGGGAATCGAGCGGCCGAGAAGGATGGAACGAGTGTGGGAGAAAAATAGGAATAGATGTAGTCGAAAAAGAGAAAAAAGCCTAAAAAGAAGCGACAAGCCTGAAAACTTGAGAACACGATTGCCGGGGCCTGAAAATGCCGCAGTCACATTATGCAGACAGAATATGAAGAGCTTTAGCTGTTTTCTGGTGAGGCGGTTGCCACTTTTCTCGACGATAAAGGAAACGATGGCAGATGGCACGCGGTCGCTGATACAGCGACACAGCTATGAGAATGGAAACTCGCTTATAGTACTGCTCAAGCGATCTACAGTTTAATACACATGCATGTCTTCTCTCTGTCACATGTCAGAATTGTAGCATGCTTAATTTTCTTTTTCGTTGAAAGAACGTCCTGCCTCATCCGGACTTGAATGCGTTTTCTTTCTTTCTTTCGTTTTTTTTTTTTTTTAACGATACTTAATGCCTTTTTAACGGTACTTTCAAGTCCTCTGCCACAAAGTTAAGTTCTGACAGGGGAAGGTAACAGCTATAGGTGGCAGCCAGCCGCTCGACAAATTTTTTGGAGCAGGATGGCATGTATTGAATGCAAGATCTGTTCAGAGCGTCCACGAATAAGTAAAAAAAGAAAATAACATTGATTTCTTTTGCTTATTTTTTACTATAGTCTCAATTGAGCAGTATCGCATGAGAAACAGCTTAATTATCATTCGAGGTTCAATAGCTCAGTAGACATCGAAATGTCATTAGCACAGCTAAATGAATAAAGCGTATGGAATGGCAGACGGGGGCTTTATGAATCACATCTACAGAGGAGGGCGAAGCGGACAGCGAAGGATGGCGAGGAAAAAAAAATAACGTCAGGCTGGCGGACAGACAAAGGAAGCCGCCCAAGAGAAGAAGGAATGTAGCGGCATAAGAGTGGAAGGAAAGCGTGTGGAAAGAAAAAAAGGAACGAGCTGAGAGGAAAGAAAAAAATAATAAAAGCAAGTTAAGCAAGCAAAAGAAAAGTTGCCAAGGTAATTTTGCGAAACTAATGCGCAAAACATAGTAAATGCGCCATTAAAACGCTCCATTCCTGTTGATTACTGTCTGCATTGTACTAGTGCTTATGCAAGCTATCGTAGACAGGGAAATATGTGAATATAGACCACCGAACAGCATAAATAAAAATTACGCAATGAACAACTGCATCCACGAGCGAGCCCACTGGGCGCGCACGGCGGTCCTAGTAGCGCTGATGCCAATAAGTTGCCCAATTTCTTTAAATATATAATTTTTTGCGGGTTGAGAAAGGATGCTAATGCAGGTAAAGGTACAGTGTGTCCTCTTTCGGGAAAAATGCTTCGCGGTAAATCTGGACGCGACAATACCCGGGCATGATTACCAGCTCACTGCTCGGTGGAAGGCGGCGATTCGCACTTAGCGTCGCTTCGCTTCGTAATGTTTATTCGGTGACGCGAAAAATATTTTATCAGGCCAGGGAAATGTGTGCAACAGCAGGAATTCAAGGAATGCAACCTAGCAATTCATTTGTGACCATAGAATGCCGCGAATCGAAAGAACGAACGGCGAATGAGCCCCACGCACAGCAGATCCGCCGCGTCTCCGCTGCACGGCCGGGCGCACGTCTCCCTACCAAACTGTTCTTCCCGCCGCGAGGGGCGCGCGCGTCGCACCCCGAGTTACTCCTGCACGGTGCCTATATGCCTGATGATCGACGGTGGCTTCTCGTCATTCCCCGCCATTTAAGACATTAAAAATTGCGCCTCTTTGCATGCCGACCCTCAGTGTGCCCATGGTGTAGTCAAGACGTTTCAAAGAATTTCTCAACGCTACTATTGGCGCGGCATGTACGGTTATATTCGCAAATACGTCCGCTCCTGCATCGCCTGTCAGCGCCACAAGTCCTCCACACCTCGTGCTTCTGGCCCCTTCCATGCCCGGCCCGTCCTTTTGGTCGCGTTGGCGTTGATCTTTACGGGCCACTTCCCTGCACGGTCTCTGGGAAACGCTGGATTATCGTCGGCATCGATCACCTCACCCGATATGCGGAGACCGCCGCCCTACCTGCCGCTACTGCCCCTGAAGTTGACCTGTTTTTGCAACATCATATTGTTCTTCGCCACGCCACGCTGCGTGAGCTGCTGAGTGACAGAGACCGCGTCTTCTTTTCCAACGTTGTTGAAGCTCAACTGGCCGAATGTCGCATCATATATCGGACCATCACAGCTTTTCACCCTCAAACGTGCTGATGAACGCTTCAATGTACTCTCGGAAATATGCTCATGATGTACTGAGCTTATTCACGTGACGTCATTGCAGCTTTACTGGAAACCATGGCACGCACAACGCAACATCGAAGAGGAGAAAACAAGAGAAAGAGGACCTACCGCGAATCATGACACAGCGTCAGTGAAATCAGAGCTCTGGCTGGACGGCGTTACGAATGGTGTCTCAAGTGTTCGCCAAATGAACAGCGCGCAGCAGGGAGGACGCTAGTAGACCGGCGCCGAAGCGTCGGAGACATTTTTTATGTGCTTCTAGTTTCGAACCGCCTAACGTTATGGCGTCTCCACAATACAGGGTTACTACAACTGCCGCCTGCTAACTTGATAGTGAATAGGGTCTATACGTTGCCGCTGATCAGACCAACTGAAACGCTGTTCTTCCTTTCGTGATGTACGCTTACAACACCGCCATGCAGTCAACCACCGGATTTAGCTCTTTCTTCCTCCTTTATGGGCGTGAGGCGTCGTCCACGATGGACTATATTACCATATCGTCCCGACTCCGAGTGGACTCCCCTTTCCGACGCTGGTGATGGTGATGACGGCTGTCCCCTTTTTAACGGGTCGCCTCCGCCTGTCGGCGTGGCGGAGCCAAAAAAAAAATTATAATAATGCAACACACACACACACACACACACACGCGCACACACACACACACACACACACACACACACACACACACACACACACACACACACACACACACACACACACACACACACACACACACACACACACACACACACACACACACACACACACACACACACACACACAATATCTGTTCCACGCGACCACTTAGTTCACTCTGGCACGTTCACAGCCGGAATGCTCTTCTGTTGAACCGCCCCATTCCGCCACCAGTATTCCAGGCGTCGTTTAGTGGTCTCCACTACACTTCGCTCCGTCTGGCCGAAACCCAGGGCAGCAGGGAGGGCTGAGGCCTCCGAGATCGGTGTTATACCGGGGCACTCTAGGACCACATGCCCTCCTCCGCCCCTCCACAGGTGCCGCAAGCGGTGCCCAGACCGCTTACGAATTTTGCGCGCCATACGCGCGTGCGGAGCACTCCGCAGCGGGCCTCCGCCAGCAAGCCGCTACCGCACGAATTGTCAAAACAGTGCTCACGGCCGATAGCTGTCTTCGCCGCCCGGTAGAGAGCCAAGGTAGGCTTCGCCATCATTCCACTCATCCACTCTCGCGTCTCCGTCTTCTGCACCTGCTCCCGGATTTTCGCGTTCGTTGCGTTGCTGGGCTTAGCAGGCGCCGTCGCCATGGAGGAGGGTGCCACCTTGAAACGACGCTGTAAATTAGCCGTCCGTCTGGTCCATCGCGTCGATAGTCCCGCGTATATGATGTGCACCAACGTTTGGTGCGCCAGATTCGTGTCCGGCAACCGAAGGAGCCTTGCCTCATAGCTCAGCTTCGCTACTTCACGAGCTGCAAATGAGGACCAGCCAAGATCTCCCTGTACACCCTCCACCGGTGAGCTCCTGTGGACTCCCAGCGCCATTCGCCCGGCGTCCCTTTGCCGTCTTTCTAAAAACTCCCTTGTGCCGGCAGATAAACACAGTGTTGCGTTGGCGTACGTGAGCCCCGGCACAGCCACCATCTTCCACAGTGCACGTACCACCTCATACTTGTACGCCCACAGCGCCTGTCGGCCCAGGATCCCTCTATCTCGCGCCGCTTTGGCTTTGAGGGCCTTTTCCTGCGCTGTCATGTAGTCAGGGTCACAGCATAGGCGCACTTCCAAGTATTTAGCGGCTGAAGCGATGCTCACCGCGCCTCCCTGGAGAGTCCACGTCTGTGCCTGGTCGAGCTCTTCCGCACCCCACACCAGCACAGAGCACTTCGCAGGACTAAACCTCAGCTAAAGCCTAGACATCCCCCTGCCGCAGATGTCCAGCAAGCTCTGCAGTTCAGCGGGTGAGTCCGCCATGACCGCAAAATCATCCGCATACACAAGCGCAGGTATACGCCGGACAACTCGCAGGCCAGCCTCCCGATGTTCCATGCTGAAGCCCAGTCCCGACACTTCCTACAGGCGCGTCACGTTTGCCACGTAAATCATAAACAGGAGCGGCGAAAGGGGCAACCCTGTCGGAGACCTCGCGGAACTCCTATCGGTGCCGTACTCCCCCCGTCCCATTCGACACATGCCACTACTCCTGTGTGCAGCTGTCGTAACAGGTCCACGTCTTGATCGGTCAGCCCGTACTCCTGTAGTAGTTCCCATAGCAGCTCGCGATTTACGCGGTCATATGCTTTCGAGATGCCCAGAAAAGCCACATATAACGGGCTCCGCGTCTGCAGGGCTATCTCGATGCATTGAGTGAGGACAAATAAATTGTAATCAATGCGTCGGCCGACTCGGAAACCCGTCTGCAGCTCCCCGAGAATCTTCTTTTCTGCCCAGCTCTGGAGTCGAGTCCTGACAATTTGCATCGTCATCCGGTAAAGGACGGGCGTGACGGCAATGGGCCTGTAGTTGGTCAGATCTCGTTTGTCCCCACTCCCTTTGTAGAGTGGGCGGACTCTGCTCAACTTCGAATCTGCAGGAATCCGGGCTTCCGTCATCACCTCGGATAGCATATCCCCCACCCGTTCGCTTGCTCTCGGCCCGAGCACCTTGATTAGACTCATGGGAATGCCATCGCAGCCCGCCGCTGTCCCAGCGTCCATTCTGCCAGCCGCTCGTTTCAGCTCTCCGTCTGACGGCGCTTGACGCAAATTGGATCCAGCGTCGGTGTCGTCCATGGCAGAGGTGTCCGCCGTTTGCCACACGACCTGCCCATCAAGAGCACTCCCACAGCTCCCGTCATCAACCTCTAAGAGCGCCTTCCACCACGCCTCCAGCAGCTGCAGGCAGGCTGGACCCTCCACTGGGCCTGTATCTTCAGATGCGCGGAGCTGTCTCTGAGGGGCCGTTCTTCTTCCCTCCTGTATGTAGCGCCAGAAACGTCGAGGGGCCTGCCTGCCCGCTCTCTGTAGGCCCTCCATAAAACGCTGATCGAGGTTCCTGATCTTTGTCTGGATCATGGCAGCCGCCTCTCTTTTGCAAGCCAGGTACTGCTCCCAGGCTACCATCGCTGCTCCTTGATTACCACTCTGGCAGATATGACGATGCCTCCGGCTGGCCGCCCGTCTCTGTTGGATGGCCGCTGCTACCTCCGCCGTCCACCAGCCTTTCGCTCCGTGTCGGCCGGCTTTCCGTGCGGGACGCTTATTGAGGATCTCCTGCATAATAGCCACCATTCGCTCGTAGGAGTTAAACTCGTCCGCCCGTAGCTCCAGAAGCATTGCCATCCTTTGCAGTTAGTCTTCCGTAGGGTGCCGGGCTCCCTGTCCTTCCAGCCGTCTGCTGTGCGACTTTACCCGGCCAAACACCAAGCGTATCCGGTTGTGGTCACTGGCCAGGTTCCCACTCCCGTCTTCGTCGATGGTCATGCTATCCAGCGCATCGTACAGTCCATCTGACATGAGGCAGTAGTCAATGCAGGAGGATCTGTCCCAGGCCGCCCATGTAACCGCCCCCCGGCATTTCTCCGTGAGGTTGACGATAATCAAACTTTGATTCTTCGCCACATCCAGAAGATGTTTGCCATTGGCGTCTGTGCGACCATCAAGCTCCTCCAAGTGCGCATTAAAGTCACCTACTATCAAAATGTCATACTGACTCCGGAGATCACGCACATCCGCACACAAGCAGGCACTGAAAACCTCATTCTGGCCTGCTGGCGCCCCCGACCACCAGTACACTATCGCCAACGCCACAGGCCTATTTGCCACACTACCCGTGAGCCACATATGCTCTCGGCACGACGGTCTTTCCCGAGTCCACTGTTGGGAATCCATCCACAGGCACCCTAGTCCTCCCCCTCGCCTTTCGTTTGCTTCTCGGTTGCAGCCTCCCCACCGCAAACCTGGCTCCGTGGGAGGTGTTTCCGCATCCCTAAGGTGGGTTTCTGCCACCGCGAAAAACGCGAACTCGTTGTCCCGCATTTCCTTCGCCAACTCTGCCCACTTCTGCTGCCTTCTGGCGCCTTGCATATTCAAGAAACCGATCCTGAACTCGCTGCTTTGCCGTTTGCGACGAGGGCCTCTGCGTCGTTCGCGGCGCGTGCCTCCCGCATCTTGATGCTCCAGGTGCCGGCGCGATTCTCCGCAGGGGCTGCATCCGTTCTTCACAAAGCTGGCCACTTCTTGGTCAGTACGCTCTCCAGAGCCTCCTGAATGAGCTGAACCAGATCCCTCTGGCTGTGAGTAGGCTGGGTCCCCCGTCGGTGGACTTGTTGGCCAGTCAGATGTGCCCTGGGTTCGCGCGTGGTGGAGCCCGAATGGGGCTGGTCTCGCTCTGAACTTCCGTGTCGCCTGCTGAGTGGGTGCTCGTCGGAGCGCTTCGTCCAAGCTTGCTTCCACATGTCTTGACGACGCGGTTCGCCCAAGCCTAAAAAAACCGCCGCTGCCATGCCAATGCTGCGGCTGACTCTCTGCGTCGCCGCTGCATTATAATGTAGGCCATCTTTGCTGGATCCAGTAGCCATCTCCAGTCTGAGATCTACTTTGTTCAAGTCCAGAAAACGGTTGCCTGTCTTACGGCACCACTTCTTGACCTTGGCATTCGTGAGGACAACTGTAGCCCTCGTCTCTCCGCCTCTGCTGTGTATCTCCGGAATGGAGCAGATGATTAGGCTCCCAGGCTGCCCCATCCACCGCTGCACAAGTGCATCGACTGCTGCCTCCGGGTTGCCATTCAGTATGTCATGAATCCCTGCATGCAGGATGTACTTTCGCGGGACCGGTCGAGCACCCTGCTCGTACTTGATTACGTAGGTGATGGTTTCGGCCATCGTCGCTCGGGCTCCGTGTATGAATTCCAGCGATTCCGGAGCTGCCAGCTCAGCCACTACAGAATCCGCTACAAGGCCAACATTCCTGTCGCCGACTACCACTACTTCCCTCTGTGTTCCCATGGGGGGGGGGGGGGCGATCTGTGCGTTTCGATACGCATGAGGGCTGCTGATCTCACGTCGCCCACCGCCGCCTTCTGTCTCCTTGGTATTCTGCATTTGGGCGCCGCGCTCGGAAGCCCGTACTTCGTTCAAGGTGTTGTTCCTCCGTTTACTTCGGGGCCTGGGCTGCTGGCCGGCAGATGATCTCGTGGTGTCTGGTAGACCACCGCTGCTCGCCGCTGGCGTGATGCAACCCGGAGCAACGATATTCCGCCCGCTTTCTCCAGCCTTCATCTTTCTGCCGTCTGACCCAGTGCCAGCTGCGTGCAATTTCGAGCGCGGGGTGGTCTGCTGCGACGTCGGGCATGCATCAGGTTGGGTGCTCAGTGTCCTTGCCTGGGCGTTGTTCTCCGGACTTCCCGCTGTGCACAAAAGGCTATTATTTAGCATGTCAACAGCTGTCGACTGGTGGTCGCTCGCCGATTGTTCCTGCTGGATGTGCTCATCACCACACCCTGTCAAAGGGGCATGGCCCACGATAGGGCCGTCCGTGGCCACTGCAGGTAGCTCCCCGCTGGGCTGGGTCGAGGGTTTAGGCAGGACACTCACCTGGGGTCCCTGGTCGGGCGCCAAGTCGGCAGCTCCATCACCGTGTGTGAGCGGTAACCCCCTTGCCTGCTGCGGTGCCCGAGCGGCGTCTCGCCGAAGTGTCCTCACCTCCTCCTCCGCCGCGCATAGCCTGGCACTGAGCGCCTCCAACCGCACACACAGCTTGCAAGTAAACGAGACCGCTGCATTGGCTGTCTGAAGATCCTCAAAGTCGGTCTCGTCGAGGTAGACCCATCTCTGGCAGCCGTCGCATTGCACCATCTGTGCGTCCGTGCGCTCTCGCCTCTTTGAGCTTCGCGCGGAATCTCAAGGCCGCCAAAAGCATCGTCACGACAAAGATCAGACGCCCCAGGTTTTCTCTACAGGATTTCTCGTTTGGTTCTTGGCGTCCTGGCACACCACCAGGATTGTCATCAAAATTTCGAACTGAGTACCACGGCCTCTACCGCATCGTTCACCCAACCTCCCCTGTAAATTATATTGTGGAGCCACTCACTCCCTCTTCGGACATACGTCATCGCGGCCGCGAAACTGTGCACGTGAGCCGCCTCAAAACGTACGACCCGCTCGTCTTGCCCTCGCCAGGGTGGCTCCTCTTCGCTTCCGGGCTTTGCAAGAGAGGGCAGTCAAAGAGGCAGTATGCAAGTACAATGCAGGGACCCGCCATGCTTATGTAGAATACCGTGCCACACTTGGTCGGCAAACTGGCCAGCATCAGGGAGTCGAACTGGAACTGAATCCGAATTTTGACCCGGAACCGGAACCAAACTGAACTTGAATTTTTCCAGCCATCTTGGAACTGAACCCGAACCGGAACAAATCGGAGGAACCGTTCAGAACCGGTTCGCGGTACGGTTCCGACCCACTTTTGTTGTCAACTTACCTTCATATTATTTCTTCTGTCGCTGCTTCTATAGCGTTATTCTTGCTTACTTCCAAAGAGCCACTACTGCATGCCCAAAATGTCACAACTATACTGAAAACTTGCCCCTTGCAAAAAGATAACCAGAACAAAGGAAAATATATTGTCACATGCATAGCACCAATCTCTGGTGTCGGGCTATCGTTTCATCCTGAACACAGGTGGCCGCTGCACTGTGCAATGGCGCCACTCATGGAGAAAGTTCTCCCATTCGAGAGCCTTCCTAGGCAATGAAATAATAGCATTGAATTCGTAAGTAGAGTTACATATCTAAATATGTAACCATGTACAGTTCAAAAACAAAATGGCAGATGTATTAAAAAAAAATGTCACGCAAATAACTTTCCTATCTTTCAATGACGTCGCAATGAGCCACTTGTCATGCGCATAACAGCCGTATGCAATGCAACGTCAGCAGATGCAATTTGGTTGAGCGACTTCAGAATGAAAGCCAGAGATTATGGTGGGAAGGTCGCCATGGGTAGCAATTTACCAGTCTGTTTTCGAGTTTTATCTGAATTCAGCACAAATATTATTCCCCAAGTCGATTTACCCTTTTGTGTTCTCTTCCTTTGGTCCCTAGTGGTGTCTGCTAGTTTTATTTCGCTTGGCAAGTTAAACTGTACCAGGATTGAAGCTCTGATGTTCAAATATAAAAAAACTGGGTGGAGCATGGAACAGAGTGGAATTTGGTAGGAGTATTAATACACAAGCTTTATTTGGTATGCTATCGTTTTGGCCCAAATTACGGTGTCGAAACAAAACGAATGCGTTTCATCACTTTATACGCCATCACTGATGGGTGATAAAGTCTAGAAAGGTGGCACTGAGAGTCTTAGAGACAGCCTAGAGAGGTGGCACTAAAAGCTAGAAGTGCATTGCTGAGCGAAAACGTAACTAATGAGTAACCTGGTCTACAGGTTGTGCGAAAATGAGTGGTTGGGACAAAAACCGTGAAAATCATGGAGAGGTCAAGCAGCGCGAAGTAACCTGCAACCAGTCAATGGCTCAGAAAAAAAGGAACAGCCTCGAGGGATAGCAATAATTGTGCAATGGGTGAATTGTAGCATGAAACGCTCGATAGCACATTAAGTTGACCAGTGAGGAAAGGTGCCAAGCAAAAGAGCATTTGGTCACCACATGCAAGCAGCTTCGTAGAAACGCCAACGGTGATAAGTACCGGTACAGGTGGCAGCAGAATCTCCACAAGCTAAGGATAAGATTGAACCTCTTCTTATTGAAAAAGAATTAAGAATGCCTGCAAGGACCCAGAGACAGCAGCAGGTCTCTCAAAATTGAAGTACAATGTCTGCTCTATGCATTTGAAAAGGAGCCCAGAGTAAGCAGACTTGAGTACTTTGAAATTTTGGGATGAGAGGCAGTAGCGCTTGCAATCTACTGTACACAAGTCACTGCCGAGATAGCATTTTTCGGACTAAAGTATATCCTCTCTTGACATCGAACCCGGATGACTTCAACAACCCTAGACTCTTCCTTCGGCCTTTCTATGGTGACAATAAATAAAAAAGTTAGCACCACTTACTGAGCACATAAAATATTTGTTAGTTCTTTTTCGCATAACTTTCAACAAACAGCTATGATGCTTGTTGAAAATTATGCGACTAAACATACCAGTCTAGCCTCAAAGTGGTTCTAGAAAAAGGTAATATGTATAGCGCACCTATGTAGGCAACCCGACGTGCAATAGTACGATGGTCGCGTCGCAGCCACAGGAGCGAGACAATCCGGTTGTCTACAAAATACAAAAATGACTCAAACAACCAATACGCAGTGGAGAAGGCTTTTGTCAGTGTCTTTCGGACCACAACCCACAGGTTCCTTTGCATTTCATCCCCTTGGAAACGCTGAACGCTAAGGTGTCCGCCTGCGCTTTGCAATACAGTCACATGTGGTATATAGATTGTTAGTTTTGGGGTGTATGCTTGGTTAGACCTTGATCTCATTTCAAAGTCCTTTAGCGGGAGCTGAACGAAACACTGTTTTACATGTAGTAGTAAAGGTTTGGCTAAATAAAATTTATGCGAAATTTTGTGTACCTGAAAAGCGAAGCAGGAAACAATACGTTCCTTATTATTATTTTTTTTTTTTTGCATGTGACAGCTTCAGTTGATTATGTACCAATGAAAATAATTTTTTCCCCATCTTGCTCTAACCACCACTCACTCGTTATAAACATTTTGAAGGTCTGTAAAAACAAGTGAAGCTCGTCACATCTGATGATAAAAACAAAAGACGGACTATTATATGAATTTTCAGCTTTTATTATATACTGGAACAGGAAAGAAAACTTATGATCAGAAAAGTGGAGTAAAAATTTTTTTTTTTTTTCAATACCATTGAACCCGTTGGAAGTGGTTCAGGCAGGGTCAAACAGGCTCGAACCGGAATGAAACGTATCTCTGGAGCAGAAACCAAACCTGAAAGACTTGAACCCGAACCCGAAAAAATTCTGGTTCGACCCTGGCCAGCATGCTCTTCGCAGAGCAGCGGAAAAGGACGCCTTGCAGAAAAGAAAGGCAGCAAAGCACCTCAATCCCAAGGCAAGGCATCCAAGAAACCCCATGTTGAAAAGGGCATGAAAGACACCAGCCCTGGTGCCTTTTGATAAAGTGCAATAAGCATACTTGCCAACCTAGCAAACATGAAAATTCGTGAGACTGCCATGGCAAGGGGAGGGGGACCTCTTTTTCACATTTTCGGGAACATTTTCTGAAATAGCGGTTCCGCGTGCACGTTTAGCGGCAGGTTGTGTTCAAAAAGAAATCTACTGAAGAGGCCCTCTGCACGGATCACACTGTCTTCTCAGTTGTTTTGTAAGGAACTGCTGATAGTGCCCAGCACTTCTGCAGCACGAACATAGTTCTTACGCTTTTGTGAAGCTATGTGTATCTAGATGTTAAAATGCTCACATCACAGGCACACGTGGTACAGAATCCATACTTGTCACCTTTTCACGAACTGTCAAAGCACGGAAACTCAGTTGTATACGATTTCCGAAATACTTGCAAGTATTTCTTGGCTTTCGAAAGCGCTATCGTTCATTTCAACTCGGGGAAACACAGATTAGTTCTACAATAAGAACTGGTGGGCGAGTTGGTCTGACATATCTAGTGAAGCAGCGCAATGGCACAAGGCCAGAGGAAGAAAGGGACAAATACAGCGCTGTAGTTCGGCGTTCCGCACTTCACTCGATGACCTGAGAAAGCCAACGGAAGCCTAGCAAGGCTAGCGCACCCACAATCATACATAACTACTGGATTGCTAAATGTGTGAGCCAGCCTGAGACGAGTCAACCCAGGAAATCCAATATGGCAGCGCCCGTCGGTTGATCGCGTTCGTGGTGGTGCCGGCGGCAGCTACCTCAATTCAAGGTGCATACTGGTGGCTAACTGCTCCTGTACTGCTTTCTGGCATGGTTATATCATAGGACATTATAAGATTATAACTATAATGTGCAAAAAAAATATATAAAAAAATACGCTGGGCTGTGGCGGCCACTTTTCGGGAGATTTGAGGTCACGTCCGTACAATCAGATGTAATCAAAATTCGGTAGAGTTGGCAGGTATGAATAAAAGGTATAACTTCGGAAGCTATTTTTTCAGAACTGCTTTTGTAACCTGGTCTGATTGTTCCGCCGATTTCTTTGCAAACGTTAGGTCTACTTCATTGAAGTTTTTTTTCGCTGCATTTATTGAGAAAAGCTGCAGGGTGTGACATTCTTGCTTTCTTTGTGTAGTATTTGTCAATGTTTTGATTCCACTGGTTGTACAGGTGCCCCAAAAGTAATATGAAGCACACGAGCGGTGGCCCAAATTGAAAAAACTGCATACCAGCGTGCTCTATCAGCAGATGCAGATGCGCGGCAAAGAGCGAGGGGGCGTCGGCACATCCGGCTGACCCATCTCGATAACTTGACGCTCGCATTATCGCCTCAAAGTGCGAAGCTGCGCTGCTATCATCCCTGCCCGCCAGGGGCGCTTTGAATACCTCATGGTTTGTCTGGCCTTGCCCGCCAGGGGCACTTTCAATACCTCACGGTTTGTCTGGGCCGTGCAAAAATGTTTGACATCAGCACCGTGCATTTTATGCTTCATCGGGAACTGCATTAGTATTTTTGTCTACGTAACAGCTTAACTTTGCGCCTCACTTGGCGGCGAGTTTGTGTGCCGACGAGTATAAACGCTCGTGCAACGCTTCGGGAAGTGCGGTGAAATTTTGTTTCGCTTTAGGCAACGCATGAGACAAAACACAATAGCATGCATGTGCTGTCTTTGATACAAATAGGTGCTCAATGGCATAGCAAGTGAGCTAATAATTCAAGACAAATTTCTTCAACACAAATGCATTTTCTTACATGGAGAACAAAAAGTTAAACATATAAAGGTAGAAATGAGTGGCAGAAAGGAAACAGTTATAAAAAATAACATCGAAATGTGCCATTTTATGCAAACTCAAGTTTCATAACTGGTAAAGCCCCCAGTAGGTTTATGACATAAACGAAGCGCCAAAAAAATAGATTCATACGAGAAGTTAACGTAGCTTTTGGAGGTTGTCCCACATCTTCTTGACAGCCTTCCACCCAAAAGTCATATGGACTATAGTTCTACGGCTGATGCGAGGTAGATTGCTTTCCAACGTTCACCAAACGACCTCACTTATGTTCATATCGGCGTCCTTTAGCGTCCACTCCAACAGCAGCACAGCCCATTCTTTCAGCAAAATTTTTATGACTAGCGCAATATGGAAGGGACGATCGTGTTACTGCTAGAGGAATATATCATCGTTAAAAGGGTCGTCCAGTCATATAGGATGAGATAGCGGCCGAGCGCCTCGCAGTAGCTGGCTTTGTTCATGATGTCACCTTGATAATCGATAAGGCTAGACGCTTTTTGCAAAACCCGTCCACACGCACATATTTATCGATGAACGTTGTGGAAATTCCCATTCGACGAAAAATGTCGCCCAGAGTTCCACTGGACATAAGACGCGAAATTGTTCTATGCGCTCATGGTGTATCGCAATGAGAAATATGCCGCAGGACTGGAAGGTTGATGACTGCAGTGAATCGGATAATGCAAGCTTACAGGGATGAAGGCGGCCGCCTTGGCGATGCTTTATGTCCAGGTCACAAGCGGTGCACTTCAGCTGAGGCTGACCAACTGATCGTCGCTACTGCCGTGCGGATCCTTTTCAGAGTGCAAAAGAAATTCTAGATGTCCTCGGCCTCAACATCAATCTGGGCCCCATTTAGAACCATCTCCAGGAAGCCGGATTGAGCAGATGTGTGGCGGCGCAGAAGCCGTACTTGACGGAAAGACAGAAGGCACAGCGCCTAGCGTTTGATCGCGCCCACGAGCAGTGGACTGTGGATGACTGGCGACAAGTCATACTTACAGATGAACTAACTTCCTCTTAAGATGAGACCAGCAGCGGCGTGTTTGGCGTCCATGTAATTGCAGATATGTCCGAATAAGATTGATTTGTATGAAGTAAACAGCACAGAGTTCTAAAGAACATTAAGGCATGGGTAAGTAGAAGTAGAGAAATGAAACTTTTTTTCGCTAGTCCTCTTGCAGCAATTACTTTATGTTCTATAGGCCAAAAAGTTTTTCTTTCTCTGTGGCCTGACAATCATGGTTTTGAGCTAAATGCGTTTTTTTAAGCACAAATTACGTAGGAGCTGATCAATGCATTATTATTTCACACATAGATACCTGCTCGACTGCGCGACGCAAATAATCAGCAGTGGTCGTTGTGCTGTGAACGTCTGGAGAGCTGTCAGTGCAGAAAGTCTCTGTCCTCTTATTAGACTGCCATCAAAGTTTAAAGGAGCCAGCTACTGCAATGTCCTTGACCACTATCTCGTCCTGTAAGATCTGGACAGGCCATTTATAGATGATATCCTCCTGCAGCAAGATTGTAGCCCCATCCACACTGAGCGAGTTGTGAAAGCCTTGCTTGAATAATAGGCTGTGCAGCTATTGGAGTGGACTCTAAAAGGTGACGATATGAACATCATTGAGAACATTTGGGGAACTTTGAAAAGTAATCTGTCTCGTATCAATCACAGCATGGGCCCAGGTGACCGGAGGCGAGAGCGACCCAGATACGTAGACTCTTTATACGAGTCCCTTTCTCGGCGTATGGCCGATGTCATTAACGTGAGCGGGAGCTTCACCTGTCAAACTTTGAGTTTGCATAAAAAGTGCCTTTAGAAGTTTTTTTTAATCGTCTCCACCCTGTTGCCCTATTCTCCTTGTATGTTTGCAAGATATAGCCGATCGCAGACGACTAAATGAGAGACAACTTCGTTTTCTGTTTGTCTTTTTTTTCTCCAATGTAGGACAGCAAAGTTGTGCTGAGGAAAGTGATCCTTAATTAACTCACTTGCTATACTATTGAGCCCCTATCTTTAAATGAAGACAACGAAGGCAACACCGGCATGCTATTTTTTGTTTCATGCGCTGCCTTGAGCCAAGAAAAAGTTGACCACACTTGCCAAAGCGATGGATGAGTGTTTGTATTCTATAGCTCGTGCACAAACTCTCAGAACACATCATGAGCTAGTTGGTTGTTCATCACAATAAAAACAGCGCAAACTCCACTACGGACGCAGAAAGGGAAGACTATCAGACGACGATGATCCATTGTTAGATCAGCGCCTGTGTCTCGTCTTCCCTTTTTGCGTTCTTCGTGAATTTTGCTTGGTTTTTATTGTCACAAACTCGTGAAGCGAAGAGCGAACCACGGCGGTCACGCAGGCTAAAAATGGTGGCATTCCCGAAAAAAACAAAGAGCTCGAGCTGTCGAACACCAACTTTCTGCACGGCGCAGACAAACAACAAACCATTGCATGATGTATTGAATGTAGCCCTGGCGAGCACTGATGGTAGCAGCACAGCTTCGCTCGTGGCGGCGATAACGCGAGCATCGTTATCGAGATGGGTCAGCCGGGTACCCTCGCTCTTTGCCGCGCATCTGCTGATAGAGCACATTGGCATGCAGTTTTCTCCAGTTCAGCCACAGCTTGCGTGTTCCTTATTACTTTTGGGGCACCTGTACAGAGTCTAGACGCCTGTTGTAGGGTCACCTTATAAAAAATGAAAACCGAAGGCCTTGTTGTAAATGAAAAAAATCTGAGAATGTTACGACCTCATCCATTCGTTTTGGAATGGAAAGCACAATCATTTTTCATCATGTTTTGCAAGTTGCTCAGGCTTGGTACAAGATAAAAATGATAAAAATTTTATAATTAAAAAAGATTTTTGAGATATTAGTTTGAAATTTTTATGGCAGTATCATAAAAACAGTAGTAACTCCACCAATTTTCATCAAAATCCATGAAAAAATGGCAAAGTTGATCCCGAATGTCACGTCCCCCCTTAAAGAAAAAAAATAATGTGATCCACATAGCTGGTGATGAGTCTTCCTCTTAATGGGTAGTTCAACCACACTTGAAAGTGTGAAAAGAAATCAGATTTAACTTGATTAGTATGCAACTCTTTCAGTGCACCAACTGCAAAGAAGAGCAGTTTGCTCAACAAGTCCTGAAAATATTGCAATAATATGTAGAACCATAGCACCAAATCTCACAACATGGACTCTACTGTGGAGACTACAGGTAGTGATTGCGCATGCATATCCACTAGGCCCAACAATGCTACCTGTTCTCTCAAAGGCATATAGGGAAGAAAAGACTGCTCAATTTATGCACATACACCAAACTCAATATATGCAAGCAAAATGCTATTGGAATTGGAACTAATTACAACAGCAAAAGGATGCGGACTTCAAAAACACAGCAGCTTCTACAAGCCTTTTTAATGCACATGCCACCATGTCCTTCTGTTCAAGAACCCACTACAATATAAAAAGTGAGAACCAATGTCTTTATGAGATATTCAAGAGATAATTTGCTGGTGTGCAACCTAAGTAGCGCACAAACAAACCTGACACAAAAAGCCAGAATGTAACATGCTCGCAGCTCGTCTTTCCTGTCAGAAAAATTACCCTTTCATTACAGCCATGAAATAAATATCCTTATCCTTGCTCTCAGAAATTCTCAAACTCTGCAACAAACATGTATGCATATTAATTAGTATTTCTGCCAAAATGATACTAGTACCGGCAAATGCCAATATGCAAACTTATTCCGGCAGAGACCCCAGCACTTATGAAAGCAGTGCACTTTCATCCTCGCCTGACACTGCAGCAAGTAGTACACACCAGACTCTACATTGGCCATGCTAGTTTGAAAATAGGCCCTTTGAATAGTCTATGCAACAGTTAGAGAGTTTCTTATGCATGGCAACACCAACAGGTGCAAGTAAGCTTTTCACATAGGCAGCCTTGCCATCTGTTGAAACCAACGGCAGTAAATGCTTTGCAGTGGCACTCCAAATTCCATGTTTAAAACAAGAGTTATTGTTAAAGGTAACATTTTACAAGTTACAGAATGTACATGGCTTCATCTGCAACTCTTCTCTAAGAATGGCTGCAAGGTGCAACAGACAAATGTGCACTACGTTACACACGCATTGAATATGCAAACATCTTTTCCGACACAGCAAGAGAATTGCATTTTAACACTACAAATGCATTATTCTCATTTTGTGCAAGTCTACGATGTTCTGACTAGAATAACCCAAGCCAAACTATTTCACCTCCTTACAATTTAAGTATTGCCACCAGGGAGCCCCTCCAAGAGGTGAAAAACATGTAATGCAACCAAAGATCACCTGTCTAAACTCCTTTAAAGCAGGGTTGCAGTTCCCAGCTGTGTAAAAACATGTAAGACTCAACACAGATTGAAAAAAAAAAAAAAAAGGACCTTTAATTGACCAGCTTTCCGAGACATACCGCGCCGCAATTAAGAACTGCTTTGAAGGCATAATTTATTTGGTTATGGACCATGCAACAAAGAGAGTAGTAGATTTGTTTTTCTAAGTCTTTACACAAAGCAGTAAAATGTTCTAGTGACATCATACCCAAAAGAAAAAAAAAGGCCGACAATTGTTCTTGACACATTCTTAATATGTATATATACCTATCTTTATGTACACACAATTCCTAGTGTACATCACTGAAGCAATGCACGGATGGCAATTCGTTAAAAAGTCGAGCATTGCTGCAACACCGTAATTTTTTAAGGACCCCCACCACAAGAAAGACGTGAAGAACAAAAAGGGATGAGAATCGCAAACAAACATGCCACAGCTGCACCCACTAACTTTTCACTCGTAAACAAGGGCTTGAAAAAGCAGTCGACCACATGCTCAGTGCCACACCTGTTTATAAGTTCGCACAAAAAGAAAAAAAAGGAAAAGGAACATCCTCAAGCTTAAGCCTGAGGAACAATGCACAAGTTGTTCAAGAGTCATCAAATAAGCAATCAAATGAAGCACCAAAGCACATTTTAACAGCCTTGCAAAAAAAATTCCCTTAGCTGGCAAACGACCAGGATGAAATCGTTCGGAATCGCAAATTTCAAGCAGCAGAGGAAGTTGCACTCATGTCTGTCATGTACCTAACGAATGCCAAAGTTTATTCATATGCAACTGCAACAGATGCGCCAACAAATTATGGCTACTACACCTGGGCTGCGATTTCCTTATATATCCTACAGGCATGAGAGTCGATTCTGTCAGGTACACAGCACGAAGACAGGAGGCCATAAAAGAGAAAAGAAGAAGCCTTCCCAAAGGATGGCTTTTTCTTTTGGCTTCTAGGATGATTCAACACCATAAAAAAAAAAAAAAAATCTTAAAATCAAGCTGTAAGCAACATATTCAGAAAAAGAAAAAATGCAAAACCTTTAAAATTATGCCTAAGTAAACAACGGTGCTACTATTTCAAAAGCACCCCACAGATAAACTTGGTAGACATTTTCACATCAAAAAAAAAAAAAAAAAGAGAGAGAGAGAGAGAGTGGAGGAGCAGAAAAAAATTAGTCCGAGGCTCCTCCTACTCTTTCTCTTTCATCATGAGATGATTTTCTTTTCCGTGGTGGTACACTGCTGGCATTAGTGTTTTTCATTGCACACACACACGCACGCATCACGCACACATCACGCACACAGGCGTCTCGACGAAGACTGTGAAAGCAGGCTCGCCCTGTGTCCACCAAGTTTTCGCAGCAAGCATTAACAGCTGCACAAGTGTGGACTGGAAAGGAAGAGGGAGGAAAGAGCCAAAAAAAGAAAACACACAGGGAGAATAGAAAAAGGGAGGGGGGAGGGGGGGGGGGCTATGAGCAGTCTTATTCCTATTTGCTTAGCTGCTGCTTCAAGTGTTGAAGGAATTCGTAGTAGGAAAGTGCTGAGTCTGTTCTGTCATCAACCATGTGCTGCACAAACAGATGCCGGTCCTTGCTGTCCTCCCTGTCAAGGAATGAGAAGCCAACAGTTGTAGCATGTCAGTTCATACCACAGAGGGAGGCCAAAGCTAGCATTCAAAGTTAAAAGAAAAGTGCCAATTACATTTGCCAACCCTGCTTTCTGGTTCACACACAGTGCATCAAAAGTGACACAGCTCAATTATGTCACCAAGTTGCACACTACTCAAAGCACGCACGCACACACACGCACACGCACACACACACACACACACACACACACACACACACACACACACACACACACACAAAAGAAAAAGAATGGAAAGCAGATTTCAGTTCCCCAAGCAATTATAAGACTCATGGTGACTATGCAGTAAAGGGCCCCTGGCCGACTTTGATGACAAAGTTCTTTGCACCACACAAAACAAAGCATGCATCTTTTTTTTTAAAGCCAAGAAGATACATAAATGCAAATCCGACAGAGTAAGAATGCAGGGTAAATGCAACGTGACTCAGTCTGTTTGCACTCTTATTGGGTGCCATCTAACTAGTGCAAATCCTTGTGGCTCAATAAAAAATATTATGAATGGCTAACCTGATAGCTGTTGCTAATGCATTTCACCTATTTAATGCACACATATGTACAAAAAGGAACCAATAGATGCCATTAAAAGGAATGCTGCAATACCAGTGAAACTGGTTACCTTTAGCAGATCACGAAATTCTCACTGCAGCAAGCACCATAACCATTGCCCTCAGCACGTACCTGATCACCCTAAGTGGGCTGTAGAATGGCCGTCTTGACTGCGTCCAGGAGAGAAAGTTCCGAACCCTTTCAGATTCCTCCGTTGCTAGTTGCGGCAGCTCAGTCTGCAAAAAATAAGGTTCATGAGCACCTTTGATCACACAAATGTACATCCAAATGACCTCGTGCCACTTTTGATGCGTGCCTCTTCAACCTATTGCTATTCCAAATATAATACTTAGATTCCAGAAAGCTTATTCACTTGACATCATTGCAGCTTTACTGCCAATCATGGCACGCAACACACACAATATTAGAGAGAGAGAGCGCAGTGTGCAGAGACTCCGGGTTGATGAAGGATTGAATCTTCGAAGTTGGTAAAACATATAAAAGCAGGTTTAATGGCATTTTGAGAAAACTTATTTGCATGAAAAAAAGGGTATATCAGCAAAATGGCAAGCGTTAAGAGTTCATAGCGAGAAGCGTCTGGATGAGCCGTTTACCCAGGGCTCAGAGCGTCGTTTCGTGCTCTGCAACGTCCTTAAAACCCCCTATGTCCAGCCCCTCTCTGAAGATGCTGACCAACCAGTTCCAGGGCACGCCCCTCAGATATCGGCATCCAATCGAACACATCACTGTACTGATGGTGTGATGCACTGACTGGTCCGGTATTGTTTCGTCGGGCGTGGTCACTTGTTGGTGGGTAGAGCTTGGGAACGGCGAGGAGGTACATTTCTATTCTTCTGCAAAAATCCGATATGGTGGTTCCGGCAAGTGGATTTCCTTCTCAGAAACCCAAGTGTACGTGCGCGCCACGAATACTGCTCCCAGCATTGTCCCTTTCCGGCAATTGCAACTCTTTCCTGCATTACCGGGAAATCCTCTAATGGCCGCATTCGTCATGCTCCTTTTTTCTCCTGTAAGTCAGCGGACGTGTCATTCCGATCGTCTCCTTTGGACAATAGGCATTCCTCACTTGACAATAGCGCCTCTCGAAGGGAAGGGTGAACAGTTGAACAAAAGCACTTCCGGCTATTTCCCACAGGGCGACATTTCTTTGTATTTTTCTTGAGGTTCCCTTGACAGGGCCAATTTGGCAGTTGCAGGGTCTCGACAAAGCAAAGCAGGCTCACACAAAAAGATTCATGGAAACAGGCTCACTTAGAGCCCTTGCACCAACAGCACATATCAATACCATGCCCACAGGCGAACAATAGGGCGCGCAAGCGCGGACCATGCACGGTCACAACAGCCTCCTCCCCCGCCAGAAGAGTCACGGAGGGCAGCAGTCGCAGCTGCTGCATGAAGAGACAACTTAATGGCCTGCACATGAATGCTTGAAGCTCGCTGTCGCTTGTCGAGTTGTCTTGAGCGCGTCCACTGCATTTGTTGATGCCGGTATCGGTATCGGTAAAACCAGAACTCTGGCTACGTGGCTGGACAGGTTTGCAAAGCGTTTCAGGTGTCCTACGAGCAGCTGGGAGGAGTCAAATTACTTGAATCTCCCAGCAGCAGGCAGACCGGCGCTGACGTGTCGCCAGTAGCTAAGTTCTAGCTACTAATCTATGAGAGTGCGGCAAGCCATCAGGAAGAATTATTTTTTGCAGTTTTTAGTTTAGAACAGCAACGTTATGGTGGCTGTCGTCATACAGGGTTGCCACACTTGCCGCCCACTAAATCTGATAGTTAATAGTGGTCTATATCTATAGCTACCGCAAGCCTGAACACACTATGAACAGTTAACGAATTTTTCAATGTTAAATGCTTGTTTATTACAGTAAATTTGACCACTGCTGATTTCTAAACTCAGATAATTCGAACCACGAGCACAGCCTCAGCCAACGCACACGTAAGTCTTGTGTGTCAGCCGCTCGTTAATTTGAACAATGGACAGCCTCACTCCGGTTAATTCGAACAGGGGATCGCGTCAAGGTATGACCCGCGCAGCCAGTGATCACCGGAATAAATAAACCTTCCAAACCTCCACTGCATGGAATAGCGCTGCCACATACTTCGTGCGTGCTACGACAGCCTCAAAGATGATTGCAAGCTCCCCGTTTCTCAAATATAGTTAAGCCACATAGTTTTGGTTTCGCTTTCTTTAACTTCATGTTAACCCGCAGATGTTTGCAAGTTGCTAACACATGGTCTGCAGATGCGTAGTACACGCCAAAAGCAATAGACAATGGCGCGTGGCCTGTACACTGACAACACTGTGAGAGAGATGTGGCATAAAAGTCGCAAGTAAATCCCATCAGCCATAAACAGATCTGTGTGAATGCATTGCCCATGCTCCTGCCTACAGATATTGTTTGTTCTGGATTATATGAATACCAACTATACGACATTTGTATTTATTGTAATTATACTTGGCTTACAATTAAACAACAGTGAGACAGCTAAGTAGGTTTTGGAGCAGAGCTTGGAGAAGAAAAATATACGCTTTAGAGCATCTATGAAGAGCAGAAAATGTTTATTGTGGAGAAGCTCTCGAGTAGGAATATCACTGTTTGGAGCAACAATACGAGTGTTTTTGGGAGCAATTACCATCCAGTAAATATATGTAAATCTTGGTTAGCGTGCATTCGCATGTCTTGAAATGTCATTTAGGTCGTGATTACCATGCCATATAACTTCAGTATGCAGCGTGTTTGTGAGTAATTATCTCAAATGGTTTTTGGACATTGTGAACTTATAGGTCACTATTTTTAAGACGAAGTGGGAGGGAAGGGGGTCGCATTTGAATCATGTACAGTAAAAGCTCGTTCATTCGAACTGATGCCCAGGTCTCTGCAAAACTATCAATGTATATCAATGGGCTAACACTCCTGATAATTCGAACATGCCGGTATCTACATCGGTGAATTCGAACTAGGAGCCGGTGGCTGGCATTGCTTCTCGTAAATAGAAGTCGCCACGTAACGAATACAATGCATTGAATTTCTTTTTAATATGCACAATGATTAGAAAGAATAAGCCAGCGCGTATTTTGGTACACACGAGGCGAGACGAATTTCATTGCTGGAGCCTCCAGTGCATGCCATAGCAGGCTTTCGCTGACGCGTGGGCACCGCTGTTGGGACGTTGCTCCAGCGCAAGCCGTTGCAGGTTTTCGTCGCGCTGCAGCGGCAGCGATCTGTGGAACCAGCTCCACGGACCACGAGTAATCTTCTGCACTTGTTGCCGCATATTGCGTGAGCTTGCTCATTGGTTTGGTGTCTCGCCGGTGAAGTCTCACCAACTGCGCGAGTCATGGCGAGTCGTGGAAAGAACTCGGCAAAGGATTTAAAAACAAAAGTGGAAGTATTGCAGGCGGTTGAACGCGACAATAAGCAATTGCCGAGAGGTATGCCATCAAAAAAGCACGCCTACCTACATCAACAAAGACTCTACCATCGACGCCTACCAAAAGATGATTGAGCCTTTTCGGAAAAGACTATGGACGTCGGCTTACCACGAGATGGAGACTGCTGTCATTACATGGATAAAGAATGTTCACAGCAGGAATATTCCATTAAGTGGACCCATCATTGCTGCAAAGGCAGCGGACTTCGCCGAACAAATGGGCATCAGCGACTTCAGCACATCTGAAGTCTGGTTATCTCGTTTCAAGGCTTGCCACGGGCTGACGTTTAGAAACGTCTGTGGAGAGGCAACTGCAGTCAACAAAGAAACCTGCGAAAATTGGGTCGCAAGTGAACTAAAGGAGCACCTTGCTGATGAAACCACCCGTTATTTTAAGTTGCTCCCAAACAAGACTGAGTTAAATAGGTGAAACGTGCTCAGGCGGGAAGCGAAGCAAAAAAAGGGTTATCGTGCTAGTGTGCACAAACGTGACGGGCACGGAACGGTGCCGCTTGCTAGTGATAGGCAAAGCAGCGAAGCCTCGTTGCTTTAAGGGGGACGCGACCTTTGAAAACCGAAAAATCGCAAAACAGTCGATTTTTGGAAGATTATATATTCCGGTAGTATGTCTTATAAACTACCATTTCTGTAATTATCAATGCTCAACTCGCCGTAGAGATACTCGAAATTAATTATTTAACAAGCGGCGGCAGCCGCGGAGCAGCGAGCAAGCGCCGAAAATTACCAAACTTCGAGCGCGCGCCATTCCTCTCCCGCCGAACTGAGCGCCGCCATCTTGGTCTTGTTTTGCTTGTGAATTCTTGCGCTTTTTTCTGCCACCCTCGGCGACGGCGGCGCGGCCGAGGCGTGGCTTGCTACCAATTGAGAGTCTCATGGCGGCTTTCGTTTCCCGTGCTCGAATTCAAGGCTGCGATTGGGCAAAGCGCGCACTCCGCAAGAACGTGGGGGATCGGGCGACTACTATTGGCTGCTGCGGTCGCTGACGCGTTGGTCTCCGCCTCCCCGCGTCGTCTGCTACGGCTCTTTGCTTGCTGTCGTTGTTGGCTGTCTTTGTACTGCGTACGTTCTGTTTGCCTTTCGCCATTTTTGCGATCGCCGGATTTACGATCTCTCGTCGTGCCCTCTGAACGATTTCGTGCAACGTGTTAAACGTTGCGTGGTCGCTCACGATGCCTCGAGGTGCGACACGCATTCAGTGCAGACTTGGCTAGATTTTTTTTTTTTTTTCCCGGCGCTTATGCCACGGAAGATAACCCGGGAAGTCACTTGTCGCGTTTGGGCCGCTCCTCGTTCCTCCGGCGAGATGTTGCGATAGATAAACCGGGAAACCGCTTGCTGCGTCTGCGCCGCCCATCATGCTAGGGCGAAATGCCGCGGGGGAATCGGGAATGCCGATTGTCGCAGCTTGCAGAGCACAGGATCGACAGATCTCAGCATGTGGAAAGTGGTCTGCGGCACCAAGGCATTCGCTGTAGCCGATCGGCTAGTCGCACAGATGTTCGCTGTAGCCGAGATCGACGGAGCGCCATAGCCCTAATGTATATTTTGACGGTCGCACCGGACTTGTTCGTGATAATTGCGAGTGTTCGTCTTAAGTGGGGCCATTATAAGTGGGCTCGACTGTACCTGAATAAATTTTTGAGGGCAAGGCAAGCCCATGTATTCAAAATATTATGTCTGGAATTTGTCATAATTAATTTGGTTAATCAACATAGGTCTAATTGATAACAAAAAATCCAATTCTATGCTATTTTTCAGCAAGAAAATTTAGAAAAAGGGCTTAGTCTTGCCCTGAGGGACCTATCTAGGAATCAGCATGACAAACTGCACAATGCCAGTGCCTTTCACAATTTCTCCAGGCTTGATATAAAGGACCTATTCGAACCAGTTTGATATGCTTCTGTAACTTGAGAACTAGCGTGCACAATTCTACGAAACTTGGTGGTTTTTCATTTGTTAATGTCATGAGCCTGTCTTGAAAATTTCATCATGATAACTTGAGAAACAAAAAAGTTATTGTTCTCTCAACCTTTGAGAGCCGTTTTCTCAGAATCAATTTTTTGCACGGTGTGGCTGCTAGGGAAAGTCATAGCTCAAGAACCGCTTATTGGATTTTCATGAGGATTTTTTTGTTATATACCTAAGTAAAATTCTGAGGGCAAGACAATTCGTTTTTTTCAAAATATTTCATGTGTAATTAGGGGCAGTCAATTAAAATATTGTTAAGTCAGGTGTAAATTTGAACACTAAATTTGGGGCTGTACTAAAATTTTTCAGAGAGGAAATTTGGAAAAAGGGAATTGTCTTGCCCTGGGGAAACTATCCAGGAATGACCATAATAAATTTCACACTGCTAGCACATTTTGCAAATTCTCCAGGCCCGCCCCTAGGGACATGTAAACAATCTTGATATACTCCTCTAACTTGAGAACCGATGAGCCCAGCTCCATGAAACTTGGTAGTTCTTCAAATGTGTGTACTATGATCATACCCTGAAAATTTCATTCAAATACCTCAAGAAATAAAAAAGTTGGTGTTCAAGGGTAGCCCCCCCTTAAAGGCCTGATGACTCTTCCTGTTGAGTACACTTCGAACAAAAAGTCGTAGATGATGCGAGCAATCTTCACGAACTGGTTGCGTCACGCACACTAGACAGAAAGTTCCGCAGCACAGAATAGGAATATTCTTTTGCCCATAGACAAATATTCTGCACATTGTGACGTCAACGGACTGAAGGCATCTGCCTGGCATTTTTGCCAAAAAATACTACCACTTTACTGCAGCCTATGAACCTCGGGATTATTAAAAATCTCAAGACACTGTACAGGCGCCACCTCCTAGAACGTATTCTTGTGTGTATGGAAAGCGGCAAGCCGTACGATGTCAACCTGCTCGGAGCTAGCCACATGCTGGCAACATCGTGGAACAAAATCAAGGTAGACACCATCGCAAACTGTTTCCTCAAATGTGGCTTGAGTAAAACCACAGCAGACATTATTGTGCAAGTGGTTCAAGGTGTGACTCATCGTGCTGGACAGTGCCTATGCAGTTTTATCGGAGGGTGTTGACTTCGAGAGCTTTGCGGACATAGGCAATGGCATGGAGACAACAGGGCCTTTAAGTGATGCCAAAATTATCGAGGCTGCGTGCAGTCAGCAACACGACTCACGCGCAGCAAGCACGCCTGACAGCGACGACGAGTCCGACAAAGAGGACAATCCATTGCCACCCCCGAGTGCATGTGAAGCAGCATCGGCACTCGATCTGGCTACGCCCTATTACTCTGCCGATGAAAATTTGAATGCTGCGCTGGAGATGTTGGGCAAGTTGCAGACAATGCTTCTTGAGCCGCGGCAAAGAAAGCGCAAACAAATGCAAATCACCGATTCTTTTTTCATTTTGATATGCTTCGATCGACACTCTATTGTTAATAAACATGTTTTTGAAACATAAATAGTGTCCTATTTCACCTATAAGCTTGACGCTCACGCCGGTACATTTCATATTAGTTCCAGGTGCATAAATTTACTGGCTATCTTTATTTCCTTTGGTGATTGGACTCACGATTTTGATACCCGCAATCGCCCACCGCAAAGTGTAGTAGTACGTATTCCGCGATAACAATCCCAGATATTAGCTATTTTGGCTTCAGCCCGAGCAGCCTGGTGCGATGGCCCCTTTCTTTCTTTTTTGTTTTTTTATTTTGCCACCCACTCATTAATTCAAACTCCGCTTAATTTGAAAAATTTTCCAGTCCCCCTCGAGTTTGAATAAACAAGCTTTTGCTGTACAGTGAAATCTCGTTACTACGATCACCACATTAACAAATTTTTTAGCAATCCCCAGCAGATTTCCTATGTTTTTCAACGCTATTTCAGAATTACAAATTTCAATATAGCGTATATTTCAGAATAACGAATTTATTTTATTTCTTCTTCTATAATCTAGGAACATCAGTATTACGAATTCGGCTAAAATTAACAGTGCCGCAGCTTGCAACTTTCGCGTGAAACAGAAACCACCGTTTCTGTGTGTATGGTCCGTAGGCTGTAGCTGTCATCATCAGAACATCTAGTACCAGCTTCTAGTGCCACCACGAAGCTATGGTTTATTAAGCAGTAGTCAGCAGGCCTAGCAGCCTAGCCGCATGTCTTTTTTCTTTTTGTGTTGTGTGTCGTACGCAGGCCGGTCGTTTTCTTTTTTTCCCCACGAATTATCTTATTGTGAAGTTTGCGCGAGATTGGTAGATATGGAACGCAGCTGCTTTCACTGCAAAAAACTGAAGCAGGGAAAAAGCGATTCAGCCTCTACAGAAAGCTAGCATTGCCCCATCGACCACTGCAATCATTTTGAAAGACCGAGACAGACAAGATTTTCAAATTTCAGGGAACATTAAAGATGAGGTCATAATGAACTGTGAAGTTTTCTTTTTGTTCTTTTTTTTTGCACATGGACGAAGTCCGTACTTTCATCGCTCGGTGAAATCACGCACGCGATGAGGTGCTCCGCAAAGTGGAAGGTGTATGTGTTGTAGTGGTGTAATTGCGCGGTCGTGTTTGCTGCATGCAGCAGAAAAAATTCAAATAAATCAGCTTTGGAGTTAGTGCAACATTTTCATTTGAGGTTTTGCTTGTCCACACACGTGCCTACTGCCAAGGTACGTCATTTTCATACCTAGGTTGGACCACTGGCTTATAATCGCTGATTTTTCATTACAACGATATTTCAAAATAGTGAATTATTTTTTGCGGTTCCGCGGAATTCATTATACTGAGATTTGATTCTATTGATAAAGGATTTCCCACTGAAAAATGATATTCAGCACAGTTTTTTTATGAAAAATTTCTCGAAAGGGCACAACCCCCCCCCCTACCCCCTCCTCAGTCTCATTCACAAGCCAGCAATTGGAGCAGCCAGCAGTCCTGCTTGTCACCACGCCACAAGCCAATTTCTGCACTTGTGCACAGCAAAACACACCCTTACCACCACTCTGTATCGAAGCAGCAATTTACCAACACTGTCACAATGTTGGCTAGACGCAATAAGTGCTGCACTGCAAGTCATGGGATGGGCCCATATGATATCGCAAATCTAAGGCGTGAAATCTAAACTACGCCACGGCGAGATGCACCATGCAGGTCGTGCTGCACATGACACAGTTTGTTCCAGTCATCCTTTCTCTTTTTTTCTAGGTGGTTACTTTAACTGCGTAGGCTAGAAGCCGTTCATTCCCATGATGTAACTGCCGGACAACTCATGTGCCACATCGTTACCACGCCACAAGCCAATTTCTGCACTTGTGCACAGCAAAACACACCCTTACCACCACTCTGTATCGAAGCAACAATTTACCAACACTGTCACTATCTCCAAAAGAGTAGTTTCTGTGAGTGCTACATTGAAATGCCGAAAGAGCTGGCTAAGAGCTCAAATCAGCAAAAAATTGCAGTATTTACGAACATTTGAATGGTACAACGAACAGTTATAATAATATAAAATGCAGTTTAGTTATAACTAAACTGCACTGCAAAATCTATTCCAAATTTTGACATTTTCAAAGCCCTTTTCGAGAACCAGCAAGTCGTAAACAGAAAAATCAGCCTCATGGCGCAGCGTGGCTCAACTTCAGCCAATTTATAGCTTTTGGAGCAGCATGGCACAAAAAACCTTGTTTGTATTAAAAAGGCCCAATTGGCATAGCTGTTTCACCCTTGAAACAGGCAAATTGAAAATTGCTAGTCAGAAACAAAAAAAATGACTAAATGAATGCTACTTGTCAAGGCCAGTTCAAGTGTGGACGTGTCTGCTTTTACTCATTCTAATAACACTGCGCTGAGTGCCCTTAAACTTAAGTTGTCCCCACCATACATTGAAAAAGAGACTATTGTTCTACAGCTCGTCCGGGATGCAATTTATGCCCTCCACCGGTGGTGGCTAAGGCAGGATTTCACAGCCAGCACTTTTCCTTTAGCCACTTATGGAGTAGGTTCATTTTTCTGCACCTCGTGCAAACACAACTCGTGTCACTGCAAAGCTTCCGTTAGAACTGGCTTCATCTTCACCTTCAATCCTTCACCTCGGCATACTTATGTCTGGAACGCAACCACTTCTAACATGCTTGCTACCGTGCACAGCTCCTTCTGCTCAGCCATACCTTTTAAGGCACAAAAAGAACTGCGTTACAGCAATGTAATTGCATTTAAAAGGCTGCATTTCATTCAGTTAAACATCACTGCTGAAGAAAAATGGCTCCTGCAAAACAGTTTCAAAAACTCTTTTCACAAAAACGGCTTCTTCAAACAAAATATATACATAAATCACATACCATGTCCTCGGGAATGGCTAAAAAGTTTGGCACACCCAGGACATTCGTGCAGAAGTGATCACTGATTGTACGGCCCACGTAGAGGTAAAGCCGGTCAACTGTGTCCAGAGCGTAGCAACCATGCCTGTCGATGTTCTCGAAGGACAACTGCAGCCGTGGGGGCTGGCACACCAATGTCCCATCTTCCAGCTCCAAGGCGTCCTGTAGAAACAAAACATGCCCACACATTGCCCTCGTGATCGCCAGCAGCGAAATATGAGTGAATTTTTCAGAGAGAAATTCAAGGCATTCATGACACCATGCAAAACTGCGCTACCTGCAACAGAAGCCAGAAATACTAAGAATGTTCATGTGCCAAAAAAAGACAGCTGGCTGTGAGGTAAACCACAATAGGCAGTCCTGGATTAATTTTAACTGCTTGGTGTCTTTCAAGCACACCACAATCTCAGGAAAGTTGGGCCTCATGACAATACAAAAGGGAACCACTACTCATTTTTATGGCAGCTGCTTCATTACAACTACAGGTGATTTTGGCTGGGAATGACACCTGCAACGAGTTGGCCGGCAATGTGCGCTGGCAGTGTTTTGACCAGTGTGCTCGTACATCGGGATGGGGAAGCCACCCATAAAGGGTACTTGTAATAAAATTGCTGTCGCATGCACACTTTTTTTGCGATCTGTATCATAAAACTTCAGCACCCAGACAACAAAGCTATTTCGGGATAAGCCTCTCCCTGTTGTCTATTACATTTTACTTCCAGTGCCTGTCATTTAAGTGTTAAAGCCAATGCCAACCAAAGATGAAGCTGTTCTGTACAGGCAAGGGTGAAATTCAGGTGACATGCCTGTATTCTTACAAGTCAACTTCGTGCACATTATAGACTCCCTTTGAGGAATGCTGTTGTAGATAACTCGAAGAGACATTTAAAACTTTATTAGGTAGGTGCACTATACAATGAAAACCTGTTAGTTTGAATTCTTGGATAACGCGAACTGCTCTAGTTGGTCTGGCCAAGCTCCATAGAAACTAATGTATAAAAAGCTTATTAAGGGGGGATGTGGGTCTTAACAATTTGTTTTTTATTCTTGGTCCAATCTGAATAAAACTTCACAGTCTTGTTCAGTTTTTCACACTGATTTCAAATCTGTAATTAGATTTGTGATAGCTGCACTGGTTCATGAAATTCTGAGGTTTAAAAGGAAACATTAGTGGTAATTTCTTACGGGACTTTTTGACAATTTCGCCTTTTAAAATGCAAAAAGCAAGTATGTGGCTGCAATGCCAAAGACATGCTCTAGGGGGTGATGCTATTTTTGTTCATTTTAATGCAATTTATAGGCAGAAAACTGGACCAACATTTACAGTGAATAATTTCGCTCAAATTTCCTCTCATTACTATCCTAATTTGTAATTAGCAGAGTAATGCTAAAATGATATAAATAGCATCACCCCCTAGCATTTTTCCTCATGATTACAGTGATACCATATTTATTATTGTCACTCAATGACAACATAGAAAAAAGGCCCGTAAGATTGAGTGCGGTGTCCAAAAACATAGAACTGAGAAAAACGCATTTGAAGTTTTAGACAACTGTAACTTTTGCTAGAATGCAGGTACAACAATTTAAATAGCATCATTGTGTAGCCCTGCTTTTCAGAAAGAAGGCAATACTATATATGTAACTGTAGCTTCTCATAAAATCGGCAAATCCCAGCCATAAAGCCATGTACGTACCCCTAGACCAGCATGAGAAACTGAATTTAGCATTTGAGGTGCCCGTTTCAGTGCCCTCCAAGATAAATAAATGCTCAAATTATGTAAGAAAACAGCCCTGCCATAGACAGACAAACTTACACGAAGTTTAGGTTGAAACATGGTGGCATGTTTATTCAAACGGCTGGTCACCGTCCCAGAATAACTGTTCTATAGCAGACCAGGGCTATATGCAGGATCCCTTGCTGGCTTGTGTCGCTTAGCAAACCTTGCCTTGGCAGCACTGTTCTCCTGGTGTTCCTTCCGAGACTTCTGTAGCCTGTTTCTATCCTTCTCAAGGCTGTGGCGCACCAAGCAATTTCCAGCACTGTAACCGAGCTTCTCGGCAATTTGCGTGCTGCTTTTGACGGCTCCCTGGTTGAAGCGGCTGATAGCCTCAGCCACTGCTCTTTCAGTGCTGCGCAGTGAGGCATGCTGACTTTTTGGGACCTGATCCCAGATCATGGCATGCAGACTTTCATTTGAGTTCTGTGTGATCCCATCACTGCATCGCTTCAACAGGGTATCGTCACTCAGCCTCCTAAACACAGGCTCCAATGCCTTGCAAACGAAGCCAGGCAGGCTGTTTTTGTGTGGTGGCGGCTCCTCATTCATAGCCACGGCCCTGTTATATCTACACCAAGACTCCGGGCCTTCAGGGCAGAATTCGTGTCTTGGTGCCTCATCCGTTGATGACATGTGGTGCAATGTAGCCTGGACTGCTTTTTGCATGCCTGGCACGTCATTTCTGTGGCTCCGTAAGGCATAGCCATAATAACTCGTGATTTTTTAAATCTTTTCTAGAGTGAGCCTTCCTTTCCCACCAAGTGGCTGACCTTGGGCTTTTTTTTTTGTCGACAAGGGTGCGCAGGGCAGCTCCCATGCGTTTGTGAACGTGGTTTATACAGTCCTTTTTTCCCACTTTTATGTACCCATATACTTCATCTTCAGTCAGGGCATGGTACGTCCGGCTATCCCCATCAGACAGCATTATTGTGTATCGCAGCTTGTGTTTTACAAGCGACCGCCGAAACAAGCACAGGGCTGCTTCAACTTCCATCTGGCCAGCCTTGCAGTCAACGTTTTATTGGCAAAGTGGGGCATGCTGGACCAGCCAGGCTGCATGTCCTTCTTCATTTTCTTTAGGGCCTTTTGTGCAGCCGAGGCAAAAGTTTGATAAAACAACATGGTCCATTACAAGACCAGTATACATCTCAACGATGCACCCCACACAGATGTGGGAACTGTGTCCACGAGTCAGCCAGGTGCCATCATACACTACGTCGATGTTTCCTGGCGCGTTGCCGAACTCTGTATATAATTCCTTGATGCGAGCAACGCTAGCGGCCTCGCACTCGGTAGCGGTCGCAGTGCAGGCTTCTTGCATCATCTTCATGTGGCCCTGGTAAGTTTCGTGATGCAAGCCGCGGTGTGATATATTCATCACGGCGAAAAAGTCGGACAGGGCTGTCGCTCCCTTGCGATGCTGTGAATAGCTTTCATAGCGCGCACATTCACCTCAAAAGCAGTTATCTTGGCATCAGTCGCACCGGGCACCCTCGGAGATGAGAAACGCTCATCACGCAAGTCGCAGGTGCTACAGGACAGCACGAGTTTTGCACACAGCCCATACTCTGGGCCCGACTTCGATAAAGTCACGCTTTGCGTGCCACACTCAGGGCAAAGCACAAGCCTAAGGAACCTGTTCACCACGGCTAAGTCCACGATGATGAATTCCGTACAGTTTTCCTTGTCGCTGTCGCTCACCTGCAGATCGATGTCTAGAAGCTTGAACTTGCGTTCTGTTGCGCTCAGCGACGCCAGATGCTCTTTCACGTCCGCAGCATTTCTCGCGCACTCGGCAGACTCACCAGCAGAATAAAATACTGTGTCGATGCGGTCTTTGATGCCTCCAGAAGCATCCGTTGACGGTTCAGTAACTCCAAATGTACTGCAGCTGGGCTGGCTAAGCAGAGAACAGGCCGGTTCAGATGCAACAGGAGATCGTGGTAGCGCGCCGTCGTCCGGGGCAGCTGGCGTCAAGGCAACGCCGTCGTCCTTCGGCTGCATGTTCCATGGATGCTTTCGTTTCTTCCCGTATGCTTGACGCGTCTTCTTCTTTAGACGAGCGTCTCCAGCCATTCCGGCACAAAACAGAAATGTGCTGTGTCGAGAAACACGATCGGAAACCAAGACGCGCAAAGCGGCAGTCACGGCAGCGAACGTAGAAAAAAAGAAGAAAGAGGCATGACGTGCCGGTCGTGCCAGCCAATGAGAGGCGCGGAATGGGACGCTTGAAACGCGCGCGCCCCACGAGCCAATCAGCGGCCCGGAAGTTTCCCTCAGAAAACCGGCTAGGGCGGCCGTTCTGTTTGAACGACGCCATTTTGAAAGGCCGCAAAATGCGCACAAAGAAACCAGCTTCAAAACAAGCCCAAAATGGCGCCGATCGGCCGGCTGCTTTGCTCGTGGCGCGCGCGGGAAGTTCGAACAAATTTTGTCCTTTCTCTGTCATTTCGGGGCTCCCATGGTGTTTTGAAAACAGATTTTAGCGCATTTCCCGATCAAATTCAGCGTTAATAATTTAATGGCAGGCGCTTGAAGGTACAAACAATTCGAAAATGAGTTTTTCTCAAAATCGATTTTTTGGCTATTTTTGACCGTTCTAAGACCCGCGTCCCCCCTTAAGGGGGGACCCTGGTCTTAAGACAATATTTTTTATTTACTGGTAGATTTTGATGAAAGTTGCACCATTTATGCAGCTTTTTGTGTGATTTCAAATATGCACAATAATTTTATGTAAGCCATTTAGTTCTAAAGATATTGAGTACTTTATGCTCTGTGTTTGGAGGTGAGCTGTCAGTAAAACTACACGAGTTATAATGAAAACTGATGTATCAAATCAATTTAGAACACACAGAGAATGCAAAAATCAAGACAATGTCCTGGTACCATTTTAACGAAAGTTACGGCTTGTCAAAGTTCAGAGACCAAAAAGCCACCTTGACACTCCAGAAAACATGTAATTTTTTAAAACTTCCTAATTAAATACCACAAATTCATTTATATTTTTGCACTGTACATGAGTTTACCTTTCTGGTGCAAAAGGAATTATAGCAATATCATAAGTAGAACCAGAGATATCACACCTCCAAACATGTACCGTCCTCAATATTTTGATTTTGAGAAATTGCTGAAAAACGTGTTGATAAATTTTTGAAGCACCAAAGCTAGCAGTAACTCATTAAAGTAGGTTCTGATCAGCTTCTGATGTCAATGCATCCTTTACCATTGATATAATTCGCCCTCAAAGAATGAAATTTCCAGCAAACGGAACGCATAGTCCGGAGGCCGCCACAAGGATGAGTGCGTTTGCATTGTGACCTCCGCAAAAGTTGGTGCCAAGTTCTGGCGCGCGATCGCCATTCTCACGTTCATGCTGTAAACGCAGTCGGCCTGCAACTAATGATAAGCGACCGTTGCTCGTCTTGCACCCCGTAGCATTCAGAAGAAAGTTTATTTCGACAAGATTTGGGATTCCATGCAATCTTCTCTATGTTCCGCGTGTCGCGGGACGTTACTTCGCAACTGCCTATGTGGCTGGTCGCGACACTGTCTCACAGGACGATCTATCCCGGCGTTGAAAGCTGCACTTGCTCATCTGCACCATCACGATTCCATACACGGCAGATCGTGCCGCTCCTCGCTGTCGCACTGAGCACAACCGGCTATGCTACGCCGTTATCGGGTCATCGCAGACTCGACGTGGAGCGTCGGCGCTTCGTCATTGATTGCAGACAACCAGATGCAGCGATGCAGCGTCCCCAGCGCGTTTATCTCCTCTCACTACTTTTTTTTAGGCTAATAACAAAGCGTGAATCTTAATATTGCGCATTTCGCGTTGTGGTTACGATGAGGGAACGGCGCTAGGCCTAAAGGAGAGACCTTTTCAAAATGACGCCGAAACGCGAGCAGTCGACGCCGCCAGCCAACCGAAGCTCGCCATTTTGCTCACGTGCGGTGGGAATCCAATAATGGGGCATGTTTCACGCGATTTTGCTCCTTTGTTTTTCACTTCGGTGGGCTCGCTCATGGTCACCAACCGAGATATAGGAATGGCCTGAATCACGATCTTTCGAACGACACCAAGATTATGCCCGCGGATCGCGTATTTCTCGAACTGCGGGAGATCGAAATTCGGCGCGATTTGACCTCAGTTTAAAGGGCCACATGCACAGATTCTCGTCTTTGAAATGCTGTAACGTGCAAATTAGGCGATATTTTTCATTGAAACTTCGGAGATAGCCGCGGAAAGATCTCAGAATCGCGAAAACCAGAAGATTAAAAATCCGATTTGCTGACCGATTTTCGGCTGCAAAGACTCGGGTCCCCCCTTAATTTGAATGCAAGCTGATTCCACCATAGATAACTCCATGGTTTACCACAAACAATTCCAGTTCAAATTAAGCAATTTTCATCCCAAAGAACAGTTAAAAAGGTAGTTCCACCAGACACCTGCACACTCGTATTTACTCAATGCTAACATGTACCATTTTTCTTGCTTCAATAACAACCTAATCTTCTCCCTTCAACTTTACTGCTTAAACTTTATTGCAATCACTCTAACGTTACAACGAAGGAGATGCTGCCATCACCTAAACCGCACCTTTCTATCAGATGCTTCTTCACCTTAGAAGCGGAAACCCATACGAATGCAGTGGGCTGTCTCAAGTACCAAGCCGCTGTTCTGTGATGCTAATGGCAACAGGGTGCTGCTGCTGTTGCTGGCATAGTTTTGTTTTCACACTTGATATCAATGCATAGCATGTAATTACACAGTAATACTTTCAAGAAAAAATGTGTGTACCAGAATGAAGTAGGTTTCGCAATTCTTTCACCAGAATGCTTTTACATATACCGAAAGGCTTACCTACCCTGAAGCTCTGAGGAGCCACGTCCAATAATTAAGCAAATGATTTTAGCTGAAGTGAATTTTATATGCTATGCAAAACTGTCCAGGTTTATCCTTCCTTCAGTTGCGCAGCACCTTATCTATCACCTGCCGCAAAGATGGCAACAAGCAAACAGAGTTGCTGTTCAGATCCACTTAACTAAAAAGCTCACCTGGTCATCAAGCATATGTAGAGGATACAATGCTGGGTAGATGTAAGTCATCAGGTATGTCAAAGGCATTGTCTTCATCTGCTCCATTGCAAACACTCGTTCATCCAGCTTGGTGCTAATGCCAACACGGAATGCGGTCTGCAATAAAAAACAATCATTTGTACCAGCCCAAACTGCTCCAAGGAAGAGGTAAGAATTGAACAGAGCACTTAAGACATTCTGGTCCCTGTACATCGCACTGGACAGTTGCCAATAGAAGAACTGCAACTTGAGGCAGCATAAAAGTGATGATCAAAACTTCAAAACTGGCAGTATTAGATGATAAAACAAAATTGCACAAACACAAAAATGTTATTGTAAAAACTTTGTAAATCCAGGAAAAAAAAATAAACAGGAAGAAAATGCCAAATGAATGCATTAAACGTCATATTAAAGTACCATGAAAGTACTATTAAATGAGAACCAACCGGGAACAAATATTACTTGCCAGCAAGTAGAAGTTACATCAATCAGTGAGTTACGCTGTTTTGCACAACAAGTCTGCACAATAAGTTTTGCACAACCATGCATGGTCGACTATTCCTCACTTTGCATTTTCTGCTACAGTAACACCAGAGCATAGACTGCAGCAATGAAAACGTTGCTCATGTGGCCTTTAATAGGGGTGGCAGTGATTGCGAACTGCTAATTTCAGTTATAATCTGGCGCTGCTACAGCCAGTTTGAGTGCCGTATTGCAAATATTCGCGACCTAGAGGGGGCACACCCATTTATGCAGTATGGCAGTGCTATAGGCAAGCGTCATGTTTGTAAACAAAGGGGGCGCTGCAATCGGCAGCGACAAGGGGTGTTGGCAAAAACACAGCGTGCTTACACTGCGCCAAGCAATGCCGCCTTCAAAACCAGTTCGCACATGCAAATATTCTGAAGCGTAAGCTTTGATTGTCTGGAGAGTAATTCAACACTTTATTAGCCGATGACTGCTGGAATTACCTGGCGAACAGCGCTGCATTGGCTTCCTTCTCCGTGGCCTCAACAGCGCGCAGCTACGGTGGGCGACTATAGCAACGTTGGACTGTAGTGACCGATTAAATTTAATGAAAACGAGAAATCACAATGTATAAAAAAAACTAATATATTGTGAATACTGTCCAACTTCCGAGCCTATTGTTAGCCCATGCAAGGACGATGATATAAATGAGTGGAAGTGCGTTTTTCATATGACGACTATTTTGATGGGTAGAATTCCTGCTGCTCCAAGCACCTTCACTCTAAAAACGATATTACCGGCAGCTATACTGAACTAGAAATCATAATTTTAGCTCACTGTATATTAGCAAATTAAGCCATAGTATTTCACTGAATAAGAAGAACTCTTTGTAACATATTCGCCTAGTGGGCGCGCTGCCAACTTGTTTTATCCTGCTCGATAAAAAGACGTTCAACGTCTGTTTAATATGATTTAATATCGCACAGACGTAGTCAGGGTCATCCACAGGTTAATATATACGTGAAGGCTCGTAAGAATGCTGTATTTTTTTTTTTTTTTTTTGCTATGAGCGCAAATGCGCAATGTTCTCCACGATGTTCACGGTCACTTGCAACGCAATTTGCGCGATCTGCTGAGGATTTTTTAATATATCGGGGAAATTTTTATTCAAATGTGCCATCTTATTCTGCTTATTTTTCCTCCCTCATAGTGAATTCCACTTTAGGACATTGAACTTAATGTACCGTATATACCACAATTAAATATCTTGCTCTATCAGAGCTGGTTATACATGGTTAATTCGTTCATTATGATCTTAGTGACCTACAAAAATAAAATTTAATACTCTGAGAAATAGTGCTGCTTGACTTTGTCCGGATCCTAACGATGTTCACTCGATTTCTATGACCATTGATGAAGTGCACGTCACTCGTTGACATTCAGGAAAGTGAAAACAGAGAAAAGCTACTTCGCAACTATTGGCCTGTCTCGGCAATATAGCACTGGAGTGACCACTGAAGGTAACTGCAGTTGCCTTTGCAGCGGCTTTTGTGCCCTTTTCTGCACGAAAATATGTACTGGTAGGACTGCAGATGAATGGAACTCACAGCGCGGTTTCCTAGCTGCGCTCGATTAGGAATATCACGCCTAAACTTCTTATGGCCTCACACCAAAACGTGAACGAGCCGCCGGCGTTTGTTATTGCGCTATTCGCCATGTGGCCGAAAAACAATCACGACATTTAAGAGTTGCAAATGAACTGATCAAGTTTCAGTGCAGAAGTGCAACGCAAGTTAACTGCCAAGGCAACCTGTCGCCGAAGGGTCTACAATTGTCGCGCTCAACGAGCCTCTGTCATTCGCTCTCATTTTTATCTGACCGCAAGAAACAAGTGAAAACAGGTACCATTTTCTTTTTTGTACCTTGTGGTGCAACCAACAGCACCACACATTGCAGGAATATAGGGAATTATGCTCGAAAACGCAGCAAGCGCCGTGTATCCAATGCAGACGGCCTATGCTTTTGCCTACAGCCCGAAAGTCACTGCTGTCGCCAGCGCCGCCGCATCTCCACTGACGTCACGGGCTGACGCTTGTCTATAGTCACGTCAAACCCTCAAAGGTGGAGCAGCTTAAGTGTTCCCAAAACGTTTACTTTATCTGTTTTTTGAGCCTATCACATAGCAGGTATGCTTGTTTCCACATATGGCACATGTCCCGTCATGTGCACTCGTCGTGGCATGCATGCAAAACAGTGCAGCCGAAGAAGGCAGAGTCTGTGGACACAGCTGCCGCATTCTGTGCACGATGCATGTCAATATCACGGTCGCATGAAAATGTCAGAGTATGCATACGACTATTCCCTGCCGCTTCCAGCAATTCACTTCTTGAATTCCTGAACTTGAAACAGTTTGCAGATATTCCATTCTCAATCCAGCTACAGTGAAAACTTGTTATAACGAACAGTTAAAAAATCGAAAAACAGTTTGCTGTGTCCATAATTCGTAATATAAAATTTCGTAGAAAATACATGCAAGAGCAGCAAAATTCAATCAGAGAAGACACAGCAACTCGAGGGTGCTTACTTGGGTCACGTCCATTTATTTACGCGCAAAGAACTGCGTTATCGCAGTCTGCTTTTTTCTGTTGATCGCATTCGGTATCACGCCCTGTTCCACAGTGTGCAAACACTCAACAAGGGCAAACCCACTGCTCTCAATAGCACTGCAGTTGCGGCGCAGTAAATCCAATGCAGCAAGCACTTCTTGTGAAGTCGGCATGTTCTCATTGTCTGCAGGGTCAGCCTGAGCTTCGTCTGCGGGATGTTCAGACACTTCCACAGCGATTTCGGCGTCCGTCAGTACAGCCGTGGTCGCCGCCGCCTACAAAGTCCTCTATAGTCATTGCTGCGGGCACGTCACTAACAAAATTTGAAAAATCATTCCAGGCCTCATCGAGGATGGTCCCCATCATCACTTGATGCACGGGCCTCTGCTGGAATAAAACCTGCGTGCCGAAAGCAGTTGGCAATCGTTTCGCCTTTCACGTTGTCCCATGCCACTTTAATGCTTCCAGCAAGTCGATCTTCAAGTCCTGCTTCATATGAAGCTTCACGAGAAGAGTGTCAATCAGTCTCCTCTTGTAAACTGCCTTGAAGGCCTTGATTTTATTTCGAGCTTTGTCTTTAACGTCAGTGCTGCTCTTTCTTTCACGTTCGCCGCCATCACAGCACTACACACACCCGCGCACCACACTTGACACGACGAGCGACTCAGCCTCTACCAAACTCTATGACGGCCACGGCGCGACGCCGCTGCTAACACTAAAACGTGAAAGACGCAAAAACCAAGAAGGCAAAAGCAACATTCGATTGTACCACTGCCGCCGCTGCTGAAGCGGCGCTGTCAGCAATTGTGAGATGCGAACGATTTCTCATGGCCTCCGAGATCACCTCCGCGCGCACTAACACGCGCGCCGGAGTGACCTTGGAGGTCATGGATTTCTTTGGCTGCCAACTCTCAATACCGACGTAGCATCTGTGGCACTGTCAGCGCCTGCGAGGTAGTCCTGAACATTTGCTGCGCCGCACAACACACTTGTAATGTAACGAAGCCTGCCTCCTGCTATTAAAGTGAGGTAGTGCTTGGCGTCGCTAAGTTCATTATGTCCGTTTTATGCCGAACCGCGTTCGCTATGGGAAGTTTAAAATACATGTGTTTGACAAAAATATTTCGGAAGAGTTCGATATATTCAATAATTCGTTATATGCATGTTCGTTATATTGGGGTTTGACTGTATTTGCTTCGATGCCAAAATCTAATACTATTTGAATATTCACACACGCCTAGTCACAACTTTTACACCTCTAGTGACAAGTTAAATGGTCTCATATTTTTTACTTCAAACATCTCACATGCCTTTAACTCTTTTCTTACCGCACCCATTGAGTATCGTTAGCCCGCTAATGATGACTTTGCGTGCAGAGTTTGAACCCTTCCGTGTCGCTCACAGACTCACTATGCCATCTAGTGTGTAGTCGGGTAACTGAAGTTTCAATTTTGATGCTATTTACATTTTTCCCGCAAAGCAGCTATTTTTGAGCACACTCCGAACACGTGGCAGCGTCTCAGTCGCATGCGAGAATGGAGGTATCTGCGTCGACGACGCGCGCTTCGAAACGTCGCAAATTTGACTGCTACGCACTACAGTAGAATCTCGATGATACGATTACGGCTGGTAAGAATTTCGGGATGATACGAATTTTAAGAATGCTTTGAACGGACTACATTGTATAGAATACATTAAGATTCGGGGTGATATGAAGAGTTTCTGAACCCGCCGCGGTTGATACGTACGCGGCTGGCCTCAAGAGGGTAACATAACCGACGCGGCCGCTGCTAACTCCTCTCCCCCCCCCCTCCCCCCCCCCCCACCGCGAATGATACGAACGAAAGTTGTACAAACGCACAAAGCCACCGAGCAGCTCAGCGCAAGAGCTCACAGGGGGAGAGGGTACCCACCGCGGCCGCTGCCTCTCCTCTCCAACCCCCCTCACCCCACTAGCCACCCTATCCCCACCTCCTTTTCGTAACAAACCGACGAGCACGTGCCCAGTCGTGTACGCCACTCATTCGCTGGCAGCTCATTGGTCTATCGAAAAGTTGTATCGCCGGCTGTTCCCACGAGGCCTGTGACGCTGGCTGCTGCTGCAGTAGTTCTCCGGTTCTCCGTTCGCCGCTTCTTTGTCGTTCGCTGTGACGTGAACCAAACGTTACAAAGACGTAAGCGTTCACTGCTGCCAAAATGTCGCGGAAGCGTAAAGCCCTTTCTTTTAAGGCAAAGCTTGAAGTGCTGAAGAGGGTTGACGAAAACCCTAAGAAGAAGCGTGTCGACTTAGCAAAAGAGCTAGGGTTGGCACCGTCGACGCTCTGCACCATTGTTGGGCAGCGAGATGTCATCTTGAAGAATGTGTAGCACTTCGGTGCGAACGTGAAGCAGGCTAAAACAGCGACCCATGTCAAGCTGGAAGAGGTTCTGCTGACTTGGTTCCGCGAAGTGACAGCGGCCAGCGTCAACGTGGACGGCAAGGTGCTACGTGAAAAAACCGACACCGTCGCGCTTTCGCTTGGAATTGAAAATTTCCAAGCGTCTGGGGGATGGCTGCACCGGTCTAAGGAGCGGCATGGACTTGTCTTCCGGGTCGTCTCAGGTGAAGGCAAGAAAGTGGACCAGTCAGCTGTAAATGAGTGGCTGAACACGCTGCCGGCGCTGATTTCGGAGTACGCGCCACGCAACATATTTAATGCCGACGAGGCGGGCCTCTTTTTCAACCTTCAAACGGAAAGAAGTTTGTGCGTAAAAGGCCAGGCATGCCAGGGCGGCCAGAAAAGCAAGGAGAGTAACAGTACTCTTTTGCTGCAACTCGGATGGATCCGAGAAACTCCAGCTTACCGTCATCGGTAAGCCGAAGAAACCGAGGTGTTTCCGATCGGCCGAGCGTTTGCCTGTCTTTACAAAGGTAACCGAAAGACGTGGATGACTGGAAATTTTTTCCGTGAGTTCTTGACAACCCTTGATCAGAAAATGGCGTCAAGAAAACGGAAAATTTTGCTTTTCATGGACCAGTGCTCTGTCCACCCAAAGGAAATGACAAAGGTTCCTGCCGGCGAACACTACCAGCCATCTTCAGCCACTGGACGCTGGGATAATTAGAAATGTGAAACATCATTTCAAAGGACTTCTAGCGAGGCGTCTGCTGGCAAAAATTGACCGTAAAGAAGCAAACTTGCGGATCAGTCTCTTAGATGCTTTGCACTTTCTAGCCATGTCGTGGGATAGTGTAACTTCAGACACAATCTCGAACTATTTTAGAAAGTGCGGATTTGCCATCGGACTTGATGCGGCTTCGGCAGGAGATTGTCAAGAGCCAGATGAAGACCTCACGATTTATGGCTGGGACAATCTGGAAACTGAAGCTTCGGCTCGGGACTTCGTTACCGCGGACGACAACGTCGCGACCTGTGGGCTGAGGTCTATTGAAGACTTGGTCAACGAAGCGAATGATTGCGAAAATGAGCCTGACAGCGATGGTGATGCTGACGCCGAGTGTGATCAGCCGCCGTCAACGGCAGATACTCTTCATGCTTTGGACGTTCTGCGCCGCACCGTAAGTGCTGGCAGCGTGAGCGATGAAACCGCGGCACAGTTTTATGCCTTTCAGGCGGAGCTTGTCTGCGACATCAACAGCAAAAAAGTGCAGACAAGCATTACGGACTTTTTCGGCCGCAAGTATATCGCCATAATAAAGTTTGGTTCATTTTCAATTCATTTCCATGTGGAAGTTGACTTGTTTTGGATCATACGAATTCGGGATGATACGAATATTTTGCGTGCTCCCTTGGAATTCGTATCATCGAGATTCTACTGTATCTACGATCGATTTTATCGATGACCAAAGCAGAAGCTACTCTGAAGATGCTGCCAATTATCGTCAGAATTCAGTTCCGACCACGCTGACGGCAGAAACCAGCCCGGAACACCGGCAGCCGCAATCTGGCCCGCTAACAATGACTTAGCACTCAAATTTTGAACCTTTCCGCGTCGCTCACGGACATGCTTCACCATCTAGCGTGTAGTCAAGTAACTGAAGCTTAGATTTTATTGCTGTTTTCATTTTTTCCAGCGAGGTGCCTATTTTTTAACGCGGTCGGAGCACGCGGCAGTAGCGGCAGCGTCGGAGTCGCATACGAGAATGACGGCATCCGCATAGACGATGCGTGCTTCGAAACGTCGCAAATCTGACGATTCCGCATTGTCTACGACCAATTTTATCAATGACCCAAGCAGCAGTGACTCTGAAGATGCTGCCTTATCGTCAGAATTCAGTTCCAACCCCCATGACTATGAAAACCAGCCCGGAACATCGGCGGCCACACTTTGTTGACCTGTTTTGCATGCGTCTGGGACCGCTCTGGATGTTTTAGTTGTGTTGTTGGTGTCATTTATCTCATTCCCAGGGCGTCAACATTATTTGGGCACGATATCTTGCCTCCCGCAAAACAGGGCGTGGCACTTTGCCTAAGAAGGGAACCGGGCATCCCATTCAGCATAGAGCTCTGCAGCAGCCCTTGTTGACTGCTCATTGTGCATCAAGAACACTATTCAATACTGAACTTTTATTTTTTCACAGGGAGTGGCCAATATAATGCTTTGCATTTTGCATATCTCGAAAAAGTTTTAAATTTTTGTCGCATCGTTTACAAGTGCATTTTCTCAAGTTTTGTCCAATTTTTTTCTAAAATCTGGTTTTTGGGAAATTATGTTGTGTGCTACAACCCATAACTTCATATTCAAAGTTGTATGCCTAAAAAGCGAATCTATTTAGCTTTCATTTCGTGTATTGCATAAAATTTTAGACATGATAGGTTTTACAGAAAAAAAAAAAAAAAAATCTACTGAAACCTACAAAAAATGGCCATTTTGCCCACGGTAGGGAAAGAGTTAAGAGCTGAGAATGCATTTAACCATCTTTAATAGTTACCTGGTTTGTTATTATACACTTTCATTTGTATGAGACTATCTACAATATTTATATTTCACTACAGCTGAATGAACCTCGACTTTGTTTCAAGTCTGCACAAAGTTATATAGAGCAAGTGTGGCTGAAATATTATGAAGCATGCCCACAGTGCTTGAAATTTTTTTTACGTATTCCTGAGAGAAGGTATAAAAATTACTTGGGTCCACACGTGAGCCCACCACACATATGTGTGTATAAGATACTTCCTATGACTCGCTAGGCTACATGTAACACGTTTTATTGCTGAGGTGTGCTTTGTATTATTACAGCGGGACGTTTCATCCTGCACTTGTTTAACCTTCTGTCATTAGCCCTCCTAAAAAATTGACACCTTTCACGAAAACCGTTCCACAAAGTAGTGTGTGGGGTCTTCCCATCCAAGAGTCGTAGCCCTTAGTGACACACCCAAACAAGCAGAAGATTTCAGCATCAGTAGCATAAGACTTCTGTGTAGCATGAAAATGCACAAAGCAATGGCAAAACAAAATTTAAAATGCTACTCTAAGCCCTGCATGAGCAGAAGGCTTTGCAGATTCACGCCACTCAGTAACAATTGCATGATAGCCGTAGCATGCATATCTCACTGCACCACTTAACCCCATCAGTTGCCTAGCCACAATCGCACAGTACTGCCTTTTTCTGCTTCATTCTTCTTCCAAGCAGCAATGGCCTACTCCATGGCATCACCAACACCGCTTCATCCTCCACTTCCAAAGAACATGTCACCGATAGCCTTCAATGCAATCATTGCTGTTTGCTTATTTCAATAAAATCGCACCCTTTATGCAATACCTCTGGAAAAGGGGGGGGTCCTTGAATGAAACTGAACTTCTCTATTACTCACATGCTTCATGAGCGCAAGTGCATAGAGAGGTACCAGGCGGGCACAGTGGGGGATAGGCAGCCCCAATGCAGCGGCCTGGCCAGCACCCAAGGTGGTCTTGAAAGACTGGATCAGGTCCAAGCAGGCATTGACCAGTGCCTCTCTTGCATCCACAACTGACGAGGACAGACTCCGGTCCACCGCTGAAAATGCACCAGTATATGTGGCATTGTCCTACTTCATACTCACGAACGACCCTTGTCGCTGTTGACCATATTACCACACACTTATTCACAGCTTTTCTCATACACTGAATTCTTATACTTGTTCCTATTCAACAGATGCCTATTATATTGCCACCTGGTGTCATCACGTGACACCTGCAGCATGCATTCCGCAGCTGAGGTCCCAGTCACTCACTACCTTCTCATTAAAACAGATGCAAATGCTGCCTCTCCTATAGGCAACTACCGTCACAGCACTGGCATATGCTAGCAGCAACCAGGTTGTCTGTAAAAGCACTAAGAAAAGGAGTGTCACAAGCTGCCTCACATATAGAGCGGAAGTTAAGGGATCTCCTGCTTCACATATAGAGCGGAACTTACGGGAACTCCCCGCTCCTCCGAGCATGCTTCGACATGAACCTCCGGGGCAACGACCGGCCAGTGCGCACCCTTGACGATAGGCCACATAGCAACCAGTCGAGAGTATAAAAAGGCAGACCGCAGCAAGCCCACAACAGTGCGCTCTGGGGAGATGTAGTCTCTCGAGCAACTCTCGTAGCCGCTCGCTCTGGCAAAGTGTCTTGTTTTTCACCGAGCCCGCAATCAACTCTGCGACTACGACGCCTCATCGAACAAGAAAGCTGTGACAATTCCTTTTTTCCAAACTGTCGGTTAACTGAATATCGTTTTCACCTTTGTTTAAACCTTGATCTGGCTTAGTATTTTCACTGTGTTTCCTGTGTCACTCTTGCCGCTACTTACTATACCTACAATACTTGCATTATCTTTATAGTCTTCTTTTATCGCAGTGCTTGTTCATTGTCGTTTTTTTTTTCTCTTGTCATTTACCGAGTCGTCTTTTGTCACTATCGTGTCGTGGCGTTTCTTTTTGTTTGTTCGATTATTATGCAGAGTAATTTTGATCATAGTTTTGGCTATGTAGCTTTGTAAGCTCTGTAAAAACCCGCATATAATACAAACTTGCATGAGGTGTAATTTCAGGATAGAAAAAACGAAAAAATAAAGTTTTATCCGCGTATAATGCGAGTGACGAAAGCTCACCAAAAGCATTACTTATTTGCCCTGCATTCCATGGTCCCCCCACAAGGTGTACGCGCCCTATCTTGCGCGTCCAATGCCACCTCGTGCCAGGTGTCGAATAGTGCCACGTACCTTCATGTGCCAGTGCTGGTTCGCTCCCCTTCTTGCACAGACAGGCGTGATCAGAGAATTGCACACACCATGTGGAGAAGAGCAGTTCCCATTAGCCCCGGCAATCGCGGAAGCGAAACGATCCACCGATTGTTGTTAATCGGTATGCTGTTATCAGCACGGGCGCAGGACAGCGCATCTAAAGCCCCTCAATAAACTAAGCGCGAACACGTGAAGATTGCCGCCCGCCTCCTCTCCGGCGCTTTCCTTCGGTGTTCAACCCTCCCACTGGCCGAGTGCCGTCACGTGCTTCCGCACACTTTTTTTCTTGCTTATTGTGTTGGCTATCGAGCAAGGCAAGGCCGAGCATTCCCTTATTGCCATTGCCTCCAATGGCAATGATGCACAGACAGCCTTAATAATTAAGCTAGTCCGTCCAAATGACTTGCTTCGCCTAAGCTTTCACGGCCACGCAAAACCGAGTTTTTTGCGACAACAATGTCCGCTCATGTTTATTCCATGTCTGGGGCGAAGAGGGGGGAGCCTTCTGCCAAAAAACGTTTTCCACAGTATTGGTGGCACCACATTTGGTCCGAAAAATCGAACTTCCGAAAGATAGGAATCCAAAGGATCAGTCGTGAAAATGTACACGTTCCAAAGAGGTGCAGACTGTTCCTGAATGAAGTGCGAAATATTGCACAAGTCCGAATTATTGAAGTCCGAAAAATTAGTCTGCTACTGTATTGTATTGTGCTTGAAATTTCATTGCAGCAGTGTTTGACCTGCGATCATAAGCTGACAAAGAAAGAAGTTCCAACCTAAACTTCCTTGAACCCCTGCTGATAACACTTAAGCTAAGCATGCTGTGAAAAACCAAAAACAAAAACAACTAAGGTCTACATGAACACTGAAGTCAAATGTCAGCAATATGTGATCCCAGCTTGCAGAAATATCAGGAACCACTCACCCATCTTGCAAAGCATGCCCATGACTGCTTCCTGGTCTACGGACCCAAGAATGTCTTGGAGCATTGCAGTCACCGGGAGACACAAAGTGTGCACCCGAATGCGCCTTTCACCTGGGAGAGATGATCACACAAAAGTGCTCAGTTCTGGCTAAACAAAAATGACCTCTAATTTAAAAACGACATGAAAAGCCTTGTAAATAAATGGAAGCTTTGCAGTGAAGCTTCAGGAATAAGTGTGTAGTGTGCACCAGTACCGACACAATGTCACATGTGTCTTAGCTACCTCACGTACCCACTGTGCTTTTATCATATTTATTCGAATCTAGGTCGACAGTTTTTCTTAAAGAAAACGAGATATAAAACCCTGAGGTCTGCTTAGATTCGGTCTCGCAATCATAAAATACAAAAAAGTAGCACGCAGGTGGCGCCCCCACGAAATGCCAATCAAAGACAAGCCATAGCCGATGCCGTTCAAAGCACACGAGCATTGACTGCCATTTTGGCCTTGTTCTCTTCGCATGTGCTCGTGTGTACCCCGATTACGCTTCGCAAGTTCATCACACTTGGCGGCATGACAGGCCAGTTACATCCTCTAGACGTATGCCTCAATAAGCAATTTAAGGATCGGCTGCGCAAATATTACCTGGACTGGCTTGGTGAAGTGCGCGAACTTACACCAACAGGTCGTGTAAAGCACGTATCGCTAAGAGTCGTAGCAAGTTGGATTTCTGCAGCCTGGGATGATATACCAGAAAGCTTAGTTGTGCGCGAATTCTGAAATTCTTGCATTTCTAATGCCCTTGATGGCACAGAAGACTGGGCACTCTATGAGGAGGCCAGCGATAAAAAAGTCAGCGATGATGAGAACAGGTTTGGTTTAGTTTGGTTTGTGGGGTTCAACGTTCCAGAGCGACTCAGGCTATGAGAGACGCCATAGTGGAGGACTCCGGAAATTTCGACCACCTGGGGTTCTTTAATGTGCACTGACATTGCACAGCACACGGGCGCCATGCTTTTCGCCTCCATCGAAAAGCTGCCGCCGAGGCCAGGATTCAATCCCACATCCCTGGGAATAGTCAAGTGCCGTAACCACTGCACCACCCCGACGGGGTAGATAATGAGGACAAGTAAGCGGGAGCCGATTAATGTAAATAAATGTCATTTGCGTGCTGTACTTCTTGTTCACAGTTGTTTTTTGGTCGGCCTGCAAGCGAAGTAAGTTTTTTTCTTTCTTTTTTTCTGTGGACTTCAACGTTCAGGTCTCTGCTTAAAATCGTGCCTGGCCTAGATTTGAGTAAATATGGCAGTTAAGATACTTTTTAGCAATGATGGTAAATATCAATATGCTTTTAAAGAGAGAATGCTTAAAAGCCACTGAAAGAAAAAAAGAAAAAATGCCGAGATGCTGGAGGAAAATACAGTTGAACCCCGCAATAACGAAATTACCGGGGGCGAGAAAATTTTTCGTTCTCGCGAAAACGGGACTGTACAGATGAATAAGTACGAACCTGAACCTGCGGAAGCGCAACTTTATTTAAAAAAGTCTGTAATCGACGTTTGCCTCTTCTTGCTTTGCAGCAGCGTCAAAACTCTGCTCTCGCAACTGAGCAGGCTTTCCATTGCAATATCGTCATCGTGAGCACCGATGATTGAACGTAAGGTGTCGAGAGCATCGAGCACATCCCGCAGACTAGCCTCCTTTTTCTCGAGCTGATCGTCGTCGCCTTCGTCGTCACTCTCCTCAGTTATGCTGCACACATTCTTGATGATGGTGTCATCTGTCAATTCCTCATGGACAATTACATCTTCATCCACAAAGAGGAAGTCGTCCAACGCCTCCGGCACAGTCTCGTCGACACCGCGCAGCTCCTGCCATGCGCTAACCAGTGCGGCCCTTTCTTCTGGCTGCTGCGACCCTGGCGATGCGGCGGGTGCGAGCTGCTCAGTACAAACCCCGCGTGCTGGAACGAGTTTTGAACAATAGTTGCTCTTGTTGCCATCCACGCCGCGGCCACCATTTCCAGGGCCATGAACAAATCAACTTCCAATGGGCGCTTCATCTCAATGTTCAAGAGCAGCCGTTGAAGCCTCCCTTGGTACGCGCACTTAACACTTCGTATCACACCTTGGTCCAAGGGCTGAATCACGGAGGTACAGTTCGGGGGAAAAAATATCAGGCGGATGTTGGTCAAAGCTGTGTCATCAACGTGATGTGCACTGCAATTATCCAAAAACAGGCACACAAACCTTCCTGCCTTTCGCATATCTCCATCGAAGGCGGCCAGCCAACTCCCAAAGATGGCGCGGGTCATCCAGGATTTATGGTTGGCTGTGTATTGCACGGGCAGCCTGCGACCCCCCTTAAAGCAACGTGGCTTTTTACTGCGGCCGATGACGAGGAGCGGACGCTTATTGGAGCCGTCCATGTTGGAACACAACAAAATCGCGATGCGTTTCTTGCTCTGCTTTCCACCATGGCATCGCTGCCCTTTTAGTTCCAGTGTTTTTGACGGCAGCATTTCATAGAACAGGCCAGTTTCATCGGCGTTGTAAATGTCGCAGGGCTTGTATTCGGCTTCGATGTCTTTGTATGTCTTTCGCATCCAAGTTGATGCCGATTCCGCATCGATGCTTGCAGATTCACCCGAAAGTACTTTGGCAACAATATTATGCCTCGCCTTAAAATGGCTCAGCCAACCGGCACTCGCCTTGAAATTGTTGTGCCCTAATAGGCAAAGCGAAGCCGAGGGCTTTTTGCTGCACTAAGGCCTCGGACAGCGGCACCTTGTTGGCTCTCTGTTCTAAAAACCAGGCATACACAGCCTTGTCTACATCCTCAAAAGTCGCTTTGTCACCGTCTTGTACTGCGCACGTGCTCCATTCTTCAGGGCAGCCAAGATGCTGTCTTTGCACTTCAGTAATGTCGACAGCGAACTGCACGGAAATCCAAACTCTTCCGCAATATCCATCTTCTTCCTTCCTTTGGCAGCTTGTGCGATGAGTTCAGCCTTCTCCTGAAGCGTCAAGAACTTCCGCTTTTTGGTCGGAGGAGGCATCTTGTCAGCACGTCGGTACGGCAACGTCAGCTCGCCAGACAAAGAAACAGTGAATGCGTGGCCTGCTGGCATGGAGAAAACAACAAACATCCATGATGGCGATACGATGATGGTGATGGTGGCGCTGCCCTCTGGCACGGCAAAGCCACAAGTTAAACATAAGAGAATAAAAAATTTAAAGAAACAAAAACCATTGCCCGTCATCGCACTGTACAAAAAAATTTTGGCAACAAAAAAATAACTCATCACGGACATGCCCATTTGAACTGGTTGCCAACAAATCATAGCCCGCCAAATTAGTTTGTTTTTTTTTTTTTTTTTTTTTTTTTCAAACGACAAGCGTGCAGTCGTCATCATCAGCAACTTGTGAACAAACATGGCCGCGTGCGTAAATGTGCTTGTTGGTAGCGTGGAAGCGTCAAAAATGTTAAAACTGGCGTACTAAAACGCATTCCAGTGATTTAATTTCCTGCAATGGCTTACGCACGAAAAAAATGTGTGGACTGCTACTTGAGAAACCTTCGTTGTTGCGGGATTGAAGTCTGAAAGCGTTTCGTTGTTGAGAGAGATGAAATGCATTGAATCTTATGAACGTTGGCCGGGGCCACTAAACTATTTCGTTCCATCGAGAAATTCGTACTTGCGGTTTTCGTTATTGCGGGGTTCAACTGTAACTAACATCAAAAATGTGTTGTGCTTTAAAAAGAACACCTTTTCAGTGTAGAAAGCAACGAAACAGTCTTTCATGTCTCAATGGCATATGCTAAGGTAACAGTAATACAATTTAATTAGAAAGCAAAGTTGTTGTGACTAGCATCTTTGTGTGGCTATCGTACCTCGACTGGACGTGTACAGCACTGCTGCTTGGAAGCAGGCCACATTACAGTCAGTCAAGCACTCCTCAATGGCAATCTGCATTCCAAAGCCCGCATCTGGGTTCACATTTGGCAGCGACAACAGATCCGTTGAGCGGACAAAGAAGTTGCCGTGGAACGTATGGATCACCAACCCTGCACCAGACGGGGAGAAAAAAAAAATTTAAGCATTCAATTTCACTCTATTTCACAATGCAAACTTCCCTAACAAACCAAGTGCTTGAATGCGATAAATGGAGTCCTGTGCAGCAATGCAACAGGGCAACGAACACAGTCACCAAAACGAACGTGCAAGCTCAAGGCATGCAATCACTTTGGCACTGATGCTATCTTGGGAAACAAGACCGTGTCTTTGCCTCCTGTTATTAAAGTAGCAACAAGTTTTGAATATATCAGTAGCTTAACTGCACTACGTAGTCATTGTCAAAAGTTTAGAGTCCAGCGGGTCTGCTTCTAAGCCATGGCACTCCTTTAGTGTTCGTGGAAGGGGAGCGCTGCGAATACATTACGAGCTGTATGATGTGGCTCAGAAGCAAACTCCCTGGGCTCTTCTAAACTTTTGACACAAAGACTGTACATCGTGGTACAGGGCACCAGTGAGGAGTGAACTGCGTGGACCAACTTGTTGGTTCTCAGCAACATTCAACAGTGTGACATATAGGCCATGCAAATCTTTCAGTGATGACCGTTTTTTTGTTTTTCTAGTTTTTTTTTTTTTTTGTTTTACTAAACCAGATTTCAGGGCACCCAAATATCATCACGAATACATTTCAAAGCAAGCAGTGGTGAAACACTGGTCAACAGTTACTATGCCTACAAATGTTTGCAGTGATGTACAAGCTATTTGCCGGGCTACACAGCATCGCCCCATTTGCTGAGGCATGAGTGACTCAAGCACTATAGTTTGCACTGCTGCACACAAAGGACACGAAAAATCCTTTGCACGGCAAACGGCCTCACTCCTCTATTCCTCACTTCATGTTATGCATCAGACGTAAACACAGACGCTGAAGAACCTGAAAACATGCCCTTAACTGCTGTTGCAGTAAAACATGGCTGAAAGGTATATTTGGCGATGTGCACGTTGTAAATAACTGACAAGTTCTGCTCATCACAGAAGTTGCTTACCGTATTTATTCTAATCTAGGCCGATATTTTTTATTAAAAAGCAAGATATAAAACTCTGAGGTCGACTTAGGTTCGAGGATTTCGTTTCGAGATCTCATAATCTTAAAATAAGGAAAAAAAAAAAGTTGCATGCAGGTGGCGCCCCCAAGGACCGCCAAAAAAAGACAAGCTGTAGCCGATGTCGGTCAAAGCACACATGAGCACTGGCTGCCATTTTGGCCTTATTCTCTTCTCATGTGCTCGTGTGATGTTACGAGTGTTTTCATACGTGAGTTTTTTCAGACACCATGGCACCAAGCAGACGGTGTCAAGCCGGGCGTGACTTCGGGGAGGATGAAAAGAATGTTCGCCGTTGAAGTAAGCAACCCGACAAAATTTTTGCTAGTGCCACAATGAGAAAGACTTTCACAGGCCCGAAGTAAAGTTGTCATCCCGAAATGGAGTCGGCACTGGCCGAGTTCGTTATGTTGCAGAGAGCAGCAGCACTTCCAGTGACAACAGAAATGCTACAAGAGAGCTGGCAAGTGTGCGAGGCATTCCACTGAACCAGTTAGAAGCCAGCTGGGGCTGGTTGCAGAAGTTCATGAAGAGCTTTGGCTTCAGCCTCCGACGTCGCATGTCTATCTGTCAAAAACTGTTGGGTGACTTTGAAGAGAAGCCGATTCATTTCAGCGATTAATCACAAAGAAGAGGATGGAACACAGCTATGCCCTAGGGAAAATGAAAAATGTTGACCAAACGCCCGTATGGTCTGACATGCCAGTGGCGTACACCGTCAACAAAAAAGGTGCAAAGGAGGCAAAAGTGCGCTCGACCGGATACGAGAAGCAGCACATGACAGTAATGCTGTGCAGCATGGCGGATGGCCACAAGCTGCCCGCCTAATTCTCGGGAACTATTTAAAAAAAAACGTGATCGTCCGCGTCAATAAAAATGAATGGACGACGAGCGAAATGATTGAGGAGTGGAAAAGAATAGTTTGGGAGCAGTGTGCAGGGGCCCTCTTGGCTAAACATTCACTTGTCATCCTGGACTCTTACCATCCCACTTGAGTGACGGCGTAAAAGCTGCGCTAACAAAGCCGGTACCAATGTTGCTATCATACCTGGCGGCATGACAGGCCAGTTACAGCCTATAGATATGCCTCAATAAGTCTTTCAAGGATCGGCTTAGCAAATACTACCTGGACTGGCTTGGTGAAAAGCGCGAGCTTAGAGTAACAGGTCGTGTAAAGCGCGCATCACTAGGAGTCGTGGCCAGCTGAATTTCTGTAGCCTGGGATGATATCCTGGAAAGCCTGGTTGTGCGCGCATTCTGCAAGTATTGTATTTCCAATGCACTTAATGGCACCGAAGACTGCGCACTCTACGAGGAGCTCAGCGATTAAGAAGTCAATGATGACGAGAAAGACCAAGCGGGAGCCGGATAATGTATATAAATGTCATCTTCGCGCTGTAATTCTTGTTCACGTTTTTTCGGTTGGCCTAGAATTGAGGTAAGCTTTTATTTTTCTGTACGCTTCAACTTATGGGCCTCGACTTACAATCGTGGCTGGCCTAGATTCAAGTAAATATGGTAAATGCTCTAGCCGTTGTGTTTTTTTAACTGTCAAGGTTCCTAGAGTGGCCATTTATTTAAGATTACAGTATTTACTCGCATAATGCCCCACTTTTTTTCGCGGAAAATTGATGCTAAGTTGGGGGGTGCGATAATTATGCGGGGAAAATTTTCAAGCATATGTTTTGGACCGCTAAAGGCAAATTTAAATAGCTGTAAACAGAGATTCTTAGGCCGGCTATTGTAAGTATAACTAAAACATTACTTTCAAGCAGAACTTACCTAAAAGTACAGGGTCGCCAAAAGCTCAAATCGCTAAATCAATTTATTTGCTGCACGCAGCCTCATCATCACTCCCAGTGTTTCATGGTATGTTCACAGCAGACCATACAGTTCTTCTCTTGATCAGAGACTTGACCCAAGTCCATGCAGACACTGCAATTGCCGTCTCCAGTAGCGTACTACGCAGAACTCGATGCTGAAGTGCCTGCTGGCAGCGCGGTTGCTATGCTGTAGCACGTACTCGAAAGCTTTTAGCTTAAAAGCTGCTGTATAACTTGCGTACCACCCCTTCGTGAAGCGGCACCAAGAACACTGTAGACGGTGGAACAAAGCAAGTAACACGGACGGAACGAAGGAACACTGACAATGAGATGCGGAAACACCTCGCAAAATGGCAATGACTACGAGCATTATGGAGGTAAAAAAAAAAAAGAAGACGAGAATAACTTATGATGATCTACACTAGCATACTGTCGCCGCCTCGTAGAGCGTGCACACAACGAGGCCAGCTAGGTTCCGTAGCGCTCCAAAGATGGCGCTTGTTACTACTATCAGACCACTCTCGCAGTGGTAAGTGGTAATACTATTGGTGGTGCGATGATTAAGCGAGGGGAAAAAAATTCCAATTTTCGACGCCCAATGTTGTGGGTGCGAGCATTATGCTAGTAAATACAGTAATGCCTGCTCATATGACCTATTTACTGTCTTTCACTGTGCTTTCTGCAAAACATACAATACGGTGAACTGCTTCAACAGCAGACAGCATTCCAACAAGGAGTAAAGCTACAGCGTACCAACCCCGATTTCTTTTTCTTTTGCACTAGAGTCTGTGCTTAAGGGGGGACATGAGTCTTTCAGATAGAAAAATATTGCGAAAAAATCACTTTTTAGAAAACGTGATATTTGAAATCAGTATCTCATTATCTACCTATCTGCTAAGTTTTTCATCTCTAGGATCAGTATTTTAGTCACAGTGCCAATTTATATAATCAATGTTGCCCGAATTTGGGCCGAAAACGGCCACCAAAACAACCATTTTCCGCGAGGTGTAGCTCCCGTTTCGTGCGCGGCACTGAAGCCATCTTGGTCTCATTTGAAAGAGCCGCCTTTCGTCTTTAAATTGCCGCCTCTGCTGTTTCCATTCGCTCATTGGTCGCATAAGATATACCAAAAAAAGAAAACGGGGCACTCATAATCCCATTGGCTTTCGGGGTGCACGTGACAGCAGAGCGTCACGCATTGGTGGAGCTGGCTGATGGCGTCTGCTCGGCGCGCCCGAGCCGCGGGAAGACTTCGGAGACGTGAAGCCGGACACACTTGGTTCCGAACCGCGAGGTACATTTACGCCGAGATTTTGGAAAAAAGAGAAAAAAAAAAAAATTGTTGAATCATCATCTCAAGTGATGCCCTGCCCTGGCTGTGTGTGCTCAGGCCGACGAAAGTTGCGCACCGAACGATCGAGCTTATGAGCCTGAAGTAAGCCTAGTGTGTGTTCTCAAGCACAGAAGACTGCTGCTACTGCCAGCGGACGCACCCGCCGCGACACAGTGATATCGCAGGCCACAGATGGGCAGAAAGATAAGCTCAAAACATATAAAGCTTGAACTCGCGGCAACTCCAGCGACGAAGCGGTAGTCGGATTGTTTTCGTGACGATGGCAGCAGCGAGGCGGAGTTCAAGATCGTCAGATGTAAAGTTTGCCGAGACTGGCGAAGTGTAAAACATACGGCGGCGGTATTCGAGTTGAAAAAGGTGATCGTGAATAACAAGTTGCCATCAAACTTATTCTCCAGTGCGTAAACTGCGGGGACACGTCATCGTCATAGAGCTCGCCACGCGTTTACGTCGATCGGATCGCGTTCAGTCGTTCAGTCTTTAGTGAATGCGCTTGCTTCCCATGCCACGCAGAGCACTGGGAAGCAGCCAACAGCTCAAAATGACTTTTTTTTTTTTTTCCCCACAATGAACGTTCTTCACCACGGTCTTGATGCGAGAACGTGGCAAAACGACGTACGTAAAAAAAAAAAAAAAAAAAAATATATATATATATATATATATATATATATATATATATATATATATATATATATAAAAAAATGCCTGCATGTGACTTGCGCAGCCGAAAAAGTGCCAATCGAACGTGCTGCAACTGCAAATAAAAATGAAAGAGGCGACATATGGGCGCTGTAAAGCAAAGAGACTACATCCCTGAAGGTTTCTAGCTATTTTAAATTGTAAATGTGGGCATTGCACCAGTAAACTTCTGTTAAATAATTCCATTTCTTTTTTTGCTTTTTTCTCAAAACATGCATTGTCGACCGCTTGCAGTTTTGCGGCCTCGATATCTCAGCACCCAAAGCACACAGAGCTGAAATTTGTTTTGCAATGGGAAGCTGAATGTAGCTGTGTGAAATGTTGGAAGCAGATTTTTTGTTTTCGAAAACTAAAATTAATTATTTTGATGAGTTAATTCTCACTTGGTACACACACTTTGTATACTGAAATTAGTAAGGCTGCAATATGAGTGCTGATTAACATATTAGGCAACTGCTCCCAACATTTCATTCTTTACTCTTCTGGCTACCTAGCCATGCCTTTATTTTAAGTTTTCAACTACCCATTATTTCAAAATTTAGGCCTTAAACAATGAAAGTTAATCAGCAATTATCTTACAAATTAATTGGGCTACAGGAAAAAGGACTGCATATTTGAAATCAGCATGAAAACTTCAGTAAGGCTGTGAATTTTTATTACAATTTGCCAAAAAATAACTGAAATAGCTCTAGGACCTATGTCCCCCCTTAAAAGCACTAGAGCATGCCAAGTTCATGTAGCAGCAAACAAGTGGCCACTTTACTTCTCACCTATTCCAGAAGAAATGAAGTGGCCAGACTTGCATGAGTGCAAACTGCTGGAATTACAAGACAAAATTAGCTGTGGTTTAGCTTGTGGCTAAACATGGAGATACAAGAGAGCAATCTGCATGGCTACGCTTAGGCTTCGCTTGAAAGTAAAGACATGGCTTTTGCACATAGTAGTTTATGATTACAGCTTTATTTATGCCATGGGGAATCACTTCACGTATGAGCACCCCTTGCCTCTCGTCGCTGACCATTCTCATTCGGGTACAGAAGACTTCTAGTGGTATGACGTAGTCTCTATGTTGAGCTCCGAGGCACACCGCATCACAACGTTCTCACGAACCTTCTGTCCTAGCAACTCGCTGTTGTCGTTCGCCTCCACGAACTGCCGAGTTAGCTTTCTTCTTTTTCTTCTTAAAACAGGCATGGCGAAATGGCAAGACTGTGGCCAATGGAGCTCTCACTACAAAAGTGTGCAGCCTTTAAGCTAATTAATGACCTTCATTACATGGCAGTGTTGTGTGCAACGGGAAAAGAAAAGGTTCCTGTTATCGTTTGTTCTTATTCTTGACCTCAGGGATTCTCAAACTGGGTTCCGCGGCCTCCTTTTGTGGCTTCTGCAAGCATCTACACAAGCCTCTTCCCCACTCCCCACTTCATCCCCTGTACTACCCCTTGCAGGAGCGTGCAAACCAGAGCAGAGATAGTAACTGGTTGGTTAAAACTCATTTATAACATTAGCTCTTTTTATCCCGGCTCGTTGTGCATTGCACCACCAAGATTGGCGCCATCCACAGCAAGCATACAAAAGCATGGAAAGACACTGCACACCAGTAATGATGCAGCATGTCAAATTTTTTAATGAGCACCAGCAACAGTGGCTCACCCAGCAATGTTGGCAACATGCAAAGACTTTGCTCTACTGCTATACATGTTTAGACCGCTGATAAGACAATGTGAAAGGGGCATGGACCACAAAGCGAACCATGTGTTAGAGCCGATGAACCCGTGCATGTGATGATTAAAGCCATATGCGGGCTGAAACATCGAGTTAGCGAAGCCAAGAAAAAAAAAAGAGTGTGTGTGTGTGCACATCTCACAAAGTTTTAGGGATGTTTCGATGATGTCACAAGTGCCGAGGCAAAGTTTTACTGCTGATTAGCCCCTTTACGCCAAAATATAAGAAAAAACACCGCCACTTCGCTGCAGCCGTAATGGGGGGCGGAAAATATCCAATGCTACCAGTGAAGCGCACTAATGTAGTGCAACGTTTTTCTTGAGACTAGTTTTCTGCATTCTTGAAGGTTGAAGTCAGGGCATAAGTAAGAAATGGAAATTTAATAAAATATTCATTGCTGAAAGCAAGAGAAAGAAACAAACGGTCACAAAAGAAAACTAAACTGCACAGAAAACAAAAGGGTTCACTGACAAGCAACACAGCCCAACTATGGTGCTTATGATGACCAACTTCGTAAAGGATGGGGGGTTCTTGGCATATACTGAAGGCGGTTGTGATTACTTGAGACATGATGTTTACGACGCAAGTACTGTAATGTCAACACTAAGCAAAAAATGCACACCACTGTAAGGATAACGAAACATACCTTTGGTACACCGTATCCTCATTACCGCTTCAAAGCCAATCTTGCGTGTCACATAATATCGTAGCTCTGCCTCGAACTTCTCCACTTGGCTCTTGTTCTGAGTGCTGTGCAGCCCTGGGTAATAGCTGACGCAGCCTGCAGAGTACTTGGAGATGCAGGCTGTCGCAGAGAAAAAAGAAACAGACACAGGAAGTGAGACAGAAAGCAGAGCAGATGAAAAATAGTCTGGAAAAAACCCTTCAGTTTTGTCTCGATGAGATCGCGTTAATGGCTCCCATCTACAGCTCCCCTTGCGGAGCTTCATTTACATAGCTGCCCACTGCTACTCCACAGTGTCTACCAAAGTGTTTTTTAAAGTGTTTACAAACTCCCAGGTTTTCCAGGTTTTCCTTGACTATCTCAATTAGATTCCCTGACAGAAACCCTGAAATATATTTTCGACTACTGCCATCAAAATGCCATATACTGCATAGACAGACATTATGAACAATGAAAAATATTTTATTAAGGTGTACAAAACAACCGCTGTCAAAGAAAGAAAAAACATTGGTCAGCTGTTTCGGGACCTTGTTTCAGGGAATTAATTTGTTCCTCAAGAAAAGTAGCCTGCAACTGTGCACCGTCGATCACCTTTTGCCTCTTTTGGTGAAGTACTTTTACAAGAGCAGCCACTCTCTTCTTAAAATAACAGCTTGAGGGGCAAGTTGGTGCTGCATAGTACCCCAAAATGTGGCGCAACAAACACAATCACATGACAAGAAACACAACACAGGCGCACACTACCAAATTTAACGTATATAATATATAGGATGAGTGGTGAAGTGGAAGTGTGTGTTCAGATTCATATTACGGTTGGTAGAGTGTGCCTGTGTTGTATTCCTTCTCATGTGATTGTGTTTGTTGCGCCACATTTTGGGGTACTATGCACTCTCTTCTTCTTCCTTTTGGCACTTGATGCATCCAATCTCTCTTGCTTCTTTCTTTGCAGGTCTTCCTTCCATCGGGCATTGGCACTATGGACCATATGCATCATTGTGTCTGTGACCTCAACTTTGGCCACCCCTCCAATAGCTGAAACTCCATCATACACTACTCTTTGTGCAATTAGTGACTCCTCTTTGAGGTTTTCAACAAGGCACTCTTTGTTGACTGAAAACCCCTGTTCCACAGCTGCATTTCCATGAAACAAGCTAAGAATTACCTTAATGAAAATAGCTCCTTATGGTCACATGAACACAACTCGAACCAGAGCGTGTCCAGCCCCTGCTCGTTTCTGTCAAAGTTGGTCAACGCCACCTGTGCAGAGCTCAACGAGCCTACCAGGAATGGTGGGCACACTCAGCCTCCAAACCAGTCAGCCACTGGCGCTCTTTTAGCACCTCCAGGGCAATGCAGTTGCTTTGCAGCAACCTCTGGAGACAATGCAATAGCAGGATCCAAGCAGCTCGCTCCTCTTGTCAACTTGTATTGTAAACGTGACCTTTCTATCACTTTCTGCGAACACTTCTTCACGAATGCAATACAGTCTTTTTTGAAGCTGAGCACAGCCAGCTGTGACGGTGTGGGGATCTTGTGAAGCTCATTTTTTGCAGCAAACCCAATGTTGCAGTAGCAGCAATAATATTGTCAGGTTTATCCAAATCAATCCTAAGTAGCCTGGTGGACATGTTGGCAGCTTGCAGTACTTCTTTCTAGACGATTCTAGCGAGCAATGATCGTAACAGGCGGTCCAATGCAGGTGCTAGAAAGGACACAAAAGGCTTGTCTGCCTGAAATTCAGCCAAAAATGGTTCCAGGTCTTTCAGCAATTGATACATAAAAGCTAATTTAAAAGGCAACATCTTGTCCCCTATTACATTTTCAACAAGGCTGTAGCTAGCACACACCGGTGCCTTTCTCGTTTGATTAGAGCATTCCACAAACTTCACCACGTTCAGAATATTAGCAAGCGCTCTTGAAATCACCTTACTATTCTCAAGCCACCTTACCGAGCATAACTTCAATGGAAACAAAGCACTTCCGTGAAGTGGATGTAGTCTGCTTGACATGCTGGCACATAGCTCCCACGAAGAAACACCACCTGATCCCAGTGCATTACAGAATGGCCTGTTTTGAATGCGCCACTGACAACATGAAGTCGACAGCTTCCAATGTCAAGAATTTAGTGGTTTGAGTCGGATTCTCTAAGTTCTTGTTTGAGGTACCCCAGAAACTTCCAAGTTGAGATTTGGCCCATTCATTGACACTTGTATCTTCATTTGCTTAATGCCTTCTGGGGCTTTCCTAATATCCACAGTCAAATCTTCTGCCCTGGTATGCCCCAAAAGGCGAAATTAAGTAGCACATTTTCACAGTGGCATCAGTTTGGTCCCAGTACCTGGTCAGTACATCCGTAGGATGTACATCCATCTGTTCTTTCAGAGTTACTTTGCTGAATGACTCATCAAATGCAACCGCCAAATAAGAAATGCTAGAAAGGTTTGTCAGTGACTTCTCTTGAAAGTATGGACCAATACCATGACAAATTGTGTACCCGACTTTGTCCTTTCCAAGCTGCATTTTGGTGGCAACCTCACATGCAGGGAACATCAACAGAAACCGCGAGGCCGAGGCTGCCGCTGCTCGAAAAGATCCATGGGTCATTACAGTGTTCAAGCACTATATGATCTCGGCCTTTGTAACTACATTCTGCAATAGAAAGCTACTCAATAATGCTTTTACAGAAGGGCTAAGTGCTTCCGTGGTGGTGGCTGAACGAATCTTTGGAGAGCTAAAAGCACTAGCGTTACTTCCGAACAAAGCGCTCGCTGCTATTTGTCACAGTCTCGAAAAATGAGAGGTCTCGGGTCTAGGAAGCGCTTTGTCGAGATTTCATACAAGCTTGATATTTCTTGCTCTCAGCACGACTAGCAATCGCCCTTTTCCCCGTGTTGCTCAAGAACTTCTTGCAGCCCATTGTGCAGCGAGAACTATTTGGTTCATTTGGCACAAGTCTAATCCAATTTGCATGTGCGGAGTTTTCCGGGTTTGTCCAGTCGGGGTTGAAGCAGCATTTCTTTGACAAGACATTGTCACTTCCACACATATGTTCAATTCAGGAACACAACACAAACTTTCAAACTGACGGCCGAAATGTATGCGGTAGGAAAGATCGTAGCGTACGCGTAGAGCCAAGTGTGCCCAGTCGGGAAACGCAAGAGCAGCAAGCGCTATGCAAGCGTCTCTGAGAGGACAGATTAAAAATAACTTAACTGATGATGATGAAACTTTGAGTGGTGGTGCGTGCCATCTTGTATACAGTTGAATCCCGCCACAACGAATACCGCCACAACGAAATTTCCGTGACAACGAATAATTTTTTATTCCCCGCGAGTATCCTATAAGAATTAATGGCCTAAATTTCTCTGCACAACGAACCATTTTTGCAGAGCGTTTCCGCTTCAACGAAATTTTCGCGTTCAAAATCGAAACCGAAACTAGTTTTATTGGCGAGAAGTCCAAGTCAAATCCAAAGCCACATTAAGCATGAAATCACGTGATTGCAGTTCCGCCATTTTGGCTTTGTGTCGTGGTCGCGTTGTTCACTTGCTGGCTTTCTCTTCGACAACGACGAGTTTTCATCCGCAGGACACGATGGCAACGCAAGTGAAAAAACCCAAAACTCTTTCCCTTGAGCAAAAAGCTCAAATAATCGCCCAAGCAGAAAGCGGAAGGAAGAAAGCGGCAATTGCTGAAGACTTCGGAATTCCTGCAAGTTCGCTGTCAACGATTCTAGGCAATAAGGACAGCGTGAGAATGGCACTTGCTTCAGGCACATCCTCGAAGCACAAAAAGGTGACGCGGCCCCTCCATGAAGAGTTGGACAAAGCAGTGCATGCGTGGTTTGTGGAAGCACGAGCCAGCAACGTCCCCCTGTCCGGAAGCATCGTCCAGCAGAAAGCCTTGAACTATGCATGCCTACTTGGCATTGATGATTTTAAAGCCAGCATTGGCTGGCTAAACCGTTTCAAGGCCCGCCATAACATCGTTGGAAAAGTGTTGTGCGGCGAGTCAATGTCAGCAGACGTGGACGGAGCAGCTGCTTGGAAGGCGAGTAACATGGCCGGAATTTTAAGCAACTTCGCGCCTGCAGACATTTACAACGCCGACGAGACCGGGCTATTCTACGAGATGTTGCCGGCTAGGACGCTCGACTTCAAGGGGCAGCGCTGTCACGGCGGCAAACACAGCAAAAAACGCATCACAGTGCTGCTTTGCACAAACATGGATGGCTCGGACAAGCGTCCGCCGTTAGTCATAGGCAAAAGTGCCAAGCCGCGCTGTTTTAAGGGAACTCGTAGCCTACCTGTGCAGTACAAGGCTAACAACAAGTCATGGACTACCCGCGCTATTTTCACCGAGTGGATGATGGCATTCGACCGCGACATGAAGCGGCAAGGCCGTAAAGTTTGCTTGCTTTTGGACAATTGTTCAGCGCATCACTCCGACGAAGTCAAGCTCACTAACACGGAGCTGAGGTTTTTCCCTCCCAATTGCACGTCTGTCTTACAGCCTCTCGATCAGGGCGTGATTCTTAGCCTGAAGCGCGCTTACCGCGGGAGGTTAATTCAGCGGCTGCTTTTTAACACTGAAACCGGCCGAGACACGAAGGTGGACTTGTACGTGGCACTGCAGATTATGTCTGCTGCCTGGAGCACACTGGGGCGCTCAGTAATTGTGAACTGTTTCACGCACGCCGGATTTGCCGAAGGTCGACCCGTACACTCTGCTGGCCTAACACCAGGCGTTACAGACGACGACGAAGAGGCGTCACCGGCTCCGGGGATCGCGGCCGCCTGGAAAACGCTGGGAGAAATAGGAACCGTGCCGCCTAATCTCGAGCTCGACTAATACATCGGCGCTGACGCTTGTGTTGTTGTTCACGAAGATGTGAGTGATGAGCAGATCATAAAAGCTGCCCGGAATGATAAGGACTCTTCCGATGAAGAAGACGACGACGTACAGGAAGCGCCGGCTGCGGCAACCGCCGTACAGGTGATGGACGCTTTTGATGTCATCAGGAATTTCGTTGCTGTCCGAGACGACGATGTTGCAATGGGTTTGCTGACCGAGTGCGAAAATCGCGTGACGGCGTTGCTCGCCGTGAAGCGTAAGCAAACCAAGCTTACAGATTTTTGGCATTAAACGCCTTTGCTGCTGCTTGGGCAATTCTTTCTGCGTTTCACGTCAAATTTTTGCGATAACGAAGTTCCGCGAGATTGAATTTTTTTTTCGTGCACCGTGAATTTCGTTATAGCGGGATTCAACTGTAGTGTCACGCACCAAGGCGACGAGAATCTCCGAGGCCAGTGTGAACACTGTCGCGCCCGCTATGCCTGGCCGCACCTATGGCTACTGGTACATGCGGACAAGCATTTGAATATTACCCTGACTCTGCCAACTTTTTAGAAATATCCCTGAGAATTCCTGGTTTTCCGTTTTCTCGGTCGGCAGACACCCTGTACTCGCTTAATTACTACTTTCAGAGAACCGTTGTTCTCACTAGGGTCATTTCCAATGCAGGCCACTATCATACAGATGTTCACTAGATAAAATTACTGTGATGCTATCGAATGTTTTCAGCAGTTCTTTCAGGACCATTCAATGATCTGAACTTTCAGTTAACTCAAGCATTTCTCCTCATCCCCCGAGTTAAGATTACAGTAAAACCTCGTTGATGCGTTTAAAAAAAAAAATTCTGGAAAAAAATATCCAGGAAAACGTATCATCAGAACTGCCCAATATTAAAAAAAATTTACCTGCTGAATGAGGTACAAAGGTTTGGTTTGGTTTGTGGGGTTTAACGTCCCAAAGTGACTCAGGCTATGAGAGACGTTGTGGTGGGCTCCGGAAATTTTAACTACCTGAGGTTCTTTAACGTGCACTGACATCGCACAGCAGACGGCCGCCTTGCTTTTCGCCTCCATCAAAAAGCGGCAGCGAAGCATTGAGAATTGAGACTTTCACTGCATAAAAGTGTACATTAGCATTTATAGACATCCAGTATGCACAGCTCTTTTTAGCTTTTGCAGAATTCAGTTCGTATTTTCTTTGCCATAAGGGAAGAGATTTAGCAACAGATCTGGTTCGCGGAAAGAATGACGAGCCGGGATCGCTTCCTTGTTTCAGGATGCTTCGCCCCCGTATACCAACAACTTGTGGAGAAGCCATCGTGATTGCTTACAGTCACCACGCTTTTGCTCAGACTCGGCAGCTCGTATGCAAACGAACAGTAAAAGCTCATTAATTTGAACATCACGGGACTGGGAAAAAAAATTCGCATCATCGAATGGCCTCGAAAAAACTGTTTGAAGCGAACAGTGTTTAAAGCCGACGTCGTACTGCGACTGGCCGCATGCTTTCGTTGAAGACTTATGGGTGGAAAAATGGACGACTGTCGAAAAAAAAAAAAGTTTTTCCCGCGTAATGGTTTGTTTTTTATTTTTTTGCGACAGTCGTCCACCCTTCCACCAGCTCATAGCCTTTCGTGGGCGTTGGCTGGGACCGCGCCGACAGAAATACTTTTCCGTATTTCCGAATTAACGGGGGTTGATTAAGGAACATTTAGTTGCAAGCTTCGGAGGTTGCGAGGAAAAGAAGAGCAGGCAGTCGCCGCCGCGGCCACCAACCCCTACCCTCTGGCACCGCCGGCCGCCACGCCAGTCATGGTGCCATTTTGAATTAACAAGCTTTCAGGTGTAGTTACCAAATCGTTCAGCTCTATGCCCCTAACGTACCACAAAAGAAGCCATTGCATTTCTCCTCATGAAGGTCATATTTTCGCAGGAAAAAGTTCCTCGTATGTTGGCTCGTTGGCTTCCTTTGATGCTTTGCACTTTTGCACCTAGGCATTGCAGAAAAGCAACTGGGTGGGTAATTGCAGCCGATCAGTTTCTCATGTCATGAGTGCTCTTTAGCTTATGCCCGGTTGATCACAAAACGTATTCTACGACCACAGTTTGTCGAAATTTTGAATGTAGTAACCGGGAAATCATGTTATCCGGGAACGTATTAACCCGGAGAAAAATATTAGTTGCGGTTTAACTCTGGTTAACCCTAGTTGAATTGCGATAGCAACAGCGGAAGCTTCTTTTGCTTGCTACATTATTCCCCTAACCCCAGTGTAAGGTGCTACATTACTGGGGACACTTAAGCTCATTCTTTAAGAGTATGACGCGAGAATGTAAGCTACCAGCCCACATATAAATGAGAAGGGTTCAATTCTGCTGAACCAAATGTGGAGCGAAAACATTAGCTGCCTGTGACCGAGCGTTCTTCTTGTTCTTGCTACGCGACGGCTCGAAATCTGGCGCAGTACTATTGCTATCGCAATAAGAGTAACTCGTGGTTTCTGACAAATTTTGGGGGAAAGGAAGGCGCAGTATACTTCCGGTGGACACCCACACTTTATTTGTTAAGGTCACTTGAAGGTAAACCGTGGCGACCGGCCATGAGCTACGCGACGGCTCGAAACTTGACGTAGTATTGCTATTGCAATAAAATATTGTCATTTTATGAGAGATGTTTTACTGCCCACGATTTTGAACATATGAAACTGCAAATCATATGAACCAGGAATGTATCAAAAAAGTTCTATTGTATTGTACATGTATGCACAATGTTCTGGGTGTCTGCTTCCTGCCTTGAAAGACACCTATGGGCCTAGTAAAACTGAAAATGAGTCCGATCACCAATGTGCAGCATGAACGATTATCGTATTTACATAAATGCAAATCTGTTTCACTTGAATATATGAACGGGGGCAATAAAATTGAAATCAAAACGAAAGCATGGCTTTGCCAATAGACAAGACAAACTAGACATTGGGGACGGTATGGCGTGGTTGCAGTTTTACATGCACTCTACTGGTCTTCCCATAGCAAACAAAAGCAAGCAATAGCAAATTTACAGTGGTGTAAAATGGCAACTAAGATTAATTTTATGCCAGCAGTTTTGGTCTCTCTTGGCACCAGCATTGAAGTGCCCATGACACCATGATCGACAGACTAATCTAGATTGCCACATTACTGCTAGCCGTTACTGTGGAAAGCCACTGCAGTCAATGACAATAATCAGAGCAAATGCACTTTGACATCGCTCGATGCAGATCGAAAGGCCAAGTGGATCCTCAGATAACATTCCAAATCACACTATGTTTCACTGAGCGCCTTGTATGTTTGCAGCTAAAATTGTGTGTCTGTACCCTTTGAAGTTAATAACTTCTGTCATGATTGCTTTCCACGTCAAGCAAGAGATCAGTGAGCTTAAGTTTAAAGGGCAGCTATTCGCCGTTTAAGGGCTAGCTCGCACCTCTGCACACAGAGGGCGCCACGGTACAGTGGCATGAGCACAGCGCATGGTGCAGCATCACTCCCTTTTCTGTCCAGTTTCTCCTGCACACTGTGCCAATGATGCCGCAGAAGTGAACTGTTTCCTTAAAGGCTGCTGCACTAAAAAAAAACTTGGGTAATTGCAAGACTACTAACCAAGGCTTGCCACATCCATGTACTGGGCACCCATGAGGAAAACATCCACTGCTACCTGCTGGCTGGAGCAGTCCAGGGCAAGCTTCTTGTAAAAATCAGTTGCAGGCAGCAGGTTCAAGATCTCCTGAAAGGGGACAGACAAGAAGCTTAAAGGGATAAAACACTGGCCAAAATATGTCACGAGATTATGGTGGAAATGAAGAGATCTGGCCTCGTATAGTACAGATCGAGCACTATAATATCAAAGAAAAGAGGCTTTACAATTTTAACCCTCTCATGCATGAATTAAACTCAGTGTATAAAAAATTATTTATCGCCTAAAAATGTCACTATATGCCACAAAGATCACAAAAATAATTTATTTCAAGTAATCAACAACATCCTTATTATATTTTTGATGTGTCCCCATATGAGGACAACATGCCGTAAGGTGGTCTAGATAATTGACTTAAGTGCGCAACAAACTAGTGACAGTCTCAAAAATATAGAGCTTTCATACCAGAACACTGAAAGATGCAACAAATCACATTGAAAGGATGACGATGGGTCTTGCATACGCTGCTTATGCGCTGTGGAAAGACTCAAAGCACTCTGGACATAGAGGGATGATGCAGCGACCGCAGAGGTACCTAGTCTTGCTACGGCAGGCAGGACTTCGACAGTGTCTGGCGTACTTCTGGATGGTCTTCTTCAGGAAATGCTGCCTGCCGTCCAACCTTTTTTCCAGTGACACATGGTGAAGCACCCTCTTCTTTAGGGATGGTGGAGGAGGATCGTTGGATGGGCGGCCTCGTCGCTTCGAGCTCTGCGCTACTTCACCGCGGAATATGAGCGCCTTGGCAACGCGACTTCGGAACTCAAGTTGTTCCATATATTGGTTCGTGCCTTTGTTCCCACCTCCATACAATCCAGGCGTTCACAACTGCCGCATTTAGTAGGTGGAAGAATATTCTCAAGTAGCCCCTTTTGTTCCACACGTCATTTCTGTACCTTGCAATCAAGGAATTTATGACGTCGACACCTCCCATGTGTTTGTCGTATACTTCTACGGAGTATGGCCTGGTGACATCGATTACTTTTCTGTCTTTCCTGTTGAATCTTTTCGTAGTACCTTCAGAGTCCCGTCCTGCATAGCTTGAAACAACGTGAACAAGCGAGTTATCCAGCCACCTTGTCACCGTGATGTTGAAGTACATCCATTTGCTGATGTGCAAATGGATGTACTTCCCCTTCCGAGCGCTTTCAGTTCCTTTTCATCTGCTCCTTGCAGACGATTTGCTCGGCATGTCCCGACAAACATTATGCCATCCTCTTCCAGTTTCCTGACGAAGGCCATGGATGTGAAGAAGTTATCGGCATAAAGATTATGATTATTTCCATGAAGTCCCTCGGACAGTCTGATGACATCACCCGCCATGCCATATTCGCCTGAAACTTTGGCTCGTCCCCTGCTTGCCCCTTGATAGACTTCCTAGCGATAAATGTAATCCGACACTCCTGCTCTCACCCACAGCTTGAAGCCCCAGCGCTTCGGCTTGCTTGGCAGGTACTGCTTTATGGAAGAGCGCCCTTTGAATGGTATCACCATCTCGTCCACGGTTTGGTATTCTTCAGGATCACTTGCAGAGCAAAATGCCAGAGCAGACAGCACCGCAAACGCAAAGCGCGGGAAAATGCAGGCGCTTTGAGCCCAGGCCTGGCATTCTGCAAGTAAGGTTTCTGGGTGGCGCTGTAGGTGAGGCTTCACCTTCAATGCATGATGTCCCCACTTGAGGACACATGTTCTCTTCTCTGTATACAAGTCAAAATCGAGAAACAAATGGCAACAAATCTCGCTGACAATTTTCAAGAGTTACACTTGGCGCAGATAATTTTTATAGTCGAAAACAGCTATTGCCTGTCCAGGAATTAATTGTTGTTTCTTAGAAAGATTCAGAGACCTCAAACAAGCCTACTTGCCCTCAGAGCCTGGCGTTTGAAGAAACATGGACCGCTAGTGCCATCTATGAAACGTGTTAGGAAACTTCACATGTCCTCAGCTGAAGACTCCATGCGGCAGTGACACGATTCGAGCGACTGAAGGAATTTTATAGCCGGATAAATATATGTCCTCATATGAGGCCCGTATGCATGAGAGGGTTAATTTGGCATTGAAACGCGCATAAACACTACTGAGGCACTATCTTGCAGAGAAACTTTTGCTGTAGTACCCAACGCATACTTGCCAACCTGATGATTTCAAAATTCGTAAAACCTACGCGACTGGGGGGGGGGGGGGGGGGGGGGGGGGGCTGTTTTTTTCTTTTACTTTCCAAGAATTTATCTTTAGCGACACCCTTGCTCACTCACCCACAAGCAAAATCCGTGTCCCGTAGAGTAATGAGCGAAAACTCCATTGTGTCACTATTTATTTTTGCAACGCTTTTGTTTGCAGTTGCTGACTTTGCCTGCTTCAAAAACTTCTCTGTGTAGGCTTGCTCAAAGCAGGTGCCACTCTGGTGTCCTTTCACCATCAGCAGACTTTCTAGAGTTTTCTCGGAAACAGATGAGTGAAACTCCGAGTTTTGTTGACAGAGCTGAATATTCTCTCACATTCAGCGTTACTGTGGGGAATGGAGAGTATGCCCAGCATAACCATTGAGATTCTGCGGAATCTGGGCGATCTGTCGACATCTCGAATGCTTCCCAATTGCGACCACTGCATGTCGCACCTTGGCTCATTCAGTATGTCTGCTGGAATCTGGTAAGCTTGTATGTTGGCAAACTCCACTTCGAGTGCATCAATTGTTTCTTCTCTTGTTTCCCCACTCTGCTGGGGCAGAATAGCAGGAAACGCTATAATGAAATGAAGTACACTGCTGAATGAAGCAGTTTCTAGAGCCTGCACTTGAGCAACTTCAGCTATCTTCAAGCTGACGTCTTCCAGTGGGAACTTGTGGCGAATATAATCACATGCTGCAGTGAAGTAGAGACGTACAGCCGAGAAGAACTGCCCTTTCTCATTTGAGGTCAGCGTCTCAACTACAGAGGAGGTTGTCATGCCAATGACGATGTCTTTATCATCTTTTTGATTCTCTACAGCTCCATAGGCAACTTCAGGCAATGAATGGCATCCCTTGAGAACACCTGGCCGCACAAATCGAGTCAAGATATCCTCGAGAAGGCGGTTCAAGAGGCCCCTGAGCACATGAATCTGAGGAGCCTGTGACTGAAGTAGGCAGTTTGTCTTCTCAAAAAGAGGTATAACATCTTGGAGAAAAAGACAGCATGCCCTGCTTAGCTCCGATGACAAAAAAAGAAATAGGCGCTCTTCACGGGTCACGTGGCTAGCTTCTGCAGATGCCTCGCATTGAAGTTTCAGTTTCTTTGATTGTGGTGCAGAATGAACTCCTTTTCTTTTTAGTGAAGGTCCATCAGTAGCTAGCTTCTGCAGATGCCTCGCATTGAAGTTTCAGTTTCTTTGCTTGTGGTGCAGAATGAACTCCTTTTCTTTTTAGTGAAGGTCCATCACAGTCGGTGCTTCTTTTTCCAACACCTGCAGCAGCCTTGGGAAGGTGTGCAGCAGTATTTGAGGCCGGCGCAGGGTTCTTGGCGATTTGTAGAGAAGTCTTGGGAATCTGGTAAGACTCCAAAAACAAGCTCTGCTTATTGCACTGTTTTGTTTCATTCAAGAAAAAGCTAAGTAGTGGTTTCCACTGGTCCAGCAGCCTCTTCAAACACTTCCCCAAAGACAGCCAACGTGTCGGCGAATGCTTCAACATCTTCCCGACGTCGACGTCGTGCAATCTTTGAAAGTCTTTGAGTCGACCTTTCCGCTTTGAGCTTTTCTCTAAGTAAAAAAAAATGTCAACCAAGGCCTCATCAACCTTTACAGGAAGACATGCAGCTCCTTTTTGGGCGGCCAAGTTGATGAGGCGGCATGGGCAACCAACCCCGATCAAAGCTGGTTGGGCCTCCCTCAATACAGTTGAAACGCTGTTTTTTTTTGCCAATCATGACATGGGCATTGTCCGAAAACAATGCCAACAGGTTTTTCAAAAGGCAAACTTCGGGACTTCATTTCTTCCAGAATCAGATTTCCCATTTTCTGACCCGTCGCTTCCCTTTGGATTGTACCGAGGCAAAGGAGGCTGCTTTCATCTCTACTGGTCTCTTTAACGAAGTATGTCGCAACAACAGGGTAAAGCTGCGTATCTTTATTGTTACTTCCGTCCACAGCAATCGAAAATACCTGCTTTTTTAGGACATCTAGCAATGGAGTCTCTGCGTTCGCGTCCATTTCACGAACAATTGCCGTTGTCTTCGTCCGTCCACAGACGTAGCGTTTGGCTTCCTCGCACTTGGGGACCATTTTCCGGAAAAGTGGCCCAGCGTGATCACTGACACTGAGCGGTATGTTGTGTTCAACTAAAAACGTCGTGAAATGGCATTCTGCACGAATCACACCGAGGTCGCTGTCACTGCGAACAAAACTTGTCAGGCTCGGCTGGCTGTCAGCGGCTCGCACGTATCCTTGGTGCTTTTTTGAAGGGATGTGGATCTTTATGTCAGACTTGCCACCATGTGAAATGTTAACATGACAGGCACACGTGGTGCAAAATCCGAACTTCTCTCCTTTCTTAGACGGCACGAAGTACAGAAATTCTGCTGTGTACGACTTCAAAAATACTTGGAAGTACTGTAGTAGCTTTGAGCCCGCCATTGCACTGCGAAACCGCTACTACTAAAGCTTCAGAGTCACACTGAGTCGGACGCGGCCGCAGATCACGCAAAACAGAGGCCAACACAAAAGTTGTCCAAACATGTGAACAAAGGAACAGCCACTAGCCTGGCGGAGGCGGTATCGAGTTTTGGATATGAATTCGTGTTCACCCGAGTAGACGACAGAAGTCACTACAACGTTTGCCGCTGCTGATGACGATATCACAAATATGTGTTGCCCTCTCGTGGCCGCCAAAGGTACCATAATAGTGTTAACATGGCCTCCGAGATTACCCTTCCGTGCGTGTGGTGTTATCTCGGAGGCCATGATGTTAATAGATGCCCGCACTTTTTTTTTTTTTCTGAAAATAAAACATTTTCCGTAAAATTTCCCGCAAGATTCGTAAAATCTTAAGACTGGTCAAAAATCGTAAGACTGGTCAAATTCGGAAGAGTTGGCAGGTATGCCCACGTGACTATATCTCAGCAAAATATCACCGATTTTCGTAAGTGCACAGTTTTTTTCTTCTTTTTCTTTTGTCATATTTTATTATATCTTGCGCTCTCTCCAGAGTGTCCTTAAATAAAAACCACCCCTCTTTTCACATCGCAAGTGGCATGCTTTCACCTTTGTCACTAGATGATGCTGAAGTGCTTTGAATTCCATGGTTGAAGCGGTGATAGCGCACACTAAAATTTTTGTCGACGAGGCATGCCATAACAGCATTGAGTGTAAAAACTGAAGAGAATGCTACTCTATGCTAAAAATGTACAATTACTGTCTGGCGAGTGAAATTTATATTTGTTTTCGGCATGCCTTTTTTTGTTGACCACTAGCCGTCATCACGGTTGCTGCTCATTCTCGGTAAAACTTTTTCTACAGCGTTTCTATGAAAACCAATATGGAAATGAACACTTTAGACAGCAGTCTCTCATTTATGGCAAAAACAATTTGACCCCGAAATTCCAGTGTTCATTCCCTTTAAAGCCAAGAAAAAATGCCCTGTGCAGCATGCAAGCAACATGCGCAAAAACGCTACCATGTCATGCATTAAGCGAACTAGACTGCAAGCAGTACCTTTTTTTTTTTTCAGTTGCCACTGGCTTTTCTACACAGTTATTTTCCATGCTAAGGACGGCCACTTTGTTAAAGCTGCAATAATCATTTTGACTCTTCAAATGCACAATATGACTCCCTAACTTCCACTGTACTGTAAGAAAAGTGGTAATACCAGCACATAACACTAAAACCACCCTGGCTCACTGTACTGCCTTCAGTACCTCACAGTTCCAGACTCACTTGAACAGTCACAGGACAGTTTGTTTGAAAGTGGAGTCTTTTTTTCATTCACTTGACTTCATATATTATCTGCATTTAACCATTTTCATGTCATCTTAACCAGGCCGGCATTAAATAACTAGCCCAATCATGGTGGCTCAGTGGTCAGGGCGCCCCACTGCTAAGCCCAAGGACACTTGTTCAGTCCTAGCCACGGCGGCCGTGCGTTTTTCGATGGCGGAGGAATGCAAGATGACCATGTACTGCGTGGTGCCAGCGCACATTAAACAACCTCAGGTGGTGAAAATTACAGGAGCCCTCCACTATGGCACCTTCAATTGGGGCATTTTAAACCCCATAAACCACAAACCAATAAAGGGAGACTCCAGTGCATTTTCAAACACTCTGGACCGACCATTACATTGCAATTTTAAGACCTCCCAGTCTTAGTTCTGAAAGACAGCATTTCAAACTGAGGAGAACAGTTAATATACAAAATAAGAAACCAAAACTGCCTTCTGACCAAAGTACGACATCACAGATACTATCACCGAATTCTCTTGAGCAAGTGCACTGGTTAACTTGGCGACTGCAACAGCTTCAATCAGTATTTAGCTGAAATACTAAGAACGAAAAATACTGACGGGTGTGCAGCTAACGACGTCAAATATCTGTAGATGCAAACCCGACTGAGGCCACGAAACAGGTAAACTTTAAATTAATTCGTGATAAAATAAAACAAAGACAAGCTCCAAAAATTTCACACCAAGGATCAGAAAACTAACGGCTGAACCTATAACAGAAGTTCAGTAAAATGCGTGGAGATCAAAAACAAATTTCATTCCCTTAAAGGTATGAAGCTTTGCAATAAAAAAAAATAGCTTAAAAATTAATTTGTTAAATGTATTTGTATTCTGCTTGTATACCTAGTAATCCAACAAAAGTGCTATATTGAATTTGCTTCATAACCTGTGCTGGCCCTGAATATCAAGGAAATGCTCCAACAATCTGCATTTTTTTCTGTTCCAGTTTTCCGACTAGATGATCACCTTCTGAAGCAGATTTCTTTATAACTTTATAACTGTTTCATCTATTTTGACCTCATTTGTTTCATTGCACTCTTGGAACCACATTGCAGGTCGAGACATACTGTATTTGCTCGCGTAATGAACCCACCTTTTTTCAAGAAAAATTGATGACAGTTTGAGGGTAGGGTTCATTACGCGGGAAAATTTTTCTTTTTTGCTAGAATTGTCCACCCTCCCACCCATCAGTCACCAACGAAAGCACGTGGTCTGCCGCGATCATGACACCTTCATTCACTGCTTCATGCGTTCCAATGATTTTGTGGCAGTGGACAGCGCTCACTGGGCCCAATCGCAGTATGTACTAAAAACCAGCACGTTTGTGCAACCGGACGAGCCGAGCAAGTAGCTGCTAACTTACCAGTCAAGGGCCCTGGCATTTTGCGAAGTTCTCATCTCCCCACCTCTCCCTCATCGCAGGCGCTTACTTCAAAAGATACATATGCACTGGGCTGGCATCGCTGTGCAGCATCTTGGCACACTGCCAAGAAATGCACTGTGGGCTGCGACAGCGCGAAACGAAGAGATGTACACGACTTTCTTTTTTTTAATTCTCAGCGGCAAAAGTGGGGGACGGGTTCATTACGCGAGTAAATACAGTATTTATTTTTCAAATTTATGACCTCTAATTCCTTGTAGAAAATTTTCTTAGTACAAGACATTCCTGCACTAAATGCATTGCAAAAATTCACAACAAAAAAATTAGTCCCAGGAAAAATATCTGAGTACCTCAAATGCATTCCAGTAGAAATAGGGGGAGGAGGAGGATGGGGGGGGGGGAGAGAGAGAGAGAGTGGCCTTCTACACGCAGTATAGCGCAAAGCATTGCGGCCAGAACACGTGCCGGCCCTGGCGGCGGTTCTCTTGTGAGCCATGATATAACAGCGCCGCTCGCGAGACACAGGGCGGGCATGCAGTCTGAGCTTGTCTTTCTTCTACCGTCCTCACCTCCCGTGCACGGAGACAATGACTCAAATATTTTCTTTCTCTTTCTTCGACCGAAGTGATACCTTCGCTGGGCATACAGCAGTCTTGGCATATGGCGTGAAGGGTTGCATATGTGCGTAACAGACTACTTTGCATTTCCTTAAGATTTTAATCAGTTATATTTTGCCACCCGTGGTGTCTAAATATTACAGCCTCCTTGCAAGAGGTGGGATGACATTTTTTTTTTTTCACGAATTGAAATCATTACCGAACTGGCCACCTTTCAGCAGAAGCGAAAAGCAATAAAGCTGGCACATTTCGTAGTGTGTTTGAAGACTGTAAGCGTCATAAAATAGTACAGTCGAATCCGAATATATAAAACTCGAAGGGGATCGTGAAATAGTTCGATATATTGATAATTCGATATACACAAATTGGCTTGAGACGCAACTTGCGATCGTAAAAAATGATACTGTATTTGTCGCGTAATCAACCCACTCATGACCCCACCCCCCACTTTCGCCCCCGATAATTTGAAAAGCACTCGGTGGTACGTCCCTCTGTTTTGACCGTAGCATCCACAGCTTATTAACTGGCAGCGCGCCAAGATGCTACGCAACGATAACGTCACGCCGTGTTCATCTTTTGACTTCGCTTGGGGTGGGTGTAGTCCACTGCCACAAAATCATTGGAAAGGGTGACAGCTGCAATTCCCTTTGAAGCGAACAACGCTAAAAGTCGGTGTCAAGATCGCAGCTGACCGCGTGTTTTCGTTGATTCATAGATGTAAGAATGACGACTCACGAAAAAGAAAAAATCCTGCTGCTTCTTAACGTCCGCAGCCTGCTGCGCTGCACATTCAGCACGACCAGTAAGGATGACTCCCGCAAAAGAAAAATATTGCTGCTTCTTAACGTCCGCAGCCGCCATAGCATACGCTACGCCGCTCGTTCTGCACGACAGCAAGGATAAACGACTTCCGCAGAAAAAAAAAAACGTCCGCAGCCGCTGCCACGATTATAACGACGACACGAGACGCGCATCGCACGCCAGCCGCCGCGCGCAGAGCGTTCACAACACACTGGAGAAAGCGTCTGCCACGGGCCGGGCTGGCTTGTCTGCACATGTGTAGTGCGTGCTGCTGTGAACTAAAGAGAGAGAGAGGAAGGGGAGAGATGAAGCTCGGCAGAAGAGTGGGCACACCTTGCGCTTCACTCTATCGAGTTTTTCCCCTCTCCTGAACTCCAGAGCTGCATTGGTTCCCTTTCGTTCCTTCACGCACAAGGCAAACGTCACGGGCTGGCGAGCGGCAAAGATCACCGCAGATGTGCGCGCCTTGGGGAAAGGCCGCGGAAGGCGCGGCGTTGTCCTAGACCAACCATCCCCGAAGTGTGCCCTCTCATTCCTTCCGCGCGTGCCTTGAAAAACGTCACGCAGCAAACGGCCGAGGGTGATGCGATCGCCTTTGGGAAAGGTGCACCGTCCAATGCGTGGTGTGGAGTTCGATATATCGAATGACTGGTGAAAATGAGTTCGATATACGATGCAGCTTTCGTATACTTTTACATGGGATTTTCAAGGGGATATTCCGCGAGTTTGATATAACCAAAATTCGAATTATCTGGGTTCGACTGTATGTTCTTTTTCAATGAATTTCTAATAGTGCAGAACTATGATAGAAAAACGAAGGATTCACACTGGCTGTACTCTGCCCGAATCCATGCGAGTCTACCCGCATGTTTACGAGCGCTGTGCTTTCGCGTCAATGGCCCCAAACGGAGCCGCGCCACCTGTCGGAAGCCGGGCACACTACAAGCAGTGGCGCGCCACGCTGGCAAGGCTCGTTCATACACCTAACTGTTCTAACACCATGGCCTTACTAACAAAATCTTACAGATAAGATTTTATGTTGGAGACTTTCGGGCGTGTGCTTACGTATCACAGAGCTGAAGGCAGCCACTCTGCAAATTTTTCACACCACACTTATTTACTGTTTCTATAGCAAAAGTCAAATTCAATAAATGCAACCACAAAAAAAAAAAAAAAGAAAAACAAAGTATTACATGCTCACTTAAACCAAACGGAAAGATCACTACATGCTATGAAAACTACAAGCTTCAATATATAGACAAAAAAGAATAAAACACCACTGCCAGGAAAAAAAAAAAGCAAGCTGCTCAAAATGTGACACACAGAAGACTCAATATTCTAGCTTTCTGTGATGTGCGCTAGCCCCGTGTACATGGAGCCACTTCTTTTTTAATAAAGACAGTTATGAAGTGATGAGAGCCACCTTAACACTTACCTTCCCAGCCCTCTGGTTGGGGTCTTCTCTTGGCTTGAGGCTGCCAGGACCAGCATTGGGAAGGATGGTCTGGAACACTGATACCCGACCACCTATGGGACTCTGTAAAAGACAGGTCAGCAACCTCATGCACCCACTGCATTCTGAGAGGAGCCCGCCATTATTGGTGATCCCCGTCTCACCATCAACTTGTAGGCAGCCTGCACAGCAGCACCCAAGGCACTAGTTGGCTCTCCGTTCTGAGCGTGAATTAATGGCAGGTTGGCCAGTAGATCTTGAACAAGCTGCACAGATCAAAGAGGAGAAGATACAATTAAAAAAAAATGAGTTATTGGACACAGCTAATACCCCTGCCACACGGCAAATTTAATGTCATTTCCATCAAATGACATTTGTTTGCTGCCACACGGGAAAATGTAATGACATTCGATGAAAACGACATTAGGCACCGAATGAGTTTGAGGAACTCATTCGAATGCGACTAACGAGGGCATGTGTTATTTTAACACCAGAGACTCAGTGAGAATATATACCCAAAATAAACCGCAAAAGTGCTGCAGGCATTATAATACTACTGTGCATCTACAATTTTGTAGCTAGTCATTAAATTATGTGAAACATGCCAAATAGCATCGCGAAAAAAAAAAATTCAACCCTCGCTACCAGCCAACCAGCCACCGCACTCAGCGCGCGCAGCAATGGCCGCGGCTGCCGCAGTCCGTGGGCACAGGCACAGTGATTCCCTTTCGCCACCGTCAGAAAACATGTCAAAATCTGTTGACCTTAAATAATACGCGGTTGGATAAAGGAACCTAAAAAACCTTTGCTGAGGATCGGTGATAAGTAACCTGAGCGATTTTCTACTCACAGCCCCGTAGCAGCCGCAGCGCCGGTGTGAGGCAGCTCATCCGATCTCATGCTGTACGTAGTACGTAGCTCCAATGCTAATGCGTCGCCGAAATTACACCTTCCGTTTATAGTCAGAAAATTTATGACACCATTGAAATTACAGTAAGCAGCTTCACGAATAGGCAACTGACCATTCCCAACGCGCCGTCCGCTGTGGCTTCGATGCGAAACCGTTTAGGCCTAGCGATGACCAGGGCGTAGCACACGGCCAGAGCGCCGTCGTCCACCGCTCTCGCGGGCAGCACCTTTTCGGTATGGTTGCGGGATCCGGCGCAGCAAGTGATGCTATTTTGTTGTCTGCTTTCTTGATGAGGCTAGGGTCTGGCATTTTTCGACAGGCATTTATGCCAAGCAAACGATCTTGCGATGACGAGACTCGACGGGGCTATGGTGCGCTACGCCGTCGGGCGATACTCGAAGATTCAATAATAGCGTCGTCGGTCAATACACTAGCCGCTGCCCATTTTACGTGTTGCACTTGGAGTGTGCAAAATGTATGTTGTTGAAACGATTCGTCCGCTTTTCACATCCAGGCACCAATGCGCGCACGTTCCCTACCCTTTCGTAAACAAACGCAACCGGTGCAGTCGCTAACTTCGTAATGGGTAGTCGTAATCAACAGGTTGATTACGAGTCATGCAAGACATAAATATGATTTTAAAGGCTGCTTTCGTTCACAGCGCTCATCATTCTCGCAAAGCTAGGCACACCAACATTTGTGTATCTATCCAATTGCCATCATTTGCAAATGACATTGGGTTTGGTCGTGTAGCAGCGAGTCGAAAAAATGACAATAAACTGAACGAATGTCATTCGGTGGAAATTACATTAATTTTCCCGTGTGGCATGGGTATTACTTGTAGCCTGCAGTACATGCCAGTGTACTGTAGCAAGAAAACAAGAGCCAAGCTTTGACCAAAAATTACGTCCATATTTAATTTTTTATTCCAAAGATGCAGGGGACCTATTCAGCAATGCCACATCACTGTTGCAGGAATAAAAATGAACAAAATGGCTGCCCCCCCTGTTTCTCACACACTACTGCAGTACATTACTCCTCCAGTATGCCAACAAAGCCTAATTCCAGAAACATGACAAAAACTACCACTTTACACTTTTAGGACCGCCCATAGGTCGTCGTGGATATAGGAAAGACAGTTTAGTACACGCTGCTCAATTTATGCGCACTCTAAGAAGTCTTGCCATCTAGAAGACGGTTTGAAAACCGTGAACTTTTGGTCTTAGCCATTTTCGCTTTTTTATCTGGAATGCAGTGGTGGCCCCATTCATTAACAGGATGTAAACTAATATCTGGCCAATGAACACAAAATCATGTTTGAATACACATTCAGTCGTAAATGTTGTGCACACTGGCGAGCGGTGAACATCCTTAATTCGTCTGAACCACCGTGATCTGAACGCGATTTTCATCCTTTAGGCAAGAATATAGACCACTGAAAAATGAGGTTCCAGGCGACAGTCTGCCTGCTATCTGGGCTCTAACTTTTTGGAGCAGGCACGGAAGCAGTAAAAGTCTCTTTGGAGCAGCTTTGCGCAGCGAAATTCCGATTTCAGAGCATGTTTGGAGCAAGTTATGGGCTATTTCTAAGCACTTTGGAGCAGACTGACAGCGTGTTGAATGCTGCTAAACACCTTTTTCTGTCCACAGCTACGGTAAGTTCTATTTGATTTCGCCTCCAATAGAGCAGAATAAATGCTCAAACTAACCTACAATTCAAATTATCGAAAGGACTCAAAAGAGTCGAAAACAGCTTGAATTACAGCAGTTTTATCTGATGAACACTGAAATGCATGCCAGCTGTGACCTGCCTGCAAATGAGATGAGACCCAAGTGAAAGCAAGAGTTTTTCCCTGCTTTGTCAAGCGCATTGCTTTGCACACACTGTCAGGAGGGTTCAAGGATTGCTCCAAAACCATAGAAGCCTCTCTACCCTTCTCGTAGAGGTACCAATGCCTCTGCACAAGACGGCCCTGTCGCTTTTTAAGATGCTCCACTGCAAGCATTGCAGCGAAGTGCTTGCAGTTCCGTGAAACTTCACTCGACCAGCTGTTAGCAGAATGTGGATGCCCGTGCAGGTCATATGTGTTAGAACTATGCGACACCATCCCAACAAAGAACAGTAGTGCCCCCAGTACCGTCCCCCCCCCCCCCCCCCCCCCAAATGAAGTAAACGCAAACCCAAAACTATGCGACTCAGCTTTATTTCGGAAATGGTGAGCTTCCGATCGTTGCTATACCTGCCAAAGCATGCACAGTGTGCGTGAGCGCAACTGTTGTGTGTTATTCAGGTTCAGGGAGACCCGTTTCGGTGATTGCTGGCGGAGCGTGACATAACTCAGCGTGTCGCCGGCCGACGGTGCATTTGTTACATGCGGCCCATCGTTGACATCTACTCTGTTGGACGTAGGCCAAAAGCTGCGATCAGCCGTCACAACGCGGTTCAAACAGTGCGCCATAGCTAACCGCACTCGCTATTTGCACGTTACCCTTTACACGGGCATTGGTCAGGACTGCGCTGCTAGTTCAAATTATCCCAAGTTCCGAATTAAGAGATCGAAACAAAGAGAATTTACTTGAGCCCAAAAACAGCATAAAATTTGACTCTGTATCCCATTTGCCAGGATTATTTAGGAGTTCAATAGTTGTAAGATTTTTGCTCGAGTTCACAAAAGGAAAGCAGACAAATTACAGCTACTACAAACAGATGCGGACTCCATTAGCTGCTATTAATTTCAATTCAGAAAACCTTGTGTCACCAGCCTTTCATGAAATCCGCGACGATAACAGCTTCAGGACAAACAGGACGAGTGAATCAAAATGTCTGTGGTGGGTGTGGATGCGGCTTCGTCCTTTTGTATCGAGCTCCCATTGTTACACAACCGACAATAATACTCGGGTAAATTTGGCGTTTCATTGCCGTTTAGGCACAGCCTGGCGCAACAGGTCAGATTGGCACAGAACGACGCATATGGTGCACCACTTCCACCCCAGAGTTTGACAGCAAATTATACTATCCTCAAAGGAAGTTCGATAGTGTGGATTTAAAAGAAAAACAAGAACATGCAGATACTGCCCAAAAACCCCTTAGAGTAGGTGCGGGCAGTTAGAAATGAGCTAAGTGGTAAAAATCATTGTGCAGCACCAACACATACTCATACTTCCCAACCTGATGATATAAAACATTTGGAGGTTTTATTCACACAACAACGGGGCGAGCTGCTTCCACAACAAATTTTAAATTTCACGCATTAGTCCAAATTGTCAATTCGCAGCAGGGCCTGCGGTCTATGCCAGCACTGCAGGAGCTGCTTCGGGAGCTTCCTCGAGAAAATACCACTTTTGTTACTGCAAAAGCATCCTAGACCATTGTACCAGTAAACAAGCTACAACCTCTTTGGCTTGATTTGGCTTTCAATGGCTGCTTACCCGGTAATGCCGATGGGCTTAGCGCAATTGACGATGGTAATGCTGGCAATTGCAATGCAGCAGCAGTTTCTGGGAGCGTTTTTCGCAGTAACTATTTTTGAGCATGCAGTGACAATTTTCTTGGAGATACAGGGCAGTGCTCATACAATCTGAAAGTGCAATCAAAATTTGGGAGTCTCCCGAGTGAATCAGGAGGGTTGACAGGTATGCATACTACGCGTGAGTCACTGTCCCTAACAAGAGTGGAAACAGCGCCTTGCAGCCACCATCAGAAGGCCGGCAATAGTGGGATGGTCACATGACCAAATATGGCGGCGCCAGTGCTCTCGCTTTGTAAAGCATTTACAGACCTTTCCAACATAAGGGGATGAGCCTTTGTTCCCTTGACCTGGGGAATTTGTCTGGAATGGGGAATGGGGGGGGGGGGGGGGGGGGGGGGGGGTGTCCCCAACCAGCACATTAATGACTCTGCCTCCCCATCACACGGCAGGTTCCCTGTTTACACCTCCGCATTCCTAGCTCAACCCATGAACAATACACTCCCCATGGCAGGAGCACAAAGGCCTGCGCCTCCTTCCCTTTTCTCAGCAGCCTAGCCTCTACTGCATTGCACAGGGATCGGTTGCTAACGCCAGGTGAAAAAAGCAGTCCTGCAAGCAATATGGTGGCAATCAGGTTGGAAAGGTGTACAGCAGGAACGTGTAACTATTTCATTTCTTTTAAATATTTTTCCAGGGCCCTTCAGAATCACCCGATTTTTTTCTTCTATGGGCCCAAAAGAATTAACACACAAAAAAAATTACGAGAAACTTGATACAAGAGCCACATTTTTATGTTAATGCTTTTTTTTACAATGTTTTATTCATCCCCCCCCCCTCCCCCCCAGATGTTTGCAGTGAAAGAATTCTTTAGAGCTACGTGTAGTGCTTAAGTGAAAAAAAGTTGACCATAGATTGGCTTGGGCTAACACGAGTTAATCGTGCAGAAGCACAGAGGTAGGCCGTGGTAAATCACAGGGCAAACATCTGTGCACGAAGTGCCACTGCATTGTAGACGTCCGCTGCTTTCCTTGCCTCTGCCGATTCACGTAGTAGCTCGTCTGTCGCTGCTGCCTCCTAACTTCGGTTTGCTTCTGCTAAGCCGCGAGTCTACATTTTCTCTGTTCTGGCACTTCAGCAGCCAAAGCTTCCCGACACTCGAACCAATATTTTTGAGCATACGGTTGTAAGCTACCCCATTATGTTATGATGATGATGACGATGAACTGATTTTTTTCTGGCGCAAGGGCATCTATGGCCAAAGAGTGCCAAACACAAGGTGAAATGCCATCTCCGGTTGATGTGATAGCTTTGGCGATTATGATGATGATGTGCTAAAAGCTATGGTGTATAGGGCCTAAAAGTTCGTTTGCAGTGTATGATCTCTAAAAACAGTGGTGTATAGAGCCTAAAACGTTCAGAGATGTATAGTGGTCTGAGTAAAATATTAAAAGAAGAAATGTAAATGTTAAAACGCTAGTTATCTAAGTAAGAGGGACGGGTTGAAGCCCACGTTGATAAAAAATTTGACATAAAAAGCCTACCTTTGAAAAATATTTAAGAACTCTTTCGGGTGAAAACATTGAATCATCGCCGAGAAATATGCACGGATGTTTCGGTATATGTTTTTTGTGTATTTCGGGAAAATGATGTCGCCTTTGTTTTTCAAGTGTTGGACATTCAATTAAAATATGTATTACTGTAAGATGACCACCACATCTCGAGCAGTGTGGTGCAGGAGAGTTCGTTAAAAGGTATGAGTGTGTAGTATGTGTGTGACCTATTCTCAGCCTGCACAAGGCTACTTCTTTGAATCTGTCTCTTTTGTCTGTAGTGTACCTGCCTATGATAGGTTTTATAGTGTGTAGTTTATTTTCAGTCGCTGTGTCTCATTCCTCTTGCCACTGTTGTCGAATTTTGTTTTTAATGTGTGGCTTGAGGTCCTGGTATATTATTTTGTCGATGTCTAGTATTTCGACAGGCAGCTGACACAGCAAGCCTATCAGCCGCCTCGTTACCTGGTATGCTACGGTGGCCTGGCACCCAGCAAAGTGTAATTTTAAGTTGTAATTTATGGGCAGTGATAAGGTTGTTAAATAGAGTATTCAGGACTGGGTTCTTATTGTGCCATTTCCAAGAAGTTAGGGAGGTTAAAACACTAAGGGAGTCTGTGTAGATGACTGATGACTGTATTTTGTTTTCTATAATGTGTCTCACAGCTAACAGGATACCGTGGGATTCTGCAGTAAATATACTTGTATGTCTGTTCAGTGTTTTTGTTAGTGAAAATTGTGGTCCATGTGCGGCACATGAGACTTGAGTCGACTTTGAAGCATCAGTGTAATACTCATTACAAATGTATTTTGCCTGCAGAGACATGAAGTGCTGTTGTATGGCTATAGGAAGGGCATGTTTTCCTACTTGAAGGAATGTTAGGTCGCAATTAACAGCGTGCATTTCCCACGGAGCGATGAAGTCTTTTATGGAAGTTGTATGGAGGCTGCCAACCGGAATGTCCAGATATTCAATATGAGTGGCTAGTCTTATTGGGTATGGTGGTGTTAGTGACGGTTTTCTTGTGAAAAGTTCTGTGTTAGCTGTGTCAAGCAGGAGCCAGCGACAAGGATGGTCCAGTTGAGACAATATTTTGGTAGCATATCTTACAGCAGTAAATTGTCTTCTTCGCTGTAATGACCATCGGTTAGCCTCAACATAGAGGCTAGCAATTGGGCTAGTTCGAAAAGCACCCGTGGCAAGGCGAAGGCCAAGGTGGTGCACTGGATCGAGCATTTTTAGGGCAGAAGGTGATGCTGACCCGTAAACCATTGAGCCATAGTCAATACGAGACAAAACTATGCTATTCAGAAGGCTCAAGAGGCAGTCACGATCTGTGCCCCAGGACTGGTGGGACAGAATTTTTAGCAGGTTCATTGCCTTCAGACATTTTAATCTCAGCTGTTTTATGTGTGATATGAAGGAAAGCTTTTCATCAAAAACTACACCGAGAAATTTATGTTCTTTTTGAACTGCAAGGCTCTGACCAGTCAGTGTAATGTTGGGCTCAGGTCTAATGCCACGCTGCTTAGTGAAAAGCACGCAGACGGTCTTTGCAGAGTTAAACTTAAACCCATTGTCGTCAGCCCACCTAGACAGTTTGTTGACGCCTAGTTGAATCTGGCGTTCACAGATGGCCAGGTTGCAAGATTTGAAACTTATCTGGAAGTCATCGACATATAAAGAATAAGAGATGGTTCTTGGCAGCACGCCTTTTAGCGAGTTCATTTTGACAATAAAAAGCCTGCAGCTGAGGACACCACCTTGAGGGACACCATTTTCCTGTATAAACAGCTTCGAGTATGTATTGCCAACACGAACTTTGAAGGTTCGTTCAGACAAGTAGCTTTTTAACGTGTTCAACATGTTCCCTGTGATACCGAGAGAGAAGAGGTCGCGGATGATACCATAGCGCCATGTGGTATCATATGCTTTTTCAAGATCGAAAAAGACAGATAGACAGTGTTGTTTGTGTACAAAAGCATCCCTTGCATAGGACTCAAATGCAATGAGCTGATCGTCTGTTGATCGCCCAGCCCTAAAACCAGCTTGGTTTGTGTCAAGAAGGCCATTGTATTCTAGGAAGTGAACAAGACGACGGTTTACCATTTTTTCGAAAAGCTTGCGTAAGCAACTGGTTAGGGCGATTGGCCGATAGCTCGCTGCAAGTGTGGGTTCTTTGCCAGGTTTTAATATCGGGACAATGATTGCTTCCTTCCATGCTTGAGGAAAGCGTCCTGTGGCCCATATTTTATTATACAGGCAGAGTAGGGTTTCGAGGGTGTCCACATGGAGGTGCCTGAGCATTGCATATGTGATCCTGTCAGCACCAGCTGCTGTGTTCTTGCATGTGTCTAGTGCACTCTTCAGCTCCTGTAGTGTGAACAGGCTATTGTACCCTCCTGTGCATGGCCTCTTATCATGTATAGGTTTACTCTCTTCGGTCACCTTGTGCCCCAGAAAGGAATCTGTATAGTGTGCCGAGCTAAATATGTATTCAAAGTGTTTCCCTAGTGTGTCTGCTTGATGTTCTAGTGTGTCGCCACTGGTGCTGATAAGAGGTGTTGTGAGAGTGTTATATCCTTTGAGTGCTCTTATTCCGTTGTAGACTTTGTGTGCGTCAGTATAAGAGTTCACAGACGAAAGGAACGAGGCCCAGCTTTCTCGCTTGGAGATGCGTCGAACACGCCTGCCATTTGCCTTTGCTCGCTTAAAGGCAATTAAGTTTTCAGCTGTGGGGTGTCGTCGCAAGTTCGACCATGCCTTGTTCTGAGCTTCACGAGCAGTCTTACATTCTGCATTCCACCAGGGTCTTCGTTTGTTTCGTGGCTTACTTGACGTTTGTGGGATGCATTTTTCTGCAGCTTCTATAATGTGCAGTGTGATCAAGCGCTGAGTTTCATCTACATCTAGACCACTAATGGATGAACAAGGCAGTGATGAGTGTTCCCTGAACATCTTCCAGTTGGCTGCATTTTCTTTGAATTTTCTGGGATTCGACACATTTTCATTTCCGTTCCCAGTATATTTTATTAAGATCGGAAAATGGTCACTTCCGTATAGATTGTTAATGACAGTCCACTCTGTAGCTGCCAGGAACATCGAGGAGCCAATGGCTAGATCTATGGATGTGTAAGAGTTATGTGCTATATTGTAGTAAGTTGGCTCTTTCGTGTTTAGTAAGCATGATCCCGAGGACAATAAGAATTTTTCGATTAGAACACCTCGGGAGCCCGTTCTTGTACACCCCCTTAATGGGTGGTGAGCATTAAAGTCTCCGACCAGCAACCAAGGTTCCGGAAGTTGATCAATCAATTTTTCAAAACTTTCGCTACTTAGCTTATAAGTTGTAGCAATATACAGGGAACATACCGTTATTTTACCATAAACTAAGCTTCTGACTGCCACTGCCTCTAAGTCTGTGTTGAGTGAGATGTTTCAAGAGGGGATTGATTTTTGTGTTACAATGGCAACGCCACCAGAGGAGTGAGAGCTGCCTTGCCTGTCGTTCCTGAATACATTATATTGCTTAAGGAAATTTGAGTCTGCTGGTTTTAAATGGGTTTCTTGCAGACAAAGTATGTTTGGTTGATAGTCCGCAAGAATTTCATATATATCATCTAAATTTTTAAAGAGTCCTCGGCAGTTCCAATAAATGAGGAGCGCCATAATTAAAAGTTATTTAGGGGACAAGTTTAAACTTAGGTTTGTAGGTCCTTGGGACCTGTTATTGGGACTTTTCCCCTTCTTTTTCGCTCCAGTGAGCTTTGTCGTCTAGGCAGTTGGGGTGAAGAAGTGTCCATCGCATCTTCAGATGCGGTGGACGACTGTGCAGAAAGCACAGGATTGTCAGTTTTAGGCCTCGACTCATGGGTCGAGGCCTTTGGGCTGGCTGACCTGGGGGTCCGCGCAGCCAGCTTTGCGGGTAGTGGTGGAGTAGCGCTAGCTGACTCCACCGAGGGCGCAGGTGGCGCTGCCCTGGAAGAACTGTGTGCTTCCTGGGCAGGTGCCGACGACCGCTGTGATGCCGCGCCCTGCTGCGTCACAACGGAGTAGTGTGGCTTTTGAGGAAGAGAAAGCCGCTTTCGTGCCTCTCCGTAAGATATGTTTTCGGTGACTTTCAGTGTAATTATTTCTTTTTATTTTTTCCAGTACGGGCATGAGCGTGAATAAGCTGGGTGGTTACCTTCACAGTTTGAGCAGAGAAGCAGCTGTTCTTCGCAGTTGTCTGTAGGGTGTTCGTGCGAGGCACACTTTGCACATGTGAGTTGGCCACGGCAACTCTGAGAGCCATGGCCATATTTCTGACATCTGAAGCAACAGCGTGGGTTAGGGATGTAGGGCCTCAGTTTTATCTTTGTGTAGCCTACTTCGACAGATACTGGGAGAGTGCTTGCAGCAAAGGTGAGTACAATGTGCTTTGTTTCTATCTCTTTGTTATCTCGTCTGATCTTTATCCGGTAAACATCTGTGACATTTTGTTCCTTCAGGCCTTCAAGAAGTTCTTGTTCACTCACGTACCTAAGGTCATCATCAGAGATGACTCCTCGGGCAGTGTTTAGTGATCGGTGCGGGCTAATCTGTACCGGTATATCTCCAAATGATTCGACTGCACTTAGCTTCTGATACTGATGATTGTATATTAATTCTAGTAGCAGGTCACCGTTTCCAAGTTTCTTTATCTTATAGCCCTGGCCAATGGCCTCAGTCAACGTTCGAGAAACAACAAAAGGGGACACAAGTCGTGCAGTGATTTCCTCGTGGTCACTGTGGACCACGTGGAAACGAGGAAAGTTGTTTATGTTCTTTGAGAAGAACATGGTGGTCTCAGTGCGCCCCCTTTTAGAAGGAGGACGATCGGGGTTAAGGAGTTTAGATGCCATAAAAAAGTATATTGTTCGGCTGCAGTGCCAGCCACCCACCATGGAGCCCAACGAGGGGACGGGACAAATTGTCAATTCCTGCCCACGCCAGCTGTACACCGTAACTATAACCCAATATGGCGTAACTCAGGGTAGCTAGCCACACAAGGTTAACCCTCGCCGCCTGGAAGTAGGAAGAAATGAAGAAGGTAAGAGAGGACAGGACAGTTCTAAGAAAGAAAACAGGAAAGTGAAAGATGGAGGGGAGAACAGGAAAAGGCGACTGCCGATTTCCCCCGGGTGGGTCAGCCCGGAGGTGCCGTCTACGTGAAGCTGGGACCAAAGTGGTGTGTTGCCTCCGCCGAGGGGCCTTAAAGGTCTGAACACTCGGCATCGGCTCAACCACCAGGATCCCCTTTTCCCCGGACACGGCGATGCCACGCACGGCTAAACGTGGGTGCTTGGGGTCCGTGGTGTCGCACAAAACACACAAACACCTGCTTTAACAGGTGCACCCTGCGGGGTACCCCATTATGTGAAAGACCATTCAACATAAAACATTAAGCCCCGCTTAATCAAGCCGTACAAACGTGCCTGCATAGCCTTGAGGTAGCTCGAAATGCAAGGATCCTGAAAGGCTGCATTCTGAACTCACCCCACCATCTGAACAGAGAAGCCAGAGTTAGCAGCCCCTGCCAAATTGGCCATGTCATGTGGTTGCATGGTGTCGCATAACCCTACAATTAGTGCCCGGCCATGTCAGCTGCCACTACCACCTTAAAATTATCATTAAAATCATTTAAAATAAAAATAAAATAAAATAATTAATAAACCTTTTCCTCGACCCCTTAGAAATCGCTCGTTTTATCACGGTCTTGAAAGAACTAAGCAGGACTATGCCAGTGTGCAACTTTCAAGTTTCACAGTAGGTAACATAAGATAAATTTGCCAAGGTTCCGTGAAGAGAAGCAGTGATGGTGCCTCTTATCCAAGATCAGCTGTTAGCAAAAACTGAACTTATTAAATGGCAACAATTAAATGGAGGTAGGAAAACATTCAGTGGCTCTGATGGTAAGGTAAAACATTTAAAATAGTTACTTACAGCTTTGCTTTCATGGATGTTGACCAATAAACTGTCTGGTGAGGGCACGAACACATCTGCACAAAACGAATTGACATATTTGTTAACCCACTGATAGAAATTCAGATGAATAGAATGCTTTACATTTATATTACCCGTTGGTAATGATTCAACAGTTAACAAGCTAAAGGGAGGCAAACCAATGCTTAATTTAGGCAGGAACTTTTCTTGCCCTCTGCTTTCTATTCTTTCATTCCACCCGAAAGGAACCACCCGAAAGGAACCACTGCTGCAGATCCCCTGCTGAAGCTTACCATCAATGTCCGAAACAAGCATCATCTGTGGCTGGCTGAGCCCTTCCCCAAGGTTGTAAAAGTGTACTGAAGAGTCAAAGGTGACAAAGCCAACTTGAGTGCGGCTGTCACCCGGAATGTTGTCCAGTTCTTCCAGAAGTACCTTGCAGAAAGACGACAGGTAGCCTGAAACAGATTAACAGTGCACCTTCTGTAAACAGGCGACATGCATAGCACCTGCAACACAGCATTCATGCAAACAGTGCATTCTTACAGCAAGTAAAATTCCCAGAGACCTCAACTACAGTGTACCTCTTAGCTTATGGTTCATCAAACCCGATAAGCCATACCATATCAACCAGTCTGCTATTTACAATGGAGGCATGTGAAATGAAATCCATGAAATAAGAAATGGCTGGCAAAACCAAAATAACATGATTTGCACAGAACTACCTTATTATGTAAGACTTCAAGGGACTGGAATAAATGCTTGAATCAGCCAAAGGTCAAGTTATCACCTTGAAAAAATAAAAAATAAACTTGCATAAAAAGCAAAAATGTAAAGTCTCGTGAGGAAGCTCCTTCGCACAAACAGTGACATCTGAACACTCAGTCCCCCTTTGGTAGCCCCATGCGAATTCTGCTCATGGGCTTTTCACATATCACAGATGACCAAAATGAGGTAGTGGAGCTCATGCAGAAGAGTTGTGAAGGTTAAAGGAAGAGTGCCAAGGTTGTGGACATTAAGAATGAAAGACGTTGTGACAGGATGACATGAAAAGCGTGCGACTTCGCATTACGACTGCCAGTGGAGATGGTGGGTGATCGAGCCATATTAATTTCGTACGAGAACGCCATCTTGCGGAATTTCTCACAAGTCTAGCAGTGTTTGAATATGACCAGTGCACGCAATAAACAACGGACGAGAAAGCAGTGGGCACAGTTCTGTAGTTTTTTCTTGACACTTCAAACTCTCTCTATGATCTGTCACGTCGTTTTGCCACAGTCAGCTTACCAAAGTTGGGAACATCATTTGCTGCCAAATATTAGATCTTTGAGTAATTTGAAATTTCCTAATAGCAATTTTTTTTCCCACTGAATGTCATTCAAATAATAGACATATTTGATCCATATTCAATATTCTGAATATACCCATGAACCCTAATAATCTTTGTTGCTGCTTAGCCACCGAAACGCGGCTTATCCCTTTATATTAGCAGCGCAAGATGCTCCGATATGTATCTCGAATACTTGCAGCCAAATCCAGCGATTTTCACGTGGTTCTAGACTCTTATAGCTTTTTTTGGCCAGTTAATCCAGATGTTTCTTCACCAACTTTAAAGCTAAGCACTGCCAAATGCAGTGGGCATTCGTAGTTCGGTGACCAGCATGCACTTTTGCTGCCACATCGCCGCCAAGTTGCTTAGTTATTTTAGGACACAAGACAGCCAAATAAGCAATTCTTTTCAGTACTACATCAGTCGTTTTGTTCATTGTCAATATGACACGATAATATTCATACAGCCCTAGCTATAGTTAAAATTTAGCACAGCATCTAAATATGCATTATAATTTCAAAACAGCTACGCTACAATAAGCTTAAAAAGACTTGCCAATCAATTGAATTCAATCATTAGGACTCCTAGTTTTTTTTCTCCAACTTAGCGGGACAGCATCTGGCAAGAAGAGAAACTGCAGTGCTACTCAAGTTCACTACAACATCCCTGCCTCTTCCACAAGCAAATCGGAAAAAAAGAATACAATCAATAAATCTATACCTTTACAACCTAACTACAGATCCCCCTGCAAACTGTTGCAAGTTTGAACCTGGGCCAGAACCACAGAGGTATGTTACCTATTCTGTAGTCAAACTACTACTACTACTAACCTGTCTGTACGGCACCATGGGAAACATCAAGAACAAAGAGGTAGGCTGCAGGTTGTGGTGGTCGTAGCTGCATAAAAAAAAACACACATTTTTAAGACATTTACAGACGTTAAGAAAAACAGCTCTATATACAGTTGAGCCCGCTTATAACGAACCTGAGCGTCACGCGGAATTCGTTCGTTCTATCTAGAAGTTCGTGATATGTGGGCCGCTCCCCAAAAAAATCTACATCAATGAAAAAAAATATATATTATTCAAAAAAAAACGTCTGTGATCGTTGCCTGACTCTTAAGCGCGCATCCGATGACGGCGGTTTCAAGCTTGTTCAAAGCTGAGATGTGTTTGTCCCCCAAGGCCTTAAAATATACAAAATTTTTAAGTTCCTCAATATGGTTCACTGCTGTGCTCGCGCTTATGGGCGCTGGCTCTGATGGCTCGCTGTCGTCGTCGCCCGATGCTGCGGCGTCACTTAATGCCCGCACTTACCGAATGGCCGTCTCATTACAAAAAGACTCTGTGACTTCAGCAGCGTCGTCCGCATCAACAAAATCTTGCCAAACGATATCGTGACCAGCCAGGTCAGCGTCAACAACGCGTCACCACAAGTCGTCATCAAGCTGGCTTTGTTCAATGTCTTCAATGCCCGCTTCAGTTGCATCGGCAAAGCCGGTCTTGTGAATACAATTCCAGATGGAATCGTCAGTTCCATCCACGCTGCTTTGACCATTTCCACCGCCGAATACAGAGAGATCTGGAGAGGCACATTGGCAGCAGGACGATCAACTGCAATCAGCATCCGCTGCACAACACGGCGCCGGTAGGCCGCTTTTAACGACCGTATTATGCCCATGTCCAGCGGTTGCACTTTTGATGTCGCATTTGGGGGCAGAAAAAGCAGCTCAACTGCCGTAGCCTGCACACGGTGGGCAGTATAGTTGTCAAGAATGAGAACTTTGCGCCCTTTCTTTACCATGCTGTTGTCAAAATTGATGAGCCATTCCGTGAACAACTTACATGTCATCCACGATTTTGAGTTGTGTCTGTACCACACAGGTATGTAAGTGCGGAAGCAACATGGCCTCTTTGACTTGCCGATGACAAATGGCAAGCACCGATCGCTTCCGTCCATGTTTGTGCACAGCAGTAATGTTATCTGCAATTTGCTGAGCTTACCGCCAGCACATTTGTTGCCCTTCATAGCGTGCGTTTTGCCAGGCAGCATTTGGTAGAATAGGGCCGTCTCATAAGTGTTATATACGTCCCTTTCAGCATACCTTGATACAGTCAAACCTCGATATAATGAACACACATATAACAAATTATTGAATATAGCGAACTCTTCCGAAATATTTTTGTCAAACACATGTATTTTTAACTTCCCATAGCGAACCGGTTCGGCATAAAACGGATATTACAGACTTCGCGACGGCAAGCACCACCTCATTTTAATAGCAGCAGGAAGGCTTCGTTGCACTACATGTGTGTTGTGCGGCGCAGCAAACGTTCAGGACTACCTCGCAGGCGCTGACAGCGCCACAGATGCCACGACGGCATTGGGAGTTGACAGCCAAAGAAATCCATGGCCTCCGAGATCACCTCTGCGCGCCTGTTTGTGCGCGCAGAAATAATCTTGGAGGCCACGAGAAATCGTTCGCATCTCACAATCGCTGACAGCGCCGCTTCAGCAGCGGCGCGATCGAATGTTGCTTTTGCCCTTTTGGTTTTTGCTTCTTTCGCGTTTTTTCATTTTAGCAGCGGCGTCGCGGCGTGGCCGTCGTAGCATTCAGCGGAGACTGCCGTCGGTCGTCGTGTCGAGTGTGGTGCGCGGGTGTGCGTAGTGCTGTGATGGCAGTGAACGTGAAAAAAAGAGCAGCACTGACGTTAAAGACCAAGCTCAAGATAAAATCGGGGCCTTCAAGGCAGTTTACACACGAGTTTACAAGGGGAGACTGATTGACACTCTTCTCGTGAAGCTTCTTATGAAGCAGGACTTGAAGATAGACTTGCTGGGAGCATTAAAGCGGCATGGGACAGCATGGAAGGCGAAACAATTGCCAACTGCTTTCGGCACGTAGGTTTTGTTCCAGCAGAGGCCCGTGCATCAAGTGACGATGAGGACGATTCTGACGAAGCAGAGCTCCACGAGCTCGATGAGGCCTGGAACGATTTTTCGAGTCTTGTTGGTGACAGGCCCACAACAATGGCTGTAGAGGACTTTGTAGGCGACGACGACATCGTGGCGACCACGGCTGTACTGATGGACGCCGAAATCGCTGAGGAAGTTTCTGAACATCCCGCAGATGAAGCTGAGGCTGACCCTGGAGACGATGAGAACATTCCGACTTAAGAAGCGCTCGCTGCATTGGATTTACTGCGTCACCACTGCAGTGCTATTGAGAGCAGTGGGTTTGCCCTTGTTGAGTGTTTGCAAACTGTGGAACAGGGCGTGATACGGAAGGCGATCAACACAAAAAAGCAGGCCACGATAACGCAGTTCTTTGCGCGTAAATAAATAGACGTGACCCAAGTAGGCACCCTCCGAGTTGCTGTGCCTTCTCTGATTGAATTTTGCTGCTCTTGCATGTATTTTCTAGGAAATTTTATATTACTAATTATGGATAGAGGGAACTATTTTTCAATTTTTTAACTTTCGTTACAATAAGGTTTCACTGTACATGGGCAAAGTTTGTTGACAGCCACATACTGACGTCTTCGTCATTTACTGATGCCGATTTGCCATTGATGCACTTGAAAATTATTACGTGGCGGAGCTTGAAGCGATGGAGCCAGTCGTTTCCAGGAGAAAAATCTGAGAAGTCCAGGAGAAATACAAGGTCTTTTGCCTTGGACAACATCAGCGGCCCGCTGATAGGCCCATTGCGTGCCCCAGCGTCAAGAAACCACTTAAGGAGTGCGTCTTCAACGTCTGCATATGTGGCCTTCCGTAGTAGGCGCTTCCACGTCGTGGAGTCCGTGGCGGGACACTTGTAGATTTTATATTTCTCTTTCAGTATTGTGGATATTGTCGACTTTGACAAACCGTACTTAACCAGTTCGTGATTCTTCGCACCTTGAGAAAGATCTTTCAATATTAAAAGGTTTGTACCCAAATCCAAAGCTTTATGCTTCACTGTCGAAGTAGACGCTGGCGAGTGTGCAAACTTGAATATATAGGCTTCACACTACTAGAAAACAAACAACGCATCAGCACAACCACAAGCAAAAGAAATGAGCAAACGACTGCACACTGTACCGCTATCAGTCATGTGAGACACTGGGATAGAGGGAAGGGATAGAGGGGGAAGGGAAGGCGGTTCGACAACACATGATTGCATGCTACGTTGTCGATTGGTAAAAAACTTGACCATTGCTCTGACTTTCCCGTGGTCCCATGGCGAATGAGATGTTGCTCTCGGTCCTTTTCTTCGATCTGCGTGTTCACGTGGCTCACATGTGCTAGGCATGGCTAGGGAGGCTCCCTAGGCTTGGCTAGCTTTTTTTTTTCTTCGTTTCGGTGCTTTCTTTGCTGTGTCACTTTGCCACTCCTCTGTGCCTCCGTCTTAGATGCCGCGAAAGATAACCCGGGAAGTCACTTGCCGCATCTGGGCCGCTCCTTGTTTCTCCGCTCCTTGTTTGCCGCGATAAACCGGGAAGCCGCTTGCTGCGTCTGCGCCGCCTCTCATGCTCAGACGAAATGCCGCGGGGGAATCGGGAATGCCAATTGTCGAGACTTGCAGAGCACTGGATAGACGAATCTCAGCATGTGTAAAGTGGTCTGCGGCACCAAGGCGTTCGCTGTAGCCGATCAGCTAGTCTCACAAATGTTCGTTGTAGACGAGACAGAGCGTCATAACCCAATGTATATTTTGAAGCTCGCACCGGACTTGTTCGTGATAAGCGAGCGTTCGTCTTAGGTTGGGCTGTTATAGGTGGGCTCAACTGTATTATGGTCCGCAGACAACATCAAATGCCAAATCAAGTATAAAAAACGCAGAAAAGTACTCTATCCAAACCATTTCACAAACCCCACAGTGGTGACCTTGTGCCAGAGTATCAGTCTCACATTCGGGAGGTACCAGATTTGATCCCTGGTGCTGCCGGGTACTCACCGGTTTTCATGGCTACAAGATTTTCCCCCCCTGCTGACCGGCAAGTTTGAAGAGATTAAATACTCCACCATTAAAATAGCCTTTGGGAAAACTTCGCAAGCAGTCACACCCAAATTTTGCTATTTTTGTATCCAAGGTGTTTCAAGGCCACATTAATTTCTTTGCAAAAAAAAGTTCTAGAATGCTACAGAGATAAATTCAGGTAATAATCATCAATTTTTAAAATACTCAACAATGCTTTATAGTACTAGGAAATGGGCAATGCCAGCTTACAACTCTTGAAGGTCAGGTGGCAACATTTTCTCTAGCACCACATGCAGCACAAATGTCTGCTTTTTCCAGTGCTTTTGTAGCTCTAAGTCAGATAAATATGGCACGGCAGCACACAACAAGGAATGCCAAAGAGGAAGTTTATTATATATATAAAAAAAAATAAAAGCTCCAAGTTCCTTTTTTAGCAAAAATGCCTTCACTTCTGCTTGGCCCATAAACAACAAATACATCAAAAGCTCGTTAATATGAACTCGAGGGGGGACTGGAAAATTTTTCAAATTAAGCGGAGTTTGAATTAACGAGCGGGTGGTAAAACAAAGTGGCCATTGCACCCGGCTGCTTGTGCCGAAGCCAAAACAGCCATATCTGGAATCGTTATCGCAAAATACGCACTATACACTTCTGTGGTGGGTGATTGCGGGTATTAAAATCATGCGAGTCTAAATGCCAAAGGAAATAAAGATAGCCAATCAATTTATGCGCCTGGAACTAATAAGAAATGTACCCGCATGGGCGCAGGTTGACACTGTACGGCTTCCCGTTTTCCATACATACAAGAATCCACTCTAGGAGGTGGCGCCTGTACAGTGTCTTGAGATATTTAATAATCCTGAGGTTCATAGGCTGCAGTACAGCAGTTGTGTTTTTTGGCAAAAATGCCAGACGGATAGCCTTCAGTCCACTGACGTCACAATGTGCTGAACAGTTCTCGACGAACAAAAGAATATTCCTATTCTGTGCCGCAAACTTTCTGTCTAGTACGCACTACTACATGCAGGCAGTCCGTAAATATTGCTTGCGTCACTTTTTGTTCCAAACGTACTCAACAGGAAGAGTCTTCAGGCCTTTAAAGCAATGAGGCTTCACTGCTTTGCCCATCACTAGCAAGCAGCACTGTTCTGTGCCCGTCACGCTCGTGCACACCAGCACGGCAACCCTTTCCTTGCTTCGCTTCCCGCCTGAGTACGTACTGCCTTTATAACTCAGTGCGGTTTCATCAGCACTGAAGACGCCAGTGAGCAAATAATCAGAGAGCTACTCCTCCAATTTTGACAGGTTTCTTTGTTGACTGCGGCTGCCTCTACACAGAAGTTTTTAAAATTCAGCCCATGGCGGGCCTTGAAACGAGATAAGCAGCCTTCAGATACGCTGAAATCGCTGATGCCCATTTGGCCGGTGAAGTCCGCTGCCTTCGCAGCAATTATGGGTTCACTTAATGAAACATTCCTGCTGCGAACATCTTTATCCAAGTAATGACAGCATCCTTCATCTCGGGGTAAGACGACATCCGCAGTCTTTTCAGCGAGGGCTCAGTCTCCTTTTGGTAGGCATCAATGATAGTGTCCTTGTTCTCGGTGTAGGTAGACAACGTGCTTTTTTTATGATGGCACACTTCTCGGCAATTGCTGTCTTTGTTAAGAGACCCCGTTCGACCGCCTGCAAAATTTCCACCTTTGCCTTTAAATCCTTTGCCGAGCATTTTCTGCAGCTCGCCATGACTGGCAGAGTCGATTAGAAGTCACCGGCAAGATACCAAACCAACGAGCAAGCTCATGCAACGCGCGGCAACAAGCGTAAAAGACTACTCGTGGTGGTGCATTCCATTGATCGCGGCAGACGTAGCGCAACGAAAACCTGCAATAGCTTGCGTGGGAGCATTGACGGCGCCCGCGCATCAGCGAAAACCTGCTATGTTGACATGCACCGGAGGCTCCAGCAACGAAATTCACGTCTCGCCTCATGTGTGCTAAAATGAGCACTGGCTTATTCTTTCTCATCGTTGTGCATATTTAAAGAAAAAAAAATTGTATACATTGTACTCATTACGAGGAGACTCCATATACGAGAAGCAATATCAGCCACCGGCTCCTAGTTTGAATTAACCGACGTGGATACCGGCATGTTCAAATTATCGGTAGTTCTGACCCATTGATATACATACAGTCGAGTCCACTTATAACGATACCAGTTTTAACAATATATCGGTTACAAAAATGAAAATCTGCTGTACCGTCCACTTTTGTATGTTTTGTATGGTAAAATAACCCGCTTACTACAATGCCCCCTAGCCACATTATAAGTTATAACAATGAAGTCTGGCTCCTGAGTGCTCGTGCCAAAAGGTAGTGGAATGCGAAATCCTTAAAAAGAAAAAAAAATTCCAGCTGCTGCACCCTCCCCGCCACGCGCTCATACAATAGAACTTGTTTTCTGGCCTTCTCCGCATTGTAAGCCACGCGCGCCTTTCTCCCGCTGCCCTTCCACCCCTCGGAACACAAATGGACTGCGCCCATAGCTCTGCGCTGCGCCACCCTCCGAAACATAAATGGATTTCTCCAACGCCCGACAGTGCTGATCCGCTGATCTGCTCACTCACCCGCTCGCCCCTCATTTTGCGCAGTTCTGCAAGCGGATTTGGTTGCTTGTGCAAGTTGATTGCGTCGAAGTCGTTCCTGGCCACACAGTTTCTTAGTCTCATTTGAATCGCCTCCGAAGCGGAAGATGGCTGATCTATCCGCTGATTATCGGACGATGTTGCCGGTGAAAAGAAAGCACACGGCTATCGATTTGGAGACGAAGTGCAGTATCGCGAAGGAGTACGAACTATCGCAACAGACGGTGTCGACGATCAGCCGCTCTGCTGAGAAGTTCAACAAAGAAAGGTCCTCGCTTGACAGCGGGCGCAAACGTGTTCGACAAGGCGCCTGACGACGACAGTGACGGCGGCGACAGCGACGATGACGCGGTAGGGCAGGCTGCCTCAACGTTCTCGCAAGAGGCCCTGCAGTTGATCCAGTCCCTCTGGGGCTTTGTTTTCGCGAGGGACCTTCCGCTGCACTACATGATGTACCTAGATGCCATGGAGAAGGATGTCGACAAGCTTCGCGTGAGGCAAGCAAGGTTAACGGACATTGGGTTTTCTCGTGCAAGCCAGTGAGATGTGTACATGGTGAGATGCTTGTGGCGATTTCACCCCAGGGGCCTGCGTGCCCCAATCTCCTCTACTTTTAAATAAAAGTTTCGTCTCTCTCTCTCTCTCTTCTCCCCAGCGTTACTTCGGGATTTCTCAAGCTGAGGGGCAGCCGCGGCAACCTCCTTGTATTTCTTACAACACCCTTTTTGGGGGCCAACAAAACGATGTCTCGGCGGAGCTCGCATGTCACTTGCCGTCCGTGACCCCTCTCTGCAGTTATGCTTTTTTTCGTGCAAATCATTTATAACAATTATCGGTTATAACAATGAAAATTTCGTGGCACTTGAATATTGTTATAAATGGACTCGACTGTATAGAAGGTTTTCAGGGACCCAGGCATCAGTTTGAATTAACCGGCAACTAGCATACTAACTCCATTGTTACAACTGCAGTTAGCAGAGCAGATATAGTAAGTCACCAAATGCATTCCTACATTAAAATGCAAAGACAATACATACCATATATTCTGTGGGCGCAATGAACTCCACAGTAGCGTTACGAACTTCAGGCCGCCGTTCTGGTTCACCATACTTTTTGGTTGATGGATCATACATGAAGTCATCAGGCACTGAAGAAACATCAAGCAACGCAAAACCAGTAATATGATTAGTAGCAAACCACAGAGCTTCATGCCATGAGTGACGCAAAGTCTGCCAATGAAGCAGCTTCCTTTCTGGACGGTATGTACAATCGTATGCATAATCAAGACGACGAATGTGGGTCCTCCCATGAACATGGCACGCGCACACAGTTCAGTTGTCGATATCCTCAAGAAGATGTCAGTTAGCTTGGCATGAAGCACACAAATCCAACAGACTGACTTTTTCCTGAATCAGGGAACGATTGATATGCTTGAATCTTTATTATGGCTTTTCTATTCTGCTAACCCAGTTATAAAAAAATAAGCAACACTCCTGATCCGTATGAATATCATTATAAGTGGGCTACACCAGTAAGTACCTACAATCTGGCACATTTAGGAAATAGCATCAGAAATATTTTTTTCTAAGTTCTTCGAGATGTGAGCATGAGATTAAAATGTGATTAACTGTGAGTTCATCACCACACATTTCACACATAGGTTTGTCTTTTTTTTTTTGTTAGCAGGAAACTATGGGTAATATGTGTGTGTCCTAAGTGGAGACAACATAAAACTACTTCAATAAAATGTCCCTGATGGCAGGGCATGATTTCCATTCTCTCACATCAACGTTAATTGTGCTCTAAACTATATAAAAAAAAACTACTTTTCAATGACAACTGATTTAATTTCATTACTAATTACTTTTTTAGAAACTGCAAGAAAGACATTAAGTTATATGTATCAAATATTGCTTTTCAAGAAAGTAATAACATTATATTACAATTACTTCCAAAAAGTAATGCAGTTACTTTTAAATTACTTTCCCTTTTTCAAGCAAAAATGGAAAGTTTCTTTTACTGTGCTTATCAAAGTAAACACAGTAAGAAAAACATCGAACACTCAAGATGTGATACCCACTCTTTAGTCTTCACGCTGATTTTCATCCTAATCATCCATCCCTCTCCTTTTCTAAAGCAAAAATAATGAAACAGAAACAAGATAATAAAAACAGAAGCAGGAACAGGCCTAAAAGCCCTCGTTACTTTCAATGTGCTCAAGGCAGAAACCAGAGGCGAACACAACGCCTTGTTGCCTCTAGCTTCCGTTTGAGGCCTGAGAAGCACGTAATTTCTCGTCTCTGCAGTTTCATGAATCGACCCTGGCAGTCTGCATGCTGGACACTTCCCGCAAATCGTACTACTGCCTGTGCCTCCCCGCCATGTAGTGACGAGCGTAACCAAGCACTTCTGTGCCCTTAGTCAGGGAATGCCTCAGCTCATGCCTGTCTCTCGTATAGATGCCCATGGCAACTCAACAACACAACTAACACTGGTGGTCAGTACACATGACAAACTATTTTTGTACTTGGCGGTCTCTTAACTGCTGCAAGCTTTCTAAGTGTTGTTCCCGATTTCAAGGCATTTTACCTTACTTATAAAATAACAATGCTCTGCCGATCCAAAACCAATATTAGGAAAGGAATTGAAGCTGCAAAACTACTGTCCCAGAGTAATTAATTGCTACATAACAGATTACCATGAAAAGCAACTGAATTACTGCATAAAATTGCAGTAACTTAATTACTACCATGTTTACCTTAAACAAACAAATATATCTGACCAGACATAAAATTACTGCATTCAGTGCTGTTTGCAAAAAAAAAAAAAAATTTGAGATGCTACTTTAGCCCCTTTTGTGCCAAGCTACAGCAGATAATGGGTGGATTACTAAGGCATTCTTGTCAAGGAAGCAGCTAGAACAAATAATTATCATCAGATATATACCATGTCTATAACACTCACCGAGAAAAACTGTCAAATGCGTCGTAAAGCTTTATTATTGTCACTAGTGCCACAATCCATCTCAAACTGTCAAGATACATTTTTGAGTCAGACGCTCTTATTCATCCAAACATTTTGAGATCATGTGACACTGAACAACACAACTTCTAACAAGCATTGAGACTGGTCCTGAACACATATGAATGCAGCTTTGCTTTTAGCATCTCTCAGAGCAACATCAATATTTATACAGTGAAAGCTCGTTAATTCGAATTTTTGGATAATTTGAAGTATGTTGCTTAAGAAAGGGGGGGGGGGGGGGGGGTATACACAGCGGCGAACGGGGGTGGCTGGAGCGCGTGCAACAATCAGATAAATCGCGCGGTCGCCGCCAAGGAGGAAGAGGGGGGCTGAGCTGAGGGGCTGAAAGGGGGGCGGAGCTGGTTACGACGACTGCACCGCCAACGCCATCGCCGCCACCGAGTCCGGCGCCAATGCGAAACGCAGGAACGGGCGCCTAAGAGCTGCACTCTAAAAAGCCCTCTGCGAAAGAGCGGCATAGTCAGAGGCTGCGCACATCCAAGACGGGGACAAAAGATGAAACAAGGTAAAACCATGGAAGAGTGGGTAAAGCCTGAATGGCACCATGACAGTCGCGGCGATGCCAGAGGGTAGGGGTTGGCGGCCGCGGCTGCCTGCTCTTTCTTCCGTGCAATCTCCGAAACCTGCAACTAAATACTCGTTAGTTCGAGCCCTGTTAATTTGGAAATACACTGTCAGCGCGGCCCCAGCCAACGCACATGAAAGCCAAACGCGGTTTCGGAGAAGCGCTACAAATTACGCGAAATTATTATTTTTTTTTTTCCGAGAGTCGTTCATTTTTCCACCCATCGGTTGTCAATGGGTGCACGCGGTCAGCCACGATCATGACACCAGCTTTTAGCATTGTTCGCTTCAAAAGGCGTTTGCTGCTACTGTAGTAGACGGCACCCGCCCCACTCGCCCATGTCATGATAAAGCGAACAAACTGAAAACGAGGCTTGCAAAAGGTAAGCACATTGTGATGTTATCACTGCGCAGCATCTTGGCGCACTGCCAAGAAATGAGTTGTGGACCGTCACTGCGCAAAACGTAGAGACACGCTAATGACTGACGCTTTTTTTTTTTTAATTCTTTCTTAGGCAAAAATCGGGGGTGGGTGGGTCCAATATGTGAGAGGGTTCGTTACGCGAGTAAATACGGTAAATTTACTGCAATGCAAGTGGTTCTTGTCAGTTTTTCGAGGCCATTCGATAATTCGAACTCTTTCCCTTGTCCAGTGAAGTTCAAATTAAAGAGCTTTTTTGGTTGGTTGGTTCATAGGAAGGGAAAGGCGCAGTATCTGTCACACTTGCTCTGTGGACACCTGCACCGCGCCGTAAGGGAAGGAATGAAGGTGGGAGTGAAAGTGGATAGAGAGAAAGGGGAGCCGTAGTGGAGGGCTACGGAGTAATTTCGACCACCTGGGGATCTTTAACGTGCGCTGACATCGCACAGCACACGGACGCCACTTCGTTTCGCCTCCATCGAAACGCAGCCGCCGAGGCCGGGATTCGATCCCGGGAACTCCGGCACAGTAGTCGGGCGTCTTACCACTGCACCACCCCAACGGGGCAAAGAGCTTTTACTGTACCTCTTTCTCTTCTCCCTGACATAAATAACCTCAATAGCCTGAACATTCTTTTCCTTCACAGCCAAAAAGAACGGCTTTTCCAAGATAAGTGCCTTGAGCATAACTCATTAATATTAAACATAAAAACTATGGATTAAATTAATACTGCTATTTGGGGGGGGGGGGGGGGGGTACTTGTTCATGATTTGTATCTTGTAGTGATTTTTTATGCTTTGCAGGAATCAAAATACCGTTTCTTTGAATAAAAAGGAAGTTACCATTTTGGTAATCCATCAAAAGAAAAAAATGTCCATTAGAGGGTTAAAGGAATGATTTAACTGGAGCAGCAGAAGCAGTCAAGGCTGACAAATGCAATGCAATGTAACACTGCACCAGCTGTCAAGGACAGTGACGTGCACGTTCACAACAAAATGCATTTTTGATGCTTTCTCACTGTATTATCTCCCACATCGTAGATGGGCTGGAGTAATTTACATCTGACCACTCAATCTCTACTGAAGGCATCAAGATAACTTGGGCACCAGTACAACTGCATTGAAGCTGCACTCAAAACCAGTGACCACAAAACTATTCACAAATGAAAACAAAATATAAAACTGTTCCTTTCCACTAATGAAACAAAATATACTTCCAGACATTTTATATAGGATGACCGTGGTTTTATCTAAACATACTTCTCAATGAGGTGATGTATTTTTAGTTAGAAAATGGTCCATACAGATGCAATAAGATCCAAGCTTCCACGAACAAAATCATCACCTCTTTGTGAAACTACACCTGGACAAAGGAAAACGCTTCAATTTAAATGTATGCATGCCAAACCACTTGCTAATCAAGAACAAAGCAAGAAAAGAAAATAGCGACAAAACAATTTTCAAACTTTTACATCCACTAGAGCCTTTACCAGGTAAGAATGCAGATGCTTTAGCTATACTACGTGTCTCGTATACAGCCTTCAGCAAAAGGTACAGTCTTGGTCAAAAGTCCTAAGGCCAAAGGATCTTCGTCTAGGCCGCAAAATGAAGCCGTCACAGCACCATTAAAGGTCAAAGGCCAATTCAAATACTACGAAGTGATTTCTTATCCCTGACAGTCTTTTAATCTTTAACGGCACCGTGACGGCTTCATTTTGCAGTAGAGATGAAAATCATTTGGCTTTGGGACTTTTAAGCAAGGCTGTATATGTAGCAAGTACGATTAATACCGCGTCAGCAATCTAAGTTCACAATGGCGGGCCTTGGAGAGCTAGCATTTAGCAGCTAAAACTGTACTAGCTCAACACCACTCACATAAAGCAAAAGCACATTGATCTACAACCCCATCCCCAGGCAGGGAAAACTTACAAGGGTTGATGCGGAAGCATATGTTGCACTTCCACTTTTGCCGCTCCACAAACTGCACGTACGGGTTTATGTAGGCACGACAGGACCGGCAGCGCACTATGGTGCTGCTCTGGATCACAGGCAGGTGCTGCAAGGCAAACGGTGAATGGTGACGCTTACATCACTGCTATTTTGAACTCTCACAAAGCAACTCCCTCCTATATTCCGCTTCACAAGCTGTTTGCAGCACTATACAAAGTAAGAGCGACCTGGGCCAATCAAGATGGCCTGCACTACACGACTGTCAACTACGGTACAAAAATGTGGCAGGAACATAATCATGCCCTGCATGTCACCCTGACTGGCCCAGACATTCTGTGATCCTGTGCCCACATGACATGTGCTTACACACAGGTACACTGCAGATGCTCGTGAGGCTACTTGGTAGGCTATGTAGGAAACATCAATAATATTGATACGCAAGAAATACCAAGCCACACTTTTGTGATTCCAACTATCGGGTGTTGCTAGCGTAGTTTCAATGGGGAAAATCACAGGAGATTTTGTTGTTGTTTTTTTCAGGCAAAAAAAAAAAATGTGCATTTAAGTCAAGTAAGCACTGTAGACCTGCTACAATCTACAAGCACTGTCTGGTTCCAAGGCACCGTCCACTACGGCTTCGAAGCAAAGTAAGCCGGGCCTAGTAACACAGAGAGCAGCACACTGCCAGTACAGTAGCCGACCGATTTTTCCAATAATTCGGACATGCGCGATATTTCGGACTTTATTCAGGAACCGTCACGCAGCCCATAGGATCGTGTACAAACCGGGGGCACACCAATCTTATTCTCCTTGTTTTTTCCTTTCATGGTCTGGATCTGCGGTAACTGCCTGCACTAAGTAGACATATTCGCCTACAACTTCCAGTGCTTCACTACCTAACATAAACTGCTGTTCCTTCCCAAGGCTGTTAAACATTACCTTAGACTTCTGCATATTGATTTTCAAGCCTACCTTGAACTTTATCAGACTTCATCAGAAAACAAAGAGAAGGTGCAATGCCCGTGAAGATGTAGATGATACAGGCAAAGGCGAAGGAGATCATCACATGGACTGAATTTAAGGCCCAACAGGGGCTGGGTCACTCGTTTCATGACGCGTTTCGGGTTCAGCCTGCGATGCCCGACTTCCGTGTGCCATAACCTACCCATTGACTTTGAGGAAAAGCTTTTAGCATTCCAGCTCTTCGTTATAAAGAAGCAGCTGGAGAAAGATTACAGACTGGGCCAAATCAATAACGCCGATCAGACCCCAGTGTGTATTGACATGTCTGTAGCATACACAGCTAATGAGAAGTGCGCAAAATAAGTGAAATTAAAAACTGCTGGGTACGAGAAGCAACATTTACTATGACGTTATGTTGCGCAGCTGATGGGCGAAAACTGCCACCCTACATGATATTTAAGCGGAAGACTCTTCCAGCCAGAGAGGTTTTCCCTAAAAATGTCTTCGTGCACACTCATGAGAATGGATGGATGAATGGTGCCCTTGTCAAGACTGAGTAAGACAGTTTGACAACGCCATCCCGGGGCACTGTTGTTCAAGGAGTCACTCCTGATTCTCGACTCCTACCACGGCCACTTGACAGATGACGTAAAGTTCGTGCTTTCAGATGCCAATACGGACATTGCAGTGATACCGGGAGGTATGACGAGTCAATTACAACTGCTCAACGTTGATATCAGCAAGCTATTTAAGAATAGGTTACGGAATTATTATAATGAATGGCTGACACTGCAAGACCCCAGGTCACACTGACTGGGTGCATCAATGTGTCTAATTTCAATTATATATTCAAGTTCACAGTGTGCAAAAATGTAGGATACTACTACAAGCCCCATTTCAGCAAAAAGTGATGCACTGTTCCTTAGAGTGACTACCGTTCTTTCAGAAATTTATCTGTTCCATCTATTTTCGCAAAGAACTGAACAAGGTTTGCCCTCTAGACAGAGCTTTCCAATTTTTTGGCCAAAAGCTAACATGCAAGGATAGTATTAGCAATTTTTATAGCAAAGGTGTATATAACTTCCTATTATTGCAAAGATTGTTAGCTCTTCCATGAAACATCTGCACTGGCTACTAATCGAGACAGGAAGCCATGTATGGTGAGATGCTGCAACACTTACACTGACATCCCGGAAGGGATGAATAAGGACTCCCAATGGCAGGCGAGCCTTCTGTAAAAGGGACTGCGTTTCTGGTATCTTGGTCAGTGTGCACCTAAAAATGCTGTGAACAGAAAATAAAAGGGCAAAACAGTGATACAAACTACTCAACACATGTTTGGCGTACCTTCAATAGACAAACATTTTAAGCAATTAACACTTTCCTGTCCGCAGGAAAAAAGGTGGTTTTTGGGTGGTGTCATTAATATTTCTTTTCTTCTTTGACAAAACTTGCTTAATACAGGAGTGTTTAGTATCAAACTGTACAAGAGGAATTTCTCTTCTCAATGGGTTTAGTGAAAATAAACATATTTATTGAATAAGTGATGAAAAAAAAAAAGAACAATTGTAGTAAAAAAAAAAAAAAACTACCATACAAAAGCATCAAAGTTTCTTGATACAAATAAAACACAAAAATTTCAATATATACGTTTTTTACAACAGGGACCAATGCAACATTGCAGCAACTTCAAGCTTTCTGTGTACAGTATTCATTGAGTTAGGAAAGAAAACAGTAGTCGAGGTCGATTACGTCGAGGTCGACCCCTGGCTGTCCTCTAGCGGAAAACGCGACTCCCTGCGCTGCCGGCGGCTAGTAATACTACCCAAAAGACGTTGTCACCTTGCAGAAAACAGTTATGACCTTCAGAACAGTGATCTCTTCCCATCAGCGCGCAGAAAAAGCAGAAATTTCTGGAAAGCGAACGCGAAAATTATTGAGGCCTAGCTGTCGACGTTCCGGATCGGTTTTACGTAGTTTTGCTGCCAGTCCTATAGTCTGAAGAGCTCATTTCATTTTCTGTGCCATCACTGCTGCTTTTTGCATCCAAAATCGAGTTCTCCGATGCGTCAACTTCCGCGGAACCGCACCGTTTCCAAGCAGCAAGAGCACGCATGACGTTGACTCCATGATGTAAACAAAGAGAGCCGATCACCTGACTCCGGAGACCATCTGGACGGGCGCAGCACGGCGGTAAAAATAAAACCAAAAGCAAAACTGAAAGAAAGGTTCCTTTATTTCCCATTGGAGGATGCCACTTGTCAAGGTGCACTTCGAAGCGGGAAAATGTGAATCGTAAAGCCATCGATAGTGGGCTATCTATGGGAATAGGCGCAGACAGGAAAGTGTTAAACATCAAATGACTACGTATTTCAGACATAACACACAATGACACTGAACACAATCCATAGGCCCCAATAATGTCTTAGTCGGGGCTCTTGACCAATGCTGTTTTTGCACCTACAAGAAAAAAGTCTCAGCCTCCACAAATATTTTCAGTGAAGATGGTACGGCCGCCTTTCAAAAGGAGCTGTTTAAAATGCAGTTAACAGATGGAACTCCTCAGAATGTTAGGCACCACATTTCACTACTTCTGCTCGCTCAGCATGTTTGGTACAAGGCAGTGCCCAGTAAGTCTGCGCTGGCTCTGATGTACAATGTCTCTATTTTGTGCACAACGTGAAAGCCTTTGTGAGCATGCACCCTTTAACTGCGATCTGGCACTAACCTGAAATGACCCATTTGCCACCCCCCAATTCACCAATAGCATCAGAGTACAATGGTGCCAGCATACAGAGAAAAGCACTGAGGATAACTGGGCTACGTCAAGAAATGCTCAACCTTACTCTGCAGCCACTGAAACTGGTGCGACCACCAAATCGACTATGGCCTTGGGCACCTTCCGGTCATGCTAGCTATGTGAAGTAAAACTGCGTGATGTAAGGAATGTGGCAAGCGATTGGTGGTAGCCCTCAGTGTGGCAGCGCCCTTTTCCATGTGACACTGCTGCTATACTGGGAAGCCAGCGTTTGATACAATGCTGGCCATGCGATTAAGCTAACCTAGCCTCGTTGCTGAAGGCATTACAAAAACGAAATGAGCTCTAATCCTAGTAAAAGAATGTGTGCCCACTGCACCGGTAAAATAATTAGGCTTTTTATTCTCAGCAGTGGCTAATTATAAACCATCGGCTGCGGCGGCTTCACAGCAAAGCAGGCTATGCCTAGCAACAGACTGAAAGTGGGATGCTGCCAGTACGTCTGGCGGGTGGCCCTAGTTAACAGTGCCGTGCATGAACCAATACCAGATGCACACAGCTTATATAAAGATGCTGCATGCCACACTAGTGTATGACCGTCATTAAGGTATCACCTGCAATATTCTGCATCTACAGATGTTTTGAGAAACTACCGAGAAACTACACCTACTCCCAATAATATCTTTAAGATAAAAATCCCAAACACTGAATTCGCAAAAAAGAACCAAAGCCATGCCTTTGTTATGCCTAAAGTTGATCAACTGGGAATGATAGCATCTTTCAATCCCATGTGGCTATGCAAACCTGAATTTAAATATATGAGCAGAGCACAGACAGATATAAAAGGCAGCCGACACTTACTCAGTGGAGCAGTTTGCATTCTCGGCAGGCAGCGAAGGCTTGGGTGGATCCTCTGGTGCCTTGGGAAGAATATTGCGCGTCTGGAGCAAGTTGCATGCTTCATAGCCCTAGAAAACGAAAAAAGACAAGCAAAAAATAGGCTTACAGTTACGATGCTTGCATAACGCAACATTCAACAACAGCTTCCCACAGTAGTGAATGCACAATCCACAGCCAGTACAGTTCAGTCCACTTGTAACGATAGCAGATATAACGATATATCGCTTATAATGATCGAATTCTTTGGATTTATCAGTTTTCCTTGAGCAAAGTGGAGTTCTGGGCCATTTGGTTGGTTGGTTTACAGGGAGGGCTTAGCGCAGAACGCTATTCTTTACAGCGGGGGCTTAAGGCCGAGTAACACTGTGGAAACACAACAGCGACATCGACAGAAAACGTTCACCGAACAAGCCGCCAACAAGTTTCCGAACCAATTTGTTCCCCAACAGCGTCAAATCTCATGAACAGCCGGGAAGCCAAACAGGTTGCTGCGGTGTTGCCTCGGTGTGACAGAGTTGGGCAACCAAAACAAGCAAGAAACAGTGTCCGTCAACACTGTTTGGCTTGTTCACCAGCTGGGCGAATTTCCGGGCGACAGCACACCAACAAAGCACTCAGTTTGAGTTCCTGGGAATTTTGTTTATTTTTATTTTTGTAGAAAGTTTCCTTGCAAACTATCTTCTCCGTTGTGGCTTCCTGCGGGGCATGCAGGCGGCTGCTCATGTGACGATGGCAGCTCGTTCAGTTGCCAAGGGCATGTGCGGTCGAGCGACATTGCTCCGGCCGTACACCAAAGCTTTGTAGGGATGCTGCGATGTAAACAGTTGTCAAAACAGCTATCATGCAACCTTTCAAGAAATGCTGCGTGAGCAGCACGCTTGCTGAAACTAGGCGATGCACTGTGGGAGATGGCAAGCAACAGAGTCATCTTCTCACGATGCTGCTGAAAGTTCGGAATCAGATCGTAGCTGTGGTACTGGACACCGATCATATTGTAAGTGTATGCGCTTTGGCCATTTTTTTTGTTTTACTTTTTCTACATTTTTTTTTTTTACTTCAAGGTAAGTGGGTAGACTATATTCTCACTCGACCTATACAGTTGAACCCGGTTATATCGAACCCGGATATATTGAATTTTGGCTATATCGAACTCACGAAATATCCCCTTGAAAATCCCATGTAAAAGTATAGGAAAGCCGCGTCATATATCGAACTCCGCACCACGCACTGGAAAGTGTGCCTTCCCCAAAGACGATCGCACCATCCTTGGCCGTTTGCCGCGTGACGTTTTCAAGCCATGCGCGAAAGGAATGAGAAGGAACAGTTTGGCGATGGCTGGTCTGGGCAGCGCCGCGCCCATTCCCCAAAGGCGCGCGCATCTGCAGTTATCATTTCCTGCACGCCAACACATGACGTTTGCAAGCCATGTGCGTGGGTGTGCCCATTCTTTTGCCGAGCTATCTCTCTCCTTCAGCACGCGCTACACATGCGCCAAGCCAGCTCAGCCCGTTTTCAGACAGACGTCCGACACTTTCTCTTTCTCCAGCGTGTGTTGCGAACCCTAAGCGCGCGGCGGCTGACGTGGCTATGGCGCCTGCAACGTTAAGAAGTGACAACTGTCTCGTGCGTTTTTTTTTTTTTTTTGAGTCATCATTTCTTATCGTTGTGCTGTTCGGACGTTAAGCGGCAGCAGTTTTTTTTTTTTGCAGGAGTTGTTTATCCTGCATGTATGAATCGACGAAAGCACGCAGTCAGCTACTGCGATCATGACGCCCGCCCCAAGCGCGGCATGGCTTGTGCAATCAAGCCATCACGGGCACTCTGCCAAGTTCGCTCCCCGCCACCGCAGGAGCTATCAAAAGATAAACGCGCCTGGACGTTACATTATCGCTGCGCAACATCTTGGCACGCTGCCAAGAAATGAGCTGTGGATGAGACCAATGAAACTGAGTGACGCGCGCCATCGTGATTTCTGCCGCGGCGACGCAGAAACCTTGTTTTGAGCTACCGCGGTGGCTCGAGCTGCGAAAGGGACGCAGTTCCAACAACTTTGAAATATTTCGCTCTGTCGCTGCCGCTCGTCGATGAGATCGCTCAATCGCTTGCATGTGAGCGAGCTGGCCTTTACGCATTTTTTTTTTTTCAAATTTTCGGGTGCAAAAGTGGAGGGTGGGTTCATTATGAGAGTGGGTTGATTACGCGACAAATACGGTATTGTTTTTTCGCATAGTAAGTGCCGTCACAAGCCAATTTCTGTATATCGAATTATCGATATATCGAACTATTTCGCAATCCCCTTCGAGTTCGGTATATCCGGGTTCGACTGTATATGGTTTATACGGTGTATCGAACTGCTTGAATATTCCCCTAGTAATCCCATGCAAAAATATAGCACTGTTATTCTCGTTTATCAAACTCCTGCTAATGAAGCATTAAATATATTGAACTGTGTGCCATGCTCCTGCAAGGAGCACTTCTTGTACTGATACTCCCACAATAAGTTTGGAGTCAGCGTCCTAGGGCACCTGCTGGCAATGCTAATGCCGTGAAAGTATGAGTAGGAGGTGAACACCCGAGTCCGCTAGGATGTTGCTTTTGGTTTGACATACTTGTTTCTAATACCACACTGCTGTTTTATAGGGAAGCTAAAGTTCGATGCACCAGTCGCCGTGGGGTGAAGCCAGCTTAGCTAAACAAAGGCTTGCGATGGCTTTCGCATGGCTTGCTTTGCAGATAAAGGCGACGCAAAAATCAACTGTGCCCATTTCTAATGGAGCTGTCGTTTTTGTGTTATAGTGTACCAGTAACAAAATTAAATCTGGTGGTGGCATTTCCCAAAACACTGTCTACTGCAGCTTTGATACGAGCCACCAACGCCAACAGCACTTCTGCCGTGCGGCGCAAGCTCCGACACTCCGGTCTGGTTCACAAGGTAGCACTTGAGGGTGCACTCAGAATTCCCCCTTGTCAACTTCTGGCACGAGCTGCTACTGAGCCCATGTGTGTGCCTCGTGGGTCAGCACACTTGCGGCAAGCGCTGTGCTGCCAGTATGCCACCAGTGGGCAGCTGCAGGACGCGCATGCCTAGCGTGGGTACATCGAATTCACACTTCTGGATCGATATAACGAACTATTTCACGATCCCCTGGAGTTCAATATGCCCAGGTTAGACTGTAGAAGGCCGTAAGTGTAGAATTGGTCATGAGTCTCCAGATCATGTAGACAAGGACGGAGCGCCCGTCCTTGTCGTCTCATCTTCGTCCCCAGACTGCTTTTGAGTGATATATTTGGGACCATGAAATGCCTGCAAAGGTGAGAATGGGACTCCTCCTCACCCTCCAGATATTTTAACTTTGGGGAATGTTGCGATTGCCTTGCAACATGGCTTAAATGCAGGCCTTTTGTGGGCTAGGGAACTTATTATCAACCAAGTACATAACCCACCAGCAAACCCAGCTAAATAGAAACTGGAAAGGGCAATAAATGCAGACAGCATCTCCAAATTTTGGCCAACACAAATGAGTCAACTAAATACATGTCACTCCTCATGTGCAGTGGACCGAAATTGCAATGCGCAAGATTTTTTAATTTAGTTTCCCTTGGAATGTCAAGAAAAGCATGGCGACTAATGCCCTTAATCTTCCACAGCAGAAAATATTAAAATCCTCAAACTGAGAAAAGAGAATCAGCAATGTTCCATAGAAAGCATTGGGCGAGTTAACGCATGAGAATTTTCATGCAGCAGTAGCTGCCAAGATGCTGCTTTCTTGCCTTGCTCTCTGTTTCGTGATGCAGTTCGACATCGTTTTTTTTCCTCCCCTTCAATACTCCTCATGGTTCCTATGCCACCTTTCCCTCTTATATGAACAGGCCACTCACCATTATTTCTATGCGTGCAACAACTTCCTTGCCAGTGCGCACTGCACGCTTCTTCCCGATGACTACGACCAGAGAGATGTTACCTTCTTCACGCACCTCACAATCCCAGTATGTGAGCGCAGTGCAAGTAACTCAAAGAACAGCAAAAAGAAGTTTGCATGTTCCATATACATAGTTCCATAATTCAAAGGCAAAGCTGGTGTTATAATAGTGCGAGTACAATTACTATCATATGATTTCCTGTTTTGCACTCTCAAAATTGAGGGCAGTAATTCTCCTACAGAATTACTTTCTTCTCTTGGTTAATATATTCCTTTATAACACAATTACATTTTTGTTGCCTTCAAAATTTCAACTAACTGTAGCAGTATTACAATATGTTTAATCATTAACCACACATGTGCTAACATACAAGTAGGCCGAACCGGGGGCACACCAAACTAAAAAGCTGAACTGCAGTGCTTGCCTATAGTGGTGGCTTCTACATAAGCTAAGGATCAAAGAACGACGAGCAGCCAACATACGAGAAGTTCGTTCCTGCGGAGATCCGATTTGAATAAAAGGTATGCAGCGACATCTTTGCAATGCTTTTGAGAACCATTTAACGACTACAACTAGGTATGTACGCATGAGCGGCCTAGGTATGGGAACATAGCATTAAGAGCAACCATGCAGAGACAGTCAGCCATCGCAATGGCTTCTCCACAGTGCATTAGTGTAAGAAATGAAACATCAGGAAACAGTGAGGAAGCTACTACCACTCTGTATTGCAGTCAGCGTACCGAATTTGGTGCTAAATCTCTTTCGTACTAAGTAAAAAGCTGGTGTGGACTGACTTAGGCAAGCACTGAAGAAGTAGATGTTTACTCTTTATGTAAAGAAATGCTAACCTACAGTTTCACGCAGTGAAAGTGTTGAATAATAAATGCCCTTGCACCTGATTCAACTGCTACTTTTTTCAAAACGAGGAAGGTTGGACATACGTTTTCCCATACAATGCATTTCTTTATCATATTTTTAAAACGTATCGAGACTTTACTGTAAATTCAACAGTATCAAGGCCCATCCCACAGAACTGTGCTAGCCACTGCTACTAGAACCACAATGCTTGATGTGCTAACTTGCTCGAGCCGATAGAAAGCAAGTATGTATAAAAGCATCAGAATAACTTCGCTCATTACCAGATTCAATGTTTCAAGAAAGCGGAAATGATTGAATGAATCCCTATCATTCTATCATACCTACTGATGTCCACAAACAGTACTTCCTAAAAATTGCAAGAAAAATAATCGAGAATTTTTGGGGAATCGTGGAAAAACAAGGGGCCTTGGGCATGACTAGCATAACTGGAAACCAGAGCATAACACACCAAATAATGAGGTTGAGACTCAAATCCAGTTACACCGGATAAGCAAACATAAATGCAGGTGTAAGAGAGGCATAGAATATTACCCAGAGCTTGTTGAAGCTGGCATTGACACTGAGGCCAGACATGCGTGAATGCATCTCCGGATCATAACCAGGTACTCCACCAATGGGCGGCTCAAGGGGTGGCTGCTGTGTTGGCTGCTGCTGGGCATTGTAGAGAGGAGGTGGTGGTGGCACGCTGCTATTGCCTACTGATTGACTGTAGCCAAACTGCACAAAATATGTAAAAAGCAGCAATCAGGCTGCCCACCACAACTGATGACAAAAACTGCCCTAAGAGTAAAGTGAGACGATTTAAAATAGAACCTCCATATAATGACCATGGGTACTACAAATTATTGGCAACATCAAACCGTTCCCAATTATTTTTCACAAACCCATGTACTTTGTTTTCCCTTTACGCAATAACAGGCAGCAGGCTTCGCCGCACTATACAAGTGACAGGTGGTTTAGTTTGGTTTGTGGGGTTTAACGTCCCAAATCGACTCAGGGTATAGTGGAAGACTCCGGAATGCCTCGCATTCATCAACAGCTCACAGAAGACAGAATGACATGGACAGTTCAGCACGTGTTACACCCCTCACACCTATTGACAGCACCCTGGAAGGCAATGCAGACGGTTGTAGCCTTGCAGTAACCATCCTATGGTGATGTTGGTTGTTAAGCAGGCAGTGAAAATGGAGATACCTTTTCTCTGATTTAGTACTTCTCATGGCACACAGCTGTGATCCGGGGAATCTACCATAATAGGCGCTGTACTCACAGCCATTGCGCGCTGGTGGTGCTGCACAAGGAAGCCGGCCTAACTGGTGCATGGTTTTTGCGGCCTACGCCAAAACTTCAGAAAAGGTCTCCCGTTTCTTAGTAAGCATCGCCTCAGTTGCCGTCCCTTCAGTGGCTATACTGCACCGCTCTTGTGTGCTTCCATGAAATTTCATGTTACAACTAAGCAATAATGAGCTAGTTTACTTTTCACGCATTTACTGTGATGAAATTTTACTGTATGCACGCGGCAGTTACGAGCCTGTTGCCGTATCTGCGGTTGCAAGGCTTATAGATACTTAAGGCCACAAGAAATTCCTCAGCAAAGAGGCACATCCCAAAAAGACTTGTGTCATAAGGGACACCAGAGCAGAGGACTGGATAATTTCAGCCATCTATCATTTGGTGTTCATGTTTCAACCATTTTGTCAGCACTTCATTTGACGGTGACAGAATGTGAACATGCACCCCAGCGCAAAAACTTGGCAAGCACCAGTAAAGGCCATGGCAGCACGTGAGCACTAACTATCCAGTGGAACTACACATCAGTGGAGTAGATAATGGCTGACATTGGTCCCAAAACTCACGCATGTCAACTGTCGCACTTCTTTTACATGCGTAACAATAATGAAAATGAAACATCATATTATTAAATGATGCAGCTTCTGCAGAAGTTAGTGCTCATGATTACGATACAGATGTCAGCGTTTTTCATAAACAATTAAGGTGTGCAACATGCGTTAAGGCATAAGTGTACCCTAAGGCGGAGGTTCTCAAAGTTTCCTCAAGGAACCCAAGAGCCCACAAAAATAAGGGACAGGGGAAGAAGCAGGAGGAAGGGTGGTCAGAACAAACTGGCTACAAAAATAAGGGACAGGGGAAGAAGCAGGAGGAAGGGTGGTCAGAACAAACTGGCTACTTGAGGAATGGATGAAAGTAGCTTTAGCATCCCTGTCCTAGGGTAACCGGCCACAACATTACTACAGTTCCGATAGGTTAACTAGTCTAAAATACAAATACATAATATTGTACACACCTTTATGAGGTGCATGACATCTAAAAAGGTCTGAAATATATGTCTGAATGAAGCCCCAAAAAATCAGTGGGCAAATACATTATTGCTGAACATGACATAACAATCACAAAGAACAACAAACACTGATGCACATTACATTTTCATTTGTATGTGCAGAATAAAAAAAAAAAAGTTTTCCACTGCAGAATAGCAACCAATGTGTTTTGCCTCTTTTACTGCCAGGTGCATCGCATATACCATGTCATAAAGCTCCCAGGCTGAGGCACTCATCATCAAAGTGGGCGTGAGGCCATGCAGTAATGCTATATTGCAGCCATAGGCTGGTTTTGAAGAAACTGCCCTGAAGCTCGCACGAAAATACTGGCACAGCAGACAAAACAGAAAGACCCCAGCAGATTGGCCTCTTTTTTTGCGGCTTCCACAAGAGATGGGACCTTTACATGCACACAAGCCAATTAATACATAAATGGCTCCTCACCTGCTGTGGATATGACGGCCTCCCGTGCAACGTCTGAAGCTGTGTAGGTGCACCTGAAGTGGGTGGTGGGCCCGGGTAGCCTTGCCTCTGTTGTGGGGCTCCAAGCATGCTACCTGGAGGTGGCTGAGGCCCCAACCCCTGAGTGTGCGTCCCTGGCTGTGAAACAGAAGCCGGGGGAAAGCCTGGCCCTGCCATAGATGGGCCTGCTGTCCTGGGGCCAGAAAAAGATGCTCCACTCAGTCCTGATGCTGGTGGTGGTGGGAACTGAGATGGTGGGGCTGGCACAGATGTGGGAGGGGCAGTGGCAGGTTGCCCAGGCATCCGATTAGTGCCTGAAAGCATGTGCGAACCTGGAGCAAGTGGTTGCCCCAACACTGGCCGAAAGCTGGACGCAAGTGGAGGCTGGCCTGGAAATGAAGGCTGAGGGCCTACAGCCACATGCTGGTTTGAAGAGGCTGCATGTGCACTTGAAGGTCCAGGGAAAGCAGAGGAAGGATTGGGCACTGGGTATGCGCTGCCAGACACAGAAGTAGGGGGAGGTGGGCCAGCAGGCCCCGACACTGGTGTGGGCCTCTGTAGAGAGGTCCCGGAGACAGCGGGCTGCCCAATTGGCAGTGGTCCAGGCTGTGAGACTGCCCTTGCGGAAGGCTGCATGTTTGGCCCTTGCGGAGTAGGTGGAAAGTACCCTGCTGGTAGTAAAGGGCCTCGGACAGGCGGGGCCGCTTGGCTGGTGCTGGGGTGCATATAGCTGATAGGGCCTTGAAGAAAACAAAATGACAAAAGTCTCACTATTACATGGCAGAGGGTATATGCTACCTGTTCGCGCCTTTCGAATCACAGGTTATTGAATGTGTCTGGCTGCCATAACAGAAATGAAGGACACAATGTCATATACATCTTATTAGCACCTCATTACATTTGATGGGCTACGCAGAGAAAAAAAATGTACCACTTGCCTCACTGTGCCATCGTTTACCAATTGAATTCCAGACCTACTCTGCACTTGTTCGAAACACGGCTTCCCTCCTTTTTAGCAGCACTTCTCCCTATGTACAATTCTTGTGATCAGGCTCTTGCTTTCTCACTGGCACCAGCTGGACACTGGACACTTTCTAGACATAACCAGAAAGGTGGCAAGCAGCATCAAATGGGTTAGGCCAGTTCACACAGTGCTTACCACTTTTCTAGTTGCATGGAACAGACCCAGAAGACACCAAACGGCTGCGCGAATGTACCTAGCATGGTCCTAGCATGGTCCACGCATGCATATGCACGTTTATCCTTTTTTATGCAGCCACATGCACTATATTCCTGCCCAGTCTCAGTAGCATGTGGCTGTAACGGACATTCAGTTAAAAACCTTTGGTTACAACCAAGTGCTTGACTGTAGTAACTCCAAACTTTGCTGCCATATACAAAGTCTATGTAAATGAGTCCTATAGTAGCAGACTCCCTTCATCACAAAGGTATGCTATGATATACAACTGAAACTTGCTGTATTCGAGTCAAAGGTGCCCTGCTATATTTCTGTTATGGCCACTGCCTTATACAACTATTGGTCGTCCTGGCTGCAGCTATTCCATATCATGTTATTATGTATGCCAATGTATGCCATTTCATATGGGGAAGCGACCAGAAACTCAAAACCCGAAATAGCTGCAGTGCACCAGCTATAACTGAAAACTTGGCTAAAAATTCAGAAGGCACCTTCTCTTCCTCTGTAGCTATTCCTCCAACCCAGTTTTCCTGCCCTATTGATAGCTGTCTTGGACAAACCCACATAATAGCGCAGCCTACACACATCTGAACAGGTTGTGCCTGCCTTCTTGGGTTTTGGCATGGACACTAACTCACGCTTGTTCGAAATGCCTGATGAGGGTATCGCCGTGCTCGCTGTTGACAACCCCAGTGGGCAAGACAACAGCAAAGGTCAACAGAAGGTAATATCCCAGCTTAGCACTCCAAAGCAACGCTAACAACGCTAAACCAGCGCAAGCAGTGCTACTGCACGATATTAGGAGCCTAGCTATGATAAACCATCAGTCAACTTTTTTCCTTGTGCGTTTTTTGTGGTGCTCGACAAAAATGGTCTGTACAGTAATTTCAGTTTGTCACACTGAATGGATACAGTACTGTTACGCACATTTCAAATTTATATACTCGGTGCAAAACGGCCAGTGAGGTTCCCTTGATGTTTGCTATACCTAGGTTACTGAACTTTTTGGTTTTAGTTCTTGAAACTATTCTTTTTTTCGTGTTTAGGTTAAAAAATGCTTTGTTTTCTTTATGAATATTTTTTTCCAATGAAGGAATTGCCACTTTTTATTGATACATGCGGTATCCCTCTGAGTTCAAAGTAAAGTACAGTATTGTTCACCATGGCTTGATTGTTAGCAAGATAAGTACACGAAAAAATGCACAAATGCTTGCATTTACTGCAGTGTTTGCAACATGAAACACTGTCACTGTCAAAAAAAGTAACTGTCTAGTTAAGCGCCAACAGTCCACTTCTAAAAACTTGACTGCATGAAAAGCCAAATCAACAAGAAAAAAATGTGAACCAACGTGAACCAACAAGGGAGCAAAATGTATATACATATGCCTCGCTTAAGCAAGTAGAACCAGGCTTTTCTGTCCAGTTACCTTTGTGTCAGAATAGCTTTAATTTGTTGCAATAAATGCAAGTGCATTTGTCACCACAGCCCCCATAGCCAAAATTCAGATGGAGCCAGAGGGGCTCCAATCACACAGTTCGTATGAGGCAACAATGAAAGTGCTTTTAGCAGCGTTTCTTCATACTGAGCTCTGAATGCAATTAGCCAGGTTATTAAAACATTTCCTTACTCATCATGGGAACCCCTTTTAAATCACCCCCGCCGGGGTGGCGCAGTGGTTACGGCGCTCGACTACTGCGCCCAAGGACGCGGGATCGAATCCCGGCCTCGGCGGCCGCTTTTCGGTGGAGGCGAAAAGCAAGGCGTCCGTGTGCTGTGCGATGTCAGTGCACGTTAAAGAACCCCAGGTGGTCGAAATTTCCGGAGTCCTCCACTACGGCGTCTCTCATAGTCTGAGTCGCTTTGGGACGTTAAACCCCACAAACCAACCTTTTAAAGCAATTACATCTTTGCTAAAATACCTGTTCAGCATGTGCACAAACACATACAGTAAAACCTCGTTAATCCAGATCGCAAGAGACCGGCTAAAATGTCCGAATTAACCGAATTCCGGATTATCGAATTTACCATGAAAACAACAAAAAAATGTGCTGGGCATGCACATACCTATATTTCATGAAAACTGCGTTAATTTTGTTTGTTTCTTCGTTGCAATTTACGTGATAATTTTTTTCAGTCTGATCAAATGGTGCACGCTGTCGCGTGATCAGACGCAAAATTCCTCCAGTACAGCGAGAGCCTCAGGGCCTCTTGCACAGTGCGACATTATGGCAGTGGTTGCTCATGACTTTCATCGTCGAAACAATTTCTGTCTGCATCTAGAACTTCCAATAATATGTCATCGGTCAGCATGCCAGCAACGGCAACATCGTCGTCGCGTTACTGGAGTGGCGGTCGCCATCGTTGTGGAGCTCAACGGCAGCGGCAACAGGCCCCAAATACAGTTGAACAGAGCAACGGGCGCTTATTTGCACGATTCATGCGCTGTCACCATCGCGCCACAAACAATCAAGACAAAGAAATCAGGCGTGCAGCCAGCGCAGTCATGGGACAGCAGTGACAGCCATGACATGCTCGCACCCTGAAGACAATGTGGCTGCTCCCTTTGAAGCGCGCGATCACCGGCGCCACCTAGTCACTGCTCACATGATCCACTGTCATCACCACATTTGTTGCCCTTCAGCTTTCCTTTTTTTTTGGCTGTTTTTCGTTTTTGCCAAGTAGTGCGTAGACCGACTCGCCTCGCGTAGGTTTCCCATTGCCCACTTGCTGTGGATGCACATCCATGCTGTATCGCACGGTCACGCAGGAAGGTCGGCAGCCCTCATCGGAGAGTTAACCAATGTGCGGGTAAATGCCTCAGAGATGATGAGCGTTTGCCGCCATTGAACTATGCACAGTCTTGCCTGAATCGCGCAGAGACCGAGTTAGCCGAATTTCAGAGTTAATGAGATCCAGATAAACGAGGTTTTACTGCATTGGCACAGGCACAACTAACAGTACCAACAGTCATCTACACAAGGGCATAACTCATGACTCGAAAGGTGTCCTGCATTGTTCATCAAGCCACCCTATCATTTTAAAAAGCACACATATATAAACCACAAAACTGTTACAGAAATCTGAACTCAAATGAAAAACAGGAAACACAACAAAGGAAAGACTTTGGTGAATGAGGGGTAAAAAACGAGTGCTTTACTTTCACCTATGACATGCAATGACCAATCTTCTTTGTGTGACTGCTTTTCATTCCCATATTCAGATTCCACATGTCCAGGAAAGCACCTTCATTATCAAGCGAAACCTGATGGGCCTTCTCATGGGCCTTCTCAAATGGAAAGAAAAAAGTCCCAGAGAACAATACCAAAACTAAAGAAATAAACCATAGCCTAAAACCAAGGGCCAATATCAGACCTATTTGAGTAAAAATCAGGAACAGTACGACAGTTCGCACGTGGGAGCCAATGGATGCTCTAGTGACCCATCCAAGCTCCAGTAATATAAATTACTTTTAAGCAATGGTCTACATTAAGTGCAGAAGGTTGCTTCCAGACTGTGCACCACAGTACTGCCTTACGCACATTACCCTTAGGCAGCACCCATATTGTAGCATTATACGTCATTCCTAAATAACCTTATTCTTATCTTGAACTTTTTAATTCAGAAACTCACAGGCAGCTTTTCATTTTGGACTAACTGACCTGCCTTGGCACAATGCAGTGAAAAGCAACAAACACTGAACTAAACACTAAAGCAGTAGAGTGATCTATCTAGAAGGCGAAAAGAAAAGAGGACAAGGTCGTGCAAAAGCGAAACAAGAGAGTAAGACAGGCTGATGGGTACACAAGCGACATTAGACATACTCGGCCTGGGAGAAGAGAACTGTCCCTCCATGAAATCGTAACGCTGACTGGGAATTGGAGAAGCATTCCGTGAAGACTTCGCCGATGTAGGCTCTAAAGGTGGGAAGGGCACAGAAAAGAGATGTGGCAAGAGTTGTGATGCACCGTTAGTTTGATGATGTAAGACAGAGAGAACATGAGAATGAAGGATGTGGACAGTCCCATCACCACGAAAACACACACACAGACAGACAGCTATAGCAGTTCATGTGATTGAATCCAGCCACATACATGCATAACATTGCAAAGCTTCAGTGCCACTGCACTGTGCACACTATATTCTACTGCATCTAACAACTATAGCAATGGGACATTACGGAAAGCAACAGAAAAACTCAAGTCTCATAGACAAGGTGTGTCACAGAATCCACACCTCAAGTCAGGTGCACCATCTGAATAAAGTTTACCAAGTACCACACCACCCGGGCAGATGCCGTTCTGTGCACCAGATGAATTTACCATGACATATATACAAGACAAAAAAAAACAGGCAAATGAAAACGGGCAAATTTCCCCAGAAATATCTTATCAGAGCGTTACGAAAAACAAACAACTTTGACTTTTGAGATATGTCGCAATCAGCCCAAGCAACCTTGCTGTTGCTGGTCAGCTCTTTCCGGCTCCTCCAACAGTTCTAACGCACGGACAACACAACAGCTCACTGTAGCCACTGTAGCCAAAAATATACTTCATGGCCATTTTCCTTCACTGAAGCTTGCAAAGGCTGCCGCCAACGGCAGGGCGATGGTCAGCAAACAGCGTTGCTGTCGGTCGCCAAAGCAGAGACTGGAGTGGTCGGGCAGTGCAGGAGTGTAGCGCTCCTTGGCTTCATACCAGAAACGAAAAACGTTATCAGAACTGCCTGCCCTACTCGTGCAACAGCAGCATGATTGCTTAACTGTGGAGCTTTCAGCAACGGCACCTCTCACGGGTGCGCCAGGCAACAAACTGTGCTGCTTTCTGCCTGCACTACTCGTCGCTAGGCCTAGTCGGTTTCGCCGGACGGCACTTTGAAACTGGTCAATACAGTACTAAACGTTGGTCTTTGGTCACTGCTTTACAAAGAAGTTCATCTCAAAATAAAATAAGCTCATTAAGACGAGTGTTTGACGACCGTCCTCAATCCGCCTAATTTGCTCTCCACAAGCGCCAACGACTGTTGCAGGCCGCCTGCAGCATTGCTCGGCGCACCGGGTCACACCGGCGCTTTGTGGTGATTGTATGCGCATCATGAGATGTGAGCAATAGCAGAATTCAGTTCACTGCAGCCAAAACTAAACTCGTGGCTATATCCATTTGCTAAAATTTGGGAATTTTCACACCACAATCACCAGTTTGCACACATATAAGCAACGCTTAAAACTGTGCACGAAAGCTATGCCTCTTTGCGATGCATACTATAAGCCCGCGAGCGTTTATGCGCCCTCCTTCATAGTCAAAGCAAATTTAGATTAAAGGGAGAGCCTCTTCCGCTATTTAATTTTTTCCAGCCCCTCATATAGCGTAGGAATTCGGGTGAAATTGTAGCGAAGCGAGCGTCTCCCGAAATCGGCGCTGCTACGAGCAACAAGTTTCCGCGGCGTGATATGCTGTTGGCCGGATGTCAGAGAACAAATTGGTGACAGCTGTTAGTGGGTGAACACGTTTCCAAATACTTCTTTGTTGGTGCAGCATGGCAGGATCACCAGCCCGATGCAAACATGTTTGCGGACGCAGTTGACCGACTGTTTCCGCAGCGTTACTCCGCCATACTGCACACAAAGCAGACAACACACCTACTCGTTGACGCCACGAGATTTTGGTCCACATGGCATTTCAATGTAATGCCTTCTGTTTCTTGACGTCAAGTAAAAACATGGCAACTACGAACCGAAACCGAAACTGCTGCTTACTAATAATACGATAATGAATTTTCGTACTGCTATTTTGTGCTTCTAAACACTGTGTTCTATGCTTACAGAATTGCTGCGCACTACTTAGAGCACAAACGTTAAACAAAAAATTGGTGTCCCTATCTCTTTAAATAGCAGGTTTCGGGTGTTATGTGGGAATGCCCAATTCCAATTTCGCCGCAAACCAATGAAGTGACGACCCCGCAGTGTCAGAAAAGCAATCTTGACAAAGAATGTAAATAAAAACCACAATAATTTGAACTTGTTAAAATTCAAATGGCATAATTCAAAAAATTTCTGCAATCCTGTAATTTCTCATGCATATTTGATCAACCAATTCAAAGCGACAGCTTGCATAAGCCCAGATAAAAAGATGTGGGATGTTATGTGGGAACATCACATTCTGATTTCGCCACAAACCAGTGAAACGATGACCCCTCGGAGCCATGAAGCAATACTGATGCTGGATATATTGTAGTGTCCTGACCCCAAAACTCCCAGCACAGAAAAACACTTTATGGTACAGCACACCTGCAGACTTTACATGCTTAACTACAATGCAGCCATAAATGCACTCAGCACTTCATCAAGGCATGGTAGGAGTGCAGGCAACTGTGCAAGCTCAGACACTGGCATCAAACATCACCTATTGGTCTCGAGATCGAGCAGTCGCCACCTAGTGGCATGGTGGCAAACCCTACTCAGCGTGGATGCGTGTTCACGTCGCGTACCAGCCAACAGTAATTTACGTGCGCGCGTGCGGCATGTACAAGTGCTTTTTGTTTGTTTCGCGGTTCCTGTGTGCTTTTGTTTACCTATCTGCCTCTTGCAAAAGAAATATGAACAGGCTATCACCCCCATGCTCAATTAAAAAAAATACTTGTCCATATCAAGTATGTCATGCTGGAAAGGACATCATCAGTTGCGGTCTACGGCGTTTGAGATTCTTTGACAAGCGGTGTCTCAAACGAAGCACTGCTGTTGTTAAGCGCCGTGTCAAAGCAAAACAGGTTGCTGCCGCCAATACAACTTAATGCACACGCTCAAAAATCGTATATTCCCGTTTCTGTTTGGAATACCACAGCTACTGAAACATGCGACCGCAGACTGCTGCGTACCAAATCCAGTTTGAACAAGCCGCTCTGCACCTGTATCCACAATAAAGTTGTCCGAGTACCCCCCCCCATTTTTTTTTGCTTTTAAACCCCTGTCACAGTGTCTCAGCGGTAGGGCGCTCGACTGCTGATTTCGAGAAAGGGGGGTTCGATGCCAGCCGTTTCGAAAGACTCTCCTCGGCTGTGGGATTTGATTGCACGGTAAACAATACCACGTGGGGAACGACACCGAAGCCCGCCCCTACGTCATCCGTCATATAGCAGATGTTGCATGGCGCGTTAAGCTCATATATGCATTTTTTTTTCTTTTCTTTTTTTCCGTTGAAGGCTTCTGCGCATCGGTAACAGTGGTAGTGAGCACATTTCGCTTTAAAGAAATGCTCGAACGTTTGAGAAGCAAATCTTCCCAGCACCTGTTACACTTATGTGTTATGTGTATATTACATAATACACATAGATCGATGTACACGTAGCCCATTAGAATAATTGGAATCACTTTTCGTCTGTGCTGTCTTTCGAGCAAAACTCGTTTCTCACAAGGGGAGTAAAATACAGTAGACTGATTTTTCGGACACGCTTGATTATTCGGACTTTTTCCCGGCCCCAGGACATACTTTATAAAGTGAATGTATTAAGCGTCACAAAATTTCAGACACTCTAGGGAGGGCTATTCGATTTTTCAGACATTCCAAGCGTCAGCCGGGACAACTGCCATAGATTTTGAGCAGTGTCGTCGCCATCTTGTTTGTTTACTTTTTCCTTCGATAGCCTCGAAATCGGTGCCGGCCTTGCGTGCTGCTCCTCAGCTAAACTGACGCTGGATCGAGGCTACATTATTTGCCTAGCAGCTTCCGCTTCCGGAACAACGTCGCTACTCGCTGCCGGAGTGTTTTATTTTTTTTTTTTAGCTTGATCGCTTCTACTGCCTGTTCCTCTGTGCGTTTGCCGTGCGTTTCACGTGCGTTGCCGAGCACAGCGAGTAGGCCTAGCCGGGGTCGTGCTGATGCGAGAACTATGTTCAGTCGCTACTGTGGCTCATATTTAATTGAATCGGCTTCAGTTCTTCAAGAAGCTGTTTCCAGATTTTATAAGGAGCTTTTTTTTTTTTTTCGTGCAACGCGGCAGCAAGAAGGCACTCAACGAAGACTATGTTGTGATCCAGTTGTTGTTGGTGGTGGTGGTGGTGTGCCTCGACAGTAGGAAAACCTACTCTGTCGATTTGCTAGGAGCACTTAGTATGCTCACCGATGCGTAGAAGTCTGTGGCACCCACAACGCTGCGCAACTGCTTCCGCCACGTGGGATTTGTGCTGAATGACGAGTCAGCTGCCTTGGACGAGGAGAGCGTCGTCGAGCAGCTGTCAGGCAGTGAGCAGCTCGACAACCTTCGCACTGCAGGTGTCTAAATTCCATCGACCGTCTCGTTTTCAGAGTTCAGACGTGGACCACGAGTTAGAACTGTGCGCTGGGCTCACATATGCAGAAATTATTCGCCAAGTGCTTCCAGAGGCTGAGAGCGGCAACGCAGAAATTATTCGCCAAGTGCTTGTGGAGTCTGAGAGCGACGACGACGACGATGACTCAACTGCAGCAGCGCAGCCAACGCAAGCTGAGCTGATGCAAGCGGTCGCAACCCTTTCGTTGGCTTACGGCGACACTATGATTCTCGCCACTCAGGCGGACCTGTTAGCACAGAAGCGGAGCGTGGTGCAGAAAAGCATTCATGACTTTTTCCAGCCTCAAGGTCAATAATAGGCAATAAATTTAGCTTTTTTGGCGCACATTTGTTCTTTCGAACAGCCCGATTTTTCGGACATTTTCGCGGTCCGTTGAGAGTTCGAAAAATCGGTCGTCGACTGTAGTTACATACAGGCTTAACCATCGATGTTTAGTTCGGGAATAAATACTTATTTATAGCTGCACAATAACATGAACTCCATATCTTTCAGGATAGTTTTATATCCGATACCCGTTTTGAAAGTAACACTAATATTTTGCTTCGCATAAGATTGAGTCACTGCTCAACGATAATTACAATGATATCAAAATTTCTTGCCAGAACATGACAGCGACCAAGCACTGTTTTTACGAAGTCTTCACATCTACTGATTCGTAGCTTGCACTTAAATGTTACAGAAAATTAATCGCTGATAGTTCTAAATTTTGTCAAATGTGTAAAAATTCGTCACGTGGCAAAATTCACTGTCAATAAAAAAAAATTACGCTAATTTACCGTTTATCAACACCACACATCAGAAATTCCTTATGCTTCCCTCGGTTTCAGGAAATTTAGGGTCATTTCACAGTGCAACATTACCAGATTATCTGCTGCAAGAAGCACCCACCTTGTTGTGAGCTCAGCAAACTCAATCCCCTCAGTGCTCTACCCGTGAACTGTCAGCTTATGTATGCAGTGAGCTAGTTTCCTTTTCAGTGTCGGCGTAGTCTCATTTTTGGGGAAGACTTGTGCCTGGTTGTCTAGCCAGAGTTGATGTCCACTCAGTCAACGGCAAACCGCCAGGTAATACGCTGCCAGTACAAGATTTAACCTTCTAATCCTCGAGTCAAGTACGATATAATGAACCAGGCTGCCTCAATTCGAACCTTGTATATTCGTGGGCTTGACACTAAATTTGCCTGTTTCACTCGTATAAGACGCGCACACTGTTGAAAAGGCCTAATAAGGGAGTAATTACTCATCAGGCAATAAGATATGTCATGTTCAGGCCCAATTATCAGGCCTGTGAGAGCCGTACAATGCAAAAAGCGTGCAAAACGATACCAGTAAATATAAAAGATTGGTAGTTGCGTGCCGTGTTTTTCTAATATCCACGTATATTTTCTTTTTTTTGCTCCATTAGCGAAATCCAGATTTTTTTCTGCAATATATTAGGACACTATAAGTAGTAAATCGCTAAGGCATTGCAGAACGCACGTTTTTATCGCCAACAAACCCGCCGTAAACTTGGAAGCTGACCTACACCGTGTGCATTTCTACGAGCGCCGCCGGCTGCCGATCCACACTATCGGAGCGACAGTGGCGCCCCATCTAGGTCGATCTCGCGGCGAATAGCAGCAACAGAGGATGTCCTGCAACATGACCACTCCTGCTCCATGACTACATACAACACCAGTCAGCGCCTTTTATTTGACAGGTGTGCCGTGGCCTAGAGGGAAATTCGATTGTTTTAAGTACTGCCTCATAAGGTCAACCTTTCCCTCAGAAAGTTGGCCACACGAAATTTAACTCACATGTCTGAGGCGTGAATGAGGTAGCTTTGGACTACCAACAAATAGTATGCGCACCCATAACTGTGTCTGTTCCTGGCACGACACATGAGGCCCATGCATCAAAAGAGCATTTAATTAGTATGCAAATCAGTTACACTGTGGGAAGTTCAAATTGCACGCTATTTTACTGGTTCGTTCATGCTGACGGCCTCTCCCTCAGAGAAGCTGTAGGTGGCGTGAGGGCACCTTCCAATAATAACCTCAGCAAAACTACATCGTCAACATATCTGCAGGAAGACATTCAGGCGGCACTTGAGAGTAGAAGACAAAGTGAAGCGCCATTTCACTTTTGAACTGTGCTGCCATGGTGATGTTTTAATAATTTACTGCATTAGCTTCGCGCACACCGCAATGCCGTCCTGTGGGAAACTACAGAACAAAGTGCAATGGTGGGATGAAGCGTAGGGTATGCACAGCACGTTCTCGCAATACAGTTTCTTGGTCTGTGTATTTTTTTTGCTGTGCTCGGTTCAGTCACAAAACCCAGTTAATTCGAACATTTCTCAAAGTCTCCGCGACTTAAACTTGTTAAACTTTTACTGTATTCAAATTCTGTTTTAAATAAAGTTGTCTGCAACATTTAAGATGGCCAACATGGTCAGCTTGTACAGATACTTGTAAGATTACCTTATTCATCATCCATGCAACTTAGGCCTAAAACATGTCCAAACATTGAAAAGTGATTATCACCATTATGATAAATACAAGATAACAGGGAACTGCACCAATGCAAAAGTGCACTTTGCATGCATAATTTGTAAATGTATTACCTATTCAAAGGTGCCTTTCCACAGCTTCAAGTTCATCACAATGCACCAAAAAGCTAGTATCCCTCCTCAAACCAGCAAACTTATGGGAACTCAGAGCAGAGCAGCTTTTCTTGATCAGTAATAAGCAGTGAATGGATGCTCCACAAGATGACCTGGGCCAGGTTCGCAAGTTCTACTGGTCATTACGGAGCAACTTGCTCCGAGTCAGAGAGCTCTATCCGGATGTGGTGAGAAAAGCGGATTAAACTGTAACATGCAGTTCCGTCAATTCCAAAATGGTCAGAGCACACAGGACCGTTTTTTATGCAGTCTAAAATGTCGGCGGTGAACCCTGGACATTTGTTTACAATTCTGACAATGACATCTGATCAAGATGTTACACTTCTAAGACCAATTATTCGGAAAGCAGTTGAAGGAGCTCAGAGACTAGCACCAGTGATCATAGTAAAATGTACGGCCCCCGAGTGATGTTCTTACTGCTCATCGTCGTCAAGCAAAAATGTAAAAACAGACGCCAGGCCTAACTTCTGGCACCAGATAAACATGAGAGCTTCCATTGTACTCCCTCAGAAGCGTATTTGCATTTCGCTGGTCAATCAGGATAGGGTTGTCCTGTGGCTGATTCAGCCACTCTGGTGCCGAATCGGAAACCCTACTCCAAAAATATTTGGACTATTTGGATTAATATTTGGATCAAATGTATACTTAGACTAACGCCCAAATTCACAAACATGCATCCACTCGGCGCTCCACCTCCACCCTCCCCAATGGAAAAAACAGCTGCTCCTCCACTCAAGGATCGATACAGATTCATGGATGTCTCTGAGTTTCCTTCGACAAGGTCTCCGAGAAAGCGTGAGTGGCATAAAGGGACAAAATGAATGGCAAAAGTTGGCCCAAAAATATCATGCTGCAGCACTGAAAATGCACATTTTGTCATGCCATGTCTTTTGAACAACCTTGCCTACCAACCTCGAAGTTCCATAGCCTAGGGAAATATGTTTTTAGGGCTACATGAACAAGGAAGCAGCGGGGAACTGCAGGAAACATTTTCAGTGTCCGACAACAGTATCCACCAGTGATGTAGAGTACACATAGAATATGACACAGACCTTCAGAAATGGTGGGAAGCCTTTTATTCAAGCTTGGTGTGGAATTTCTCTTACCTTTGCCTCCGACCCTCAAGAGGCTCTGGGAAAAGTGATAAGAGCGCATGCAATTCTATGCAGCATATTGCAATGCACACACCCAAACCAACGAATACAACTGTTCAGAAGCAAACGTTGCTTGCGGTTTCAAAGCCATACTTTTCTGCCAGCTGCGAATATCCCTTCCGTGAAACAAGAGCACTGAACAAGGGCAGAGGGGGGGGGGGGGGGGGGGGGAAGCCTCAGTTTGCAGATCGAGCCAACGTTTCAACAAGTGGACTTGTCTTTGTCTGGGCAGCGTAATCATGATGATCACAGGCTCCCCATCTCTACCCTTGTTCAGTGCTCTTTCATGCCGTGCAGCCATCTTCTTCCTCTCGTTCTACCCCGACTCCATGAGACAAGCAAACACACATGCTCCCTCTACAGCGCTGGCTATCATCTGAAGACATACTATGTACCTTGAGGCCGGTGACGGGCAAGCCATTAATGCGCGCAGTACAGGTGTTCGCACAGCTCCATTGCACCTCCGGAGCCACCCCACCTCCAGCTTCCTGTGTGCTATATGCCATTACCCACAAGTACACCGCTGTTGCCTGCAATTAGCCATCAGATGTGCTCCTCAACTCAGCAAGTGGTAGGCTGTGAAGCGTTGCTCAGGTATCAAGTGATGACTTTAAATGTACCCTCGCCATGTAAGAATTGTGCCATGGTCAGCTACAACAATGGAATTGGTGACCAAATATGGCTATCCATGCCCGGTATCCGCAGCAGGAACATCAGGCGGCTAGCCATGATCGCACTCATAAAATATTAGCATTGCCAGGAAGTCCTGAATCAAACGAATTGACGTAGTCCCTCAGCCGACACTTAGGTGCACGATTCTCCACATCCTCATTGTGTTCACTTCCGTAAAAACTATCTATGGGTAGAACGAAGCCCACACAGTGAGCGAACAATGCGACGTCAGCCATGTTTACCAGCAGAGTGCGGGTTGAGGAGCCCCCAAGGTAACGTTGATGCGACCATGAGGTTCTTGAGGAAATTCTTGCATTTTTCCTCCACTCGAGAAAACATTCGTGTGGCGGCGAGTTTCTAAAATACAAAACAGGACTCAAAGGTTGCCTGGAGAATTTCATTTCAAGGTGTGTTTACGACTTTAGCTGTAAGTGTTGGAAAAGAGCTCAGCCAAGTGGGAAGTTTCAGTAAAGTCACTGCAAATCACACTCAGTAAAATCCCCACGTTCCACTCATTCAACATGCAGTCTCAACACCACAGCTTTGGGAAAGTAAAACAGGTGCAAATAAAAAATAAGGATTCTGAGCTAGTCAAAGAGCTGGTCAAATCTTGATGGAGTAACAAACATTGCGTGAAAACAGCACTAGGTAAAGCCTCACCAGATGCAGTAGGTGTCACCAGAGGACTTGACCCAGGCTGCTGATAACCTTGGTTTATTCTGCTGCTTGATGCCACACCTGCACCAAATGCATTAACCTAGTTTAGCTGCCATTTAACAGAGCTGTCATCTCCACAGTGTAACAGGATACCTTTGCCTGTACGCACACACAGCAAAACATTGTTAATACGTCCATGGCAATGTGGCCAAACTTTTTTTTCCTGAAAGCCTCATACAAGAAGTACATTTGAGCAGCACAAAGAACCCAAACACAAGAAATAAGAGGAACAGAAAGAGCAGCTTACGCAAAGACTGCCTTCTGCAATAAACCCACCTGGTACTAGTAGTCACTCTTTCTCTCCCCCTTATTTCCCGTGTTTGTGTCCTTTGCTCAGTTCAAATGTACAGCATAAAACAACTAGCTCCACCGCAAATGCTTCTACACTCCAGAAAAAAGGGCGAAAAGCCCAATGCCAGACAAGGGCCTTCGTCCCCTTAATAGGCAATGCATTCAAAGGTCGCAGAGAAATACAAAACCAGAGTAATACTTCTGTCACACAACTAAGCAAGAACTCTTTCACCTAAGCGGTCTTTTACCAAGTTGAAAGACTTGTATTCAAAAAGAGTTGCATAGAAGACACATGGCACTGGCGATCTCTTTTTAGCGTTTGCTTCCGAGGACGCTATCGAAAGCTTAGCGCTAGATCTTGAAACAAAGCCACTAAGAATAAACCGACGTATCGCAACATACAAATCAAATATAAGCATTATTACACAATGTTTATAGTAAATTTATGGCGTCCGCGTCTCAAAAGCCCGGGAAACGACAGGCCTTACCTCCTGAAACGAAGGAGCGCATAATCAAGGACGTGGAAAGTGGTGTGACGAAAGCTATGGTTGGCAGGAAGTAAGGTGTCGCTGACACAACAGTTTTCGCAATCCATAGAGAACCGTGAAAACATACAGAAGCAGCTAGAAAAAGACTGCGCGTCTCTCGCAAGAAAAAGGATTCGTACCCTTAAGTATGAAGACGTTGATGAGGCCTTGTTTAGATGGTTCCGCAAAGTGCGAGCACAGAACGTCCCAGTAAGTGACCCGATGCTCCAAACAAAGGCTAGGAACTTCGTGCGCCTGTTTGGACATGACTGCTTCAATCCACTGAATGGATGGATTCAGCGATTTAAAGATCGCCATGGGATTAGCTGCAGGGTGATTTCGGGCAAAAGTGGAGAGGTCAACGGCGCCTGCATTCAAGCGTGGTTTGACGTTAATCTTGAGACACTACTCTCAGTGCACACGTAAAAAGACGTGTACAATGCCGATGAGGCTGGTGTGTGCTACAACATGCTTCCCAACCAAACCCTCGCATTGAAAGGTGGCCCTTGCTCCGGCTGCAAGGTGTCAAAGGAGTATGTCACTTTTTTGTTTTGTGTGAACATGGACGTATCCGACAAGCAGTGCTTGCTTGTGATAGAAAAATCGAAGAGGCCCAGACGTTTCAAAAAGAGAGAACACCTTCCGATGACATACGAGGCGAATTCGAAGGCCTGGATGACCCGAGAATTGTTTGGCAAATCACTGAAGAAGTTCAACGACAACATGGTCGCAGCAAAACGAAGAGTCGTTTTGATTCTTGACAACTGCACTGCTCACAATGTTCAATCAAAACTGAGTGCAGTGAGAGTAAAGTTTCTGCCGGCAAACACCACTGCGAAGTGGCAGCCTCTTGATCAAGGCGTGACTGCTACGATGAAAGCCCTGTACAAGAAACGCATGAGTGAGCGAGTGGTTTTAAATATGCAACGACAGGAAGCTGTTAAAGTTGATGTGCACGGAGTCATGATGTACATGGAGTCATTGACATGATAGCAGCGTCTTGGTGGCAAGTGAAACCCACAACAATGAAGGGGTGCTTTGAGAAGGCCGGGTTCGTGCATAATGCCGGAACTTTGGATGCCGGAGCTTCGGACGCTGGAGATCGGAGCTGCGATGCCGGCGACGAGATCATCAATGCGAACGAAATGTGGTCCAATCTTGTGGAAAATCCCTTTATGAATGCATCCAACAAGGTCAAAAGCTACGCCCACGAGGATGAAAACGTGTCCGACATCATTGAGGAGGCAAACCCCAACGAGGCAATCGTTGCGGCAGTGCGTTGTGCTGCAGGGAGCGCACCGGATGAGTCGGACGATGAGTCGGATGATGAGGATGAGGGCACGCCAGAAGTCTCGTGCAAGGACGCAATAGAATGTCAAAGCCTACTGCACGAGGAACGACTTCAGCGATGAGGTGTTGAAGTGTCTCAGCTCGGTGGAAAACGAGCTACAGTCGAACCCGGTTATATCGAACCCGGATATATCGAATTTCGGTTATATCGAACTCACGGAATATCCCCTTGAAAATCCCATGTAAAAGTATAGGAAAGCCGCGTCATATATCGAACTCAATTTCACTGGTCGTTCGATATATCGAACTCCGCACCACGCACTGGGGAGTGTGCCTTCCCCAAAGACTATTGCATCCCCCTTGGCCGTTCGCCGCGTGACGTTTTCAAGCCACGCGCGGAAGGAATGAGAGGGGACAGTTCGGCGACGGCTGGTCTGGGCAGCGCCATGCTCATTCCCCAAAGGCGCGCGCATCTGCAGTTATCATTTCCCGCGCGCCAGCACATGACGTTTGCAGGCCATGTGCGTGGGTGTGCCCATTCTTTTGCCGAGCTATCTCTCTCCTTCAGCATGCGCTACGCATGCGCTACGCATGCGCCAAGCCAGCTCAGCCCGTTTTCAGACGTTGGACGCTTTCTCCAGCGTGTGTAGTGAACCCTCTGCGCGCGGCGGCTGACAGCACCTGCGGACGTCAAGAAGCGGCAGATCTCTCTCTCTCTCTTTTTTTTTTTTGTGAGTCATTCATTCTTATTGTTGTGCTGTACGCAGCGCGTAGCGTAAGATATGGCGGCTGCGGACGTTAAGAAGCAACAGGGGTTTTTTTTTCTTTCTTTTTTTCTTTTTTTGGTGGGAGTCGTTTATCCTTGCATGTATGAATCAACGAAAGCACGCGGTCAGCTGCTGCGATCATGACGCCCGCCCCAAGCGCGGCGCGATAAATCGAAACAGGCATGTGCAATCAAGCCATCGCGGGCACTGCCAAGTTCGCTCCCTGCCACAGGAGCTATCAAAAGATAAAAGATAAACACGCCGCAACGTTATCGCTGTGCAGCATCTTGGCACGCTGCCAAGAAATGAGCTGTGGATGAGACGACCGAAACGGAGTGACGCGCGCCATCGACATGCAAGCGAAAAACGCTCGCGATTTCTGCTGCGCAATTTCTGGCGACACAGAAACCTTGTTTTGAGCTGCCGCGGTGGCTTGAGTGGCGAGAGGGACGCAGTTCGAACAAGTTTGAAATCTTTCACTCTGTCGGTGCCGCTCGCCGCTGAGATCGCTCAATCGCTTGCATGTAAGCGAGCGCTTTATTTTTTTTTTTAATTCTCGGGTGCAAAAGTGGAGGGTGGGTTCAATATGCGAGTGGGTTGATTACGCGACAAATTTGGTATCGTTTTTTCGCATAGTAAGTGCCGTCACAAGCCAATTTCTGTATATCGAATTATCGATATATCGAACTATTTCGCGATCCCCTTCGAGTTAGATATATCCGGGTTCGACTGTAATTCGCAACGCCGTGAAGAGGCAGCAGCAGGCAAAAATTACAACTTTTTTTTCCCAGCTGCTTATGATATGCCCCAAAAAGCGATGCTTTAGCATACCCTGTGCATCGGGATGGCGGAGGTTTGTGCGACTGCCTTCGCGGAACTGGGCATGTGCTGATAACAAGCGCATACGCAATTGCGTGGCGGCTGTCGCTTTGATTTCAGCGATCGTGCTGCACGCGGAATGCTAATACTTATGATATAAGTGGCCAGAAGACTTGCATGTATTGTATTTTGTTCAGTGATTAAAAGAACGTTTTTGAAAGGGAAGCTATCCATCTGGCGTGTGTTGCGACCTGAAAAAAAAAATGTTTTGGTTACAGTGCGGTACCGCTTATAGCGTGGATTTTCGCGGACCCCGCGACGTTATAAGCGGTCTGCACTGTATAGCAATCATAATAAAAAATAAATCGCTATGCTCGTTCCCTGAAACCAAGCCGATGCTGTGGGTGCGTCATGGCCAGAAACAACAGACAGCGAAAGGGTTAAACTCTGTCGTGTGTCTGCGGATTAAACTTTTTGGGGAGGCCTTTTTATTCAATTGCCTTTAGAATGCCTGTGTGACAGAGGCATAGCAAATGTAAAAACACATGTTGGCATTAACAACAAAAGTAGATCCATAGGCAGAAAAGAGTGTGTGCTGAAGTAATACAAGAAAACCTGGCATTAGAAAACTGGACACACAAAGAAGATTTTAAAAAAAAAGGCCTACGAGGATACTGCACCCCAAAAGTAATACCACATTAACATAGCAAGTAAATTAAAAACCACTGGCCGACAAACAGAGGTTACAGGCTGTAGCAGAACAACATGGGCAACAACAACACGAATGGATGAAAACAAAAATAAGCTCCTTAGTAACACAACACATGCCTACTTCTTAGGTACCATACACGAAATACATATCAGTCACCTCTCGCTCATATGTTTGTCGATTTTTAGGCAAATACATAAAGAGTTGGATGTTACTATCTTCATTTAAAAGAAGCAACCATCTGGTGTCTAATGAAACCACTGAAGCCATAACTTGCTCTATTTTTTAATGCTTTTACAGTGAAAGCTCGTTAATTCGAACCTCGATAATTCTAATTTCCGGACAATTCGAACTACACTACTTGGTCCGGCCAAGCTCCATAGAGATCTGTGAATAAAAAAGCTAATTAATTCGAACGCGAGTCGGTTCCACTACGGATAATTCGAACTATGCGCAGCCGCGTCTGGGCGGCTTGGCCCTGGTAGAATTAGTATGGTAGCGTAACTCCCATAGAAGCCTGCGTGTCGACTCTGAGCGAGGCTTTAGTTTCCCGGCGCCCCCTGCGAACTGCGAGGCAAAACAAACACGTGACGTTGCTTGTGACGTCACAGTGACGTTCTTTTGGCGGGGAATTCGATTGTCTTTTTACTTATGAACGAAAAACAAGGCCAACAACGACGGACGCAGAACGATGCTCGGATAAGGCAGAAAAATGGACACCACAACTGTTCAGCCAATTTTACTTGACATGGATTTCTACCGTCAAGTTTTAAGTTAACTGAAATGTTACGGCATCTTTAACCACCTTATCATAACATCATTCTGCCTCTGTCGTCATTAGCCTAGTCTTTCGTCGCGCGTCATGTAAACGCATTCTGGGGCTTATTTCTTCGGGCACGTTTGTGAACAAGGGCCTTCAAGTGAATTCGGCAAGCACATGGATAGAATCAGATGGCTTGAGGGATTTCACTAAGGGCATAAATGAGTGAAGCTGTGCTGCATAGAAAGCCAGGCTTTATTAATTCACGATTACTTACATAGATGCTTCACAACAATGCAAATCTTTAAGTGTAGGAAAGTGACCACCGCTCATTCGTCACGGTCTTCATGAAATCCTCGTGATAACAAAATGACCTGAGCGTAGGTCTCCAAACGAGACTCGGTGAGATTATAAAAGGGTAAAAGATCTTGCTAATAAACAGAGTACATATCAGTGTCAAAGAACAAAAAACAAATAAACGGAATAACTAACGCAAGTGCTAGAAAACAAACGGAATAACTAACGCTAGTGCTAGAACACCAACCTGTAAGAGCTTAGGTAAGCAATTCAAATTGGGATTGCTAGTATTTAGAAGTTAATGCGTCTGACAAGTGAAAATATCTACGATATAGCTTCGCTCCAATAAATCTCGCCCTGTTCACAATTCCATTATATTACTCGCGCTTCATTTGCCACTGAGAGGAGTCAATGTGAGGCTACAAATTTACAACTTAAGCATTTAACATGTTCATGAGAAAGATCCCATTGACAATAGGAACACCCCTGTGATAACAGCACATTCAGCGAACGTTGGTGCGGTAATACGACGCAGTAAGCAAAACGCGCAGCAAAGGGAGCGGAACGGAAGGCTTTGCGCAATGCGACATGCGTCTTGGGGGCAATAAAATCTCACCTTCACCGTTCAATTAAAACATGCAGCGATACGCCGCCCATGCAGACGTGTATTCGTAAAACAAGCCACCACTTTTGCGACGTGCCTGGGAGGCCGAGCTGGCCGAGCAGAGCCGCCGAGCTGTGACGCAGCATTGTCCCATCGTCCGCAAATGCGCACATGCAACGGCAATCAGCTTCTCATCGAGCACACACAGTCTTCGCCTTGCTGTAAAGCTCTACCACAACCAGCAGAATGAACTACTGCCTGTTTGGTACAGATAACCCACTCTGTACAAAGCACGCAACAATGAACGTTGAACCGGGGCCGATGACGCACCCATTCCGCGGATAAAAAAAGCTTTGGTCTGAGCCATATCTGAGCCTTGGACAACTACGCAGTGGACACTAATACTAATTGGCCGAGAGAAGCCGTTAGAAACAAGTTAAAATATTATTATAAATGTGACACGTTTTTTCTTACGCAAGAAACAAAAACTACATTCATTCCTGAGCGCGAATATTATGTTCACTTTCTAGTTCTTTGGAGTTCTGGCAGATCTTATTTTCTGTGCTTTAGTAATTTGCCTCACAGTTCGCAGGAGCCCTCATCATCGAGTTGATGTCGCTGGCAATTGGCAGCTGCACGCGTTTTCTTCCAAGTTGCGCGACCATTTAATAGACCTTGGCTTGGCGCTCATCACGCGGCAAAAAAAAAAAAAGAAGTAAAGAAACACCTCCGCGATCGGAAGGCATAATTAGAGGCTGTGCACGTCCAAAACGGGGACAGAAGATGGAACCAGGTAAAACCATGGACGAGTGGGTAAAACTTAAATGGCGCCATGACCGGCGCGGCGGCGGGTGGCGTTGGAGGAAGGGGACGGCAGCCGCGGCAAGTTCAATGCATGGCCACGCGGCGGCGGCTGCTTGCTCTCTTCAGCGCAACCTCCATAGCTTAGCTCGCAACTAAATACTCGTTAATTCCAGCCCTGTTAATTTGGAAATAGAGAAGTACTGTCGGCATGGTCCCAGCCAACGCCCATAAAAGGCTATGATCTCGGATGGGCACCATGGGTTAAACTTTTTTCTTTCTTTTTGCGATAGCCATCCATCCTTCCCCCCACCAGTGTCAATGGAAGCATGGGAGTCAGCCGCGATCATGACGCCGGGTGCTCACTGTTCGCTCCGATGCTGATTGGAATGGCAGTAGACGGCGCCTGCCCCAGTCGCTCATAGCATGATAAAGCGAACCTACTGAAAAGGAGGCTTGCACAACCGGGCAAGCGCTGCCACTTTGCCAAGTTTGCTTCCCTTCCCACTGTGGGAGCTAAAGTCAAAAGATAAACACGCGGTTATCGCTGTGCAGCACCTTGGCGCACTGCCAAGAAATGTGTTGTGGACAGTGACTGACCACACAAAACAGAGGGAGGCGCTAACGACTGACGCCTTTATTTTTTATTTTTTTTCAGATTCATTCGCACAAATCCGGGCTGAGTGGGTTCATTATGCGAGCGAGTTCGTTACTCGACTAAATACGGTACATTTACCGCAATACAAATGGTCCTGGTCAGTTTTTTCGAGGCCATTCGATAATTCGAACACCGGATAAATCGAACTTTTTCCCCGGTCCCATGAAGTTTGAATTAACGAGCTTTTACTGTATAGCAATGTGCAAGGCACCTAACTTTCAACAGCAGAAAATTTTAAATTCCATGAATTGAAAACAAATAACCTTTAATATTCAGTAAGGGGCCTCAAATGATGCTCAGTATATAAAATATCTTACAATTTCTTTTTTTCTGAGCTTTCCAATGTGGCTAAAGCAATAATCACCACCACGCTTGAAAGCTGCAAAGAGACGCCAGCTTTTCACTGACTTTCGGACATAATGTTGCGGTATGTACGTACAAAGAAGGAGGCTGTGGACATGGAAAAAAGGCAGTGTGGGTTATTGAGACAATGACAGAGGAATAGGGAAAGCAAAAAAGGGCAAATGGGGCTCAGGACTGAACAGTTCAATACACAAAGTAGCAGCAGCTGCTGCTGCATCAGAGGCTGCGCGCATTAAAGTACCAAAGGTTTGGCCTCATTAAATTGTAGCATGTCCATCAGAACATGTCTTTTGAATAAGGTTGAAGCATCCACTGCTTGCATCTGCATTTTTGGGAGAGGGGAGGGGTGGCTTGGATGCAGTTGCCCTGAGCAGTTTTTGAGGTAGTATATCAAAGCCCTTCTAAAATTCTCGCTAGCTCCGAAACTCCCTCATCAACTTATACCGTATTTACTCGCAAAATGCTCACACCCCACATTGGGCGTCAAAAATTAGAATTTTTTTTTTCCTCACATAATCATCGCACCACCAGTATTACCACCACGAGAGTAGTCTGCTAGTTCGTTGCGGCGAGAATTTCGTATTCTCGAGATTTCGCTATCGCGGGTTTCGACTGTAGTAGTAAGCGTCATCTTTGGAGCACTACTGAACCTAGCTGGCCTCGTTGTGTGTGCGCGCTACCAGGCGGCAATAGTGTGCACGGGTAGATCAATACCATAGGCTACGCGCGTCATTTTTTTTTAATTTTTTTACCTCCATGATGCTCGTAGTCGTCGCCATTTGGAGAGATGTTTCCGCGTCTGTCACTGTTCCTTAGTTCCGTCCGTATTACTTGCTTTGTTCCAGCGTCTACCGTGTTCTTGGTGCCGCATCGCGATGGGGCGGCATGCAAGCTATACAGCTGCTTTTAAGCTGAAAACTTTCGAGTACGCGCATAGAAACCGTGTTGCCAGCAGGCACTTCGGCATAGAGTTCGGCGTAGTACGTAACTGGAGACAGCGACTGCAGTGTCGACGCGAACTCGGATCAAGTCTCTGATCAAGAGTGGAACTGTATGGTCTGCTGTGGATATTATACCACGACATGCGGGGAGTGATGATGAGGCTACGTGCGGCAAATAAAGCGCTTGAAAAATTTGTGCTTTTGGTGACCATGTACTTTTATAACAAAGGCAAGTTCTGCTTGAAAGTAATGTTTTGGTTATATTTACAATAGCTGGCCTAAGAATCCCGATTCACACCTATTTAAATTTGCTTTGAGCACTCCAAAACATTTGCTCGAAAATTTTCCCCGTATAATTATCGCACCCCCCAACTTTGCATCAATTTTCCGCGAAAAAAAAAAAGCGAGCATTATGCGAGTAAATATGGTATTCATGCAAATAAAGTAAATTAGCTATTTTTCCATCATACAGCATTTCCTACTGGTGCCCATAACAGTAAGAGCATAAGAAAAAGATGTGGCTACTAAAAAACAATTCTGCAAAAAATGCTTAAATCTGCAATCACTAAGGAGGAGGTCGTCAGCTATGTGTTGAAGGTTATATATAAATATGTTGCGGGGCCTCTGCAGGTTGAGGAAAACGAAGTTTATTATGAACTGAATAATCCATTTCAAGTAACAGCCAAAAGTGTAACTAAAATTAATATCCTCACAATGTTCCAACACAGATGTGCACTTTCCGAGTAACGAACCAACAAGGTTCTTCTAAACTGCTAGTCCCTGCCTAGTGTGTTCTACCCAGTCTAGCCCTAAGACATCCTCTCTCTATGTGGCTTAAGGAGTGCCTCCAGAAGCAGATCTGTAGCTACAAATGCCGTAGAATCAGTAAGGCATGAAGAATGAGGGGCAAAATTTTAGCACTTGCAGTTTCCTTCAATTCAAATCAATCTCTTCATTTTCCTCACTTACACCACTGTGAAAATACCGTTGACTAAGACAGTGTCAGGTTACTAATGCTGATGGTAAGCATGGTCCAGGATTATTTATAAGGTGGACTGCACCTGGCTGATTACTCATTTCTTCTCAGTGATATTCATGGCAATATACTATCTACCTGATGTGTCAACTCTACAGCTGCCCACCTCAAGGAGTGATCCAGAGCCTTTTTGACGTAATGCCTACAGATTTATGTGCACATGTTATGGTGCCAACACTGACTGGCCCCCGTCACCAGAGAGTGATAAGAGGAGCTGCCCACCTGCAGGGCTCGAAGAAGGCACTAGCTGTTGGTGTGAGGAGGCCTTGGACGAGGGTCCATTGGTGTACCCACCACCCAGGTGTGTCCAGCTACCATTCACCGTGGGACCATTCGGCTTGGACTGTGCTGGTGGTGGCTGGGCCATACCCCCCGAAGATGGAGCATGAAGCAGGTGGGCTTCCTTGACTATGTGGTGGGCACTGTCCCCGTAAGGCACCGCATGGGAACTCAAGCCCTCTGCAACCCCAGCCGAGGTTGGGCCTGGTCGGCCATACGGAATTGCCCCTCCATAGGGCACGCCTTGACCCCCTGGCACTGCCATTCCCTGAAAATCACAAGAGCAGCCTGAAGGCATGCACACCACCTACTTCCATTGGAGCATCACTAGCGAAATTCAGCTGTCCCATATGAATACACCTATCGGGGCTTCATTCCCGAGCAGTGAATGTTTCTACTCTCTCTTTCTTGAACTCAAACAATGGACTAGTAACCCAAGTATGTGAGGTTACGTCCCAAAGTTGCACAGGAGCAACAAGGAGTGTCACAGTGCAGGCCTTGACATTAATTTTGGTCACCTGAAGTTTCCCAATATGCACTCATGTTACACAACACACAGGCATGTTTGCATTTTGGTCCCATAGTCAGAAAAATTTCCACTTCTTGAAAATGCACTCGGGAAAATATAATTGCACCTTTTACAATAGTGAGAGCAGTCCTGCCACTGCCGCCATTGAAGGTCTTTACTGACTAGCAAACAAAATGACTGTGCCAAGGAGTGCTCTTTCATGCGACCTTCTTCCTTTCCACAAAAAGCTAGGGTCACAATCGCAGCTTGTATCACAACCTCAAGCTAAAGCAAATGCACACACAAATATCTACACAAAGCCAATGTCACCTATAAAATCATTTACCAGTCAGCAGCAGCGAATAGCAAAAGAAGTATGCATGTTCATGCCCGCATCACTCTTTAATTTGCCTCAAAAAGATGATCCATCCCACTAAGGTGCTATAATTGAGAACCTTAATTTCAGAAAATGCAATAACATCAAGTTCAGTGGAACATAACTTTTTCAAGTCCACACTTCATAGCAGTAAAGCAAATGAAACGAGTCTTACTCAAAACCACTAAGGAAAGCTAAAAGGCAATAAAGCATACCTAGAACAGCTTTACTGTTGTCATTGAGATGGTTTAGTGCAATGCCCCAGATGTTTTGCAGCTAGCTCACACAGTCATCCGATTAAAGACGATATGCTTCACTACAAGTGCAATGCACGGCTTCCACAACTGCCACACCATACTGTTTTTCGCAGCACTGATTCAGTATGGCAAGTTGCACTAAGTAAACTGTATTCAAATTGCAACGTAAAAGAAACCTTGCAGATATTTTTGGAGAGATCTGCCATTGCAAAAAACTGAACACTGGAAACATCTGTAAAAACAACATTTTGTTCCTACAGCATACCTTTCTGCCTAATTCGAAGTTTTAAAAAAATGTATGAAGAGCTCTAAAGACTATTTTTGTGAGATAGATGCAAGTGTAGATAGAAATAGTCTGACTAGTACAGCAGCATGATGGTTGAAGTTGCATTAACGTTGCTACAAAATCAGGAGCCAGAGGCATAAGCTCACACGAAGTGCAGCATGCACATAGAGCTGTTGTTACGTCTACACGTAGGACACACTGGTTTTATAGCTGAAAGCATTCAACATAAGCCCTATCAAAAAGCAGAGGCAAATTGTAGTTAAGGGAAAATGACCAATATGAGGTAACAGTGCAAGAGTTCATTAAAACAGCCAAGAGAAATGTGAAGAAATAAAAAGCTTCAGTCAAGAAAACGAATGCATCTCATTGAACAAGTCAGGAGGCATGCAACGAAATGTCATCTGTGCTGTCTATGCACTACAATCCAGTGCCATGGAAGTGTCTTTTGCCAGAAAGATGCTTCCAGACAACTATAAACACTCGCCTGTATCAACTCCTTTTTAGCTGCACCAATTTGCCTACAATCTACGACATCAAAGTAAGATTATATACAACATTTAAAATAAAACTGAGCACAAGGTGCAGTACATGGACCTATAGATTTCACCTGTTTGTAAAATATTCTGCAGCATGAATCAGCAGGCACAGAATAATGAGAAGGCAACCAAAAACTTCACATATCTCCTTCAGGCAAAGATTAGGCTCCAATGCAGGAAAAATTTATAAATTGAAGATTTTTCTAAGAACATCCTAGTATTGCACACAAAAATATCCAAACTCCCCCCCTGCTGATTATTACAATAATTCTTTCAGGTCCTGGTATGTATACTCATACCATGACTCCACACTATATTCAAGGTGCCAATTATACTTCTTCTGACTCATTCCTGTCAAAAATTGTGGCAAAATAAGTTACGTAAACTAGTCAAAATACCTTAGGCACCTTTAAACAATTCATGATTACCAAAAAAAAAATAATAATAATAATCATTGGCACTCCAATATCAAAAATAGTATACAATGCTGACTCATTCAACAAAACAGATTCTTATGCTTATTTCCTATGCTGACTCAACATCTTTCTATGCAAGACTGAATACTGTTCAGACATCAGCCCACATCTTACGTCCACATTTCTGCAAAAACAAATAATGGGGTATTAGAATTCCCTGGTGGCCCCCCATGCATCAAACATGGTATGTAACACACACTCTTACACAAAACGACTTCTTAATCATCCCCCCAATGGAAATTAAAAAATATGATAAAGCCCCAAAGGCATCCAAGTCCCCAAATAAATCTTGCAAGACAAAGGTTACTACATTGTATGTTATATGGAACTTAATGCCCGAAAGCAACATCAGCTATAAGGGACGCTATACTGACAGGCTGCGATAATTTTGGCTGCCTGGGGTTCTTTAACGTGACTGACATCACATAATACACAGGTGCCTTATGTTTCACTTTCACTAAACCCCGGCCAGGATCGAAAAAACATCCTCTAGTTCAGCAGTCGAGCGATAATCACTGAGCCACCGCAGTGAAGAAAAATTAATGTCCTTAAATTTTTTATATCTGAAGGCAACTGGGTATGAAATGACCCTAGACTGCTGTGGATGATTCTCGTAGGTGCCAAAAAATGGCGGTGCTGCGCCACCTTAAAACCTCATCTAATGAGCATGTAAGTGTCACACTGTTCATTGAGTTGACGTGACTGGCTGCATCGAATGCTTTTGAGGGTTACTCGTCACTGGGCTTGTGGCTGAGGCAGTTTGGATGAAAGCAAAGGCTGCTTTTTGGTACAGTAAACACTTTATACACACTGATTAATAAAAATTTTAAGTACTGCACTGTGACATTTTTTTTTTTTTTTTTGCCCCTGCTACGAAATCAAATAAGCTATCAATTTATCACATCATATCACACATAAAGGGTAAGCTAACAAATTTAAACAAAGTGCGTTGGCCTGTCAAACATGCAGAAGAATGGAAACTTTGGTGTGCTAATTTTGCCAGGCACCATGCAAGACTGGATCCTTGTTCATTTGTTGAAGTAACCTGTGCAAACTGCATGGCACAAAGTCTACTGTGTTCTTCACTAATCTTTGAGGAGTTTATGCAGTGGTGCGTAATAGCATTACACACAGCTGGTCACATCAACTTAATGAACAAGCATCTCTTCTCGCAAGGTGGCGACAAACTTAGCCCGATAAAGTCTCCATTCCTCTGCATACTTGACAGACGAGTCTGCTTCATGTATTGGTCTGATCAAACAGTCTCACAACCACTGGAATTGATAAATTTAGAGCCCAAGATTGCCTGCGACTTAAATTATTTGGTGGCGGCGTGGCACCATCATTTTCTTCTCAACTCTGGGCTTCTCTGAACTGTGGGGATAAACATCCCGTAGTGACACATGGGCTATGAGGGACGTTGCACTGCAGGGCTCCAGGTTAAGTTAAACCACCTGTTTTTTGTTTTTAATGTCCACTGACCCAGGCACAGGCACCCTTTTACATTTCACCTCTACAACCTGGGTTCTACACCTCCATAGCCGAACAACCTAACCGCTGCAACTCAGGGCTTTAGACAGGGTACCTGAGACACAGCCACTAACAGCAACACCATTACTTGCTGTTCACTAAGATTTAACACACAATAAGCATTCAAAATCTGGAGTATTCTTCAAACATATAAGCGTCTTTCTGCCTAAAGTGGACATCTAATACCAATGAAGAGCAACAGAAAACTACTGGCATATTCTCAAACTGAAACCAGATCCAATGGTGGCAGCAAGCTATGATAAAACTTGGTCACTATGCTGGTAATAGGGCTAGATTGCCTGAAGTCATAAAGGAAGGAATGAACTAGCTTTCCTTCCTCCATGCCTGGAGTGGATATGCTACATTTCATGAAAAGGACTAAGCACAGTACAGAGGGCTATGGCTGTTCAAAGAAACTTTAGGCATATTGTTTTCATTCTTGCAAAACCACCATTTTTTGCACAGTTCTGATTTTTCAACATTTTTTTTTTTATATATATATATTTTAGAAACACTGACAATGGCAGTGCTGCTACGAGGAAAATATGGTTCTTTGTATCTGCGATATATATCAGCAGTCGTATATTGCTAGCATTTCTTTACAAAATCTTCAATGCATTAAACTGTAGTTTTAAGAAAACCTATGCATATCAATTAATGTCATACTCGTTTTCCCGTAGGCAATGGACCGTTAGTCATGTCTCCAATTCAAGGGTTTGCAGATGCCTCCTGTCTAGAAGAAAGCAATGCTCTGATAAAAATTTGTTTCAAATTATTCCCATATGTTTCTCAGCACCACTGCCAGGTATATGTTTATACTGGCCGGCAGCTTTCAATTTTAACAAAGAAAATATAGTGGATATAATTCAGTTGACTGATCTCTTAATTGGCCAACAAGATCAACTCTAGAAAGTACCAAAGCTGTGTGGCAATACACACACATTTGACTGCACATGACAGTCACTGCTCTTCTCTATGAACACTGTCACAACCAATTGCTCCAGACAAATAGAAAGAAATACAAGTGCCAGTAGCAGCAAACATAGATAATGGGCACAAGTAAGCAACAGTAAAAGCCTTCACCTGAATACAAACCCAAGGATATCCAGGTCCACAATAATAGCCTCCGAACAGAGCTAAGTGTTCACTGCATTATGTGCACTACTGCTGTTAACTTCCTTTACAACAAAAAATATGTATAAACTTAAAATCGCCATTGCAAAGTTATGTTAGCTTATTTCTAGAACAAATCAAACATGCTTCCAGCATGCGAGACCATTTTTGCAAGCCCCTGCAATAGTAAATCACTGAGCTCTAGGCGTAATGAACACAGCAGGCATTAATGCGCTCAATAATATGAACCACAATAAACTTCAATGACAGAGAATATCTCAAATATTATAAGCACATATTTGAAATGACAGTCCACATCAAAAGCTGCTAAAAGTAAAATATTTGCAACTTCGCCATCAAGAAAGGGTGTTTTGTGAATTTGGAGACAGGTATGGTGTGTAGTCCTTGCAATTAGAGGAACACGGGGGTAAAAAAAAAAGATCTGCAAAATTAAACTTTGCTGGCGAACAAATGAGACAGAGACAGAGACAAAAAACTGCATCACCCACCACTGATGCTTCCGACAAAATGATATCTACACTTATCTAAAGTTAAAAGGAAAAGGCTGCTTTGTCACTGGAAAGCTAAAACTGCACATGACGAAAACGGTACCATTTGCAAACGATGAATGTAGAAAAATACCAACTGCCACTATGACGCATTACTTAAAAAAAAGCCAGATGTTAATGCCGTGCAAGGAAAACAAAGGCTCCCAAGGTTTCCTCGAGAGACAGGCATAGACACGGAACCCTATCGGTACAATGAACCAGCAGCAAGCAGCCCTTCTACATTTGCTGCATAATGATTGACAGCTAAGGTACAGAAAGTAATCAACTTGAAAGCTCCTGGCATGTAAAAGTGTGCCGCGCGCGCACAAGGTCACTGACTGCACATCACAGATGGAGAAGAGGAGGAAGAGATGTTCAGCGGGGAAAAAGTGCAATGAGCTTGCCACAGACACAAACAGGCATGACAACAGAGCTCTTAAGGCTAACTGCTCAAGCATATCGCTACAAATTCAAGGCTACGATAACGCATTAGCCATTTTTCTCTCCAGCTTTCCTGCTCCGCCTTCCCACTGCATCACAGCCTGCTCGTGCCATAATCCCGTTTCCCGGGATGTAAATTGCACTCTCAATTAAATATACACAATTAAATCATTATCTAGCACCTTCATCGCACTGTTATCCCGACAAAAGCAAGCATTACTACGTCGCGCACCGATGATGCGGCAGTGCTTACACGTCGATGCCACGAAGACGCTGGTTTCGAATGTCACACAGTAAAAATATTTTGAAACGCCTTTAGTCTACAAACAACCAACACAATGAAGGTGTGTTTATCTGTGCCAACTCTTCCATCGAAAATGCGATTAAGCCTTCTTTCCTTTTTTTTTTTTAACTCGCTGCAAAGCTGCTCATTCGATCGCAGGTCAGGCAGATGAGGATCATTTAAAAACACGGAAAAGACGATCTGCCCGAATACTCTGCAGAACATCAGGTAGCGAGAAGTGTCTCAGTACTTACTTAACAATGCTTACAGCGCACCTCGAGGGCTTCGTCTTTTACTTCTATAAAACACTCATACTTCCCGTGGTAAAGAGACAGCAGGCTGACGTTACGTTCTGTGCACCGGAAATGCCATGCTACGCATGCGCCCTCAAAACAACGTGGCATTCAACCCAGAATGCACTGGAAAAAGGAAGCGGAATCTACGCAAGAGAAGCGAGTATTCCGTTTCGGGTTTTTTGTCGTCAACAAGCATGAAACCGAAACCGAAAGTAATCTTAAGTTCTTCTTTCTCTCGATGATAAATAGTTCGCACAATCAAGACTACATAATATAAGGCTTACTAAAGCAAAGCTTTAGCATAAAGTCCCATGGTTCTACACACACTTTGTGCCAATAATATTATACAAGTGAACTGCAGAAACTTCACCTCAATATTGCCACCGAGATTCTCCTATTCACCCACTCAGGTACGCAGACCCGAATAGGGGGTTGGGACCATGGAGGAAAAAAAAAACCTCTTCCATGGCTGGGACGGCTGGGACTCCGCGACTAGAAGGTGGCATATATTATTTGGACAACAACAACAACAAGCGCGCAAGAATACACTGATTCTTCTCGGCCTCAACCGCCAGGTGGACTCTCGCGAAAGGCGAAAACTTTGTAGAAGAAGTACAGAAGAGAGGAGGCGCTGGTAGAACAGAAGTGTAGTAGAAGCGGAGCACCGTCAGTAGGAGGGACCCCGAGCATGGACCCAAGCTTCCGTGTCTTGAATGCTGGCCATTGCCCCAGGCGTATAGGGGCACTGCCATATGGTCTAGTGTACCCCTCTGTCCCCAGTGTTTTCGTGTTGTCTGACCTCTATTTTTAAGTTGTGCAGCCATACTGGGTTGGGATTAAGGTAATTTCCGGCCTGTAGTCTGCGAAAACTTTTGGCCTCTTCGTTGTTTAGCTGTTTATGTGGAGTGGAGAATGTTTTTCTGTTCCGTTTGTAGTAATTCACAGATCTCGTGGTAGGTGTTTAACTTTAACCTCTCCTCGGGTTCTGGGTTGACCTGCTCGACGTTCGTCCGGTGGTAGATATCTCGATATCTCGGGCGAGCGCGTGAGCGGCTTCGTTTTCAGACACCGATTCATGGCGTGGGGTCCAGTTTATTGTGATCCTCCGTGAGATCTCACTGGGTTCGAGAATTTTCTTAGCCACGGCTGATACTCTTCCTTTTGTCAAGTTCCAAATGGCTGTTTTGCTGTCACTTATAATCACTTTAGCTTTTGTGCCGACGCAGGCTAGCGCAATTGCTACATTTTCAGCGATGACCGCATTTCTTGTTTATATCGATGCCGTGATTAGAGCTGCTCCGGTTCCATCCACCACTGCCGCGACTGCAGCTCCCAATTTCCCGGTGGTTGCGTCAATGTACGCAACGGAGTTCGGGTCAAGCTTGCTCATCTCCTTTTTGATGGCCTTGTCTCTGTCTTCTCTCTTTGTTGTGAATGGGGCTCATGTTTCGTGACATATGAGTGGGATGTACAGGTTGGTTCTACAGTTTTAGCTCAGGCTGAACTTGAGGTCTGTCCCTCTGTCGTGCTGGAGCCGACCCATTCTAGAAGTTGCGCTATTCTTGTGGCTTCCATTAATTCCTCCCATCTGTTGTGTACCCCCATTCCCAGCAGTCTGGTTGTGGAGGTGCCACTGGGATGCTATTCCTTATTACGACGTCTATTTGTTCCCTTTCCCTTGCTGTCAGGTTTAGATAGGGTGTTGCATATCCTACCCTATTGATTATATAAGCCTGTACTAATCTTAGCAGGCTCTTTTCTTTGAGTCTTTTGTTTTTGAAAGGTACCTTTCTGGTGAGACCCATTACTTGAGCAGCGCAGTTCTGTAGTTTAGCTATTAGGGACCTGTTTCTGCTGTCTGCCGGGATGATGAGTCCAAGAATCCTAATCCGATATACTTGGGGCATTTAACAATCCACTGTGATTTCGAAGCTTGGCTTCTCGTTTTTTTTTTATTTTTTATTTTTTCGTGCAGATTAGTAGCTCCGATTTTTGCGGTGAACATTTGAGGCCTATATTTTCCACATACTCTGTGACCGTTCCAGCCGCGCGCTGGAGCTTCTCCTGTATTTCTGTGTCTGAGACTGTGTTCAGCCGGATGTTGATATTGTCTGCATAGAGGCTAAACTTGATATCTGGTATTGTTTTGAGCAGGGGTGGGAGTTTAATCATTGCTATGTTGAAGAGCAATGGGGAGAGCACCGAACCTTGTGGCGTACCCCTGCCTGTTGTCCTGATAATTGGGGATTCTGTCTCTACGAATTTTAACTTGAGTCTTCTCTCAGAGAGAAAGCTGCTTACATAAGCGAAGGTTCTTGCACTAATGCACGGTGTAAGAATATTTAGGTGGGGACACAGCACGGGCGAGGCACTGGACGCAAGTTTCCAGATAAGGTACCAGCCACGCTCCTCCGAACCGGGCCGCTGATAGCAGCGTCAGCGTCGATGTAGCGGTGAATCTTCGCTGGAAGAAAAAAGCACGTACATCGATGACGCCGTTGCGATAGCAACCTGCTGATATCGCGCGGCGCGTTTCTCCTGCGTGAGCTGTTTGCGTGGCCCGAACTGTTACCCCGTCGTCGCCAGAAGCATCATCGCAGCACTTTATTCTTAAGCCGTGCCCACTGCATCACTGCAGAAGCGAAGTCCAGAATACTTTATTGGCTTGTCAATACTATTGAAGTAATTTATTCCTAACAACGAAGTGAAGAAAAGGTTGAAGTTGCACTTTATGTTGAAATATGATGGAGTGAGTACTACATTACTCAACCATTGAGTCATCGTTATTCAATTGAAGGCGCCGGGGAAGCCATTCTGTCACTTTTGATAGCGTAAATAGAGCAGGCTAAGCGAATCCTGCGTTCGGTTGGGCGAATGGGAGAAAAATATAAAAATTCAGAGGGTATTCTCAACCACTTAATGAAGGAAATGCAACAGCGCCCCGTACCGCTTATCTATCGCATAAATCACTAAATCACTAACTTGGAAACTGAGTGGAAGAATGGAATAAGCAAGCGAGGAAACGTACGGACGAGTTATGTGTACGAAAACCGGAACAAATGCTGCCGTGATTTAAGACTTTTTTTGCTTCAAGAAAGCTCAATTGTCTTCAATATTTGCACGAATCACGACTGCACGAACGCCTGCACGATCTATCTGTCTGTTTATGTTCATCAACTGACTTATATGCGGCTTTGGCGCACCACACCGCATTACTGTTCGCCATTCTCTAACGTAGATTCAAGAAAGCTGTTAACCGTAATTTTACCTCTATGTTTTGTATTGAATAAGTTATACTTGGTGTTCTTTTTCCATTGTGAAATTCTCTCCCCCACTGTACTGTACCCTATACCCTGAGCATAAAAGAATAAGGGAAAGGAAAAAAGAAGCTAAGAGAAGTAATGGTATAGAGGAAGTGAGATGGGGGGGGGGGGGGGGGGGGTATTCAGTGGGAGTTAGCAGAATCCAGTTAGAGGACCTCTAATGTAGGGAAGGAATAAAGTAAGGAGCAAACTAAGGATGAGCGGGCACGCTGATGGGCGAATAAAAGATGTAAAGTCAAAGAACTAAAGAAACGACCGATGGTTAATGCTTTGTTGTCAAAGTGCCGCCGCTTATGCGTGCAGCAGGTTCAAGTTTCGCGCGAAAATTCATTCGCCTTCTGCGCTTTTATTTAAGCATTCACGAAGCCACAGATTCATAAAACTGCGCTGAATAATGGACCTAGACAAAAACAATGCGGCAAAAATATTTATCTCTCATCATCGGTCACAGTTTACGAGAAAATGGCTCTCAAAAAGCGTGTATTCACCATAGAAAAGCATTGCCTCCCACTACGTCACAGGCCGCTGAGCGAACTGCCATCTCGTATGGCTTAGACTAACTAGGGGACTTTATCTGGAACCGGCACGGTACGCTGTGTTCCCACCTATAGACAAGCGTCATGTTTGTAAACAAAGGTGGCGCTGCGATCGAAAGCGACATGGGGTGTAGGCAAAAAGCGCAGCGTGCCTACACTGCGCCAAGCGACGCTGCCTTCGAAATCAGTTCGCGCGTGCGAATATTCAGAAGCGTAAGCTTCGCTTCTGCGTATAAATAGTTTGGTTTATGCCTGGAGAGTATTTCAGCACGTTATCAGCCGATTACTGCTGGAATTACCTGGCGAAAAGCGCTGCATTGGCTTCCTTATCCGTGGCCTCAACAGCGCGCGGCTACGGTGCGTAGGTGACTGCAGTGAGGGATTAAGTTAAATTAAAAGGAGAAAGCGCAAAGACTAATGTCAACATTGCTCTACTCCCGGGCCTATTCCTAGCAAATGCAAGGAGAACGACGATGTGAATGACTGGAAGTGTGTTTTCAAATTCCGACTCTTTTGACTGCGTGCCTTTCTAGCTGGTTCAAGCTGGTTCAAGCACTTTCACTTAAGGAACATTATTATCGGCAACTATATATAGTGAACTAGAAATTACATTTCTAGCTCACTTTACCGCCAACTTAGGTGATAGAATTTCATATTTAATAAAAACTGAATCTTTTAGTAATTGTAATATGTTCGCATAGTGCGCTGCCAACTTGTTTTCGCCTGCTCGATAAAAAAGACGTTTGACGTCTGTCTCATCTTACATACGTAGCCAAGGTCATTCACAGGTTAATATATACATGAAGGCCTGCGAGAATTAATGCTCTCATTTTTTTTCTATTTGCTCGCTAGAAGAGACGCATATGAGTGCAGATCCAAATTATAACGTTCTGCACGATCGCTTGCAGCGAAATTTGCGCGATCTGCTGATGTTTTTGAATATACTTGTAATTTTTTTTTTTTTTCAAATGCGCGTCATCTATATTATGCTTACTTTGCACCCCTCATGGCCGATTCCACTTTGGGACATTAAACTCCATTTACCGTATACTATGAGAAAATTTAAGACTATGAGAAATAACGCTACGGGACTGCCCGGATCACAGCGATGTATATAGTACCGGTGATGAAGAGTCACTCGAAACGCGCGAAAGTAAAAACAAAGAAAAGCTACTTTACAGTTAAGTCCGCGGGCCCGTTATATCGGCAATATCGCGCTGGAGTGACCGCTAAATGTTATTGCAGTTACCTTCGCAGCAGCTTTTGTGTCTTTTTCTGCGTGAATATATGTACGGGCAATACTGCAGGTGAATGCAGCTAGTGCAGCTTTCCTGCGGGATCATACGCACACGGGATATCGCGTCTAAACTTCTTATGACTTTATAGTATATCAAAACGGGCACGAGCTAGCCAACATTTATTGTTATTGCGCTCTTCGTCGTGCCGCCGAAAAGTAATCGCGACAATTAAGGGTTGCAAACGAACTCATCTAGTTGCAGTGCAGAAGTGCAACGCACGTTAGCCGCGAAGGTAATCCGTCACCAAAGTCTACTTGTCGCGCTCAACGCCACTGCCTTTCGCTCTCATATTTATCCGACCGCAAAAAAAACATGTTAAAACAAGTGCCATTTTCTTTTTTGTGTCTCGTGGCGCAATCAACCGCACCACAGCTTGCAGAAATATCGGGAATTATGCCCGAAAACGCAGCAAGCGTCGCGCATTCAATGCAGACGGTTCGGGCTTTTGCCTACACCACGAAAGTCACTGCTGTCGCCAGCGCCGCCGCATCTCCATTGACGTCACGGGCTGACGCTTGTCTATATATCTTGCACCGTGCACTAATGTTTAGCTGTTCGACATTCTTGAAGATTGCGTCGTGCCTTGCATTATCGAAGGCGTTAGTTAAGTCCAGGCCTAGGATGACTTTTGTGTCTTGTCCATGATGTCATGTTTGAGTGTCAGCATAACGTCTTGCGTACCGAGGAACCTTCGGAAGCGAACCATTTCATGGGGCCATAATCCTTTTAAATGCAGTAGGGGCCGGGATTCCACGAGACATCAAATTACCCAATTATTTGGCATTTTTGTTTTAATGGGTCTTTATGTATAATATGTGCGTGGTATTCAATAGTTCAAAAGTGGAATTATTTTTGCCTAACAGTAATATTTCCAGAGAAAAAGCATGTGAATGATCTCACAGCGCAGGCGGCGTATTCGTGCATAGCTAGCATAGCGCTTTGTTTGGATTTTGCAATGACATCCGGTAAATTTTGCAAGTCACTGGGAATATATTTTGCACATTTGATGTACAGGTGGTAAGGAGTAAATTAGGCTTGTTAGGCATAATAGACATCCATACTGATTTTCATTGCTAGCGAGCAAAAGCAAGCTCAACAAATAATCTGCCAAATATTGAATTTTTAACTAAACTTTTCAACAATAAAGTATAAAAAAACCCATCACCTATTTTTCTCAAAATATTACAGGAAGTGCTCAGAGAGTATGCCGGAAAGAATGTAGAAAAACATGTTTCATTGTATTGTTTCTAGTCAAGTTATGATAGCTCAAACTTCTCAGTTTTCAAGAGTCGGCAAAAGAACCTGATTAACATTTGGAAAAAAGCTACTACATCGTTCGGCATTTTTAATTTTTCCCGAAATGCCACGTTTGAAATAATTGTGAGCACTTCAGGGAATAATCAAAGTTTTTAAATTTTCAGCTATGGTTATCCAGAATTTTAGCGCCCAAAACAATATGGCATGAAAGCAAAGGAAGAACACAAAACCGAAGAGCACGAAGACCTCGTGGTTGATTTCTCCTTTCAATCAACTTGTATTGTAATTGTACATTGTTTTCTTTGGTGAATCCTTTCTAAATGTAATAGTATTATTTCCTCTTGGCTGTAGAGAGTAACACTATGACTTGTGAATAATAAATGTGAGGCAGCATATATATAAGACCGTTAGAACAGCGTGAACAGCGATGCTAGCATGAATTGATATCAAATTAATATTTCTTTCATGGATGTCGCAGCCATTCGGGCCACAGATACAACCTTCTTGGCACCTGCGTTGCCTTGTGCTGAGAACCACATGTGCCATGAGCGTATTCCTGTCGCAGGTGGCAAGTTTTTCCATTCAGTTTTTTTTTTTTTTTTTTTTGTACTCATGAAATTGTTGAAGTTTGTCTGCAAGCGCAAGGACGTGTCACGTTCTTAAGCCTTCTTGACTATTTCAGACTTTATGGAGACGTAATCCTTTTTCCACGATTCGTGCAGGTGATATTAATTATTGAAATCGCTTGCAGACCCATCGCTCAGGTATGTGAGATGATTTTGAAGAAGTTCGTGGTTGAGCTAGTCATGAATTTTGCCTAGTGCGAAGCAGGCATGGGCTGCGTCATGTGTCATTGTCATTCACCACAGCAAACCGCGTTGATTTTTGAAAAGTAGGAAGTTTGAGCAATCGTAACTTGATTAGAAACAATATAATGCAACGTATTTTTCTATATTCTTTCTGGCATATCCTTTGAACATTTCCTGTAAAAATGCAAGAAAAATCGGCGATGGGGTTTTTATATTTTATTTCTAAAAAGAAGTCCTCTAAGTAAATATGTAATATTTGCAATATTATTTGTATGCCTACCTTTGCTTGCTATCAATGAAAATTAGTATGGTTGTTTAGTACATAGGTACCTAATAATTGTGCAGTGTGCAGATTTAAAGCTGTTACGAGTTGTCGAGGATTTCGTTGTTTTTCCAATTTTTTTTTCAGAAAACACTAACTTACTTAGAATGGCAGAAACAAGCCTAATTTACTCCTTATCACCTGTACATCAAACACACAAAATATATTCCCAGTGACTTGCCTAAATCCACTCGGATGTCATTGCAAAATCCAGACAAAGCATTATGCACGAAAATGCGACCTGCACCGTGACATTGTTCATATTTTTTTATCCGGAAATATTACTGTTAGGCCAAAAATAATTGCACTATTGATCTATTGAATACCACGTGCATAACATACATAAAAACCAAGGAAAACAAAAATACCATATAAATGGGCAGTTTAATCTCTCATGGAATCGCCCAGCTATTATGCGCACTAGCAACATCCAGGACCCTTTGTGCAACTGCCATCCTCCCACATGCCGTTACTCAACCTCTAGATAAATTACGCAGTGATCAAATTTCAGATCGGTCGCCAGTCATTCTATTAGCCCCACACCTATTGGGCCAGAAGACATATCGACCACATGGTATCGGCCAATAGCATCGGGGCTAATCGATCGGTGAGACCATTTCGTGACTGATCGCTGCTTAATTAGGCCCTGGATAGGTAACTGTTCAGAGCATTCTCATACAGAAGCATGCAGCCATACCTTGTTTACAGCAAGCAACAAGTAGCCACGCTGATAGTTGTAAAAGATGCGCTTGCTGATAGTCTGGATTCTTACCAGCCTGCAGCAGCAGTGATGCAGCCACAGGAAAGCCAGAAGAGAAGTTGCCCGCAGCGACTAAGCTTCCAGCTGCATTTCCCTGTGCCCTAAAGCCGGGTGGTATTGAAGACGGTGGTGCAGGCAGGTCGGTCTGGGTCCCTACCACAGCCAAACTCTTCCTATTCAAGATGACCATGCAGGTCATCTGCAGGAGGCTGCCAATTGTCAGCACTCATTACCGCATCCAGATAGCAATTCTAAATTTTAGTAACTCCTCGCCTCTTTTGCATTGCCTATACTTACCACTCAGCCTTCGGAAGGCTGATGCTGCTGTGTGCATTTGGATGCTTCAGGCCACTGTCCTGCAGTCTGCATTGCCACAGTGCGCCTTGAGCCAGAAAATGTGCATAATCCAAAGAGCTCCTAGAAAAAAAAGATGTACTCACCTAAATGCTGATAGCTTATGGCCTACTAAATTGTTTTGGGTTATAGGGACCGGACAACTGAACAGGTGGCGCCACCTCTCGGCGCATCGCTCAATCGCTGGAATGCGCCCATTGCCAGCGCATTGGAGCGTGCTGCTTGTCGTTGGTTTGTGTGGAAGTTGGAAATCCTAAGGTTTAGATGATGTTGTGTGTCAATGCATCCTGAAGAGAGCAGACAGTTGGGCTAGTTGTGTGAATATATGTCCTGTGAAACGAAGTCTGGCCAAACAAGGCTGGCGAAACGTGGTGCGTTGTTGGCTGCACTGGCAGCTACGCAAACTCGTCGGGCGCTTTTAAGTCGATTTATTTCAATGGGTTTCCACTCAAGCATGAGTGGCGGGTGATCTAAGCATGGTTCTTTGAAAGGCAGAGGCACGAATCTACGTATTTGGTTACTGTGGTCAGTGAAAGTGCCGAATTTTTAAAATTCCGCTTGCTACCGGGTGCTTTGTGCCTTCTGTTCCCCAGGATTGACGGCACGAGAGTCTCGGAGTCAAAGCCGCACTCCTTCATCTGTAGTCACTTTATTGACAATTGGAAATCGAAGGACCCCATCCCTCATATAGAAGTGCATGATAACATGTTACTGCACAAAAACGATATAGAGTAAGGTCTGTTTTCTGCGGCATAGTTAAGGCACGGTCACAGTCACAGACTGCTCGGTTAGGTTCCCTATAGCTCATCGATGCACTGATCTGTCGCATTACAACGGCGACGACGCCAGCATGGCCAACGGTCACCTATCGCCGTAGTGCGAGGTTTGCTGCCTCGCGACAGCGACGGAATCTATATCAGCGGACGGTCGCCCGATCTTTTTTGGTCAAATCAGAGGCCGAGCGAGAACTTGATGCCCGATGAGGTAACGGTCTGAACAGCTGCGCATGTCTGTATCTTCACCGTGGTAGAAAAAAAGAAATCACAGCTGCACTTTATATGTTCCCAGCACTTAATGGCCTTGGCCAGAAATGAAGTCTGCGCCGAACCGGCGGCCCGTTTCGCGTCGAGTAGGCCTAGAGTACGAGGTGTTGGTCTGAGATTTCGGCGATTACGGATCGCTCATTCACAAGCTTTAGTGGTTGCATGTGGACATCGAGTGTAGTTCTGGCAATAGTGACCACAAATTGACGACTGCTTACATCACAAAGCACGTACACAGTAAGCGGGAAGTTTCGATGGGGCCTTTTGTGGCGAGCAATACTGAGAACAACCGGCAGCTGTCGGCGCCGCTTGTGGGTACCCGGCGCGAGCAGGGAACGCAGCATCCACGGCGCTTCTTGCAGCGCTCTTGTAGTTTGTAAGCGAAAAGATGTACAACTGGTGCGAAAAGAATACAATAATATTGGCATCGCTAGCTCAGCTTGCATCTTATGCCGTGCGAACGAGCACCATTTACATCCAGTTACAAACGGGCGGAATCGTAATCCGTAAATCGGCGCATTCTTGCGGGATATTAGGGCTCACACACTAAATACTAAATAGTGTATATTTACGTAGAAGCACGCAAGAGTCATTTGCTGGACAAGCGGCAGAAAAACTTCTGGAGTGGGATCGCAGTCGCGCGGGTGCGGGGGCGGCGAGACGGAGACGGCGGTGGCTGGGAGGCTCTTGTTCGGCGCGGGGAGTGAAGCCCATTCGAATTGCGTTGGATTTTGCGATGATGGGATGAAGCGGCGCCGGCGGCGCATGCTTTCGTGTTCTGGCTGTGGCCAGACTGAACATAGTTTTGCAAAAGGCTTTACCCACCGAAAATAATTCAGTTTGACGAACAGCATCTCAAGAGGTGCCGCTTCGTTCAGAAGTTTTGTCTGCTCCTCTAATATCGAAAGGTGTGCCCTAGCGTCAACGTCTGCTTGTTTGAGTTTTGCTCTTAGTTTTTGGACTGAAAGAGTGACGGGCAATAGCTCAGGTATCAGCGACCCAACGTTAACCTCTTCCCCCTTTCGCGGCGCACATGGAGGAAGGAAACATTAGCTTTTTATAAGCAGGAGCGCTTGTTGCTAAAAAAAAGTAACTCTGATAACATATACGAATAATATGTTTCCGTTTGTATGCTTAAACAATAGATCAAGAGCCCATTGGTTTCGGACTCCTGGAAAATCTCTAGACGGAAGCCCAAAACAAGCCAAGTTCTCCGAGGATCACTAAGGTCGCATATTATAATCAAGGGTTCTAAAAAAAAAAAAAGCGAGAGAGAGAGAGATTATGCAGATAAAATCTTATTTTCTGAAAAAAAAAAAAAAGAAACTCTCAGCGACCACCATCCACGCCGTGCATGCAGGAGTGCTGCCGATACTGCGAATAGCAGACGACATGGGGATTATATGCCGTGGTGACGTCAGTGTTCAATAGTTGCCAGAGAAGAAAGCTGCTTTCGCAACAATAAAAAAAAAATTATTTCAAAAATTTCTACTGCACTGAATGAGCTCAAATGTTTAGAAATTTTAATTTGTCGCGATTGGAATGAAATACTATAATTGGTTTAAGCTCAAACCTTAGCTGCCATGACCCTTTATGGATTTGAAGCTAGGGCTGAAGGAGACTTTTCATTAACATGACACACTGTTAGAAATATCGGAGGGTTAAATCTGAAGAGAGAAAAAGGAAAGAAAGCCATCTAGAACATTTTTAATATGCTGTCGTGGTTCTTTGAATGGGGTATCTTGTACTTGTAAATGTTTTTGATGTGACCTGTTTACTAACCTGGACGAGTTGTTTTGTATTGTCTCCAAGGCATACTTTTTCCTGAAAGTTTTTGCTTTTCAGGGGTCAGTATTACGTGCCTGACGGGTTATAGTATTCTGTTTCCTAAGCAGTGTAAAATAGAACACATTCATCTTTTCTTTTTTTTTTTTTTAATTTTTAAGTGTTTTCCATAAGATATACTCAAGCAATTTGGTAACCGTGATAACACTGTATTTGTCAAAAAAGATGCTATCAACAATAGATATCATTTTTTTTTGTACGGTGGTCGTACAAGCAGCGCTAACGGCGGCTAGCGCAGTGGCTAATTAAAAAAACTGTTACTTTCGTAGGCGCTAGAACAATGAAAAGAAGGGACCGGACTTCCATCGCACTGATTTATTTGTACTCAAACGTGCCCGCTTCTCTACCAATGTTCGATTATAGCCATCCTCACGGAAAGGGTTGGAGCAAAATACAACCCTTTTCGAAGGCATGAAACTGGTCTTTTCCAGGGCACAACAGCCAGTGCGCAATAAGTTCCTGAATTCATTACCAACGTCTGAAATACCATGTCATCTCTGCCGCCAGTGTTCGCAAATTACGCACTACGCGGATCGAGGGCGTGATAGCCACTCGTAGCAGCACGTACTCTGAAAGCGCATTTTTTAATGACAGAAAAATACATTTACAACAACCGACCTCTTTTTCCATTTTTTTTTTTTTTTTCATACTTTAGTAAAAGCGGTACTGGTTGGAAAGCGTTCAAGCGCTAATCGCGCTACTCCCGAATCAGTGTGTGTCTGCTGGATGACTTGGACGCTGGACCAAATTGATGAAAACAAATGTATTGTTGGTTGAAGATTGCTTTGATCCGTTGTTAATCGCAGAATAGAGCAGAATAAGCGAAAAATTTCGTATGATGTGCCAACTTCCCGCGGATGGCATTACTTATGTGAACTGTCCTCTCCCCCCCCCTTCCTCCGCTCCTGAAATCAACTAGGACATCTCTGCGGCGGGTTTTAGCAACTGACCTTGGCCCATACTGATAACCTGTAGAGCTCGTTCGGTCAAAGAGACGTCGTGGTCGCCGTAACTAGGCATTCAGAAAAAATGGGTAGGAAGAAACAGACACGTGAAATGAAGTCAAACGTTTTACGCAGCCGTTATTTTCTTCGGCGTTCAAGGAAGTGTCGTACCCTACCGCTCCCAATGTAGCATTCATCTGCTAGTCCAGTTATAGGCTGGTCTGTGATAAGGAATCGAAACAACGAGTTTTGCACATCCAAGTGTTGGCCGTTATTGTAAACGTAGACGTATCATGGTCTGCCGAGAAGTGAAACAGCTGCGCCTTTCTTTTCCTCAAAGACCTAACCAATGTTCCTGCCAACGACGTTTAACACAGTGGTAATCTCAGTGGCAGTGTGTTAATGACCGACCGCTAAGCAAAACTATGCCAAGTCATGCCCAGCAGGGCTTTCGCCCGTCTTAATTGGTTTAAGTAAAACCCTGGGAAATTTTATGCAATAGCGTATGCAGCTCGTTCCGCCCAAAGAGCTTCGTTGTACTGATCTAGCATCGCGCCAACATTCGCCGAACATGTTGGAAAAACATGAGCGCTATGGCGTCAACTCTGAAGCAACGCCTAAGTGTCTCAAAATTGTACAGCGTAAGCTCTACTACTCGTAGCACAACTTCAGATTTCACCTTGACCCAATTATTCGAAACTGTCCACCGATAACTGATGGAGATAGTGCCCCTTCCTTTCCACAAAAACAAACTTCGATAATTATACAGAAATTGCGGAATGTAAAGGTGGGGGTGTTAAGGGTACTATCATGTCTACTTATAAGAGTAAGCTTGAGCCTCCCCCTATTAAAACCTTCAAACCGTGTGGAACCAAGCTAAACCAAGCACAAACATGATTAGCAGTGCTTTCGCTCGTATAACTAGGTCCTAGCCATGCTTAAACCACCACCATGTTCGTTCTAATCGGTCTTAGCAGTAAATTGATTTATTAGGATGTCTCAATTCCTTGAATAAGCATTTTATTGTAATAAATACGCAGTTTATGATAACAATAGCGCGCGGTCGCACAAACGAAACGTTGCTCATATATAATTGTCTTTGTAGAACGAACAATCTATAACTGACGGATGTCATATTGACACTCAGGCTACGCATTTAAGGGCGTATTTTGGAATGGTATACAGGCACCAAAGTGAATGGCATCTAAGCAAACAAATTTATTCCAGTACCTTTAAATGGCCACCTTACATATTTCCCATACATTTTACATAAAGGCACGGAATATAAATCGCACACCGCCATTTAGAGTAAGCCTAAATTTGAATAAAATTAATTTGAACTCTCAGTCTTCTTCCTACTCGCGCGCTCCGGGAAGACGAAGCCTCCCATTGGCCGTGGTGCCCTGCTCATGGGATTGCGCTTTTTTTTTTTTTTTTTTTTAATCTCCCAGCCACGGTTGATCTTTCTTCCACCGTGCTCGCAGCAGACGCCGGCGCCATTGCCGGGACTCTCGCTTTGTTCACGTGCGGAGACGTTTTGGCGGGAAGCGTTTCCGTGTCGCAGTGATGACAAGCTTCTGTTTGTTTTGACTACAACAGTCAGGTAGGTTTGATATTTTTTGTTGTTCCCAACGCAAAACAAAACGCTATCCGGCGAAAGATTTGGATACACAGGATTGACAGGAAAACTGCAGGGTGCGCGACTTTGAAGCAAGCGGCCCTTCTTCAGTTCTTAAATATCTTTTTTTAGAAGGTTATATGAGAAGCGCGAGCGATTGAAGTCGTTCTTCGCTGTAGATAACAATTATTTCAAGCTGGGACTCGTTCATTAGCGGACAACGCGTTCGATCGGGGGCTCGAATGAGAAGTTGTGCTTCATGTGCTTAAGCTCCACTCTTCACGATGCTCGCCGTGGTTGTGCAGCTTTTATATTGTACGCATTGCCTGCCGTGTAATCATATGGATGTTCGATCGCGAGCTTGACTCAAACGTTGCGCCTCGAATGTTTACGTGGTTTATGTCCCGCCATTCACACTAGCTTCTCGCTGTGCACGTTCAGATTTTACGTTGTGCTCGTTGCGGGGTGTATCGGTTTTGTTGTGGTTGGCTTCGTTCGCGACCGAAAAGTTCCATTTCACTGTGTTTCAGCTACGTCGTCGAAGCCGAACGTTGCGAATGGCGGTCTATATTTAATTCTTTCGAATTTAAGAAGATGTTCGTTTTGATGAACTCTAGCTGCTTTGCTCATCATTATCATCACCTGCAGCCTTATTATACCCACTTCAGGCGAAGGCCTCTCTCCTCTTCTAGCTGCATCCACTTAATGACCCCTTCGAACTTCTTAACCTCATCCATCCATCTTTCTGCCGCCCCCTGCTACGCTTTCCTTCCCTTGGAATCCAGTTTGTTACCCTAAGCGACCATCGGTTATCCTCTCTTCGCACTGCATGTCCTGCCCATGCCCATTTCTTCTTCTTAATTTCCACTTGAATGTCAGTACCTTGAGCAATTTCTTTGACCCAATCTGCCGTTTCCTATCTCTTAATGCTACCCTTGCCACTTTTCGTTCGACAGCCCTCTGCGTTGTCCTTAACTAAAGTAGAAACCTCTTCGTTGGCTTCCACGTTTCAGCCTCATGGGAATTAGTACAGGTAGGATGCAACGGTTGTATATTTTCCTCTTGAGTGGCAAGTCGCAATCCGCGAGTGCTTGCCAAATGCACTCCATCCCAATCATATTCTCCTTGTTATTTCCCTTTCATTATCCGGATCTGCGGTTATTACCTGTCCTAAGTAGACATACTCGCCTACTACTTCTAGTGCTTCGCTACCTAACGGAAATTGCAGTTCCTTCCCGAGGGTCTTGAACATTATCTTAGTCTTTCGCATATGGATTTTCAAGTCTACCTTTCTACTTTTCCTGTCTAAGTCATCAATTATTCTTTCCAGTTCATCACCTGAGTTACTTAGCACGGCAGTGTCATCAGCAAATCGTAGATTACAGAGGTATTCTCCATCTACCGGTATCCCTAAATGCTTCCATTTAAAGTATCTGAATACTTCATCTAAGCAAGCTGTGAGTAGTAGTGGGGAGATGGTGTCTCCTTGCGTAACGCCTTTCTTCATAAGAAGTTTGTTATTCTTTATGCAGAATTTTGGTTGCTGCACAGCCGTTATATATATATTCCGGTACTTTCACATACGGCTCCTCTACACCTTGATTTCGCAGTGCCTGCATCACCGCCGAGGTTTCAACTGAGTCAAATGCTTTTTCGTAATCAATGAATGCTATGTATAAGGGCTGATTTTATGTATAAGAGCTTAATATCTATTCTGTAGCGAGATCCTGAACTCTTATGCCCTCCCCCTCACCGCTAATTCGTTGATGGACCTCTTTCTCACTAATATGTTGCGTTCCTTCTTCAGATTTAAATTGATTCGGGACCTCACCATCCTGTGGTCACTGCATCGCACTTTCCCGATTACCTCTACATCCTGCATAATGGGCGGTTGGAACACAGTATGAAGTCAATTTCATTTTTAGTCTCCCCGTTAGAACTTTTCCGTGTCTACTTCCAGTTCTTCTGCTTTCTGAAGGTGTTCATGATTCTTATGTTATTGCGCTCTACAAACTCAACTAGTAACTCTCCTTTGCTATTCCTAGAGCCAATGCCATAGCCACATTTTCCTACCTTGGCATTAAAGTCACACATTAGTAAAGTATAGTGCGTCTTTCCTTTCCGTATTGTCGATTCTACGTCATCGTTGAAGCTCTCAACTGCCTGGTCCGTCCCTCCGTTGGTCCATGCAGCCACTGAGAATGTTTGAGGCGCGAACGCACGAGCGGTTAGAAGAAGCGCGAGAGCGCGGTCCAAAAAAAAAAAGAAAAAAAAAAAAAGCAAACGTGCTGTACTGAGCGCTGTGCTGCCTTTTCATTCAATTCGTGGATCATAAATCTTATGTCTTTTGTTTAGTTGATAATTAATTTAATACACTAATTGAGCATCTGTAGGACATTTGGCAGCCCTCACTGAACCCATCAATCCCCCTTCGTGGGTATGTGCAATTTATCAAGGTAGAAGAAGAAGAAGACGCTCGGTGCATCGTGCCATTAGTGTCGGTTACTAATAACCATGTTCGCCATCGCGGCCGAAGACGTCCGCGTCTGGTCCTCGGCATCACTTCAGCAATGCTTCCAGTTCGACGTCGGGAAGGCGCCAAAAGTTTCGAGCGTCTCCTGGAGCGCGGATGGAAAGCAGCTGGCATCTGTTGAGCGGGAACAAGACGTTGTTCTGCTAACATTGTCTGGCACAGGACAGCCGCGACAGGCGCGGGTGCAGTCTGTGGGGGCCTGCATGTGCGGCCAGTTCAGCCACCGGGACAGTGAGTATACATGGGCTTCAGCCTGAACGACGGCACGGTACAACTGTTCAAGAGTGGGAAGGCTGACTACTCTTACAAGGTGCACAAGTAGGCAACTTGCGTGGCCTTCAGCCGGGGCGATGACTTTGTGGCGAGCGAGGCATCTGATGGCTCCGTGGCTCTGTTTTGGCTGGAGTGTAAGCGGGCCCTGAGTCTGGGCGAACCGACTGACATGGCGGTGATGGGTCTGCAGTGGTCCCCGCACAAACGCTTTTTACTGCTGTCCTGTTCGACGGACGGCCAGCTATCCTTGTGGGACGTCAGTGTTGGGTGCGCCTCAAGAGCACGCCAAGATACTTTGTTGGGCGAGTTGGTAAACATCCATTGTTAATAAAAACAGCGGGAACAGGAAGACATATAGGACAAGACGACAGGAAGCTACAGGACAAGTGCTGACTCACAACTCAGCCTCAGCTTTTACTCCAAGGCCCAGACAAAAACAAAAGTGACGAAAACGAAGCTTTCGCGTGAAGCACCCCTGGATTCATCTGCTAAACAAAAAATCACTCAAAATGCTTTGCTTGAAAGAGCAAGAGAAGTCTTGCTGACGTCCCTTGAAATAAAATATGCTTCAACCAGTTCTCTCGTCAGCTTTTCTTTGTGCCGATACAAAATTCTAACCTGGTCAAATAGGGGAGCACACTTCTCCTTTTTGACTGTCTCACAGGAACGGCAATGGGAGACCAAGCAGGTTTTATCTTTGCCACTTTCCAAGTTGTTTCGGCGTTCCTGTATCCTCTTGTTAATACACCGCCCTGGTTGTCCTATATAACAGGCTCCACAAGAGAGTGGAAACCTGTGCACGACACCAGTCTTGCAGCTGACAAATGTGTCTTTACGTTTAACCCCACATTCCTGCTTCTTTCATTCTCGTTCCCTTTGAATAGCCGGGCAAATATTCATCTTGAGCCGGGTAGTCAATGCAACATCAACACCATATCTCTTGCCAACATTCTTTAGGCCATGAGAAATCCTATGCACATACGGTACCACCGCAACCTTCCTCTTCTTCTCACCCGTGCAGGGCAGGGATTTCTGCCTGACCTTTCTTTTAAGGCTGTTCAGTAACCGACAACAGGCCTCATTAATAACCGAATCCCGATAACCGGCCTTTACAATTCTTGTCAATTGCCGTTCAAAGCTGGTGCCCATACCGTGGTAGCAATATTTCTTCAACGCATTTAACAAGCATGTGTTGACCATCCAATTTTTCACTAATTTGGTATGCCCGAACTGGAACTCAGCACGGGCTTCACCAATCTCGGGTTGTATTCCCAACAAACATGATCCTCACCGAACTGAAACAATAAATCTAAAAGCTGTAACCGATGGTCCACTGGTTCTTCAACAGTAAACTCCAGCCCAGATCCACACTCAGTAAAAACTTCAATAATGTTCCTCATTCGTTGATTGAATTCCCCACGGTCTGTGAATACTTAAAAGTCATTCCACATACCTGGAGATGAAATGATGGAGGTGATGGAGGCCCCTCAAGTTCTCTTTTAGGTCTGTGTCCACGTATATTAAGAAGATGTCACTCAGGTCAGGGCAACACACGATCCAATGCAGACTCCGGCCTTTTGCGTATACATCTTGTCCTTCCAGCCTATGAAGGTGGACTGCAGGTAGAACCTCAAATTTTCGATGAAACGTCCAACACTTACACCCGAGGCATCAATGAAGTCACGTTCATTATTGTCCTCGGTGATTCACACTTGAACACGCTTAACCAGGCAGTCAGTACAGCGCTAGCATTTCCCCGCCTGTGTACAAGAAAACCCCAGCACGGAAAAAGAAAAGGCAGCTCCACCATCGTTGTTCGGGATGCGTTACGACCTTCAGTGATGGGCAGACTGACATAGTCATAGATAATTTACTTTTTTCTCTTAACAGAAAGAGCAGATAGGAGACATAAACAATTCCTATTACCATGATCTTGTCATTTTTCCTCTCTTCGTTTGTCAACCAATGAAAATGTGCTGAGAGCTCTGCGTTGATACTCTTATAATTTGTTAACATTTGTTTGTGGTATGTCCGTCTTGCCTAATAAAATAACTTATTTCAGAGCTCATTCAATACCGCATGGTCACAAAATCTGCTATCGGCTTCATATAAAAGTCGAACAACAAAAAAAAAAAAATACAATTTGTGGAAACGAGCATAAACTTAGCATTTTTTTATTATTATTATTTCGAAGGCCGTGTAGCAATTTTTTTTTTTATTTCGCATTCACGTTGCACCTGACACGGGTTCACGTATTTTATCAGCAGCGCCCATTTCTTGGCCCGCCTAAATACATGTGTTTCTCATTGGCGTTTTAGTGAACGTGAGATTTCCTGATTGTGGCGCAGTAAGACAAGACCGTTTTACCTCTCTCAGAAATTGCTTTTATGGCCAATGTAAACAGATTTAGCAGCAGTCCGGCAAGCTGCAGTGACAAAGTTGTAAAAGGAATGACTTTCAGTTATCCGGACTCCTTTACGTAATAGAAAACTACCTACATGGTGGTGTCCCCTCACACTCATCAGGTATCGAGGTCAGGTATCGGCCCCGCAAGTTCGTGGTACGTTGAGAAAGTAGAACACCTTAGCGAAGCAGCCATCAGAGGAATTCATTTAACGATAGAACGCTCTCTTAGTTGTCGGTGGCTTATCTTACAACACATCACACTGTGTGTGTGTGTCTTTTTTTTCGATTGTATTTAACAGTTTGACGGTATTGGACTTCTGCCTTCAAATGTTCAAGGCAGCTGCGGTCAATCGCATTGCACTTCCGGCGCTGAGGGAACGCCTAAATAAGCAAAAGCCAAATACTACCAAGATCTCTATCATAGCAGGCGTCCGAAAAAATAGGGCCGCTGATAGTAGGAAATTTTTTTTTCTTTTCACAACCTCCGCAGCATGTCGAGCGAAAGGTATTTATAGTATAATATTTTCTAAGTCAATTAATGTAACAGCTCCCACGTGTTCAACAAGAGCATTGTCGTAAATGTAAAAATGATAATACTCAATTGGCTTATATTATGATTAAGTTTGATAGTCTCGAGGCCGGGTTCAGTGAGCTATTGTAGCGTAATTGTGCAGGAAGTCCTGGAAGAATATGTGTGTTTGCTTTTCCAACCATAAATAGGATCCTACTTTTGCCTTGCTTGTTTATTTTTCTCCTTTTCCAGCTCTCGTTGCTATTATTCTAATCTGAATCGTTTGAGCCTAGCTATTACCAAAAAAAAGACAGGTGCAGCATCTTTTTTCATTTTACATGAACATTGATCATTACAACTACCACTACTACGGCGCCACGGCTACACGGCTCGGCGGTATTTGATCTTCAGGCGGGTTTCGACTAGACCTAATATAAGATGAACGCGCAGTGCAGGCGCAATTTCCGTCTTCGAAGTCATCTTTACAAGTGCCTAACGAAGGTGTTCCTAGCGCACGGTGAAATCACGCGCGCGGCATTTTCGAGTATATAACAGAAATACCATGCGCCGGGCGGTTTAAAAAAACAAAAGAAAAAACAAAAACACGCACGCTCTGCTGAGGACGGCCCTTTCCTTTTTCAAGATTTTCCGGTCGAAAAGTACTCCTTGTGATTACTCAAAGCAGCTTAAAGCTCTCAAAACCACACCGCAAAACGACGGGTAGGGACATGCTCAAAAACGCCTCGCAGAACGGAAACGACTGCGTCGCTCAGCTGCCACGGCACTCCGCTGCTTCGGCACTCCGCCGAAGCGACGGAACAACAATTGACCATATTATACTCGAATGTAATGGTATCCACCCGGAAGTTGATGCAGGCACAGTAACTGTTCCTGAAGCTCTGGGGTTTAGAGATACCAGTGGCCGGGTGAATAAACCGGCGGTGGAAACTAGCAAAAGACGACTGGAAGATTGGTAGTTTAAAAGCAGTGGCATAATGTTAGTAATCTAGAAACAAAAATTTAATAAATAGAATGATGGTTTAGTTAACCAATCTAAATCAATAATTAAGATATAGGTAGAAAAATGAGCATGATAGCTACTGCTACCACCCCGTTTCAAAGGGGACGATCCTATATTCCATCCATCCATCCATCCATCCATCCATCCATCCATCCATCCATCCATCCATCCATCGGTCCGTCCGTCCGTCCGTCCGTCCATCCATCCATCCATCCATCCATCCGTCTGTCCGTCCGTCCATCCATCACCATCCATCCATCCATCCATCCATCCATCCATCCATCCATCCATCCATCCATCCATCCATCCATCCATCCATCCATCCATCCATCCGTCCGTCCGTCCGTCCGTCCGTCCATCCATCCATCCATCCATCCATCCATCCATCCATCCATCCATCCATCCATCCATCCATCCACCCACCCGCAAGCCCGCCCGCCCGCCCGCCCATCCATCCATCCATCCATCCATCCATCCATCCATCCATCCATCCATCCGTCCGTCCGTCCGTCCGTCCGTCCATCCATCCATCCATCCATCCATCCATCCATCCATCCATCCATCCATCCATCCATCCATCCATCCATCCATCCATCCATCCATCCATCCATCCATCCATCCATCCATCCATCCATCCATCCATCCGACGGTGGCGCCATACAACGGGCGCCCGGTCCCTATTGAGGAAGTACAACATATGATAATGCTGCTAACCTTACCTTTCATATGCATGCTCATAATTCCTCTTACAGAGATTGGCAAAGAGAAGCTTATACAGAGACCTTATACGGTATACCTGATATTATAAATAGCTGAGAACAAGCAATACCGTTATTTCTTGTACATGCCATAGTAAACTCTTTGGAATATGTTCTCATCATTGCATCCCATGTGTCAGCCATGTGTAAGAAAGCAGGGGAATACCAGCACATATATGGACATTCAAGTGTTGGGCCTTGCATTATATTTTCCTCATGCTATGAAGCAACTATATCAGCGTACAGAACAAACAAAAAGGTGATTATGAAGTAACTATCAGCAGTACAGAACGAACAAAAAGATGATTGTTTTGTTATAATGCTAACAAAAACTGATATCTCAAGTATTGATTAAAACAATTCTGTACTAACGACCTAATTGACATAGCATGCATGGTGAGGCAACTTACTGCTGTCGAGTCTTGACTACTTGCTACTACAGTCGATGGTTGGGAGTGGGGCTGTAAGAATTAGGAAACGATCGTACAGCACCATAGGGAAATAATATATACTGTCCACATGTATAGCATACTTAACAAAGCTAGGCTGCCTAATTTCTATAACGCAGGAAAAAAATATGCCAATTATAACACAAAACTGAAAGCATGGGAGATCAAAAAAGCTTGAGAAGGCGAGGCGGACAAAAAACATGTGAGGATAAAAACTCTCCCCTTGGCGTAGTCTTCATGTAATATTGATATTACAAAAACAATCGATTTATTTCTAATGCAGATAAACACATATGCATTGTACATGCTGCACATTAATTTTTGTGTATATCTGCAATGAAGAAGTTCATTTCATACAGAAAACTATGGCATAGATGTTCGTACAGGCGTCCACGGGCACGGACCTGCACGCCTAGAGCGCTCCAGGCGCGTTGTGTGTTTGTGACAGTCACAAATGCATATCGAGCGCGCGGTATATCAAGCATTGTCAAGTTTAGCTTGCTTAAACGTGACTGATTAAACGAATGTGCAAGCTCGTTAATTATGGTAATGTTTCCAGACTGGAGTCACTTCGAAATAATGTCAGTGACATACCAGTGCCCGCCGTTCGAATGAGCGGGTAGTTGAAGGGAAGCGAGTGGAAACGAACCTGCTACCGATATAGCTAGCTCTCATCATATATGTGGCCAACGCCACCGGCACCCGACGGTATTCGGACACTTCGACATACGCGCCCGTGTTCAGTACACCAAGCATGCTGATATGCGAGGTAGAAAAAAAAAAAAAAGCTTAATTTTCCAGTGCGAGCGGTTTTGTTTCCAGAGGTATAATAACCATGCAGGCATCACGTACATGTAGTCATGCTATTTATCCGATACCCGCACCGTTCGCGACCGCGCAGCACACATTGCGTTTTGTATATAGACCAACACTGATCTGTGACGTAAGCAAGATGCGTTGGCGCTTCTGTCGCCAGGCTGGGCCGACTGGGGGTGAAAAGTAAGGTTTAGCGCCCATAAGAATACATGGAACCGAAAGATTTCAAATCAGTTTTCTCATTTCACAAAGCACCTATGATGTCGTATCCGGCACAGAGCAGCCATGAGTATCCCAGAACAGATCGTGACAGTATGAAATCTCATAACCGAGGCGAAGTATTTTTAAAACACCGCGAAACGTATAGGGGTTGTTGTGCCGGTGGGGTTATCACACAGTAGCCCACCGTCAACAGGGTTGTGCCAGTGGATCCTGCAACTGCCACCAATGTTGTGCCGGTGGGGTTATCACACAGTAGCCCACCGTCAACAGGGTTGTGCCAAGGATCCTGCAACTGCCACCAATGTTGTGCCGGTGGGGTTATCACACAGTAGCCCACCGTCAACAGGGTTGTGCCAAGGAGTTGATAATGCAGCGCTCGTCACCCGTTTCGTGAACGAGGGCTGTCAGCTCCCTGGGCGGTAGCGATGAATCCGAGTCGGCGTTGGTGAGATGAAGAAAAGGCTTTATACACTATTTACATGTATTTACACAAGATCGGCTCTGGGGCCGAAAGCTAACATAGCCATACGCGACTGTTCTCGCGCAGCGACGGCCGGGGAGATTCCGCCGCGTCCGCACTGTCAGGGGGCGAACTGCTCCCGATGGACGCTCGTGACGAACTCACACTCGGAGTCTCGAACGGAAGCACTTGAGACTCCGTTGCCGAGAACCGTTGACGCTCAAAATGGTCCAATCCGACGGCAGCACTTTCGCAGGGCCAATGGGAGAGCTTGCTGCGCTCTCGCTTCAAATATGCCGCGGGGCGAGAAGGGGTTCACCGTCAGGGCCACGGCGCGCCGTGCTGTCTGGACGTTCAGCGCATGTTGAAACACGTCGCTTCTGTCCCTTTGGTACGGCTCGCCTCCAGTGCACTGGTGCTTTGCAGAGAAGTATCCAGAGTTTGTGAAGGAGGCGTTCGCCAAAGAAGTTTGGCGTCCGGCTGAATTTCTGGGCGGCTTTGGCCAGGCACAACAGCACCCCCGCCATCAGACAATGCGCCGGGAAGACGAGCTGCTCGCATGTGGCTCGGATGCCGGGCGCGCTCGTTCGCCAGGTTCCTCCAAGCTCACGTACAGTGTCCGGGCGCCAGGTAGCCTCACGTGCCTTGGGTTCCACTCGCCAGGTCAGGATCTCTGCCGACAGCCTTGTTGCCGGGGCACGCCGATCAACTTCGCCCGGGTCGCTCCGATGCCCTTGCCACTCGCCACTGGTAACGGTAGACTGTTCTGCGGCTTGCGAAACCGACCGACAACAGGCAACACCCAACACAAGCAAGTACCCTCGGTCACCCGTCAAACACCAGACAGAGGCAAAATTTCAAATTCAATTAGCTAAATTGTTGTCCCGTTTTTGCTCCCACTACAACAAGAGACAAGTGTATAGGATGCAGTACACAAGGTTCAGACAACAATTTTGCACATTAATGATACATTAAATAGCAGGGCAAGTAATAATCAGTAATGGAAAAGAGTCTCCTTGAAATCACTTGGACCGTAGACAATAACTGAGGAAGCAAGGAGGTCATTCAATTTTGCCCCGATCTGCCTAGAGCATTACTGTTAGCGACGAAATGCTCGTCGAAGGTAGCTATGTTTCGAATGCATGACTCAATGCATCCGAGTTCGCACTGTGCTGCTCTCTTCCGCAAGCGGCAGAATGCGTAGCAGTATTCGGGCGGTTTGGCTCTCCTCCCTCCGCTACAGCCTCGGCTGTCCATTTCTCTACGAGACCTTTCTTTCCACTTTATGCGTGAAAGAACAGACGAGCACAAGTTACTCGCTTTGTTGAACGATCTGTCTCGTTCCTTACGCTTTGCGCACCAATCGCGCATTTTCTCAGCACGGGTGCATTTGTGCCGTTGAGATCGCCGTTTCTTTTCCTTTCGCGATCGTTTGCGTTTTCTCACCTTTCGATGAGAGCATTCTTTCATGCACCTGACTTTCCGCTCGTTTCGGCGGCTGCACTTGAATGTTTGCTTTCTGTCTTTTGGTGCCAGCTCTTTCAAGCTGCCGGTAACCGGAGCTAGTATGGCGCCGACATCGTCGGAGTGCGGCGCCGCGCCTGCATCGCGGCCAGCAGCGCATGACTCACTGCCAGTCGCGTCCGAACAAGGACAAGGCTCGCTCACGCCAGCCCCCGAGCTAGGCATATCCTCTGCAGGCTCGCCACTCAAGTTACACTGATCTACCGGTGTGCCGCATCGCTCAGCGCTAACCGGCGCACGATCAAGGTCGTCTGATAGCTGGGGCGTTTCGGATCGCGTGAGGTCCATGTTCGCACCAGGGTTGTTTTCGCCAATACAATTGAGCGCGTCAGGACAGGAAGATGCATGGCTCCAGTCTAGTCGCTCGTTGTCGACTTTACAAGTGTGGCTCTCGACAGCGTCCGCGTCATGGGTCTGCCTTAGCTGTTCAACACTTGTGAGCTGCGCAATTTCCATGAGCGCAACTTCGTTTTTCTGTGTGTCATGATCTACGTCGACTCTGGCTTCGGAAATTGCCAATTTGTCGTCTCCTAGCCTGACTACATCTCCGCCACGCTGTACAACTGCTGCTTCTGAGTTGTCAGGCGGTTGATTTACTGCCAGTTCCCCACTCTCGATTGGTGGAATGCTTACAGCTACGTGGGAATGCGTGTAGGACGGTGTCACTTCGGATTTCTTGCCGATGGAGTCGGCTCCAACCGTCTCAGCTGCCAGTGGCTCGACCAAGGTAACCCCAGATACTTCCGTTCGAGGCTCGATCGGCTCACTGCTGCGGTCGCGTTGCTCGGCCGCTTCCCCAAGCTTGGTCTCATTCTCAGGTGCAAGCACAATTTGCTCCGAGACTTCCTGACTGTCTAGCCATTCGGTTACATCGGCTTTCAATTGATACGCCAAATCCAAGAACGTTTTGGTACAATTTTTCTCACGCCGATACCTGTCCCCAAGCTCTATTGGTGACAGCCGATGTCTTTTCAGTAAAGACTCTTTCAAGTAATCGTAGTTTTTCAAGTCAACGCCTAACACGCGCTTGATTTCTTCCGACACCTCGGCGGAGAGAAGAGCCACCAATTGTTGTGCCCAAGTATCTCGCTCGAAGCGCTTACTTTTGCAGACACGCTCGAAATCTTCCAAATACACTGCCATATCCTCGGCGATGAGGAACGGTGGTGGACAGTCTCGCAGTATTGAACCGTTACAATGAATGACATTAAAAGCTTTAATCTTTTCCACGCTCATTCTATGTGTTGAAACCTCCAGCTGCATCAGTTGCCATACGCGGGCGTCCTCTTTCTCGTGACGTTCCCTACGTTCACGCATCTCTTTCTCGTGACGTTCCCTGCGTTCACGCATCTCTTTCTCGAAACGTTCCCTACGTTCACGCATCTCTTTCTCGTGACGTTCTTTCTTCTCCTCTTTCTCGCTTTTGGCGTTCTAGCTTTTCACGCTCCTCGCGCTTTTGGAGTTCTAGCCTTTTGGCTTCCTCCTTCCCTTTTCTCTCTTGAATGTCATCCCAGGCCTCTGCGGCTTCCTCAACCGTCACGTCATCTGCCTGCATGATCTCAAGAATTTCCTTTTTGTTGAGCCTAAATCGATGCCCAACTCATCACAAATTTGGAGAAGTTCTTTGACCTTGTAACTCTCCATCTTTTACCGGCCTCTTGTTGTTTGCCTTTTTAGAATAGTGTACTATACGTTCGCTATCTCGCTCCTAGCAAGAGATGCGCAAGCCTTTCTCACACTGATTCCCCTCTCAGCATCCCTTGGTGTTCAAAACACTTCCTGTAGGCTTGAAACACGCAAGGTTAACACAATGCTACGCTCAGCCTTTCTCTAAGCTACCCTGTGTGTTAGAGAAGTCTGGCGTTTGAGGGAAACTTCAGGTACTCACCGCGCCGAGGTGCCTGACGCCGGTCAATCCCGCAGCTGCCATCCAGTGTTGTGCCGGTGGGGTTATCACACAGTAGCCCACCGTCAACAGGGTTGTGCCAGTGGATCCTGCAACTGCCACCAATGTTGTGCCGGTGGGGTTATCACACAGTAGCCCACCGTCAACAGGGTTGTGCCAAGGATCCTGCAACTGCCACCAATGTTGTGCCGGTGGGGTTATCACACAGTAGCCCACCGTCAACAGGGTTGTGCCAAGGAGTTGATAATGCAGCGCTCGTCACCCGTTTCGTGAACGAGGGCTGTCAGCTCCCTGGGCGGTAGCGATGAATCCGAGTCGGCGTTGGTGAGATGAAGAAAAGGCTTTATACACTATTTACATGTATTTACACAAGATCGGCTCTGGGGCCGAAAGCTAACATAGCCATACGCGACTGTTCTCGCGCAGCGACGGCCGGGGAGATTCCGCCGCGTCCGCACTGTCAGGGGGCGAACTGCTCCCGATGGACGCTCGTGACGAACTCACACTCGGAGTCTCGAACGGAAGCACTTGAGACTCCGTTGCCGAGAACCGTTGACGCTCAAAATGGACCAATCCGACGGCAGCACTTTCGCAGGGCCAATGGGAGAGCTTGCTGCGCTCTCGCTTCAAATATGCCGCGGGGCGAGAAGGGGTTCACCGTCAGGGCCACGGCGCGCCGTGCTGTCTGGACGTTCAGCGCATGTTGAAACACGTCGCTTCTGTCCCTTTGGTACGGCTCGCCTCCATTGCACTGGTGCTTTGCAGAGAAGTATCCAGAGTTTGTGAAGGAGGCGTTCGCCAAAGAAGTTTGGCGTCCGGCTGAATTTCTGGGCGGCTTTGGCCAGGCACAACAGGGTGCGAGTTGGGAGGGCGACCCATAAAACACATGTAAACAAAACTTGCCGCAACACTTTTTCTCGTTTCACGGAGCACCAGAAGTGGTGGCCGGTCGTTAAACGTTGGCCAGGGCTTTGAAGAAGTGTGTGACAAAGTATGCTGCTTCACTGCGGAGGCAATCTACTTTTAAAACTCCTCGTTGTCAAGAATCTGAGTTAGAAATGCGTTGCGGTAGCACGGCCCATGCAAAATATATCTAAAGAACGGTTCTCAAAGAAGCTGACTCAAAAAAGAAGGCGAAAGCAGTCGTGCATTCTTTCAAGACCATGGATATACGTATGCAGCAACATTTTGCGTCTGACATCTCTGTAAAGCATATTTATCAATAAATATGCGCGGCGCGTTTCCAGACGGAACCCCACGCCTAGGAGGCGAGTCGCCCAAGCGGCGTTTATTTATTTATTTTTATTTTTTTGAACGTCTTGTGCCACGCCCCGACATCATGTTGCATGGCGGAAGTAAAAAAAAAAAAAAAAAAAAAAAAAAAAAAAAAAAAAAACATTCCAAGTGCTGGCGAGGCGCATGAGCCGAGTAATGATGCCGTCGACAGTTCATTTTGTAATTGAGATGAATAACATGCTAAATAACGGGCACGATCGTCATTCCGTTCTGAAAACATCGATCGTGGCTAAGTAGAGGCGATGAGTATCAAAATGAATGCATATGTAATTGAGTCACGATACAATAATGTGGTGCAAAGTTTATAGAAATGTTTATAGGTAAATTTCAGAGTGTGCAATTGATCATATAAATAATTTAAATGGTTGAAAAAATGAAACCTGCTTTAAGGTGTGTACTGCACAGAATGAAAAGCAGATGCTAAGTATCGGTGACTAAAAATTGTAAAAATAAAAATATGAAAAGTGACAAGCATTTTCTGTGTGTGCGAAACACTATAGCGCCTTAACAGCGGAGCGTCAGTGTTACCCTTATTTTTAGATTTTCCGGCGTGATCTAGGTAGGTTGCCTTAGAAGCGAGTGCGTTCTCGCTATGCTCACTCCTTTTACATCGTGTTCCGTACAAATTAACGTTTTCATAATCATTACGATTTTGAGCAATAGCAGACGGCACCCGAAAAAAATTTTGTGAGGCGTGTGAGTGAAGCCTCTGACAGTTGATGCCATCTGAACCCGAGTCTTGGGGCGATTAAAGGACTGCCTTATAAAGGATCGACACACCTCCTGTTATATTCTAACCTGACAGGTCTTGTACTTTCCATAAGAGCTTTTGGCGCTTTCTTCGCCCCTTTGGTAAATTTGTTTCTGTTTTTTCTGCTGGCTATAAAATGGAACGAATCAGCCAGCCTCTTCAAATTACGGCCGCGAAGCGCACTTTTTTCATAGGTTAATGTAGTGCACTTTATGTTTTCTGAACCATCCTTTTCAAAAGCTTTACCCCTTTTATCGTTAAAAATAAATTTGTCCTGTTTTTAGCAGACAGTCCCACCGCTGTTAAAAGTCCGACGAGCCTTGCATAGTTTCCAAAATGTGCACAATCGCATCTACATCTCTTAGCGAAGTGGTTGTCAGATCCATATGGGCAACGTCGACACTAGTTGTCCGCGGTTAGATATTCCACAACTAATGATCATCTTCGCGGACTGCGCCACTAGCTCTTAGTAATATTCCTGCATGAAAAAAAAAAAATCCGCCTATTATCAATGCACATTTTCATCCAGAGCTGCCGATCTCTATGTAACCATAAAGCGAAAATTTTTTTCTCAATCAGTTGATTAAATTTCACTCGTCTGATTTGCTCGGTATCTTTCCCAGATCACTTTGCGTTGTGTCACTGAGTGCAACTTTGGTGGTTCTTATTTTTAGATTTTTGCCGTTCCTGATGTAGACAGATGTATGATTAGGTCATATGCTAGGAAATTTATGACGCCAGAGGGAACGTGCCTGTAGCTAAATTTTGACCACTTCTTCGGTGAACGCATGTTTGTAGAATTTAGCAATATAACCTCTTCCCAGTACTGTGTGTTGCACACGCTTCATGTTGTTCGCAACAATTTGGCTCTCCGGGGTACCGTTTTCTCCCAGTTGCAAGACCATTTGGCGGCGGAGAGAAGTGTATCTTCTCCCAGTTACGCCTGCTGAAATATTATGGCTCCAAACACATTATAATATGTTTCCTCAGTCCTGACACATTCTGAGAAAGATAACTGAAAGTCACCACCTACCCTCTGAATGATTAATTTCAAAATTTTGCGCTCGATAAACGTCCGGCAGCGCGTGGTATACTTATAAATCGATTAATAATTCATGGTCAATGCCAGCGCCCACATTGAACTGCAGGGTAACATGTGCAGTACAGCTGAGAATTCGCAGGCACTAATACAGAAAAACAAGATATTTAATGAAAAAAAGAAAAAACTAAATTAGTGCACGCATGCTACCGCAGCATCGGCCGCGCTGCCGTATCGGCGCGTAGTCGGCGTGGAGCAAACTTCGACCGCAGCGCCATCTCAGTGCAAGCACGGCCGCTTTAGGAGGCGCAGTTTCAGAACTAAAAAGGATCTATAAACGATGATGTGGTGAGTAAGTCATAAGTAAATATTTTGAGAGGCGTTATATTCCGACGTCCGTGCACGCGCTGGATGACCTGAACCGTACGGAAAGAAAAAAAAAAGAAAAAAAGACGAGGAAGCCTCAGAGAAAGCGCAGAACGGTCGAGATACCACGGGGAAAAAGAAAGTAAACGAAAAAAATAGCTGAATAGAATATATGCCTGTTGATGACCTCGCGCACTCACCTGATCAGGGACTTGTACTATGTATGGACGATTTTTGCAATGAAGCTATTCTCTACAAATAAACTACAATTTCCGCGTCAGTTCAGAGGACTTCCCAATGCGTTTCAGGCTAGCAAATGGGCCCGAGTGCACAACGCCGCCATTGTACAGCTTTTCATTGTAGCGTTGTTTAGCCGATTCCGACAAGCTTTTCACGCAGTCCGACATTGCTGCAGCGCACAATACATTCCCCTGCAAGTACTGCAAGTCTGACGATCTACGGGACCGTTCACAACACGATAAACTGACCGCGCGCAGTTGCAGACGACCATGCACCACTGGCACGGCGCCGTCACTAGCAGACGCTCCGGAGCTAGAGCAGGCGGCGGGGGCGGTATTACAGAACTGCGTTCAGTTCGTGTTCAGTTGGGAACGCTCTGTGATTGGTTGGAAGCACTTCCGCTCAAAGCCTCTCAGAACCTGCCATGATGTAAAAGCGTTCAGTTCAGCGGAAGTGCTTCCAACCAATCATAGAGCGTTCCGAAACTAAACGCCAACTGAACGCCAACTGAACGCAGTTCTGTAATACCGCCCCAGGTATCGCCTGCTGCATCTGATGAGAAGAGAGGAGTCGCTGGAGAAAGATTTGATGTTGGGAAAGGTTGAGGGTCGCCGGAGAAGGGGTAGGCAGAGAACGCGATGGTTAGATGGCATCCTCGAGGCACTGCAGATGAAGTTCTGTGATGTTAAGAAGATAGTGAGAGACCGGAAAGCGTGGCGTGACATGGTCCATAGGGTCACGAAGAGTCGGACACGACTGAACGCCTGAACTGAACTGAATCGCCTGCTGTGCCGTCGTCTGCTGCAATGCGCGATTCACGTTCGGCTCACATTGTCGCATTTGTTTTTTAAACGTAATTCTGTCTAGGATGTATCATTTGAGCAACAGTATTATCAAGCTAATTTACTCCATGCGGCAGCACAGCAGACTGTAAACAAAACTGCGAGATTCGCATGAGCCTTTTGGGGGTGTCAGCGGATTCACAACATAGATTTTTTTTAGGAGTTTGAAATGTGGAGTGCCTCCGCAATGACGCAGCGTACTTTTTCACACACTTCTTCAAAGCGCTGGCCAACGTTTAACGACCGGCTACCACTTCTGGTGCTCTGCGAAACGAGAAAAATGTTGCGGTAAGTTGTGTTTACATGTGTTTCTATGGGTCGCCCTCCCGCTCGCACTCCCATACGTTTCGCGGTGTTTTAAAAATACTTCGTCTCACTAATGAGATTTCATATTTTCACGATCTGTTCTAGGATGTTCATGGCTGCTCTGTGTCGAATAACGACATCATAGATACCCCGTGAAAAGAGAAAATTGCTTTGAAATCTTCATGTATTCCTATGGGCGCTAACCCTACTTTTCACGCTGTGGAGAAATGCAAAGCAGTGCGACGCGATCCTGTTCAAGCTATGCGTGAACGACTTACTGCACTATGCGTCTGGACCTGGCCGCCCGTCGACATCGTCGACATCGCCGACTTTCATGATTTCTAGTTCTGGCAAGTAGTTTGATACTTGCCCGGATCGGCGTCGATGTCGCGTGTGTTGGCCCGTGCGAGCCATTCGCGGCGTCGGTAGAGGAATCCCTTGCCTTCTCGCCCTCGTGCAGACGTATTTTTGGAATCGTGAAAAACCCGCAGTCGGCCTGTCCGATCACGCCAGCATCATCTGCGCTCTCTACGCGACCATGTAGACGAGGCTGTGTGGTAGTGCTGTGCTGCGTCGTCTGCTGCCAGCGACAAAATTAACATTATGGTGGAATACCCAGCATGCATCACTTCATGCAAGCTCCCTATACAGCACTACTTATATTAGTGGTTCGCAGAAACAACGTTGGCAGGGCTTGTAGACTTCAACCTCATCCTCGCCAACCACACGTGACCTCCGCATGAAGTCGGGGTTGTAGTTGTAGTCTTCAGGCGAGAAATGCCGTCCACAGACGCGGAGGTTCCGGCGCTTATCCGACTGGGACAGTACGATGCGCTTGAGCCAGGCAACTCGCGCACCTTCATCTTTGGGCAGCGAGTGGAGAAGCTTAATACCTTGCCGGTCCCTGGGCTCGCAGCCGACGACACAACACCACGGTGTACGCATTCCGACTGTCACTAGAAAGATATAGCTCCGCTTCCGAATCCGACCTCGGGAAGCTCCGGATTCAACGGCGGCGCCGGCAGAGTGGCACGTGAGGCGTGAGGTACAAGCAGACGGCAGGACAGAAAACCATAAGTGCTGCACTCATTTTAATACCGCATGCCCCACGCACAATAAACCTGCACATAAACGACTTAATTTCTTTCTAGAATGAGAAACGGTTCCGAAAAAGCAAAAGTTTACATTAGTTAGCACTTTTATTTATTTTTTTTTTGTAAATGCAGGGTGTGACGTTGACATGGCGAACCAATGATAGCCCTCGAGCTGTTGACCCTATAGGGAACCCGAACTCAAGTTTCGGCGCGCGACTCACGCGAGCCGTGGAGGCTACTGGGGAGAGAAACGCGCAGCGGGAGCTGCCGTCCAGGAGTGTTGCCGAATCGTGGGGAATTTTCCGTTTATTGGGAAATGCAAGCTCCTAAGGGAAAAGGGGAAATTTGTTTTCAACCCGTTGGAAGTGTGGGAAAGTTCTGCTCTTGCTGGAAACTGCTTTTACATATTTGTTTACTCGGGAAAATATGTAGAGAGAGAATGAAAATGCAGAGCTGATCTTTTTTAGGAAGCAGAATTTCGACCCGTTTTCACTTTCCTACCTGACCTTGGCTGCAAAGCCAATCAATTGTGCGCATGGCACTCCGCAGAAGCGCCCAGAGGACGGCATTCCGGATTCACCTTTTTGGACAGCTTTATCGTTCTATAGTCAGGTGCGTGATATCTTTTTACGTACACACTGATTCTCGGAACGCATTCAGATATATTCCGAACGACTTTCTGTGGCTCTGCAGCTAAGGCCAGGGAGGAGACGAATTTTTGTCCTTGTGCCGTGGACACGATCAGGACTCGGTCCACGGGTGCGGAGGAGAGAAGGCAGTAAATAAGTTGAAGAAAAAGTGTGGGGTCGCTAGGGGGCGCGGTTAGCGCAGGTCGAAGGCGTCATATAGATATAGCCCCCATAATAGTTTCTAGGCAGCATATCTGCAAACTCTATGGCTAGTGTCACCCTGCACAGATAGCTTCGGGAGGTTGCCATCAAGAACTGTATCCCCATGACCAAATGAGATTTATATTTTATTTTATTCTACTGCTTTTAGAGTGAATTTGATTGCAGGTGTTCATTCTAAAATTTCGGTCCCGAGCGCGACTGCTGCGTTTCGATGGAGGCGAAACGAAGACGCGTCCGTGTGCTGTGCGATGTTAGCACACGTTAAAGATCCCCAGGTGCTCGAAATTACTCCGGAGCACTTCAGTACGGCTCCTCTTTCACTCTTTCCACTTTCTCTCCCACCTTCCTTTCCTTACGGCGCTGTTGAAGTGTCCACAGAAAGAAGTGTGACAGATACTGCTTATTTCCCTTCCTGTGAACCAATAATGCTAGTATTAAGAAAAAGGAATTTTGCGTTGATCCCTGGGAAAATTCAGCTAACCAATGTGGCAACACCGGCCAGACGGCGGCGGCGGCGGTAGCACCAGTAATACGCGTGCGTAAGCGCTCTTCAGCCCGAGCGGGGAGTAGGAGGGGAGCGGCGCCTGGCACGCGCTCTCTCTCTCAGTGAGTGTCTTTGTACGAAAAGTTTTGATTCAGTAGGTTTCTATTCAAGAATGTTGGTCTCCTTGCTAGCTTTGAAGGGTGAGCTCAGAGGTGAACAGGTTACAGCGATCCGTTCAGAAAGGGGAAGCTGGCCATTAAATTAAAGATTGACTGTTGCTCGCCGCAAAGGATTTCTCGTGGATTCAGAATTGACCTATTGATTTTACCCAAGCACTGCATTTATAGCATGAATGTTTTTCCAACTCGCGGGCGAAGAGGTCGAAACCTTGGCTATTGCCCCACTGGTGCATGAGTTTACTACGTAATAATTTAAACTAAGCCCGTCGCAGCTTCGTTTTGAAGTGAGCGTAAGTTCGACCTTTGCAAGGGCATCTTCCACCTCGAAGAAAAAAAAAACTCAATTTTCATGGGATGATCATTCCTGCTATGAATAAACAAATCTGAGCTGGTATTGACTTTTATCGCTTTCTTAAAGGTGCTATTAGCTTCCCAAACTTTCCTCAACAAATGCTAACCTTGTTAGTATCCCTGTCCGATCCTCAGGGAGCGGATACAAAGAAACATAAAGCACTAAAACTTGTTATATATTTTCCTAATATCGTTGCGCATGTGTTTGCGCTCTAGCTATTTACGTGTATACATCGCGTGCACTGGCTTGGCCCCATCGGCACCGAACACTGCGTTTTCACAGCCATTTGTGCACCAGTATAGCCCATATTCTCACAAAATTCAAGTTCAAACACGGCATGAGTACTGAAATAGATGAGACAAGCTTCTCCAGAGCTAGCTTCCCAGCCTAGCTTCTAATCTAGCCTACCTTTCCAGAGCCTGAACGTTCTGCTGCCTCATGAGCAATTCAGTGGGGAATATTTCAATGGATGGATAACGCGTGTCTGTTACCTATACCAAGGCTTTTCAGTTGATAGACCACTGCCACAGAAAAATGTCTTCAGCACGCAATTAACTTTTATCCCAAAGAGAACCCGATTACTTACACAATTAAGGATGCCATATGAAAATAAAAAAAGTGCGCCATTGAGTGCTTCGATTCGTAGTGCTTATAGAGCGTTCAGTATATCGAGCATATACTAAATATTAGGCTTTCGATGCAGGCGAAAAGAAAAACAAGGTCCGTGTGCTGTGCGACGTCAATGTGCGTTAAAAAAAAAGTGGTCGAAATTTCTGGAGCACTTCATTACGCCGTTTCTCATAGTCTGAGTCGCTTTAGGACATTACAGCCCATAAACCAAACCAACCAACCAAAACTTAGGGGACAACTAAGCTCTGCCGTTAAGGATGTGGCGCGATAGCGTTTCACACACACAGGAGGGTGGTTTACACTTTATATTTTGTCACTTTTTATTTTTATTTGTTTATTTTATGTTTATTGCTAATTGTATACACCGATACTTAGCATTGGCAAACACTGGCTTTCCAGTCTGAGTAGTTTGACACCTTTGAATGATTAGAAGTGGGTTGCGCCTGAGTAACGTACCACTGCCGCCAGTTGTTACATGCTCGGGTCGCGGCCCCATCGGTAACGTTGGCCTGGTGGTTCCGTGGCTCGGCGGACGGCATCAACGGCCCCGGCAAAGTCTAACAAAACAAACGTTTAATTCAACATCACGTAGGAATGGGCAGAGATAGCTGGCCCGGAGAGAAAACTGACACGCTCACACAGCTGGTGTCCGGCGTCGTCTCTACGACGTCTCTCAAGTAGTCTCTCTGAAGTCTCTTTCGCAGCGGAATCTGCAGCTGCTCAGTACAGAGGGAAAGGGAGAGAATTCATGTCCGAACAAGCTGTGATGACTCAGTCACGGTGTCGCGACAGGAGTCTCCTCCACTTCCTGCAGACGGGCGAGGGCGACGCACTCTCCCTCGAACGCCGGGCTTGGCCAGTGTTTGCACGCACACGCACGCACACACATTAGACACGTGCGACTTCGACAGGTCGGAGCATGTTCGTGGGAGGAAGCGTAGGCGGCCGACCGGACAGCGCTGAAATGGCCGAAACGCTCTTTGCTTTGCCTGATGCTGCGTTGTGGCGGCGTCGGTTGTCGCACATGTCGATGGCGAATCGTAACAGAATGCATTCTTCATTTTTTCTATTACTTGAAATAATTATCAGTGACACATTTTCACATTTGCATTACATTTTTTAATTAGCATCACGAAGCACTGGCATTTCATTCTGAGAATTTTGACACCTTTGAACACCCTTTTTCATTTTTTTCATCTGTTTTATTCCTTTAATTCATCAATTAATTATATTGATTTCATAAACTCGTCATCGCCTGTTACACAGTAATCAATCATCAATCACTAAAACCACAAATTACAATGACATAATTTTTTTACGGCGCCCTCTATTATTCCGACACGTGTTGCGACTACTACTGCTACTACTACTACTACTACTACTACTACTACTACTACTACTACTACTACTACTACTACTACTACTACTACTACTACTACGCAGGTAGCGGCTTCTCTAGCGAACGAGCTGTACAAGCTATCGCTTAAAATGACTAACAGAAATTACGCGGCGTTTGCAATGTGATCGTTGCCATCCGAAGCGCACATCGCCGTCCAGTATTTATCATAGTTGTCTACTGTCTGCTTCAGAGAGTACACATTGTCAACGAACTTTTCAACCTTATCCAAGTTCGATTTACGGAAAATAAAAGTCAAACAAGCCGCTTTTCTCAAGCTGCGCCGCTAACGGTACACTGCGACGCGCCGAAGATACAACGCGAGAGCTCTGCACGTGCTCGGAAGTGAGCGGGAAGGCGGCAGTGCAAGGAGAACGCGCTGCTGGTGCGGCCCTTATATTCTCAGTTTTTATTCTTCTGCCATAGATGGCACTTTCCGTCAGGAGCAGCAGCGCTGCTGTGCGGTGCTTTATCTCTGGGAGGGTGGGGGGAGGGGGCAGTGCTGGTATCGGATGATGGCGCCGGTCGTGCCGAAGATACATGAATGGGCGAGCGAGAGAGAGAGAGAGTAAAACAATTTCTCTACCCCAACGGATGAAAGAGCTCCGGCCCTTCGCTTGGGAGGGATGGCGGAGGGCCCCGCCTCAGACGCAGACCGGCAGATGTTGGCCGGCAGCGCCCCAGGACAGCTGGATGGCGGCTTGCTGGAGCCCATGGTCCGAGCAGCGTAGCATGGTCTCCCAGAGTTGCGGCGGCATGGTCCGGCAGGCTGGGGACCAGCCAAGCGATGCCTCCTAACCTTTCGCCGACGACAGAAGAAGACGCAGGGCGCCGAAGCTCCGGACCAGGAGGAGGGGGTGATGATGAAGCACCCCGCACCTCCACTAAATGTTATGTGGCGGCAAGCAGGTGAACACAAGAGAACTGAGAGACGATGTTCGATGACAGTGAGATGATGTTTAATGAATTGTTGGCGGGCCTGGCGCGAGCGCTCCTGACCGCGCCACTGCCCGCTTCTTCCTCCTTCCTCGCCTGTAACAATATACTGGATGTTTTTAGGCCCAAAAAGTTATATTGGTGACTACGGTGGACATCAGGTAAGAGGCAAACTGCTTCAGTTAGTTCTCTAATTAACTAAATACGCTGATTAACCTTTTTCAGTTTTAATTTTAGGGGATATCCTGTATTTGCAGAATTGTAGCTCGTCCTTTAAATAGTATAGCCGCGAAAAATTATTTTTTTTTAATTGTAGCGCGCGTTATGGCCCACAAACGTCATCGAGCTAGGCTGTTTCACACAGTAGCACAGCGTCTGTAACGTGTATCACTATAATAATAATAATAATAATAATAATAATAATAATAATAATAATAATAATAATAATAATAATAATAATAATAATAATAATAATAATAATAATAATAATAATAATAATAATAATAATAATAATAATAATTGGTTCACAGGAAATAAAAGGCGCAGTATCTGTCACACATTTCCTGTGAACACCTGAAACGCGCCGTAAGGGAAAGTGGGAGTGAAAGTGGAAAGGGGAAAAGAGGTTCCGTATAGTGGAGGACTACGGAGTAATTTAGACCACCTGGGGATCCTTAACGTGCACTGTGTTGAATATTCCGGGTGCCGCCTCCGCTACTGCAGTCTTCACGGCACGACATGTGGGTCATCCCACTGACTCCGATGGAGAGACGTATACGGACTGGAATCGCCCATTCTTCCCCGCGGGGTGCGGCTGTGCGCACCTGTGTTGGGTTGTGTGGTTGGTGGGTGGCGCACGGGAGGCGCTCACTTCAAGGGGAAGACAGAGACTCAGCGTCTCCGGAGCAGTGCGGTGTTCATTTGAGACGCTCGCCGGCCAGTGTCTCTATGCGTGCAGTTTGGACAATTAAAAGACATGTTGTTGTTTTAAAAGTTCTCCCTAACGTCATTGAAAAACGAACATATTTTTGGTGCCAAAACCCGGGGGTAAGCGCAGAACAACGGCAACTTGAGGCCAGCGATTCCAACTGCAACGGATGATGGTGATGGAGCATCTCCAAACAAAGAGAGAAGTGATGCGCGCCGAACTGAACCGACTCAACGGGGAGCTTGCGTGACTAACGACGGCGGATGACCTCTACCTCCAGCAACGAGACCTCATCGCGGAAATATCAGATGAGTTGGACATTGTTTCGAGAGATCTGAAACAGATGCCCTGATTGAGCCGCACGTGCGTGACGAAGGCCGCGCGGAAGAATGCAAAGGTGTTAGTCAGTGTCAAGCTGTCATGACACGAATGCGGACAAGGCTTCGGCGTTTCAGTGAAACAAATTCTAACGGTGCAACAAGCACTTTGAATGCAGAAAAAACCGCGTCCGGATCACCTGCTGCGCGTTCGGGACAACTGAGGTTGCCTAAGCTGGAGCTTCAGAAATTCAGCGGCAACAAGCTCGACTGGCAACCGTTCTGGAAACAATTCTGGCAGCAGTCCACGAGAATAACGAATTGACCAACACAGAAAGGTTCTTGTACCTACGGACAGCGTTGACGGGGAACCCGGCGGCAGCTTTGACCGGGGTCCTTGCGACGAGAAGAATTACGACTATGCTGTAAAGACACTCCAAGAACGTTTCGGGCGTCAGGACGTGCTCATGCAAGAACACCTTACGCAGCTGTTAACCCTCCTCTTAGGTTAGAGCTCTCAGTCACGTTAACGCGCTGCGACGCCTCCACGATCATGTTCAACGAAACATCGCAGGACTTTACGTGTCGAATCGGACAGCTATGGTGCGATGCTGTGCGCGGCTTTGTTTCGTGTATTGCCGGCGTAATTGGCTATTGAGTACCATAAGGCCCACAGTGCAGACAAGGATGTGCTCGACAGCTCGAGTCTCCAAGCCATTCTGCAATCAGTTCGCCTGGAAGGGGAGAGCGGGGAAAAGGTACACGGAGGAAGCACGAACGCTCCTCGGCAGACGCGACCTGACCGCGCCAGAGAACGGCGTCCCAACAGCGTTTGCGGAAAGAGCTCAGCGGCCAGTCTCCAGGTGGGTGCCAAATTGAGAAAGGAGAGAGGAAGGAGCCTTTTCTGCGCTTCAGAGAGACGTGAGGCGGCAGATTGCAATGCTCCGATATCAATCAATGAGAATAAAAGAAAACTGCGAAACGAAGAGGGGTGCTACCGATGCGCGAAAAGATGGCACATGACGAAAGGACGTAAGAACTGGACACTACATTGCGCGAAGTGTGGCCGACGACACATCATCTCGCTTTGTGATCCACCGGCACCGAACGCCGAGGGCGAGACCGCTACTGGGTTTCATTCAACAGCGTCTCTTAGCAACAGCAACAAAAACGCCGTGCTGCTGCAGACGGCGAGATGGTGGGACGCGGGAAAGAGGAGATGTTGCTGCATGGAACAAGGCAAGCCTAACTCACCAGGGTCTCCTCACCTTCATCGAGGAAACCAGCCTAATGAGCCTGGTCTAGACCCACGTCCTCTCCTCTCCACCTCCTCTTTCTCTTTCATACAAACTTTAATTCCCCCTATAATCCCCTCCCAGACCTTTCGGGCGCAGAGCAGTGCACTCCGACAGGACTGCAAAAGAATGCGCTTTGCTCTCTCCTTCCTCCAGCAACAGATAGATAGATGCAGACGGCGCAAGTGTGGGTCGACGGACCGAAAAGAAAACGCCTCGCGCGCTGTCTGTTTGACGGAGGCAGTCAACGATCGTTTATAATAGAGAAGCTCTCAGGAATACTGGATCTTGAGGTGATCGGTGAAGAGAAAATGACCCTTTACCCTTTCGGTGGCTCGGCCAACGTTATGTAGAAGAAACGACGTCGAGTCAAGCTCCGGCTACGAAGCCAGTACGACCGCAAGAAGTATAGTGAACTAGAATAGCAAGGAGCACAGCATCGAAGCCCTCGAAATTGAAGAAATCTGCTCCGACCAACTGCTGTTTCTAGAAAACGCTGTTGAGATGGGTTAGGTGGCTGATTTGAAATTAGCGGATGTCACCGTCTCACCAACTCGCCTATTCACACAAGGCATCAAAATTCTAGTAGGCAATGATTATTATTGGACTATTGTGCACGTAGAAGTAAGGAAAGCGCAAGGGGCCTTGGTTGAGCTCAAGACTGACTTCGGCTGGACCTTGCAAGGGCCGATACCACTGTCGGCTTCAGGTGTGTCGTGTTCCACCGTTGCCGTTCTGCGCACCAGCGTTTGTGACATGGACGCCAACCTGTTTGGCGAACTTCGAGCGTTCTGGGAGCTGGAGAGCCTCGGTATCTCCTCAAGCAGCTGCCTACTTAGAAGCGAGAAGCAGCAGGTGAGAGCATCCTTCAATCGTTCTCTGACTTTGACCGATGGGCGATACGAAGCAAGCCTCCCTTAGAAGGCACTTGACCAAGGGATAGCCAGCAACGAAGCTGTAGCAAGAGAACGCCTGACCAGGTTGATGCTTCGTCAGAGACCCAGCAAGAGCAGGCTAATGGTCTATGATGCAGCCAACCGCGACTACCTGCATAAAGGCTTTACTGAAAGGGTTCCAGCCGACGAAATCGACACAACCTCGTCTCGAGTGTATTATATGCCTCATCGTGCTATTTTCCATTCAGAGAGCTCGACCACTAAAGTTCGCATAGTGTTCGGTGCATCTTCGAAAGCACAAGGCTGCATGTCACTTAACGATGCCCTCACCACCGGACCGAACCTTAACGCCGACCTGCTGCGGCTTATTCTGAATTTCCGATGCCACAAAATTGCATTGACCGCCGACATCGAGAAGGCCTTCCTTCAGATTGGCTTCAAAAGTGAGGACCGCGACGCACTGCGATTCCTCTGGTATTCATCTGCATCGTGTGAGAGCTCATCAGAGGGTGATATAGAGGTCTGGCGCATGACAAGAGTGCCCTTTGGTGCCACAAGTAATCCTTTAATATTGGCTGCCACAGTACATCACCTGATTAACGTCTCTGAGGACCTCTCTCACTCCGCACAAATCTTAGGCAGCTGCCTGTACGTCGACGATTTGATAACCGGAGTCAGCAACACGGAAGAGGCGACCAAATTTTATGAGGAGGCACAGCAAATACATGAGCTCAGCGGGGATCAAACTGCGAAAGTGGAGTTCCAATAACGAACTCCTATAACAGCGGTTCGATGCTGACGGCATTGGAAATGCCTGCGCTGACACTGCGACGACGACTTCCGTCATGGCAAGAGTGTTGGGGCTCGAGTCGGACAGAGAAAACGATGAGCTGAAGCATTCCCTGAAAACGGCGCTGGAGCTTCTTACTGTCAACAGGAACACTAAACGCTTCGTGCTCCAAGCCTCAGCGAGAATCTTCGATCCACTCGGTCTGCTGAGCCCAGTGACGATCACAGCGAAAATGCTGTTTCAAGAGCTTTGGGTACTTGGTTTAGACTGGGATGAGCCACTGCCGCAAAGTGTGAGTGATAAATGGGGAAACTGGATCGATTCAGTGCATCACCTCAGTGATATTTCCAACCCTCGTCAGTATGACAACGAACCAAACAGCAAAACCGAACTTCACATATTCACGGACGCAAGCCCCCAAGCCTATGGAGCCGTTGCATACCTGAGATGGGATAGCGACAAGAAAACAACTGTTTCCCTTGTCATGGCCAAAACGCGTGTGGCACCGCTCAAGACACTATCCCTACCACGGCTAGAGCTTCTCGGTGCCTTGATAGGCGCTCGAATGGTCGCATACCTCAAAGAATCTTTAGCACTGAATATCGACAAGGTCACGCTGTGGACAGATTCCATGATTGCTCTATATTGGGGGAAGGGATCAGCCGTTCAGTGGAAACTTTTGTAGCCAACACAGTTTGAAAGATCCAAGAGAAACGAAACCCTACCGACATGGAGACATTGCCCAGGGATCAGCAACCCAGCAGACATCCTAACTAGGGGAATTTTTCCGGACGCGCTCAAGAGGTCTGAAAAATGGTGAAAAGGGCCCAAATGGCTTGAGGGGTCCCCAACAACCTGGCCTAACACGCCGGCTGTATTTCGACCGAAAGAGCCGACGAAGAAAGGATGAGTAAAAATCTAGCGGTCAGCCATGTTGCAGTACAATTAAGCATCTCTGCCGGTGATAGAAATTAAGCGCTTCAGCAATCTGAATCGCCTACAGTGAGTCACAGCTTGGGTGCGACGCTTTGTTCACAACTGCGGTCACTTCTAAGGACCCTCAGAACTTAGAGGTTTAAACGTGTTTCTGGATAGCATCGGTCTGTTGCGACTGAAAGGGCGTCTATAGCACTAAAACCTGAGCTATGAGACTGCTCATCCAGTCGTTCTGCCTGTGTCTCACCCTTTCGTCGATCTCCATATCCAGAGCACTCACCAACGACTGCTACATGCGGGATGCCTGGACACACTGGCCCAACTGCGAGAAAGGTTTTGGATCATACGATGCCGTCATATCGTGAAGAAATTCTTGGGCCGTTGTATGGTGTGCAGGAAAATGAACCGCAAGAGTGCCACAGAGCCTTTAGTGCCACTGCCATGCGACAAGGTTTCGGATTAGTTCCCTTTTTCAGTTACAGGCCTCGACTTTGCGGGGCCCGTTTTGGCGAAGACAGATGGCAAGATAAAAAAGACTTATATCTTGCTCCTGACCTGCGCAGTGTCCAGAGCAATACACCTAAAGAGTGTGAGCGACCTCTCAACGAGTAGCTTCCTCTTGGCATTTCGCCGCGGTATCTGCATTACGACGCAGTATCTGCAGCACAGTGTACTCTGACAATGCAAATAATTTTTATCAGGCTGCAGCGGAACTGAAGAAGCTATGGAATGTGTCGCGCAATCAAGAAATTCAAGACTATTTGTCTCATCAAGGGATTGAATGGAAATTCATCGTGGAAAGAGCAGCTTGGTGGGGAGGCTTTTGGGAGCGGTGGTGCGATCTGTAAAGATCGCGCTAAAGACAGTGCTTGGATGCAGCTACGTGAACTTCGAAGAGCTCTGCACCATTCTGGCGGATATAGACGCCGTGATTAACTCGCGCCCCATAACCGCGGTTCCCTCTGATGTAGGAGAACCGGAACCACTGACGCCGGCACACTTTCTAGTTGGTAGGCGCCTGACCTCCTTTCTAACGTGCAGTGGAGGACATCCCACAGCTGCCAACACCAGCGAGCTCCTCACTCATCGTTGGAAATATCGACAGCGCCTGACTGAAAACCTGCGGAAACGATGGCGAGCCGAATACTTGTGTTTACTGAGGTCCATCATTCCACACCTACAGCCTCAAGTAACCTACAAGTTAATGACCTGGTGCTGCTTCATGACAATTTTCACCCTCGACAGACTTGGAAAACTGGTCGCATTACGGAGGTATTTCCTGGGCGAGATGGAAGAACGCGATCCTGCATGATCCGTTAACAGGTGGCACTACAGTAAGACGGCCAATTCAACTTTTGCACCCGTTGGAAGCCAGAAATTAATGAGCTAGCACTCATTCGACGGGTAGGATGTTGAATATTCCGGGTGCCGCATTCGCTACTGCACTCTTTACAGCACGACATCTGGGCCATCCCACAGACTCCGGGGGAGGGACGTATACGGACTGGGATAGCCTATTCTTCCCAGCGGGGTATGGCTGTGCGTGCCTGTGTTATGTTGCGTGGTTGGTGGGTGGCGCACGGGAGGCGCTCATTTTAGGGAGCCTACACATGTAGGCTCCCTAGAGTTCAAGGGGAAGACAGACACTCAGCGCCTCCGGAGCAGTGCGGTGTTCATTTGAGACGCTCGCCGGCCAGTGTCTCTGTGCGTGCAGTTTGGATAATTAAAAGCCATGTTGTCGTTGTTTTAAAAGTTCTCCCTAACGCATTGAAAAACGAACACACTGACATCACACAGCACCCGGACGCATCTCCGCTTCGCCTCCATCGAAGCGCAGCCACCCACCAGAGATTTCGTCACTGTGAGGGTGCACGGCGGTCCGTTGTCAATTTCGTTTCGACCGTGGCCTCGCTGATAGCTACCGCGTCGGTACACAGTACACACAGTCGTTGCTCTTGCAGTCTGGCCTCAAAGCACACATCGGCCGAGCGATTCACGCCGGATACGCCGCCAGTGCTGTATCATTGGGTGAAACCGCTTATCAGGGTCACAATTGTGGGCCTTGTGACGAGCGCTACAATTTCTTTAATTCTTTTTTCGTGGCTGTACTGTTTGTAGGACGAGCTTCAATTCTCACAATACAACATACCCCATAAATTGAAAATTAAATGTTAATTAATGTATTTAGTTAATTAGCTAACTGGTGTCCGCCGTAGTAGCACATAGCCCCGGGGCTGCAATTAATCTAAAGTCAGTTACTCTTTTTAAATTTTCGACCTTCTAAAAAACGCCTAGTATATGCGACTCAATGCAGATTATTTATTTATTTATTTATTTATTTATTTATTTATTTATTTATTTATTTATTTATTTATTTATTTATTCAAATACCTCAAAGGCCCTCTGGAAGAGGGTATTACATACTACATGATATGAGTCAACCCCACTTCCCAAGCGATAAATATTGCATAGAAAGTCATAATGACTACCATTTTCCGGCGGAAAACGCCAATGATATACACATGATTAATATAGACCCTTCTCCTTACATAACTATTTTGTGGAAGCTGATAAAACGTCATGAATTAGCAGTACAGTAATATTTTATTGCCATTTTGAACACCCAATTAACATCGAACATATAAGGAACTGTCAAAAACTGTGAGGCAATCTTGGCCTGTCAGACCTCGCGATCGTGACAGCAGGGTGATCTAACTAATAATTAATTGAGCTGCCAATTGCAAGACAGCGGCGAGGCTCATAAGCCGTGTTTACTTGAATACGACAATTAGCGCGCATCACATCGCACGGCAACTGGTTCCCAGCATATCGCATTCATGTAAACAGGGGCAATGCGCTAGCAAGTGCATCGCATTAATGCGCCAGGCAGGGCTGGATTGAGAGAGGTAAGTCGACTTTGCACGATGACACAAATTCGTCTCTGCCGCTCCATGGTACCTCGCGTTCGCGGTGAACGAATGGTGAACAAAGCTTTATATTTGTCTGAAGATGTCCGCACCACACAGTTCTAGCAATAAAACGCCTCATATTTTAAGGTAGCTTCTGGATTTAGACAACTGTTAGGCTTAGTGAGCAAGCGTTGTTTGAGCGACATGGAGACAAATTGCCAGACAGTGCGGGATATTCAAATATCTTCGAGTTGTTTATAAAACAAAGGCGACGAAGTATTTAATTTCGCTTGATACCCTGTTTTGATTATTCATTACAACTTTTCCCGTACTCATGAGAGAAGACTAAGCAGTGCGAGGCCTCTGGCTGCTATTGCCTCGCACTGCTTAGAGTCTTCTCTCAGGAAGTCGTGCCAGCATCAGTGGCAAAGCTAGCTACCAAAATCAGATGAGCCGGCTTTCGGCGGCTGGGTTACCCTGTTCTGTGTTGATTGCAGTTTACGAAACTGTTTTTCAAAAACTCAAGAACGGAACAAGAAAAAATACCGAAGGGGATCGTCGGAGGACACAGAAGCCGCTGGCTGTGCCTCGCATACATAAAACCTCACATAACTTAACGAAAGTGGCCAAACAGACATGGCTTGGGTGTCATTTTTTCGGCTCCAAACAGCTAGGAAAATTGTACCCCGAATTTTCAAATCATGGATGGAGGTGATCGGATAAAGCATGGCTCTCCGTTTACCAAGTGTTCAGTTGGTGTTGTATACGCTATCCCTTTAACGTGTGGAAAGCGTTTTATTGGCCAGACTGACTGCTGAATCAATGAGCTTTTAGGGAATATCTTGCCCGAAATGTATCAGAATTAAAGGACACGTACGCATACTTAGTTGCGCACGCAATCAAGTTCAACGGATGCGAGGCCCAGAGAAATGAGACAAATATTCTGGCAAATAGTACGGATAAAACGGCACGTGTTAGTTTGGAGGCGTTTCACATTAGGAAGTTTGGCAGTATATTGTAGCGTGTGCAATAGCAGCCGCTAGGCGGCTGCTCATCGAGAGTCTCGTGCGCGGACTCGAAGAAGTGCTCCGTGGCGTTCGAGAAGAAGCTGAAGTTAGCTGCCGTCTCTCGGTACTCCGAACTCGTTCTTCTGCGCCTGCTAGGTCAACCCCCCATTAAAACCCAACCTTCTGGTTACGGGCCTAAACGGCTACGTGACACTTTTGTGGTTTTAACGTGAGGCCGGCAGATCTGATAGCCCGTAGCACAGCGGAGAGACGTTGGAGGTGTTCCTCGAACGTTGGTGAAAACACAACGTCGTCCAGGTAGACTAGACACATCTGCCATTTAAGACCAGATAGAACTGCGTCCATCATTCGCTGGAATGTCGCTGGAGCGGAGCACAATCCGAAAGGTAGGACTTTGAATTCATAAAGTCCGTCGGGCGTGACAAACGCTGTTTTCTAGCGATCACTTTCATCGACTTCGATCTGCCAGTAAACGCGCTTAAGATCAAGCGATGAAAAGTAGCGCGCGTGGCGCAACCGATCTAATGAGTCATCAATGCGTGGCAGCGGGTAGACGTCTTTTTTTTTGTGACCTGATTGAGCTTACGGTGGTCCACACAGAACCTTAAACCTCCGTTTTTATTCTTAACGAGGACAACAGGCAAAGCCCAAGGACTCCTCGATGGTTGTATTACACCGTCATTTAACATCTCGTCTACCTGTTGAGCAATGACTTCGCGTTCCCGCGGTGACACTCGGTAGGGGTTCTGTCGGACTGGTCGGGTGCGGTCGTCGGTTATTATGCGGTGCTTGGTCAAGGGCGTCTGTTTAACCGCGGAGGCGGATGAGAAGCAGTCTTGAAACTGAAAGAGTAGCCCGACGAGTCTGTCCTTCTCTGCCGGTGATAGAGCGGGATTCACATCAGGGTCGAAGTTGGGCGTTTGGCTGGCAGACGTGTTGGTCTCAAGAACAAAGCAGTCGTGAGCTGCTTCTGCGACACCTTCAAAGTAGGCTACCGTGGTGCCTTTAGCGATGCGTTGCCGTTCGTTCCCGAAGTTCGCAATCAGCACGTGAGATAGACCATTAGTCAGATGAACTATACCGCGTGCAACGTAGACTCCATGATGTAACAGAAGCTCTGTGTTCTGTTCGGCAACGCCGGCAGCACAGGACTGGTCGTCGCACCTGACTGTGACGAGAGCAGACGAACGGGGCGGCATGGATACACCCGCGTCAACGATGCGTAAAGGTGCGTGGCGTCGTTCGGAGTCAGCGGTCGTCGTTGCAGGCGTCGAAAACGTGACAGTACGGCGAGGAACATTAATAATGGCCCCATGCTCCCGCAAAAAGTCCATGCCGAGTATGAGGTCCTTGCAGCAGTGCGGCAGGATAACAAAAACGGCTACGAAGGCTGAATCGGCGATGGTTACTCGGGCAGTGCATCGTCCGATCGGCGTCATAAGGTGACCGCCAGCAGTACGAATTTGCGGCCCCAGCCATTCAGTTTTCACCTTGGAGAGCCGATCTGCGAAATTCTTGCTTATTATTGAAAAGTCTGCTTCGGTGTCTAACAAAGCGGTTACTGGGTGTCCGTCGACGAGAACGGAAAGGTCGGCGCTGACAACGTGATCGGCTTGAGGTTGATTTGGAGTTTCGGGTTCATGCGGCGACGGAGGCATCGTAGTTACAGCATCGGGCTGAGTCGTCACGGGAGGGTCTTCGGGACATTGATTCCGTTCGTCAGCAACCTGCCCCCCTGAGGTCGCCGCCTTCAGTTTCCCCGGTGTGGGCTTGGCGACCGGCGCCTCCGCACATCATTAAACTCACGGCGGCCGGGTGACGAGTAGGGCACGGGAGAAGACTGTGTACTGCCGCTCGAAGAGGTTGCACGGGTTGCTAGGTATTCTTCGATTTCTGAAGGGCATTCGCCGACCCGGGGACGCGGGGAATCACGAGCAAAACCCCGAAGACCGAGTTCACGGTATGGACAACGACGGTACAAGTGGCCGGGTTCTCCGCAGTGGTAGCACAGCGGCCGTTGGCGAGGAGTGCGCCAGACGTCTGCCTTCCGAACCGGTTGCTGCATGACGGGGCTCTGCTGGGATGGCGGCTGGTAGAACAGTGGCTGAGAAGCGGACGGCTGCATGACGAGGCTCTGTTGGGATGGCGTCTGGTAGGAAGGTTGGTAGAACGGTGGCTGCAAAGTGGGCGGCGGCTGTGCTTCGAAACGAAGCTGTTGCGCAGGAGGCACTGCAGGCCGACGAAGAGCCGCTGCGTAGTTCATAGAACGTGGCTCCGACAGTGACTCAGGCGGTGACAATGTTTGACGTATTTCTTCCCGCACGGCTTCGGTGACAGCCGCGGCAGTCGGGTTAGGCGATCCAAGATTGAACTTGAGGAGCTCCTCGCGAACTACCTCGCGGATCAGCTCACGCAGAGAGTGATCGTCAGTGGACCCTTTCAATGTGGCCACACTGCTGAAGGGCTGACCACAGGCAGACTCCGTGCGCCGGTATCTTTGCTGCAGGGCTCGCTCAATGAGGGTAGCTTCATTGATGAAGTCCGCGACGGTTTGAGGTGAACTGCGAACCAGACCAGCGAAGAGGGGTTCTTTTACGCCCTGCATCAGGTGGCACAACTTCGCTTATTCCGTCATGTCGGGATCAGCCCGTCGGCAAAGACGCGTCACGTCCTCGGCAAACATGGCCACATTTTAGTTAGGTAGTTGCACACGAGCTTCTAGGAGGCGGCGTGCGCGATCACGGCAGTCGTGGCTGGCAAAGGTTCCCCGCAGCTGCTGGCGAAATGAATCCCAGTTTTGAAGACTGGCCTCCCTATTCTCATACCACGTTTTAGCACAGTCCTCAAGCGCGAAATATACATTGCGCAGCTTCTGAGCCGGGTTCCACTGATTAAATTGCGCCACTCGCTCGAACTGGTCGATGCAGTCGTCGACATCTTCCCCAGTATCGCCATGGAAACTGAGGGCGTACGAGGCTGCTGAAGCTGCAACTGATGCTGACTTGCCTGGGGCATTGCAGAAGTCTCGAACTGCTGGTCAGCTGGCGTCGGTTCAGGTAGAGGAGCGAATTCCGGCGCCAGACCCCGGAGGCGACGGCTGCAGCGATGAACGGGTGTAGATACGAGCGGAAGCCGGTTGGGACTCGATGAGCGGCTGCGAGAGGCCCGAGACATGTAGTTCAAGGCCTCACCTCCACCAGTGTCACGTAGCCGTTTAGGCCCGTAACCAGAAGGTTGGGTTTTAATGGGGGGTTGACCTAGCAGGCGCAGAAGAGCAGGTTCGGAGCACCGAGAGACGGCAGCTAACTTCAGCTTCTCGAACGCCACGGGGCACTTCTTCGAGTCCGCGCACGAGACTCTCGATGAGCAGCCGCCTAGCGGCTGCTGTTGCACACGCTACATAATGTAGCGTATAACTGTATAAGTACCCCTTCTTTATCTCTTTTTCCTCCGAACTCAAGTTTTTAGATGCTGATATCTGCTAACGGATATTTTTTTGGGGCGGCTTCCTAGCCTCGGCATTCATGGTAGTTTTTCTTTAACACTCTCTCCCATTCCACCCTTCTTTCCACCTGGAACTTCACCTTATATAAGGTGCCTACTGGGTTCAATAACATTTAGTCGTGAGTATCGCCTGTGTCTCGTCCTCTTCCTTTTATGTGGTCTGAGTGGTTCGGCGCAATTTTTTTTTACCATTTCACTAGGACAGACCCTCTGCTTAGCTTGGCACTCATTTGCAGCAGCTTATCAGCCTTACCAGCGGATAAGAGATTGCTGTGCCCAAGCTAACATGGTCCGCCAGTTGATAACCTTCCATAGGACTGAACAACGCGCTGCAGCCAGTGGAGCGCGATAACGCCATCTCAACGCGTTTGGCCGCTGCCAGCACACTGTTAGGTTGGGCTTCCGCGCTGTAGCAGACGACAGGATGAAGCGCCTCCTCTTCTGCGTGCCTATGCCACTTTGCTTCAATGCGCGGCCGCGCTGATGCGCTAACGCTCCGCGGAGCGCGGCCACACTGAGCCGTGTTCGCACGTATTTTGGATGACCTGTACGTGTCCTCGGGTTACGACTATCGCCTGCAAACGCTCAAGATACAAGCACCGCCGTCAGCTACGTTCGTGTTCTAGGAAAAAAGCATCGCACAAAACGGCCACCGGTCCTGCAGCCACAAGGAACGCCAACAGCAGTCGGAGAGAGACAACACTCCGAAAAAATGGATGAGTATAACTTCTGTGCTTCTTTCAAGATGCCACCAGTGAGGAAGATATCGGAATTCTACTTTAAAACTCAAAACTTCGAGTCGCACTTAGAGCGGTTTGAGCATAGCCAACAAAAAGTGCCTCTCTGTCTTTCTGACAGAATAGGCCCAGAGCAGCCGGCATCATCAGGAGAAAAATCATACGAAAAAGTTATGTCTCCTGAAAGAGCACTACAGCCGCGAAAGCTCCGTCATAGCAGAGCGGTGCAAGTTTAACCGTCGCGTGCAACAGGAGGGCAAAAGCCTCGGAGGGTTAATTGTTATAGCATGGACAGGAAGTGTAACTATATAGCGAATTCTCACAAGATTCCGTCCGAGACAGGCTAGTTGCCGAAATGCAGGATGAAGAGACTCTGTGTGCTCTGCTCGCAGAACAAGACTTGACATTTAAAAGCTAATGCAAAATTCTCCTTGACCAGCATGTGCGGGATAGTGCGCAAATGCGGTCGAGAGAGGCATCGGTACGAAAAGGCAAGACCACAAAAGCGATAAGTGTAAAAGATTTGGTCGAAAATCATGACTCATCGGAAGTTTGTTGGAAAAAGAAAGGCTATTTAGTGTTCAAAAGTAGGTCACTTGGGATAGATAGATGGATTTATTGATAGGAAAAGGCAGAGAGGTTGGCCCGAATAATTCAAATCTGGCCTGCTACTCTGCACTGGGGAAGGGGAAGGAGAGAAGAAAGAAGGTCATGATGGGTGACGATGTGGGAGAAGGCATATGAAATATATATACAGACGCAGCAGCTTGCTTTACAAACGTGAATCAAGTCCACTGGCGCTCAAATAACGGCAAAGAGCGCGCACTGCCTGGATGCCCTTCCCCTTGTCCTGCCAAGCGCCCAGCAGCAGTTCCTCCGACAGAGGCCTCTTGTCTAAACGCTTCAAGGAAGCAGCTAGCACATTTCTTTCGTTCGCATACTCTGGGCACACCAATAATACATGGTCCACAGTCTCTGAGATGCCACAAGTTAAACATTCCGGTGAGTCCATCTGTCCAATTAAATGTAAGTACTTGCGCGTGAAAGCCACGTTTAAACGAAGTCGATGTATCAAGCATGCCTGATGACGCGGAATATCACGCGGAACAGTAAATTTAAATGTTCGATCAAGCTTTCTTAGACGCATGTGTCGGGCGTCTGGTTGAGCCCAGTAAGTCGCTGTAGCAATATTCATACAACTCTTTAGAAGACACGTCGTATCCGCTCTTGAAAAAGGCACAGCTGTTTGGAAGCCATTGATGAGAGCGCTTTTCGCTTCAACATCGGCCTGCTCATTCCCATGGAGGCCGCAGTGGGCAGGAATCCATTGAAACATTATCATGTGGCCTTGCAGCTGGGCAGATGTGATGAGCTCCGTAATGTTTAGTGCCAGGGACTGATAGGCAGTGTGGCGTAAGAAGTTTTCCAAAATTTGTAATGCAGTCTTCGAGTCCGTGAATATACACCATTTTTGAGGTGGTTCCCCACATATATAGCGAATAGATTCCCGAATGGCTACAAGTTCGGCAGCGGTTGATGTAGAGTTATGTCCCAAAAGGAAATGCAGAGTCGTTTTCTGAGCTGGTATGACCACAGCTGCAGCGGATGCCTGTGCTGACACAGATCCATCGGTGTATACGTGAATATAACTGGGATATTCTGACCAGATGTGTGCCAGAGTAAGGTCACTTGGGAAAAATGTGTACGAGTGTTAGGGCAAAAGCAAAAAGTACGCTCACGCTGGCCTAGTGGTTAGAGCACCCGTCTCGGCTGCGGGAGGTGGTTAGTTCGAAACCCACCGCCGGACACCCATCGGTAAAAATGGGTACAAGCGTCCCCCGTCCTGGCGCTCGGCTTTTCTAGGGGTGTGCGTTTGGGAGAAGCTCCGTACATCCCGCTGCGCGCCCCTCCTCCGCAGTGGGCCTAAACCCAGTTTCGAACCTCGCAGCCTGCAAAGGTGGTTCAGTTTGTCTTGCAAAGGTACTTCCTTTGAGCCTCACCTGAAGCGCTCCCTTCAAGCCTCAGCTGCAGCAGTCCTAAAAAAAGGGCCACATTATGGGCTTTTGCCGCGCGAGGCGGCACTAGGTCACGCTTCGGTGGCCTTGTGGTAGAGCATCCGCCTCGCATTGGGAGGTACCGGGTTCGATCCCTGGTGCCGCCGGTTACTCACCGGTTTTTCAAAGGGTACAAGCTTTCCCCCGGCCTGGTGCTCGGCTCTTCTGGGTGAAATGCTTGGGGAAAAAGGGGTCACTGCCCAAATACTTGCGCCGATGTGGCAGTGATTCGTTCCGCCATCGGACAACAATAAGTTCGCCTTGTGCGGCAAAAGCCCGTTATGTGGCCCTTTTTTACCGAAGCGGTGGCCTTGTGGTAGAGCATCCGCCTCGCATTCGGGAGGTACCGGGTTCGATCCCTGGTGCCGCCGGTTACTCACCGGTTTTTCAAAGGGTACAAGCTTTCCCCCGGCCTGGTGCTCGGCTCTTCTGGGTGAAATGCTTGGAAAAAAGGGGTCACGGCCCAAATAGTTGCGCCGATGTGGCAGTGATTCGTTCCCCCATTGGACAACAATAAGTCCGCCTTGTGCGGCAAAAGCCCATTATGTGGCCCTTTTTTACCGAAGCGGTGGCCTTGTGGTAGAGCATCCGCCTCGCATTCGGGAGGTACCGGGTTCGATCCCTGGTGCCGCCGGTTACCCACCGGTTTTTCAAAGGGTACAAGCTATCCCCCGGCCTGGTGCTCGGCTCTTCTGGGGTGAAATGCTTGGGAAAAAGGGGTCACTGCCCAAATAGTTGCGCCGATGTGGCAGTGATTCGTTCCGCCATCGGACAACAATAAGTCCGCCTCGCGCGGCGAAAGCCCATAATGTGGCCTTTTTTCTTCAGCACGGCCTTTGCAGGCCATGGTTGTTCGAAACTAAGCCCACGAAGGAGCACAGCAGGGTTAGCAGAGCCTCTTCCAAACGCACACCCCTGAAAGAGCCGGGCGCCGGGCCGGGGGACGCTTGTACCCAATTTTACCGGTGGGTGTCCGGCGGCGGGTTTCGAACTGACCACCCCCCGCAGCCGAGACGGGCGCCCAAACCACTCGGCCACGACTTCGGTATCATGAACTGTATGAACTGTATCATTCAGTTAAATCAAACCAATCTTCTTATGAAGTGGGCGTAAAAATTCAGGGGCGCACACTAAATATGCGAATAAATACGGGAGCAGCTCTCACAATCGTTCGAGAGCAAGTGTACCGGTCTCACTTTTCACACGTAAGATGTGATCCGTGTAAAATGACGCTTCGCACTTATACTGGGCAGCAGATACAACTTAAAGGGTAATATGATCTAGCTATTCAGTACAAAGGTCAGAGTATGACGCTACCTCTCAACCTCTCATTGTCGTACGGGGCAACGGACAAAGGTTACCAGCCCTGCTTGGCTGAACTGGCTGGAGCGTCTCAAACTTGACTGGCTGGAAATTGGGCCGGTGACACGAAGACAGAGTGGCGGTTTGAAGTTCCCTTCCGTGTTTTCCGAGGAATTGGGAACAATACCGAAGTTCCAAGCAAAATTCTACAACCGGGTACAGTTCAGGTATTTTTCCGCGATAGGCCTGTGCCGTTTGCGTTGTACAAAAAGGTCGAGCAGAAACTGTTGGATCAAGTCAAAATAAGCATGCCGCAACCAGTAATGCGATGCGACTGGGTTACGCCGTTCGTCAGTTTTAAAAGAAGACTACAGTATCTGTGGGTCGATAAGGTAACCGTAAACCCCTCGTTGAAAGCAGATCATTACCTACTAGGCCGGGCAATTTGCACACCACTTTATAGCAGGAGTAAATGTGTTTTGTGTGCTGGACCTTTCTTCGGCGTACCAAAAACTCACTCTTAATCCAGAGTCCCGGCCTTTTTGACAGTTAACACTAGTTTAGGATTGTTCGAATTTCAGCGCCTACCTTGCAGTGTAGCAAGTGCACCGGCACTATTTCGGTCCATGATGGACGATGTACTTCATTGGCATCCCGCACGTGGTACGCTACATCGATGACGTGATCGTGATTGGACGCAGCATGGCATGACGCAGACTGCCAGAAAACACTGCAGCTGGTCTTGTATAGCGCTTGAGTGACCATAATACTCAATCTGGATAAATGCCGCTTTATTAAGAGGTCAGTCACGTAGTACTTGGATCCCACGGTAGCTGAAGATATTTACCCTACAGGCGCCAAGGAAAAGGTAACCTTGGAAACACCGGGGCTGACCCCCATCACAGAGCCTAAAGGGACACTAAAGACACCCAAATATGCTATCAAAATCTAATAAACGGCATTTGGTGACATTGTCGCCGCATATGCAATAAGAAGTTGATGTTTTTTTTTTCTTTCCCGCCAGTCGATTTCAAACTGTTTTCTCCTACTGCGTAGTAGGGTAGGATGACGCACACTATGACGCAAGAGGATACTCCGTGATTGCTGGCGCGCGGGGAGGGGAGAATACTTCGCAGGTGCGTGCTGAGTCATGATCTTCATTCGATACGCACTTAGGGTAGGCAAATCTGCTGCTCCGAGCTCGTATTTCAGGCGCCGCAGGCCCAAACCAAACTATCCGAGCACGCACGAAGTGCCTGAGCCGGAACATAACCGAAACTGAAGTGGGCGCCTGTAGCGCTGTGTTAGCTGAGAGACTAGCGGCATCTACCGACAAGCGGACGAAATAAAAATATTTTTATATTTGCCTTGCAACATTTACGTTGTCTTTTCGCCGTCGTTTACGTGTGATAAAAGTATGTTATCATATTCGAGACAAAACCGCCTACCACATTCAAACGGTCAACGTAATTCGCATTTGTCAGCCTCCGGGATCCCTTGCGCGTCACGTGATTTGTAGTTGCGAGCCTCGGTCGTTTCGGCTGTGGCGGCGATACCTGTATTCCTGTTCTTCCTCTTTACTAGCTAATAACAGCTCTATTTTCAGTTAGAGTGGCTTTTTTGTAACCAGGAACTGGCATTCTATCGCTGCAAGCCAACTTCATTTTTCTCTTTAGTGTCCCTTTAAAGGTATACTGAACAAATATCCAAGAATATTCAGAAAGCACCACAATTGCATTCTTAAAACACGATTACACTAGTACAGACACATAATTCGGGTTAGTATTGAGCGGATGGCTGTATTCTTGACGTTTTCAGAGCGGCCGCCGGGTCAGAGGCAGCGCGCTGCCGACTGTGAGCCGGCGGCTGTGAAGTCACAACTACCCTCAGCAACGTCATGCCCCCGCGATCTCGCCGCCGCCGCCCCCGCACCTGAAGTTGGTTGACCGGCTACATGCAGTGTTGGTTCCCCCGCGTCGCGCTGTGCACAGTGCTGCGAAGTGTGGAAGGCTGCACAGGAGGGATGTCGAGGGGACACGTACGAAGGGCGTGTATTGCGGACAATTGTTTGCGCGGTGGGAGGGAACGATGAATTGTGCGCAAGAACACAGGCAGCAAAAAAAAAAAAAAAAAAAAAAGCACGTCCATCCTTGCGCTTTGGGAGGGCCACGGGGGAAAGGAAAAATGAACAGGTGCGACCGGCCACGATGGGGGTAGTTGTGATGTGATATCCGGTTTCGTCAGAGCTTTCACAGGATCCCGCTAGGTGCGGCGATTTCAGAAATATTCATTAAAATACTTACTTTCCGCTCATTTCTGTTCATAAAGTGGGTTGTTTCGATCACTCCCAATGCGATAGCTACCATATCTGCGCTGGAAATCTCGGCGGCAATTTTTTTATTCAGTATACCTTTAAAGCGTATTTGTGCATGTGAAAACTTTATCCCAAGATTCTAAACAACGCTGCAACTGTAGCAAATCCGCTTTGTCGGCTTTTGAAGAGAGGTAAGAAATGGTCTTGAACGAAAGCATGCAGCGATGCGTTTAATGATAAGAAAGCCGTGTTCACCAGCAGTGAGGTGCTAATATTCTATCACGCCAGAAAACCGCTCGCAATGTATTGCGATGCATCTTCATATGGCTTAGGAGCGGTTATCTTTCACAAAGCATTTTAAAGTTACCAGAAACCAATCTCGTCGCGTACGCTTACAGAAGCAGACGAAAAGTACGTGCAGAGCGCGAGGCTTTGCCCTTAATTGTTGGACAGAAGAATGTTCACTGGTACTATACGGCCGTGAATTCACCATATACACAAATCAACAGCCAGTACTCGCAGGCGCTCCGGAACCTTGTTTTGACAGGGGGCGAATTTGGCTAGGTCCTAATTAATATTTTTCATTTAATTTTCATATTATCTTTATTTTGCTTTATTTTAGTATTTTATCTTAATTTTTTAACATAATTTAGTCCCAAATTTACACTCTGAAAATTTATTTGTACTCAATTTGAAAGCATATTTTACGCCTAAAGAAGGATGAGGCCATGAATAGCTCGCAAATACGCCCTTCTGAAACACTGTCGCACTTCCTACTTCTAAACTGCTAATTACAATACTCACTCAATATTATCAACATGATGTAAGTTCAAGAAATCAAAAAGTTGGCTTGAGTGTTTATAGTTCATAGACCAAACGAACGAATATGCGAATATATAATATAAAGCTGCAGGGAGCCAACAAAAGGTTGTTTAAGGATTCCAACAACTTGCCTTCCGATTCACTGCGAGAAGAAATTTTTATGTTTGCTCAAGGGTGCCCTATTCTTGCAATCTTTCAATTTTCACCTCCATTGAAGATGCAGGGCAAAAGGCAATGACCTCGTTTTGAAGAACTGCTCATACCATCGTTTAGCAAGTCCAGGTATGTAGACAAGAATTTTGTGTCCTGGAACGCCGTCCGAGAAGATGGTTTTATATTTTTCTTTGATATATTCCACAGTCACCTTGTCGCTGTCACGATCTCGAGTGCACCAAACGACCTTCTTCCCAAAATCCTGGATTCGCTGCCTATAACAACTAAAAGTGGGAGCTAATACAGTTCACCCCTTTGTTTTGAACGTCGACGCCGGTGCTACCCTATTGAGAGGATCGACCTTTCCTGACCACGACTAAGCAGGTACGTGTCGCCGTTTTATTCTTAGGTGGTTGTTCCGGTCACGTTGTGTGAAAGGTGTCCTCGCTGATGAGGGTGCATGACGCTCCGGTCCGGAGTCCATCTTGAACTATATCCAATGGTGGTTCATGATCAAGTGAGCTGTTACTTAGACCGTGTGCAGAGATTAGCAACGGTGTCAAGGTCATACAGCATTGACTAAGCTGACTGACGTTGTTACGTCCCAAATTGCGCAATTGTGAAGCATCTACGCTGTGGCTACGTAAAATAGCTGCTTTACCTTGCTTCCTTATATTGATGCAGGCCTTCTCCAGGTGTCCACGCCGGTAGCAATTAAAAACTGCCCGTAACTTCTTGAAACCGGCATGTCTGTGTACTTTGTTCGTCACAGCTAGCGCCAATAGCGGTGAACTTTTGTAAGTTTTTCCAACTTACCTTCGTGTTGTGGCTCTGGTTGTGCGAACGGCTGTCCTGGTGCACTGTCTCGATGGGTCACCACATGCTTTCTGGAACGCGAGGTCCTTTCCAGCGAACCGGCGCTCTTGTAAGGCTTTGCCACGAAGCATGACCTCCAATGGGAACATAGCCAGGTTAACAAGCGATAGCGACGACACTGATCCGGCTGACTGTCGAGTCTACCCACGATACATTAGTGGTGCGTGAGGAGTCTGTCTTTGGACTCCATCTTACCTTATGACTTTTCGGTGGCTGCTTTGTTCGTATAGGCAGTGCTCCAGAGTTGCAGTCGGCAGCCAGTTTAGAGTTCTCCCTCCAACTAGTCTCGTCATTGGAAGCGAGTCAGCTGCTGACTTTGGATGGCCGCGGGTTGAAATGCTTCTTCAGTGTAGCTATGATGCTGTAGTAGTCTAGCAGACCATGGCAGCTGGCATGCTTGGCTGGATCACGGCGCAGGCGGTGTCATCCGTATCCTCCCCGTATGGCTTGAGCAAGTGCACGAGTTCTTTTCTTAGCGTTCTCCGTGACACCAAAGCCGAAGTAAAGACGTTATTTCCAGTATCCGTACAGGAAAAGCGAGCGTAGCCAAGGTGTTGCACAGGCATATCTTAACGCTGGACTTGGATCTGTTTCCTCTTTACAGAAGCCGTTTTCGGACGCGAGTAAACTATTTAGTTACACTCGCCTAGACGGCACAAGTTTGCTACGGGGTGTGCACGAAACAAAGAAGTGTCGAAACCCATTCCGCTATTTCCATGCGGTATTGCAAAGGTGCTACCTCCCCCGCCTTTAAGTCCCCGCTCTTTCATAATCTCTTTGCTCCTATCCTATTGTCGACAAACCCTCTTGACGAGCCCCCCTCCCCCTTCCCCACCCTTCTCTCCTCACACCTTTAAACGTTGGCGAGGGTTGGGAATGGATTGGTATGGAAAGAAGGGGGGGGGGCAGACTTAGCTTCTAGTAATGTTGGGAGATAAGGTGCGCCGGGACCGATGCTGAGAGAAAAAAATTAGGCCGGTAGAAGTAGATTTACTGAAGATTTACTGACATTCAGTTCAGTTCAGTCGTTCAGTCGTATCCGACTCTTCGTGACCCTATGGACCATATCACGCCATGCTTTCCGGTCTCTCACTATCTTTCTAACATTACATAACTTCATCTGCAGCGCCTCGAGGATGCCATCTAACCCTACTTAAAAATCCTGTATAAAATTCGTACAGGAAATCGTATACAGGTTTATTGTACAGGATCTGGGATACAGGATTGGAGGCTATTTCAGCAAATTCCTGTACTGCCCTGGAAAGTCCGGAATGAAACCGCGCGGAGCTCTGATACGGGAATGGCCTGTATGGTTGATGGCCCTCGTTTCCGGAAAGAAACGCGTCGCCAGGGTGGAAAAAGCATGCAACAATATAAAATAAAGCCACTACATTTAAAATAATATAAAAAATAAAAAAATAATTAAAAAAAATTTAGTACCGAATGTAGAATTGAACCTCGGTCCTTATGGTTTTCAGACAGGTACCTTAACCACTACTCTACGGCGGCTTATGAGTATAGCGGTTATTATACAGTATATGTAGCTACTTTTGCTCTTTCGTACTTGTATATTTTCCTTGGCAGTAGAATTTGTGGCCGTAATTCACCGATAGCCCTTTAAAAACGCTGAATATCTTTGCAGGCTATCACGAGGGTTCACAAATGTGGCGTATCTTTATAATGCGTCGCTTTATTGAAGGCAAACCTCGAGATATCATAATTTACTAGTGCTGATGTGTTTTTCATCGCCTACGAACGCTTGTAAGTTTTCCTACATAGAGATATCCGCTGCACTAATACTTGTAATACTGGGCGTTTTAGCTTCACATGCTACCAGCGGAGCATCGACGCCAATGAATACACTTCCGACTGAGCGGTTTCAATATGTAAACATTCGAGAACGCGTCGCGCGGTGTGCGGCTATCTGCGCATCTTTCGATGGTCAGCGATGTTTGTTTATTTTTTCTCGAACAGTTTTTTGTGATCGCTAGCGAAACGATACGTTCGTGCTTCTACTTTCGTGTTGTAGGCGGCAGATCTTCAGTCACAGATATGAAGACGCACCGCAAGATCGTACGAACTGCAGCGACTGTTGTACGCGCAAAAGCGACGCGACGCGCGTATATGCTTGCTAGCGCACACTTCGACGGCTTCGCATTTTCGAGGTATTTGGGAAACGAAGCGCGCCCTTTATATACAGAACAGTTGTATAACATGTTTGGTATCATGCTTATTTAGTGCGCTGGCGTGTCCGGCATGGTCATTCTGGTTGAGCTTCGTCGACCGGCCCGGCTTCTGTTCAGAAGCGGAATACTCTGCCCGGTATCAGTTCCAGAAATGACGCGTTCGTCCGGTTTCTGGTTAATTGATACAGGCTGAATAATACATAACACTACTACATTTGAAAAAGAAAAAAAAAAAACAAAAAAAAAGAAAAAAACAAAAAGAAAATAGAAAAGGAAAAAAAAATATTACATGTGATTCGAACTTCGGTCTTTTAGCCGGCAAGCACGCACTTTAACCACTACAGCACAGGGTGATTGTGGTTATATATCTACTTATGTAGTCGAGATTGCTCTTTTGTAGTTTGTGTATTTTTGTAGGATGTAGAATTTGTGGTCGTAATTGAACGATCGCCCTTTAAACACGCTGCATCTTTTTCCTGGCTATCATGAAGGATTATCCGTGTCCCGCATCTCTACAATGTATCGCTTTCTTGCAGACAAACCTCCGAATGTCACAATTTACTAGTGCTTATGTGTTTTGTCATCGTCTTCGAACGCATGCAATTTTTGCTACATATAGATATATGCGGTGCACCAACACTTGTAATACTGCTTGTTTTAGCTTCACCTGCTGCCAGCGGAGCCGCGACGTCAATGAATTTACTTCTGACCAAGCGTTTTGCATGCGTAAACACTCGAGCAAGCGACTCCCGATGTCCGGCTGACCTGTGCATATTTCGATGGTCAGCGATGTTTCATTTATTCTTGAGCGTATTTTATCCGCGCTAACGAAACGCTACGTTCTTGCTTGCACTTTCGCGTTGAAGGTGGCAGATCTTCAGTCGCAGATTATGAAGATGCACCGCAAGATCGTACAAGCTGCAGCGACTGTTGCACACGCAAAAACAAAACGCGATGCATGTATGTACTTGCTAGCGCACACATCCACGGCTTCATATCTTCTAGGTATGTACGAAACAACGCGTACTCCACATATGCAGAAAAGTTTTAACATATATTATGTATGGTTTCATGCTTATTTAGCGTGAAGGCATATTCCGACGTGGTCATCCTGGCTGAGCGTCACGATCCGCCCGAGTTGTACTGAGAAGCGGAAATACTCTGTCCCGTATCAGTTTCATTTATATCGGATTTGTCCGGTTTCTGTTAAACCGGACATGACCTGTCCTGTATATGAGTTCAATACAGGACTGGTCCGCCCTGTTTCATATCCATACCGGACTGGGATGTCATGTATAAAATGCATACGAGAAATGGTCTGCCCTGTATTAACTCGATACCGGACTGGATCGTCCGGACTGAGATTCATACCGGACATGACCTGTCCGATATAAACCCGTTTAAGCTTCATACAGGACTGGTCCACCATGTTTCACATCAATACCGGATTGTGATGTCATGTATAAGATGCATACCGGAAATGGTCTGCCCTGTATTAACTCTATACCGGTCTGGACCGTCCGGATTGAGATTCGTACCGGACATGACCTGTCCGATATAAACCCGTTTAAGCTTCATACAAGACTGGTCACACCGCTATCAAATTTATACGGGATAATACAGGACCGGTTCAAACCCGTTTGTCGCGATACGGGATTTTTCACTAGGGAACCATTGCGTTCGCTGCCTACCCCTTCTCCGGAGACCCTCAACCTTTCCCAACATCAAAGCTTTCTGCAGTGACTCCTCTCTTCTCATCAGATGACCAAAGTAGCTGAGCTTTAACTTTAGAATTTGACCCTCCAGTGAGCAGTCAGGGTTTATGGTCGACAATATCGACTGATTTGATCTTCCGGCATTCCAATGAACTCTCAAGAGTCTCCGCCAGCACCACAATCCAAACGCGTCAATTCTTCGGCGGTCAGCCTTCTTCCCAGTCCAACTCTCGCATCCATACATCACAGCTGGAAAGACCATAGCTCGAGTTATACGAATCTTGGTTGGCAGCCTAATGTCTCTGCTCTTTACTAAGCGGTCAAGGCTAGCCATGGCTCTCTTTCCCAGAAGCAGGCGTCTCCTAATTTCATGGCTGCAGTCTCCTTCCGGGGTAATCTTGGAGCCCAAGAAGAGAAAATCTGTCACAGCTTCCACTTCTTGTCCCTTGATTTTCCAGGACTTGATAGGGCAAGATGCCATAATCTTTGTCTTTTTAATGTTCAGTTTAAGCCCGAACTTCTCACTCTCTTCTTGTACGCTCATCAGAAGTCTCTTGAGTTTCACTTCACTTTCTGCCATTGTGGTATCATCCGCATATCTAAGGTTGTTGATACGTTTTCCAGCAATCTTCACTTCAGCTGAAGACTCGTCCATACCGGACTTCCTCATGATGCACTCAGCATATAGGATAAATAGGCAGGGCGACAGCATGCAGCCATGTCTCACTCCTTTCTCAATCGGAAATCAATCAGTAAGACCATGCCCAGTTCTGACTGTGGCCTCTTGCCCTTCATACAGGTTCCTGAGGAGACAGACGAGTTGAATTGGAACTCCCATCTCTTGGAGAGCTTGCCACAATCTGCTGTGATCTACGCATCCAAACGTTTTCGCATAAATCAATAAAGCAGAAGTAGATGGGTTTCTGGAACTCTCTTGCTTTTTCCATGAACAAGCGAAGATTGGCGATCTGGTCTCTAGTTCCTCTGCCCTTGCGAAACCCAGCTTGCACGTCCGGAAGCTCCCGATCCACATGCTGCTGCAGTCTACCTTGGAGGATTTTCAACATCACCTTGCTAGCATGCGAAATAAGAGCGATCGTGTGGTAGTTGGAACAATCTTTGGCACTGCCTTTCTTTGGAATGGGGATGTAAACTGATCTCCTCCAATCCTGTGTCCACTGCAAGGTTGTCCAAATTTGCTGACGTAATGTATACAGCACGTTAACAGCGTTATGGTTGAGGTTTTCAAGCAACTCAGCTGGAATGCCATCAATTCCGCTAGCTTTGTTCTTAGCAAGGCTGGCTAAAGCCCATTCAACTTCACTCTTGAGGATGCCCGGCTCGAGATCAGTAATCACAACCATTTTATGTCTGGTTTGCATATCCGGGTCCTTCTTGTACAGTTCTTCTGTGTATTCCTGCCACCTCTTCTTTATCTCTATGCTTCAGTGAGGTCTCTGCCTCATTTGTCCTTTATCATGCCCAGCTGAGCACAGAAGCTTCCTTTGATGTTTTATTGTCTTATACAGAGCTCTTGTGTTCCTCAATTGACTGTTGTCCTCAAATGCTTGGCACTGTATGTTCAGGAAGGCATTCTTATCTCTCCTTGCTATTTTCTGAAAATCCTCATCGAGAACCTTGTACCTTTCTCTTTCCCACCATAACTTTTGCCATCCTCCTTTCCTCAGCTATTTGCAAAGCCTCTTCAGATAACCAGTTTGCTTTCTTGCATTTCTTTTGCTTTGGAACTACCTTAGTAGCAACTTCTTGTATTATATTACGAACATTAGTCCACATCTCTTCAGGCTCTTAGTCTTCTAGATCTAATTCTTGAAATCGATTCCTCACTTCCATAGCATATTCTGATGGAATTTGATCCAGATCATACCTGAAAGGCCTTCTAGTTTTCTGCGTTTTCCTCAATCGAAGCTTAATTTTGGCAACAAGAAGCTGATGATCGGTGCCACAATCGGCCCCAGGCCTTGTTTTTACTGCTTGTATAGCGCTTCTCCATCTCTGCCGGCACTCACCTATAGGGCAACACCGCGTTTACAAACAAAATAAGGGGGCGCTCGCGACGCAGCAGCCGACTAGGGATAAAAAGGAGGGTTAGCGCCAAATATTCCAAAGCAGTTTTCTCATTTCATGGCACACCTATGATGTCGTTATTCGGTACAAAACAACTATGAACATCCTAGAACAGATCATGGAAATATGAAATCTCATTACTGAGGCGAAGTAGTTTTAAAACACCTGCGAAACGTATGGGGGTGAGAGTTGGGAGGGCGACCGGTAGAAACACATGTAAACACAACTTACCACAGCATTTTTCTCGTTTCGCAGAGCATCAGCAGAAGCGGCCGTTCATTAAAGGTCATCGAGAGTTTTGCAGAAATGTGTGACAAAGTTTGCTGCGTGGAGAAAATCTACTTTTAGAACTCTCCGAATAATCTGTGTTGTGAATCCAGACATCCCCAAAAGGCTAAGCGCGCAGCTTTGCTCGCATTCTAATATGCTGCTGCATGGGGTAAATTAAATTGATAACACTGTCGCCCAAGTGATGGATTCTTCACTGATTTACATTTAAAAGCAGTTGTCAAGCGCCATACGACAATATGAACCGAACGAGAATCGCGCCTTGCAGCAGACGACGGTGCAGCTGGCGGTACCCACCGCGGCCGCCTCCAGTTCCGGAACGTTTGCAAGCAACGGCGCCAGGGGTGCATGGTCATCTGCAACTGTGCGCGGTCAGTTTATAGTGATGTGAACAGTCCTGTGAATCATCAGAATTGCAGTACTTGCAAGGTAATGTAGTGTGCGCTGCAGCAATGTCGGACTACGTGAAAAGCGTGTTGCAATCGGATAAACAGAGCTACAATGAAAAGCTGTACATCGACGGCCTGAAACACATTGGAAAGCCTTCCGGACTACTGCGGGTGCTCTGGCATCATTCGCAATGGCAAACATTGTAGTTTATTTGATTTTTTTTTTCGAAGTCGCTTCACTGCAGATGCCGTCGAGGCATGCGAGTCCCTGGAGGCATACAATTATTTTGAATCAGGTGAATGCGCGCAAGCTAGGTCATCAATGGGCATAGATGCTAGTTGACTATTTTTTCGTTTTTCGTTTCCCCGTGGTATAGCTAGGGTTCTAATAAATCGTTCCTTGCTTTCTGTGCGGTTTCCTCGTCTTACTTTTTTCTTTCCCTACGGCGAAGACCATTCAGCACGTGCACGGAAGTCGGACTATAAAGCCTGTCAAAATGTTTGCATACGACTTGCTCACCACATGCATGTATCGCGATGCAACTACATATGCATTCATTTTGATACTCATCGCCTCTACTTTGCCACGATCGATGTTTTCAGAACGGAATGACGTCGTGGCCGTTATTTTGCGTTTCATTCCTCTCAATTTGCAAAATGAACCGTGTCTCGGGCATCAATTACTCGCTTACGCGGCTCATGCGCGTCTCCAGCAACTAGAAAGTTCTCTTTTTTTTTTCTTAATTCCGCCATGCAACATGATGATGGGGCGTTATACAAGACGTTTACCAAAAAGGAAAAAAAAACATCCTAGGCGTGGGTGTTCGTCTGGAAACACGCCGCACATATTTATTAATAAATATGCTTTACATAGATGTCAGATGCGAAATGTTGTTGCCTACGTATATTCGTGGTCTTAAAATAGTACAGCTCTTAAACGACTGCTTTGGTAGGCGCAATGTCGGCTTATTTGCGAACCTTTTTTTACATATATTTTGTATGGGCCACGCTACCGCAATGCATTTCTAACTTGGATTCTAGACAATGAGGGGTTTTAAAAGTAGATTGCCTCTCCAATGACGCAGGATACTTTGTCACACACTTCTTCAAAGCGCTGGCCAACGTTGAACGACCGACCCCCAGTTCTGGGACTCTGCAAAACGAGAAAAATGTTGCGGTAAGTTGTGTTTACATGTGTTTCCATGGGTCGCTCTCCCAACTCGCACTCCCATACGTTTCGCGGTGTTTTAAAAATACTTCGTCTCACTAATAAGATTTCATATTTTCACGATCTGTTCTAGGATGTCCATGGCTGCTCTGTGTCGAATAACGACATCATAGGTGCCCTGTGAAATGAGAAAACCGCTTTGAAAACTTTCGGTTTCACGTATTCCCAAGGACGCTAAGCCTACTTTTCACCCCCAGTCGATTCAGCCTGACGACAGAAGCGCCACCGCATCGTGCTTACGTCACAGATCGGTGTTGGTCTATACACAAGCCTGCGCAGAAGCAATGCTTGGCATCGGCATCGCAGCTTACACCATCGCGTTCCGATAAGCGGGCACTCGTGGTCATAGCCGCCAATGTATGAACACGCTGCGTAATCATGGGTTCGATAAAGATTCCTATAAAATCATTTACTGCGTCCTCCCACCAACGCTCACAGAAGCAATGTGGAAGAAAAGATAGTTTCCCCGTTTTCGCTGAACCCAGTCACCTCGGTGCAGAGTCCGTACTCCTATCGCGCTCAAGTGCCCGCCACCTCCAGTAGCGAAAAAAAAAAAAGAGTACAAGCTCGTCGCGAAGATAACACACGCTATAGGGAACCAAAGCTGGAGTTTGCTCCGCAACGCCAGCGCTCGGTTTCCAGTGGAGCGGAGAGGAACTACAAAACATACGCGCATCCACGCCCGTGCTATCGGGGAAAAAACCTGGGCCAGGGGGCGCTGCGCCGCTCTGTGCGTCAGCGCCCTCCATGGAGACCACGTCAAAATCTACGCGCAGATCGGCCGCGTCGTCTGCTCCCCGCCTCATAGAAAAGCATGCTGTCGTCTGCTCCGCGCTGTTTTCCAGCACGTGTTTGCGCGCGCGCGCTCGGTTGTTTCTCTCCTCCTCCGGCCGCATTGTGGCCGCCGTCGCACTCTAACAAAGGGGGCAAGAAAAAACAACTGGAATGAAAAAGTGACGGCGCGCTTTTTCGCAAAACTCGTGAAAGTGTTTTTCTCTCTTCTCCCTTTCGTGTTGAAACGATGGTTGTCGGTTTTCTTTTTAGGTATCTCGCACCTCTGTTCGTACCTGGCGGTGCCGCAGCAGCCATCGCGGAACCAAGTCGGCCTCAAGAAACAGATATATGTCATTAATGCCATCACTCGGCGCTTATAAAGGGAAAACACATACGTCAATCGTTCTATCCTCATACGCGATCCTGCTTCGGGAGCTCAAAACTGCACATTCGCTAGAGATAACTGAGCTAGGGATTGCACAGCGTAGCTGTGGAATTAAGAAGACAAAGGTTTACTTGGAAAGATGTCCCCGCCTGCATGAAAAGTCGTCAGGCATTTCCTCGTTCTTCGTCTCGCGAAGAGAGGAAACTGCCGAAAAAATGGCATGCCTCGGCTTCTCGTCAATGATCCAGGTCGTTAAGAAACCTCTCGTCGTTAAAGGTAGATAAGTCATTGATTTCGGATGGCAGCGCCACAGCAGCGAACTCCTCCTGACCGCTGTCAGCAGGAACCAAAGGGTATACAAGGCGGCATGCTTTGTGCCTTTGTTGGGAACGCGTCCTAAACGTGCCGAAAACAGGCACCACGGCGCCGGCAGCATCGCCTAAAACGTCTGTCCCCAAAGAGTTTAATAAGCCCCTTTCAAGTGAGCAGTCACAAATGGAAAGAAAGCTCCCCAACCAGCGCCCGGAGCACTCGTCGCTGTGTACACGCGTATCAATTCTCAACGAGAAGGCTGGACCCTTCATTCTCTGAGCAACATGGAAGTGACATCAAGAGGTGCCGCCTCAAGTCCTTCAAAATACCTGTCGCTTGCCTCTGCCTTCGAGTACCGAATTCGCGTTCATGTTGTTGTTGTTGTTTTTTTTTTGTCTGAGCCTGCCAAGAAGCGCTCTTTGAAAACAATGTCTGCGGCGATCAATTAATCATAATTTCTCACTTTCGAAAGCACCGATAAAAAGCGTGCCTCCAGCCAGCCTCTATGTCAGCCGAGGCACAGAAAAAAGCAAAAATAAGAAACACCACTGGCAAAGAGCGCCGGCTTTGCGCGCACAGACGCACGACCATCCCCCCTCGTCCTCACTCTCCTTCTCCCGCTCCGCGTGCACGTGCGGCTGCCTGTAGCACGCGCTCCCGAGCGAGCGGGCTGCGCAGACTCTGCAGACATCCGCGCGCTGCGCGGGCGCGGATGCGCGTAGGCACGGCCGGTCTCGAGGGAGAGAGAAACGCGCTCTCCCTCGAGACCGGCCGTGGCGTAGGTTTTGTAGTTCCTCTCCGCTCCGCTCGGGAGCGCGTGCTACAGGCAGCCGCACGTGCACGCGGAGCGGGAGAAAGAGAGTGAGGACGAGGGGGGATGGTCGTGCGTCTGTGCGCGCAAAGCCGGCGCTGTTTGCCAGTGGTGTTTCTTATTTTTGCTTTTTTCTGTGCCCCGGCTGACATAGAGGCTGGCTGGAGGCACGCTTTTTATCGGTGCTTTCGAAAGTGAGAAATTATGATTAATTGATCGCCGCGGACATTGTTTTCAAAGAGCGCTTCTTGGCAGGCTCAGACAAAAAAACAACAACAACATGAACGCGAATTCGGTACTCGAAGGCAGAGGCAAGCAACAGGTATTTTGAAGGACTTGAGGCGGCACCTCTTGATGTCACTTCCATGTTGCTCAGAGAATGAAGGGTCCAGCCTTCTCGTTGAGAATTGATACGCGTGTACACAGCGACGAGTGCTCCGGGCGATGGTTGGGGAGCTTCCTTTCCATTTGTGACTGCTCACTTGAAAGGGGCCTATTAAACTATTTGGGGACAGACGTTTTAGGCGATGCTGCCGGCGCCGTGGTGCCTGTTTTCGGCGCGTTTAGGACGCGTTCCCAACAAAGGCACAAAGCATGCCGCCTTGCATACCCTTTGGTTCCTGCTGACAGCGGTCAGGGGGAGTTCGCTGCTGTGGCGCTGCCATCCGAAATCAATGACTTATCTACCTTTAACGATGAGAGGTTTCTTAACGACCTGGATCACTGACGAGAAGCCGAGACATGCCATTTTTTCGGCAGTTTCCTCTCTCCGTAAGACGAAGAGCGAGGAAATGCCTGACGACTTTTCATGCAGGCGGGGACATCTCTCCAAGTAAACCTTTGTCTTCTTAATTCCACAGCTACGCTGTGCAATCCCTAGTTCAGTTATCTCCTCTAGCGAATGCGCAGTTTTGACCTCCCGAAGCAGGATCGCGTATGAGGATAGAGCGAATAACGTATGTGTTTTTCCTTTATAAGCGCCGAGTGCTGGCATTAATGACTTATATCTGTTTCTTGAGGCCAACTTGGTTCCGCGATGGCTGCTGCGGCACCGCCAGTTACAAACAGAGGTAGAGGTGCAAGATACGAGCGGTACGAGATACCTAAAAAAACCGACAACCATCGTTTCAACACGAAAGAGAGAAGAGAGAAAAACACTTTCACGAGTTTTGCGAACAAGCGCGCCGTCACTTTTTCATTCGTTTTTTTTTCTTGCCCCCTTTGTTCGAGCGCGACGGCGGCCAGAATGCGGCCGGAGGAGGAGAGAAACAACCGAGCGCGCGCGCGCGAACACGTGCTGGAAAGCAGCGCGGAGCAGACGACAGCATGCTTTTCTATGCGGCGGGGAGCAGACGACGCGGCCGCACTGCGCGGAGGTTTTGACGGGGTCTCCATGGAGGGCGCTGACGCACAGAGCGGCGCAGCGCCCCCTGGCCCAGGTTTTCTCCCCTATAACCGTTAACTTCTGTGGGGGTGTGGAGAGGGTAGGGCGCTGACCCCTGCTCCCCCACTCTTGCCACTGCGGACAAGAAAGGTGGGGTGAGAGTACTGTGTGCAAGGGGAGCCTATACACGGGGAAACACATGCGGGGTCTTACTTCACAGGATTTCGGCACTGGTGGGAGATGGCACATTGAGTGCGTCCGACACGCGGAAACTGTAATCAGGGAAAGCGTGCTACACCATTTGCTACCGCTTGCCGGCGCGATCCAAAAGCATGTCCCCTTAATTTCTACGGAGGTCAATGGCGGAGACAGGGACAAGGGGTGAAGGTTGGGCTCCCCGCGGTACGAAGAGGAGAAAAGCGCATTCCCCAAGCCGTGTACAAACACAATACCTCCGCCCTCCTTGCGCCCCTCCCTCTTAGCCCTGGTCCTGCTAAGCAGGCCAGTCCGTTACCTACGATCACATGAGAAGGCAGTGCAAGACATTTGAGCGGTGAGAATTTCAATAGGCTGCTGCAGGAAATGCACCATGCACGGCAGTTTCACCTGCGGGCCATGAGTTCTTGGAAACTTGCGCGAGAGCGAAGCAAATGGTGTCGATAGCAAGCAAAGCTGTCGCGGTGCGCGCATGAGCTCCCGTCGCCAGGCCCACTCCGGCTGCCCTACCCTGTCCAATCTCTGCGGACTGCATACGCTGGAATGTAATCCTACTTTTCGTTTTCACCGGTGCAGTGATACGCACAATCGTTTGGTCCTGTGCATCTTTCTTGTCTTTGTGTGGGGGGGCTGCGCTGGAGCCACGCGATCTGCTAGGCCACTACCGCTCTAAGACTACGCCGGGCCTCGGAGGAGCCTGTCGCGGGCCCCAACGGAACGCAAACCCCTCTACCTTTACCACCAAACGAAAACTTGGAGCCCGGCGAGGACTCGCAAGACTACCTTGGAGAAAACGAACTCCCCCGGCCATCGGCGGGCTCCTCACTAAACTCCAGCGGATGGAAAACTGCTCTAAGCAGGTATCGCACGGAAGCTCCGACAAAAAGCCCGGATCGAGAACGGTCTAACACAGGGAAGCGACAGCTCCCAGCAACCGCTAGATTATTGCGAGTTCACGTCGAAGATATCGGGCCCCCGGGTCCGCGCCCCCCTCCCCCCTCCCTGCTTCCAAAAACCGACATCCAGGTAGTGGTTCGTCATCATCCCGAAATCACCTTGAATAAATTCACGAACCTCGAACTGCCCACACCCGCAGCCAACCGTCGGAAAGTTTATCCTCAGGCCCCACTACGGATCCAACATCCACTCAGCACCCCTCACGCTGAGACCGCAAACGAGCTTCGGCAGATAAGTAAGTTGGCCCTGGGAGGATTCCCCCACGAGGTCAACATCTGCATCTCTTTCAGGGAAAAAGACAAACGAGGTATCATTAATGGCATACCAGACGCACGTCAGCACTACAGACCGGATTATATATCCGTACACGTGGATTCGAGGTACTCGACGTGAGACGCACGGGAAAAACGTCGTCGATGTTGATTACCTTCAGCGGACCGACCACCCCCAAATTCGTGGGTGCTGAAATTCATGGGCGCTGAAGCAGCAACGGGGACCAGTCCCGCTCGGACTCCATCTCCCGACCACCTGCGCAGCAGAAACATCAGAATCAGCAGCAGCAGCAACCGCCGCCACCGTAGCAGCAAAAGCCCCGGCCACTACAGGGGCAGACCAAGAGTACGAATAAGCAGGTGTACTTTATGAGACCTCCCGCTGTTCCCAGGAACACACCCAACCTACGCAAATGCCTAGAATGCGAAAATGGTAAACGATATGGCAAAACTATATGCTCAGATAACAGAGATAGCTAAAACAAATTGCCTCCCTCACCGCCCCCCCCCCGTCAAACACAGCAAACGACACCAGTGCGCCCCCGAAAGCAGCGATCCCACCTAAACCCTCACCAAAGCCCCCACACCACGCCAGCCACCTGCAGCCGTAGCCCCCCGTACAGCCGCAGAAAAGGAAACACGCGTTGAACAGTGTCTCGTAACCACCTTTGGCCCCTTTTCGACACACTCACCTCCCACATCTCATCTCAAATCGCGCAAATAAGCGTGCGGACGGATGCCTATGACGCCAAACTCGTCACGTTACAGGCCCTAATTGAGACAAAGGCCGACAGCAGGAAAAGCCTTAATAATACGGATGACCCTCGAACTAAGGCATACCTACCAACGGCCGCACCCGCAGCCGTCGCCATGAGCAGCGACAATGAGTCAATCAGAAGCCTCAACAGCATCCAAGATGGCTCTGTGCTCTAAATCAGTCACCCCCGACCAGATCTAGCAATGGAATTGTCGAGGTTTCCGGAAGAAACAAGGCCTCCTGAAACAACTCACCAAAGTAACCCCCATTAGACCCGATATCATCTCCCTGCAAGAAATAGGAGCTGACATGGTCCCGACTCTTGCAGGATATTATACCATTCACAGTACTACTACTCCGAAGGTTACCACTTTCGTCTCCAAAGAAATTACGGTAGTGCAGCACAGCCTGGAAGCCCATTGACTATAATTTCATAGAAATCTTTCTGAACAAGAGGGACCAGAAAAGCACCTTCGTTTTGAACGTATGTCATCCACCGTGAAAGTCTACAGCAGTCTTTTTCAAGATTCTCCAAGACACAGACACTTTCGCCCACCCCCAACATATGGTCATCCAAGAGACTTCAACGCTCCACACCAAGACTGGGGCTACATTAGAAATGCGCCACGAGAAGCTGCAGTAACTCGGGCAAGAGACACTTTCGGCTTAGATATCATTACAGACCCACTGTATCCAACAAGAGAGGGCAACAGTGTAAGTCGGGACTCCTGCCCAGACCTCACCACTATCAAGAATATTCACACTGCCACATGGACAAATCTCGGTGAAAATCTAGGCAGTGATCACACGATACTGAGCACATCTATTTCAACCGCCAAAGTCAGACGCAAATTCGGAACAGCCCGTATCACGGACTGGCCCAAATACCGACAGCAAATCAAATCAGAAGCGCCCATTCACTCCATCAGTGACTGGTGTGACGCCGTACGGCAAGCCCAGAAGGAAGCCACAACGGTAGTACAATGCACCCCAGAGGTGCCAGCCATGGACAGACACCTCCTCAAAGTCTGGGAAACCAGGCAAATGTTAGTCGGCAGATGAAAAAGACAGCGTCTAAACCGCGTTTTGAGACTACGCATCGCCGCAATAACGGCAAAAGCCCAAGAGTATGCATACCAGCTCTCCCATCAGAACTGGCAGGACTTCTGTGAATCTTTAAGGGGCCCATTGAGAGGGGGGGGGACTTTCCGCACCTGGGTGATTCTCCGCAGCCTAGTTGATCCCACAACCTCCAGATCCGTATCAAATCAAACACTCAAAAAGATAACACATCTTTTCCCCGGAGATAAAGCCCTGCAAGACGCCCTCAAAGCCAAATACGTCATCTCCTATGTCTCGCAGGACGCGCTACAGTCACACAGGCGCAACAAATTAAAAATAAGACGCACCCATCACTACCACCGAAGTCTACGCCTCTGCAAGGTCAGCCACACGCAATACAGGGAGCAGACAAAATTACCAACGGCATGATTCGTAACCTGAGCAAGGCCCAGATTCGAGCACTTCTTGCGATTGATGGACATCGTGCTGGGCGATGCAAGGTTCAACTACGCGATGGCGTACCTCGACGACGTCGTGATAGTCTCACAGTCGTTCGAAGAGCATCTCATTCACCTGAATTCCGTTCTTGAAAGAATGCGACGTGCGGGTATAACGATCAACCCAAAGAAAGTGCAGTTTGCATCAAAGAGAGTGAACCTCTTGGGATTTGTGGTTGATGATGGCACTTTGAGACCGAACGATGATAAACTGCAGGCAATTCTGAACTACCCCTGCCCGACGGACGTCAAAAGCTTGCAGAGGTTTTTGGGAATGGTTGCTTTCTACAGACAATTCATCCCTAGTTGTTCGGAGCTCGCTAGGCCGTTGAACCAGAGCTGTTGCGTAAAGGCTCGAAGTGGGTCTGGGGCAAGGAACAGAACGACGCTTTTGTTGCGTTGGCTCGCGCGATAGCGAACACTGCTAGTTTGCGCCTCCCCGACCTGAACAAGCAGTTTGTCTTGCAGACAGATGCTAGTGATGCCGGTGTAGGAGCTGTTTTGTTGCAGGAACACGAGAGCAAGCTGCGCATTGCCGCGTTCGCTAGCCGCACACTCACATCGGCGGAGCGGAATTACTCCGTGACCGAAAAGGAATGTCTGGCGATAATTTTCGCATTGTCAAAGTTCGACATGTACCTAGACGGAGCGATTTTCACCGTGCAGACAGATCACCAGGCACTTTCGTGGTTAAAGAGGCTGAAAAACCCCGCAGGCAGGCTCGCGAGATGGGCGCTGTCGTTGCAACGTTACGCTTACACCATTGAGTACCGCCGCGGCAGCATGAATAAGGTGGCCAATGCTTTACCGCGCGCACCGTGGAAGGCTGGAAGAAGCGCATCAGAGGCGCAGACCAGCATTGCTGAAAGCGGCGTCGCCGTTATTGGAAAGGAAGAGAGGGCAGACGCGAGTGTCGCGCCCTGCGTAGTTAAAGAGAGAAAGGAGGCGGACAGAGTTGTCGCGCTGTGCTGCGAGAGAGAGAAAGCGCAGCAGCTGGAGGCGGCGACTATTCGCCTGCCAAGAAGCGAGACAGAGAGAAATCTGTCTTTGGGAGTAACGGTCAGTAGGGAAGAGCTAATTGAAGCCCAGAAAGCAGACGGTCTATGCCAGCAGGTGCTGACAGAGCTTGCGAGTAGTGCAGCTTGCACCGGGAACGCTGAGGGCAAGTACGACGCGTATCTTGCTGGGCGATTATGGCTTTCTGCTCCGCTACATCCCCCAACTTGACGAGGAAGAGGCGATTGCATCCGCTTTCCGAGTCGTGGTCCCGAGAAAGTTGCGGAAACGATTTATCCGGTACTTTCATGACTCAGCGCTGGCAGGCCATGGCAGCGGCAGTAAGACTTATGACAAGTTATGCCGTGTCGCGACCTGGCCAGGTATGAGAAAGGATGTGCTGGGTTACGCCCGTACATGTCCTGTTTGCCAGGTAGCCAAACCTCGGGCGGGGAAACCCGCTGCCATGATGAAGCCGGTAGTTAGCAACTATCCGTGGCAAGTGGTCGCGTGCGGTATCATGGAACCCTTCCCTCGCTCCGCGCGCGGAAACCAATATATCCTGGTAATAACGTACCACTATTCCAAGTGGGTTGAGGTATTCCCCCTTAGGAAGCTTGTGTCAGAACGGATTTGGGAGAAACTGTTGGAGACATTCGCTCGTTTCGGTTTCCCTTCCGACCTGATTACAGACAATGCTTCGTATTTCGCAAGTAAAGTCTTTGTTGATTCCTGTCGGGCGTTTCAAATCCGCCACAGGAAAACGAGTCCCTACCACGCTCAGAGCAACATAACCGAGAGAGCGAATCGGAATGTTAAGGGTATGCTGGTCGCGACGACCGAGCAGCACAGAGATATTGGGACACACGATTGTCCGAACTGGCGTTCGCCACTAGAACAACCGTGAACAGGTCGGTGGGTGTGACACCTGCTTACTTGAATTTTGGGAAAGAGATCGCTTTTCCGCTAGAGAACGCCCTACTTGACGCGGAGGGGCCCGCGCCCCCTCCGCTTACGCAGTACGCGGCAAAGCTCCGCGAGCGCCTTGAGGCAGCGCAGCGCGCAGCTCGTGAAAACCTCGATGTCGCGCGCATGGAGCAAGTGGATCAGTACAACAAAGTTCGTCGTCACGTCGTTTTCAACACGGGCGACTTGGTACTGAAAAGAACGCACCCGGTTGGTAACGCAGCGCGTGGTTTTGTCGCGTCGCTAGCGCACAAGTGGGTTGGGCTGTTCGAAGTTACGGCACGGACTACGCCACTCACCTACCAGCTGCGGTTGTTGACGAGCGGTGAAACCGCCGGTCCGGTGCACGTCGCAGACTTGAAAGCTTACCACCTTCGCAAGGACGATAACTGCGAAGCGGTGGAACCTCCAGGCGATGCAGCGATCTCCCTCACAGTAAGGCGTACAAGTAGCAACCCGGTTCGCAGCCGACGCTATAACCTAAGACCGATGTAGTGCACTACTTAGCAGGGTAGATGTGTAGGCCAGTTGGTGAGACATAAGGAAAATAAAACCGCAGCAGACACAGGACGGAGGCTAGAGACAACACCGCCCTGTGTTGTCTCTAGCCCTGTTGTCTCTAGCCTCCGTCCTGTGTCTGCTGCGGTTTTATTTTCCTTAGTGCACTACTTTGTCTAACGTCTCTGCTTCTTTCAGAATGCATTCTGATAAGATTTTGCAGCAGCCAGAGAAACACTGTCGCTGGGGCGGGAAACCGCACCCAGGGCATGGTTCAAGGAGGGGCCACTTAAACAGGCGGCACCCCCCTAGTTTGTAGTGGTTTGTGGCCCATCGTCGTGACCAGCGCGGCCATGCTGGCCGTCCTCAAAGAGGCTGGCTTTGGAGCCCGCTGCCCAGGCCTGGAGTATGGGCCTCAGGAAGCCAGGTGTGCCCGGGGCGGAAACGCCTGCTTCAAAGGGGTGCCAGTGCATCCAGCACGGCGCCATGTGGAAAGGGGTCGACAGCGATGTGGAGTAGCAGCTAAGGGCCGCTGCCAGGCGTATCCGCGGCCGAGCCCAGCTGCGCTGTGACCCCGAGGATGTGGCCGCTGCCGGAGAGGGACCAGCCGGAACAGTTCCGCCATGCCTGCTGCTTCTCTCCCGCCATACGGACCAGCTGAGATGGCATTCCGCCAGAGCCAGGCGAAAAGCCTCCTATCGCACGCTGACCCGGGCTCGGACATGGACATGACCCGGCTGTTGCCGGACCCCGAGTCGGACGCTGAGGGGGGAAGATGTGGGGACCGCACCAGCCACATTTGAAGGGAGCCCTTTTCCTGCGGCTACCGATGCGGCGCCGCTTTACCCCTTCTCTCTCCCCGCTCATTCCGGGATAACCGGTCCCGCGCGGGGTGCTATAAAGGAAGGCGCACACCGTCGCCTCCCTCTCTCTTCTCTCCTTGAAGGGGTATTCACACGGGGGAGAACCCCACCCCTCTCGACCGGGATGTTGTGAAAACGAGCCGCTTCGACTGCCGGAACCGGTTCCCTGGGGGCCCCTCAGTGGTGGGGGGCTTTTTATCCGCTGGCACAAAAGCTCCCCCAAGAGGAGGGGTGTCCGCGGCCTTTTTCGCTTGGCTGGCAACTTCGTGGGTCGCGCGCTACGGGAAGCGCGTGATTGTAGTTGGGATTCGGTGGTTGCTGGTGGTAGGAGAGTTGCCTGACCGGGCCGAAGGTGCGACCAACGCCATCGTCAACTTTGACAACTATTTTTTATTCCCTCGCAGTGAAACAAGATAAACAGTTAGATATGAAATGCTGCAGGTGACACTCTAGTGGCTAGCTGCCTGTGGCGCTCTTGCTTGCGCGATAAGTTGGGAGCCAGCGATTTCTAAACAGTGTTGCAAATTCATTCCCTTTTTGTCCGAAAACCTGCGGCGAAGAAAGGTCGACGAACGACGCGCTGGAATGCGGGAGCGACATTATGACGAAGGCTGCACAGGGATATAGAGAGGGCCTGAGATGGCCAGGATGACAGGAAACCCGATGGTGGGGCAGAGGATCGAGAGATGCTTGGGGAGGCCGAGAAGACACTGAAAGAATTACCTACCCAAGAATTAATTGTCTTTTGTCAAAGTATTCGGTCTTCTTCGAATGTCATTTTGGCTTGATCAAACAGTATTACTCCGACAAAATAGTTTTAAAAAATGCATTGTGTCAAACAGATGTCCCTTGCAATGTGCCGATTTTTTCGAAAGTGCTTCAATTGTTCTACCATAGTCTTTCTAATGCAGAAACTTGGCTGCTTTGGCGTCACAGGCGTTAGGCTATCATTACGCTCGTACGTGATGCATCGCTAAAACATCGAAGCGAGGACCAGGACTGTAGCGCATGTTCGGTGAAGACACACTGACATGTCTGACATGCCGTATGGATGCATTTTATGCCCTTCCGTTTCTTTTGTATATTGATTATTTGTACTCTTTCCAGTGCATTTCGTAGCGCTTGCTGACAATCTTACGGCACTCATAGCAAGCGACGCAGTAAAAAAGAAATGTTACATCAAGATCAGCTTTTGGAATGCTTGAGTCAGGGGCCGGAAAATAAATTTACAAAAGTTATTACAAATAAAACAAGAGCTTTACTATCCTTAACTCAATATATATAGCTATTTGTAATAACATAACACCAGATTGATCCTGGGAAACAACTGGATAGGCATATATCCAACAGGGCGTCGTATTCTATGAAAGTGTGAATGTGTGTGGCACTCGGTTTATGTTGTGGCTCTGGTGCTTACCATGTTTTTACGCCCTTATTTTTCTGTTGAACATGACAATCATGCAAAATTGGGCGCTAAGTTCACAGACAACTTCATTGTATTCCCGTCTCCCCCTTCCTCATTAGAGAGATTTATCATACCGTGATCCGCGATCCGCCACCGTGACTCTCTACCGCGCGTGGGCGGGACGCTCAAGCTGATTGGTGCCGACGCGGCAGGTCTGTGTGCCGACATCCAGTATGTTGCGCCATCTATCAGCGTTAAGGAGAGTCTAGGTATGCGCAGTGGAACGCGCGGTGGCGGACCACGGTAAGCTAAAACTCTCTATTATCCGGCTCTACTACGCTATCGCAAGGCCAATTGATTGAACCCGGCTGCGGCGAAGCGGCGAGGCAGGCAGCGCAGACGCGCTCTCCTCGGCGATCGCCGAGCCTCTGTTGTCTGAGGCTGTTGTCTGAGACACTCCTCTCGTACTCCGCCGCCCGTGTGAATGCGGGAGCAAGGGAGGGGGCTCCGCCGGCCGGCGGTGCCCCCGCACCCCCTCCCCGAAAAGCTCCCCCGTGTGAATACCGCTTCAAATGACCCGCTGGCTGCTCGTTGCCTGCCCTCCCAGACGACGACCCCGCTGATCTCCCGCACCGCCATGGACTTTCGGAAGTGAGATAAAGATGTTTCTTGCACGTCCCGCTATGTGTTTGCCTTTCGTATCCCTCGGGCAGAGTAATCGCCCACAAAGGTTGACAATAAACTGATGGGCTTGTATGAAGACGCATGAAGCCTACTGTCTCCATAAATCAATTTTATGTGAAGAAACCAAGTTTAAGACCATCAGCTACAATGTGTGGGGCACGTGAGGTACTAGGAAATGTTTAACTGAAAAATTGTCACTGTATGTCCTACAGATTTAAACCTTAAGTTATGAAGTATTTACAATTATGGATACGCACAATACTAAGCTCCAGGGAGGCTAGTTTGGCAGTCTAACAGTTTGTGAGCTATCTTACTGAAGATCTGATGCCCGAATAAACCTTTTTACCTCCTTCCAGTTTACCGACAGCATTTTGTGAAGAAACTGATAATTTTTGCCTAGTACACTTTCACAAACAAGTCTTTAGGTGACTAGAATGCAGCACAATCATAGCATAGATTCACACAATACACAATAATCACGGGAAAACACAAAGATGGCGTTCAGATGAGTTGTGTCACCCACCCACCATTCAAGTGCTCCATAACTGAATTTAATTTACCAGCTTCATGGGCACAAAGCACCCAGAGATAGGTAACTGGAGTGACATGATGCTTATCTTGTATATCTCAACTCGGTGTTAACCCTGTAACTGTGTTGGAAGTACTTCGTCGAAAGGTAGACGCAAGCAAGGCGGACCGAGCAGCCTGTGAATACGACACCATACGGTATTTATACTAATAAGCTTCTCGGTCACAGTCTGCCTGCGGGAGCGAAAATTCCCCAGGACCTAGCTAGAGAACGAAGTTTAAATATACACGCGAAAGAAGCGACGCAACACGCAGGCTTTTCGAAGGCATCCCTTATCACGCTCCCACTCTCGAAGAAAGCAAATGCATACGTGCACGACACAGACAGTCGGCGTAGCGACATAACACGCAAACGCAAGACACCCGCGTGCTGAAATTGACACCGAGCAATGCAAGCGGCACCATCAATCGCGAAAGGATTGTTGCACTAGTTCAGTGAAATGCGCCGTTAATTTAATCTGCATTATCGTACGCACTAGCCAAATCTCATCGAAAACCACATTTGTTTTAAAATAATCGTAATGACCGTTCTCGCCACCAATACGTTTATATTATTCTCAGAAACAAAAACATACCTTTAACAGGAGCTGTTGGCGGGCTAGTTGGTGAATGTCTATTGTAGTCATGGTGAAATTGCGCAACAAACACGACACAAAAGTAAGAGGGACACGTAGCACGGGACGAGCTACGTGTCCTCTTACTTTTGTGTCGTGTTTGTTGCGCAATTTCACCATGACTACAAAAACATACCGCAGACTGAAAAAAAAAAAGGTTATAATGCTAATCGCTATCAAACAGCGGCAACAAGCGAGACTACTGGAGGCCCGTACGATGAACGCGGCGCTTTTCCAGTCATGCTGAATAAGTGCGAAATCGTTAAGGTCCTTACCTGTAATATGTAAACACAGTGCAGTGCTTCCGTTTCTCAGAAGCATCGGCGACACAGTAAGACATTTTACCTTTTATCTTTTATTAATCCTCTCAGAATATCACGAAACAAAATGTAAAAGAACGAGGGAGGGAGCCCGGACCAGCAAAGCTTTACCAGGCTTAATCCAATTTAGGATAAAAGAAAAGGCGCTAAACGGCCAAAATAAAAAAAAAACGTAATTTATATGAAAAATAAAACATGGATATAAAAAATATATAAATATACAATACCTTAAAGATACAAAAGTAAACAAAGAACACAACTGCCTAGTTACAACAAGTGTTATATAAAATGGAAAAAGGACAAAGAAACAAACAAAAACGAGAGGAGAAAAGCACAAAAAGATGAAGAGGTCCAGGAAAGAAGAAGGCACAGAAGAAAATGTCCGTGGGCAGCCAGAAACTGCAAAAGAAGAGAGAACAGAAGCACAAAAATCGTGCATTAAGGATTAGCCAATACACAAAAAATATAACTTTAAATCGAATATGCTAAATACACTTCTGCCTAGAATATATATATATATATATATATATATATATATATATATATATATATATATATATATATATATATATATATATATATATAAAGCGGTTGCCAAAGTCTGCAATGAAATGAGAAAAGTAAAGTGTGGCGCATGCCGCGCATACAAAACTAATGGAGGCACAAAGACACACAGAACATCACGCATGAAATCCTTGACAGGTTGAGAAGACGTCCATTGCTATGAAATTATAGAATAAAATTTTGTCCGAATTGTGTGGGAGAAATCTGTACATTACATAAAAAAAAACAAAGCAAAGCCTGAAATTTGAAAATATAATATACCGGTAACTGGAAAATAATTCAGGTAACATGAAAAGGGAAAATGCGGATAAATGTATACATAAAAAATGGCCACAAAAGAGGTGAACAGATAAAAGAAAAGTAATAGTAATAACATTAGTAAATACCAAATGACAGATTTAAAAAGAAAAGAAAACAGAAAAGAAAAAGACAGAAGAAAAATCTTATGTAATACAACTCATATCAGAAAAAAGTCCAATGCTGCATAAGCAAGAGAAGACAGCAGATGTGCTGTAAAGGGCATGCCCATTAATAGCCTTTATCGATCTCTCGGGTTCTAGCCTTGGTGAAGAAAGGTGCGTGGTGTCGGTATGACTCTGCCGCAATAAGGCAAATCCGTCAGGTGGGAGTGGCTGAGGCCTCCGCAACGTAGTCATGTATTTCTCAGGCAAGTAAACACAGTGCCTCACAAGAGCATAGCCGTTCGGCATAAGTGGCTGAAAGCTACACGTTATCGTCATGTTGCACCTAAAGGCGAGCAGAGCGGGCATGCCCAAATCACTCATGCTCAACAAAGGAGCACAGAGCCTTCGCCTGAGCAGAGCATAGTAGGGGATCTTCAGGACCTTCCGGCGAGACCCTCGCCCCTTCCACCTTTTACATTTTACCTTTTATTATTCCTCTCAGAATATGACGAAAAAAAAAATGTAAAAGAAAGAGAGAGGGAGCCCGGACCAGCAAAGCTTTGTCAGGCTTAATCCAATATAAGATAAAAGAAAAGGAGCTAAATGCCCAAATTAAAAAAAATAATTTAGATGAAAAAAAAAAAACATGGACATAAAAATGTAAAAAATGTACATTAAAGATACAAAAGGAAACAAAGATCACAACTGCCTAGTTACAATAGATAGATATAGGAAATGGAAAAAGGATAAAGAAAGAAAGAAAAAGCGGAAGAAAAGCATAAAAAGATGAAGTCCAGGAAAGAAGGAAGCAGAGAAGAAAATGTCCGTGGGTAGCCAGAAACTGCAAAAGAAGAGAGAACAGCAATATAAAAATTGTGCATTAAGGATTAGCCAATTCGCAAAAAATATAACTTTAAAGTGAATATGCGAAACACACTTCAGCGTAGAAAAAATAAATATTTGTATATAAAGCGGTTACCAAAGTCTGCAATGAAATGAGAAAAAATAGTATTGAAAAAAGTCGCGAATACGAAACTAATGGAGGCACAAAGAAACACAAAACATCACGCATAAAATCCTTGACAGCTTGAGAAGACGTCCATTACTATGAAATTATCGAATAAAATTCTGTCCGAATCGGTTGGGAGAAATCTGTACATTACGTACACACAAAAAAAGAAAAAAACTGAATTCTGAAATCTGAAAATATAATATACCGGTCTATGGAAAATAATTAAGGTAACATGAAAATGGAAAATGCGGATAAATGTATGCATAAAAATTGGCCACAAAGAGGTGAACAGAGAAAAGAGCCCCTTCCACAGTCGGGCTCAAGCACAGGATCAACGGTTCTCCCCTACTGCTAATGAACAACAGAAGCAGAAAACTGGCTGCAGCAAATATGCCATCCACGACGTGGATAATGTCCAAACAGCTTGAGACAACGCAAACAGAGAAGTTGCAGAACACATTCTACTAGGAACCAAAGGCTGGATCAAATAAAAAGAATAACAGAAGACAAACAACCCTAAAACAAACACAAAACGTATATCATAAACCGCATTATCGAACCAAATATTTCTTAATTATTCAACTTATAAATGGCAGAGCAAAATTGAGGGCGCAGTGCAAATTACAGACAAACCTCTTAACATAAACAGAATATTCCTAAGATAGCGAAGGATGCGCACAAAAACCTCAGAACAAAAAAAAAAAAAAATAAATAACAAGGAGGAAAGGGGGGGGGGGCGGGGAGAGGTAGAAAATCAGCGTGTATAATTGGGAATAGTGTTGCTTATTTGATTCACCATTTGGATCAGAACTGCACAAGCAGCGGGATTTTTGAGAAGAGAGGGGTAATTATGCAATGTAATTTCCGAAGAACATAGTGTCTTTAAACGATAAATAAAAGGAGCTGCAATGGAGCAATCTCAGAAATAGTGATGGACGTCTTCACTAAACATTCCACATGAACAAAGAGAACATGATGAAACGCCAATTTTTTTTTTAATAAAAAGGGAATCTACCATGCCTAGTAATTAAAGTTATGAGAGGTTTTCTTGGTGGACAAATGATGGGAATGCTGAGAGTATCTGGGATCCAATTGAATATGTCTGTGCCTCCATTATTTTCTCGCCCATAAATGCTCCCTAAAACAAGTGATGAATGACGTAAACGTGAACGTACGCAGCGTCGCCACAGAGTAGACTCGTATACCTGGCCGTACTGGCCGGCACCTCCAGCAGCCAAATCTGCTAATTCATTTCCGTAAATACCTGAGTGACCCCGGAGATGAAATAGAAAAAATGGGGCCAAAGAATACAAACGACACAGATCTTTCTTAATCGCAATTATTTTTGGATTAAACGAAGTAATTGAAGATATAAGGCAAAAAGAAGAGATAGTCAGTGTAGAAATGAATAGGCATAGATGGAGGCGGATTAATAGCATATTCAATGGCAGAATGAAACGCTACAAGCTCAGCGGCCTATGCACTAGATGGTGGTTCCAGAGAAAGACGGCGAACGTATAAAATACCTTGTTTTGAGCTAAGTACAATACAACAAATGCCGCACCAGCAGAGTAATGAGTGCAAGAGCCATCGGGCTTCCTGATAAGTAAGTTGCATAAAAGAAAATTTAAATTTTAATGAGGGATGATCACTCCAGGGATTAAACAAAGACTAAATTGCAGATGAATTATGAGATATATTGCCATTGTCTACAGATTACCGTAGTGTGAAAATCATAAAATCGGCGCATAACTGATCGAGATAAATCGGCAACGGAAGTGCATTCGCAAGAATATGGAGGGCTGTGGTACGGGTAGTAGTGTAGGCACCAGTAATAACGAGAAGGGGAATTCTTTGAAGTGATAAGACGCGATCCTTTAGTCTAGAACGGGGGCGATGAACCCACCCCACTAGAGCTGCATAGGTAATAGTAGGAAGGAAGGATAACCTTGTGATAAATTTGACGCAAATGAAAAGGGAATACACGGAAATGTAAGTGAAACCAATTTGAGTTTAGTGGTAGAAGCAAGAACTTTAGTGTGTAAGTGATTAACATGAGGGACAAGGCTTAGATAGGAGTCAAAAACAACTCCTAATAATTTAATAGTCTGTTCACACCTGAGACTGTAAGAGTCTAGATGGATTGTTGGCTTACGTTTGTGTAACGCAGGAACTCCAAAGAACATTTTTGTGGGTTTAATTAAACCCGATATGTGTTACACCAGTTTTGGACTAAAGTCAAAACATTTGATCCTCTTGTGGATAACTCTCTACTATTCTTACCTGGAACAATGATAATAGTATCACCGGCATATGCCTGAATATGAATAGGTGAGGAGACAGGAAGATTCAAGAGGTCAAAAATTATATTGTTCCAAAGCAGAGGAGAAATGGGGGAACCTTGCGGACTGCCGAGGGAAGAAGAGACAGAAAGATTACTTGAAGGAGATTGATAGATTAATTGTCTGTAATGCAAAAAAGAAGCCAAAAGTAAATACAGGTTTTGTAACACCAGTAACACGTCGCTTTGCTCCACGGTAGATTTCTTAAACACGTCCGTCAGCTGATCACGATTTGAATACGCCCATAACCCCTGCACGGCTATATCTGTACAAATTTTGTTGTGATCCATCATGCCTCAACTGCCCTTCCCCTTATGCCAACCTTTCTGTCACAAACCCCCGCCTTTACGGTCAACAGAGGCGCGAGATCCCCTTTACGGTTACCTGTCGTCCCTCTATGAGGTTTGAGAACACATTTAAAAGTTAGGCCGGTCAACCCGTGAAGTACGTGTGTAAATATGAGGGAGGAATAAGTTCAAGAAGGTCCATTTTCTTTTACAAACAATTAAATATTGCCACCTGGTGTCCCAGATGTTTTTAGGTGACAGCTGGAAGAAAAGGACGCCGAAGTGGTTTCGCGTGCTGTGCGCGGAACTTTGCCTGCTGGTTGAGCTTCGTCCCGTCGTCTTAGTCACATCTAGCCCTCTTGTCCGTGACATATTTTGGTGGAGGTGCTGGGTATCGATCCCAGTATATGTCCCGAACTCCTCCGCATACCCAGGATTCAGGTCCTGTGCCAATCGACACTCCTGTTCACCGCGCTAGCCGGATGAACCTAGGCCTACCACCTGAGCACGGGCCGTTGGAGTTCAACACCGCAGGCGCCCCTCGACCGGCTATGCAAGGAGCTCCAACTTACTACACCCTGCAAAATCCACGACTGCCTCAGCCCTTCCACGGCAGTCAGAGCGAAGACGTCGAAGACTGGCTTATCCAATTTGAACGGGTCGCCTCGTTTAATCAGTGGGACGACGCCGCCAAGCTTCGAAATGTCTTCTTCAGCCTGGAAGATAGCGCTCGTACTTGGTACGAGAACCGAGAAGACGCCCTATCATCATGGCGTGAGTTCTGCCGACGAATTCGTGAGACCTATACCAGCGCGGATCGGCGAGAACGCGCAGAAAGGGCTCTACAGTCTCGTATACAGATGCCAAATGAGACTGTGACCATGTATGTGGAGGACATGACCCGGCTCTTCCGACGTTCTGACCCGGCTATGACCGAAGACAAAAAGGTGCGCCACCTTATGCACGGTATTAAAGAGCAACTGTTCGCTGGCCTCGTGCGTAATCCACCAAGGACGGTTGCCGAGTTTCTTTCGGAAGCTGTCACAATAGAGAGGATGCTCCAGCAGCGGTCTACCACTTACGACAGGCCGGTGGTCGCCGCTTCGGTTGTGGAGCCGTTTTCGGCCTTCGGGGCTACCCCGAACCTACGCGACATCATCCGTTCAGTTGTACGCGAAGAGATCCAGAAGCTCTTCGGTGCTCCACAGCCGACGGTCGGCTCTGTAGCTAGCATTGTCCGCGAAGAGCTTCAAGCGTTGAAGCCCTCGGTAGCGTCCGCTGATCCACAACCTTTCCCCACGGAGTACCTGCGTCCAACTTATGCAGATATGGCGCGACGCCCTGCCACTGCTTCGGCGCCATTACCGCCACCCGATCAAGGCTCACTGTATTCCGCACACACTGAGCCGTTCGTCGACAACCGACGACCACCCCAGCGGAAGGCGGACCTGTGGCGCCTGTGCTTCCATTGCGGGGAGCCAGGTCATCTCTATCGCCAGTGCCCCTATCGACACCTTGGACTTCACGGATTTCCTATCGACATGCGTCGCCCTCCAATAGGCCAAAGACCCCGGGAGATTGAAGACTACTTAGCGCAGCAGCGCATGGCGCCAACTTCTCAGCGGCAGTCACGATCCACGTCCCCACGACGACCATCGCCGCAGCGCGGGCCATCCTGGACGGCGCAGCGACGCTCGCCAAGTCCCCACCGGGAAAACTAAAGACAGCGACCTCCGGGGGCGAGGCCGCTTGCAATCGACGTGACGAAGACCCCCTGACAAAGAGACCTGTGAGCGATCTGGATTTTACGGCACCGACGACAGTTCCTACGCATGAAAATCGACTCTCGCTGGACATACCCGTGCTTCTCGACGGCCATATGGTTAGCGCATTGGTGGACACTGGCGCGGATTTTTCGATTATAAGCGGGAAGCTAGCAGCGCTTCTAAAAAAAGTCATGACACCATGGTCGGGCACGCAGATTCGCACCGCTGGCGGACATGTCGTAACTCCTAGTGGCCTGTGCACGGCACGAGTTCAAATTCGCAGCTCCACGTTTATTGTAAGCTGCCTCGTTATAACTGACTGCTCCCGTGACGTTATCCTTGGGGTTGATTTTCTCCGGGAGTATGGAGCTATTATCGATCTCCGAAAGCGCACAGTGACATTTTCAACCGAGAAAGCTGCTGATACTGACGTCAAGAATCGCCAACGCCGCGCCGCCCTTTGAATTTCCGCCAAGAGCGTTTCGATTCCGCCACGCGCCAGTGTTTTTGTGACTGTTACTTGCGACGAACTGCGTGACGGGCATGCGGTCGCGGAAGGCAACCAGTCACTTTTGCTCACCCACGGCATCTGTACAGCGCGCAGCCTCATCCATCTCCGCGACGGCCGGTCTGATCTCCTGGTGACTAACTTCACCAACGAACCCCGGAATCTTTTTCGTGCTACTGCCATCGCGTTTGCTGACTCCTTAGCGGATGTTTCTGAATGTTTTACGTTTGGGGCTGTTAGCACTGTGCAGCCCCCACTTGACCGTCTTAATATTAGTCCGGATCTCTCGGACACACAGAATCGTGAGCTACGTGCCCTCCTACTAGAGTTCAGCTCTTGCTTTGCGTCCTCATCGAAAGTACGGCAAACGCCTCTCGTGAAGCACCGCATCATTACTCCTGACGACGCCCGCCCTATCCGCCAGCAGCCGTACCGTATCTCAACGACGGAACGTGAAGCGATTCAGACACAAGTTCAGGAGATGCTTTGTGATGGTGTCATACAACCATCCAACAGCCCGTGGTCATCCCCTGTCGTGCTGGTAAAGAAAAAAGATGGGACCCTTCGCTTCTGTGTCGATTATCGAAAGCTGAATGCCATCACTAAAAAAGACGTCTACCCGCTGCCCCGTATCGACGATTCGCTCGACAAGCTTCGTCGCGCCCAGTACTTCTCCTCCATTGACTTGAGGAGTGGGTACTGGCAGATTGAGGTTGATGAGCGGGACCGCGAAAAAACAGCTTTTGTCACCCCAGATGGACTGTACGAGTTCAAAGTGCTGCCTTTTGGCCTATGTTCAGCGCCGGCAACTTTTCAGCGCATGATGGACACCGTCCTCGCCGGCCTCAAATGGCAAATCTGCTTAGTCTATCTCGACGACGTTGTCGTATTCTCTGAAACCTTTGAAGAACACCTCGAACGCCTGCGCGCAGTATTAGATGCCCTCCGGTCAGCTGACTTGACGCTCAAGCCCGAGAAGTGCCACTTTGGCTACAAAGAGTTGAAGTTTCTTGGTCACCTTGTGAGTGCCGCAGGCGTTAGGCCAGACCCCGACAAGACTGCTGCTGTCGCCAAATTTCCCGTTCCTGCAAACAAGAGAAGTTTGAAACGCTTCCTGGGTCTCTGCACGTACTACCGCCGCTTCATCGCCGATTTTTCCAAAGTTGCCGCCCCCCTGACTCGCCTCACGCGCGATGATACACAGTTCGTGTGGGGCGCCGAGCAACAAGAGGCTTTTGCGGAGCTGCGCAGCCGACTGCAAACAAGCCCTGTTCTTGCGCACTTTCATGAAGACGCTGACACCGAAGTCCACACCGACGCCAGCAATATCGGCCTTGGCGCTGTACTCGTTCAACACCAAGCTGGCGTCGAAAAGGTAATAGCGTATGCCAGCTGCACGCTCTCCCGCGCCGAGACAAACTACTCCACTACAGAAAAGGAATGCCTTGCGGTTGTGTGGGCAACCATGAAATTTAGGCCTTACCTCTACGGCCGCCAGTTTAAAGTTGTCACCGATCATCATTCCTTGTGCTGGCTGGCTAACCTCCGCGACCCATCGGGGCGCCTAGCACGATGGAGTCTTCGCCTCCAAGAATTTGAGTACACCATTGTGTATAAATCTGGCCAGAAGCACGAAGATGCTGACGCGCTGTCGCGCGCACCCGTCGGTTTAGTCAATGAGAGCACGGACGATGAGAGCGGTTTTCTTGGACTGGTGAGCGCTTCAGACATAATGACCCGACAGCGAGCTGACCCGGACCTTCGACCTGTCATTGACCACCTGCAGGGTCGCGCTGCTGATATCCCTCGGCAATTTGCTCGAAACCTGTCTGCTTTCTGTGTCCGGAATGGCGTTCTATACAAACAGAACTCCAGCACTGTTGACCGAGCGTTCCTCCTCGTAGTGCCAGCCGACCTCCGTGCCGATATCCTTTTTGCCTGCCATGATGAGCCCACCTCCGGCCACTTGGGCTTTACACGCACACTCGCCCGAGTTCGTCAAGCCTATTATTGGCCTAACCTCGCTGACGCCGTTCATCGCTACGTCAGAGGCTGTCGTGAGTGCCAACGTCGAAAGGCGCCACCTCTCAAGCCAGCGGGTTTGCTCCAACCTATTGCGCCTCCCCGAACACCGTTTGACCAAATCGGCATCGACCTTCTGGGCCCATTTCCGCTGACATCGGTCGGTAACAAATGAATTATAGTTGCGACCGACTATCTCACACGGTATGCGGAAACCAAGGCGGTAAAGCGTGGCACGTCATCTGAGATCGCCCAGTTTTTTATGCAGCAGATCGTGTTGCGCCATGGCGCACCGTCCCAAGTAATCACCGATCGAGGCACGGCGTTTACGGCACAACTTATGCACGACGTATTTGAGCTGAGTCACACGAGCCATCGCAAAACCACTGCTTATCACCCACAGACGAATGGCCTCACGGAGAGACTCAATAAAACGATCGCCGACATGATTGCAATGTACATAGACTCCCAGCACAAGACCTGGGACGAGATTCTCCCGTACGTCACGTATGCCTACAACACTGCCATCCAAGAGACTACGCGTTTTACGCCATTTCGCCTGCTCTATGGACGCGACGTTCAGACGATGTTAGATGCCATGCTTCCGTGCTACACGGATAACCCTCTCATCCCAGACGCTGAGCAGTTTGCTCAGCGCGCCGAGGAAGCACGTCAACTTGCCCGCATCCACATTCAGCAACAGCAGGGAAAGGATACGCGTCGCTACAACCTCCGTCATCGACACGTCACATACCAACCAGGAGAGCAAGTTTGGGTGTGGACACCGGTGCGCCGGCCCGGCTTGTCTGAAAAACTGATGTCGCGATACTTTGGACCTTACAAGGTTCTGCGCCGTGTCACAGAAGTGACATACGAAGTCCTTCCAGCGGGTACTGTGCAGACCTCGCGTCGACAACCACGCTCCGAGGTGGTGCACGTTGTCAGCATGAAACCGTATTTCACGCAGTAATGTGCGGTGTACTATGCACTCGTTCAGTTGTGTAGGGCACCGCCTCTGTTTTATATTCGTTTTCTGTACTGACTTGCATCGCCCATCGCTCGCGCCCAGTCTGTGCTTTCGTTTTTTTAGGAGGGGGAGTAATGCCACCTGGTGTCCCAGATGTTTTTAGGTGACACCTGGAAGAAAAGGACGCCGAAGTGGTTTCGCGTGCTGTGCGCGGAACTTTGCCTGCTGGTTGAGCTTCGTCCCGTCGTCTTAGTCACATCTAGCCCTCTTGTCCGTGACAATATTTACAGATAGTAGTCCAAATTACACTGAATAATAATAAAGTACAATAAAAATAAATAAATACGCCACGGTACGATAGTGATAAAAGACGACTCGGTAAATGACAAGACGAAAACTCGACAATGAACAAACCTGCGATAAAAGGAAGACTATAAAGATAACAAAGCAAGTATTCCAGGTATAATAAGTATAGGCAAGAGTTACATAGAAAATAGAGAGTAAAAATATTACTAAGTCAGGTAAAGGTTAACAAAAGAGAAAACAATGTTCGATTAAACAACAGTCTGTGGCAAAAAGGAATTCTCCCGCTTTCTTGTTAGTTGAGGCATCGGGGCTGGGTTGATCGGTAGTGGCAGTCGTACAGATGAGGAGAACGATGCGTCGATCGCGGGTCCGTTGAAATACAATTTCATGAAAAGGCCTGCATTGGAATATACTGTCCGCTTTTAGACTGGGCTTTTTCAGTCCGCCTTCCGAATTTTACCCCAATTTTCTAAGCGGAATTGATGGCGGTGGTGCTTGCTCTGCGCAAACTAGATCCACCATACTCAACAGTGGCTGTAAGTACAGACTCTTAATCCTTGTGCTTGTCGCTCTCTTCGAATATGGATTCCCCAATATTAAACACCTTTCTTTCATTGCTCCCCTCACATTTGAGCCTCATACATAGAGTGTGGGTGCCAGGCCACAGTAATGTGACAGTCAATGAGGTCAATTAGAAAACAACAACACAAGACGCTTTCCCAAAGTGGCCGCAAAAGAGGCTCGGTAGACTGAATCTTCCCAGAGCGCACTGGCCCGGGCGTGCTGCGGTGTCATTTTATACTCTCGGCCGGCTACGCAGTGCCCGCGTCAAGGACGCTGCTGCTGCCGCCGCCGCCGCCGTCGTTTAGCTGCTGCTGCTGCTGTTGCTGCTGCCGCTGCCGCCGCCGCTGCTGCTGCTGCTGCTGACGCCGCTGCCGCCACCGCCACCGCCGCCGCCGCCGCCGCCGCCGCCGCTGCCGCTGCCGCTACCGCTGCCGCCGCCACCGCCGCCGCTGCTACCGCTGCCGCCGCCGCTGCCGCCGCTGCCGCTGCCGCCGCCAGCGTGGCCTTGTGGTAGAGCATCCGCCTCGTGTTCGGGAGGTACCAGGCTCGATCCCTGGTGCCGCCGTGTACCCACCGGCTTTTCAATGGGTACAAGCTTTCCCTCGGCCTGGTGCTCGGCTCTTTGGGGTGAAATGTTTGGGAAAGGGGTCACAGGTCTCATAAAAAAAGGGCCACGTAATGGGCTTTTGCCGCACAAGGCGGACTTATTGTTGTCCGATGGCGGAACTGACCACTGCCCCATCGGAGCAAATATTTGAGTTGCTTGTCTCGGCTGCGGGAAGTGGCCAGTTCGAAACCCGCCGCCGGACACCCACAGGTGAAATGGGTACAAGCGTCCCCCGGCCCGGCGCCCGGCTCTCTCAGGGGTGTGCGTTTGGAAGAGGCTCTGCTAACCCTGCTGTGCTCCTTCGAGGGCTTAAAGTTTCGAACAAACTAATGACCTGCAAAGGTTGGAGTTAAATATCAGGTTCTTTTTTTCTTCTTCTTTTCTTCAAATTTCTCTCCTCTCCCGATTAACCTGGACCGGAATTCACTCTAATTTCAGAATACATAATTTATTTACACTATATACACCATTGCGGCACAACTTCACTTCAGTCAGGGTGCGGCCTCTCGTCACGGCACCCGAAACAACTCTCCTCTTTCCCGCGTCGATCGGACTCCTCGGAGCTTCTCCCCCTCTCCGGGTTCTCCTCTTCCCCCTCGTCCGGCGTCAGCGTAGCAGCAGTTTCAAGCTCTCCTCCGAATTCCAACTCCTGGAAAACCAACTCGCTGGCACGGCTGGGGGTGGTTGAGGGAGGATCGGGTGTCCTCTCGGGAGCGGCGCTTTTCTTCGGCCGACATCGCCGGCCGGCCGTGCGGCGCCAGCCCGCAGACTTCCTCCCAAGTTCGGGTCTTTCACAGGGAGGCGTCATCCACGGCCGCTTCGCTTGCACACACGCAGGCACATACACACAAACGCCAACACACATACGTCGCAGTCATTGCATTTGTTCGTTCTTTCTGCCCAAGATCAGGGCGCGCGCACTTGACACCTCCACTGCCACTGTGATGCGTGACTTCTTGGAACGCGTCACATCTCACACAACACCAGTGCGCGGCTGATGTCCGTGATCCCCCTCTGGTGCACCATGACAACAACAGCTAAACTTAAAACTTTAAGCACCAGGGCCCTCGCTCCCTCTGAGCAATGGAGCTGGTGTACACGCGTCGGCAGCGCGTCAGGCCAGGAGGCGCGGGATACCTCCGACCCCCTGCGGCGGAGGGCGGTCAGTCGGTTCCGTGTCGCCCATACGCACCATCTCCAAAGTTGCGTCCCCTCTCGCAGTTTGGTCTTTTCGCGTCCTGAAGTTTGTCCACGCACCGGAATTCATGCGTCGCTTGCAAAATCTCTCATTGAATCTTCTTTCGCATTTGTTGCTTTCTGTAGAACGGAATTTGCGTTTCTTCCCTTGACGAGAATCTCTGTCACCCTTGCGACCGGTCCGCGCGCAATCATTCGAGGCCTGCCCCATCTTTGGCCGGCGCGACTGCCGTGGTGCCTGCGGCTCACGCGGATGACCCGTGATTTCGTCTCCCTGGTCAGGCAAATTTCCTGCGGTCGCCTCATCGCAAACGCACCCACTCGCACGATCATCTATCTCCTTCGACGCATCGCTGACAGTTAGCTCATGCATGAGCTCCTTGCAATCTGCAACCCTTTCATTCAAGCAGTTCTTTCTGTCGACATTGTCGCTACCTTCCTGCTTTGCTGCGATGACCGTTACAGTTGCTTCTGCCTCCTCACACCTCTCACCGTTGTCACAATCCGCATCGCGGGCCGTCATCTCTACGCGCACTACGGGTGTCGCTTCTACCTTCCCCGGATTTGTGATATCCTCAACAATCGCATCTCCCTCCGATGCCAGCGTGCTCTTCGGAGCACCGAGAAGCGCAGTGTCAACTGTGTCTGCGTTTCTTTCCACTGCGTCGTCAGAACGCACCTCAGACGTATTAACAACTGCCTTATGCTCCTCAATCTCGGCCTCATTGCCACCTCCCGAATCTGCCAGTCTGCGGTCCAAACTTTCCGCTCTCTGACCTTCTTCGAAACTCTCCGTGATGCCCGCCCCTTTGTCTGGGCTCGCCGCTTGTTTCTTGCCGGCCGCCGCTGCCCTGACAGCTTCCTCGTACTGCAAATCCGCTGCTGCCAATTTCATTTCTGCAATTTTCAGTTTCAATTTTAACCGCGCCATCTCTTCGGCAAACGACAACCCCGAGCCTCCGCTGACGCCCCCTACCTTTGCGCCCGCCACCAGCTCCATCTGCCCATCTCCAGCACCCCGGCCCCATCCTTCCCCGCTACGGTCCCGCAAACTATGCCCCACACTTGTCATAGTGCGCCGCGGAAGAGGGACCTACAAGACACCAACCTGTGTCGTGCTCCGAAGATAGCTTGGCCAGCTGGTCAGCGCCCGAAGTTCATGGCTCAGCCCTGGCTCCTTTGTTGTTCCGCCTCCGTCGAGTCCGTTGGCCGGTCCGCTTCAAATCGGAAGATCCTTGCCAACTGCGCCAGTTAAATATCAGGTTCTTTTTTTCTTCTTCTTTTCTTCAAATTTCTCTCCTCTCCCGATTAACCTGGACCGGAATTCACTCTAATTTCAGAATACATAATTTATTTACACTATATACACCATTGCAGCACAACTTCACTTCAGTCAGGGTGCGGCCTCTCGTCACGGCACCCGAAACAAGTCTCCTCTTTCCCGCGTCGATCGGACTCCTCGGAGCTTCTCCCCCTCTCCGGGTTCTCCTCTTCCCCCTCGTCCGGCGTCAGCGTAGCAGCAGTTTCAAGCTCTCCTCCGAATTCCTGGAAAACCAACTCGCTGGCACGGCTGGGGGTGGTTGAGGGAGGATCGGGTGTCCTCTCGGGAGCGGCGCTTTTCTTCGGCCGACATCGCCGGCCGGCCGTGCGGCGCCAGCCCGCAGACTTCCTCCCAAGTTCGGGTCTTTCACAGGGAGGCGTCATCCACGGCCGCTTCGCTTGCACACACGCAGGCACATACACACAAACGCCAACACACATACGTCGCAGTCATTGCATTTGTTCGTTCTTTCTGCCCAAGATCAGAGCGCGCGCACTTGACAGTCGGGTTGACAGAAAAAGAAAAAAAAAAACAGAAAATCCCAGCAGTCCAGAACAGGTCGGGTTTCCAGCATGGCTGGTAGGGCTAAAAAAAGGAGGCCACAGAATGGGCTTTTGCCGCGCAAGGCGGACTTATTGTTGTCCGATGGCGGAACTGATCACTGCCACATCGGCGCAACTATTTGGGAGAAGAGTTTAGCTCGCCAAACAGTATCCCCCGGGCTTACACGGAATCGCCCAGGCCAAGCCCCTTCCCAAGAGCTAAGTCCCACAAAATGGCGGACACCCATGCCGGGGACTGCTTTTGTCCCAGTTTACGTCTGGTCATCGTCGAGCTGCAAAACGAATCCTGACAGCTCTCCCATCGCGCGTGGCGGACTTGCCAACTACTGCCACCGCGTTGGTCGTGTTGTGGGTCGCACCCACGTACTCGGGCAGGCGGGATCGCAACACCCGTGGTGCACTTCCATGACGTGCACTCCTGCCAGATGCCTTCGCGCCCCCGACTTCGGTAACTCTCTTCGTGCTGCGCTCCACGCGAGAGCCCGATTCTACCAAATTTTGGTAAGCGTGTTGGTTTGGACGCCGGCCCCATTGCAAAACTCTTTAGGACCTACCGCCTACGTACCGGAAGCGCGAGTGGGGGCTTCATCCCCCACCCCTCTGGTCTCACAGCGGTACTACTGACAGACTCTCAAAGGGTGCTTGCACCAGTTCTGCTTTCGCTTTGCCTTCACTCTCTTAGCCTGCTGAGACGCCCGAAGGTTTCAGTGTTTCCCGGGACGTCCCTGGCGTTCGCCGGTGGAGGAGTGAAGACAGTCTCTAACAGCGCCCCCAAGCCTCCTCGCGGGCTGGGTTACACAGGGTTGCTTTGCGTTTGGGCGCCTACTTCTGCTGTGGGAGGTTGTGGGTTCGATCCCCGCTGCCGCCGGTTACCCAGCCGGTTAATTCAATAGTTACAGGGGTCTCCCGGCCAAGCGCCCGGCTTTTCAGGGGTGCACCACCTGGGAAAGGAAAGCTTATGCCGAAATTCCCGTCATGTGGCCGACCGATGACTCCTCGATGTGCTTCAGAGAACTAAAAAAAGAGCTACCTCTAGATGCATATGGCATACGATTTTTACCTTTTCCTAATACAGAGGAATTTCCTTTTGATACAATAATGCTCTTGGGCGAGATTATTTCATACACAGTGTTGTGCGGTTCAGGGAAGTGCATATGATACTCCCCGAGCAGCCACAATGGATTCATGTGCTTGACAGTTTGGTAAAACTGAAAACGTTTTAACCCGCCGTGTCACGCGAAACTGTGCTGGCACGTTTTATTGTTCATCGTCTTGTTTTGAATGTCCAAGTCGGCAATAAAGAAAAAAGAAGCAGCGTGGCCTTGTGGTAGAGCATTCGCCTCGTGTTCGGGAGGTACCAGGTTCGATCCCTGGTGCCGGCGGGACCCACCGGTTTTTCAATTGGTACAAACTTTCCCCCGGTCTGGTGCTCGGCTCTTCGGTGTGAAATGTTTGGGAAAAGGGTCATAGGTCTCAAATAGTTCCTCCGATGTGGCAGTGATCAGTTCCGCGATCGGACGACAATAAGGCCGCCTTGTGCGGCAAAAGCCCATTATGTGGCCCTTTTTTTTCTTCTTCTTGATCCAACATTTTGGTTCATGCATGGCCCCTTTTCCCAAGCATTTCACCCCAGGAGAGCCGAGCACCGGCCGGGGGAAATCTTGTACCCATTGGAAACCGGTGGGTACCCGGCGGCCCCAGGGATCGAACCTGGTACCTCCCGAACACGAGGCGGATGCTCTACCAAATGCAAGGTGTTTTTTTTTAGGACTACTGCAGCTGAGGCTCAAAGGGAGCACTTCAGGTGAGGCTCAAAGGAAGTACCTTTGCAAGACAAACTGAACCACCTTTGCAGGCTGCGAGGTTCGAAACTGGGTTTGGGCCCACTGCGGAGGAGAGGCGCGCAGCGGGGTTTACGGAGCATCTCCCAAACGCACACCCCTAGAAAAGCTGAGCGCCAGGCCGGGGACGCTTGTACCCATTTTTAGCGGTGGGTGTCGAGCGGTGGGTTTCGAACTAACCACCTCCTGCAGCCGAGACGGGCGCTCTAACCACTAGGCCACGGCTGCGGTTGTCGGTCGCCGCCGCCGCACCGCCACTACCACTACTACTACTAGAAGAAAGGAGAAAAGATGAACATAAAAATCCTACAGGTCGATTACCATAACATCTGTTATGTACAGGTTGGCCATGCAGGCGGTGAAATTAAAGGTGCAAGCATGGGTAGAAAGTAAAAAGCTACTATAAGCGCTTAGATGATAGCCTGTCCGTGCTTACCCGATGCATCGAAATATCTAGAGTGGAAAATAGACCTTTGTATTGGGCCTTCCTGGACATAGACGGGGCGTACGACAACGTAAACAGGGAACTCCTGTGGAGCATATTAAAAGAAGAAGGTATCGGTTATGAGATAACAGAGTTCCTACAGGAAGTATACCATGAAGTTACCGATATTCTAGTGGAAATTAAGAAGAAGAAATGGGCATGGGCAGGACATGTAGTGCGAAGAGAGGATAACCGATGGTCACTTAGGGTGACAAACTGGATTCCAAGGGAATGAAAGCGTAGCAGGGGGGGGCAGAAAGTTATGTGGGCGGATGAGGTTAAGAAGTTCACAGGGGTCAAGCGGATGTAGCTAGCACAGAACCAGGTTAATTGGAGAAATAGGGGAGAGGCCTTCAACCTGCAGTGGGTATAGTCAGGCTAAGAGAATCTATCACCGCTGCTTTTCATGCTTTATATGATAAACCAGGAACGGCCCAATCGGAAAAAACTACAGAAAATTTTCTGATGTTACGACAGAATTTCTGTGCGGTTTTTGACGGGAAACCTGTTGTGACAACAGAATATTCTGTAGTAACATCAGAAATTTCTGTAGTTACAACAGAAAAGTACTACAGAACTACAGACAACAGAATTTTACTACAGAAAAACTACAGAACTACAGAAAAGTACTACAGAACTACAGAAAATTCTGATGGTTACGACAGAACTACAGGATGTTTTGTCGTATTTTTGACAAGGTTCTGTAGTTTTTTTCGACTGGGGGAGGATACAAGAAAGTAACCTAGGTTTTAACCTGTCATATCTATTGGGTGGAAAGGCAGTAGGGCATCGCCTGCCCGGTTTGGTGCATGCAGACGATATTGTGCTGCTAGCTGAGAGTCAGGAAAAATTGCAAACTTTAGTTAAGTATTGTGGAGACGAAGGGGACGCTTTAGGCTTCAGTTTTACCACAGTTAAATTGGGTCTGATGATTTTCAACGGCTCAACTAATCAGGGTCTTAAAATACAAGGCCATGAAATACCCAGTGTAGCAGAATATAAATATCTCGGGGTATGGGTAAACGAAGGATTGGCATACATTGAAAAGCATGAGCAATCACTTAAGGCAAAAGGGCGAAAAAATGCTGGGATAATGAAGCATAGGGCATTGTGGGGATAAAACAGGTTTGAGGCTTTGAGGAGCATTTGATAGGAAGTATGGTGCCCGGGCTTACTTTCGGAAATGCGGATTTGTGCCTAAAATCAGAGGTACAGTCAACATAAAAAAATAAATCAGAGAGCCGTCGGACGATTAGCACTAGGTGCCCCCGGAAAAACCACAATTGAGGCGGTACAGGGAGATATGGGCTGGGCATATTTCGAAGTACAGGAAGCTCAGAGTAAAATATTATATGAGGAACGCCTGAGGAAATTGGACAGTAACAGATGGGTAGCTAAAGTATTAAGTACCTATACCTAAAAAGCGTTCACTCACAATGGAGGAAAAAAACTAGGAAACTAACCAGTAAGTATGCTGGTCACAAAGACGAAGAAATAAGCGTTAAGCAACAGGTGAAAAACACAGAAGGTAAGAACTGGATAAATTCGATGGAAAAGAAACAAAGTGTGGAATTATACCGAAAGTGGAAAAGGCAGATCAGGAAGGAAGCTTTCTTTGATAACTCAAGAGGCAGCGCCCTACGTTTTGAAGCTAGATCAGAGCGCCTTTGAACACACAGCTACAAAAAGAAATTTAACAATGAAGATGACGCATGAGCTGTATGTGGTAACTCTACTGAAACTATTGACCATATTATACTCGAATATGTAATGGTATCCATCCGGAAGTCGATGCTGGCGCAGTCACTCTTCCTGAAGCTCTGGGGTTTAGAGATACCAGTGGCCGGGTGAATAAACCTGCGGTGGAAGCTAGCAAAAAATGATTGGAGGATTGGTGGCTTAAAAGCAAAAAAGTGACATAATGTTAGTAATTTAGAAACAAAAATTCAATAAATAGAATTATCGTATAGAACCAATCTAAAACATTAGTTAAGATATAGAGAAAAAAAAATGAGCATGATAGCAACTGCTACCACCCCGTTTCAAAGTGGAAGTTCCTATATTCCATCCATCCGTACCAGCCGCATTGCCTGCAGCCTACTGCGCTCTCACATCTTCGGCAAGAGGGCTGCTCGGGCTGCATTTTAGCTCTCATTAAGTCGCACACTGACTACAAATTTCAGGATGTGTTTTGAGTCTTGGACTGGATGAGGCGCACGTATTTTAATGTTTCTTGCTTGCGAAGGCTTCTGCGAAGTTAGCGCAACTTAGTCTCGGACATCCCGTGCTCACAATGGGAAACACGGAATTTTTATTCTAACAACAATTAAATCGTAGGCATTTATTGATATAAAATATATTTGTAATTTTTGTAACAAAGTGAAATGCTTCAGTTGTATTGACATGCATATGTGGTTCTTTCTGTGCACTGTACACTTGCTGACAAATAAACACGTACGCGCAGTTTTATTCATATATTGTATATATGTATATACAAGGAACAAAGTCGCGCAACACTCCTTTTATGTATTATAAGTTAAAGGCGCCAAAACAACATGCACACACACAAGAAAAGAAGAACGGGACAAACAGAACAAACACAGGCGTATGTATCAGAATTGCATGAACAGCAGAGCACAAACGAGGAACCTTTACTTACAGCGGCTAAGAGGTCCCCCGGACAGTTTATACTTCGGGACCTCCTTCTGTAATACTGATAATTACGTACATGTATCTCACAATGAAAATAAAGGTGATGATGACGTAAAAACAGGTACATTACGGCCTGTGATTGCACACCAAGATTTGCCAAAGTCACTGCTGCGAACTGCTAAATGCGTCGGCAGCGCCACGTGTGCCCGCCTCCGCTCTGCTCGTCATCACCAAGCGTCCCGGCAGCCTCTGCTTGCAGCTTTCCTTTCGTTCTTCTTTTTCTTTGGCTTGGTATAAAAACCCAAGCCACACAATAAACCCAGTTCTTTCTGCCCCAGCCATCAGTCTCGTTGGGCTCTAACGGGTTCGCCGCCGCCGACCCGTTGGCAGGCGAACGCCGGCCGCTGGCGTCTGCAACAGTGGCGACGAGGATTCCCATAACACAAGGGTCTGTCGATAGTATCCAGGCCTCGGACCTTCCTGCAGCCATAGGCCACCACCTGCCTGAGTTCGACGACGTGAAAGATAAGTGGCAATCGTACCTCGTCAAAGTTGAAGCCTATTTCGAAGCTAACCAAGTAACTGACGATGCCAAGAAAAGAGCCTTGCTAGTCGCCGCGCTTGGGTCAAGAACCATTGATATTCTTTGCGGACAAGTCGCCCCACAGAAGCCAAACTCTGAGCTATCAGTCAGTAGTAGACGAGTTAAGCAAGTACTACGACCCTACGCCGAACGAGATTTCCGAAAGCTTCGAGTTCTTTCACCGGCAACAGCACGAAGGGGAGTCAGTACAAGATTTTATTGTCGAAATACGACGAATTGCTCAGAACTGCAACTTTGCAACAATGTTCGACAGGATGTTGAGAGACCGCATCGTATGTGGCGTCCGTTCGAAGAACTTGCAAAAACAATTGCTCGCAAAAAAAAGATGTTACCTTAGCTGAAGCGACAGCACTTGCGATAGCATCCGAGCATGCAGAGCTTGATTCGCAGAAGATAAGCCACGAAGAAGCCTCCTCTGACTTGCTAGCATTAAAGATGCCGCGGCGTTGGCGCGCGAAGCGGAACGCGAGTGACAACCAGTGCGAGCGTTGTGGAAACAGCGGTCATGATAATGCCGCCTGCTCGATGCGTCACCGACGCTGTTACAGTTGTGGCACACAAGGCCACTTGGCTCGAATGTGCCGAAAGGAAAGAAACCATTCGATGAACGTCACAGCGCATACAGAGAGCGATAGCGAAGCTGGTGCAGCCCAGCTATGGTCAGTGACTACAAACGAACTGTTGGTGCCACCAATTAGAAAAACTTTCAGCTGGAATGGCATCAAGCTGTTAATGGATGTAGATACCGGATCGCCAGTGTGTGTCATTCCTAGGACAACCTACGAAGCACACAGTAATCAATGGCCAGAGTTGCAGAAACCGACGATTAAATTGTCTTGCTATCTGGGGAGACTGCCGGTACTCGGAGTGTTGCCTATGCGGGTGCGCTATAAGACTGCAGCTGTCGATTGCAACCTCATCGTCTTAGATTGCGAAGGACCCCTACTTTGTGGCCGGGATTTGCTGCAGAAACTCGAAACCAAAGAAGCAGCTGTGCTACATGTTCTGCGTTCGCCACAGGACCGCAGCTTGACCCCTGCTGTACAGACTGCCGTTCTGGAGGACTACGCAGACTTATTCACGGAGGCCCTGGGAAGCATGACAGGTCCACCAGTGCACCTGCAGGTCAAGCCACAAGCACAGCCGATGTTCTGCAAGGCAAGAAAAGTACCTTACGCTCTACGCGATAAAGTTTCAGAGGAATTGGACAGGCTTGTGGCAGCTGGCATAACATCACCGGTCACTCACGCAGAATGGGCCACACCTATTGTACCAGTTCTCAAGAAAAATGGGCGAGTGCGCATATGTGGAGATTTTAAGGTTACGCTGAACTTAGTGTGTGAAATGGAACAGTACCCGCTGCCAGTTATAGATAATATTTTTGCTCAGTTGGGAGGAGGGCAGCGATTCAGCGTATTGGACTTGAGGGGTGCCTACAATCAGATTGAGCTAGACGAAGAATCCCGCCAGTTGGCCGTAATCAACACCCACAAAGGGTTGTTTTGTTTCAATCGCTTGCCTTTTGGAATTGCTTCTGCACCGGCCATATTCCAGAGGCGTATCGAAACTGTTCTGCAAAGCTTGCCCGGGGTACAAGCATACCTCGATGACGTTCTGATTGCGGAAAACCACGATGGCGAAAGCAATCACCTCAGGGCGGTTCTTCAGCGCTTTCGTGAGCATCGCATCAAGCTGCGTGCTGACAAGTGTCGATTTCACGAGACGTCTGTCACTTATCTCGGTCACCGTATTCATGCGGACGGACTGCATCCGACTGAAAAAGCTGTTGATGCCATCAAATCAGCCCCCTCCCCCCAAAATGTGAGCGAGCTGCGCTCGTTTCTGGGCATGGTAACGTTCTACAACAAGTTTTTGCCTGACATGACTACGTTGCTAGCCCCCCTGTACCGGTTGCTCGAAAAGGGTGTTAAGGGGTTGTGGAGTTCTAAGGAAGAAGATGCATTTTCCTTAGCAAAGGAGGCGCTGTCCACGGCCCCGGTGCTCACGCACTTCGACCCGAAACAAGAGCTATTTTTAGAATGCGATGCATCACCCTATGGTGTTGGGGCCACGCTTTCCCATCGCATAGATGGCGAACATCGTCCGATCGGATTTCGCTCGCGCTCGTTAAACGCCGCTGAAAGGAATTATTCTCACATTGAGCGGGAGGCCCTGGCTTTAGTTTTCGGTGTGCAGCGTTTTCGAGACTACTCGGGCGGGAGTTCACGCTCATTACAGACCATAAGCCCTTGTTGGGTCTCCTAAAGCATGACAGGCAAACGTCCGTCATGGCAGCTGTTCGAATACAGAGATGGGCCATTCTGCTTGGCGCATACAAGTATAAGTTACAGTACAAGCCTGGTAAGCACATGTTCGTCGCGGATGCCTTAAGCTGCCTACCGCTACCATCTCAGCAGGTTCCCGAGGATTCGGAGGACGAGGCAGAGTACGTGTTAACCTTGGATGCCTGGGACCAGCCTGCCGTGCCCCTAAAGGAGTTGCAAGTTCTCACGCAAGCAGACGCAGTGCTCTCGAAGGTCTGTAGGTGTGCCTTGGAGGGTTGGCCGAGGCACTTGGTTATGGAAGGGAGGGAGATGGCGGAATACTCGAAAAGGCGACACGAGCTGTCCGTTAGTCAGAACCTGCTCTACTGGGGCCACCGTGTTGTGATTCCGGTAGCAGCCAGAGGAATATTTTTGAAGTTATTACACGCAGCACACCAAGGGGCTTCTTCCATGAAGACCGTTGCGCGGTCTACTTTCTGGTGGCCCAGTCTCGACACAACGGGTGGCTGCTGGGTGTCAATCCTGCGTTCAAGCGCTTCCAATGCCGCCTACCCACGCACCTGTTAGCTGGCCAGAGACGCAGGAAAGATGGTCGCGGTTGCACATTGATTTTGCGGGACCTATTCAAAACAAGATGATCCTGGTCATCGTAGACTCGCATAGCAAGTGGATTGAGGCCATACCCCTATCCAACGCCACTTCCTGCACCACAGTCAAGGCCCTCCGGACAATTTTCAGTCAGTTTGGTCTACCCCGCACAGTTGTCTCTGACAATGGGACGCCTTTTATCGGTTGGGAATTTGCCCAATTTATGGAGCGGAACGGCGTGACACACATTCGAACACCGCCGTATCACCCACAAAGAAATGGTTTGGCTGAACGCGCTGTACGAACCATTAAAGATGGACTTAAAAGGTGCTCAGAAGGGGATATAACGAAGGCCCTGGCAAGAATATTGTGCAGCTATAGAAGCACGCCGCTACCCTCAGGGCGCTCGCCATCCGAAATGTTGCTCGGGTACAGATTGCGCACGAGACTAGATATGTGCTTCCCGCCAAGGTGCAAGACAGCCGACCAGGCCCAGTCACGGGAAGACGCCGGCTGGAGCTTTGCCCCAGGAGATCCGGTATACATCCGTAACTATAGCAGCGGCGAGAAATGGACGCCGGGCAAGGTCAAGGAAACCACGGGCTCGCGTGTCGTGAAAGTGGAGACAGACAACGGGGTTGTTCACCGTCACATGGACCAGCTCCGCAGAAGAAGCACCGATGCACCCATTGCTGCTTCAACTCCCCCTGCTTGCCCTGGAGTACCTGCGGATCACTCAGACGTGGAGCTGGAGAGAACGGAGGCTCCCACAGCCAGCGACATCGAGGGTCCGGTGCTGCGGCGGTCAACACGTGTCAGGAGGCCCGTAGTCAGATATGGATTCCAAGAAAAGGGGGATGCTGCGAACTGCTAAATGCGTCGGCAGCGCCACGTGTGCCCGCCTCCGCTCTGCTCGTCATCACCAAGCGTCCCGGCAGCCTCTGCTTGCAGCTTTCCTTTCGTTCTTCTTTTTCTTTGGCTTGGTATAAAAACCCAAGCCACACAATAAACCCAGTTCTTTCTGCCCCAGCCATCAGTCTCGTTGGGCTCTAACGGGTTCGCCGCCGCCGACCCGTTGGCAGGCGAACGCCGGCCGCTGGCGTTTGCAACAGTCACCATCGTTTGAATGAAGAGGCTGACGAAGTTTTTTTTTTTTCTTCAGATACACAATAGGCATGAGGTTCATCGCGGGAAGCTCGTTGGTAATGCCGCTTACGGTGAAAAATGCGCCCAATATATAACTGCATCCATATAACATATGTGTAGCGCAAAAGGACGAGGGACACAGAAAAGGTACCCAACACAGGTGCTGTGCCCCAGTCAACCACGGATATCCGTGGTACGTCCGATTAGGATCCGAATCTCCATTGCCATGAGAAAACGTTCGTAAGGCATTCTTACGGCCATTCAAATTCGGATATCCGTATCGGAGATTCGGTGTAAGTATACGTATGGACGCGTTCGTACGATAAACGCCAGCAAATTATGGAACGTTCGTGTAATTAGCTGGTGTCCGATAGATATCCGTGAATGTCCGTCTATGGCCCCGAATTTGTGGCTGACATACATGTTTAATACATGTATGTAATACATGTATACATGTAATACACGTATACATGTAATACATGTTTTAATACATGTATACATGTCCTCACGTAAAATATTTAACAGTGATTCGGCTGTTGTGCAGATGACGAAATTATCTGACCCCATTCCTGTTAGCGCTGATATAAAATAACATCTAAATAATTCATGCGACTTTCTAGCATCTGATCTAATAATTAACGTCGTTTTCTTTCTCGAGCATTCTTACGTGCCAAGGCATGCACTCTTCGTTCAGGTGAAAACGAAACTCCTACCGTGCAGCGCAGCATATAGAAGCTCACCTCAAACATCTGAAAGTCGATGCGATCCGATCTAATCCAGCAGACAAGTTTTTATTTATTTATTTATTTATTTATTTATTTATTTATTTATTTATTTATTTATTTATTTATTTATTTATTTATTTATTTTTTGGCGCTAAGGCACTATGGACGCGGCTTTTGTCGTTCCATTGGAATTTCGTTTTTTTAGCTTATTTTGTGTTGTTTGTTTATTGTGTGGTTATTTGACTGTGCTACAAAAGTGATGATCCACTCATGCGCTAGTAGAGACCTTGTTTTGGCGCTGGAGCTTTCTGCAACTGACTTCGCCGAGATGGTGCTTTGTTGTTTTGGATGAAAGGAGTGGCTGGTCACTCCCGAATGTAAGTAACAGTGCGTGAAACATTACTTTTGGTTGCTATTGCTGGATGGGTGAAGTGCTCTAACACAGTTGCAACTTACTGCGCCCTTTGTTCACCCTGGCGTGAATTTTCAAGCACGGAGTGGTTACAAGCGTGAGGCGATACCTGCAACGAGACATGTTTATTCGCGTTGACGAGCGTACTACAAAGGCCCGGAAACGAGTGCCTCGCGCCTCTCTCTTTTATCTGCGTTTCTTATTATGAGTGCTTGGTAATGTTTTAGTGGAAACCCTCAAGTCAGAGTGGATTTTTGGAATGAGGGAATAATTACGTCCACAGTGCATAGCCGCACAGCGACAAAAGGTGTCAATCGTGAATGATATGCAGGCTCGTAGTTGTGCTAAAACGGAATGCAAATAAAGCATAATGCCAGAACTACTAGGGCTTTGCAGTGGTGAGTGACTTTGCTATCTTTTTAATTCCTTTTTTTTAGATGTGACCTGCACGCGTAGCGGATTGGTGCCGAAATAATGCCAGTTCATGGAAAGACCAAGTAGCCTGAAAATGCAATTATATTACTTTTGCATAATATTGACTCGTTTCCTTTGGCTTGCAGAGTGATTAAATATGTGCGGCCCAGTATGTTGCACTGTGCAGTAGAAATGTACCACAAAGTTGAAAGGTTCTGTTAGATTTGCTGGCTTCACTCATATTCTCTACTTAAATCCTTATCTTTGTGCATGGACCATAGTGAGATACCATGCATTGGTGCAGCCTTGACAAACATGTTATAGCTCACAGAGCTTAATGCTGAGCCAGATATGAGGGCTTTACGGCACGCATAGCGCTACAGGTCCCTGAATTGTGAGCAGACCACACTTCCTTACTCCTTTGGAGCCCTGGTTTTTCAGATATGCTGTCAATGCCCTGCTACATGATTTGTCTATGAACACACGAAAAATGGCGCAACGACAGCAGCACAAAGGTAGAACCTGCAAGCATATGTACACTATCAGCAGTCATTATGAAAACAAGTTTCCAAACTCTTCCTTCACACCTAAGCAGATGACACATCACTATCTCACAAAACCCATCTATCACCCATGCATAAGGCTAATAAACAATGAAAAGTTTTCCCTATCAAGAATTGAAAAATTACCAAATACCAAATTACTGCCAAAGCAGTGTCCGCCCAATACTCATGAAGTGGCGGTGAAATTTTAGTGGCTTTTTTGACAAAAAAAAAAAAAGAAAGGCAGCAGAGGTGTCTGTGATGCGTGATTCCGTTCTCTCAATGGTAGGGTAGTAACTAGTAGGGTCTAGAGTCACTGGAAAATTTTTAGAGTACCGCAAAGGTGCCCGCGGGCACCATTTCCCTTCCAGACCGCCGGGCCTGGTCGCTGTCTGAACGGCGTGACAGCATTCGTAGGCTTGGAATGTCTTTTTAAGCTCAGCAAAATGGGAAGGCTCTGGCACGTTTATTCAGACAGTGCCGACATTTATTGTGCGGTCGCTAACTTTAATACCCTAGTCAGCGATCGAGGGGAAAAATTAAGTGTGTGGGTGGATCGGCGAAAACTGCAGGTCGCCTGCTATTGCAAATCCCCGGCCCTTTGAATCGACTTGTCTTCTACGCGCAGTGCTGGGGTGTTACAACATTATAAAATGACCGAGTGTGAAATAGCATGTCAGCGAAGGTCGCAGGAACGTGTGTGTATATTGTTAAGTCGTGGAGAATGCCGTCCTTTGGCGCCGCGGGGCCGGACATGGTAAAACGATGAATCGCTTTGTATAAGCAACATTAAGTGAAGCAGCAGGTTCGCCGAGACAGCGTAAACAAACTAGCAGTATCGCCGTCGCTGCGCCAAGAACGCCAAGCAGGCTTTGTTGAAGCATATTGTTTTGCGCGAACTTAATTTTTTTTTTGCGGCGCCGTCATTCACCTAACGAAAACTAAAGCGGTCTCGCCCATTTTCAGCGTGAAAAAAGAAAAAAAGAAACATGGCTTACTACATCGTCGCTATCACCGCACGGTTGTGAATATTGCACTTTTCATTGCTTCATGGTATCGCCTGATATTTCATCGCCATACACCTTGTGCCGCCTATTTGCCAGAACCTCGCTCATTAAGTACCGTCCAAAATGGAAATGGCATCCACATTGTACATTGATGGTTGACACACATTGTCCAGAAGTCGCCAGCTGCGAACACACAACAAATATGGTTGGTTTGCTTAGTTTATGGGGTTTAATATCCCGAAGCAACTCGGACTATGAAACACCGTTGTGGAGAGCTCCGGAAATTTCCATCACCTGGGTTTCTTTAACGTGCCACTAGAAATAAATAACTAATAAATCTGTGCATAAAGCTTTATATGTACGTTTACATTAACAATAAAAATAAAAAACGAAAAGGTGCGCACAGACATCGATCTGCACACGAACACGCGCCCATACGCTTTCATGCACGAGTACTGAAGATAGATGTATCTGCTGCCAGCTGGCTAGATATTTACCTTACTGTGAGGGTAGCTTTTACAAAATTTCGCAAGTAAAATGGATGCTGCATATTCCTGTGCGGGAAGGTAAATACATATACTGCGTTTGAAGGTAAACACATGTTGCGACCAGGCGCACCATGTTCACGTTGAGTATTTCCTACGCTTCTTTCATGGCTGATCGAAAATTATTTGAAACCAATGAACCAGCGTATCTAGCACAAGGTGTTCCTTGTGGCACGAATTTTTGCCGGTCAGTTCTGTGAAGCCACACTGATCACCAATGCAGATCACTTTTTTCGTTCAGGCACAGAGAACACACTTTTCCTAACTCAGGCCCGGTGCCGCACCCAAAAGCACAACATAATCTCTCACGTTTACACTGCGAGAAACAATTGACAAAAGAGGAACTCCAGCACAAGACACGTATTCCGTGCGCGCGTTTGGAAGGAATATGGCGACGTGAGGTCACGTGGCGCGCATCAGCTAGTAGGCAAGCCGGCGGCGCGCGGAAAACGAATGCGGTACTCTGAAATTTTCCAGTGACTCTAGTAGGGTCCTCTAAGCAGCGTCACCTGGCGACAAACAGCAGAAATATTGTCAAAATGAATAAGAGTGCATTTGAAGCCTGCCGTTCCCGTTGCTTCTAAAAAAAAGCTGTGTGCAATGGATTAACACTACTTACCTGAGCACTGATATGTCTGTTCAGATCCTCCAAGTGGAATTTTATTTTTATTTCGAACATTAAAATAAGCTACCAACATCTTTCCTCGGCTGTTTTCCCCTTTAGATTGTATTATGTGATGTTTTTTTATTCCTAATAGCCGCAAAACTAGCCATGAACGCAGCCAGGAGGTGACGGTATGTCAACGTTTGCACTGTACAGTTACCTTCACCGTAATCATTTCCTGCCTTCAATGGGTGTATGTTACCTTTAGGTGGCGTTCAGAAACACCTCTTAGCAACAATTGCCGTTTAACTTGCTGAGAGACAACTAGTGGAGAGAAAGAAGTGGTACCCTACCATTAAAGAAAGGAAATTACGCGTCAGTGACACATTCACTAGGTATGCACAGAAATGAAGTATCTTGATGCAATTTTTTGTATTGTTGTGAGGGTTGTGTGGCAGCTCTGTTTTTCATTGTGTTTAGGTGTGTGTGTGGCTCGTGACTGCTTCTGGTCTCAATGTGTGACTGTGCATTTGCTGTGTTTGGATTTATTTCTTTGGGTGGACACTGCTTTGGCTAAGACATTTGGTATCTTTTTGTTTTCAGAAAGGTAAGCAGAGGGGAGTTACTAGTTGAGTTTGCAGAGCGTAATAAGTTAAGAATCATGATTACCTTCTTCAGCAAACGGAAGAACTGGAAATGGACATGGAGAAGTCCTAACAGGGAGACTAAAAATGAAATTGACTTCATACTGTGTTCAACCCCCGCCATTATGCAAGATGTAGAGATAATCGGGAAACTGCGATGCAGCGACCACAGGATGGTGAGGTCCCGAATTAGCCTAAATCTGAAGACGGAACGCAGCAGATTAGTAAGAAAGAAACCCATCAACGAATTTGCTTTGAGGGGGAGGGCAGAGTTCAGGATCTCGCTACAGAATAGATATTCAGCTGTAACTGAGGATGGCCACATTACCCTAGAAGCAATGAACAATAATTTCAGAGATATCATTACTGAGTGCGCTGTAGAAGTAGGCGGTAGGATAGTTAGGATACCAGTAAGCTGTCTAAGGAGACGAAAGATTTGATTAAGAAACGCCAGAGTATGAAAGCTTCCAATCAAACGGACCAGATAGAATTGGCCGAGATATCAAAGCTAATCAATAAGCTCGAAGTGGCCCATATAAGGAAGTATAACATGAAGAAAATTGAGCATGCTGTAAAGAACGGGGGAAGGCTTAAAGCGGTAAAGAAGAAATTGGGCATAGGCAAAAACTAGATCTATGCGCTAAGGGACAAGGCGGGCAACATCATCACGAATATGAACAAGATAGTCAAAGTAGCCGAGGAGTTCTATACGGATCTCTACAGTAGCAAAGTAGTCAGGACCGTAATGAGATTGACGGTAGGGGAAAACAGTCAGACGTTCCACCAGTGACGAAGGACGAGGTCAAGAAAGCATTAGAAAGTATGAAAAGCGGGAAATCAGCTGGAGAGGGTCAGATAACTACAGATTTGTTGAAGAATGGGGGGGATATCGTGCTAGAAAACTGGCCACTCTGTATACGCAGTGCCTGATGTCATCGACAGTACCGGAACCATGGAAGAATGCAAAAATTATCCTCATTCATAAGAAAGGGGAAGCTACGGACCTTAAATATTACAGACCAATCAGCCTACTGTCTGTTATGTATAAGGTATTTACTAAGGTAGTCGCTAATAGAATCAGGACAACCTTAGACTGCAATCACGCAAAGGATCAAGCAGGTTTTCAGAAACGGTACTCTACTATCGATCATATCCATACCATCAACCAGATGATAGAAAAATGCTCGGAATATAACCAGCCCTTATACATAGCATTCATTGATTACGAAAAAGCATTTGACTCAGTAGAAACCTCGGCGGTGATGCAGGCATTGCGAAATCAGGGGGTAGATGAGCCGTATGTGAAAGTGCTGGAAGATGTATATATAGTGGCTGCACAGCATCCATAGTTCTGCATAAAGAAAGTAACAAAATTCCCATAAAGAAAGGTGTTAGGTAAAGAGAGACGATCTTCCCAGTACTATTCATAGCTTGCTTAGAGGAAGTATTCAGAGACTTGGAATGGGAGCAGTTAGGGATAAGGGTAGGTGGAGAATACCTCAGTAATCTGCCATTTGCTGATGACATTGCCTTGCTAAGTAACTCGGGGGATGAACGGCAAATAGTGATTGATGACCTAGACAGGAAAAGTAGAAAAGTTGGCTTGAAAATCAATATGCAGAAGACTAAGGTAATGTTTAACAGCCTCGGGAAGGAACAGCAGTTTACGTTTAGGTAGCGAAGCACTGGAAGTAGTAGGCGAATATGTCTACTTAGGACAGGTAGTAACCGCAGATCTGGACCTTGAAAAGGAAATAACTAGAAGAATAAGATTGAGATGGAGCGCTTTTGGCAAGCACTCGCAGAATGTGACTAGCAGCTTACCGGTATCGCTCAAGAGGAAAGTATACAACAGTTGCATCTTACCTGTACTCATCTATGGGGCTGAAACGTGGAGGCTAACCAAGAGGGTTCTACTTAAGTTGAGGACAACGCAAAGAGCTATGGAACGAAAAATGGTAGGGGTAACAGATAGGAAGTGTGCAGAGTGGGTCAGAGAAATAACAAGTTACTGACATTCTAGTGGAAATCAAGAAGAAATGGGCATGGGCAGGACATGTAGTGCGAAGAGAGGATAACCGATGGTCGCTGAGGGTAACAAACTGGATTCCAAGGGAAGGAAAGCGTAGCAGGGGGCGGCAGAAAGTTAGTTGGACAGATGAGATTAAAAAGTTTGCAGGGGTCAAGTGGATGCAGCTAGCACAGAACCGGTTTAATTGGTGAAATATGGGAGAGGCCTTCACCCTGCAGTGGGTATAGTCAGGCTGATGGTGATGATGATGATGATAAAAAAATGCATTGTTGATTAGCTGAACCGGACTATTAAAAGCAAAAAAATGTCTAAAGTGAGGGTAGGGTGTGTAAAGGGTGCAAATAAAATCAAGGATAAAATCATAGATGAAAGCAACCTCCCTGCACAAAAGGAAAATAGGCTGTGCTCATGGATTCATCCTCAAGGTTTGTGATAGTGGCAGGTTCCACTTTTCCGCGTGTGAGCTTTTCTGGCACTTTTTCAGAATGGTCGTTTGTTCAGAAATGGGTACATTTTGCATTGCTGTCACATTTGCAATGTTCACTGCAGATCTCTGAACAGGGAGCATTTAATGTCATTGCTGTGCTTTGTTAGTCTTTTATTGATAGATACGGCAAAGAGAAACGCTAGTTGTACTATATTACATAAAAATCCCATCGTAGCATGCACAGATATTGTCAAATACTCCATTCCACTATCTTCTGACAAGTATACATTGGCCAAACTAGCTGATCTATGAATAGAAGACTAATTTATAGAGTGCAGCAATGATATTAAAGTTTCATAGTCCAGAAACCTGCCTGTGCACTGTCACAAATGTGACAGCAATGGAAAATGTTCCCCAGTTTTTGAACAAACACCATTCTGAACAGATGCCATAAGCTCACACGAAAAATAGTAGGAGAAGTAGGAGGATGAATGTGCCAGCACAGTCTGCGTTCCTCTCAAGCACATAGATTGCATTCGCGCATCTGTGGCTTTATCTGATTTTATTTGCACCCTTTACATGCCCTCATTTTATAGATACCTTTTTCAGTGCTTGTTTATCCTGTGTGCTTCTCCATGCTCTGTTCTCATCCTGCTATGCGCTTCTTAAACTGAAAACCGAGCCCCACAATTCGTTCTTCATCATGAACCTTTCATACCAAGTAATTCTGACAAAGGCCATGCTTTGCTGCATAATGACATCAGCTAGTATGCTGCATGTGTGTGTTATATAAGTTGCTCTTTCACACTTAATTCTTTGGTCATGTGCTGTGGAGGTGACTGACCTGGGTTAGTGACAGTATAGTACCTATTTTTAGCAGCAGAGTGTAGTTAAGTTTGAACTGTAGTGTAGGTTTCTTCCTATCACATAATCAGCACTTTGTTTTTGCTTTCTGCAGCATGCAGTTGGAGAAATGTCCAAGTTCAGTGTACTTGTACCTAGTACCAAGGCACTGAGTCACATATTACTTGCAACTGTGTGGCAAGAAATGGGCTGAATCTGTCACTTTTTATTAGGCTCTCAGAGTGGTCATATCTATAACATCTGCGTTGCATAATGTGGACTTTTTACACTAAGGTATGTGTTTACAATCTGTCTGGAAAACAAATATATTGCATTTCAGTCTTGCCGCTGTGGTGCAATGGTTAGGGTGCTAGACTACTGAACCTTAGTATACAAGGTCGAATTCTGACTATGATGGTTGCTTTTCTCTGGAGGCAAAAAGCAAGGTGCCCATGTGTTGTGCAATGTCAGTGCATGGTAAAGAACCACAGGAGGTCGAAATTTGCAGACTTCCACTCTGGTGATAGCCCAAGTCACTTTGGGATGGTAAACACCATAAACCAGACCAAACCTATATTGCACTTCAAGAAATAATATTTTGTTGCTTATAGGTTATGAATTGTGGAGAATATATATGCTTGCTCTTTCAGCTACATATGCTAAACTTTATCAGGTTGTGGGTTTGGATCCTACTAGCAGCATCTGGTTGTTTTTTTGCTTTCTAATCAATCAAGTTTCAGCCATAAATAATTTTGTTTCCTCCTTGATCAACGCTACAAATTAGAAAGTATAAATACTCCCTTATTCTTTCCTTGGTTTTAGTAGCTGCTGGCTTTCTTTAGTCTATAACTTTGTACTATTCTTTCTGGCAGCCATTGATAGAATATGTATGAAAAGGATGCTGCACTCCTTGCACACCTGCCTGTCACATCTTGATACATGAACAGTGTGAATTGTTCCTTTATGCTCCACTAATTCCTATACTCCATCTCGAAGCCGTTTGCAGCACTGCCAAAGGTGGTGCGACCTGGCCCAATCCTGGCACCTCTCACTTCTGCATGCTATAACAGATATGTGTGCTCCTACTGTTGACCGCACCAATTGGGGAGGGGGGGGGGAGGTGAGGCATGTATGAGCACTATTCCCCATTATAGTGCAGAGGATCCTAAATGGCACAGGTCATCCTTGCTTTTCACAGGGCTGCTAACAGTTTCTGAAAGGGAATATCAGTTTGTGAATGAAACATTTTGCTTAATACCTGCTACAGAATAAAACTGCCATCTTGAAAGTGTTCAGCCTTATTATTCCTGGCTGCAAATCATAGTGCTTAATTTTGCCTTCTGCACTTTGCATTCAGGCTGATGGTGATAATGACTATATGCACTGCAAATACTTGCCCAAGCCTGAAAGCCATAGAGATGCATTGATAAGTAGAGGCAATTTGTGGGGGAAACAGGAACTGCGACACAAACAAAACAAAGACAAGAAGTGGGCAGGATACTGCACATCCTGTCCACTTCTCGTCTTCAGCTTGTTTATGTCGCTATTCCTGTTCCCCCCCCCCCAAATATGTTGAACCAACTGGCCCAAAACATTCCCCTGTTAAAGTAGAGGCAAGTGTGCAGAAATAATGAGTTGCATATCTCTGATATTGTCTGTAATAAAGTATGTTGAACATAAAAAAATGCTTAGCCTTTCGATAACAGTGCTTTGCTTTGGCATACTTTTGTTTTTCAGAAAATCATCCCAATTTTGGCTTCAAGTCTAGCCGTAAGAATACTGCTTGCCCCGAGGCTGTGCCGGTAGGACCAGATTGAAAACGTCTTGAAGACTGGAAGCAGCATTAATTTCATCAATAAAATTGCCATCAATGTGATGCATTGTACTTTGTGGCTGTTGCTTTATAGAGGCATGCATCTCACATACTTCGGGGCACATGCCCAATTTCAAATATTCATGGACTCGTATAAATGCATGGAGTCTGCCAGGTTTATTAATTGCCTACAGTAATATTGCTTCTAAGTAGAGGAGGCATCACTTCCAAATGTCCTCAATAGATATGCCAACGAATATCCGGTGCAAATCACCTTGGGAGTATCAAATAGTTATTTTTGTACATCCGTCAGAGATCCATGGGAGGTCCGTCGGACGTCCGCAGATTTCCTACGGATATTCATATGTCCAGAACCGGATGTACATCGAAAGTCTGATGTACGTCCGGTGGTTGATTGGGGTGTAGCGGCCCAATTGTGTACATTGTCTTGTCCCTCCTTTTGTGCTACACACTGTCATGGAGCACCATTACCGACTCGTTCGAGCAAACAAAAGCAGTTGCCGTTTACCTTCTGTAATTTTTGTCTGTTTCGTTCCCATTCTGCAGAATGCGTATGTAGCATCAGATGGCGCAGTAAGCATGAAAATATGTACGCTCTTTGTTCTAGCGGTAGCCCTGTTTGCCAACAAAGCAAGTCTTCTCTGTGCACCGCCGCTTTCTCTTTGGCATTTATCTGTGCAGTTTAGCGGGAGGCACTGGGGAAACAATCAGGAACTCGCTTCACCATTGGCGGCACAGTGAAAAAAGAAGGGAGACAGGCGTGCACAGAACGTGCGCACAAAACACGAAAAAGAACCGATGCAATCTTCGCCAAGCAGGTAGAAGTGCGGAACGACTCTCATGAGCAAACACCTACACAGTAAATAAACCGCTGCACCTTCGTGAAAGCAAAAGACGCACAGAAGCAGGTTTAACACGCACGCTCAACACTAACAGATTGCCGTATTCTGAAGCGAGAAAGCCTCATCTGCTCAGGTGGTACCCTCCCGACAAGCAGCGCCCTCTGCCGCTAACGACTGGCTTTCATTACAAATGGCGCCATCCTCGCCCATAGGGAAGCGCGGGCGCTCGTCACACTAGCTAGTATATTTTAGGCACTGTACTATGGCCGACCGAGTGATCGACGAGTGCACAACCTACTCTATAATGGGCGAGTGAGCCGGTTGCTGTGGACGGAACCCTTTTTTTTTTCACGTAGTTAGCTGATGGGCGGAGCTTGACGTCAGCTGACATCATAAAACAACGAATTACTGTAACCATTTCAAGCTTAAGCAATTTTAGCTGCATTTATTTCTTTTTGTTCATAGTTTTAGGTTTTTTAGGGCCTATATGTTAAAAATCTACTATTTGGAATTGAAGGGTGGCTAACGCGACTGAAGCATCGGCTGTGCTGCTGAGCTAGCCAAGCCGAGCGATATAAATAATTAAATCATGGAGGAAGGAAAGAACTTGGGAGAGGCTCTAGCGTCACAATTTTGAAGCCGGCACGACCGGACACTGCAACGTCTCTCCTCCTCCTTTACCCCCCCCCCCCCCCGCATTTTCTTTCTCCGCGACTCTCACATACCTCGGGCCACGCAACAGCGATGCTGTTGCTTATGGCCAGACTTGGCTAACACTAAATTTTGACGTCACTTCCACCACACTTTCTCTAATGCATTGGGAATGGCAAGGGCCTCTCCTAAGTTGTTTCCTTCCTCCATGATGTAAATAATCAATCATATGAGTTTTTTTTAGCCTCTGTATGTTGCGATGCGCTGCATTTACAGGGCAAAGGACTATGGAACGAAAAATGGTAGAGGTAACATTAAGAGATAGTAATCATACAGAATGGGTCAGAGAAATAACTCAAGTTACTGATATTCTAGTGGAAATCAAGAAATGGGCATGGGCAGGACATGTAGTGTAAAGAGAGGATAACCGATGGTCGCTTAGATAACAAACTGGATTCCAAGGGAAGGAAAGCATAGCAGGGGGCGGCAGAAAGTTAGGTGGGCGGATGAAGTTAAGAAGTTCGCAGGGATCAAGTGGATGCAGCTAGCACAGAACCGGGTTAATTGGAGAAATATGGGAGAGGCCTTCGCTCTGCAGTGGCTATAGTCAGGCTGATGATGATGAAATATTTAGCTGCGGTAATGTAACAAGTGCCCTGTGCTCATCCAGCAGCTGTTGGCAGCGGCTTCTGCATAAAACGGGCCATGCACACCAATCTGTGGGCTGTGCGTATGATTTTGTGGCTGGAATTTCGTAGAGCCTGGAGCCTGTAGGGCATTGCTCTTGAGTCGTAGCAGCCTGAACGGTCTGAATCTGTTGTGATTTCATCTTGCAGGGTAACAAATATGCGTGCAACGCGTCAAGGTGGTTGCAATGCGTCGATGCATATAACAGTTATGGAAACGTAGGTTACGCTTGAAGCAGTAGTATGCCAAGATATGCCATTAACATAATATATGTGCAAAGGGAATATGGGTTAAGGGAAGCGTCAATGCAGTATGCGAGTCAGAAATAAACAGAATTGTGCTGTGCATGAATTCCGAAGTTTCGCATATCACACTACAGTAACGGCAGGTAGCTTTCGTGAGTGGGCATGTGCGTGATTAAACGCAATATGAAAGAGTCACTAAACTCGTTCTTGAAGCATGAAATACTCGCATAAGGAAAGCTGCCGTCCAGTGGTTTTTGGTGGTCGCAAATCGCAGTGGTGAAGGTTCACAGCATATGCAGCGTAGTGAAATCAAGAGCGCTTGAACTTACATGAGCAGTTTCTGTTACATACCTTATGAACCTTCCAATTTAATAAGTGGCATTTTTTACATTCAAAATTCACTCACGTCGCAGTATTCTGCTCTGCTTTGAGCACTAGTAATGGACAGTTGATACCTTAGCGTTTGCGCACTCTGTTTTTATTGTGTGACTGGTTGCCAGAAAGATTGAAGCACTATCAGAATGGAGAATACTCGGTAAATCACTCCACGAAATAAGCTGACTTTTAAAGGGTCAAAAATGAGTTCACAGTCATGTAACTATATAGCTTTTGCACAAAACAAAAACATCTGTATAGAGAGTGATTGCAGTAACTCATAATGCACTGAGCACACATAATGGTCATAATATGATGCAATGTTTTTAATTTTCTTAATTTGTGGAATGCCATGGTGCATATACACCCCTCTACATACAGCTTGTGAAAGTGTCCAGAATCATGAGAAGTCTGAGCATATGCCACACTCAATTTACAAGCAAAGTAAAACTAGGGAATAGAAAGAAAGAAAAATAAGGGCAAAAAAAAAAAGCTCGCAAGTTCAGAACAGGCATCACGTTCTTCTGGCTGCTTCAAGAGAAAACATTAGTTGGCAAATCATGCAAAACCCTTGGCACATAGAAAGCATGGACAGGTTCGTCATATCTTGTCCACACTGAGGACAAAATAAAACAATCGTGGGGCTGTGATTGTTCGAGCATGGGCATATAGGAGGCAGAATTCTTTATTTTGCCGATACTTAAAAATAACACTTTCTTATTTAATAATGTGAACGAAGGCATACGAGAGCACAAAAAAAGACAGTAATTGTTGGTAATTGGCATATCTACAGCAGAGCACAAATTATAGATTTTAGTAAATGATAAACCTTGTTGCATGAGCACAAGTAAAAAGAACAAATTCCATATCTGAGCACGCTGTACACCAGTACATGTGCTATTGTTTTTCCTGCATTAATTAGGCAGAATGCATTAATAGGATACAGCAGTCAAGCTATCCGGGCAGCCGATCAGAAATATTAGCCAGATGACTGCTTGAAAGGTATGAAACAAAAAAGAGAATGAAGAAGCAGACTGGTGACAGGAATAAGTTTCAGTGGATCATGGAAGCATACTAATTCAGTTTTATTTTGATTGGTGGAAATTAGGTTATTCCAATGCCAACTCACAGACAACAGTTGCTCTGCCAATTTGCAATCTAGCCATAGCTTGATTATGATTAATGTCATAGGATGCTAAAAGCACGTCATCTCATACTCAAAAACCTCACTGTGAAGAATCACTTGGCTGAGATTGTCAAGTTGAATAAAAGGCTGCTAAAATCTATCTCTGAGAAATTCTTATGGCCAGCTGCCTGAGCTTGCTTCTAATATTTCCAATTACTACTACTTGGGTGTGCAAATAATTCTCAAGGAAATATGTGAAGTTAATAAAGTAATACATCATTGTTATGAAGATGAAGTAGCACAGGTGATGTATGCAACTGTATGTGATGTATGTATGCGTATGAAAGAGAAATATAGAACACCTTGTTGCTGCGTCACGTCTACATGTTGCTTCCTGAATTTTGTGATAACATATTGAAAACAAAGGTGTCTGTTTAAAGGACCTTGACGTGGCCTTATTACATACATCATGAGCATAGCAAGTCTAGTAGCTGCCGCCGCTGTCCCCGTCATTTCCTGGTACACCTGCTGTTAGTAGGCGCAATTGGTTTGGTTTGGTTTGTGGGGTTTAACGTCCCAAAGCGACTCAGGCTATGAGAGACGCCGTAGTGGAGGACTCCTGAAATTTCGACCACCTGGGGTTCTTTAACGTGCACTGACATCGCACAGTACACGGGCGCCTTGCTTTTCGCCTCCACCGAAAAGCGGCCGCCGAGGCCGGGATTCGATCCCGCGTCCTTGGGAACAGTAGTCGAGCGCCGTAACCATTGCGCCACCCCGGCGGGGCAGTAGGCGCAATTGGAGCTGGCATTCTGGAACTGCATAGTGGTGTCGAGTAGTTCTACACTATCCGCACACTTACAGAAGGCTATCCTGCTTAATTTCATTGGCAGTGAAGGTCAGAGAGTCTGCACCTTACTGCCGTCATCTACTCTGACACCCCTGGCTATGCCCTCGGTGACAAAGTACCACTTCCTGACAAGTTTGATGAGGCGTTGTTGGTCCCAGAGGCTATACCTTTCACATATGGGAGAAATTACATAGGCCAAACAGGTAAATATGTGAACATATGGCTACAAGACCACCAACAGTTTCTCGGATAAATATTTATCCGCTGTCTTATCACTGCAGCATAATACATGCGCAGAAATATCTGGTTGTTCTTGGTACAAATATTGACATGATCTAGGCATGAAGGCACAAATTATAGGCCCAAAATGTCCACATGAGGTGGAACGTTGATAGTGGTTTCTATTGGAATGTCAGCAAGCACATTCAAATATTCAGCTACAATGTGTTGTTCTTTCTCCAGCATATCAGTTACCTATCACATATGGGACCAGATGGAAAGGCATGCAGATGCATGTCATCTACAGTCTTTCTGATACTTCGATTTGGAGGTCTAAAGGTAGTAAGCAAAGTGATGGCAAAAGATTATGTGTGAATATGAATTTCTATCAATTCACTACTTGCAAAGGTTATGTTCAATGAATTCAAAATGTGATCACTCGAACCATCCTGACAAAAATTCTATGCATGATACGTTTACTACAGTTGTCAGTGTTTCTTCTCTTATCTCCATCTGTTTTCGTGCTATTCATTTCGAATAATGCAGTGTTCAGTCTGAATCTCCCAATCTGCCTTCTGCGCACCCTCTTCGAGCACAGCGACGTCATCCACACTTCCAGCCCGGATTTTGCCTATAAAAGGGACGTCTGCGCCTTCCATCAGCAGTGGACACGGCAACCCCGTCGTGACAATGTCAACTGATGTGCCACTATTTGTGCAGGTACTTACCGGATTCTTTTCCATCGCCTTGGGCAGTGCAGTAAGCCCAGACAGCGGCTTCAATCGTCACCCAGCTTCTGCCGATGCCTATCGACTGCCGTGCGCGGGGGGCGTACATTTTTTACACTGCGAGCTGCTGTCGTGGCACGTGGATACTGCCTTCTGCGCACCCTCTTCGAGCACAGCGACGTCATCCACACTTCCAGCCCGGATTTTGCCTATAAAAGGGACGTCTGCGCCTTCCATCAGCAGTGGACACGGCAACCCCGTCGTGACAATGTCAACTGATGTGCCACTATTTGTGCAGGTTGGTGGACGAAAATATTGCTGCCGTAGCAACTGCCTTTTTTTGATCGTGTTGCCGTGTCCACGCACATTGCTGGTTTGCTTTAGTGATTGTATCTCAATTGTAGGCCTGTTGCTGAAGTTATCCGGTGATGTTGAGGAAAATCCTGGCCCGGATACAATGGAAATGATTCAACAAGTAATTGCTTCTCAAACTGAAATCCTCAGCAAATTAAGCGAAATACAGGAAAACCAAACATCGTCTGAAGCAAGAATTCTGGACATGCAATCCAGGCTGTCTGCTATAGAACAAAAGCTACAAACCTTTGACGAGTCTCGGGATAGGCTTTCGAAACTAGAAACTTTTGCTGAAAGATGTGAAATAGAAATGACTACAGTTTCGAGAAAACTTGATGAGTTGGAAAACCGCTCGCGGCGCAATAACTTGATTGTACGCGGAGTCAAGGAGGAGGAATCAGAGAGTGAAGAGGACCTACTACAGAAAGTAAACAATGACATCTTTGATAAAATTCTGAAACAAAGGGTGGACACTATTGAAAGGATTCACCGACTTGGAAAGAGGGAACCAGGTAGAGACCGTCCGATTATTATTAAACTTACTGACTTTAGGGATAAGATGAAAATAATGAGTAGCTGTTTCAACCTAAAAGGCACTCAATTTAGTGTAAATGAAGATTTTTCTAAAAGGGTTGTGGAAATACGAAAAAACCTTTGGAACTCCTGTGCCGATGAACGGAAGAACGGTGTGAAAGCTAAGTTAATTTTTGATAAGTTAAAAGTCAAGAATACCTTATACGCATGGAACGAGGAGACCAAGCAGCGGTTCAAATGCCAGGTTGCCACTAGCACTAGCAATGAGTGACTAAACAATCATAAGACGGTCTGCTTTAAAATTATAAATGTGAACGCTAGGAGCATGCTTAACAAGGTTGACGCCATAGAAAGTATATGCCTTGAACATGAACCCGATATTATGGTAATCACAGAGACATGGCTACATAAAGATATTAGAGACTGTGAAGTTGCTCCCCCAAACTACTCCATAGTACGAAAAGACCGTGAAAGGAGGGGTGGCGGTGTTGCAATTCTGGTTAAGAGTAATATAGTATTCTCAGTTATAGAAGGGTTTGATGATTTAGAAACTACATGGATTAAAACCAGACTGAATGGTCATACTGTCTTAGTGGGTGCTTTCTACAGAGCTCCCAATTCAACCATAGACGTGCTTGATAACCTAAAAAGGTTTCTGGACAAAAATGTACACTTTGGTGACAACATTATTCTGACAGGTGATTTTAATTTGCCAGGAATTGATTGGATGTCGCTTTCTCCCGGCAGAGTTGATACAGCTAGCAGTGAAGATCTGATCGAACTCGCCTACTGCTATGGTTTGACTCAGATTGTTGAAAAGAGTACGAGAGTATGTATGACAACATCCTCGATACTAGACCTTGTCTTTTTGTCATCTGGTCTACTAGAGTTTTTGCTGAGTTGTGATGTTGAAGAAGGATTGTCTGACCATAAAATGGTGATTATTTCGCTCAATATGACTCGCGAAATTTGTCACAAATCTTGCAGAAAGACTGTTTTGAATTTTGCGGCTGCTGATGATGTCGGATTACTGGACTACCTTGAAATCTCGTTTGATGAATTCATGTGTTTATATCAAGACGGACTTGGCACAGATAAGTTGTGGGATTTTTTTGCAAACATGATAGCCAAAGCAATTGAGATGTTCATTCCTAAAACCACGAAAATAACAAAAAGGAAGCATCCTTGGATTAATAGAGACATTATTCACAAAAAACGACAGCTCAAAAGGAAACGAAAAAGATGCTCACAATACCCAAGCCCTGAATTAAAAACCTCCATATGTCGTATGAGCCAAGAGTTAAAGCGACTCATCAAAGAAAGTAAAAATACCTTTTACAGTCAGACTCTCACCAGATTTCTTACTGAAGCGCCCAGTAAGTTCTGGCGATATATAAATGGCGGCAGTAAATCTCACCATTCTAATGAAGAAGAGAGCCCCCAGAGGGCTGAAAGTTTTAATTCATTTTTTGCATCTGTTTTCACTGAAGATGACGGCGAATCACCGTTTTTTGAGCCTCCAGGTTGCCCTCCTATTCCCGATTTAGAAATAAGTGAAGAAGGAGTTCTGAAACTCCTTTTGAATATCAACACAAAAAAGAACTCAGGACCGGACGGTATCCCGAATGAATTCTTATATAGATATGCAGAGTGGAATTCTAAATTTCTTACCAAAATCTTTCAATCATCTATCGACAGTAGTTGTGTTCCCGTTGCCTGGAAATGTGCGAAAATAGTGCCTGTGCATAAAAATGGTCCCACTTCTAACGTTGAAAATTATAGACCCATTTCCCTCATTAGCACGTGTTCCAAGTTACTCGAACATATTATGTACGCTCACTTATCAACTTTTCTTGAGAGTAACAATCTCCTATTTGTAAACCAGCATGGCTTCCGCAAGGGGCTTTCTACCATCACTCAACTCACGGAAACAGTACATGATCTTTCCCAGTCAATTAATTCCCGCATGCAAACTGACATCGTAATTTTGGACTTTGCAAAGGCGTTTGATAAGGTTTCGCATCCTAAACTATTACTAAAAATCAGTGCCATATTTAAAAATGAAACTATAACTGAGTGGTTCAGGTCATATCTCTCGTCTAGAGTACAGTATGTTCAGGTTCAAGAGTATAAATCCAACATCATTCCAGTCGATTCCGGTGTTCCCCAGGGCAGCGTTCTGGGCCCTCTCTTGTTTTTGATCTTCATCAACGACTTGCCGGTTGGTTTGAGCGTTCCAGTTAGACTGTATGCAGATGACTGCATCGTTTATAAACAAATTAATACTCCGGAAGATCAGGCAGAACTCAATCAAAACTTGCAGAAAATACATGAATGGTGTAAGGTGTGGCAGATGGTATTAAATTCAAACAAAACTGTTTTTATGTCCATTACAAGAAAGAAAACTGTCCTTGATTACAGTTACAGCATTAATGGTAGATTACTAACTAGAGTAAGCAATTTTAAATACCTTGGAGTAACACTCACATCTGACTTACGCTGGAATTCACACATAGATAATGTATGTACTAAGGCTTCCAAGGCACTCTGGAGCTTGAGACGCAATATGTGCAGGGCAACTCCCGAAATAAAAAGTCTGGTTTTCAAAAGCCTAGTTAGGCCTATCCTCGAATATGCAAAAGTTGTCTGGGACCCGTACACTGCTTCCAACTGTTCTAAGCTGGAAAGAATCCAGCGCCTCGGAGCAAGGTTTATATTTAATAGGTATCGTTATTCTGATTCTCCAACTTCTTTGTGCAAATCTGCTGATTTGCAAACACTTGACATTAGAACCAAATGTGACAGACTCAAGTTTCTTTTCCAGATCGCTAACCACTACTTGAAAATCGATCAAACAAAATACTTTGAAATTAAAACAGGGGAAACATCACGCCATCGTCACAGTTTGTACATCCCAATGCCGCCTGTCAGAAATGATTGCTTTAAATTTAGTTTTTTCCCGAGAGCCATTAAGGAATGGAATATGTTACCAAACTCCGTTGTCACGTCACAATCACTTAGCGAATTTTTAGATAAACTGCATAATGTTTTATGTACTGCTTGATTTCTATGACAATGTTTTTGTTCTGTTCAAGTGGCAAACACAATTATGTATAAAATTTAGTGTTGATCTCAGTGTTTGTTTGATGTGTTCTTGTTTTATTTCAAGTTTGATATCCACTCCTGTAATAGCCCGCCCAGGGCTGACAGTATGAATAAATGAAATGAAATGAATACAATTCATATTTTCGTATACCTACAACTGCCTTAGTCAACACCCTTGAAGGCCTGTAAGGTGCATATAAATAAAGAAATATTATTATTCGCGGTGCAAATGGTCTTGTGTTTTACTTTGTTATCACAGTCACAGCCTGGTAAGACTGCAGAGAGTTACAGGTAAAGGGTATAGGTGAATGTGGAAGGACATTACAATCTGTGGCATAAAGCAGGCCTGAGAGCGGGAATTGCTGTGGTGATGTTCGTAGCTTAATTGGAGCTGTTCATATGTTGCACTGCTGGCAAAATGTGAGTGACAAGAAAACCTTACAAAGCAGACTATAGTAACCTGCTGGCTGAACATTAGCAGCTCTTTGCAGCTACATAAACTGTTTCTTTCAAATATATGTTGCTACCTTTTCCAAAGTGTTGTGCTGGCTAAAAATTAAGATCATTACAAGCCAGTTAATCTAATCATGGCCACTTTTTCAAAGAGTTACAAGATGTGCCTTAGTACAGAAGCAAGCCCTGACATTACCAGGCAAGCAGGGCATGCAAGGCTGACATGGAGGATGCACTGTTTTGTATTCACAGAGATGTAAGCTTGAAGTACACCTAGCTTTTCACTCAATGAAAGGAACCAGGTCATAACACTTTGTGGTGAGGGTGCCAAGAGGTTGGCCATCAGTGACTGCATTGCATCTAAGACAATAGAAGTGATGACAGTGCTGGTGACGGAGGCACCACTGGATCAAAATTGCAGGCCAACTGAGTTGTGACCTGAATAAGTTGGAGCTCCAGGTGACGTGCATCGCGACAGTGCTTCACAAATTTGTCAAAGCTGAGCTTCTACTAGTACTGTATGAATGCGAGTCAAGCTATGAAGTAAGGCCAGAGTACTCCTTGAAATGAAGTATTGAAATGCTTATCCAGCCACTTACATCAAATAGAGATGATCATGTATACATATATGCAACAGGCCATCGATATGCAGGGATGTTTAACAAATGCCACATTGCAGAGCAGCACATAACATCAGAACTGGGTTTATATCCAATGCGGTACAGGAAAACTGGACCATGGAGCAGGAGTTGATGATCTCCTTCTGCTGTAGTCTGGAACTTGGCCCCAAGAGAAATGCTGAGCCTACATTTTAGTCTGTCTTCACTGGTTCCACCTTTTTAAGCATTATTAACCAATTAGTCCAGCAAAATAAATAATAATAAAACAATATTTATTTACACTCAGAAAATATGAGAGAAAAAAATTGAAAAATGAGTCATCACAAACGGTCAGAGGGTTAAGCAAAAAGAGACTTAGGGATGAGCCCCTGAGCGTGCACAGATCCGGCTTTTATATTTCATACAGTTTTCCCAGCGCAAGCGCGCTTTCGGCTGGGGTCATGTGGACAAGTTTCCGAGGGAAATAAAAGGGGGGGGGGGAGACAAGTTGTGTGCGAGCGGGGAAACGCGCTTGGCTCTCACAGATCTGTTAGTTTTCCCATTTTTTTTTAAATCGCAAAATGCCCACATGACTAGTTCGATTGTTATTGATGCCGCCCAAACTCTACTATATGAACAAGTTAGTAAAACCGCTTCATAGCTAAAAATATATATACTGAAAAGTTCGCATCAGCGTTTCTATTTTCCTTTTTTGTCTATATGTGACGTCAAGCTATGTCAAACTCCGCCCATCGGCTAACTACGCGAAAAAAACAGGTTCCGTTGTGAATGTTTAGGTCGTGGTTATTTGTGTTTTTTTTTTCGTCGCTATCGAACTTTCTTTTTTTCAAAAAGTTTGCCACAAGGCATAAGTTGAGAAAGGGGGAATGGGATACTCATGAAGGTGTGCCTGCGGTGGAATCGCGATTGTGATTATGAGAAGTGGACAATGGACAATTGCTACACTGCCAACCTCTGCGAATACATAAGTGCAACTGGACTTCACTCCTTATTTTAACTTTCTATCTCCTGCATCCCATTCCCCCTTTCTCAACTTATCGAACTTTTTGGCTCCGCCGTGTTGCGAGGCGCTAGCAACCTGTTGCAAAGGGTACAGCCACCATCACCATCACCGCGACATCTACCGAGACATGTCGAGACAGAAATTCGACATCGACATCGAGACATCAAGGCCTAGTGGTTGACGTTTGACATTTTGTATTGAGTGAGCATTCTAACTGTTTGTGTGTACTTTTTTCTTTCAAGATGCTAATCAGCCGGGTGACTGTTTTACTTACCGAAGATGTCTGTAGCGTCGATAACAACGCTACGTGACGTTTTCATGATGTGTCAGTGCAAGCCTAAAGCTTTTGAAAAAGGCTTAGAAGTTGCTCGGGATTTGTACAGCAAAACTCCTCACGAGGAGTTTCTGAAGGATTTTATACGGCTCCTTCAAATAATATTTCCGAACACCGAAAGCAGTGAGTATGCGCTGCGCCTGCTCGACTTTGCCGCCCAGTTTGTAGCCGCGCCCACGGCGCTGCAAGCCTCTGACGCGGGTAAAGACCTTCATGACCCTATCCTGCGTAAAGTGCTCGAATGGAGCGAAAGCGGCAAAACAGTTGTTCGCGAGAGGTGCTGTCTTTTTGTGCAGAAGCTACTGAAATACGTAACGGACGACAGCAGTATTGACGACGAACTCTTTGACGATCTTGAGAGATCTATGCTCATGAGGCTTCGTGATAAGGTCGGTAGGGTTCGCAGTCGGGCTGTCGGCGCTTTGGCGCGGCTTCAAGACCCTACCAACGACAAATGTAAAATTGTTAAGGAGTTCTTGTTTCACCTTGAGGCCGACACCTGCGTCGACGTCCGAGCGGCTATTGTTACTCAAATGATTCCGTCTACGCGCACACTGGGACTATTGGTTGAACGTACACGAGATATTAAGGATTCCGTCCGCAAGCTTGCATTCGAGCGTATCGCTGAAAAGGTACCTGTGAAGTATCTGAAGATAAAGCAAAGAACACAGCTTCTCGACGGCGGTCTCAATGATCCTTCGAGCGGTGTCAGGCAAGTTGTGACAGAGAAGTTGATTCCCACATGGTTAAAACACTGTCAAGACAGTGTGGCCGATTTGATAAAGTTGCTCGATGTACATGGGTCAGAAAACGTTGTGTACATCCTCTTGAAGACACTGCTTACAAAGCATGGCATCAGCATGCTGATCAAGGACATTAAGCAGCATTTACTCGACCAGAACAAGCTTATTGGAGAAGGAAAGCTCAGCTGTGAGACTGCATTGTATTGGCGGATGTTGGCGCAAATACTCCAGGATCAAGGATCATCTGAATCAGAGTCATGCATGGACGAAATCTTTCCAGACCTCATTGTTTATTGTGGTTTTGTTTCAAATTATGTGTTGTCCTTTAGTACAGAGTGGGAAGCACTTCGTCAACTTGACCACCACGCTGTTTCACAACACCTCATACTGCTTATGCTGTCGGCTAATCTTGCTGACAGCGCTGGAAGAGAATGTGTTCGTGGTACCATCCGAAAACTGCTTCTGTCACCAAAGGTTAGCTCACTACAAATCCCGCACCTGATGAAGGTGATTCGACATGTACACCCAAAGCCGGGTGACACGTTGCTAGAAATTGAATCATTACTGCTCAAAATCCAGGCATCGTTGTCACAAACTGAAAAGGAAGCTCAGAACATTGACCTCTTGGTTGCCAAGATGGAGATGCTAAACATACCTGAACGAGAGACTGAACAAGATTTTAACAAAACTATATTGACCAAGCAGAATGTTGCTGAGCTAGAGGGCAATCAGTCCAAGATAATGGAGTTGACACCAGAGTCCGATGAAACTGAATGTGAGAGAAATGAGACCATTATTATCAAGTGCCTCACACTGGTTGCTGAAACGATTATTATGACACCGCTCACATCTCTGACTCCTTTTCTCCTGACTTGCCATCAGCGCATTATTCTTCCAGGGATTGTCAGAACAGATACAGCATGCCGTAAACAGGCAGTCAGGGCACTGTCTGCATGTTGTGTTCTGAGCAAGGATGTTGCCACACAGAACCTGCAGCTTCTTTTTGAGATTGCACTGGCTGATCAACCAAACATTCAGAGCATTGCATTGGCAGGAGCTTTTGATGTTCTTCTTGTCCATGGCTTGGACACATTTGATGCTATGATCTGGGCTGTGTTTGAAGGAGACAGTGAAGAAAACCCCATTTTACACAAGGCCTCCTCTGACCTTCTGATTGACTTCTTGATAAAATGCACTGACATGGAGGATGAGAGCGTTAAGGCTGTAGCAGTGGAAGGATTGGCCAAGGTGCAACTCTATGGTCATATATGCTCTTCAACCCTTTTGTCAGCATTGATCTTACGTTGGATCAATCCAGATGCTGACAAGGACAGTCGGTTCCACCAGGTCTTGGGTGCCTTTATGAAGAGGTACTCAGAAGGTGGCCCAAGAAATACCCAATGTTTTGAAAAAGCCTTTATGCCCACACTGGAAGCAGTGCTGACAGGCCAACGTCGAAACCCTTTGACAAGTCCGGATCCCTGTGATGTTGTGAACTTCCTTGTTGAAGTTACCTTGCTGAGATCACCAGGAAATCCACTTGAGTATGCTCATGATGGTGAACTCCGAGAACCAGCACCACATGATCGACTTGCTGAGCAGCTGTGCCAAGCAGTACTGCAGGACCCCGACTCCTCAGATTCTTTGTACTTCCTCAAAGCGCTCACTCTTCTGAGGCTCACCCAAAGCTGTGCTGTGTCTGACCTTATGTCAGCTGCTCAAAAGATGGAAGCAAAGGTGAAAGCAAGGCGTCCTGCTGCACTGGTGAAGCAGCTCAAAAAGAAACTGGTTGCACTGTCGCCTGCTTCTCGTGAACCTGATGAGGTGTCATCATCAAGAATGGCCATCAGAAGTGTTACGTCTAGTGTACGGGCCACCCCTTCGCCGAAAAAGAGAAGGGCCCTTGCCAGAAGGATCCCCCTTCAAGGCAGCGACGCGACCAAGCCTGTGAAAGAGGGAATATCAGAGTAGCAGCCAGATTCCTTGAACTGTTTTCATCTAGCACCAGATGATAATTTATTATATGGTCACTGTTATAGATAGCATGTCACTGTTAATTATGTGACCCAATTTACATGTGATACTGTTGTTGCTGCCACAATGTTACCACTATTTTTTGCACAGTAAGGCAAACCGTTGTAAGCAAATGTTCACTTTTCTATGCAGCTACCAGGCTCGTTATGTTTTGTGCTTGATGTGCTCAAGAGAATACTGCAAAGTTTCACTCAACAGGAGACGCCTTATTCTGAAATGCAGAGAAGGGCTAGACTCCACAAGCTTGAATGTTGAAATGCAGTGGCCATCATACCAATGCTTCCATTATCATAACTTTAACTTACTATATTTGCAGCAATTTGCATCTGTGTGCACTAAATTCCAGCCTCTTATCACTTTGTTGTTGTAGGGTGGTTGTCTGTGAATGAGATTTTTATTATCCATCAACTGTAGACATTCCTTTTGTGTTTGTCTCTGTCCTTGTTACAAGAAATATGTTAATGAGGGCTTAAAAGTATGTAACACCCTTGTATGTCATTGACTGCCTTTGTATTCTGAAAAATAAATGCATGGTTTTTCTATTTGCAGTCTGTTAAGTTGTTGAAAGATGTAACTGGTACTATCATGAAGTGTGATCAGGCATTCAAAATCTTGCTCATGGGAGACCATTAGTAGAGTAGTGGGAGTTGGTGAATCACCAGTCTAGTTTCAGAATTCTTCTGGAGAAATATACACCAACAGAGTTTGGTCTAAAAGCAGGAAATCAGTAACCCAATTTATTTTACTGTCTTAATTTATAAACTGATTTCATTTGTGTTTACAGAGCAGTGAGCACAAGAAAGAATGCTGAGTATTGGGCACATCAAAGTTGTCTTTAAAAACAAAATTCCAGCAACAGGGCACCAAGGGGTGGTTGAGCACCTATAGCTTTCAGTTGCTGAGCAGTAGTATCAAATTGCAGCTGCAGTGGTAATTTTTTTATTCAGGCAGAATGCAAAAAGGCCTGTGTGCTGTGTGATATTAATGGGTACTAAAAAAATCTTGGGTAGCTGAATTTAATCCAGAGCTACTTTATTTCTTCCTTAGTAGTGCTCTTCATGTACTCACCATGAGTGAAACTGCACACTCACACTCTTACATTATTCACTATTCACTAAACACCCCAGACTGAATGCTGGATGTTTAGAGTATCGTAACAAAATGAAGAGAAAGATGCCTGTGTTCTTAAATGACAAGCACTGCCGCCCTCTAATACTACATAATACATAATGATACATAGCTCACAACAATTCATCCTTTGAATAATAAAGAAATGCTTTTCATGTCAAGAGCAAGTTATGAGAAATATTATTTCCACAAAATGAACACACAGGTAAATACAAACAATAATAGCAAAAGATTAAAAAGTCATTTTAAAAACTTAACAGTACCTTGAATGGGTTTTTGCAAGCAAAGTATTGAAAAATAGAGAAGCTATGATGATGGTGTTATGTGTTTCCAGAGGTTAAACTCTCTGGAAACACGTAACACTCACCATCATCACCATAATCACTAGGTCAAATTCCTAATTTCCTGCGAATAAGTGAGTGCATAAATGACAAGCGTGACACTTTTCACCTAATGGGACGTGGAAAAATACCAGTAGCAGTCATTACGTAAGTCGATGAATCAGTGTGGCGATATTTATTACAGATAAAGCGGACAGCGTACTGCTGCACTTTTTGGCTTCAGCTATGTCTTTTACTTGGTGGGTCACAAATTATTGGTGCATATTGAATCCCGGCCTCGGTGGTAGCTTTTCGGTAGCGGCAAAAAGCAAGGTTCCCGTGTGCTGTGCAATGTCGGAGCCCATTAAAGAACCTCAGGTGGTTGAAATTTCTAGAGACCTCCTCTACGACGTCTTTCATAGCCTGAGTCGTGGGGATGTTAAACCCCATAAACCGTAAACCATCTAACTTTTGCCTTATTAGCGAGTTACAGGCTAAAAATTTTACTTTGCTGGGGGTTCCTTTAAGTTTGTGATGGAGAAGGCCACATTTTCAAAAGGCTGATGATGTTATGCATTGTATATGACTGTTCCAAGTTGGGCGTGTATTTATAAAAATACCAGGGTGCTTGTATTTTTAAAATTCAATTACAGGATGGTCATTTAGGCAATATCTGAAAAAGAAAGGGTTTTTCTTTCGCTTTACACATAGAACTTTTGTCATCATTGATTGCCATTTTTCATCTGTCACCATGTTAGAACATTTTTTAATGAATTATTAAGGGCAGTCTGGTTCTGAAGAAGGAATAAATTTGTACAGCATACAGTCATCAGAAAACAGGCCAATTTTAACAGTTGGGTCAGTAGAGTCAACAAGGTTATTTATATTTACCATAAATAGAAGTGGTCTCAGGACACTGCCCTGGTTACAGCAGAAGGAACTGAGAGCCACAGCCATCAATCTCCACAAACTGTGTTTGATGTTTCAGGTATGAACAAATCGAGTTTACTAAAGCCAATGGGAACACCTATTTTAGTTTTAAAATAAGCTTTTTGTGGGGTACCTTACCAAAACTTTAGCCAAATGTAGGGACAACACGTCTATTTGTCTGGACTTATCTATTAGGATACTAAATTGGTGGATCACCGTGACCAGTTGAGTAATGGTAGAGAATCCTTTTTGAAAACCATATTGATGCAGGTTCAAGGAGCTATTGATGCTTAGAATTTTCAGTATGTAGTTGGCTACAACATGCTCAAGAAGTTTACAACAGGAATTTGTTATGGAGACTGGCTGGTAATTACTGATGAGCACTGGATTAAGGATCTAAACAGGTGGTATGGTGGATTGATAACTTGTACAGGCACTTCGGTCCTGTCAGCTTCAATTGAAGCAACTCATATTAATTCAAAATTGGCATTGTTCAAACAAACTTTGGACTTTTTGAATTTGGATTCCTAAGCCATTCTTCTTAGCCAAAAACATTGAATCTATCAGCTCTCGTTACCGAGTATGTATCGGCAAGACTTTCATCCAGTCCTAGGAAATGGGCTATGCAAGCACTACAATAATGTGCACACCATTATTTTGTGGTAGATAACAGGGCTGTCAGCTGATCTCGGTATTTCTGGTCTACATAAAAGAAGTGCAATAGAAATGATAATATTTGGCAAATTTAAAGCCAGTTTTCGGACATGAGTCATTTTGTTCATCGGGGCTGTTGCCTCAACCTGCACCAATGGCGTATATTAATGGTGGCCGTGCAAGTATGGTGAACAGTCACCCACAGTGTCTGATAAAATGCCACATCAATTTCTTCTTACGTTCTGCAGCACACTGTACAAGCTGCTGCAGTGGGGCACCCAGTGGCATACGTTCGAGGTAGCACGCACGGAGTGTTCATGTCATGCAAGCACTACCTGATGAAGAGCAAGTGCGACTTCAAGCCCACCTGCTTGATGAACGCACAGAGGCTCACCAGTGACAGAACAATAGTTAGCAAGGCGATGGAAAGCATAGCAGGTTTTTTTTTAAAATGAATTGCCATTGTAGTCATTTTATGGGAGAACTGACTAACTGTACTGACTGACTGTATCGACAGACGGGATGGGACAGGACGGTCCCTGACCTCTGGTTATTGCTGCTGCATTGGCCCTCCCCACCAGCCAATGCTTATGGCAATGGTTATGGCGCTGAGCCAAATAGCCTCCCGCTGCTTCTGAAGGGTTTGGAATGGTGCCAGCTGTTGCAGACTCATGCAGGAATCTGCAATGATGATGATGATGAGGAGGAGGAGGTTTTGGAAGGAGGAGTGTGCAGTAGAGATTCATTTCATTTTATTACCTTAAAGGCCCCTAAAAAGGGGTGGTACATAAGGGATGGCAAGAGTAAAAATACATAATCACAATAACAGGAAAGTTGACATTTTCAATGAACTGGGGTGTGCAAGTGATGAGAGCAATGTTGTCAGGAAGGCCGTTCCAGTCTGCAGCTGTTCGAGAAAAAAAGGAATTTGAAAACGTGACGGTACATGAACGTGGACGGGCAACTTGTAACTGATGGCTGGTTCGATGAGATATGTGTGCGGGGGGAAGAATATAAGGTGCGATGAACATAGGGCTGTCAAAAAGCTTCTGAAATAAAGATAGGCTGGCAATGCGACAACGGAGTGATAAGCGGGATAATCCGGATGCTGTTTTTAAGGAACAAATGCTGATGTCATAAGAATACGATGAATAGATTCGAAGGCACTAATGAGGTAAGCTCGATGAGGATTCCAAATGGGCGATGAAAATTCTGGTTTGGACCTGACGAATGATTTGTAGGCTAATAACTTTACGTGTTCGGGAGCGCTTTAAGAAACCTAGCATCCTGTTTGCTGACGATATTGTTTTAGTAACATGCATACTCCAAGAAAGATCGCTACAAATTGTTATGCCTAAATACTTATATGATGAAACTAGTTGTACGGGAACTTCAGAGATTACGTAAGGAAATACAAGAGGATTACGGCGACGGTTAATGGACAAAAGATTACACTTACGTGGGTTAAGTTCCATTAGCCACTGGCCACACCAGTCCTGAAACGCATTAAGATCGTTTTGAAGAGAAGATTGGTCAGCGGTGGTGAGAATAGCACAATACAGTACACAGTCGTCAGCAAACATACGTATGTTAGATGTTACGTTTCAGGGCAAATCATTAATGTATATGAGAAAGAGTAGCGGGCCAAGCACAGACCCCTGGGGGACGCCTGACATTACTAAGAGTGTGTTAAAGTTCACATTGTTAATGAAGACAAATTGAAAGCGATTAGTCAAGAACTCTTCAATCCACTTCAATATATTGGGGTGTAAATTTAATCGAGAAAATTTTATCAGTAGGCGTTTGTGAGGTACTTTATCAAAAGCTTTAGCAAAGTCTAAAAATATGACATCAGTCTGTAGGTTAGAATCAAGGTTAGCATGCAGGTCATGAACGAATGTAGAAAGTTGGGTCTCGCAGAAGTAACCTCGGTGAAACCTGTACTGAGCAGGATAGAAAAAATTGTTGGAGTCAAGAAATGTCATGACGTGGGTATAGATGAGATGTTCTACGATTTTGCAGGGGATACTAGTTAGCGAGATGGGACAGTAATTTAGTGGGGAGTTCTTGTTACCTGATTTGTAGACTGGAACAACCTTCCCATGTTTCCATTCTTTGGGCAGTTGACCTGTGAGGAGTGACTGAGTGAATAACAAGCACAACAGGGATGAACATATATCTTTGGTGTTAATCAGTATTTTGGCACTAATATTGTCAATTCCAGCCGAGGATGAAAGTTTAATGTTTTCTATTAGGGACAAAATTCCTGTTAAAGAAAATGTAAGAGAAGGCATGGTATCCTGGATAATAGCCAGGGTTGGAGGAAATATCGGATCTGTTTCATTGGTAAATATGGATGAAAAGGCTGTATTGAACAAGTTGGCACATTCAGTTTCAGAGATGGTAGCACCCGATGCGTCGGTGAGAGAAATAGTGCATGTGTGCTGGGGGTTAATGGCTTGCCAGAACCTGCGGGGGTTAGTTGTCAACATTTTAGGCAGATCGGTATTGAAAAAAGTGCGTTTGGCTTCTGGAGTATTTAGTAAATACGTTTTTTCAGCTGTGTAATATTTGTTCCAAGCACTTTGACTAGGGCGTAACTTGGCCGAGCGAAAAAGACACTTCTTTTTATTTTCAAGACGTTTGAGTTTGTGAACCAAGGATTTTGAGGGTTAGTTTGTATATTTATGTTGGGAATAAACTTGTCGACCAAATCTTCAATTTTCCTCTTAAACATGAACCAGTTTTCGTGGACGGATGTTTGATGAAAGTTAAATCGGAAACTTGGTAAAAATGCACAAAGTTCATTATTTATAGCAATATAGTTCCTTTTATCGTAAAGTCGGATTGTTCGCTTACATGTTGCACGTGAAGATGGTTTAATCGTGAAGCCGGCATGTATGACTTGGTGACCGCTGATACCTGGTATTTAGGTGATAGAATGAACGTATCCAGGGCTATCCATTAATATTAGGTCGAGAATGTTAGCGCAAGTCATCCGTTACACGGGTTGGTTTGGATATTAGTTGAATGAGATTAAAATTAAGGCGAACGCCAAGAATATCATTAGTATCCCTGTTACCTGTAACGGTTAGATTATGCCAGTCGATACTGGGAAAATTAAAATCTCTGAATAGTATAGTGCACGTGTTAGGGTCCTTGGCTTTATTTCATTTATTGTGTTATTAAGTTTTTGAGGAAAATCTGGGCTGCTAGGAGGCCTGTAGCAAACGCCTATCACAACTGAGTTTGGTGAGGCATGACACAAGACCCATAATATTTCAATATCCGATGAAAGGTGAATGGCCGTGCACGATAGCTCCTGTGTAGTTGCAATAAGTACCCCCCTCCCCTTCTATCTGGACGATCTTTACAGAAAGCACGGAATTTAAGCAAGTCGGCAAGGACTTCACTATCAGAAACGTCACTACTTAGCCACATTTCCGTCAAGATTAGTAGGTTGCTGTAGTGCCATGTTGGCATTATGGGTTCCATGTTGCCATATTGACTGCCGTGGCGACAGCCAGAGATTAAAATCACCTAGAGGCGTCCTGGTGCCTGCCCTGCTTCTTCCATACCAACTACAGGACTGATTTGGCATGCCCACAGCATGCAGTATAGGTTAGCACCATCACAGTGCAGACACTGCGGAAAATATAGTGTATGTGCGGTACCACTGGTGTAATCTAGATAGTGTTAGGCATGTGTTGGTTGTAATTTCCTAAGGGTTTGTAATCTCTTCCAACATATCAAGGAATTTCTGTACTGTTGGGCTTTCCTGGCTGTTCTGTGTGGCACGATATTGCCTGCAAACATTGTTGGAAATACTGTGCCAACGCCTTCCATAATCATCAGGGGGAAATGACAGGTTAGAAGAGCTTGGGCACACCTGTGAATATGCTCAGATTATTCTGTAAAGCTGAAACAAACACAGTGACTTTTTAAGGCAGCAGATTGCAGGATATAAATTTCTGGCAGTGAACATATTTAATGGTTGCAAGGTTTTTGAACACATAATAGCTAAGCACATCCTTCATTTTTTTGGAAATGAACGACCTTTTGTGTCCGTTCCAGCATGGTTTTCGGACCGGCATTTCGACGGTGATGCAGTAGATTGAAACAGTGAACGATTTTTGCAAGGTTATAGACGAACATCAGCAGGTAGATGTGTTCTGTGTGGACTTCGCAAAGGCTTTCGATAAAGTTCTGCATCATAAACTTTTTAAACTGCGCAGATTAGGAATCAGTGAAAATATAGTACTATGGATTCAGGCATATCTAGGCAACCGCTGTCAAGTTGTCAAAATAGGAAGCACAATATCAGATAAGCATGAAGTTCTGTTGGGGGTGCCACAAGGTTCTGTTAGGTCCGCTTTTATTTTTGTTATATATAAATTATATTTCTGCTATCATTGAATCGCCTGTCAAAATGAAACTTTTTGCTGATGACTGTTTAATTTACTCTCCCGTGGCTTCTCCGAAAGATCAGATGAATATAAATAGGTGTCTTCAGTCGTTAAACTCATGGTGCCTGAAATGGGGCATGGAAATAAATTACAAAAAAATCTACTTAAATGCATGTAACAAGGAATCGGAATGTTGTGCCATTTCAATTAAATTTCGGTGAAAATTCCTTAGATGAGGTAAAGTGTTTTAGATACTTGGGAGTGACACTAACACATAATCTGTGTTGGCACACACATATTGAAAATATCTATTTAAAAGCCTATGAGAAGCTTTGTTTCCTGTGGAGGAAGTTGCCGAATGCGACTAGAGAAATTAAATTGATTGCGTACAAGACATTCGTGCGGCCAATCATAGAGTACGCAAGTGCAGTGTGGAGTCCACATCAAAAGGGTTTAAAACGAAAACTGGAAAGATTGCAAAGGATTTTGGCACATTTTATATGTTCTAAATATCGGCGCACTGACTCATTCACAGAAATGCTAAAACAGCGTCAGTTAGAATCACTAGAAATGAGAAGAACAAAGCAGAAATCAAAACTTTTTTTTCTGATAATGAATGATAAAGTAAAAGTTAAACAACACTATGTTGCACGTCCTCTGAAGTGTTGCCCACGGAAAAATCACAGTAAGGTATTGCAACCTATTATTACACGTACTGATGTATATTGCTACTCCTTTTTTCCCGATGCAGTAGATCCGGAACCAACTGCCAAGCGAAGTTGTGGACCAAACAGAAGTAGAAAAATTTGAGACAGGTGTTAACATGTTCTTGGAGCATTACAGTGCAAATCTATAATTCGGTTCACGGTGACCATGTCTATCCATGTCAATCATACAAGAAACAATGCAACAAAGAAACACTAAAAAACAAACCTAACAGCAACTTTCCCCAAAAATAAAAGTGTCTTTTGCAGTAGGGCAAGGGACAACAAAGTCATGAAATGTCATACTATAGGATTTCGCTAACAATTGTGATAGAACTATCATCATGTAAAACATTATACAAATGGAATGTAAATAAATTGAAATAAATTGTACCTTGATGAAAACAATGTAGCTAATTGTTTTAAAAAGTGGTCTATGACTTTTGCCCTGACACTGTTCTTGAAGCCAATAAAAAAAAAGGTAATTCGTGTGTACTGATTGGTGAAGGAGCAAAATACAGCAGTCTAGTACAAGCGACTCTCAACAGCTATCAGCTCGTTTCACTTGGCTCGGGCAACCGGATTCCTTTAAAAACATGTTATATTTAGCTGTGACATCCAGCGGGTGTACAGACCAACACCGTTATACATGTGACGTAAGCAAGATGCGGTGGCGCTGCTGTCAAAGGCTGGGCTTAGCCCACATAGAATTACATAGAACCAAAAGATTTCAAAGCACTTTAATAATAAATCAATTGGTTCACAGGAAGGGAAAGGCGCAGTATCTGTCACATTTTTTCTGTGGACACCTGAACCGCGCTGTAAGGGAAGGGAGGAAGGTGGGAGTGAAAGTGGAAAGAGAGAAAGAGAAGCCGTGGTGGAGAGCTACGGAGTAATTTCGACCACCTGGGGATCTTTAACATAAGCTGACATCGCACAGCACAAGGACGCCTCTCGTTTCGCCTCCATCGAAACGCAGCCGCCGGCGTTCGGGATCGAGCCAGGGTACTCCGGCACAGTATTCGGGCGTCTTACCACTGCACCACCGCGGCGGAGCTCAAAGCAGTTTTAACGCGACAGCGTTAAGGAGCTCGTGTCGCAGAAAAGCCGGTGTCGTCGGCGTCGGCGGCGTTGGCCGTGAACGATAAATCCCAGCATGCACTTCATAAATAAAAAGCAACTTCCAAGATGGGCTGGGTGGGAATCGAACCAGGATCTCCGGAGTGTGAGACGGAGACGCTACCACTCAGCCACGAGTGTTTTTTTTTTTGCTCGATGCTTGAAAGCGGTACAAAAGCGCTTCTAGTGAATGCGGTGTTGCCTTAGAAACGTGCCGTAGAACGTTATACTGCCGTGTATATCGGTAATTATGAGCATGTTACTTACAGAAGTCGCAGTTACACGAGTAGCGAAGTACGTTTCCGCTACATTTCTTCTGCGCTCTGCGCACATGCAGAGCCATCTTGCGGCAAACACAGAAGAACCCCTCCTCGCAATGTGCGGCGCTGCCCCGACACGTGGCGCGCCACTCGCCCCTGACGTTTCGCCGTGCACCCTCACGGGTTGTAGAATCAAGCGTCTTTCCTTTCTTTAGATCACTATCTTCGCTAACCCGCTTCTCCCCTTCGGGCCGCGCGGGTACCGGTGCGAGGATGCCCCAATACCCTTGCGTTTAATAAGTTTTCTCGCTCTCTCCCCTTCCAACATCCAGCGTGCGTCACTCGAACAGTGGTGTTTAGGCGACGCGGCTCCTCTTTCCGCTCACAGCGCGATTGCTAGGTGCAGCGTCTGATGCCGGACGCCTCTGACGTGATCGCTGCGCCGTAGCGCTTCTGCTGGGAAAGCGTCCCCTGCGATGTGTGCCGAGCTGCTTCCGAGGAATCATGCTTCTGCGTGGTGCTCCCAAGCGAGATAGAGGACGATCCCATCAAGGCGTCAGCCCCATGATCGCGTCCGCCTTCATGGCGCGTCGCTGCCCGGATTTCTCCCTCCGAGACACCGAGTTCTTTGGTTCGTTCCGCTTGCTCAGACGCACGTTTCGTTGCCGCGCCGAACGCTGCGTTGCTCGGCGCTCACCGCGTGATTCGTGAGTGCAAAGTCCGACGCGGGGCGCCTCATCAGTGATTGCTGCGCCGTAGCGCATTGTCTTACTCTCCTTGGCAGGTCGACGGGTGTTGTATTGCAGGGCCTTGCGCGCTCGCTCTTGAGACGCGTGTGATGGAAGCGGCGCCGTCTACCAGTGCCGGTAGCGCTGGGCGGTGCGAACGAGGTGCAATAACGCTATCGCGTTCCACTCTTGAAGGCGAAGCTTAAGCGTCCTCCAAATTTTTATATTTCAAATTGCACCTATAATGTCGTCATTCAATGCAGAGTAACTATGAACATTTTTGCTTTCGTATATACTAGTATATGCGCTAAGCCTACTTTTCATCCCTAGTCAAGGTTTACTTGTGCCATGCCTAGTCAACTGCGTCGCGAACGCCCCCTTTTCTTTGTAAGCACTCTCAATTAACAATAATTGGTTCAAAACGGAAAAATATTTTCAGTAACAAACTATCTGCTGCGGCGAACACAATAGGCTGCAAAACTCCTCTAATTATCAAGGTAATTAAAACCCAATAATTAAATTTTAATCATTGCAGTTGAGTTGTTAATCGCAATAGAGAGTTGGTAGCCGTGAGCAAGACAATGTCATGCCGGCTTTTGAGAAGAAGAAAAGCTCGTTTTGTGAAACCTTGCAGCCCGAGAAAATCCGACGCTTTTTCGCGTACGAAACCGAAACTGAGCGCAAGAGATGCGTAGGAATATCTTGCATCGGGGTAGGAACCTCTAAAGCATCCCAATAAACTAGAAGTAACACCAACGTGTGAAGATTGCCGCCCGCCTCCTCTCCGGAGCTTTCCTTCGGCGTTCGACCCTCCCATTGGCCGAGCGCCGTCAAGCGTTTCCGCGCGCTTTTTAGAGCGCAGCTCTTTGGCGCCCGATGCTCGGTTCCGCGTCGGCGTCGGTCTCGTAACCAGCTTCACCTCTCTTTCAGCCCCCAGCTCAGCCCCCCTCTTCCTGCGTGGCGCCGACCGCGCGCGCTCCCCCGTTCGCCGCTCCCCCCCCTCCCCCTCTTCCTGCGTGGTGGCGAGGGTGCTCTCCGGTTGCCGAAACGCCGGTTTGCTATCAGCGGATCACGATGCGTGCATCGCAAGCCGAAACGCAGTCATGTTCTCTTGACTCGCTAGCGACGTCAGCGGCATCAGTCAGTCCCTATCTGTTCGTCGCGCAACGTTCCTATGAGCCCACGCGCTGCCTCCCGCAACCTGCCGATAACTTAATTGCTCTCTTCATTTCTCAAACCACAAAGCTTCTTTCATGACAGCCAAGAACTGTTAGTGCTGTTAGTGGAGCGTTTCTTGAAGGAATATGTGCGAAAAATTAAAAAAAAAGTGTGTAATTGTACATACCTGTCTTGCTCAAAATATTTGCCTCATTCTATCGAAAAGGTGAAACAGCTGGTGAGCTGCGCTCAAATTTTGCATTAGGAAGTAACGTAATCGTCGGCAATTTTTTTTTCTTGCTTGTTGTGTTGGTTGCCTCCTTTCCCCCGATGCCAAACAACGTGCGCGCGGCGCATATCGTCGTGTTTTGCTACGGTGGTTGTGGTGGTGGTAGTGGCGACTCTTTTATTGCGCCCAGAAACAGAGTACCAGTCAAAGGACCGGTTGCGCTGGCTTAGAGGAGGTCGGCGGGATCCCTTGGGATGTCGCGGCCTCCACTGCGCACTGGATAAGCCGGCGTTGGTCTGCTGGGTCGGAAGTACGCAGGAGAGACTCCCACGTCTCTGAGGTGTTTGAGTTGTCTGTGCTGTTAGGTACAAGTCCACGCCATGTGTATGAGAGTGGCCGGAGTTGAGCAGTGCTTGCAGATGGGGGTTATCTGTTGCGGAACGATCCTGCTGTATAAGAGGGAGTGTGGGAAGCTGCCGGTTTGTAGTCTGCGCCATTGGACGGCCTCGCGTCTTGTTAGATCGCTGTGTTCGGGAGGATATGAGCATCTTTCGAGTCAGTAGTGCTGGAGTATGTCCGTGTAAGTGGTGAGTAGAGAAGCGCGTGAGATATTAGTGTTAGGGGAAGCAGGGTGGCTGATCATACTTTCGGCTCGGCAGCTGAGATCTCGAGCGAGAGTGTGCGCCTGGGCGTTTCCGCTGAGCGACTCGTGGGTTGAAGCCCAAAGAAATAAGCGAGATGTGCAAGTGGCTGCATTAGAAAGTAGAATGTGTAACGCCTGGCAACAGATACGGCCAGCATCGTAGTGCGAATAGCCTGTTGAAAATCACTGATGACGACTTTGGTATTAGGGTCGGCTAGCGCTAGCGCAATGGCAACCTCCTCAGCTGCGGTGACTGTTCCTGCATTGCGAATGCTGCAGACTATGTACCAGCTGCGGTGAGGGGCGAGAGCTACCGCCACCGTCGCTGGCTTCGAATGATGGTAAAACGCATCCGTATACATGACGTCCGGACGTCCGCTGAAGTGTTTCTCAAATTGACGTGCCAGGTCGGCCCGTCTCTCGGCGTGGTGTTCCGGGTGCATTCGTTTGGGAATGGGAGGGATGCGGAGATTTAGGCGATATGCCGGGGTAAGCTCAGCATAGCTTGGGGCCGCTCTTGGCGGGGAGATACCAATTTGCTGCAGTACCGCTCGGCCAGCGTGTGTGAGAGAGCCGTTCATACTGGGCGGCAAGGGTTGCTTCGATCAGTTCGCTCACGGTACTGGAGATTCCGAGAGCCATGAGCTTATGGACAGCTGTGGACATGGGAAGACCCAGGGCTGTCTTGTACGCTTTTCTAAGTGACGTCTCTAGCCGTTCGCTTTCGGCACGAGTGAGACGTATATAGGTAGGGCAAAGTAGGTGATGCGGGAGAAGATTAAAGCTAGAACGAGGCGCAAGAGGTTGGACTCTCGCATGCCATGTTGCTTGTTGGAGACTCGCCTAAGGAGGCGTCCGATCTCTACCACAGACCGGTCGCTGCGTTGGAGCGTGATGTTGCTGCCGTTGACCTGTAGGTGCAAGCCCAAGATCCTGATGTGATCTGTGCGAGGAATCGAGTTTTCTTGCACCTGGAGGTTGATGTCAGGAGGTATCTGTTGAGGGCATCGTCCCGGGGACGGGATGATGATGTACTCGGTCTTTGACGACGAGCAGGTGAGGTCAACTGTGTGGAAAACCAGTTTCCTTCGCCGCGACCGACCACCACCACCCCAACGAGCTTCATGGCAGCGCCGGCTGGGAGAGGAGGTAAATACCTCCCCTTGGGGGAAGGAGACCAGCGATGGGGGCGCCACCAAGACGTCTACGCGGGTTCCCGCGAGAAGACGAGAGAAGTTTCTGGATCCAGCCGGCAGCGAGAGCGGTCGTCTCCCGCCGCCTCTCCCAGCAAATGCCGGGGGATAGCGGGCACGGAGTACACTGCGCACACGGGAGGACCCGTCGTGCACGACCGCCCATCTTCTGGTTCCCAACGGCGAAGCGACCGGTAAATACCGCACGCTCTCGCCGCCTTCCGCGGCAAACGCCGTGGTATGGCTTTGTCCGAAGAATGCGGCGCGCATGGGAGATCCCGGCCGCCATATTCACGGCGCGTGCAAATGTCCGCCGCCGAAATCGCACCCCCATTCCCCAGCCGGTGAGTCAAAAGCCCTTCTTACGTTGCCTTGCCCTTCCAAGGAAAACCTTGTTGATGTATAGCTAGCCGGCATGCTCTGTATTATTTGCAAGTGCAATAAATAGCATTGGAGTATTAACTATGTGTCGTCCCCGTCCTTTGTCCCTTTGTTCCCCTCCGCGGGTCGCTAGCGAGGACGCTGCACCTGCGGAGTAGGAGCGGGGCGGAAGACCGTTCCCCCTCTAAACCCCACAATGGCGCCTCAACGGGGTTCTCTCGTGCAGAAGCACTTGAGCTAGTTACCCCTCCCTAGGGACAAAGGGCGATAGTCAGTTCGCGGCGTGGAGTGCCTGCCCGGACTTTTAACATTAGGCCTGACCCGACATCCCTATGCTAGCAAGGTAATATGCTTTCTTGACGGCGAGGTGGGAGGAGTTGCAGCGAGAACAAATGGTCGTGCGTGTATTTGTGTGTGTGCGTGTCTTTATGTGTGTGGAGCATTTTTATTTGTGAGTGTGTGTGTGCGTGTGTGTTTGTGTGTGCCGACTTCCGAGGCCTTTGAGAGGTACAGCCACGAGGTCCGTACATGGAGCACGAGACCGAGCCGTCCACGGAGAACAGCACGCCGGAAGCGAGTGAGTGCCTCAGCCGGGACGGTGGCTCTACTTTTCTTGTATATAGTTGTAAATATTTCCTCTTCTGTCTCTTTGGCTCTGGGAGCCAGGTGCCGCAATCGGCTGACTGGTATTGCAGCCGTGATTGCCGGAAAGCACCGGGGCGCTCCGACACCGCTGGACGCGGTGGGCGCCGTTCGCTCAGAAGTTGCCTTTGGATGGCAGCGAGCGAGTAGGGCCACCCTGGGTTCCTTGGCGGAGATGCACATCCTCGCGGCGCTGCGTTCTAGCTATTGTCCTTAGCGCTAGAGCGAGTAGGCTTAAGGCTCTTTTTGGGAGCTGCCTGTCGCACATCGGAGGACAGGCTAACCGTGGCATACAGCATGCGCAAATGCGGTTTGCTTGTTTTATATTGACCTCGCTGTAGCCGAACATCTCGCTGAATTAGAGAAAGCTAACTTCGTTCAAATGAACTTGGTATTTTTGGGCTGAGAAGGAGAATCGGAAATTTTGTGGAACCAGATTATTATGCCGGCAAACGAACCGCGGATGCCCGTGATTCGTTGGGATTAACGGAACGCAGTGCGGTGCCGTATAAAATTGTTTGGCGCTCGCATTGGCCCGCATTTTACCAAATGGTCATTTTGCTCAATTTATTCAACCTTTTTGGAGATCCGGAGGGTTGTGCAGATATCAAGTGAAGCCGCCTGGACCTGCTGCCATTGTTTACGTTCCTGCCTGCTGCCCTGCGGCCGTGAATCACCGAAGCTCGGAGTCTCACGGAACCAGTCCGGCTTGACGGGAGAGGAGGCCAACCCCTACCTGCCAACAAAGGCGCGCCAGCGGGAACAACACCCTCCCGTCACGCTGGCTTCTGGGACCTGCCGATGGACAGCTGGGGGCCCCTTCACCTTGCTGCTCGTCGGATGACACCAACGTTTGGGTTGCACTAGTGTCTTGCCTGTGCGAGCTGCCCTGCGGTCGTCATTGCAAGCCTGGTGTGGACCCCGCGGATGGCATCCAGGGAGCAGCTTAGGTGAACATTTAAGGAGGGAGGGATGTGGAAAACCAGTTTCCTTCGCCGCGACCGACCACCACCACCCCAACGAGCTTCATGGCAGCGCCGGCTGGGAGAGGAGGTAAATACCTCCCCTTGGGGGAAGGAGACCAGCGATGGGGGCGCCACCAAGACGTCTACGCGGGTTCCCGCGAGAAGACGAGAGAAGTTTCTGGATCCAGCCGGCAGCGAGAGCGGTCGTCTCCCGCCGCCTCTCCCGGCAAATGCCGGGGGATAGCGGGCACGGAGTACGCTGCGCACACGGGAGGACCCGTCGTGCACGACCGCCCATCTTCTGGTTCCCAACGGCGAAGCGACCGGTAAATACCGCACGCTCTCGCCGCCTTCCGCGGCAAACGCCGTGGTATGGCTTTGTCCGAAGAATGCGGCGCGCACGGGAGATCCCGGCCGCCATATTCACGGCGCGTGCAAATGTCCGCCGCCGAAATCGCACCCCCCTTCCCCAGCCGGTGAGTCAAAAGCCCTTCTTACGTTGCCTTGCCCTTCCAAGGAAAACCTTGTTGATGTATAGCTAGCCGGCATGCTCTGTATTATTTGCAAGTGCAATAAATAGCATTGGAGTATTAACTATGTGTCGTCCCCGTCCTTTGTCCCTTTGTTCCCCTCCGCGGGTCGCTAGCGAGGACGCTGCACCTGCGGAGTAGGAGCGGGGCGGAAGACCGTTCCCCCTCTAAACCCCACAACTGTACTGAGATAATATCCGATACGTTTGATAGCGGTCTGTAGAGTCTCTTCCATCTGGCCGTCACTGCCATGAGTGATCCAAAGTATGAGGTCGTCAGCATAAATGCTATGATGTAGGTGGGGGATGTCGGCCAGTAGCTTGGGCAGGCCTATCAGTGCAACGTTAAAAAGCATCGCCGAAAGTACAGAGCCTTGCGGCGTGCCACGGTTTCCCGGAGAGATTATGGAAGGATCTCCCGTGCCGGCTGGCTCCTCTTTCGCGCTGTTTTTTTTTTTTTAAGTTGTTTCGTTCAAAATGCCATGTTGCTGCGCTTTTGAGTGGGCACGATGGCAAACGGTTGTTTATGATATCGTCCGCGAATCGAGATGCGGCGCGGAGGAAGGTTTTGAGGCACCGAATCGGCCGGGCAGACATCAACTCAACGCTATGGTCGCGGCTCTGTGGGTTAAGTGAGCAACTGCTAATCTCTAACCTAATATGCCGCCACGCACTGTACGGATTCGTTCATTTTTTCGCCCTGGCAAGTGCCACATGCCCGGGGATCATTTTTTTTCTACTGTTCACACTAGACATCGATTAAGTATAGAATAAAGTCCTTGTTTTTTAGCTACTTAGCCATGCTTTCTGAGGCTTTGTCTTAGTCGTGAATGTAAGCTAACTGCATGCTTTGAGTGTGTCGCCGCATTTAACGAAGCAGTGACTTCTCTTGGTCGGGTAAAGCCGCGTATTTCCTGCTTTGCTTTCGTTTGGTGTGTTAGTTCTCGATTTCGCACTCCACGCATGCAAGCGCTGATAGATCTGCAGCTGAAGTCGAAGACACATGGAAGACAACTGCTGCCACACTTCTCAAGTTTACTGGCACTTCACAAGCCAGTCAGAGGTGCAAATAAACCATACATAGGCTGCTGCTAAATTGTTCGAGTCTGCCGCCTAGTTACAATTTTTTTAAAGCATACCGCGTAGTTTGGCTAACGGCTAACCAACGACGGACGCACGAAGGTGAAGGCGAGTTGAACCAACGCCGAAATCGCGTACGTATGGTGTAAGAGACTGACAGCTGAAACTATTCAAGCGTAAAATCCCTTTCGACATTCTATATTGATGTTTCAGCAGCGAGTAATATTTTGACGTGAACACATTGCGACAAAATACAAGCTGAAATGCTCAGGTGAATCCCGGCGCCAACGCCGTTATCGGCGCCCGCTCCGAAGAGCGTGTGCTAGCCGTGCACCGCGTAGATTGATTGATTTATAGGAAGGGAAAGGCGCGGTAACTGTCTCACTTGTTTTCTGTGGACACCTCAGCCGCGCCGTAAGGGAAGGGAGGAAGGAGGGAATGAAAGTGGAAAGAGAGAAAGAGGAGCCGTAGTGGAGGGCTACGGAGTAATTTCGACCACCTGAGGATCTTTAACGTGCGCTGACATCGCACAGCACACTGACGCCTCTTCGTTTCGCCTCCATCTAAACGCAGCCGCCGAGGTCGGGTTCGAACCCGGGTACTCCGGCACAGTAGTCGGGCGTCTTAACACTGCACCACCCCGGCGGGGCGTGCACCGCGTGCGTAGATGGAGCCGCTCCTCCTCTCGGTCGAAACGCGAGAGGAAGAGCAGAGGCGCCGGAGGAGGAGATAGCAGATGGCACTACACATTGAGGGGTTGAACCTCGGTATAGATGTGACATCTGGTGATGTCGTCTGAAATGGCCCCGGCGCCAAATTCGAACTGGCTGATAGACTAGGACGCGCCATGCACTTTATTTAACTCCCTTCCTGTCTAAAATAACGACCGCGCAGTTGTCAATGGTTTACTTGCACGGTACTGAGAGGCAAAATAATTTACGTGACGTGGCGCAAAATTTTTGCAGTTTGAGCTGAGTGCCATGGCGACTGCACAAGTAATCACCGGATGTCGCGTTTGTACCATTCTTCCTGCGCGTCTTCCGCGCTCAACTTCGCTTTTGTGCTTTTTCAAAAGCGTCGTATTTCCTCAACATACCAGTTTTAAAAATGTTTTTCTTTGTTTCAAAAACTTATACGGTATCCATCTGCTTCAAACTCCCCAGGGGCTAACCACCCAACTGCGCTGACTAAAAAGTTAATGAATGAATTTTTGTTATTAGGTGGATAATTAGATTTTTGCACCATATTCTGCCCGCCACGACTGAGAGTTTATTCATGCAAATACTTTCTTTTTGCTATTTTGAACTAGCAATCCTCAGGAGTTTTTGAAACTATTTATATACATGTATAATTCACTGAAACCACGGTTGGAGCGCGCATGCGCTAGTCACGTTATGTTTTTGTGCGTGAGTATTTCGAGGGCTTTCTTTGAGTTAAAGGGAAAGGTACATTTCAGACTTTCCTTGTCGCAAATAATAGAAACGGGGATTTGGAAGGTGCTCTCCAACTATGTCAACCCCATTGATTGCCTAAAGTCAATATTTAATAATTTAGCGAAATTGCCTTAACTATTTAATCAATTGCAAAAAAAAAATGCGTCTGTGATGCGCAAGGTGGCTTGCCTAAAATCAATATTTAGTAGTTTAGAGAAACTGCCTTAACTGCATGGCAAAAAAAAAAAAAAAAAAGGCGCATGTGGTGCGGAAGGTGGCTGGCAACTATGTGCAACTAACTGATTTCGCTCGCCTACCTTAAATGTTTTATTTTTTTAAACTCTTGGCTCAAGCTACCAGCGGCATCCGGTATACATAGGACGCTGCTGTCCGGTGTGTTGCCGAAAATACTCACTGGGGCTCCCCGCCGGTCTGAAGTCCGAGATGTAACAGATCACGAGTTGGATTTCGTCCCCATCCGTTAGATTACGGCCGCTACAGGACAATTAAATACCTCTGCTTCTGCTCTCCCTGAGCTGGGGCAGTTGTCAGCAGCCTATCTAAGCAAAATTTTAATAAAGAAGCATTACCACCAGCATTCCTGTATTTCACCGGAGTAGCTTTGAGCCTGCCTCAAGCAACCGCTTGCGATAAAAAGAAAAGAAAAAAGACTCGCCTCCAGTGTGTTCCGAACCCACGTCAAGGCGAAGACGGTCAGCTTCACTGGCTACTGTGTTAGACCCCCGAGCCATCTCGGTAGCCGTGAAGTTTATTAACGTGTTAAGTTGCCAGTCTTTCATGCTGCACTTCAGGTGTCATCGTCTTCATATGTTCTGACAAATATTCACTAATAGCCTTAATTAGACCTTCTACATCCCAATAAAAGTCTAAAAGCAGCCAATAAATACTTTGATAACCATGTCAGTGCATGACAAATCAAAGCTAAACTAAGCAAAACTTAGCTAAATGTGCTTCTGCGTGTATATCCGTGCTTAGCCAAGCTAAACCTCCTCTTAATTTTTTTTTATCGCGTCTCTCCAGATGACTTTCAGCCACCCTAACCACTGAATGATTCAGTCTGTTTATGGAAGTGTCGCATTTCCTAGTACAACAGCTTAGGGGCATTAGGTATCATCAATGAAGTTGAAGTAAATGCAATATATAGACGAGTATACTGCACACAATGAGGAATCCTTGAGGGGGGAGAGTTGAGGGGGGAGAGGAGGTGCATAATTTTCGATCGTCTATATGTTCTAATGAAGCTAACTTGAAAATTTTTGCGTTGCAGAGAGGATTGATGGGATACCTATTGCTAGTGCGCATTTTAAAATTTTAATAAAGAGCCTTTCATGGGGCCTTTCAACTTATACATATCCCACCATGTACAAAAAGTTGTATAAAACGTTCTTCTTTAGCTCGCCTCCCCCCTTGCGGTTCCTGCTTCGTCGTGTCGGCTCTTCATGGTTCCATTGTGGTAAAACCTAGGCTCTCGAACCTCGTTCACATAAATGTTTGTGATTTTAAGGCAAAATTCTTTCTTGGCTCATGAGTGGTGCCCTGAGAGGTGTGTCGAACAAGACAGATCTCAAGTCAATCCAACACAAGCCGCATGACAAGCCAGACCAAAATTTACCCTTTAAGACAAAAATATTGTTCTGCAGTGGGAATCGCACTCCTGCCCCTCTGATCACCAGCCGATGGCGATAAACCAACTACTCCACGCCTGACACGTGACTAAAGTATATTAATAGAGGGTTTACAAAAGTACGTCTGGCAACTGTGAGCGGCACCCTGATCCCGCGCTGGCCGCCATATTTTGTTCGCTCTATCCGTTCGCTTTGTGTCCGTCCGTCAGCGCTCGCCGTTCTGTTCGCGCTTTTCACGTTTTAACCTAGTGTGCTGTGATTGGACCTCTGTTCGGTCCCTGGCGGTTTCTGTTAGAGACGCCTAGAAGCGTATTTTGACAGCCGAGACGTGGCGGGGCCCACCGGCTGCGCTGCCGAGCGCAGTTACAAATTGCTCTACGAGTCGTTGAAGAATTCATATTTCACTGCATTGTATTCTATTCGCCCCTCCTGCTAGGGCCAAGTTAGGGCCTGCAGTATTTGGTAAATAAAATAAATAAATAAATAAATAAATAAAAGAGCTAAAATATAACACGCGAAGAAAAAAAACATCGTGCGTGTGTGTGTATGAGAGAGAGAGAGACACTATCGCGTTATACCTATAACGGCGGAGCTTAAGTGACCCTCTAATTTTTCTATAACGATATGATATAATATAAATCTGATTTTATGAACACAGCCGGTTGCACAAAGCACAAACACTTCGCAGTAATGTGAGTTGACTTTTCAAATTTCTTTTCGTTTCAGCCGAGTTCTTCCTTCCCCGAGTTCCTCGAAGCTTCCAATGTCAGCGCTTTCATATGAGATTACGGCTTCAAATGTTTGCTTTCTGACAGAGGGAATAAACAAGAAATCGGCATATTTAAAAATTCCAGTGAATTTCAGGTAGCTGTGAATTAGCGAACCATCGGGTGACTCGAAAAAATACAAAAGTGAAGCGCACGCTTCGTTATTTTATCGGCCGCGCTGGCAGGTATAAAACCTGAGCTGCACGCTCTGGACGTGGACCGGTTGAAACGGGCTGTACGTGAGCATGTTACAACACACTAGTGGGATGTCATCTTTTCCTGCTTTTCTAGACGCCGCGGGTTTGGCAGCCGCTTGCTTTTGCAGCGTGAAACACGCACCTCGGGCGCACTAGACAACCGTATTGCTCTCTGCACCAAGCACTACCATTTCGTACGACTGTGAAAAGTAGTTTCGGTAATCATGCCCGTGTCTTAAATCCAATACACAATGGTAAATGCAACCTACGTAAAATATTTCAAAGAACGTATTTGCACAATAGCGTTCGTTATACATGCATTGCTCCTTCTCCCGTGTCCTCCATCGCAGCATAAGTTTATCCTTAAAGTTCACAAGGCTCCCATAGCGCGCAAAACAATTAACCTTGCTGTTTTAGGTGATAGCATATTCTGTGAGCTAGCTCCCAGTCAGAGGGACGTGCAGTAATGCTTTACATGATGCAAGTGACCCTTGTAAAGCCGATTAGGACTGCAAACGAACGGTCGCATACACGCGTATACCTTGATTCCGTGCGCGTCTATGACGGTGCGCTGGCTGCAGAAGGGCACGCAACAACATGTTGCCATCATTCCGAATAGAGTTCGGAGCTAACAGCGACTGCTGTGATGTTAAAAAATGAAACAATCGCTTGTGAGCATTCCAATGAACCTTTCGGTGCATGCACGGGTTCTACGAAGGCGCACGTTGACAGCGTACTCGATGGGAGGCGCGGGCATAGAGAAAGAGATTCGCGGGCGGACTGAGCAAAATATGGCCGCCGCGCACAGTTTCTGTTTCTTTCACTAGATGGCGCTAACCTTTGTAAAGCCTCTATTATCCTTGTGTAACGTTCCTGCCTTCTCGATGGCAACGCAGGGGCGTGATGACGACGGATTCACCCCCGCCTCCTGGGCAGGGTGCGATCCTCCGCAGTCGCGCGTCGAATAGAATGACTCCGTTTCATACATCAAGTGCAACATTGCCAAAGCTAAAGCCCTTGTTTGCGCTCCCGGCATCCGTGATGAAAACTAGTGCCGGCTCTTGACAAGAGGAAATAATAGTTGCTTTGTCTGCAGGCTTAATAAATCTTACATTTGCCATCAACTCAACAAAGAGCACCTTTTTTGAAAAGATCGGATTCGGTGAGTTTGTATGTTTTGTTTGTAGTTTTCGTTCGTGTCGCGTTTTCGCTGCCCCTCAACCCTGCCAGCGGTGCCCTCCACGCAGCGCAACGCAGTGATCTCGACTGCCTCTTCTGAGCGGATTTTTTCGATAAGATCCGCACTGCGAAGATGTCCAGGCACGCGAAGCAAGTTATTGCAAACGTGTATGCCCGGAATAGAGCCCGTTTCCGCAGAAACCACTCGACCACGAAACGAGCGCGTAGTGATACGCCTTTCTTTTCTTGCGCACTATAGCTTTCGCTGCGTTGCACCTAATGCACACTCGTTTTTCTAGGGTGGAGTTGCCCACCAAGATGGCGACGGTGTGTTGATTCCCTTTTCCAGGGCAGACGCAGCGGGCAGGCTTCGCGCACTTGCGCGGGAACACACACTCTCCTTATGGAATTCTGGCCAGTTTGCGAACTTCCGCTTAAAATCCGTGGACCCTGACCTGAAGCTCCGCCTTCCACCTGGCCTACCCCGACGCGAAGAAACTTTGCTGTGCCGCCTGTGGGCTGGTGTAGCATTCACAAACTCGTATTCTTTTATGATAGGCATGGCAAACAGCCCTGCATGCACAAACTGTGGATGCGGCGAGTCTATAGGCCACATTCTTTGTGAGTGCCCGATATATAGTGAGGAAAGGCAGTGTCTGTGCCGTACGCTGGAACATCTAGATGGACGCCCATTGACTGAAATTAAGATTTTAGGTCCCTGGCCAAGGCAATCGTCTGCGGTGAAGGCCTCCCAGGCACTGCTCCGCTTTATGAAAAGCACACGCCTAATCGAAAGACTATGAGTTTGCTATGATATGACTGTTATGTGATGTGATGTGGCATGTCTGTTATGTGACTGTACTAGCTTCAACTATCCCTCTCTCACAACTTTTATATCCACTCATCTCCTTTCCCCAGTGCAGTGTAGCAAGCCGGTTACTTTTACTAGTTAACCTCCCTACCTTTCCTCCTCATCTTCCTCCTCCCTCTAGGGTGGAGACAACCTCGTCTGCTGCGGGCGCCTTCGATATTTTGGCGTATACTCTTCTCATAGCGTTTCGGAAGCGCGCACTCTAGCCGCAAGCTCTTCCTCGAAACTAACTGCATTGCTCACGGAGTGCCACGCATCAGTACCAACCTGCAGTGCACGATGACGCAAATTATAAAATGGCATATTTTAGCGAAGCCAATGACCTCTGTCGCTGCCTATTCTATGGCGGTTATTCTTTGGGAGTGCACACATACGCATGCACACAAACTATGCCAGAGTGAGGTATTTCGCATGTATTTTTGGCGTCCAGTATTGCACCCTAATTTGCGAAGCCTTTTCATGTAAAGTCGGCGTTTTATCGAGTCTTAAAATTAATAACATGGCATTCCAAATATGACCCTTTGCCGATGTGTGGAAGTTAGCTCCTTTGCATATAGCTAAAACCTTTCCCGGCGGCCGCTGAACTGCTTGTGGGGTCAATACGCTCTTTCCCAATGCCGTGATAAAAGAAAGGGCGTAGTTCTTTTAAGTCCGGTTTTTTGATGAACGAGTTTGTAGAGTAGCCATGTCAAATTATTCGCCCCGTGCGAGCACAGTATGAGGCTTGAAATAACAGAATAAAAGCTCACCGAACTTCTAGGCCGAACAAACCGTGGTGAAGGAGCATTTGTTATATTGTAAAAGAAAGCTGGACTTTTGGAAGTTTGTAAGGAGTGTAACAATCACCGCTCTACTATAAGGACTACAAATCACCCCAGGAAGTGAAATTCAACATACAGAAGTATTTCGCTACCATGCATTATCGGTGCTCAACCAATGTAAGCTTAAACTTGATTAATTTGGCGAGCAGCCTTCGGTGCACACTTATTTTTCGGCTAAATGTTGCAGAGTAACGATCCCTGAGGGTTCTCTTTCTTATTTATTTTAACCTATAACAGAGACATTTGCAGCTTTAGGCGCAGATTACGGTTGGCAGAGAACTAGAGCACAAAGGTCCGAGCGCACAGCAACGCACGCTTATATTTCATGTGTTCTATTGAAGGTCCTTTATTGCACGCAACTTACTCTTCCCGTCAAAAACGCTCACGAAACTTTTTTAATTTTTGTGACCGATACTTAGCACCAACGAACACTGGCCTTCCATGCTGAGCAGTCTGATACTTCTAACGCATTTTTCATTTTTTTTTTCGTTTAGTTCAAATAATTAAATGACCTTTACACACTCTAAATTTTCTTAATTTGCATCATAAACTTTGTCTTTGTATTTCGGGTAATCTGACATCTTTTAACTCCCTGTTCCATTTTTTTTTAATTTCATCAATTGATCTGCTAATTACAATGCCTATCATACATCAGTAATCAATCACTAGAACCACAAAATTCCATGATTCGGTTTTTTACGCATCCCTCGGTTATTTCCGACACGCGGTGCAGACTGCTACACCACTACTACGACGACAGCTTTTCAACCAAACAAGCTGTACAAACTTGTTTAATATGCGATTCATGTCCCAAGCTGTGCGTCCTGAAGTGTAATTTGGCAGAGCATCTTCAACACAACACATGATTCCGCGGTATACGCTGGCTTAAAAGATGGTACCCAGTGTCATACGTGAAATGGAAATGAGCGATAGCTATTTTCGCTGTCGCCGTTTTTGGGGCACGTTGGGTATTAATTAAAGCTTCACACGTAATTATGGGGCAAACAGCAAGGAAACGAAATAGAAAATATTGTACCTTACACTGCGTAATCGTGAACCGTTGGCCGGCTGCCACTTGTTATGTTTCACCTTTATAGTCCACACGAGCCTTCTTTGTTTTATCTTTAGAAAAGAACATTGGGGGGGGGGGGGGGGGGGGTACACCGGCTGCCACTTGTCATGTTTCATCTTTATAGTCCACACGAGTCTTTTTTGTTTTATCTTTAGAAAATAACATTGGGGGGGGGGGGGTACACCCATTCCTGCAGTTATTAGTGTATGCCGCCACGCCACGTACCTGCATGTCTTCCTTGTCTTGCGACCAAGAAGAAAATTGAAATCGACGAGAAACTCGACACCGCACGTGCAACTGACGCAGTGAGGGGGCTGAAATATGGCGCGCGCCCTCGTGGAGGCAGCACTGACCCTTTCAAAGAATGTATCCACCCTCTAAGAAGCGGCGGAAGGGGGCGCACGCATCAAGGCGCCCTAGCGTCGAATAACTAGCGTCTAATAGATGTTATTAGCTCTAGCGTCGAATAGGGTGCCTCGATGCGCATGCCCTCTCGCCGGGAGGAGTCATTCTGTGGGTGCGGTGCGTTCCAATTCTTTAGACGTCTAGCAAGACGACTTTGTAGACGTCATCGTAGACGTCTACACGTTCGCGTAATGGAACGCGTCTACCTGTTTAAGCCTTACGCTACCTTGCGACATAAAAGATGAACTAAGGCGTTGAATAATGGAACGCGTCTACCTGTTTAAGCCTCAGGCTACCTTGCGACATAAAAGATGAACTAAGGCGTTGAATGACTATTATAATGATGCTTTTTTAAAAACTTTCGGATAATACAGGCGAAAACCACGTTTTTAACACTTCGCCGATTTTCTGCAGCAATAATATTGCGCTGGAGTTCTCTGCGTACCGCCAGCGCCACCTAGTGGCCGTCGCGCCACTATACTGGTAGGACGGCTGAGGCTGCCGCAGCTGGAGGCGCTGAAGAGCGCTTAATTTATTACCAAACCAAAGGCATGCTGCTGCGTTTAGAAGCGCTCGGTTGCGATAAAAAGATTGTTCTGTACTCAGCTGGATTCAGGAGACTGGATGAGTACGGGGGATTGTTGAGCTTCTCGTTTGAGCGCTGGTCACTGCGCTTCATAACGTCGCCTGTCGTACCATGCACATAAAGTTCTGTTTATTCACTTTTATAATTTGCGCAACCTGATGAGAACGTGTCGTGAAGGGCGCCTTTTAGAACTGGGCGTGAGATGGACTGCAACTCATAGTCAACAAAGGACGAACGTAAGTGGCATCCTGATATTCATATTGCGATCATCCAGCTGACAAACCGAGACAAACCGAGCTGAAAATCTACCCGAATACGCAGTATTTTGTTGGAATTGCAAAGAGTCGCGTAATGCCCTAACCGGCATGCTTTCAGACTTCTTCCTGCATTAAACTATCGCAACTCACTTAGTGACCCTTCAGCAGTTTTTCAATGGGTCAGTAAGTGAGCTGTGATTAAGAAGAAAAAAAAAAAAACTCCACAATTTGAGAATTAATCCGTTCGTTGTTTGCTTCGAATAAAAGATTAATTGTTGCTTCACAGAAAGAGCTTTTTGTTTTTAAGTTGGATGTTTTAGTCTGGTGGCTGACGTATTGCTGAAAAACGTTCGTGCAATATTTCTTTTAGCACACGTACAAATTAATAGGTATACTGTAAAAAATGTACGTGTGAAATTACAGGTATTTTTAAAGAAAATTTCTGTCCCCGTACAGAGAATATCGGTTCTACTTCATTGACCGAAACACGTTTACGAGAAAAACAATACTTTTCTGTTTTCCAGCTGAAACCTTCATTGGAAGGCAAACAATTCAATATATTTTTTTCGTCTGCTATATTTTCTACCGCAAACCGATTTTTACTTGAATAGCAGGTAAATGCTGAATAGAAAGCGAAATGGTATGATAATTCCGAATGCGCTGTCTGACGATTCGTTGCGTAACAATTTCGCTTCGAAAGAAGGGAACTAGTGGCGCCACATTGAGGTCCGTTGTTGGTAACTATGAACATATATTTGGCCAAAAGAGAAGGGCGGTTGACCCCCTGCTACAGTGGTGTCTGTTCTGCGTTTTTTCACTTTCCTTTTTGGGGGCTCGACAACGGCTGTTGCGCGGCGAACTTTATGGGTGCCATCGAGCATTGCCAGTGCCGAGAGGTATCCGTGAGATGAGTAATTAGCAAAGCTCTCGACTTAAAAATGGCGTTCATTAAAAAAATTGGTTCTTAACGCAATTTTGTTGTTACACGCAGAAAAATATGTGAAATGAAAGACGAGTAAAAAAGGATTTATTTGCACCATTCTTTTAACTGCGACAGAAAAAAAAAAACAGACAACGCTGTATAACAGAACATTTTAGTCAATATACAAAAATGTTCTATCAGTTGTAAACAGAAAAACTGTAAAATCACAGAAAAAAAATAAAAACAGAAAACAGCAAAACAGAACATTTTTGGCAAGACAGCTGCCAGAAAATTTCTGTATTTTTCAACAAAAACATTTTACAGGCAATTTTTTACAATAGGCATGTTGTTCTAAATTGATCATGAATATCTATAGATATTCATGTTCAATTTAGAACAACATGCCTATTGTAAATATCGCGCTGTACGATCTAGCTGCTTCACGATGAATGATTGTTGTAAGGCACGTATACTGTAACTCCCCACGATTGCTCGAGTCTTTTATTTGCGTACGTAATAGTATAAAGACGCCGATCTTAGCCGCAGTCGGCGCACGGGGTAATTGGAAGGGGGGGGGGGGTATACATCAATGTATAATCACGCACATCGCACCTTTAAATGGTGCCTGCGGCAATTTTCATTCTGTACACAGAAGAAAGCACAGCAACTTTCTTTTTTATGATCGCACTGATATTTTTTTGTATTAATCATCGCCAATACTAACACCATCCTTCGATGCAATTCATTTTTCGCTCTTAAGAGAGAGCGTGGGTTTAGACTAAGGAGATTTAAGCTATGGCATTTCTCCCCCCACGCTCTCACGTTGTAGAGCACCGATAATTTCCGCCCAACATTTATCAACAGGACAGTTGCGGCCACTTAACTATTTACAGTGCTAGCAGTGTGAGCCCTTTAGGTGCATGCTTCAGAGCGGATATCGATGTTATTGCTTGCAATTATTATCGTTCGCTGTTATAAACAGGCAAGTGTCGAAATGCGACTGCAGATTTTTGTTTCTCTACAGATGCGTTCAATGGCGTCGCCCTTAAAAACGGCGCAATATATTTCGCGACATAGGAGGCACCATTTTAGTAGACAAATTTTCTCACCATGAAGTTAGTTGAATCATTACTGTTCCTCAAAAGGGTAGTAGCACTGCACGCGTTTAGTGCGCTTAACACGCACAGTATTCTCAAATATTACCGAATGTTAACATAGCAGGGAGGTTGTTCCATTATGCTGTGAAATATTTATCCTCCAATAGCGATGCCTCATCGCAGGTGAATCTTATTTGCTACAAAGTGTGCACGTAATTCATGGTGCAGAGACGCTCCACTTCGCAAGCGCTCCACAGCAAAAAAAAAAGAAAAAAAGAAGAAGAAAAAAGGAAAGACTGAACTCACGACAACCTTTCAAACCTGCGCATAGCGATAGCTTCGATAATGCAGCGGCGGCGCGGCTCTTAGCCAAATTGCCAGGCAACTGAGGTGGTCAGGTTGCGCCTTTAAGCCAACCAAAAGGAAACTCCAAGTTGTTCAGAACATTAAATCTGCGATAAAAGCATTATGCACGAAATAGAAAGCTCACAATCCGCCGATGGGCGCAGCCACGGTAGCCACGGCACGACTAGAGGCGTGCTCCGTCCCACTATGCGCTTGCTCATTTTGAAACCAGGCGGAGCTGGGTGTCGGATTTTAAGAGCGCCCTGGGTAGCGCAAGATCTCTATTGGGCGATTAAACTTGTATGAGATCGTATACCGACTGCTCACACAATGGGCCCGCTTACGGCTTGACGGAAGAGATTGTTAGATACGTTTTTACTTCTTATACTGATGCTGAAGTGTACCTACATGCTTCTCGGATGCAAAAGAAAGTTGAGAGGATTACGGACGAAAGGTGATAACCGGCTACAGCAAAGGAAAACTTTGTGCCGTTACACTTGTCTGCTGTCGCTAAGCGAAGAAACCGAAGACAGCAACTCGTTTTAATAATCTACAGGCACGAAAAAATATCAATGCGCAACAAGCCGCCATCGTCAGGCGAGTTTCTTCTTCCGCGATTAACTGAAAATGGACGGCGCGGTTGCTGCAGCAACGTGAGAAACGCATGCGTGCCGTGCCGTACAGCAGCCGTCCTGAATGCAGGCGAGGTGCCCAGAAAGCGACGAGTTCGTCGATAACATCTAGACTCAAGTGACTCAAGCAACACTCATCGTCAAGTTAAAAAGAAAAGAGGCGTTTCTAGGTGTTCGCTTTTCTTTCCTCAGTCGGTGATTGGTGAATAATCTGAATACCCGACGAGAGATAAGTGACGAGGATTTCGTGGTTATGTGGCCGTTTAAAGACAAAATTCTTAATGGTGATTGCAAGCTTAGACGAAAAAGAAAAGCATTAAAAACCAAATAATCTGCAATGTATTAAAAATTTTGTTTACCCGCATTTGCATATTTACAGTAAGGCAGTAAGTATTTACAGTATTTACAGTAAGCAAAGCGAAATTCATAATAGCTATGGAAACAGTATGCTGAGCCGAAAATGTCTATAAAGTACAATAACATGAAACGTAAAATAAAAGAACATGCTATTATACTCAAGTTATTATACTCAACATATAAATGAGCCAAACGTAGTTAATATTGTAGTATGAGTATGTAAAACTCTGCAGAAAGAAAAGTAGAAATTACGTTTGGAACTATACAATACGAAACATTAAAATTTGCGGGGTGTATTGGCTCGGTGGTATATGGCGCTCGTCTGCTGAAGTGAAAAACAAGGTGCTGTGTACTAGTACGATATCGAGGCAGGTTTATAAAACCTTGGGTGGTTTAAATTTCTGATGCCCTTCACCACCGCTTCATTACAGCCGATGTCGCGAAATCACAAAGTGGAGCTCTGCGAAAGCTTTACACGCAGCTGAGCTTAAGCAAGTGAATACACGAAACCGCAACACGGATAGGCAGCGTAAACAACCCATCTGAGGTGTAAACAGTCCTTCCAATGGGCCCCTTAATCCGGCCATGCATGGGACGTCGGGGTTTGCGTTTAGTGCATGCATGTGAGCTTGTAAGTTGATCCTAAGCTGGTTTTTACTTTTTACGCATCGTTTAGCTGATAAGTCACACTCGTAATGTTTGGAAATACAGTCCACGTACTGGAAAGTTCCACAGAAAGCTAAAGCTGGGACTGCAGAAACGTTCGAATTACACAGCGGCAGGTGCTTGTGTTCGAAGTTAGGTGCAGATATCAGAAGGCACGCTTACCTCGTTTCACTGCTCAACTGCTAATAGCCTTTGATTTGTGTGCTTGCAGCTCTCGATCCAAAGCTTTTGCCTGTTAATGGCAGTGGGGACTTTGAATATTAGAATTAAGAGCTCTATCAGATCAAGAACGCGCAGTGCATGACCGAAATTCTATTGTCGACTGCTATAAGTATGTCCCAAATGACCTCTATTATTGTTTTCTCTTGAAAGTGAATGGCTGCTTTCATCGAGATAGCAAACGTTTTAAGTAAACTCTAGTTTATCGTCTTCACCTTTCGTTGCTTGACGTACGCACGTGCAGTTCTTACTTACACAGCTGCCGAAAACAGTACGTAGCATAACGAAGGGTTTCGCTCTCGATCACAAATAAACACTCTATATATTTCAGCTCTGAGCCGGCGGAGAGGCCAGCTTAGAGCGAACAACGTTTCTCTAACCAGTACATGCGTGCACATAACCGCCCGTACCAATCGACCGTAGCCCCGTTTCGTGCGACTTGAAAGAAATAGTAAAGTTGAATAATGAAATTGTTAACTTGTCCGTGGCACCCTACGATGGAAGCGAAAATAGCAGCGGCGACGATGTTTCGGGACGGATGGTGCACGGCATGATCAATGCCGCATGATTTGAACATATCTCCGGAAGGCAGCCGCAGTGCTTTTTTGTTTAATTTTAGGCTACTGCTGGTTCATAATTAATGATGTCCATGATACATGACTCTTTTCACGCTCACGAAGGGGCAAAAAGAAGCGCGAATCGACGTAGAACGCCTGCGGGATATGCGCTGCAGCATAGGCAGAGCCGCCGTTGTACTACCCAGTCATGCTTTTCTTGGCCGCCACGAGGCGGCGCCACCCTACACAAAACTGCAGTGCAAGGTCCCTATATGACATTAGTTGAAATATGCGATGATAAAGATTGCTCAAATGTTAGCAGTGCAGAGCTTCACACTGCCCCGCCGCAGTGGTGCAGCGGTTAAGATGCCCGACTGCTGTGCCGGAGTACCCGGGTTCGATCCCGACCACCGGCGGCTGCGTTTCGATGGAAGCGAAACGAAGAAGCATCCGTGTGCTGTGCGATGACAGTGCACGTTAAAGATCCCCAGACTGTCGAAATTACTCCGGCAACCTTCACTACGGCACCCCTTTCTCTTTTTCCACTTTCACCCCCACCTTCATCCCTTCCCTTAAGGCGCAGTTCAGGTGTCCACAGAACAAGTGTGACATATACTGCGTCTTTCCTTTCTTATGAACCTATTATTATTATTATTATTATTATTATTATTATTATTATTATTATTATTATTATTATTATTATTATTATTATTATTATTATTATTATTCAGAGTGAGCATCGAGCAGAACTAAAAGAGAGATAAAAGGTGTGTTTGCGACCTGCCTCGTGCCTGAATTCCACCAATAGGTTATCCAAAATCAGTTTTCGCGCTTAATCGGCATACAATGCAAGTAACGCAGCCTAAAACGAAAAAAAAAAAAAAAACTGCTGTCTTCATTGCAGTTTTCGCGCCCCAGAAACAACCATTCAATACTGTTAGAAAGCACTTACACCCGAATTAAAGAGTAATTATTCCACGGTCGCAACCATTGCGTTCTATACTGAGCGTTGCAACAGTCAGTAAATGGCATAGCTGACGACTGATCCGAAAACAATATTTGAAAGTAGGGTGTTCGATGGCAGATTTTTTTTTTTTTTTTTGGTCTCATGGCGGCACATCGTTTGTTTAATGAAAGTATTCCAGCCAGAAGTCAAACCGTCTTTACGCTTTGGTTAAATGCGGCATCATAATGGTGGACGGCGTAGCAGACGACGCAGTTGCCTCCACCCTGCACGGCGGCGGAGGGAAGCGCGCGCATCGAGGCACCCTAGCGTCGAATCAAGTGACTTTAGTGTCGAATAGACTTAATAATTTATTATATAGGCTTGGCCAGAGTTGTCTGAAGGTGCCGCATAAGCAGCCGAGCTGTGCAGTGAAGCCATGCGTCATATTTGCAGCAGTCGAGTAGCGAGGCTGGAATGCAGTCTAGAAGTGATTACTTTGGCTGTCCTAATCAAAATAGGTCACCGTCGTTACAGCTCAAACACAGCGCGGCACGCCGTCCCCACGACAGATGATGCAATGTAGCAGGAGTGCCTGTCGGGTTGGCTTCACGATGGAACACAGTTGCTTGGCGGCGAAAGAATTGGAACGCGCAAATCCGGCAAAGCCCAACTCTAGCTCTAACCATAGAGAAAGGGATTGTGTAAAGAGCGGACACTCGGCGAAATCTGGCCCCAAGAAATGACGCATGAATGATAACGCTAGTAACAGCTTCAGGCACGGCGAAATGGATGGCGCCACCAGCATTTGTCGCGCCGCGCGCGCGGGTGAGTATATATACAGGGTGTTGCACAATTAGACCCGCGCTGTAGAATGCTTCTCCCAGCTAAACCGCGGAATCCTTGCAGTTCAGATTTCGCACAGAAATCGCATTTTGTCGCTAGTATTTTTTAATACTAAATTTGTTTGGGGTACTTGCCTGATTCGATCAGAAGAAGTAAAATATTCCCATCGCCTGCGGCGGCGGCGACGCCAGACGAACCGCTGCCCCAGCGATGGGACTGGTGGCGCCACCTCATGTTGCTAACAACAACTCATTAGCAGGAAAAGAGGGGGCGAGCGTTTCTGGCAGAAGGTTTGAGTTGTTGTTAGCAGCATGAGGTGGCGCCACCAGTCCCATCGCTGGGGCAGCGGTTCGTCTGGCGTCGCCGCCGCCGCAGGCGATGGGAATATTTTACTTCTTCTAATCGAATCAGGCAAGTACCCCAAACAAATTTAGTATTAAAAAATACTAGCGACAAAATGTGATTTCTGTGCGAAATCTGAACTGCAAGGATTCCGCGGTTTAGCTGGGAGAAGCATTCTACAGCGCGGGTCTAATTGTGCAACACCCAGTACCTTGCAGACCGAAGCAGACTGCGGAAGGGTAACACCGTCTACGCGGGCTGCGTGTTCGTGAGGTCTGACTGCGGCTTCCTTGGCCTTCGAAGCAGAACTACTGCAGTGTGTCAGGACGGCAAGGTGAGGAACGTTATTTTGGTTTAAAACGTTGCATTTCGAGCAGTTTATGCTGACCGCGCCGGCCGGTTTCTTGAATTGCGCAGCTTATGAACAGGCGCCGGTGCGCACGTCATGGGTCGGCCAGTTCGTGACACCCCGGCAGCTTCCAGCAAAGGCAAGGGGAGATGTTTTTTTCTGTTTGCAAACTCTGCATTTCAAGCAGTTTTAGCTGAGCACTCTGTCTGGTGCGGTTATGGAGAGAAGGCCTATATGTGCTCGATAATGGCGCAACAAGGGCTCGCCGGTTACTGTGCAGTTAGATAAGAGCGAACTCACGCCTGACGTTCTTTGCTTGGTTGGCCTAGTGGTTACTTTTGCGTGGTTTCTCGTTGAGGTTTACGTGTTAGGGTGTTTTTTATGGCCTTCACCAGAGCGCAATCTCTTTTAGGTGATGTGTTGGCTGAGTGAAATCTGAACATCGAGAGTAGGCTAATGTGTTAAAGACGAGCGTTTTCGCGTTGTATGTACTACATACGGGACCGTTATTGTTAAGACGGTAGAAAAAAAAAAGGTACCGCACAAAATCGGGAGAACCAGAAACTTGTGTGTCGAGGATCGTCATCTGCACCGAAAAACCCGCGGGGAATGTGCTTAAAAAAAAAAAGAAAAAAGAAAGCAATATAAAAAGAAACGCCGAGGTGCTTCTAAACAGCGTGATACTAAAGAAGTGGCGCGCCGATAATTCCATTCTCTCCTTTTCTGAAAACATGTATTCCACCCGCGCATTTATTTTCAGTGCAACTAACGCGCACTGTGGTATCCCCTGTGTTGTTGCCGCCAGGTATCAAATATTTTTATGGAATGAAACGCGTAGTCGGCTGTCAATGCAGCTTTTAAAACCAAACACTAACATTGCGAAATGAAGCAATGCTTGGAAATTAGTGGTAGGAATGAATCTTCGCCGTGTAGCTTGATTTGTGTATTTTACGTGGGTATGCACGCGAGGTTCGATAAATCAATGACCAATATTCGTAACTTTATTCCTTTACATATTTCTCGCCTTTAATCTGTTCACGCAGTGTCAGTAAATGGTGTATCACGATGACATATATTTCTACTGTAAATTTTCCAGCTGATGCCAGGATTCGGCAGTCTCTGCTGTGTGCCCTGGTGAGACGATTGAAGCATACGTGCAAGAGGTCCGGACCAATATCCCGCATTCCACGAGTCGATATGTTTGAACTTTCACTTGCGGCTTGCCATTTCACATGATTTAATATGACCATCAGGTATTTCTACAACGATATAATTGTTAGTTAACATAAAAGACGTGTTAATAGGCATGAAATAAATGTCCCAGTTTTTTCTTGAAATATTAATATCAGTACATATTTTCACATTCCAACAAATTGATCATCTGACGACATTGGCAGCTAAGCTTGATTGGTTTCTATTTAACGTCCCAAAGAGACCCAGGCTATAAAGACGTGCATAATAGAGAAAGCATTCTTATATTGACACTGTTGAGTATTCTGGCTATGAACTTAACGAGTGCTAGTTACATTGTAATTGTAAAATGAATACAAGGCACTTTGTATCATGAGTCAATGTTTTCCAGCTTATTTCGGGCTTACAGAATATTTGTGATTAGGAACCCTTCAATCTTTCTGCAAAAGGTAATCCTGAGGATGAAAGACGTGACCGTCTGCTGGAATTGTGCTGCCAAGGTCGTATCCAAAAACGCATGATTGTATGGGGAAGGGTGCGCATTTAAGCTGAAAGCAATGTGTCTATGGCATAATACCCAAGACTACTTGAAGTATATTTGTTTGAAATCTGTGTTTAAAATAAAGTACAGGGTATTCGGAGGGAGCCGCGAATGTATTTTGAGCATAGTGTATGTATTTTCTTGTGTATCATTTTCCATACTTTGTATAACTGCATGCAATGCTACATTTGTCTACCTATGTATTGTTTCTTGCCTTGTGTAATTTCTTTTTGCTTTTTTATAATGTACACGTGGGCTGATGTATCCTACGTTTTGTCTCCTGCTGGTTGCTTTTGTGCACCAAACTGTGACAGAATTGTATTTTGTTATTGTATGAAGCAAAATAAATGTTCATTTCACAGAGCTCCTCATATCTTTCCTACAATACTGCTGTTTGGCAAAGGCTGTGACGCAGCTGCGTTGATGGCCGATCAGCAGTAATTCGGACCTAATTATATATTTAATTGCTGAAAATAAATATAAAAATACCACACCGTACAGAATAGAAATAATGTGCCAAGATAGATAGCATTCAAACTGCGCGCCGTGGCGCAGCGCGTTTCAGCATTCAAACGGCGCGCCTCTCCCTCGAGTCCGGTCGTGCGCAAGGAAAGTGCGCTATCGCCGCCTATGGCCGCCGAAAGGTTTTTGCCTTATCGCTCACAGGCGGTCTTGAGTGCCTCCTAGAATTTTTCGGTCACAGCGACGATTACAGAGTTTCTGGAGAACAATGCCTGTAAAGCTGTCGCATTAAAAGCAAACCCTGTGGCTTTAGACCTTTGAACAAAGCGTACGTGGAGAACAGGTCTCAGTTTAGATTTCGATTTTTTTCCTCCGTTATAATTTTGTTTACTTCCACTCCTGTAATAGCCTGCATAGGCTGACAGTATTAATAAATGAAATGAAAATGAATTTCTCTTCGCCTGACCTGAAGTCTATTCCAAGGCTGTAAATCTTAAATAATGTAAAAAAAAAAAAAGATCAGTTTCGTCACAAAACAGTAGCAATACGGCACAGAAGAGGTCTATTTAGACGTCACGGAGCACTTTTTACTCCCCCCCGGTATTAGAGCAATCATTTTGGAGTTGCAAATGTACGCTAGGATGATGCCTTTCTTGAGCTGAGAAATGCACAGGACGGTCACAGAAAAAACCCAGACAGTCAGGGAATGAAAACAACAAGCACTTGGGAGTATCCCGCCATTTTTAGACGTCCCAAAGAAATAAGTTATAGAGTGACGGGGGTGACAAGAATCAAAGGCGCTTTTCAAGCTTCCAAATTAATGGAATGAAAAAAAAAAAAAATCTCATTCAAGGACAGCAGAAACCATCATAAGAACCACCCAACAAAGTGACCTCAAGGCAAGGGCAACCACGTCCGGTTTCTAAAATAGCGGTATGTATTTACAGTTCAGGTAGGTTTTATTTATTTTTCCTAATGTGGTGGTGAATATAGGATGTAGCGTTTTCTCTCAGTCGCGCATATATATTAGGGGAGTGTGACTAGCACTTTTTCCTAACCAAATCGAATGCAGATAGCATACCTTTACTACCGAATCGAATACGAACCGAACAGTGGTAGTATAAGCCATGTATGGGCCATGTATAAGCATAATGAACGCTGACTCACAAATGGACTGCGTAGCGGCATTGGGCCCTTCGTCCGCCGTGTACTGATTGCTACATGACTCTATGTAGAGTCGGTGTATGTCCTGTTTTTTGTGAGCATACGTTGAAGAAAAATACTGCGACAGGCCTTATTTGAATACCGTTCCAATTATTCGAAAATCTCAACACATTCCATACAGTTCGAATAATTTCCGAAATACATTATTATCTAATACAAGGATATTCGATTCGCTATTCGAAATTTTCAGATATTCGCTCACCCCCACTTTGTGCTTATTTCTATGACCCATTCAGGTTGTCTTCTTCTTCAAGAAAAAAAAAACTGTCCCTAAGTACACCTTGAGCTGGTCTGGTGGCTTATACTATCACATAGGGTGCACACATATCCGCACTTACTTTTAGACGTTTAGGTCAGAGAGGTAATTTCTGCCATATGACGGCAACGTATTTACTAGGTGGAAATGGAGAAAGAAAGCGCCACAAGAAAGATGGACGAACGGGAGAAACACGAAACAAACACAAGGGGTAACCAGCAACCTTAGTCTTACCGTAAAATCCTCGTTCAGGTTACGAAGAAAACGGCGCAGCCACTACATATTATCTTTCCCGAAGAATGGTTCCTTCTTTCAGAATGAAACTAATGCATATTTTGCCAAATTACCATGTTGTTGGTTTATGAACGCTAGAAATATTTTTTTTGTGTGTGTCCTGGTACCGGCATTTTCAATTCAATTTATATTATACCAAGATTTGCATTCGTTGCAGCACATACATATACACATAGAAGATCCTGAGTCAGTGACTGTATCGACACCTCAGGTTTCCAAGCTCAGGTGCACATCTGGATTTTCAAACACGTGGCCTGTAGATTGCGGCCGATGTTATCTTTTTCCAGATTGTTAAAATGGTTTCTTAGCCTATAGTCGCTGCAGCCGCCAAACTGTCCCGCGCAGCAATGAGTGCGTGTCAAAGGACGAATCCCATTCTCCATTCAGCGAGGCCTGGCTCACGGCTGCGGAGGACCGGTACATTATCAACGAACTCGACTTGAGCTAATTTAAAAAAAAGTATTACCTCCCTGCATGCCTGTTTACGTGCTATACCCGTTCTACCCACACCTTTGAGCGTACATATCTCGCTGCCCGACTGCTTTCGCGTGTCTTCATCAACCGCTTCGCACATGCACTACATGTCACAATTGCTTTGTTCACAGCCTTTTCCAAATTCTGGTAATTTTGGAAACCATAGATGTGGTACTGGTGGGTTTTCGAAGGGTTTCTTTGCGATCTTGACTTCGGGAATCAAGGACTCAGCAATGGTGTATAAATTTAATTACAAGTAATAGCCATCTTTCGCAACCTAGCTGCCTATCCTATACCTACACGTTGAAGCTTGCTTTAGAATGTGGTTACAGATGCGGAAATTATGCTTTGGGCACAGATGTTCTCGCGCACTTTACGCCGTGGTCAGTGCTTAGCAGACTTGTACGTACTGCGTTACAAACAGTTGATTGCTAGGAGTAAATTATAGCTTCGATAATTATAAGACACTGATTACTTTCGTAAGATGTAACACTCTTAATAATGGAGTTGTTTTGTCAGTAATCGATTGCTAATAACTTATTCAACCCTCCTCTTCTAGGAAAAAAAAAATATAAGTTGCTCCCGATGGTATACTTTTGAGAACACCTGAGCTCCCTGGCAAACACTGGTGTGGATGGGGCTTCCGTTGCGTTAGAGCCACGCCATCATATAACGGCGCTCAGCAGACAGATCAAGACGCCTTGAAGACGATTGTTCGGCTCGACCTCGCTGGTTCATTTCCACCAAATTCAAGCTCTTCATATTTAACGTGGTACCGTTAAGGACCCCGGTCTCTTGAAAATCCAGCGTTGTCGGCGTTGTGCGCAAAAAAAAAAAAAAATGACGGCCATGGCTCTGGCAGGTGGTAATTGGCAGGTGACACGGCCGAACCCTGATTCGTCGATGGGTTGTGTGACGTCACGAGACCACATGATTCGAAAAAGTTGTGAGGAGCTGCCAGCTCGCGTTGCTCATTTGAAGTGAGAGGGCGGGACAGGAGCCAGCCTTCCAGGGCTCTTGGAGGCCGGATAAGGGAAGCTACTCCCATGCAGGCACGTCTGTACGGCTTAGTTAAAGCGAGGCTTTATAGCTATGTAGAGTGGTCGCTTACGACAGCTGGATAGCGTAGTAGCTTAGAAATGTTTGCAAACAAGAATGTGTGAGATATTACAGGCACAAATAACAGCGACATCATGTCAACAGCAAGCGACGACATTCGGAGCAGCACGCGCCTTGAAGCTTCCGCGGGGTGCAGCAGGATACCGGTCGCAGCTTTTGCAACCTAGGAAATGCTAAGCGGATGATCCGTACAGGCAAGGCAGCAGCGAGATTGTGGAAAACCAGTTTCCTGCCCCTTCGCCGCGACCGACCACAACCACCCCAACGAGCTTCATGGCAGCGCCGGCTGGGAGAGGAGGTAAATACCTCCCCTTGGGGGAAGGAGACCAGCGAGGGGTGCGCCGCCAAGAGGCCTACGCGGGTTCCCGCGAGAAGACGAAAGAGATGCTGGATCCAGCCGGCAGCGAGAGCGGTCGTCTCCCGCCGCCTCTCCCGGCAAATGCCGGGGGATAGCGTGCACGGAGTACGCAGCGCACACGGGAGGACCCGTCGTACACAACCGCCCATCTTCTGGTTCCCAACGGCGAAGCGACCGGTAAATACCGCACGCTCTCGCCGCCTCCCGCGGCAAACGCCGTGGTACGGCTTTGTCCGAAGAATGCGGCGCGCACGGGAGATCCCGGCCGCCATATTCACGGCGCGTGCAAATGTCCGCCGCCGCAGTCGCACCCCCATTCCCCAGCCGGTGAGTCAAAAGTCCTTCTTACGTAGCCTTGCCCTTCCAAGGAATACCTTGTTGATGTATAGCTAGCCGGCATGCTCTGTATTATTTGCAAGTGCAATAAATAGCATTGGAGTATTAACGCTGTGTTGTCCCCGTCCTTTGTCCCCTTTGTTCCCCTCCGCGGGTCGCTAGCGAGGACGCTGCACCTGCGGAGTAGGAGCGGGGCGGAAGACCGCTCCCCCTCATAACCCCACAATGGCGCATCAACGTGGTTCTCTCGTGCAGAAGCACTTGAGCTAGTTACCCCTCCCTAGGGACAAAGGACGATAGTCAGTTCGCGGCGTGGAGTGCCTGCCCGGACTTTTAACATTAGGCCTGACCCGACATCGCTATGCTAGCAAGGCTAATATGCTTTCTTGACGGCGAGGTGGGAGGAGTTGCAGCGAGAACAAATGGTCGTGCGTGTATTTGTGTGTGTGTGTGCGCGTGTGTTTATGTGTGTGGAGCATTTTTATTTGTGTGTGTGTGTGCGTGTGTGTTTGTGTGTGCCGACTTCCGAGGCCTTTGAGAGGTACAGCCACGAGGTCCGTACATGGAGCACGAGACCGAGCCGTCCACGGAGAACAGCACGCCGGAAGCGAGTGAGTGCCTCAGCCGGGACGGTGGCCCTACTTTTCTTGTATATAGTTGTAAATATTTCCTCTTCTGTCTCTTTGGCTCTGGGAGCCAGGTGCCGCAATCGGCTGACTAATATTGCAGCCGTGATTGCCGGAAAGCACCGGGGCGCTCCGACACCGCTGGACGCAGTGGGCGCCGTTCGCTCAGAAGTTGCCTTTGGATGGCAGCGAGCGAGTAGGGCCACCCTGGGTTCCTTGGCGGAGATGCACATCCTCGCGGCGCTGCGTTCTAGCTATTGTCCTTAGCGCTAGAGCGAGTAGGCTTAAGGCTCTTTTTGGGAGCTGCCTGTCGCACATCGGAGGACAGGCTAACCGTGGCATACAGCATGCGCAAATGCGGTTTGCTTGTTTTATATTGACCTCGCTGTAGCCGAACATCTCGCTGGATTAGAGAAAGCTAACTTCGTTCAAATGAACTTGGTATTTTAGGGCTGAGAAGGAGAATCTGAAATTTTGTGGAACCAGATTATTATGCCGGCAAACGAACCGCGGATGCCCGTGCTTCGTTCGGATTAACGGAACGCAGTGCGGTGCCGGATAAAATTGTTTGGCACTCGCATTGGCCCGCATTTTACCAAATGGTCATTTTGCTGAATTTATTCAACCTTTTTGGAGATCCGGAGGGTTGTGCCAAGTGAAGCGCCAAGTGAAGCCGCCTGGACCTGCTGCCATTGTTTACGTTCCTGCCTGCTGCCCTGCGGCCGTGAATCACCGAAGCTCGGAGTCTCACGGAACCAGTCCGGCTTGACGGGAGAGGAGGCCAACCCCTACCTGCCAACAAAGGCGCGCCAGCGGGAACAACACCCTCCCGTCACGCTGACTTCTGGGACCTGCCAATGGACAGCGGGGGCCCCTTCACCTTGCTGCTCGTCGGATGACACCAACGTTTGGATCGCCTGCTAAGCCTGGTGTTTACCTCTCGGATGGCGTCCAAGGAGCAGCTCTCGACAACCTTAGGTGAACATTTAAGGAGGGAGGGATGTGGAAAACCAGTTTCCTGCCCCTTCGCCGCGACCGACCACAACCACCCCAACGAGCTTCATGGCAGCGCCGGCTGGGAGAGGAGGTAAATACCTCCCCTTGGGGGAAGGAGACCAGCGAGGGGTGCGCCGCCAAGAGGCCTACGCGGGTTCCCGCCAGAAGACGAAAGAGATTCTGGATCCAGCCGGCAGCGAGAACGGTCGTCTCCCGCCGCCTCTCCCGGCAACTGCCGGGGGATAGCGGGCACGGAGTACGCAGCGCACACGGGAGGACCCGTCGTGCACGACCGCCCATCTTCTGGTTCCCAACGGCGAAGCGACCGGTAAATACCGCACGCTCTCGCCGCCTCCCGCGGCAAACGCCGTGGTACGGCTTTGTCCGAAGAATGCGGCGCGCACGGGAGATCCCGGCCGCCATATTCACGGCGCGTGCAAATGTCCGCCGCCGAAGTCGCACCCCTATTCCCCAGGCGGTGAGTCAAAAGTCCTTCTTACGTAGCCTTGCCCTTCCAAGGAATACCTTGTTGATGTATAGCTAGCCGGCATGCTCTGTATTATTTGCAAGTGCAATAAATAGCATTCGAGTATTAACTATGTGTCGTACCCGTCCTTTGTCCCCTTTGTTCCCCTCCGCGGGTCGCTAGCGAGGACGCTGCACCTGCGGAGTAGGAGCGGGGCGGAAGACCGTCTCCCTCTAAATACCACAAGATACGGAATCTAGAAGACAGCTGCTGAAAAGTGCATGTCTGTAATAACGAGCGCCTCCATGGAATTCTGCAGCTGGCTTAGAAAAATGACAAATGAAGGACAGTCCGTGCCCCAAAACAGGAGGTTCGTATCTCGGCGATGAGTATAGTGATATGCTTCTCTTTGAGCGCGCTCAGAACGAAGAGTTATGAGAGACCACAATGCGAACCTATGCACCCCGCAGGAGTTATAGACGGCGAGTGGCGATTAGTGGTCTAAACGGCGAAACAAAGCACACGTTAATGGATTGGTCGGTTAATCAACTCATGTATTGAAAACTTTAAACACTAACATTGCCAGCCTGCATGGAGACAGAAAAAAAAAAATATTCGTTGATTAGGCTGCGTGATTGTCTTTATAACTTTTTGTTAAAAATTACAACCAATTTAACCTAAATGGTCAAATTGAAAGTATGTGTGCTAGTGTGACACGCTTCTGAAAGTTTATGCTTCAAAACGCTAAACAGCTCATTGTTCAGGCGTTTCATTTACCCGAACATTTCTCATGGCATCGGCTTGAAAACGGCGTTCCCTCTGTTTGGACGTCTCATCAGCTCGATCAACTCTCGGTCCCTCGCCGTCAGCTCGAAGATTGCATCTGTTTTCATACCCGCTGCGAGCGCGCGCGACCTCTCGGGATGGCCACATGTGCGCGACACGCCACTATTTGATTGACCACAGCTGTGTGACGACGACATGCCATGCGCAGCGCCAGATAGTGGCAGGTAAAGACAAGGTATGTTTGGCTGTAGGCGACGGTGTAGTGGACCAATGCAGTGGCTATCGAAGCTAACTTGTTTCGCGCCGCCGCAGGATCGAACGAAATCTGATGGCAGCGATTTAGTTTCTTTTCAAGGTCACAACAGTTAAGCGACAGCCCCAGCGCTAGCGCACTGAAAAAATTTGTAGGGGTTCAACTGTTCTTGAACCAAGTTTAACGAGCGTAAGCCATCGGCCGCAGCCGCTGCTTCAGCTTAGACCTTGGCACGCTTCCGCGCTTGGTAAGGGAAGAAATTTACTAATTGCTGCATTGGGCGGTATACGAAATACCGCAGTCATGCGGGAAGGCCTATGTGGGCCAAACAGGGATATGCATCAAAGAAAGAACAGGTGAGCATGCGCGGTCATTAAAAGAAGTAGGTGGTGCACATCTTTCTCGGCACTGCGCTAAGCGTTATGAGTGCCCTCGAACGGCAGAACATTCGCCACGGGTTAGATGCACATACTGCAAAAAGTGTCAATCGCGGTTTCATGAGATAAAGGTTTTAAGTAAAAGCAAACATACAAGGGCAATGGAACTATTAGAAGCGGTTGTGGTTTGTGGGGTTTAACGTCCCAAAGCGACTCCGGCTATGAGAGACGCCGTAATGGAGGTCTCCGTAAATTTCGACCACCTGGGGTTCTTTAACGTGCACTGACATCACACAGCACACGGGAACCTTGTTTTTCGCCTCCATCGAAAAGCGGCCGCCGAGGCCAGGATTCAATTCCGCATTCTTGTGCACTGTAGTCGAGCGCCCTAACCACTGTGCCACCGCGGCGGGTCCCTATCGGAAGCCTTTCATATAAGAAAGGGAGGTGTATTTTATTTTCGCGACACGTCTGCGACTTTTTTCAAATCGGAAATGGAATATCTTGCACGGGTCTGTTGATAGTGTGTGAGCGAACTGGTATCTGCGCATGTCCTGGTTTGCATTATATTTGTTGTGCTGTCAGTGAATAAAGTTAATAACGAAGTAATCGCTACAAAACTTTTGCTCGCCTCGTCTGATGAAGTTAGCGCTAGTCCATTGTGGTCCCTTCTTGTGTTCGTCTTGATTGCGCTATTGCATTTTCGCTACATGCACCATCTAGCCCAACAAGTTCTTGTTGGAAGGTAGACCACGTCGTTCCTATTCGTAAAAACGGTTCGAAAAGTGTACTAGAAAGCTACAGGCCTATTTCTCTAGCATGCGTAAGTTGCATAACAATCGGACACACTATATACAGTGCTATGATGAAACACCACCTTCAAAGCAAAAAAATTAAAGAGCACTGCAGAATCTGCATTGGGGTAATGCGAAAGCAAGGATGCTGCTTTTGGTTGCTTCTTGTTGCTTCTAGTTGCTTAATTCACTCCTTGTTTACCCATTTTAGTCTTTGATACTTTCAAATTGCGTGCCAATCCCTTCCTATGCCCTTTTTCGGCTCTACTTTCGGTTGCGTGACGTCACATTCTCTGCGTCACATTAATTCACTTCTTGCTTACCCATTTCAGTATTTGGTACTTTCAAATGGCGTGCCAATCCCTTCCTATGCCCTTTTTCGGCTCTACTTCCGGTTGCGTGACGTCACATCTTTGACATCACCCTAATTGACTGACTTAATTAACTATTTTAGTATTTAATTGATACATTCAAATGGGGTGCCAAGCCATTGGCTATAATGAGACCATTTTCACCTTTTTTACACTTTCGCCTCTAATTAATTACCTAATTAACTTATTGCCCTAATTATTTTTCGGACACGACATTACATCGACTGACACCACTCATTAACCTCTAGCAATCTGAAGACCTCTGGCGCTGCATAGTTATACACAAACACAACACACACACAATTAAAGCAAGACGTTCACACCGATGATGAACGTCTTGCTTTTAGCTCTTGTGTGTGTGTGTATAACTATGCAGCGCCAGAGGTCTTCGGAATCGTCTAGCCAACTAGGCCGCTCGCAAGTTCTGCTGAACATCTACCACTTCTCAATTACTCACAACTGCTGCGGACACGATTTCGCGGATACGTTCTGCGGACAGAAATCTGTGAACATGGGGAAGTAATGCTTTCGCATTAAGAATTTATTTTTGAATGTTCAACATGGATTCAGACCTGGCTTGTCATGCACGACTCAACTGGTATTCTCCCACGATCTCTTTTACTCTTTTGACCTTGGGTTTCAGGTAGACTGCAGATTTTTGGATCTCCGGAAAGCTTTTGACACCGCGTTCCCCATTCATTGCTGTTACATAAATTATCTTGTCTCAGTACACACCCTACAATAGTGGATTTGATTAGAAATTACTTGTCTGAGCGAACACAGCATGTTTTAATAAACAGAACTAAATCAAGACGTGCCACCGCAACCTCAGGCGTTGCCCAAGAGTCTGTTTTGGGGCCTTTGTTACTTTTTCTCTTTATAAATGACATTGTCCAAAAGCTAGAATTCAAAGTGAGGTTATATGTGGATGATAGTGCCATTTACAGGAATGTAGAAAATGATATTGATGTTAGCAGTTGGCAGAATGATCTGAACAAAATTCATGCTTGGTGCACTAAGAGGGGCATGACTTTAAATAGTGGTAAATGTCAACTTGTGTCATTCACCCATAAACGCTTTCCTTTGAGATAAGTATATTAATTGGACGGAGTTTGAAAAGGTCCAACATTACAAATATCTTGGGGTCTATTTTTCAGAAACATTGGCAAGGAATAGACATGTTGAATATTTAACTTTAAAGTTATCTCGTATGCTAAACCTCGTTAAACGTAATTTTTATAAAGTCCCCCAGAAAGTAAAAGAACTGCTTTACATAACAAATGTTCGTCCGGTACTCGAATGCGCTTTCGCGTTATGGGACCCTTAAAGCTCTAATCTTATAAAAAAGCTGGTAATTATAACTTCCGTAGCAGTATCACATTAGTTAAAGAGAACCTTGGTTGGAAAACACCAGCACACCGCCAATTAACTAATAATTTAGAACTTTGCCGTAATTTAGAAAACCGTTTGCCGTCGAGATGACTTATCGATATTACGTATTTTGTTATTTTCTTGCTTTTATCAACTGCGCTTAACTGTTTTAAGTTTTGTTACATGTTCATTAAAGACATATGCCCCCCCCCCCCCCATCCCCAGCAATAATGCCCTTGAGGTGCTGCAAGTGCCTGTAAAAATAATTCAATTCTAAAGCTTCTCGGCAACAGGCTAGTCTGGCTTCTCGTTGTTCGGTGGTTTCGGCAGCCTGTCTGACACGAATACTGTTTCTGTCTTGAGAGCCTTTAGAGCGGCTTCCTCTACGCCAGAGCGCCGCTTTTTGTCACGCCACCTGATGGATTCACCCGAAATTTATCTCGCGGGCCTCGTCCGCACTCGCCCAGATGGCGTATGTGTATGGCGTATTTACCAAGGATGTTCTATAGAACTCATAACTCTATAGAACCTCCTTAGTATTTATCTAGGTTAAATGGAACGGCGCAGATGGAACTTGATGAAGATGATGATGTTTACTGCACAGCGCGAGTGTTGCAGTTTTACACGAGGCGTGATCGGCTGCGACGATAGCATAGTGCTCTTATGCCTGGGCCAGGGAAGTTGATCTGTTCGTTCCGGCGCTGGTTGGAACCCAGTTATAGCAATGTTTTTTTTTTTTACGGCGTAGCTGTGGCGAGACGCAGATGATGCTGGGTCATGCGCAGTACCTATACTGCGCAGAGGTATTGCCGTGGAGAATGAAGATGATGTTTGCTGCACAGCGCGAGAGTTCGGGGTCAAACGTGCGGAGCTAGATTACCTTGAGGTTTGGCATGGGAGCAGTAGAACTTACACTCTAAAACATGGGACTTGTTTGGGACCGGTCTGTGCAAAACGATTGAACAGCAGAGCTCGTAGTATCACTGCTGCAATTACATTAACTTCTATGCCCGAACTAGATATCTACTCGCTGCATTAGAAGTGCAGTTGACGGTATTTTATTAATGTGCATCGCGGAAAAGATACAGAAAATGGAAAAAATGCTCGCTTCGATGTTGACGGCCTTCAATTCTATTATGTACTTTTGCGCCCTAAAACAAGAAAGAAGAAAATATTAGTTAATTTTAGTTAATTAAGCGTCCATTAATTGATATCTAACACATGCATAATGTCCGCCTTAATGCACACTCCACATTCACATACCACATTTGGTGATCTCGAGTCGTTTCTAAAAATTAAAACAATTCAATATTGAGGAAAGAACCACACGATGTATAAGACGAGATGTACAACAAATTACTAGAAGTGACAACACGTTAGCGATTTTCGCTAAACCTCCAGAATGCTTACAAACTCATCATCAAACTCAGCGATCACAGGATCCCAGGTTTGTGACGTCACAATGTTTTTGGGTACGGAAGATATTCTTGACTACTGCCACGATGAGGAAAACGTTAATTATAAACTCCGCAAAGCCTACATGTCGTGAGAAACAGCGCACACACTATCTGGACGAACGACTGCAGTACGAGGACTGCTACGAAAAGTTAAACAAAGAATGTGTTGCAGTTCAGTGCATTACTAGCAAGGCACAAATGAAGCGGTCCCCTCATGATACTCAATCCATTTATTGTCCCTGACAGTATTACGCGTGCCACTCTTTCGCCGACAGCGGCAATAAATGGTATGGTAGAAGCGGAATCTTAAAAATAACTTAAGTTACTGACATTCTAGGGGAAATCAAGAAGAAGAAATTGGCATGGGCAGGACATGTAATGCGAATAGAGGATAATCGATGGTCGCTAAGGGCAACAAACTGGATTCCAAGGGAAGGAAAGCGTAGCAGGGGGCGGCAGAAAGTTAGAGGGGCGGATGAGGTTAAGAAGTTCGCAGGGGTGAAGTGGATGCAGCTAGCACAGGACCGGGTTAATTGGAGAAATAGGGGAGAGGCCTTCGTCCTGCAGTGGCTATAGTCAGGCTGATAATGATGATGAATGATGAGGATGACTGAGCGACACAAACAGAGGTCGCCTGGTGACTGCGTTGGGTGCCGAAAACATCACCGATGCGGAGAAACTGCGCGATAACAACCGAGCGGAACATAGGGACATCTCAGCCACACACTACTAACATTGAAAATGCTATCAAGAATCAAGAACGTTTGATCCCGCTGGGTGCTTGACGCTTCGAAAGACGACCGGATTCGCATTCGTGAATCTAGCCTGTGATTCGCGAATATGGCCCTTCAAATTAGGCGCCTATAGGGCGCGTACCTGACGTGGTGAGGCCTTGTATTTACCAGTAGTCCGATCCGAGGAATAAGTGCCGTTCGACAGTGTGGCTATTTCCCGACGTATCTAAACCAACAAAGGTAGAAAATGAGCGTCAGCATAACTAAATATAAGGTAATACGCCTCACTGGTCGGAGTGCGTCGTTCTCGTCTTATAGTATAGAAAGCGTATAGCCCTACCGTATCACATCGTATAATTAATTACCTCCGTGTGATTCTAAATCAAACGTTTTATGGAAAACACTTTTATTTTGATGGTTCCTAATGCGAATCGGATGCTGGGGTTTTCTAAAACGCAACGCAACTTTTCTATTGCACTTGCGTCGTCCTTGAAGTTACTGCTCTACATGTTTTTTTTAGAGCGCAGCTCTTTGGCGTCCGTTCCTGGGTTTCGCGTCGGCGTCGGCGTCGTCGTCGGCCTCGTAACCAGCTCCGCCCCCCTTTCATCCCCCCAGCGCTAGCAGCGACCGACTGATACCGCTGGATGCCGCTGACGCCGCTAGAGAGTCAAGATAACGTGACTGCATAGAACACCGTCGCCGCTATGCAGAAAGAGGAGGGGAGGGTCCCCCCCCCCCCCCCCCCCTGTTTCTGTGTGGCGGATAGGGTGCTCTTCAGTTGCCGACGCGCCGGTTATTTCACGTAGGCCCCGGCACGTCGACGAATACGTGACCACCTTCCCATGGCTAGACCTGGTTCTTGGCGCTGCGGAAGCGAGGGTATCATATTGTTTGCGTCGGCATCGGCGGCGTTGTCCCTGAAACCAACTCCGCAGCTGGGGTTGACTCCCTATCGGCGTCAGCAGCATCAGTCAGTCGCTGCTATCTCTTCCCTCCTCCCTTTATCGCGTTGTCCGCTTGCTGCGCGCGCTTCTGCCCCCATCGTTTGCCGCTGGGTGTACACGCCGCCCCCCTCCCCCCTCTTCCTGCGAGTCTCCGGTTGTCAATGCGCCGGCTCGAACTTAATTCCTTTCTTCGCGCGCTCTAAAAAATTCTGTGATAGCGCATACATGTGTTGCTCGATTTCTTTGCCTCAATCTATCGAAAAGGTGAAACAGCTTATTTGCTGCGCTCAAATTTCGCATTAGGAAGTAACGTAATCGTCGGTAATTTTCTTTCTTAAACTGTTTACAAACTTGCATTTTAAGAACTACGAGAGATACGTTTGTGCAGGTGGGTTTTAGGCACAAGGCGGACATCATGCAGTTACGTGATCGAGCTTGATTATTAGACGATTAGCTGCAAATAACTCATCAACTTTTTATTTTTTTATTTAAAAGTGTGATATATACAAATATGGTGAACCCCGGTTTTAATCGTTTCAATCGGCGATGTGATTTGAAATATCGAGCGTCAGAAAAACATTAGAATGCTCGTTGAGCCTGCTTTCCGGCATTGCGCATTCAAAAAATGTCTGTCGCATTTCCTATGTACAAAATACACGCACTGTTTGCGTATTAGATGATGTATAAGAAGTCTATCTGATCTTTGTGAAATTACCACGCGTAAATGCTCCACTATAAAATTATGCATTGTGGGAAAGCCAAATCAACAAGTGTTAAAGGGACAGAACACTAGCCAAAATATGTCATGAGATTATGGTGGAAATGAAAAGATATATAGTACAGATCGAGCTCTACAATATCCAAGAAAAGAGGCTTTACAATTTTAATTTGCCATTGAAAATCGCATAAAAACAACCGAGGCATTATCTAGCGGAAAAACCCTAGTACTTTCAGTGTAGCCCCCCACGTGACTACATGTCAGCAAAATATCGTTCATTTTCGTGACTGCACATTGTTTTTTTTTCTTCTAAGAGTGCTTGCCATAATTTATTATATTTTGCGCTCTCTCCAGTGCGCCCCTAAATAAAAGGCTGTGACTAAAGGTACGTCGGACGGACCTGATCAATGGTCTTAAAGGTACGTCCGACGGACCCGGTGCGTTTTTCTTCAGGATACGTCGGACGGATCCGGGAAATATTTTTCAGAGGTACGGCGGACGGATCCGATCGGCGGGGTTCGTCCGACGGACTCGACGCATGTTTCTCCGATATGGGCCTTGGGATCCGTCGGGAAAGCCGGACGGATCCAAGATCCCCAGATGTGGTTGTAGCAACAACATGGTAGCCATATGTAGCCAAATCGAAGTTGGTATGAGGTGTGCGAGGTGCAAGAAGTATGTACTACTAGAGTCCCTAGAAATATTGCTAGTCTGTCGTCCGCCGGCCGCGGCGGGGGCTGCCGCTGAATGATCGCCGTGGTGGCGCTGCGGTGAACCGGAGTGCGCCACTGCTGACGGAGCAGACGATGCGCGCGCCCGTGCGCTTCGAAATCAAATGCATTCGCTGCATGCTCATTGTCAGGTGCCTTGTGCATGCGATGCCGCTCTTTAGTCTTTGATTTTAGTTTAGTCGTAATATTGAATTCGCAGCCGAGTTGTTGGCATAACCACGGATGCGACTTTTGTTTTTCGTGAGCGAAGTTTTGCGCGCATGCCCCTGAGCCGATGTAGAAACGAAGCTGCTTTTTATACCCTATTATCCTGCTGAAGCTACCGCCGTGCCGTATTGTAATGAAGACTTCTGAGGATGTTGTGCAAACAATTGCGCTTGCATGGAGAACTATACTAGACGCACATTCTAGGCTCCAAGGACCATGTGTGCGAGCAACGGAGCGCTGTCGCCGGCGTTTTCATCCACGCTATAGTTTCATCTTAACTTCTTCGGACGTTTAGCTAAGTTATAACACGTATGTAGAACTAGAAACTTTCGAATGCATGCACAATTAAAGCACGCAAGATGGGAACACGAGCCCTTGAAATCGCACCGCGCTTCAGGCAAACTGATGATAGGCATTCTTTGGTACTTAGGAAGCCTAGTAGCCACTCATCAGAGTATGCCATCACTTTTGTTGACTTCCGTTTTGCAACCTCTAAAACATATTTTAACAGCCAGCTGTTAGTTGAGAGGAAGGGCACTAACACTTCTTTCAAACTCTGTCCTTGAAGGTGTTCATTTTCATTTTTCTTTTCACCGAGAGCTTTTACCAGCTTTGCCACCTTGTCCTTCGTACGACAAACTACTCGAGACATAGAAGTCTGTTTCTTAATTTTTTTTTTCTTCTTGACAGGGTGTTCTGAGTTAACTTTCGCAAGTATTTGCAGGCTATATATATGCACTTTGCATCAGATATAATGGTACAGTTCGTCGCAAATTAAGCAACGCCCATTGTAGGTGGGAAAGGTCTTGGTAATAGGCTTCAATTCGCTGCCAGGACACAAGCTGAGTTTCGAAATGTCCTGAATAAGAATAATTACCTCTTCTGTCGACTTTACAGCTATCTCCTTGACTTTGTTTCCTCGAATGCACATAGCAGCATTCATGGCAGCTTCACCACTGCGATGGAACAGAACTCGCCGATGGCAATTGCCTCCGGAGATTCGTCCTCGCTTGAGTGGCACTATGCGAATGTTCATTGTTCAACATCAGAAAGATCGACATTTGTCCCCAGTGGCGGTGGCATGCAGCTTTCTGCATTCCTGGAGCAGGCTCACGTCACACGATCCACCACCGCTGTATTCTTCAACTGGCTCCACTGATGCTTCAGGATCAGTGCACTTTTTTTCTTTATCTGCAGGTCTCCCTGCTGACTGTTTTTGCTCGTACAAGTTGCGCTCCTTTCTCTTGAGAGGCAGGGGTTTCAACAAGTATTTTGGAGTGTCAGGAAACAGCGTTGAGATGGCATCCTTCGTGAGTTGCGTAACATCCCGTGGAATCTCAATTACCTTTACCTGTCTTAAAACTCCGCTCAATAAAGCAGGGTTTGAAGTGTCGCTCACAAACGTCGACACTAGCTTCGTGTTACAGTAATGTGAAGGCAACCCCGATCCGGATCATCCGATATTTATATATAGCGATATTTATATCAACGTCCAGGATTTCCTGTCTGCAACTCACAAAATAATGAGGAAGATATTCACCACCTGTGGGTTTGCCCGCCACTGAAGCCGACAATATCGGCACCTGGCGGCAGTGGGCCTTTCACCGAGCAACCCATCTTCGTACATTGCTTGCACGCAAGGGCCTTATCATCGTTATCTCTTGAATTTTATTAGAACACAGCCAGTCTATTTTCTTTCATTTATTACGCCTTTTAATTTTCGTTTTGCATATTCCTTTATGCCCTAGCTGAGACAATAAACAATGTTATTGCCTTTGCAGCCGCGCTTGATGTTGCGCTCCCACTCTTGCCTCTTCCCTGCGTCTTTCGGTGTCCTGAAGAGAGCGCTACCCGGTCTTGCACCCGGGCAAGAAACACGTGCTATCACGCTTACCCCATTTTCTGGACATGACGCGATCACATATCCATAAAAAAGGCACACTTGCACACATGCTAGCTAATTTGCGCGCATTCCGGCTCGCGAGCGAAAAAAAGTGCACGTGGTGCACGAGCCTTGTCACGGCACCAACGGATCAGCGCGGCGCAGATTCGCAGTACGGCACAACCGCCGCAGCACCACTTACACAACGCGACCACGCTCCGAATGCGTACAGCGCCCCCTGCGCTTTCATCCGGGAAGCGGCCAACCGGTTCCATAGGGAACCCCGCTCGGACGGCAGACTAGCAAATACTTCTAGGGACTCTAGTACTACCATAACCTCCTTTATAAAGGAGGCTATGGTACTACATACTGCATGCGTGAAATGTGAAATTACAAAGAATAGTGCAGTGGCAAGAACAGTGCCTAGAATGAATGATATACTACGTGATGGCATGATCATAGGTTTACGTCAGTTGAACCGCGTCAGGGTGGCAAGCACGACCAGAGCGCAAGCGCATGTAATCGCGGTGTTGACGGCCAGCCCGCGGCCCGCACGCCCGCTCATTTGGTCCTCGTTATCATGTGGATTAACGTCTACGACGGTCGTTATGTAGTTTTGATTCTTCAAAGTTTCCTCACTTCCATCTGTAATAAGATGCGTCACGTAACGCATCGCTTTCCGCTCGCATTGAGGTTTGGTGCTGCAAGTTCTACGTAGTACATATACAAGCGGCGCTGAAAAAGCTGGGTACCGCCGGCGTGTCTCTAGCCCAAAAATCGCGTCATTCGTGTTTGTTGTACAACTGGAGGTGTGGTTGGTGCTTACCGTGAGATGCTGTGATGTACGGATTACGTCCTACAAGAGTGCCATGTGAGACTACGAGAGTGCTGTGATGAGTGCGCCGATGACCGGACGGACATCAGTGTGTCCGTTTATGATCGGCGATGTTGCACGTGCATGTCAGTGTTTATTAGGTGCAGTGGTAATTTATTTACACGCGCTGTGCAACAATCAGACGAAAATAAGTAATCGACAATTTGTTAGACTGCACTACAGAGCTCAAAACTCGGAAATTGGGAATGCACATGATGCAGTTTTTGCATGTTGGAGTGGACCGAAAAATAAGTGCCCAGCCCACACCGCCGAGATGCGCATTACCACAGGTGAAATGGTTCAGGTTTCTGTAAAATAGCTGCCTAGCACAGCACCTTCCTAAATGTTCAGGCTTTGTACTATTGTTGAAGGCCACTTTATCATTAATAAATGAACGAATATGCTTTATGTGTTAATGACTAGTGCTTTTTCAACATATTATGTTCTTTTTTTTCTCGTTTTTCCTTATTTTCGTTTGTTTTTCATGCTAGACAAACACAAATGGTGCACTTTTAAACTTGTCAGTCCAAAGCTGAACATGAATATCGGTCATCCATGTGACAGCTTTAATGCTAGAAAGGTTGACGTGTATAGCATGTATGTACACGCTGTGACATCTTAGCGGCACGTTCGGCTACTTGCCATAAGGTCGTGATGTTTAATGCCAGTGATGGCAGTCACACTTTGGTGCAGGTGAAATGCAAATGCTTCTGTTTCCTGCAAGATGTCAATGCAAAGTACAAAGCCCGGGCAGTCAAATTAGTCTGGAGCTCTCCACTACAGTATTCTTCATAGCTACATATGTCGCTTTAAGATGTGAAACCCTACATGCCACATCCCACAGGTAGGATGCATTGTTTTTTAGATTTTGTAACCTCTCATCTATGTTTTGCAACATTTGGCTAATTTTAGTTCTCAAACAGTTGTTAAAGATGAAACCGAAGCAGTTCTTGGCATGGTTTCCTGCTTGGAATAATTGTCTAATTGCAGTTCTTTGAAATTTGCATCAATGCTGGAGAGTTCAAATAGCAGGCAGTTGAATTACAGAAATGATGTGGATCATGCATTTCAGTTCTGACAAATGGAAAAAAAGTAACGGTGACCTCCTTGCATGCATAGGTGCCCTTAGACAAATAGATACTAGGGTGTGCGATTGTGACACATATCAAGGGTCGACAGAAGGCCATGTGGAGCAAGTGTGATATTCTTCATGAAGGCTAAAGTAAAATTGTACAACAGCTGCTGTACCATGGAGAAAAAAAATGCTCATTTAGTGTATGATTAACTGACCATGAATAGCATCTTACTCAGAGTATGATGTGATATGTAATATCTGGTTTAGCATCCCAAAATAACTACGGCTATGAGGAACATAATAGTTGAGGGTTCTGGCATAATTTCGACCACCTGGGGTTCTTTTACATGCACTGACACCGCACAGTGCATGACGGCCTATTGTTTCACCTCTATTGAAATGCCCCTGCTGTGGCTGGAACCAAATCTGCATCTATGCGTTCAGCAGCCAAGCACTCTAACTACTCAGCCAGCACAATGGGGCCAAGTATCAAAATGCATGCCATTACATTTCCTTCTTGCCTGTGGTTTCCTTCACAGAACTAATGTATACAAGGAAAAGTAAATAGCAAGAAAACATTAGTTTTATTGCACATTATATCCACATTTCAGCAAACATTCTCTAGGAAGAAATTTCTCATAATGTTTACATGTAAACCATGAACATCTTACAAAAACTAAACAATGCACTTACTCCACTCCAATTATTAATGGGCAAGGTTGCATCAATGCTACTACACTGCACTTATCACAAAACCACAAGCCCCATCTGCTTTGGCCAATCACTTGATGAAACTAACGGAGAAAGATGTTGCACACCAGAGACTGGTTGTCTCGCAACATATCTCTGCATATGTTGCATTTCAATTTCCTGCCTTTCCACTTAGCTTCAACTATTGCCAGCATTACTAGTCACCCATCTTTTCTGAAATTCCTTTTTACGCTGTTAGGATCAGCATCCTTGTTAATGATGGTCTCTAGTATTTTCAATGCTATCATTTTCACATCTTCCTCACCTGGAACAACGAAGGAAATGACAAGCTTTGAGCAGACAAAAAATTAGGGAGACTCCTAATCTCCATCTGTAAGGGTATGGTGCACCAGCGATAATGGTTCTTGTCTGCAGATCCCACTGTGGATTCCCGTTAACTTACATGCCTTTTGCTACAAACTTAATTACTAATTCCTTAATTCATGTCTCTGTCATCTCAGATATACTCATTAGCATATGGTCATTGGCTGCCCTGTTATGTGAAAGACAACCTGGCATAGACCTCACTAAGCCTCACATTAACCAAACTGTACAAACATGCCTCCATGGCCTAGGAGTAACCTTTCTTAATCGGAGCTGAAATGTCCCAGAACATATTTCAAATATAACTTTGTAAGCTTGACTTAACAGCTCCTGCCATGTTGTGTGGCCTCGTGACATTTGGCTCGTGGCACTTTTGGCTTGTGCACAGGGTTCATCTGTTAAATACTGGTTAACATGCATGAAAAATACATTTTTACACAAACTGGTGGCAAATGGTCAAGTGGTGCACTGCAGATTCTGAAATGTATACCTATATGCATGCAAGGATCGCATCATCACATAACATGATCAAGAGTTCTGTCAGTACCTGTAGTTACATAGCACTTCAATGCCCATTAAAGGACCACCTCAGACAATGGTTGTTGTTACCACAAGACCTGTTCTAACAGCGTACTGACACCATTCCACTGAGTGATGGACATGTATAAGCATATCCTAGATAGCTCATGATTGTGCATCTCATTTATTTCTATGACTTCCAAGGAGTTCCTGTCGTCAGAAACCCTACACTTTATGAAATCGGGACAGCTGTCTTGAAAGGTGATGAAAAGAAATAGCCAGGTTACCTTGATGCAATGCTAAATTACAGAGGGTGAATATGCTGCATGAAGATACCAAGAAGCTTGTACAAAGAAAAGTGAGAGTGATATGGCAGGATTTTTGAAACATTGAAATAAACTACAAACTATACTTGCCAAACCTGTCATTGAGGAATGGAAATCATGCAGTAATCAAAAACACAACATGGAGGACATTTTAGGTCATCTTCACAAAACACATACCCACACCTCACACACAGCTTCATACTTATGAAAGAGGACAATCCAATATGCAAGGAGTGTGGAGATGAACTAACAATAAACCACATCTTACACGTGCACCAGAGTTGAAAAAATAAGAGGAAAACATTGTGTACAATTTTGCAACAGATCCCTTTACATCCCAACATGATCCTAGGAGAGACGTGCAAATTTCCTGCATTTTTGGTTTCCTAAAATGTTCCTAAACAAGCTACATCCTAAAGAACATTTTAGTCATTACACACAAAATAAAAACATTAAACCTTGTTCTTGGTGCATGGCAGCATTAGTCGCTTATGCACCATAAAAATCAACACAATGCTGTAAGGTATACCTTGGTTAGCTATGTTATATGAGACAAGCTTTCGGTCTGGTGTGGTCCTTATTCACGTGGCAGCGCTGTCATGAGGGTCTATGTCCCAGCGATAGGAAAGTGACCTATTCCAACAATTTTAAAAACTGAAGGCGATTCTACAGATCTCTAAAGACTGGAGTGCTCAACTGTTTTATCAATGTCCGCCTGCTTTGACAGCCTGGAGGGAAACGTTTGAAGAGAATACATTTTTGAACATTTAACGCGTATCTGAAGGCCTTGCTTTCAATTAAGGGGCCCACAAAAAGCAGCTGAATGTCAAACGCCGCCTAGGTGGGCTTTCTAGCAGGACAGCGGTGTAGCGTGGAAAATCGCTCCGCCGGTTCATCGCTGGCGTCGCTGACTTGAAAGGCGAACTGTTCAAACTTATAGCTACTGACCACACCTGAAACACTGAATTGTGCATGATCAAGGCAGAATTTCTCTAACACTGAGCACTGGTAGCTATCGATTTCGCGCCCAGTATTGTGAAAATCTGTCCTCTCTTCGATCATTGATACATCCACGGTTGAACATTTATGCGCCTCGGGGTAGGCCAGCCGTGGGAACATGGATGCGTGGTTGTAGCAACGATCACTTGAGGGCACACTCTGCAAACTACCAAGAGTCAGCTTCTGCAACGATATGTGCAGCGCACATTTTCTACCGCGTACCTAAGTCCGGCGACGCATGCATATCTCCCGCTCGTTTCAAAGCAGTGCGGCCGTTCAGTCGGGTCACGCTAACCTCGAGCATGCGGGGGTTTAAACTACATGTACGCAAAATTCAACGACGAGAAAAAGATGCAGCCTAAGCACTTTAGTCTTCCCCTAAATACCAAAGAACACTGCTGTTCATAGGGAATTCGAATCATTCGCGCTTCCGGAAAGCGGTGCAGTAGGTCTTCGCCTCGACGAGTCGATGTGCAGCTCGCCGCAGTAGCAGCGCAGGCCTCTAGTAGATTCGGCATGTCTTCTGCCACGGCTCTGAGGTAGAATTTAAACGAAGAATTTAGCTAGAAACATCATGTTTCCTCGGTCTGCATATGAGGAATGAGTATAATGCCATTTCACTTACATACTTTGGACTGCCGAATGTTCTGTACGGCGAGGTGTGTGTTGTGCCGGCTCTAGATCTTCGGAGGTCGATTCAGGACCTAAGACAGCGTAAATGCTAGGAATAGCTCGCTCGCATTACGGGCAGATTGAGGTGGTAGTTTAATGGGAAGCGAAAGCTGCTCGTGAATGTGCGTATCACGATGCCAGCTGGTGGAACTGGTGCAGTAGTACGTAGCATCGCCTGCAGCCATCTATGTGCGTCACAGCGATGCTTGCCGTACACAATCCTGAGTGAAGACCGTGATCTATGTTAGAACGGACGCACTCTTCGTAGCACCTCATCGAGAGTCGCGGCTAGCTGATTGCATAGAGGATAAGATTCATTCACGCGTAGCAAGCGGAATGTGGCCGCGTTCGACATGCATATAGCCATGATCCTGTATATCGACGTCCGCCGTATCCTTACGAGAATCAAATAGATACGTCGAACGTACCTTTAGACACTTCGTAAAAACAATCCCGTCGGCGCCCTGTTGTAATAAGAGCTCTCATAACACGAATTATTAATTCCAATAAAGCGCATCAGACAACCTACCATTGCAAGCCTGGTGGCGACGCTTCTCCGTGTAGGTAGAATTGTTTCGCGCACGCAAACAGAAAGGTCGCGTTGCACCCACGACAGATCTGAAGCACAACACATACACGAAACTCAGTCATCGATACATAACAAGCTCAATCCCAACGCTCGGATCGCTGTAAACATTAAGAACCATGCAGAGCTCAAAATTCATGTAAGCGTTCGGAAAGCAAGGAGTGCGCTTTGAACTTTCACTCGTAATATATACATGCGGGTGGTTTCACCTGCTCGACGAAAAAGCAATCTTTCCGAACGTGATTACTTTCACTACACTCGCATTTGTCACTGCTATGATACTGACTACGCTTCACGTACAAGGAATTCATTGTGAGGAGATTCTTGCTGCTGTCCGTGAAGAACCGCTGAAATCAGGAACATTTTGCGATACGGCTCCAATATCTCCAAAAAACACGTCGAGGCACCGCCGCATCTTGCGTAGGCTTGAAAACCATTTTTCAACTTGGAAACTATCCTTGACGCCTTGACAAACAAATAACTCAGTCGAATTACTAAACATGGAAGAAAAAAAAAATGTCGAACAGTGCACGCTTGTGCGCGTCAGAACGATCCACACAACTGTGTGTCAGGACTAGGCCAAGAGGCAGAGATGGTCATTGTTCGAGGAGTCGCTGCCCTGCGTCCTTCTATTTATAGTGCGAATTAATGCTAGCACATGAGTATAGTGAGCTGCGCTTCACATTCCGCAATTACATTTCAACCGCAAAAATTTTCTTATGTTTATTAAGACAGTTATAGATCTTTTATATCTGTGCGTGCTTTTCTTAATTCAATTCTCAATTTGTTTGCACAGTTTATTCAAAAAGCTCGTTCGAATTGCAAGAAATGATACTTTGTTTATGATCTGCCCTCTCGAGGAGGTTATTGCAACTAGCATTATACGCGCGTAAATTTAACATTACTTATTGTATAATGTTAAAAGAAGACCACTGGATGATTCTCCAGTCTGTGCTTCGTTGTTTTTTTCGCACTGCTTTTCATGGGATGGGAAAATGATACTCCGGTTCAATAGGCGAGTGTCTTAACACTTGACCACTTGACCGCTAGGATTCACCGCGGCGGTGCCGAGTGCAGCTATGTGCAGCACGCCTTTCATCCAACATTTTCATGCGTGCACCTGCTCTCGTCGACGAAATCGAAAGTGACAGCTGAAAAACGAACAGCAGATATAAAATCATACATTCAATCATTTCGTCAAATATACGAGCGCTTTTTAAGAGACAACTCGTAAGCTCGTTCGGGCGAAAAGCCATATCGACGGAAATAATCGGAGGCTGCGTAAAAAAAAAATTATATCATGGCAATTTGGGGTTTTAGTGATTGACGATTGATTGGTGTATTATAGTGGATGACGAGCTAATGAAATCATTGTAATTAATTGCTTAATATTTGAATGTAAGAAAGGAAAAAAAGGAAAAATTGATAATTAAATGGGCTTTAAAGGTGTCAAATACTAGCTCAAAATGAAATGTCAATGCTTAATGCCAAATTTAGCACGTGTAACCGATATATTAATAAATTGAAATCATAGAAAAAGGAAAATGCGCTAAAATGTGTCAAACTGCTCAGAATGGGAAGCCAATATGCTTGCTGGTGCTAATCGTTTGAATGAAAAAGAAAAAAAAATATTGGTGCTATTTTGCTCAAGGGCATAGGGCTGTGTTATGTTGGAGTCCTTAACAAGGCTAACTGTTACCCAGACGGCCACTGACGTATGCAGAATGGAAATGAAATTAATGATGCAGGGCTTAAAGCATTATATTTCCAATGGAGTTTTTGAACTGGCTAGCGCTAGTGTGGAGTGGGGCGTCGGCAGGGAGGTCATTCTAGTCGATTGCTGTCGGAACAAAGAAAGCATGCAGGTACGCTGTGCTACATATGTGTGGAAAATAAACGGCTTTAGTATGAGAGGTTCAAAGGAAGGCCAGGGAGGGCGGAACCTTTCTATGCCTCCCAGCGGCCACGAATTAGTGCTATAGCGCCAATTCCTCCTTCAATTACGCCCTACATTCTGGAGGCTCAACTATGGATTGAACCATTTTTGGCATGGGGGAGAGGACATCCACGTAGCCAAACGCCTCCAAACGCACTCTGGAAGAGGGGAAGTTTGGTGTGTGCTTGCCAGAAATTGCACGTCGTATGCGAGTATACACACGAGCGAGCTGTCTTTAGTGCATTTTTTTCCTACTTTCCCGTTGCTGCTGGAAGCTGGTCGCAGTGTCACATCTAGCGTGACCAGCTCGCAGCAGTAATGACAAAGTAGGCGAAAAAGTGCATTAAAGGCAGTTGCGAGAGCTCTCGCACACATATGGGCAATGCATGCAACCTTGCATGTGAACAGTGTCACTGAAGCGGTAAGGAAGTGCGCAAATACATGACTGAATATTTGCACGTCTTTTATTGAAAATTTGCTTGTGAACGTAATCTGTTCTAAAACTGGAGCTTCATTCGGGAAAACGCAACATACATAAAAAGTATACATACATCGCGGTCAAAAAGTCACTGTGTGCACTTCCCTTGTTATAATCGGTCCACTGTCTCCCACGACTCACCGGCTCTTCTGCGTGTCGAATTTGATTAGTTTATCAATCCGAGCCATATCCAAACAGGTTTCCAAAGAGACGACGAATGAGCGGTGCCGTCCAAAACAAAGCGTTGCTCTTTGGTGGCCCCTGGGTATCTTAGAAGGCGAGATCTGGCGCTCACTTTCGTTGTGTAACATAGCAGTGGCAAGTCGGCCCCACCACGCACGAACGTCGTAATCACCACTCTGTGTAATGAGCCAACATACAAAAGGGTTCAAGACACTAGACAGTCGGCACAAGTTGCACAAGTGAAACCGAACGGGTAGTGTCACAAGATAGGGACAGATTTCGAAGCTCACGGGCACAAAAACAGACACTGCTGTAGCTGTCGTTGCAATGACATGACATTACGAGCGCGTGAAGGAACAGCATGGCAAAGCGACCAGAGACGCAAAGTCTACATGCCAAAAGTAGCACACTGTAGTCAGAGAGGAAGAATGTTTACATGGTTTACATGTAAACATTCTCTAGGAAGAAATTTCTCATAATGTTTACATGTAAACCATGAACATCTTACAAAAACAAAACAATGCACTTACTCCACTCCAATTATTAATGGGCAAGGTTGCATCTATGCTACTACACTGCACGTATCACAAAACCACAAGCCCCATCGGCTTTGGCCAATTACTTGATGAAACTAATGGAGACAGATGTCGCACACCACAGACTGGTCGTCTCGCAACATATCTCTGCATATGTTGCATTTCAATTTCCTGCCTTTCCACTTAGTTTCAACTGTTGCCAGCATTACTAGTCACCCATCTTTTCTGAAATTCCTCTTTACGCTGTTAGGATCAGCGTCCTTGTTAATGATGGTCTCTCGTATTTTCGATGCTATCATTTTCACATCTTCCTCACCTGGAAGAGCGAAGGAAATGACAAGCTTTGAGCAGACAAAAAATTAGGGAGACTCCTTATCTCCATCTATAAAGGTATGGTGCGCCAGCGTTAATGGTTCTTGTCTGCAGATCCCACTGTGGATTCCCGTTAACTTACATGCCTCTTGCTACAAACTTGATTACTAATTCCTTAATTCATGTCTCTGTCATCTCAGATATACTCATTAGCATATGGTCGTAGGCTGCCCTGTTATATGATAGACAACCAGGCATAGACCTCACTAAGCCTGACGTTAACCAAACTGTACAAACATGCCTCCATGGCCTAGGAGTAACCTTTCTTAATCGGAGCTGAAACGTCCCAGAACATATTTCAAATATAACTTTGTAAGCTTGACTTAACAGCTCCTGCCATGTCGTGTGGCCTTGTGACATTTGGCTCGTGGCACTTTTGACTTGTGAACAGGGTTCATCTTTTAAATACTGGTTAACATGCATGAAAAATACATTTTCACACAAACTGGTGGCAAATGGTCAAGTGGTGCACTGCAGATTCTGAAATGTACACCTTTAAGCATGTAAAGATCGCATCATCACATAACATGATCAAGAGTTCTGTCAGTACCTGTAGTTACATAGCACTTCAATGCCCATTAAAGGACCACCTCAGACAATGGTTGTTGTTACCACAAGACCTGTTCTAACAGCGTACTGACACCATTCCACTGAGTGATGGACATGTATATGCATACCCTAGATAGCTCATGATTGTGGATCTCATTTATTTCTATGACTTCCAAGGAGTTCCTGTCGTCAGAAACCCTACACTTTATGAAATCGGGACAGCTGTCTTGAAAGGTGATGAAAAGAAATAACCAGGTTACCTTGATGCAATGCTAAATTACAGAGGGTGAATATGCTGCATGAAGATACCAAGAAGCTTGTACAAAGAAAAGTGAGAGCGAAATGGCAGGATTTTTGAAACATTGAAATGAACTACAAACTATACTTGCCAAACCTGTCATTGAGGAATGGAAATCATGCAGTAATCAAAAACAACATGGAGGACAATTTAGGTCATCTTCACAAAACACATACCCACACCTCACACACAGCTTCATACTTATGAAAGAAGACAAACCAATATGCAAGGAGTGTGGAGATGAACTAACAATAAATCACATCTTACACGTGCACCAGAGTCGAGAAAATAAGAGGAAAACATTTTGTACAATTTTGCAACAGATCCCTTTCCATCCCAGCATGATCCTAGGAGAGACGTGCAAATTTCCTGCATTTTTGGTTTCCTAAAATGTTCCTAAACAAGCTACATCCTAAAGAACATTTTAGTCATTACACACAAAATAAATACAATAAACCTTGTTCTTGGTGCATGGCAGCATTAGTCGCTTATGCACCATAACAATCAACACAATGCTGTAAGGTATACCTTGGTTAGCTATGTTATATGAGACAAGCTTTCGGTCTGATGTGGTCCTTATTCACGTGACAGCGCTGTCATGAGGGTCTATGTCCCAGCGATCGGAAAGTGACCTATTCCAACAATTTTAAAAACTGAAGGCGATTCTACAGATCTCTAAAGACTGGATTGATCAACTGTTTTATTAACGTCCGCCTGCTTTGACAGCCTGGAGTGAAACTGTTGAAGAGAATACATTTTTGAACATTTAACGCGTATCTGAAGGCCTTGCTTTCAATTAAGGGGCCCACAAAAAGCAACTGAATGTCAAACGCCGCCTAGGTGGGCTTTCTAGCAGGACAGCGGTGTAGCGTGGAAATTCGCTCCGCCGGTCCATCGCTGGCGTCGCTGACTTGAAAGGCCAACTGTTCAAACTTATAGCTACTGACCACACCTGAAACACTGAATTGTGCATGATCAAGGCAGAATTTCTCTAACACTGAGCACTGGTAGCTATCGATTTCGCGCCCAGTATTGTGAAAATCTGTCCTCTCTTCGATCATTGATACATCCACGGTTGAACATTTATGCGCCTCACAGTAGGCCAGCCGTGGCAACATGGATGCGTTGTTGTAGCAACGATCACTTGCATGTCACACTCTGCAAACTTCCAAGAGTCAGCTTCTGCAACGAAATGTGCAGCGCACATTTTCTACCGCGTACCTAAGTCCGGCGACGCATGCACATCTCCCGCTCGTTTCAAAGCTGTGCGGCCGTTCAGTCGGGTCACGCTAACCTCGAGCATGCGGGAGTTTAAACTACATGTACGCAAAATTCAACGACGAGAAAAAGATGCAGGCTAAGCACTTTAGTCTAGTCTTCCCCTAAATACCAAAGAACACTGCTGTTCAGAGGAAATTCGGATCATTCGCGCTTCCAGAAAGCGGTGCAGTAGGTCGTCGCCTCGACGAGTCGATGTGCAGCTCGCCGCAGTAGCAGCGCAGGCCTCTAGTAGATTCGGCATGTCTTCTGCCACGGCTCTGAGGTAGAATTTAAACGAAGAATTTAGCTAGAAACATCATGTTTCCTCGGTCTGCATATGAGGAACGAGTATAATGCCATTTCACTTACATACTTTGGACTGCCGAATGTTCTGCACGGCGAGGTGTGTGTTGTGCCGGCTCTAGATCTTCGGAGGTCGATTCAGGACCTAAGACAGCGTAAATGCTAGGAATAGCTCGCTCGCATTACGGGCAGATCAAGGTGATAGTTTAATGCGAAGCGAAAGCTGCTCGTGAATGTGCGTATCCCGATGCCAGCTGGTGGAACTGGTGCAGTACGTAGCATCTCCTGCAGCTATGTGCGTCACAGCGATGCTTGCCGTACACAATCCTGAGTGAAGACCATGATCTATGTTAGAATGATGCACTCTTCGTAGCACCTCATCGAGAGTCGCGGCTAGCTGATAGCATAGAGGATAAGATTCATTCACGCGTAGCAAGCGGAATGTGGCCGCGTTCGACATGCATATAGCCATGATCCTGCATATCGACGTCCGCCGTATCTTTACGAGAATCAAATAGATACGTCGAACGTACCTTTAGACACTTCGTAAAAACAATCCCGTCGGCGCCCTGTTGTAATAAGAGCTCTCATAACACGAATAATTAATTCCAATAAAGCGCATCAGACAACCTACCATTGCAAGCCTGGTGGCGACGCTTCTCCGTGTAGGTAGAATTGTTTCGCGCACGCAAACAGAAAGGTCGCGTTGCACCCACGACAGATCTGAAGCACAACACGTACACGAAACACAGTCATCGATACGTAACAAGCTCAATCCCAACGCTCGGATCGCTGTAAACATTAAGAACCATGCAGAGCTCGAAATTCATGTAAGCGTTCGGAAAGCAAGGAGTGCGCTTTGAACTTTCACTCGTAATATATACATGCGGGTGGTTTCACCAGCTCGACGAAAAAGCAATCGTTCCGAACGTGATTACTTTCACTACACTCGCATTTGTCAGTGCTATGATACTGACTACGCTTCACGTACAAGGAATTCATTGTGAGGCTCCAATATCTCCAAAAAAAACGTCGAGGCACCGCCGCATCTCGCGTAGGCTTGAAGACCATTTTTTCAACTTGGAAGCTATCCTTGACGCCTTGACAGACAAATAACTCAGTCGAATTACTAAAAATGGACGAAAAAAAAAAATGTCGAACAGTCCACGCTTGTGCGTGTCAGAACGATCCACACAACTGTGTGTCAGAATTAGCCCAAGAGGCAGAGGCGGTCATTGTTCGAGGAGTATATGTGCTTCACGAGTACGCCTCGCGAAGCACGCCTCGCTGCCCTGCGTCCTTCTATTTATAGTGCGAATTCATGCTAGCACATGAGTATAGTGAGCTGCGCTTCACATTCCGCAATTACATTTCAACCGCAAAAATTTTCTTATTTTTATTAAGACAGTTATAGATCTGTTATATCTCTGCGTGCTTTTCTTAATTCAATTTTCAATTTGTTTGCACAGTTTATTGAAAAAGCTCGCTCGAATTGCAAGAAATGATACTTTGTTTATGATCTGCCCTCTCGAGGAGGTTATTGCAACTAGCATTATACGCGCGTAAATTTAAAATTACTTATTGCATAATGTTAAAAAGAAGACCACTGGATGATTCTCCAGTCTGTGCTTCGTTGTTTTTCGCACTGCTTTTCATGGGATGGGAAAATGATACTCCGGTTCAATAGGCGAGTGTCTTAACACTTGACCACTTGACCGCTAGGATTCACCGCGGCGGTGCCGAGTGCAGCTATGTGCAGCACGCCTTTCCTCCAACATTTTCATGCGTGCGCCTGCTCTCGTCGACGAAATCGAAAGTGACAGCTAAAAAACAAACAGCAGATATAAAATCATACATTCAATTGTTTCGTCAAATATACGAGCGCTTTTTAAGAGACAACTCGTAAGCTCGTTCGGGCGAAAAGCCATCGACAGAAATAATCGGAGGCTGCGTAAAAAAAAAAATTATATCATGGCAATTTGGGGATTTAGTGATTGACGATTGATTGGTGTATTATAGTGGATGACGAGCTAATGAAATCATTGTAATTAATTGCTGAAATGAAAAAAATGAAAATATGGATAATTAAATGGACTTTAAAGGTGTCAAATACTAGCTCAAAATGAAATGTCAATGCTTAATGTCAAATTTAGCACGTGTGACCGATATATTAATAAATTGAAATCATAGAATAAGGAAAATGCGCTAAAATGTGTCAAACTGCTCAGAATGGGAAGCCAATATGTTTGCTGGTGCTAATTGTTTGAATGAAAAAGAAAAAAAAATATTGGTGCTATTTTGCTCAAAGGCATAGGGCTGTGTTATGATGGAGTCATTAACAAGGCTAACTGTTACCCAGACGGCCACTGACGTATGCAGAATGGAAATGAAATTAATGATGCAGGGCTTAAAGCATAATATTTCCAATGGAGTTTTTGAACTGGCTAGCGCTAGTGTGGAGTGGGGCGTCGGCAGGGAGGTCATTCTAGTCGATTGCTGTCGGAACAAAGAAAGCATGCAGGTACGCTGTGCTACATATGTGTGGAAAATAAACGGCTTTAGTATGAGAGGTTCAAAGGAAGGCCAGGGAGGGCGGAACCTTTCTATGCCTCCCAGCGGCCACGAATCACAGTGCTATAGCGCCAATTCCTCCTTCAATTACGCCCTACATTCTGGAGGCTCAACTATGGATTGAACCATTTTTGGCATGGGGGAGAGGACATCCACGTAGCCAAACGCCTCCAAACGCACTCAGGAAGAGGGGAAGTTTGGTGTGTGCTCGCCAGAAATTGCACGTCGTATGCGAGTATACACACGAGCGAGCTGCCTTTAGTGCATATTTTGTCCTACTTTCCCGTTGCTGCTGGAAGCTGGTCGCAGTGTCACATCTAGCGTGACCAGCTCGCAGCAGTAATGACAAAGTAGGCGAAAAAGTGCATTAAAGGGAGTTGCGAGAGCTCTCGCACACATATGGGCAATGCATGCAACCTTGCACGTGAACAGTGTCACTGAAGCGGTAAGGAAGTGCGCAAATATATGACTGAATATTTGCACGTCTTTTATTGAAAATTTCCTTGTGAACGTAATCTGTTCTAAAACTGGAGCTTCATTCGGGAATACGCAACATACCTAAAATGTATACATACATCGCGGTCAAAAAGTCACTGTGTGCACTTCCCTTGTTATAATCGGTCCACTGTCTTCCACGACTCACCGGCTCTTGTGCGTGTCGAATTTGATTAGTTTATCAATCCGAGCCATATCCAAACAGTTTTCCAAAGAGACGACGAATGAGCGGTGCCGTCCAAAACAAAGCGTTGCTCTTTGGTGGCCCCTGGGTATTTTAGAAGGCGAGATCTGGCGCTCACTTTCGTTGTGTAACATAGCAGTGGCAAGTCGGCCCCACCACGCACTAACGTCGCGAACAAAAATGGTAATCACCACTTTGTGTATTGAGCCAACATACAAGAGGGTTCATGACACTAGACAGTCGGCACAAGTTGCACAAGTGAAACCGAACGGGTAGTGTCACAAGATAGAGACAGATTTCGAAGCTCACGGGCACAAAAACAGACACTGCTGTAGCTGTCGTTGCACTGACATGACATTACGAGCGCGTTAAGGAACAGCATGGCAAAGCGACCAGAGACGCAAAGTCTACATGCCAAAAGTAGCACACTGTAGTCAGAGAGGAAGAATGTTTACATGGTTTACATGTAAACATTCTCTAGGAAGAAATTTCTCATAATGTTTATATGTAAACCATGAACATCCTACAAAAACAAAACAATGCACTTACTCCACTCCAATTATTAATGGGCAAGGTTGCATCTATGCTACTACACTGCACTTATCACAAAACCACAAGCCCCATCTGCTTTGGCCAATTACTTGATGAAACTAACGGAGACAGATGTCGCACACCACAGACTGGTCGTCTCGCAACATATCTCTGCATATGCTGCATTTCAATTTCCTGCCTTTCCACTTAGCTTCAACTGTTGCCAGCATTACTAGTCACCCATCTTTTCTGAAATTCCTTTTTACGCTGTTAGGATCAGCGTCCTTGTTAATGATGGTCTCTAGTATTTTCGATGCTATCATTTTCACATCTTCCTCACCTGGAAGAGCGAAGGAAATGACAAGCTTTGAGCAGACAAAAAATTAGGGAGACTCGTAATCTCCATCTGTAAGGGTATGGTGCGCCAGCGTTAATGGTTCTTGTCTGCAGATCCCACTGTGGATTGCCGTTAACTTACATGCCTCTTGCTACAAACTTAATTACTAATTCCTTAATTCATGTCTCTGTCATCTCAGATATACTCATTAGCATATGGTCGTAGGCTGCCCTGTTATGTGATAGACAACCAGGCATAGACCTCACTAAGCCTGACGTTAACCAAACTGTACAAACATGCCTCCATGGCCTAGGAGTAACCTTTCTTAATCGGAGCTGAAACGTCCCAGAACATATTTCAAATATAACTTTGTAAGCTTGACTTAACAGCTCCTGCCATGTCGTGTGGCCTCGTGACATTTGGCTCGTGGAACTTTTGGCTTGTGCACAGGGTTCATCTTTTAATTACTGGTTAACATGCATGAAAAATACATTTTCACACAAACTGGTGGCAAATGGTCAAGTGGTGCACTGCAGATTCTGAAATGTACACCTATAAGCATGTAAGGATCGCATCATCACATAACATGATCAAGAGTTCTGTCAGTACCTGTAGTTACATAGCACTTCAATGCCCATTAAAGGACCACCTCAGACAATGGTTGTTGTTACCACAAGACCTGTTCTAACAGCGTACTGACACCATTCCACTGAGTGATGGACATGTATATGCATACCCTAGATAGCTCATGATTGTGGATCTCATTTGTTTCTATGACTTCCAAGGAGTTCCTGTCGTCAGAAACCCTACACTTTATGAAATCGAGACAGCTGTCTTGAAAGGTGATGAAAAGAAATAACCAGGTTACCTTGATGCAATGCTAAATTACAGAGGGTGAATATGCTGCATGAAGATACCAAGAAGCTTGTACAAAGAAAAGTGAGAGCGAAATGGCAGGATTTTTGAAACATTGAAATGAACTACAAACAATACTTGCCAAACCTGTCATTGAGGAATGGAAAGCATGCAGTAATCAAAAACACAACATGGAGGACATTTTAGGTCATCTTCACAAAACACATACCCACACCTCACACACAGCTTCATACTTATGAAAGAAGACAAACCAATATGCAAGGAGTGTGGAGATGAACTAACAATAAATCACATCTTACACGTGCACCAGAGTCGAGAAAATAAGAGGAAAACATTTTGTACAATTTTGCAGCAGATCCCTTTCCATCCCAGCATGATCCTAGGAGAGACGTGCAAATTTCCTGCATTTTTGGTTTCCTAAAATGTTCCTAAACAAGCTACATCCTAAAGAACATTTTAGTCATTACACACAAAATAAATACAATAAACCTTGTTCTTGGTGCATGGCAGCATTAGTCGCTTATACACCATAACAATCAACACAATGCTGTAAGGTATACCTTGGTTAGCTATGTTATATGAGACAAGCTTTCGGTCTGATGTGGTCCTTATTCACGTGACAGCGCTGTCATGAGGGTCTATGTCCCAGCGATCGGAAAGTGACCTATTCCAACAATTTTAAAAACTGAAGGCGATTCTACAGATCTCTAAAGACTGGATTGATCAACTGTTTTATTAACGTCCGCCTGCTTTGACAGCCTGGAGTGAAACTGTTGAAGAGAATACATTTTTGAACATTTAACGCGTATCTGAAGGCCTTGCTTTCAATTAAGGGGCCCACAAAAAGCAGCTGAATGTCAAACGCCGCCTAGGTGGGCTTTCTAGCAGGACAGCGGTGTAGCGTGGAAAATCGCTCCGACGGTCCATCTCTGGCGTCGCTGACTTGAAAGGCCAACTGTTCAAACTTATAGCTACTGACCGCACCTGAAACACTGAATTGTGCATGATCAAGGCAGAATTTCTCTAACACTGAGCACTGGTAGCTATCGATTTCGCGCCCAGTATTGTGAAAATCTGTCCTCTCTTCGATCATTGATACATCCACGGTTGAACATTTATGCGCCTCAGAGTAGGCCAGCCGTGGCAACATGGATGCGTTGTTGTAGCAACGATCACTTGCATGTCACACTCTGCAAACTTCCAAGAGTCAGCTTCTGCAACGAAATGTGCAGCGCACATTTTCTACCGCGTATCTAAGTCCGGCGACGCATGCACATCTCCCGCTCGTTTCAAAGCTGTGCGGCCGTTCAGTCGGGTCACGCTAACCTCGAGCATGCGGGAGTTTAAACTACATGTACGCAAAATTCAACGACGAGAAAAAGATGCAGGCTAAGCACTTTAGTCTAGTCTTCCCCTAAATACCAAAGAACACTGCTGTTCAGAGGAAATTCGGATCATTCGCGCTTCCAGAAAGCGGTGCAGTAGGTCGTCGCCTCGACGAGTCGATGTGCAGCTCGCCGCAGTAGCAGCGCAGGCCTCTAGTAGATTCGGCATGTCTTCTGCCACGGCTCTGAGGTAGAATTTAAACGAAGAATTTAGCTAGAAACATCATGTTTCCTCGGTCTGCATATGAGGAACGAGTATAATGCCATTTCACTTACATACTTTGGACTGCCGAATGTTCTGCACGGCGAGGTGTGTGTTGTGCCGGTTCTAGATCTCCGGAGGTCGATTCAGGACCTAAGACAGCGTAAATGCTAGGAATAGCTCGCTCGCATTACGGGCAGATCAAGGTGATAGTTTAATGCGAAGCGAAAGCTGCTCGTGAATGTGCGTATCCCGATGCCAGCTGGTGGAACTGGTGCAGTACGTAGCATCGCCTGCAGCTATGTGCGTCACAGCGATGCTTGCCGTACACAATCCTGAGTGAAGACCGTGATCTATGTTAGAACGGACGCACTCTTCGTAGCACCTCATCGAGAGTCGCGGCTAGCTGATAGCCTAGAGGATAAGATTCATTCACGCGTAGCAAGCGGAATGTGGCCGCGTTCGACATGCATATAGCCATGATCCTGCATATCGACGTCCGCCGTATCTTTACGAGAATCAAATAGATACGTCGAACGTACCTTTAGACACTTCGTAAAAACAATCCCGTCGGCGCCCTGTTGTAATAAGAGCTCTCATAACACGAATAATTAATTCCAATAAAGCGCATCAGACAACCTACCATTGCAAGCCTGGTGGCGACGCTTCTCCGTGTAGGTAGAATTGTTTCGCGCACGCAAACAGAAAGGTCGCGTTGCACCCACGACAGATCTGAAGCACAACACGTACACGAAACACAGTCATCGATACGTAACAAGCTCAATCCCAACGCTCGGATCGCTGTAAACATTAAGAACCATGCAGAGCTCAAAATTCATGTAAGTGTTCGGAAAGCAAGGAGTGCGCTTTGAACTTTCACTCGTAATATATACATGCGGGTGGTTTCACCAGCTCGACGAAAAAGCAATCGTTCCGAACGTGATTACTTTCACTACACTCGCATTTGTCAGTGCTATGATACTGACTACGCTTCACGTACAAGGAATTCATTGTGAGGCTCCAATATCTCAAAAAAAAAAACGTCGAGGCACCGCCGCATCTCGCGTAGGCTTGAAGACCATTTTTTCAACTTAGAAGCTATCCTTGACGCCTTGACAAACAAATAACTCAGTCGAATTACTAAAAATGGACGAAAAAAAAAAATGTCGAACAGTCCACGCTTGTGCGTGTCAGAACGATCCACACAACTGTGTGTCAGAATTAGCCCAAGAGGCAGAGGCGGTCATTGTTCGAGGAGTATATGTGCTTCACGAGTACGCCTCGCGAAGCACGCCTCGCTGCCCTGCGTCCTTCTATTTATAGTGCGAATTCATGCTAGCACATGAGTATAGTGAGCTGCGCTTCACATTCCGCAATTACATTTCAACCGCAAAAATTTTCTTATTTTTATTAAGACAGTTATAGATCTGTTATATCTCTGCGTGCTTTTCTTAATTCAATTTTCAATTTGTTTGCACAGTTTATTCAAAAAGCTCGCTCGAATTGCAAGAAATCATACTTTGTTTATGATCTGCCCTCTCGAGGAGGTTATTGCAACTAGCATTATACGCGCGTAAATTTAAAATTACTTATTGCATAATGTTAAAAAGAAGACCACTGGATGATTCTCCAGTCTGTGCTTCGTTGTTTTTCGCACTGCTTTTCATGGGATGGGAAAATGATACTCCGGTTCAATAGGCGAGTGTCTTAACACTTGACCACTTGACCGCTAGGATTCACCGCGGCGGTGCCGAGTGCAGCTATGTGCAGCACGCCTTTCCTCCAACATTTTCATGCGTGCGCCTGCTCTCGTCGACGAAATCGAAAGTGACAGCTAAAAAACAAACAGCAGATATAAAATCATACATTCAATCGTTTCGTCAAATATACGAGCGCTTTTTAAGAGACAACTCGTAAGCTCGTTCGGGCGAAAAGCCATCGACAGAAATAATCGGAGGCTGCGTAAAAAAAAAATTATATCATGGCAATTTGGGGATTTAGTGATTGACGATTGATTGGTGTATTATAGTGAATGACGAGCTAATGAAATCATTGTAATTAATTGCTGAAATGAAAAAAATAAAAAAATGGATAAATAATGGACTTTAAAGGTGTCAAATACTAGCTCAAAATGAAATGTCAATGCTTAATGTCAAATTTAGCACGTGTGACCGATATATTAATAAAGTGAAATCATAGAATAAGGAAAATGCGCTAAATTGTGTCAAACTGCTCAGAATTGGAAGCCAATATGTTTGCTGGTGCTAATCGTTTGAATGAAAAAGAAAAAAAATATTGGTGCTATTTTGCTCAAGGGCATAGGGCTGTGTTATGATGGAGTCTTTAACAAGGCTAACTGTTACCCAGACGGCCACTGACGTATGCAGAATGGAAATGAAATTAATGATGCAGGGCTTAAAGCATTATATTTCCAATGGAGTTTTTGAACTGGCTAGCGCTATTGTGGAGTGGGGCGTCGGCAGGGAGGTCATTCTAGTCGATTGCTGTCGGAACAAAGAAAGCATGCCGGTACGCTGTGCTACATATGTGTGGAAAATAAACGGCTTTAGTATGAGAGGTTCAAAGGAAGGCCAGGGAGGGCGGAACCTTTCTATGCCTCCCAGCGGCCACGAATCACAGTGCTATAGCGCCAATTCCTCCTTCAATTACGCCCTACATTCTGGAGGCTCAACTATGGATTGAACCATTTTTGGCATGGGGGAGAGGACATCCACGTAGCCAAACGCCTCCAAACGCACTCTGGAAGAGGGGAAGTTTGGTGTGTGCTCGCCAGAAATTGCACGTCGTATGCGAGTATACACACGAGCGAGCTGCCTTTAGTGCATATTTTGTCCTACTTTCCCGTTGCTGCTGGAAGCTGGTCGCAGTGTCACATCTAGCGTGACCAGCTCGCAGCAGTAATGACAAAGTAGGCGAAAAAGTGCATTAAAGGGAGTTGCGAGAGCTCTCGCACACATATGGGCAATGCATGCAACCTTGCACGTGAACAGTGTCACTGAAGCGGTAAGGAAGTGCGCAAATATATGACTGAATATTTGCACGTCTTTTATTGAAAATTTCCTTGAGAACGTAATCTGTTCTAAAACTGGAGCTTCATTCGGGAATACGCAACATACATAAAATGTATACATACATCGCGGTCAAAAAGTCACTGTGTGCACTTCCCTTGTTATAATCGGTCCACTGTCTTCCACGACTCACCGGCTCTTGTGCGTGTCGAATTTGATTAGTTTATCAATCCGAGCCATATCCAAACAGTTTTCCAAAGAGACGACGAATGAGCGGTGCCGTCCAAAACAAAGCGTTGCTCTTTGGTGGCCCCTGGGTATTTTAGAAGGCGAGATCTGGCGCTCACTTTCGTTGTGTAACATAGCAGTGGCAAGTCGGCCCCACCACGCACGAACGTCGCGAACAAAAATGGTAATCACCACTTTGTGTATTGAGCCAACATACAAAAGGGTTCATGACACTAGACAGTCGGCACAAGTTGCACAAGTGAAACCGAACGGGTAGTGTCACAAGATAGAGACAGATTTCGAAGCTCACGGGCACAAAAACAGACACTGCTGTAGCTGTCCTTGCACTGACATGACATTACGAGCGCGTGAAGGAACAGCATGGCAAAGCGACCAGAGACGCAAAGTCTACATGCCAAAAGTAGCACACTGTAGTCAGAGAGGAAGAATGTTTACATGGTTTACATGTAAACATTCTCTAGGAAGAAATTTCTCATAATGTTTATATGTAAACCATGAACATCCTACAAAAACAAAACAATGCACTTACTCCACTCCAATTATTAATGGGCAAGGTTGCATCTATGCTACTACACTGCACTTATCACAAAACCACAAGCCCCATCTGCTTTGGCCAATTACTTGATGAAACTAACGGAGACAGATGTCGCACACCACAGACTGGTCGTCTCGCAACATATCTCTGCATATGCTGCATTTCAATTTCCTGCCTTTCCACTTAACTTCAACTGTTGCCAGCATTACTAGTCACCCATCTTTTCTGAAATTCCTTTTTACGCTGTTAGGATCAGCGTCCTTGTTAATGATGGTCTCTAGTATTTTCGATGCTATCATTTTCACATCTTCCTCACCTGGAAGAGCGAAGGAAATGACAAGCTTTGAGCAGACAAAAAATTAGGGAGACTCGTAATCTCCATCTGTAAGGGTATGGTGCGCCAGCGTTAATGGTTCTTGTCTGCAGATCCCACTGTGGATTGCCGTTAACTTACATGCCTCTTGCTACAAACTTAATTACTAATTCCTTAATTCATGTCTCTGTCATCTCAGATATACTCATTAGCATATGGTCGTAGGCTGCCCTGTTATGTGATAGACAACCAGGCATAGACCTCACTAAGCCTGACGTTAACCAAACTGTACAAACATGCCTCCATGGCCTAGGAGTAACCTTTCTTAATCGGAGCTGAAACGTCCCAGAACATATTTCAAATATAACTTTGTAAGCTTGACTTAACAGCTCCTGCCATGTCGTGTGGCCTCGTGACATTTGGCTCGTGGAACTTTTGGCTTGTGCACAGGGTTCATCTTTTAAATACTGGTTAACATGCATGAAAAATACATTTTCCCACAAACTGGTGGCAAATGGTCAAGTGGTGCACTGCAGATTCTGAAATGTACACCTATAAGCATGTAAGGATCGCATCATCACATAACATGATCAAGAGTTCTGTCAGTACCTGTAGTTACATAGCACTTCAATGCCCATTAAAGGACCACCTCAGACAATGGTTGTTGTTACCACAAGACCTGTTCTAACAGCGTACTGACACCATTCCACTGAGTGATGGACATGTATATGCATACCCTAGATAGCTCATGATTGTGGATCTCATTTATTTCTATGACTTCCAAGGAGTTCCTGTCGTCAGAAACCCTACACTTTATGAAATCGAGACAGCTGTCTTGAAAGGTGATGAAAAGAAATAACCAGGTTACCTTGATGCAATGCTAAATTACAGAGGGTGAATATGCTGCATGAAGATACCAAGAAGCTTGTACAAAGAAAAGTGAGAGCGAAATGGCAGGATTTTTGAAACATTGAAATGAACTACAAACAATACTTGCCAAACCTGTCATTGAGGAATGGAAAGCATGCAGTAATCAAAAACACAACATGGAGGACATTTTAGGTCATCTTCACAAAACACATACCCACACCTCACACACAGCTTCATACTTATGAAAGAAGACAAACCAATATGCAAGGAGTGTGGAGATGAACTAGCAATAAATCACATCTTACACGTGCACCAGAGTCGAGAAAATAAGAGGAAAACATTTTGTACAATTTTGCAACAGATCCCTTTCCATCCCAGCATGATCCTAGGAGAGACGTGCAAATTTCCTGCATTTTTGGTTTCCTAAAATGTTCCTAAACAAGCTACATCCTAAAGAACATTTTAGTCATTACACACAAAATAAATACAATAAACCTTGTTCTTGGTGCATGGCAGCATTAGTCGCTTATTCACCATAACAATCAACACAATGCTGTAAGGTATACCTTGGTTAGCTATGTTATATGAGACAAGCTTTCGGTCTGATGTGGTCCTTATTCACGTGACAGCGCTGTCATGAGGGTCTATGTCCCAGCGATCGGAAAGTGACCTATTCCAACAATTTTAAAAACTGAAGGCGATTCTACAGATCTCTAAAGACTGGATTGATCAACTGTTTTATTAACGTCCGCCTGCTTTGACAGCCTGGAGTGAAACTGTTGAAGAGAATACATTTTTGAACATTTAACGCGTATCTGAAGGCCTTGCTTTCAATTAAGGGGCCCACAAAAAGCAGCTGAATGTCAAACGCCGCCTAAGTGGGCTTTCTAGCAGGACAGCGGTGTAGCGTGGAAAATCGCTCCGCCGGTCCATCGCTGGCGTCGCAGACTTGAAAGGCCAACTGTTCAAACTTATAGCTACTGACCACACCTGAAACACTGAATTGTGCATGATCAAGGCAGAATTTCTCTAACACTGAGCACTGGTAGCTATCGATTTCGCGCCCAGTATTGTGAAAATATGTCCTCTCTTCGATCATTGATACATCCACGGTTGAACATTTATGCGCCTCAGAGTAGGCCAGCCGTGGCAACATGGATGCGTTGTTGTAGCAACGATCACTTGCATGTCACACTCTGCAAACTTCCAAGAGTCAGCTTCTGCAACGAAATGTGCAGCGCACATTTTCTACCGCGTACCTAAGTCCGGCGACGCATGCACATCTCCCGCTCGTTTCAAAGCTGTGCGGCCGTTCAGTCAGGTCACGCTAACCTCGAGCATGCGGGGGTTTAAACTACATGTACGCAAAATTCAACGACGAGAAAAAGATGCAGGCTAAGCACTTTAGTATAGTCTTCCCCTAAATACCAAAGAACACTGCTGTTCAGAGGAAATTCGGATCATTCGCGCTTCCGGAAAGCGGTGCAGTAGGTCTTCGCCTCGACGAGTCGATGTGCAGCTCGCCGCAGTAGCAGCGCAGGCCTCTAGTAGATTCGGCATGTCTTCTGCCACGGCTCTGAGGTAGAATTTAAACGAAGAATTTAGCTAGAAACATCATATTTCCTCGGTCTGCATATGAGCAACGAGTATAATGCCATTTCACTTACATACTTTGGACTGCCGAATGTTCTGCACGGCGAGGTGTGTGTTGTGCCGGCTCTAGATCTTCGGAGGTCGATTCAGGACCTAAGACAGCGTAAATGCTAGGAATAGCTCGCTCGCATTACGGGCAGATCGAGGTGATAGTTTAATGCGAAGCGAAAGCTGCTCGTGAATGTGCGTATCCCGATGCCAGCTGGTGGAACTGGTGCAGTACGTAGCATCGCCTGCAGCTATGTGCGTCACAGCGATGCTTGCCGTACACAATCCTGAGTGAAGACCGTGATCTATGTTAGAACGGATGCATTCTTCGTAGCACCTCATCGAGAGTCGCGGCTAGCTGATAGCATAGAGGATAAGATTCATTCACGCGTAGCAAGCGGAATGTGGCCGCGTTCGACATGCATATAGCCATGATCCTGTATATCGACGTCCGCCGTATCTTTACGAGAATCAAATAGATACGTCGGACGTACCTTTAGACACTTCGTAAAAACAACCCCGTCGGCGCCCTGTTGTAATAAGAGCTCTCATAACACGAATTATTAATTCCAATAAAGCGCATCAGACAACCTACCATTGCAAGCCTGGTGGCGACGCTTCTCCGTGTATGTAGAATTGTTTCGCGCACGCAAACAGAAAGGTAGCGTTGCACCCACGACAGATCTGAAGCACAACACATACACGAAACACAGTCATCGATACGTAACAAGCTCAATCCCAACGCTCGGATCGCTGTAAACATTAAGAACCATGCAGAGCTCAAAATTCATGTAAGCGTTCGGAAAGCAAGGAGTGCGCTTTGAACTTTCACTCGTAATATATACATGCGGGTGGTTTCACCAGCTCGACGAAAAAGCAATCGTTCCGAACGTGATTACTTTCACTACACTCGCATTTCTCAGTGCTATGATACTGACTACGCTTCACGTACAAGGAATTCATTGTGAGGAGACTCTTGCTGCTGTCCGTGAAGAACCGCTGAAATCAGGAACATTTTGCGATACGGCTCCAATATCTCCAAAAAACACGTCGAGGCACCGCCGCATCTCGCGTAGGCTTGAAGACCATTTTTTCAACTTGGAAGCTATCCTTGACGCCTTGACAAACAAATAACTCAGTCGAATCACTAAAAATGGAAGAAAAAAAAAATGTCGAACAGTCCACGCTTGTGCGTGTCAGAACGATCCACACAACTGTGTGTCAGAATTAGCCCAAGAGGCAGAGATGGTCATTGTTCGAGGAGTATATGTGCTTCACGAGTACGCCTCGCGAAGCTGCCTCGCTGCCCTGCGTCCTTCTATTTATAGTGCGAATTCATGCTAGCACATGAGTATAGTGAGCTGCGCTTCACATTCCGCAATTACATTTCAACCGCAAAAATTTTCTTATTTTTATTAAAACAGTTATAGATCTGTTATATCTCTGCGTGCTTTTCTTAATTCAATTTTCTATTTGTTTGCACAGTTTATTCAAAAAGCTCGCTCGAATTGCAAGAAATGATACTTTGTTTATGATCTGCCCTCTCGAGGAGGTTATTGCAACTTGCATTATACGCGCGTAAATTTAAAATTACTTATTGCATAATGTTAAAAAGAAGACCACTGGATGATTCTCCAGTCTGTGCTTCGTTGTTTTTCGCACTGCTTTTCATGGGATGGGAAAATGATACTCCGGTTCAATAGGCGAGTGTCTTAACACTTGACCACTTGACCGCTAGGATTCACCGCGGCGGTGCCGAGTGCAGCTATGTGCAGCACGCCTTTCCTCCAACATTTTCATGCGTGCACCTGCTCTCGTCGACGAAATCGAAAGTGACAGCTAAAAAACAAACAGCAGATATAAAATCATACATTCAATCGTTTCGTCAAATATACGAGCGCTTTTTAAGAGACAACTCGTAAGCTCGTTCGGGCGAAAAGCCATCGACGGAAATAATCGGAGGCTGCGTAAAAAAAAAAATATATGATGGCAATTTGGGGTTTTAGGGATTGACGATTGATTGGTGTATTATAGTGGATGACGAGCTAATGAAATCATTGTAATTAATTGCTGAAATGAAAAAAATGAAAAAATGGATAATTAAATGGACTTTAAAGGTGTCAAATACTAGCTCAAAATGAAATGTCAATGCTTAATGTCAAATTTAGCACGTGTGACCGATATATTAATAAATTGAAATCATAGAAAAAGGAAAATGCGCTAAAATGTGTCAAACTGCTCAGAATGAGAAGCCAATATGTTTGCTGGTGCTAATCGTTTGAATGAAAAGGAAAAAAAAAATATTGGTGCTATTTTGCTCAAAGGCATAGGGCTGTGTTATGATGGAGTCATTAACAAGGCTAACTGTTACCCAGACGGCCACTGACGTATGCAGAATGCAAATGAAATTAATGATGCAGGGCTTAAAGCATAAAATTTCCAATGGAGTTTTTGAACTGGCTAGCGCTAGTGTGGAGTGGGGCGTCGGCAGGGAGGTCATTCTAGTCGATTGCTGTCGGAACAAAGAAAGCATGCAGGTACGCTGTGCTACATATGTGTGGAAAATAAACGGCTTTAGTATGAGGGGTTCAAAAGAAGGCCAGGGAGGGCGGAACCTTTCTATGCTTCCCAGCGGCCACGAATTACAGTGCTATAGCGCCAATTCCTCCTTCAATTACGCCCTACATTCTGGAGGCTCAACGATGGATTGAACCATTTTTGGCATGGGGGAGAGGACATCCACGTAGCCAAACGCCTCCAAACGCACTCTGGAAGAGGGGAAGTTTGGTGTGTGCTCGCCAGAAATTGCACGTCGTATGCGAGTATACACACGAGCGAGCTGCCTTTAGTGCATTTTTTTTTCCTACTTTCCCGTTGCTGCTGGAAGCTGGTCGCAGTGTCACATCTAGCGTGACCAGCTCGCAGCAGTAATGACAAAGTAGGCGAAAAAGTGCATTAAAGGGAGTTGCGAGAGCTCTCGCACACATATGGGCAATGCATGCAACCTTGCACGTGAACAGTGTCACTGAAGCGGTAAGGAAGTGCGCAAATACATGACTGTTATAATCGGTCCACTGTCTCCCACGACTCACCGGCTCTTGTGCGTGTCGAATTTGATTAGTTTATCTACCCGAGCCATATCCAAACAGGTTTCCAAAGAGACGACGAATGAGCGGTGCCGTCCAAAACAAAGCGTTGCTCTTTGGTGGCCCCTGGGTATTTTAGAAGGCGAGATCTGGCGCTCACTTTCGTTGTGTAACATAGCAGTGGCAAGTCGGCCCCACCACGCACGAACGTCGCGAACAAAAATGGTAATCACCACTTTGTGTAATGAGCCAACATACAAAAGGCTTCATGACACTAGACAGTCGGCACAAGTTGCACAAGTGAAACCGAACGGGTAGTGTCACAAGATAGGGACAGATTTCGAAGCTCACGGGCACAAAAACAGACACTGCTGTAGCTGTCGTTGCACTGACATGACATTACGAGCGCGTGAAGGAACAGCATGGCAAAGCGACCAGAGACGCAAAGTCTACATGCCAAAAGTAGCACACTGTAGTCAGAGAGGAAGAATGTTTACATGGTTTACATGTAAACATTCTCTAGGAAGAAATTTCTCATAATGTTTACATGTAAACCATGAACATCTTACAAAAACAAAACAATGCACTTACTCCACTCCAATTATTAATGGGCAAGGTTGCATCTATGCTACTACACTGCACGTGTCACAAAACCACAAGCCCCATCTGCTTTGGCCAATTACTTGATGAAACTAATGGAGACAGATGTCGCACACCACAGACTGGTCGTCTCGCAACATATCTCTGCATATGTTGCATTTCAATTTCCTGCCTTTCCACTTAGTTTCAACTGTTGCCAGCATTACTAGTCACCCATCTTTTCTGAAATTCCTCTTTACGCTGTTAGGATCAGCGTCCTTGTTAATGATGGTCTCTAGTATTTTCGATGCTATCATTTTCACATCTTCCTCACCTGGAAGAGCGAAGGAAATGACAAGCTTTGAGCAGACAAAAAATTAGGGAGACTCCTTATCTCCATCTATAAAGGTATGGTGCGCCAGCGTTAATGGTTCTTGTCTGCAGATCCCACTGTGGATTCCCGTTAACTTACATGCCTCTTGCTACAAACTTGATTACTAATTCCTTAATTCATGTCTCTGTCATCTCAGATATACTCATTAGCATATGGTCGTAGGCTGCCCTGTTATATGATAGACAACCAGGCATAGACCTCACTAAGCCTGACGTTAACCAAACTGTACAAACATGCCTCCATGGCCTAGGAGTAACCTTTCTTAATCGGAGCTGAAACGTCCCAGAACATATTTCAAATATAACTTTGTAAGCTTGACTTAACAGCTCCTGCCATGTCGTGTGGCCTCGTGACATTTGGCTCGTGGCACTTTTGACTTGTGAACAGGGTTCATCTTTTAAATACTGGTTAACATGCATGAAAAATACATTTTCACACAAACTGGTGGCAAATGGTCAAGTGGTGCACTGCAGATTCTGAAATGTACACCTATAAGCATGTAAAGATCGCATCATCACATAACATGATCAAGAGTTCTGTCAGTACCTGTAGTTACATAGCACTTCAATGCCCATTAAAGGACCACCTCAGACAATGGTTGTTGTTACCACAAGACCTGTTCTAACAGCGTACTGACACCATTCCACTGAGTGATGGACATGTATATGCATACCCTAGATAGCTCATGATTGTGGATCTCATTTATTTCTATGACTTCCAAGGAGTTCCTGTCGTCGGAAACCCTACACTTTATGAAATCGGGACAGCTGTCTTGAAAGGTGATGAAAAGAAATAACCAGGTTACCTTGATGCAATGCTAAATTACAGAGGGTGAATATGCTGCATGAAGATACCAAGAAGCTTGTACAAAGAAAAGTGAGAGCGAAATGGCAGGATTTTTGAAACATTGAAATGAACTACAAACTATACTTGCCAAACCTGTCATTGAGGAATGGAAATCATGCAGTAATCAAAAACAACATGGAGGACAATTTAGGTCATCTTCACAAAACACATACCCACACCTCACACACAGCTTCATACTTATGAAATAAGACAAACCAATATGCAAGGAGTGTGAGATGAACTAGCAATAAATCACATCTTACACGTGCACCAGAGTCGAGAAAATAAGAGGAAAACATTTTGTACAATTTTGCAACAGATCCCTTTCCATCCCAGCATGATCCTAGGAGAGACGTGCAAATTTCCTGCATTTTTGGTTTCCTAAAATGTTCCTAAACAAGCTACATCCTAAAGGACATTTTAGTCATTACACACAAAATAAATACAATAAACCTTGTTCTTGGTGCATGGCAGCATTAGTTGCTTATGCACCATAGAAATCAACACAATGCTGTAAGGTATACCTTGGTTAGCTATGTTATATGAGACAAGCTTTCGGTCTGATGTGGTCCTTATTCACGTGACAGCGCTGTCATGAGGGTCTATGTCCCAGCGATCGGAAAGTGACCTATTCCAACAATTTTAAAAACTGAAGGCGATTCTACAGATCTCTAAAGACTGGATTGATCAACTGTTTTATTAACGTCCGCCTGCTTTGACAGCCTGGAGTGAAACTGTTGAAGAGAATACATTTTTGAACATTTAACGCGTATCTGAAGGCCTTGCTTTCAATTAAGGGGCCCACAAAAAGCAACTGAATGTCAAACGCCGCCTAGGTGGGCTTTCTAGCAGGACAGCGGTGTAGCGTGAAAAATCGCTCCGCCGGTCCATCGCTGGCGTCGCTGACTTGAAAGGCCAACTGTTCAAACATATAGCTACTGACCACACCTGAAACACTGAATTGTGCATGATCAAGGCAGAATTTCTCTAACACTGAGCACTGGTAGCTACCGATTTCGCGCCCAGTATTGTGAAAATCTGTCCTCTCTTCGATCATTGATACATCCACGGTTGAACATTTATGCGCCTCAGAGTAGGCCAGCCGTGGCAACATGGATGCGTTGTTGTAGCAACGATCACTTGCATGTCACACTCTGCAAACTTCCAAGAGTCAGCTTCTGCAACGAAATGTGCAGCGCACATTTTCTACCGCGTACCTAAGTCCGGCGACGCATGCACATCTCCCGCTCGTTTCAAAGCTGTGCGGCCGTTCAGTCGGGTCACGCTAACCTCGAGCATGCGGGAGTTTAAACTACATGTACGCAAAATTCAACGACGAGAAAAACATGCAGGCTAAGCACTTTAGTCTAGTCTTCCCCTAAATACCAAAGAACACTGCTGTTCAGAGGAAATTCGGATCATTCGCGCTTCCAGAAAGCGGTGCAGTAGGTCGTCGCCTCGACGAGTCGATGTGCAGCTCGCCGCAGTAGCAGCGCAGGCCTCTAGTAGATTCGGCATGTCTTCTGCCACGGCTCTGAGGTAGAATTTAAACGAAGAATTTAGCTAGAAACATCATGTTTCCTCGGTCTGCATATGAGGAACGAGTATAATGCCATTTCACTTACATACTTTGGACTGCCGAATGTTCTGCACGGCGAGGTGTGTGTTGTGCCGGCTCTAGATCTCCGGAGGTCGATTCAGGACCTAAGACAGCGTAAATGCTAGGAATAGCTCGCTCGCATTACGGGCAGATCAAGGTGATAGTTTAATGCGAAGCGAAAGCTGCTCGTGAATGTGCGTATCCCGATGCCAGCTGGTGGAACTGGTGCAGTACGTAGCATCGCCTGCAGCTATGTGCGTCACAGTGATGCTTGCCGTACACAATCCTGAGTGAAGACCGTGATCTATGTTAGAACGGATGCACTCTTCGTAGCACCTCATCGAGAGTCGCGGCTAGCTGATAGCATAGAGGATAAGATTCATTCACGCGTAGCAAGCGGAATGTGGCCGCGTTCGACATGCATATAGCCATGATCCTGCATATCGACGTCCGCCGTATCTTTACGAGAATCAAATAGATACGTCGAACGTACCTTTAGACACTTCGTAAAAACAATCCCGTCGGCGCCCTGTTGTAATAAGAGCTCTCATAACACGAATAATTAATTCCAATAAAGCGCATCAGACAACCTACCATTGCAAGCCTGGTGGCGACGCTTCTCCGTGTAGGTAGAATTGTTTCGCGCACGCAAACAGAAAGGTCGCGTTGCACCCACGACAGATCTGAAGCACAACACGTACACGAAACACAGTCATCGATACGTAACAAGCTCAATCCCAACGCTCGGATCGCTGTAAACATTAAGAACCATGCAGAGCTCAAAATTCATGTAAGTGTTCGGAAAGCAAGGAGTGCGCTTTGAACTTTCACTCGTAATATATACATGCGGGTGGTTTCACCAGCTCGACGAAAAAGCAATCGTTCCGAACGTGATTACTTTCACTACACTCGCATTTGTCAGTGCTATGATACTGACTACGCTTCACGTACAAGGAATTCATTGTGAGGCTCCAATATCTCAAAAAAAAAAAACGTCGAGGCACCGCCGCATCTCGCGTAGGCTTGAAGACCATTTTTTCAACTTGGAAGCTATCCTTGACGCCTTGACAAACAAATAACTCAGTCGAATTACTAAAAATGGACGAAAAAAAAAAAATGTCGAACAGTCCACGCTTGTGCGTGTCAGAACGATCCACACAACTGTGTGTCAGAATTAGCCCAAGAGGCAGAGGCGGTCATTGTTCGAGGAGTATATGTGCTTCACGAGTACGCCTCGCGAAGCACGCCTCGCTGCCCTGCGTCCTTCTATTTATAGTGCGAATTCATGCTAGCACATGAGTATAGTGAGCTGCGCTTCACATTCCGCAATTACATTTCAACCGCAAAAATTTTCTTATTTTTATTAAGACAGTTATAGATCTGTTATATCTCTGCGTGCTTTTCTTAATTCAATTTTCAATTTGTTTGCACAGTTTATTCAAAAAGCTCGCTCGAATTGCAAGAAATCATACTTTGTTTATGATCTGCCCTCTCGAGGAGGTTATTGCAACTAGCATTATACGCGCGTAAATTTAAAATTACTTATTGCATAATGTTAAAAAGAAGACCACTGGATGATTCTCCAGTCTGTGCTTCGTTGTTTTTCGCACTGCTTTTCATGGGATGGGAAAATGATACTCCGGTTCAATAGGCGAGTGTCTTAACACTTGACCACTTGACCGCTAGGATTCACCGCGGCGGTGCCGAGTGCAGCTATGTGCAGCACGCCTTTCCTCCAACATTTTCATGCGTGCGCCTGCTCTCGTCGACGAAATCGAAAGTGACAGCTAAAAAACAAACAGCAGATATAAAATCATACATTCAATCGTTTCGTCAAATATACGAGCGCTTTTTAAGAGACAACTCGTAAGCTCGTTCGGGCGAAAAGCCATCGACAGAAATAATCGGAGGCTGCGTAAAAAAAAAAATTATATCATGGCAATTTGGGGATTTAGTGATTGACGATTGATTGGTGTATTATAGTGGATGACGAGCTAATGAAATCATTGTAATTAATTGCTGAAATGAAAAAAATAAAAAAATGGATAAAATTAATGGACTTTAAAGGTGTCAAATACTAGCTCAAAATGAAATGTCAATGCTTAATGTCAAATTTAGCACGTGTGACCGATATATTAATAAATTGAAATCATAGAATAAGGAAAATGCGCTAAATTGTGTCAAACTGCTCAGAATTGGAAGCCAATATGTTTGCTGGTGCTAATCGTTTGAATGAAAAAGAAAAAAAATATTGGTGCTATTTTGCTCAAGGGCATAGGGCTGTGTTATGATGGAGTCTTTAACAAGGCTAACTGTTACCCAGACGGCCACTGACGTATGCAGAATGGAAATGAAATTAATGATGCAGGGCTTAAAGCATTATATTTCCAATGGAGTTTTTGAACTGGCTAGCGCTATTGTGGAGTGGGGCGTCGGCAGGGAGGTCATTCTAGTCGATTGCTGTCGGAACAAAGAAAGCATGCCGGTACGCTGTGCTACATATGTGTGGAAAATAAACGGCTTTAGTATGAGAGGTTCAAAGGAAGGCCAGGGAGGGCGGAACCTTTCTATGCCTCCCAGCGGCCACGAATCACAGTGCTATAGCGCCAATTCCTCCTTCAATTACGCCCTACATTCTGGAGGCTCAACTATGGATTGAACCATTTTTGGCATGGGGGAGAGGACATCCACGTAGCCAAACGCCTCCAAACGCACTCTGGAAGAGGGGAAGTTTGGTGTGTGCTCGCCAGAAATTGCACGTCGTATGCGAGTATACACACGAGCGAGCTGCCTTTAGTGCATTTTTTTTTTTCCTACTTTCCCGTTGCTGCTGGAAGCTGGTCGCAGTGTCACATCTAGCGTGACCAGCTCGCAGCAGTAATGACAAAGTAGGCGAAAAAGTGCATTAAAGGGAGTTGCGAGAGCTCTCGCACACATATGGGCAATGCATGCAACCTTGCACGTGAACAGTGTCACTGAAGCGGTAAGGAAGTGCGCAAATATATGACTGAATATTTGCACGTCTTTTATTGAAAATTTCCTTGAGAACGTAATCTGTTCTAAAACTGGAGCTTCATTCGGGAATACGCAACATACATAAAATGTATACATACATCGCGGTCAAAAAGTCACTGTGTGCACTTCCCTTGTTATAATCGGTCCACTGTCTTCCACGACTCACCGGCTCTTGTGCGTGTCGAATTTGATTAGTTTATCAATCCGAGCCATATCCAAACAGTTTTCCAAAGAGACGACGAATGAGCGGTGCCGTCCAAAACAAAGCGTTGCTCTTTGGTGGCCCCTGGGTATTTTAGAAGGCGAGATCTGGCGCTCACTTTCGTTGTGTAACATAGCAGTGGCAAGTCGGCCCCACCACGCACGAACGTCGCGAACAAAAATGGTAATCACCACTTTGTGTATTGAGCCAACATACAAAAGGGTTCATGACACTAGGCAGTCGGCACAAGTTGCACAAGTGAAACCGAACGGGTTGTAGCGCAGCAGCGCCATCTATGAGCCATAACTGAAAATAAAGTTATGAGAGCAGCCTGCGCTGATGTCCGACAGGTGGAGCCACAGCTCTAACTATATTCGTTGAATTTAGATTAGTACATTATCTCTGAGTTTGCTGGGCGCAACGATTATGTAATATGAGGGAATATGAGGGCTGGCAGTTATGACGAGGCAAGTAGAGCCTCGGAGAGTAAAGAGGTTTCAGCCTGCGCTACCAAGTAATGTAGCGCAATATAGGAGGACAGTTAAGTTACATGAGGTCTCGAGGAGGGATTAGGAATGAAGAGGAAGAAACTCGCACGTAGAGTAAAGCAGGTTTGATAGGGAAGGGCAGCCGGGAGCCAAAGGAGTTCGTCGAGGCCCGGGGCTACCGGGAAGAGTAGGAGTAAACACCTTCCCTTCCGTCAGCTCGCCGTGGTCTATCGGAGTGAGCGTTGTGGCACTGATAGCTATCAGAAGCCCTCACTGCTCCGATGGATCGCGGCTTAGTTAGGGTAGCTTAGCGGGTCCGGCATCGCGGACCTCGGCGTTGCGGTACTGGTGTCCCACCAGACGAGCCCTCGCTGTATCCTCGCTTCCCTCAGCGCTCTGAGTGCAGTGGCACTGGCTTCATGCCAGACGAGCCCTCGCTTCCCTCAGCTAGCGGAGCAGCCCCCTAGCGCCGTGCAGTTGTTGTCGCCCAGGTAGAAAACCACGCCCCCCTGTCGGACTCACGCTGCGCGCTCCATCACAAACATCGATCTGTGTGTTTGCGTATATTTGTTCCCAGCGTACCAGCGAAAATCTTACTCGCGACAAGTGGTGGAGGTGCGGGGTACGACTACGTACAGACGATGAACAGCTGTAGCGAAGGAAAGTCGCGTTCCCGGCAACGCCGCGACCGAAGGAAGCAGGCGAAGGCGGTCCAACAATCATCGCCAATTAACCCGGAAGAAAAGTGGCAAGACATTGAATTAGCAGAAAAACCAAGGTCACTGAACGACCGCTTCGCGAAAATATTTGAAATCGCAACCGCCGCAGTGATGTGCAAATAAAAGAGAGAGAGAAAAAAAATTTTAATGATCGGGAATAGTGACGAGCGGGTCTTACGAAGTCGTAGCAATCGTAACATCCAAAACACAATGGAAGGCGCCGGAAACGAGCAAGCGTCAAGGCTCTATGGCCCCCCTCCACGCTTTTCTGCAAAATCTGACGAAGACGTGGAAGACTGGGTGCGCCTATATGAGCGCTACGCAACGGCAGTGGGATGGAGCGACGCCCAAAAAGCCAACAATTTGATTTTCGCCTTCGGCGGCGAGGCCAGTCGGTGGTACAGCGCCATCTTGAGGGATTCACCTGCACGGCAGCTGGAGACTTGGGACCAGTGGAAAGGGGCTCTTCGCGAAAGTTTTGCCGGGGAGGACGTCAGGGATTGGGCCTTCATCCAACTACACGAGAGGCGGCAGCAGCCGGGTGAAACTCCTCGAGAATACGTATCGAGCATCCTTCACCTTTGCGCTCGGGCAAACACCACCATGACAGACGCGGAGAGGGTGCGTTGCCTGCTGCGCGGGCTGCGACCGGAAATGATGGAGAGGGTGGCCATCTCAAACCCCAAAACCCTGTCAGAATTTCTGCAACACCTGCAGCGATTAACACACGTAGGTGCCATGGCGCAGCATGCTGTGGCGGCCATGCCAGCGCACCCCCTCCCAGGATTTGCAGCGGCCTCTCCATTTCTAACAGCAGACCCTTACCATGCTGCGGCAGGCCCGCCCGAACATAACTGGGAGTCGACTCCGAGGCATAACGCCTCAGCAGCACAGGTCGTAACGACCGAAATGTTTGACGCCCTACAAGAGAGCGTGAAGGCTCTGACATATGCCGTTGAACAACTTGCTCGACCAGGTCCACGCAGGTTCCCGGGCCGACAGTCCCGGAATCAGGCCGGGCAAGTGAGATGCTACCGTTGCGGCCGATCCGGGCATATAATGCGTCAGTGCAACATGCAGCTAGGGCCAACAGGGGCACAAGGCGCCCAGCCATCGGGAAACTAGGACGGCGGGGTCCACGAGTTCCCCCCGAAATGAAAAAAGGTAACTCCCCAGGAGAGGCGGCCTACGCATGCAGTTCTCACCTCGTCACCCTTCCTGTTTCGGTGAAAGGCCGGAAAACGGCAATGATAGTAGACACCGGCGCATCGGTGAACATTGCCTCCCAGAGCTTCGTGGCCAGGATAGGTGCAGAAATGGGCAAAACTACAGCCATTGTCAGGAACGTCAATGGAAAACTTGTCAGTGCAGCAGGCGAAGTGAAGCTCAATGTACATATCGGACCGATAGAGCTGCAAGAATCATTCCTGGTAATGGATACACTACCGTATGACCTCCTGGGTGGAATACCGATGTGCGCGAACTCTGAAATGACAATCAGTTTCCCAAACCGAACAGTCACGCTGCGGGGACACAGCCTGAAGCTCCGTCTGGATGAGTTTGACACAGACATGGTAAACCCAGAGGTCATTTACTGCCAGCAACACCTACAGATCCCACCCTCTACGGAGGTTATGGCTCCAGTTACGGTTGGCAGAAACGGACCATGCCTGGTAGAACCCTTAAGCCCTACACCAGACAGGCCCCATCCGAGCGTAGCCCGAGCACTGGCTAGCATCCAGAACAACATGACGTATATCCGCATCGCCAATCCGGGACCTACACCCCTGACTATTAACAAGGGAACAGCACTAGGGAAAACCACGCCCCTCCTGAACGTTGAAATCTGCGTAAGGCCTCCGACTCAGTCTAGGTCTGGAATAGACGAAGTCCAGTACGGCACCCAGTTAGACCAAGGCCAGCGTCAAGGGTTCCTGTCCTTACTGGAAGAATATGAGCACCTCTTTGTCAATGCAAGTGAAGGCCTCGGCCGTACAAGCACAGTTGAGCACGAGATCAACACCGGTGATGCAAGACCAGTCCGGCAGAATCCATATCGCCATTCGGCAACAGAAAGAGAGAGAATCCAAAACCAGGTTTCGGAGATGTTGGAGAAGGGAGTCATAAGAGAGTCCAGCAGCCCATGGTCATCCCCCGTGGTTCTCGTTCGGAAGCGAGATGGGACTTGGCGCTTCTGCGTAGACTACAGGAAACTCAATATGGTCACGAAGAAAGACGTACATCCGCTTCCTCGGGTAGACGACGTTGTGGACCGATTGCAAGGCTCCCACTTCTTTACAACACTAGACATGGCGTCTGGGTATTGGCAAGTCCCCATACAGGAGGCAGACAAAGAAAAAAACTGCCTTTTCTACAGGATACGGACTATACGAGTTCAACGTTGTCCCCTTTGGCCTCTGCAATGCCCCTGCCACTTTCCAGCGCATGATAAGCAAAGTGCTAGCAAGCCAGCTCTGGAGAGTGTGCCTCGCATATCTTGACGACATCATTGTTTTGTCCAAGACCGCTGGCGACCACCTAACGGACCTCAGAAATGTTTTCAACGCACTGGACTTAGCGGGCCTTCGCCTGCAGCCCAAGAAGTGCCACATCGCAACCGACCGAATTAAGTACCTGGGCCACATAATCGATGGATGTTCGGCAAGACCTGACCCTAGCAATATTCAAGCAATCGAGCAAGCGATGGCACCCAAGAACGTGAAGCAGGTCCGCAGCTTCTTGGGGCTCTGCAACTACTACAGACGCTTTGTAAAAGATTTCGCCCGCATCTCACGACCATTAACCGAGCTCACCAAGACAGGCAAAGGCTGGGACTGGAGCATCGAATGCCAAAACGCCTTCAAAGAACTCAAGCAGCGCCTTACCAATTCACCAGTGCTGCGACTCTTCAACCCCGAGTTGCCTGTTGAAGTCCATACGGATGCCTGCGGGTATGGGATCGGCGCAGTACTTGTGCAAAAGAACGGCATGGAAGAATACGTGGTCAGTTACGCCAGCCGACATCTGAATAAGGCCGAAAAAAATTACAGCGTCACCGAACAGGAATGTCTCGCGGTAATATTCGCGGTCAGGCAATTTCGTCCGTATCTATTTGGCATACCGTTTACCATCGTCACCGATCAAGCCAGCCTGACGTGGCTCATGACCACCAAGAATCCAAGTGGACGTCTCACGCGATGGAGCTTGCTCCTTCAGGAATTCAACATCAGCCTCAAGCATCGCCCAGGTATCAAGAACTCAAACGCAGACGCGCTATCTCGTCTCCCATATGACGCAGAAGGCACACACCCCTTATGCGAAGATATGCCGCTCTTCCTTGCGGACGACCAGAGGGAAAGAATTGCTGAGCTCCAGAGGGAAGACCACTTCTTCGGACCTATCATTGAGCACCTGAGGAACCCGAGTGAACCTGTCCAGAGAAAAACCCGCCGTACAGCACGAGCCTTCAGCTTACAAGAGGAAATTCTGTTCAGAAGAGCAAAAGGCTTCAAGGAAGACAGACTGGCCTTGGCAGTCCCTAAACCACTCCGCCGAGAGATTCTGGCGTCCTGTCACGACGACATAACAGCAGGGCACCTGGGCATGAAGAGAACACTAAGCAAGATCAGCCAACGCTATTTTTGGCCAAAAATGTTTGCCGACATAACCAAGTACGTCCGCTCCTGTCCAGACTGCCAAACTCGCAAGACCCCTCCAGCTAAGCCATCCGGCCTGTTGCAGCCCGTCCCGCCTGCTCGGCGGCCTTTTCAGCGGCTCGGAATGGATTTCCTGGGTCCCCTGACGCAGTCCTCAAGCGGAAATCGACATGTACTCGTACTGATCGACTATCACACTAAGTGGGCGGAAACCGTCGCCGTCCCCGAAGCCACAGCTGCAAGCGCCGCGAAAGCATTTTTGGAAGCAGTGGTTCTACGGCATGGGGCACCTGAACAGGTGATCACAAACCGAGGGCAACATTTTGTGGCCGACATGATCGAAGAGCTGTTCCGTCTCACTCAAACGAACCACACGCGCACGACGGCGTATCACCCTCAGACAAATGGCCTTTGCGAACGTTTTAACCGGACACTCGCTGAAATGATCAGCCAATACGTCTCGTCCGATCACCGCGACTGGGATCAGTTTCTTCCTTTCGTGACGTTCGCATACAACTCATCCGTGCATGAGACGACTGGATACTCTCCATTCTTTTTGCTGTAAGGACACGAGCCAACATTGCCGATCGACGTGGCCGTAGGGGCAGCCCGGGGGGGCGCCATGGGCCTGACAAGCGAGGAGACGATGCGCCGGTGGAATGACGCTAGGGAACTGGTACTAGAGCGGGAGCGAAGGTCACAGGAGGCAAATAAGCTGCGGTACGATCAAACACGCCACACGCTGCCACTAACCCCTGGTGATCTTGTTTACGTGCGTATGCCTACATCCAAACGTGGTCACACATCAAAATTTTTGCATCCTTACCACGGCCCCTTCCGCCTCGTGAGACAAACCGCGGAAAACGACTGGGAAATAGAAAGTCGCCGAGGACGTCGAGATATTGTAAACATTAACAGGATAAAGCCCTATATAGACCGGGATAGTAACCCAGAAGTCGGTTCAGAAGAACACACCCCCGTCGGAGCAGAAGACGCAACAGAGCCACGCCTAGAGGTCACTGAGGACGAGCAGCCATCCGGCATCAGTAACGACGAAGAATTCTTCGACGCATCGGACACGGTCCCGGACGAAGAGTTCTTTGATACTTCAGACTCAGTCCCGGACAACCCTGTTCCAACCAGACGCGGAAGAAGCGGCCGACGTATACTACCTCCACGAAGAGACGACTTTGTGTACTATTAGGCAAGAAGTGCGCGCGTGTGTGTGTATGAGTGTGCCTGCAACACTAAGGGAGCCTACAGGACAACACGTTACGGGACTAAACGCATGTGCGCAGTGCGTGTGTACGAACAAGTACTTCCACAAAGGAGTATGTGGGTACGTGTGTGCTAAAGTGAACTAGACTCTACGAGTGCAGTGTGTTTCCAGACAGCCGGAAACTGACTTTTGTGGACAGCAGACTACATCAGCCATGGAGGTGAGCTAATGAGAGCGGGCTACTACCGCCCTCTCCCCACAGTGACGCCACCTACGGTGAATCGCGAGCAGTGACAGTGACAACTACTGGAGCAGTGTTTCGCAGTAACGTTGGACAATGCACCATCAAAGGACGATTATCGCATGTGCAGCATGTAGTATTGCAAATTTTGTGTTTTCTTTTATTATAACTTTGTATAAGTTAACTGAGATTGTGAGTGAGGACACTCACCATTGTTGTGTACCGGGAAGGAATGTAGCGCAGCAGCGCCATCTATGAGCCATAACTGAAAATAAAATTATGAGAGCAGCCTGCGCTGATGTCCGACAGGTGGAGCCACAGTTCTAACTATATTCGTTGAATTTAGATTAGTACATTATCTCTGAGTTTGCTGGGCGTAACGATTATGTAATATGAGGGAATATGAGGGCTGGCAGTTATGACGAGGCAAGTAGAGCCTCGGAGAGTAAAGAGGTTTCAGCCTGCGCTACCAAGTAATGTAGCGCAATATAGGAGGACAGTTAAGTTACATGAGGCCTCGAGGAGGGATTAAGAATGAAGAGGAAGAAACTCGCACGTAGAGTAAAGCAGGTTTGATAGGGAAGGGCAGCCGGGAGCCAAAGGAGTTCGTCGAGGCCCGGGGCTACCGGGAAGAGTAGGAGTAAACACCTTCCCTTCCGTCAGCTCGCCGTGGTCTATCGGAGTGAGCGTTGTGGCACTGATAGCTATCAGAAGCCCTCACTGCTCCGATGGATCGCGGCTTAGTTAGGGTAGCTTAGCGGGTCCGGCATCGCGGACCTCGGCGTTGCGGCACTGGTGTCCCACCAGACGAGCCCTCGCTGTATCCTCGCTTCCCTCAGCGCTCTGAGTGCAGTGGCACTGGCTTCATGCCAGACGAGCCCTCGCTTCCCTCAGCTAGCGGAGCAGCCCCCTAGCGCCGTGCAGTTGTTGTCGCCCAGGTAGAAAACCACGCCCCCCTGTCGGACTCACGCTGCGCGCTCCATCACAAACATCGATCTGTGTGTTTGCGTATATTTGTTCCCAGCGTACCAGCGAAAATCTTACTCGCGACAGGGTAGTGTCACAAGATAGGAACAGATTTCGAAGCTCACGGGCACAAAAACAGACACTGCTGTAGCTGTCGTTGCACTGACATGACATTACGAGCGCGTGAAGGAACAGCATGGCAAAGCGACCAGAGACGCAAAGTCTACATGCCAAAAGTAGCACACTGTAGTCAGAGAGGAAGAATGTTTACATGGTTTACATGTAAACATTCTCTAGGAAGAAATTTCTCATAATGTTTACATGTAAACCATGAACATCTTACAAAAACAAAACAATGCACTTACTCCACTCCAATTATTAATGGGCAAGGTTGCATCTATGCTACTACACTGCACGTGTCACAAAACCACAAGCCCCATCTGCTTTGGCCAATTACTTGATGAAACTAATGGAGACAGATGTCGCACACCACAGACTGGTCGTCTCGCAACATATCTCTGCATATGTTGCATTTCAATTTCCTGCCTTTCCACTTAGTTTCAACTGTTGCCAGCATTACTAGTCACCCATCTTTTCTGAAATTCCTCTTTACGCTGTTAGGATCAGCGTCCTTGTTAATGATGGTCTCTAGTATTTTCGATGCTATCATTTTCACATCTTCCTCACCTGGAAGAGCGAAGGAAATGACAAGCTTTGAGCAGACAAAAAATTAGGGAGACTCCTTATCTCCATCTATAAAGGTATGGTGCGCCAGCGTTAATGGTTCTTGTGTGCAGATCCCACTGTGGATTCCCGTTAACTTACATGCCTCTTGCTACAAACTTGATTACTAATTCCTTAATTCATGTCTCTGTCATCTCAGATATACTCATTAGCATATGGTCGTAGGCTGCCCTGTTATATGATAGACAACCAGGCATAGACCTCACTAAGCCTGACGTTAACCAAACTGTACAAACATGCCTCCATGGCCTAGGAGTAACCTTTCTTAATCGGAGCTGAAACGTCCCAGAACATATTTCAAATATAACTTTGTAAGCTTGACTTAACAGCTCCTGCCATGTCGTGTGGCCTCGTGACATTTGGCTCGTGGCACTTTTGACTTGTGAACAGGGTTCATCTTTTAAATACTGGTTAACATGCATGAAAAATACATTTTCACACAAACTGGTGGCAAATGGTCAAGTGGTGCACTGCAGATTCTGAAATGTACACCTATAAGCATGTAAAGATCGCATCATCACATAACATGATCAAGAGTTCTGTCAGTACCTGTAGTTACATAGCACTTCAATGCCCATTAAAGGACCACCTCAGACAATGGTTGTTGTTACCACAAGACCTGTTCTAACAGCGTACTGACACCATTCCACTGAGTGATGGACATGTATATGCATACCCTAGATAGCTCATGATTGTGGATCTCATTTATTTCTATGACTTCCAAGGAGTTCCTGTCGTCAGAAACCCTACACTTTATGAAATCGGGACAGCTGTCTTGAAAGGTGATGAAAAGAAATAACCAGGTTACCTTGATGCAATGCTAAATTACAGAGGGTGAATATGCTGCATGAAGATACCAAGAAGCTTGTACAAAGAAAAGTGAGAGCGAAATGGCAGGATTTTTGAAACATTGAAATGAACTACAAACTATACTTGCCAAACCTGTCATTGAGGAATGGAAATCATGCAGTAATCAAAAACAACATGGAGGACAATTTAGGTCATCTTCACAAAACACATACCCACACCTCACACACAGCTTCATACTTATGAAATAAGACAAACCAATATGCAAGGAGTGTGGAGATGAACTAGCAATAAATCACATCTTACACGTGCACCAGAGTCGAGAAAATAAGAGGAAAACATTTTGTACAATTTTGCAACAGATCCCTTTCCATCCCAGCATGATCCTAGGAGAGACGTGCAAATTTCCTGCATTTTTGGTTTCCTAAAATGTTCCTAAACAAGCTACATCCTAAAGGACATTTTAGTCATTACACACAAAATAAATACAATAAACCTTGTTCTTGGTGCATGGCAGCATTAGTTGCTTATGCACCATAGAAATCAACACAATGCTGTAAGGTATACCTTGGTTAGCTATGTTATATGAGACAAGCTTTCGGTCTGATGTGGTCCTTATTCACGTGACAGCGCTGTCATGAGGGTCTATGTCCCAGCGATCGGAAAGTGACCTATTCCAACAATTTTAAAAACTGAAGGCGATTCTACAGATCTCTAAAGACTGGATTGATCAACTGTTTTATTAACGTCCGACTGCTTTGACAGCCTGGAGTGAAACTGTTGAAGAGAATACATTTTTGAACATTTAACGCGTATCTGAAGGCCTTGCTTTCAATTAAGGGGCCCACAAAAAGCAACTGAATGTCAAACGCCGCCTAGGTGGGCTTTCTAGCAGGACAGCGGTGTAGCGTGGAAAATCGCTCCGCCGGTCCATCGCTGGCGTCGCTGACTTGAAAGGCCAACTGTTCAAACATATAGCTACTGACCACACCTGAAACACTGAATTGTGCATGATCAAGGCAGAATTTCTCTAACACTGAGCACTGGTAGCTACCGATTTCGCGCCCAGTATTGTGAAAATCTGTCCTCTCTTCGATCATTGATACATCCACGGTTGAACATTTATGCGCCTCAGAGTAGGCCAGCCGTGGCAACATGGATGCGTTGTTGTAGCAACGATCACTTGCATGTCACACTCTGCAAACTTCCAAGAGTCAGCTTCTGCAACGAAATGTGCAGCGCACATTTTCTACCGCGTACCTAAGTCCGGCGACGCATGCACATCTCCCGCTCGTTTCAAAGCTGTGCGGCCGTTCAGTCGGGTCACGCTAACCTCGAGCATGCGGGAGTTTAAACTACATGTACGCAAAATTCAACGACGAGAAAAGATGCAGGCTAAGCACTTTAGTCTAGTCTTCCCCTAAATACCAAAGAACACTGCTGTTCAGAGGAAATTCGGATCATTCGCGCTTCCAGAAAGCGGTGCAGTAGGTCGTCGCCTCGACGAGTCGATGTGCAGCTCGCCGCAGTAGCAGCGCAGGCCTCTAGTAGATTCGGCATGTCTTCTGCCACGGCTCTGAGGTAGAATTTAAACGAAGAATTTAGCTAGAAACATCATGTTTCCTCGGTCTGCATATGAGGAATGAGTATAATGCCATTTCACTTACATACTTTGGACTGCCGAATGTTCTGCACGGCGAGGTGTGTGTTGTGCCGGCTCTAGATCTTCGGAGGTCGATTCAGGACCTAAGACAGCGTAAATGCTAGGAATAGCTCGCTCGCATTACGGGCAGATCGAGGTGATAGTTTAATGCGAAGCGAAAGCTGCTCGTGAATGTGCGTATCCCGATGCCAGCTGGTGGAACTGGTGCAGTACGTAGCATCGCCTGCAGCTATGTGCGTCACAGCGATGCTTGCCGTACACAATCCTGAGTGAAGACCGTGATCTATGTTAGAACGGATGCACTCTTCGTGGCACCTCATCGAGAGTCGCGGCTAGCTGATAGCATAGAGGATAAGATTCATTCACGCGTAGCAAGCGGAATGTGGCCGCGTTCGACATGCATATAGTCATGATCCTGCATATCGACGTCCGCCGTATCTTTACGAGAATCAAATAGATACGTCGAACGTACCTTTAGACACTTCGTAAAAACAATCCCGTCGGCGCCCTGTTGTAATAAGAGCTCTCATAACACAAATAATTAATTCCAATAAAGCGCATCAGACAACCTACCATTGCAAGCCTGGTGGCGACGCTTCTCCGTGTAGGTAGAATTGTTTCGCGCACGCAAACAGAAAGGTCGCATTGCACCCACGACAGATCTGAAGCACAACACGTACACGAAACACAGTCATCGATACGTAACAAGCTCAATCCCAACGCTCGGATCGCTGTAAACATTAAGAACCATGCAGAGCTCAAAATTCATGTAAGCGTTCGGAAAGCAAGGAGTGCGCTTTGAACTTTCACTCGTAATATATACATGCGGGTGGTTTCACCAGCTCGACGAAAAAGCAATCGTTCCGAACGTGATTACTTTCACTACACTCGCATTTGTCAGTGCTATGATACTGACTACGCTTCACGTACAAGGAATTCATTGTGAGGCTCCAATATCTCAAAAAAAAAAAAAAAAAACGTCGAGGAACCGCCGCATCTCGCGTAGGCTTGAAGACCATTTTTTCAACTTGGAAGCTATCCTTGACGCCTTGACAAACAAATAACTCAGTCGAATTACTAAAAATGGAGGAAAAAAAAAAAATGTCGAACAGTCCACGCTTGTGCGTGTCAGAACGATCCACACAACTGTGTGTCAGAATTAGCCCAAGAGGCAGAGGCGGTCATTGTTCGAGGAGTATATGTGCTTCACGAGTACGCCTCGCGAAGCACGCCTCGCTGCCCTGCGTCCTTCTATTTATAGTGCGAATTCATGCTAGCACATGAGTATAGTGAGCTGCGCTTCACATTCCGCAATTACATTTCAACCGCAAAAATTTCCTTATTTTTATTAAGACAGTTATAGATCTGTTATGTCTCTGCGTGCTTTTCTTAATTCAGTTTTCAATTTGTTTGCACAGTTTATTCAAAAAGCTCGCTCGAATTGCAAGAAATGATACTTTGTTTATGATCTGCCCTCTCGAGGAGGTTATTGCAACTAGCATTATACGCGCGTAAATTTAAAATTACTTATTGCATAATGTTAAAAAGAAGACCACTGGATGATTCTCCAGTCTGTGCTTCGTTGTTTTTCGCACTGCTTTTCATGGGATGGGAAAATGATACTCCGGTTCAATAGGCGAGTGTCTTAACACTTGACCACTTGACCGCTAGGATTCACCGCGGCGGTGCCGAGTGCAGCTATGTGCAGCACGCCTTTCCTCCAACATTTTCATGCGTGCGCCTGCTCTCGTCGACGAAATCGAAAGTGACAGCTAAAAAACAAACAGCAGATATAAAATCATACATTCAATCGTTTCGTCAAATATACGAGCGCTTTTTAAGAGACAACTCGTAAGCTCGTTCGGGCGAAAAGCCATCGACAGAAATAATCGGAGGCTGCGTAGAAAAAAAATTATATCATGGCAATTTGGGGATTTAGTGATTGACGATTGATTGGTGTATTATAGTGGATGACGAGCTAATGAAATCATTGTAATTAATTGCTGAAATGAAAGAAATGAAAAAATGGATAATTAAATGGACTTTAAAGGTGTCAAATACTAGCTCAAAATGAAATGTCAATGCTTAATGTCAAATTTAGCACGTGTGACCGATATATTAATAAATTGAAATCATAGAAAAAGGAAAATGCGCTAATATGTGTCAAACTGCTCAGAATGAGAAGCCAATATGTTTGCTGGTGCTAATCGTTTGAATGAAAAGGAAAAAAAAAATATTGGTGCTATTTTGCTCAAAGCCATAGGGCTGTGTTATGATGGAGTCATTAACAAGGCTAACTGTTACCCAGACGGCCACTGACATATGCAGAATGGAAATGAAATTAATGATGCAGGGCTAAAAGCATAATATTTCCAAGGGAGTTTTTGAACTGGCTAGCGCTAGTGTGGAGTGGGGCGTCGGCAGGGAGGTCATTCTAGTCGATTGCTGTCGGAACAAAGAAAGCATGCAGGTACGCTGTGCTACATATGTGTGGAAAATAAACGGCTTTAGTATGAGGGGTTCAAAAGAAGGCCAGGGAGGGCGGAACCTTTCTATGCTTCCCAGCGGCCACGAATTACAGTGCTATAGCGCCAATTCCTCCTTCAATTACGCCCTACATTCTGGAGGCTCAACGATGGATTGAACCATTTTTGGCATGGGGGAGAGGACATCCACGTAGCCAAACGCCTCCAAACGCACTCTGGAAGAGGGGAAGTTTGGTGTGTGCTCGCCAGAAATTGCACGTCGTATGCGAGTATACACACGAGCGAGCTGCCTTTAGTGCATTTTTTTTTCCTACTTTCCCGTTGCTGCTGGAAGCTGGTCGCAGTGTCACATCTAGCGTGACCAGCTCGCAGCAGTAATGACAAAGTAGGCGAAAAAGTCCATTAAAGGGAGTTGCGAGAGCTCTCGCACACTTATGGGCAATGCATGCAACCTTGCACGTGAACAGTGTCACTGAAGCGGTAAGGAAGTGCGCAAATACATGACTGTTATAATCGGTCCACTGTCTCCCACGACTCACCGGCTCTTGTGCGTGTCGAATTTGATTAGTTTATCAATCCGAGCCATATCCAAACAGTTTTCCAAAGAGACGACGAATGAGCGGTGCCGTCCAAAACAAAGCGTTGCTCTTTGGTGGCCCCTGGGTATTTTAGAAGGCGAGATCTGGCGCTCACTTTCGTTGTGTAACATAGCAGTGGCAAGTCGGCCCCACCACGCACGAACGTCGCGAACAAAAATGGTAATCACCACTTTGTGTAATGAGCCAACATACAAAAGGGTTCATGACACTAGACAGTCGGCACAAGTTGCACAAGTGAAACCGAACGGGTAGTGTCACAAGATAGGGACAGATTTCGAAGCTCACGGGCACAAAAACAGACACTGCTGTAGCTGTCGTTGCACTGACATGACATTACGAGCGCGTGAAGGAACAGCATGGCAAAGCGACCAGAGACGCAAAGTCTACATGCCAAAAGTAGCACACTGTTGTCAGAGAGGAAGAATGTTTACATGGTTTACATGTAAACATTCTCTAGGAAGAAATTTCTCATAATGTTTACATGTAAACCATGAACATCTTACAAAAACAAAACAATGCACTTACTCCACTCCAATTATTAATGGGCAAGGTTGCATCTATGCTACTACACTGCACGTATCACAAAACCACAAGCCCCATCTGGTTTGGCCAATTACTTGATGAAACTAATGGAGACAGATGTCGCACACCACAGACTGGTCGTCTCGCAACATATCTCTGCATATGTTGCATTTCAATTTCCTGCCTTTCCACTTAGCTTCAACTGTTGCCAGCATTATTAGTCACCCATCTTTTCTGAAATTCCTCTTTACGCTGTTAGGATCAGCGTCCTTGTTAATGATGGTCTCTAGTACTTTCGATGCTATCATTTTCACATCTTCCTCACCTGGAAGAGCGAAGCAAATGACAAGCTTTGAGCAGACAAAAAATTAGGGAGACTCGTAATCTCCATCTGTAAGGGTATGGTGCGCCAGCGTTAATGGTTCTTGTCTGCAGATCCCACTGTGGATTCCCGTTAACTTACATGCCTCTTGCTACAAATTTAATTACTAATTCCTTAATTCATGTCTCTGTCATCTCAGATATACTCATTAGCATATGTTCGTAGGCTGCCCTGTTATGTGATAGACAACCAGGCATAGACCTCACTAAGCCTGACGTTAACCAAACTGTACAAACATGCCTCCATGGCCAAGGAGTAACCTTTCTTAATCGGAGCTGAAACGTCCCAGAACATATTTCAAATATAACTTTGTAAGCTTGACTTAACAGCTCCTGCCATGTCGTGTGGCCTCGTGACATTTGGCTCGTGGCACTTTCGGCTTGTGCACAGGGTTCATCTTTTAAATACTTGTTAACATGCATGAGAAATACATTTTCACACAAACTGGTGGCAAATGGTCAAGTGGTGCACTGCAGATTCTGAAATGTACACCTATAAGCATGTAAGGATCGCATCATCACATAACATGATCAAGAGTTCTGTCAGTACCTGTAGTTACATAGCACTTCAATGCCCATTAAAGGACCACCTCAGACAATGGTTGTTGTTACCACAAGACCTGTTCTAACAGCGTACTGACACCATTCCACTGAGTGATGGACATGTATATGCATACCCTAGATAGCTCATGATTGTGGATCTCATTTATTTCTATGACTTCCAAGGAGTTCCTGTCGTCAGAAACCCTACACTTTATGAAATCGAGACAGCTGTCTTGAAAGGTGATGAAAAGAAATAACCAGGTTACCTTGATGCAATGCTAAATTACAGAGGGTGAATATGCTGCATGAAGATACCAAGAAGCTTGTACAAAGAAAAGTGAGAGCGAAATGGCAGGATTTTTGAAACATTGAAATGAACTACAAACTATACTTGCCAAACCTGTCATTGAGGAATGGAAATCATGCAGTAATCAAAAACACAACATGGAGGACATTTTTGGTCATCTTCACAAAACACATACCCACACCTCACACACAGCTTCATACTTATGAAAGAAGACAAACCAATATGCAAGGAGTGTGGAGATGAACTAACAATAAATCACATCTTACACGTGCACCAGAGTCGAGAAAATAAGAGGAAAACATTTTGTACAATTTTGCAACAGATCCCTTTCCATCCCAGCATGATCCTAGGAGAGACGTGCAAATTTCCTGCATTTTTGGTTTCCTAAAATGTTCCTAAACAAGCTACATCCTAAAGAACATTTTAGTCATTACACACAAAATAAATACAATAAACCTTGTTCTTGGTGCATGGCAGCATTAGTCGCTTATGCACCATAAAAATCAACACAATGCTGTAAGGTATACCTTGGTTAGCTATGTTATATGAGACAAGCTTTCGGTCTGATGTGGTCCTTATTCACGTGACAGCGCTGTCATGAGGGTCTATGTCCCAGCGATCGGAAAGTGACCTATTCCAACAATTTTAAAAACTGAAGGCGATTCTACAGATCTCTAAAGACTGGATTGATCAACTGTTTTATTAACGTCCGCCTGCTTTGACAGCCTGGAGTGAAACTGTTGAAGAGAATACATTTTTGAACATTTAACGCGTATCTGAAGGCCTTGCTTTCAATTAAGGGGCCCACAAAAAGCAGCTGAATGTCAAACGCCGCCTAGGTGGGCTTTCTAGCAGGACAGCGGTGTAGCGTGGAAAATCGCTCCGCCGGTCCATCGCTGGCGTCGCTGACTTGAAAGGCCAACTGTTCAAACTTATGGCTACTGACCACACCTGAAACACTGAATTGTGCATGATCAAGGCAGAATTTATCTAACACTGAGCACTGGTAGCTATCGATTTCGCGCCCAGTATTGTGAAAATCTGTCCTCTCTTCGATCATTGATACATCCACGGTTGAACATTTATGCGCCTCAGAGTAGGCCAGCCGTGGCAACATGGATGCGTTGTTGTAGCAACGATCACTTGCATGTCACACTCTGCAAACTTCCAAGAGTCAGCTTCTGCAACGAAATGTGCAGCGCACATTTTCTACCGCGTACCTAAGTCCGGCGACGCATGCACATCTCCCGCTCGTTTCAAAGCTGTGCGGCCGTTCAGTCGGGTCACGCTAACCTCGAGCATGCGGGAGTTTAAACTACATGTACGCAAAATTCAACGACGAGAAAAAGATGCAGGCTAAGCACTTTAGTCTAGTCTTCCCCTAAATACCAAAGAACACTGCTGTTCAGAGGAAATTCGGATCATTCGCGCTTCCAGAAAGCGGTGCAGTAGGTCGTCGCCTCGACGAGTCGATGTGCAGCTCGCCGCAGTAGCAGCGCAGGCCTCTAGTAGATTCGGCATGTCTTCTGCCACGGCTCTGAGGTAGAATTTAAACGAAGAATTTAGCTAGAAACATCATGTTTCCTCGGTCTGCATATGAGGAACGAGTATAATGCCATTTCACTTACATACTTTGGACTGCCGAATGTTCTGCACGGCGAGGTGTGTGTTGTGCCGGCTCTAGATCTTCGGAGGTCGATTCAGGACCTAAGACAGCGTAAATGCTAGGAATAGCTCGCTCGCATTACGGGCAGATCGAGGTGATAGTTTAATGCGAAGCGAAAGCTGCTCGTGAATGTGCGTATCCCGATGCCAGCTGGTGGAACTGGTGCAGTACGTAGCATCGCCTGCAGCTATGTGCGTCACAGCGATGCTTGCCGTACACAATCCTGAGTGAAGACCGTGATCTATGTTAGAACGGATGCACTCTTCGTAGCACCTCATCGAGAGTCGCGGCTAGCTGATAGCATAGAGGATAAGATTCATTCACGCGTAGCAAGCGGAATGTGGCCGCGTTCGACATGCATATAGCCATGATCCTGCATATCGACGTCCGCCGTATCTTTACGAGAATCAAATAGATACGTCGAACGTACCTTTAGACACTTCGTAAAAACAATCCCGTCGGCGCCCTGTTGTAATAAGAGCTCTCATAACACAAATAATTAATTCCAATAAAGCGCATCAGACAACCTACCATTGCAAGCCTGGTGGCGACGCTTCTCCGTGTAGGTAGAATTGTTTCGCGCACGCAAACAGAAAGGTCGCATTGCACCCACGACAGATCTGAAGCACAACACGTACACGAAACACAGTCATCGATACGTAACAAGCTCAATCCCAACGCTCGGATCGCTGTAAACATTAAGAACCATGCAGAGCTCAAAATTCATGTAAGCGTTCGGAAAGCAAGGAGTGCGCTTTGAACTTTCACTCGTAATATATACATGCGGGTGGTTTCACCAGCTCGACGAAAAAGCAATCGTTCCGAACGTGATTACTTTCACTACACTCGCATTTGTCAGTGCTATGATACTGACTACGCTTCACGTACAAGGAATTCATTGTGAGGCTCCAATATCTCAAAAAAAAAAAAACGTCGAGGCACCGCCGCATCTCGCGTAGGCTTGAAGACCATTTTTTCAACTTGGAAGCTATCCTTGACGCCTTGACAAACAAATAACTCAGTCGAATTACTAAAAATGGACGAAAAAAAAAAATGTCGAACAGTCCACGCTTGTGCGTGTCAGAGCGATCCACACAACTGTGTGTCAGAATTAGCCCAAGAGGCAGAGGCGGTCATTGTTCGAGGAGTATATGTGCTTCACGAGTACGCCTCGCGAAGCACGCCTAGCTGCCCTGCGTCCTTCTATTTATAGTGCGAATTCATGCTAGCACATGAGTATAGTGAGCTGCGCTTCACATTCCGCAATTACATTTCAACCGCAAAAATTTTCTTATTTTTATTAAGACAGTTATAGATCTGTTATATCTCTGCGTGCTTTTCTTAATTCAATTTTCAATTTGTTTGCACAGTTTATTCAAAAAGCTCGCTCGAATTGCAAGAAATGATACTTTGTTTATGATCTGCCCTCTCGAGGAGGTTATTGCAACTAGCATTATACGCGCGTAAATTTAAAATTACTTATTGCATAATGTTAAAAAGAAGACCACTGGATGATTCTCCAGTCTGTGCTTCGTTGTTTTTCGCACTGCTTTTCATGGGATGGGAAAATGATACTCCGGTTCAATAGGCGAGTGTCTTAACACTTGACCACTTGACCGCTAGGATTCACCGCGGCGGTGCCGAGTGCAGCTATGTGCAGCACGCCTTTCCTCCAACATTTTCATGCGTGCGCCTGCTCTCGTCGACGAAATCGAAAGTGACAGCTAAAAAACAAACAGCAGATATAAAATCATACATTCAATCGTTTCGTCAAATATACGAGCGCTTTTTAAGAGACAACTCGTAAGCTCGTTCGGGCGAAAAGCCATCGACAGAAATAATCGGAGGATGCGTAAAAAAAAAATTATATCATGGCAATTTGGGGATTTAGTGATTGACGATTGATTGGTGTATTATAGTGGATGACGAGCTAATGAAATCATTGTAATTAATTGCTGAAATGAAAAAAATGAAAAAATGGATAATTAAATGGACTTTAAAGGTGTCAAATACTAGCTCAAAATGAAATGTCAATGCTTAATGTCAAATTTAGCACGTGTGACCGATATATTAATAAATTGAAATCATAGAATAAGGAAAATGCGCTAAAATGTGTCAAACTGCTCAGAATTGGAAGCCAATATGTTTGCTGGTGCTAACGTTTGAATGAAAAAGAAAAAAAATATTGGTGCTATTTTGCTCAAGGGCATAGGGCTGTGTTATGATGGAGTCTTTAACAAGGCTAACTGTTACCCAGACGGCCACTGACGTATGCAGAATGGAAATGAAATTAATGATGCAGGGCTTAAAGCATTATATTTCCAATGGAGTTTTTGAACTGGCTAGCGCTAGTGTGGAGTGGGGCGTCGGCAGGGAGGTCATTCTAGTCGATTGCTGTCGGAACAAAGAAAGCATGCCGGTACGCTGTGCTACATATGTGTGGAAAATAAACGGCTTTAGTATGAGATGTTCAAAGGAAGGCCAGGGAGGGCGGAACCTTTCTATGCCTCCCAGCGGCCACGAATCACAGTGCTATAGCGCCAATTCCTCCTTCAATTACGCCCTACATTCTGGAGGCTCAACTATGGATTGAACCATTTTTGGCATGGGGGAGAGGACATCCACGTAGCCAAACGCCTCCAAACGCACTCTGGAAGAGGGGAAGTTTGGTGTGTGCTCGCCAGAAATTGCACGCCGTATGCGAGTATACACACGAGCGAGCTGCCTTTAGTGCATATTTTGTCCTACTTTCCCGTTGCTGCTGGAAGCTGGTCGCAGTGTCACATCTAGCGTGACCAGCTCGCAGCAGTAATGACAAAGTAGGCGAAAAAGTGCATTAAAGGGAGTTGCGAGAGCTCTCGCACACATATGGGCAATGCATGCAACCTTGCACGTGAACAGTGTCACTGAAGCGGTAAGGAAGTGCGCAAATACATGACTGTTATAATCGGTCCACTGTCTCCCACGACTCACCGGCTCTTGTGCGTGTCGAATTTGATTAGTTTATCTACCCGAGCCATATCCAAACAGGTTTCCAAAGAGACGACGAATGAGCGGTGCCGTCCAAAACAAAGCGTTGCTCTTTGGTGGCCCCTGGGTATTTTAGAAGGCGAGATCTGGCGCTCACTTTCGTTGTGTAACATAGCAGTGGCAAGTCGGCCCCACCACGCACGAACGTCGCGAACAAAAATGGTAATCACCACTTTGTGTAATGAGCCAACATACAAAAGGGTTCATGACACTAGACAGTCGGCACAAGTTGCACAAGTGAAACCGAACGGGTAGTGTCACAAGATAGGGACAGATTTCGAAGCTCACGGGCACAAAAACAGACACTGCTGTAGCTGTCGTTGCACTGACATGACATTACGAGCGCGTGAAGGAACAGCATGGCAAAGCGACCAGAGACGCAAAGTCTACATGCCAAAAGTAGCACACTGTAGTCAGAGAGGAAGAATGTTTACATGGTTTACATGTAAACATTCTCTAGGAAGAAATTTCTCATAATGTTTACATGTAAACCATGAACATCTTACAAAAACAAAACAATGCACTTACTCCACTCCAATTATTAATGGGCAAGGTTGCATCTATGCTACTACACTGCACGTATCAAAAAACCACAAGCCCCATCTGCTTTGGCCAATTACTTGATGAAACTAATGGAGACAGATGTCGCACACCACAGACTGGTCGTCTCGCAACATATCTCTGCATATGTTGCATTTCAATTTCCTGCCTTTCCACTTAGTTTCAACTGTTGCCAGCATTACTAGTCACCCATCTTTTCTGAAATTCCTCTTTACGCTGTTAGGATCAGCGTCCTTGTTAATGATGGTCTCTAGTATTTTCGATGCTATCATTTTCACATCTTCCTCACCTGGAAGAGCGAAGGAAATGACAAGCTTTGAGCAGACAAAAAATTAGGGAGACTCCTTATCTCCATCTATAAAGGTATGGTGCGCCAGCGTTAATGGTTCTTGTGTGCAGATCCCACTGTGGATTCCCGTTAACTTACATGCCTCTTGCTACAAACTTGATTACTAATTCCTTAATTCATGTCTCTGTCATCTCAGATATACTCATTAGCATATGGTCGTAGGCTGCCCTGTTATATGATAGACAACCAGGCATAGACCTCACTAAGCCTGACGTTAACCAAACTGTACAAACATGCCTCCATGGCCTAGGAGTAACCTTTCTTAATCGGAGCTGAAACGTCCCAGAACATATTTCAAATATAACTTTGTAAGCTTGACTTAACAGCTCCTGCCATGTCGTGTGGCCTCGTGACATTTGGCTCGTGGCACTTTTGACTTGTGAACAGGGTTCATCTTTTAAATACTGGTTAACATGCATGAAAAATACATTTTCACACAAACTGGTGGCAAATGGTCAAGTGGTGCACTGCAGATTCTGAAATGTACACCTATAAGCATGTAAAGATCGCATCATCACATAACATGATCAAGAGTTCTGTCAGTACCTGTAGTTACATAGCACTTCAATGCCCATTAAAGGACCACCTCAGACAATGGTTGTTGTTACCACAAGACCTGTTCTAACAGCGTACTGACACCATTCCACTGAGTGATGGACATGTATATGCATACCCTAGATAGCTCATGATTGTGGATCTCATTTATTTCTATGACTTCCTAGGAGTTCCTGTCGTCAGAAACCCTACACTTTATGAAATCGGGACAGCTGTCTTGAAAGGTGATGAAAAGAAATAAACAGGTTACCTTGATGCAATGCTAAATTACAGAGGGTGAATATGCTGCATGAAGATACCAAGAAGCTTGTACAAAAAAAAGTGAGAGCGAAATGGCAGGATTTTTGAAACATTGAAATGAACTACAAACTATACTTGCCAAACCTGTCATTGAGGAATGGAAATCATGCAGTAATCAAAAACAACATGGAGGACAATTTAGGTCATCTTCACAAAACACATACCCACACTTCACACACAGCTTCATACTTATGAAAGAAGACAAACCAATATGCAAGGAGTGTGGAGATGAACTAGCAATAAATCACATCTTACACGTGCACCAGAGTCGAGAAAATAAGAGGAAAACATTTTGTACAATTTTGCAACAGATCCCTTTCCATCCCAGCATGATCCTAGGAGAGACGTGCAAATTTCCTGCATTTTTGGTTTCCTAAAATGTTCCTAAACAAGCTACATCCTAAAGGACATTTTAGTCATTACACACAAAATAAATACAATAAACCTTGTTCTTGGTGAATGGCAGCATTAGTCGCTTATGCACCATAAAAATCAACACAATGCTGTAAGGTATACCTTGGTTAGCTATGTTATATGAGACAAGCTTTCGGTCTGATGTGGTCCTTATTCACGTGACAGCGCTGTCATGAGGGTCTATGTCCCAGCGATCGGAAAGTGACCTATTCCAACAATTTTAAAAACTGAAGGCGATTATACAGATCTCTAAAGACTGGATTGATCAACTGTTTTATTAACGTCCGCCTGCTTTGACAGCCTGGAGTGAAACTGTTGAAGAGAATACATTTTTGAACATTTAACGCGTATCTGAAGGCCTTGCTTTCAATTAAGGGGCCCACGAAAAGCAACTGAATGTCAAACGCCGCCTAGGTGGGCTTTCTAGCAGGACAGCGGTGTAGCGTGGAAAATCGCTCCGCCGGTCCATCGCTGGCGTCGCTGACTTGAAAGGCCAACTGTTCAAACTTATAGCTACTGACCACACCTGAAACACTGAATTGTGCATGATCAAGGCAGAATTTCTCTAACACTGAGCACTGGTAGCTATCGATTTCGCGCCCAGTATTGTGAAAATCTGTCCTCTCTTCGATCATTGATACATCCACGGTTGAACATTTATGCGCCTCAGAGTAGGCCAGCCGTGGCAACATGGATGCGTTGTTGTAGCAACGATCACTTGCATGTCACACTCTGCAAACTTCCAAGAGTCAGCTTCTGCAACGAAATGTGCAGCGCACATTTTCTACCGCGTACCTAAGTCCGGCGACGCATGCACATCTCCCGCTCGTTTCAAAGCTGTGCGGCCGTTCAGTCGGGTCACGCTAACCTCGAGCATGCGGGAGTTTAAACTACATGTACGCAAAATTCAACGACGAGAAAAAGATGCAGGCTAAGCACTTTAGTCTAGTCTTCCCCTAAATACCAAAGAACACTGCTGTTCAGAGGAAATTCGGATCATTCGCGCTTCCAGAAAGCGGTGCAGTAGGTCGTCGCCTCGACGAGTCGATGTGCAGCTCGCCGCAGTAGCAGCGCAGGCCTCTAGTAGATTCGGCATGTCTTCTGCCACGGCTCTGAGGTAGAATTTAAACGAAGAATTTAGCTAGAAACATCATGTTTCCTCGGTCTGCATATGAGGAACGAGTATAATGCCATTTCACTTACATACTTTGGACTGCCGAATGTTCTGCACGGCGAGGTGTGTGTTGTGCCGGCTCTAGATCTTCGGAGGTCGATTCAGGACCTAAGACAGCGTAAATGCTAGGAATAGCTCGCTCGCATTACGGGCAGATCGAGGTGATAGTTTAATGCGAAGCGAAAGCTGCTCGTGAATGTGCGTATCCCGATGCCAGCTGGTGGAACTGGTGCAGTACGTAGCATCGCCTGCAGCTATGTGCGTCACAGCGATGCTTGCCGTACACAATCCTGAGTGAAGACCGTGATCTATGTTAGAACGGATGCACTCTTCGTAGCACCTCATCGAGAGTCGCGGCTAGCTGATAGCATAGAGGATAAGATTCATTCACGCGTAGCAAGCGGAATGTGGCCGCGTTCGACATGCATATAGCCATGATCCTGCATATCGACGTCCGCCGTATCTTTACGAGAATCAAATAGATACGTCGAACGTACCTTTAGACACTTCGTAAAAACAATCCCGTCGGCGCCCTGTTGTAATAAGAGCTCTCATAACACAAATAATTAATTCCAATAAAGCGCATCAGACAACCTACCATTGCAAGCCTGGTGGCGACGCTTCTCCGTGTAGGTAAAATTGTTTCGCGCACGCAAACAGAAAGGTCGCATTGCACCCACGACAGATCTGAAGCACAACACGTACACGAAACACAGTCATCGATACGTAACAAGCTCAATCCCAACGCTCGGATCGCTGTAAACATTAAGAACCATGCAGAGCTCAAAATTCATGTAAGCGTTCGGAAAGCAAGGAGTGCGCTTTGAACTTTCACTCGTAATATATACATGCGGGTGGTTTCACCAGCTCGACGAAAAAGCAATCGTTCCGAACGTGATTACTTTCACTACACTCTCATTTGTCAGTGCTATGATACTGACTACGCTTCACGTACAAGGAATTCATTGTGAGGCTCCAATATCTCAAAAAAAAAAACGTCAAGGCACCGCCGCATCTCGCGTAGGCTTGAAGACCATTTTTTCAACTTGGAAGCTATCCTTGACGCCTTGACAAACAAATAACTCAGTCGAATTACTAAAAATGGACGAAAAAAAAAATGTCGAACAGTCCACGCTTGTGCGTGTCAGAACGATCCACACAACTGTGTGTCAGAATTAGCCCAAGAGGCAGAGGCGGTCATTGTTCGAGGAGTATATGTGCTTCACGAGTACGCCTCGCGAAGCACGCCTCGCTGCCCTGCGTCCTTCTATTTATAGTGCGAATTCATGCTAGCACATGAGTATAGTGAGCTGCGCTTCACATTCCGCAATTACATTTCAACCGCAAAAATTTTCTTATTTTTGTTAAGACAGTTATAGATCTGTTATATCTCTGCGTGCTTTTCTTAATTCAATTTTCAATTTGTTTGCACAGTTTATTCAAAAAGCTCGCTCGAATTGCAAGAAATGATACTTTGTTTATGATCTGCCCTCTCGAGGAGGTTATTGCAACTAGCATTATACGCGCGTAAATTTAAAATTACTTATTGCATAATGTTAAAAAGAAGACCACTGGATGATTCTCCAGTCTGTGCTTCGTTGTTTTTCGCACTGCTTTTCATGGGATGGGAAAATGATACTCCGGTTCAATAGGCGAGTGTCTTAACACTTGACCACTTGACCGCTAGGATTCACCGCGGCGGTGCCGAGTGCAGCTATGTGCAGCACGCCTTTCCTCCAACATTTTCATGCGTGCGCCTGCTCTCGTCGACGAAATCGAAAGTGACAGCTAAAAAACAAACAGCAGATATAAAATCATACATTCAATCGTTTCGTCAAATATACGAGCGCTTTTTAAGAGACAACTCGTAAGCTCGTTCGGGCGAAAAGCCATCGACAGAAATAATCGGAGGCTGCGTAAAAAAAAAATTATATCATGGCAATTTGGGGATTTAGTGATTGACGATTGATTGGTGTATTATAGTGGATGACGAGCTAATGAAATCATTGTAATTAATTGCTCAAATGAAAAAAATGAAAAAATGGATAATTAAATGGACTTTAAAGGTGTCAAATACTAGCTCAAAATGAAATGTCAATGCTTAATGTCAAATTTAGCACGTGTGACCGATATATTAATAAATTGAAATCATAGAATAAGGAAAATGCGCTAAAATGTGTCAAACTGCTCAGAATTGGAAGCCAATATGTTTGCTGGTGCTAATCGTTTGAATGAAAAAGAAAAAAAAATATTGGTGCTATTTTGCTCAAGGGCATAGGGCTGTGTTATGATGGAGTTTTTAACAAGGCTAACTGTTATCCAGACGGCCACTGACGTATGCAGAATGGAAATGAAATTAATGATGCAGGGCTTAAAGCATTATATTTCCAATGGAGTTTTTGAACTGGCTAGCGCTAGTGTGGAGTGGGGCGTCGGCAGGGAGGTCATTCTAGTCGATTGCTGTCGGAACAAAGAAAGCATGCCGGTACGCTGTGCTACATATGTGTGGAAAATAAACGGCTTTAGTATGAGAGGTTCAAAGGAAGGCCAGGGAGGTCGGAACCTTTCTATGCCTCCCAGCGGCCACGAATCACAGTGCTATAGCGCCAATTCCTCCTTCAATTACGCCCTACATTCTGGAGGCTCAACTATGGATTGAACCATTTTTGGCATGGGGGAGAGGACATCCACGTAGCCAAACGCCTCCAAACGCACTCTGGAAGAGGGGAAGTTTGGTGTGTGCTCGCCAGAAATTGCACGTCGTATGCGAGTATACACACGAGCGAGCTGCCTTTAGTGCATATTTTGTCCTACTTTCCCGTTGCTGCTGGAAGCTGGTCGCAGTGTCACATCTAGCGTGACCAGCTCGCAGCAGTAATGACAAAGTAGGCGAAAAAGTGCATTAAAGGGAGTTGCGAGAGCTCTCGCACACATATGGGCAATGCATGCAACCTTGCACGTGAACAGTGTCACTGAAGCGGTAAGGAAGTGCGCAAATATATGACTGAATATTTGCACGTCTTTTATTGAAAATTTCCTTGTGAACGTAATCTGTTCTAAAACTGGAGCTTCATTCGGGAATACGCAACATACATAAAATGTATACATACATCGCGGTCAAAAAGTCACTGTGTGCACTTCCCTTGTTATAATCGGTCCACTGTCTTCCACGACTCACCGGCTCTTGTGCGTGTCGAATTTGATTAGTTTATCAATCCGAGCCATATCCAAACAGTTTTCCAAACAGACGACGAATGAGCGGTGCCGTCCAAAACAAAGCGTTGCTCTTTGGTGGCCCCTGGGTATTTTAGAAGGCGAGATCTGGCGCTCACTTTCGTTGTGTAACATAGCAGTGGCAAGTCGGCCCCACCACGCACGAACGTCGCGAACAAAAATGGTAATCACCACTTTGTGTATTGAGCCAACATACAAAAGGGTTCATGACACTAGACAGTCGGCACAAGTTGCACAAGTGAAACCGAACGGGTAGTGTCACAAGATAGAGACAGATTTCGAAGCTCACGGGCACAAAAACAGACACTGCTGTAGCTGTCGTTGCACTGACATGACATTACGAGCGCGTGAAGGAACAGCATGGCAAAGCGACCAGAGACGCAAAGTCTACATGCCAAAAGTAGCACACTGTAGTCAGAGAGGAAGAATGTTTACATGGTTTACATGTAAACATTCTCTAGGAAGAAATTTCTCATAATGTTTATATGTAAACCATGAACATCCTACAAAAACAAAACAATGCACTTACTCCACTCCAATTATTAATGGGCAAGGTTGCATCTATGCTACTACACTGCACTTATCACAAAACCACAAGCCCCATCTGCTTTGGCCAATTACTTGATGAAACTAACGGAGACAGATGTCGCACACCACAGACTGGTCGTCTCGCAACATATCTCTGCATATGCTGCATTTCAATTTCCTGCCTTTCCACTTAGCTTCAACTGTTGCCAGCATTACTAGTCACCCATCTTTTCTGAAATTCCTTTTTACGCTGTTAGGATCAGCGTCCTTGTTAATGATGGTCTCTAGTATTTTCGATGCTATCATTTTCACATCTTCCTCACCTGGAAGAGCGAAGGAAATGACAAGCTTTGAGCAGACAAAAAATTAGGGAGACTCGTAATCTCCATCTGTAAGGGTATGGTGCGCCAGCGTTAATGGTTCTTGTCTGCAGATCCCACTGTGGATTGCCGTTAACTTACATGCCTCTTGCTACAAACTTAATTACTAATTCCTTAATTCATGTCTCTGTCATCTCAGATATACTCATTAGCATATGGTCGTAGGCTGCCCTGTTATGTGATAGACAACCAGGCATAGACCTCACTAAGCCTGACGTTAACCAAACTGTACAAACATGCCTCCATGGCCTAGGAGTAACCTTTCTTAATCGGAGCTGAAACGTCCCAGAACATATTTCAAATATAACTTTGTAAGCTTGACTTAACAGCTCCTGCCATGTCGTGTGGCCTCGTGACATTTGGCTCGTGGAACTTTTGGCTTGTGCACAGGGTTCATCTTTTAAATACTGGTTAACATGCATGAAAAATACATTTTCACACAAACTGGTGGCAAATGGTCAAGTGGTGCACTGCAGATTCTGAAATGTACACCTATAAGCATGTAAAGATCGCATCATCACATAACATGATCAAGAGTTCTGTCAGTACCTGTAGTTACATAGCACTTCAATGCCCATTAAAGGACCACCTCAGACAATGGTTGTTGTTACCACAAGACCTGTTCTAACAGCGTACTGACACCATTCCACTGAGTGATGGACATGTATATGCATACCCTAGATAGCTCATGATTGTGGATCTCATTTATTTCTATGACTTCCAAGGAGTTCCTGTCGTCAGAAACCCTACACTTTATGAAATCGAGACAGCTGTCTTGAAAGGTGATGAAAAGAAATAACCAGGTTACCTTGATGCAATCCTAAATTACAGAGGGTGAATATGCTGCATGAAGATACCAAGAAGCTTGTACAAAGAAAAGTGAGAGCGAAATGGCAGGATTTTTGAAACATTGAAATGAACTACAAACAATACTTGCCAAACCTGTCAGGAGGAATGGAAAGCATGCAGTAATCAAAAACACAACATGGAGGACATTTTAGGTCATCTTCACAAAACACATACCCACACCTCACACACAGCTTCATACTTATAAAAGAAGACAAACCAATATGCAAGGAGTGTGGAGATGAACTAACAATAAATCACATCTTACACGTGCACCAGAGCCGAGAAAATAAGAGGAAAACATTTTGTACAATTTTGCAACAGATCCCTTTCCATCCCAGCATGATCCTAGGAGAGACGTGCAAATTTCCTGCATTTTTGGTTTCCTAAAATGTTCCTAAACAAGCTACATCCTAAAGAACATTTTAGTCATTACACACAAAATAAATACAATAAACCTTGTTCTTGGTGCATGGCAGCATTAGTCGCTTATGCACCATAACAATCAACACAATGCTGTAAGGTATACCTTGGTTAGCTATGTTATATGAGACAAGCTTTCGGTCTGATGTGGTCCTTATTCACGTGACAGCGCTGTCATGAGGGTCTATGTCCCAGCGATCGGAAAGTGACCTATTCCAACAATTTTAAAAACTGAAGGCGATTCTACAGATCTCTAAAGACTGGATTGATCAACTGTTTTATTAACGTCCGCCTGCTTTGACAGCCTGGAGTGAAACTGTTGAAGAGAATACATTTTTGAACATTTAACGCGTATCTGAAGGCCTTGCTTTCAATTAAGGGGCCCACAAAAAGCAGCTGAATGTCAAACGCCGCCTAAGTGGGCTTTCTAGCAGGACAGCGGTGTAGCGTGGAAAATCGCTCCGCCGTTCCATCGCTGGCGTCGCAGACTTGAAAGGCCAACTGTTCAAACTTATAGCTACTGACCACACCTGAAACACTGAATTGTGCATGATCAAGGCAGAATTTCTCTAACACTGAGCACTGGTAGCTATCGATTTCGCGCCCAGTATTGTGAAAATCTGTCCTCTCTTCGATCATTGATACATCCACGGTTGAACATTTATGCGCCTCAGAGTAGGCCAGCCGTGGCAACATGGATGCGTTGTTGTAGCAACGATCACTTGCATGTCACACTCTGCAAACTTCCAAGAGTCAGCTTCTGCAACGAAATGTGCAGCGCACATTTTCTACCGCGTACCTAAGTCCGGCGACGCATGCACATCTCCCGCTCGTTTCAAAGCTGTGCGGCCGTTCAGTCAGGTCACGCTAACCTCGAGCATGCGGGGGTTTAAACTACATGTACGCAAAATTCAACGACGAGAAAAAGATGCAGGCTAAGCACTTTAGTATAGTCTTCCCCTAAATACCAAAGAACACTGCTGTTCAGAGGAAATTCGGATCATTCGCGCTTCCGGAAAGCGGTGCAGTAGGTCTTCGCCTCGACGAGTCGATGTGCAGCTCGCCGCAGTAGCAGCGCAGGCCTCTAGTAGATTCGGCATGTCTTCTGCCACGGCTCTGAGGTAGAATTTAAACGAAGAATTTAGCTAGAAACATCATATTTCCTCGGTCTGCATATGAGCAACGAGTATAATGCCATTTCACTTACATACTTTGGACTGCCGAATGTTCTGCACGGCGAGGTATGTGTTGTGCCGGCTCTAGATCTTCGGAGGTCGATTCAGGACCTAAGACAGCGTAAATGCTAGGAATAGCTCGCTCGCATTACGGGCAGATCGAGGTGATAGTTTAATGCGAAGCGAAAGCTGCTCGTGAATGTGCGTATCCCGATGCCAGCTGGTGGAACTGGTGCAGTACGTAGCATCGCCTGCAGCTATGTGCGTCACAGCGATGCTTGCCGTACACAATCCTGAGTGAAGACTGTGATCTATGTTAGAACGGATGCATTCTTCGTAGCACCTCATCGAGAGTCGCGGCTAGCTGATAGCATAGAGGATAAGATTCATTCACGCGTAGCAAGCGGAATGTGGCCGCGTTCGACATGCATATAGCCATGATCCTGTATATCGACGTCCGCCGTATCTTTACGAGAATCAAATAGATACGTCGGACGTACCTTTAGACACTTCGTAAAAACAACCCCGTCGGCGCCCTGTTGTAATAAGAGCTCTCATAACACGAATTATTAATTCCAATAAAGCGCATCAGACAACCTACCATTGCAAGCCTGGTGGCGACGCTTCTCCGTGTAGGTAGAATTGTTTCGCGCACGTAAACAGAAAGGTCGCGTTGCACCCACGACAGATCTGAAGCACAACACATACACGAAACACAGTCATCGATACGTAACAAGCTCAATCCCAACGCTCGGATCGCTGTAAACATTAAGAACCATGCAGAGCTCAAAATTCATGTAAGCGTTCGGAAAGCAAGGAGTGCGCTTTGAACTTTCACTCGTAATATATACATGCGGGTGGTTTCACCAGCTCGACGAAAAAGCAATCGTTCCGAACGTGATTACTTTCACTACACTCGCATTTCTCAGTGCTATGATACTGACTACGCTTCACGTACAAGGAATTCATTGTGAGGAGACTCTTGCTGCTGTCCGTGAAGAACCGCTGAAATCAGGAACATTTTGCGATACGGCTCCAATATCTCCAAAAAACACGTCGAGGCACCGCCGCATCTCGCGTAGGCTTGAAGACCATTTTTTCAACTTGGAAGCTATCCTTGACGCCTTGACAAACAAATAACTCAGTCGAATTACTAAAAATGGAAGAAAAAAAAAAATGTCGAACAGTCCACGCTTGTGCGTGTCAGAACGATCCACAAAACTGTGTGTCAGAATTAGCCCAAGAGGCAGAGATGGTCATTGTTCGAGGAGTATATGTGCTTCACGAGTACGCCTCGCGAAGCTGCATCGCTGCCCTGCGTCCTTCTATTTATAGTGCGAATTCATGCTAGCACATGAGTATAGTGAGCTGCGCTTCACATTCCGCAATTACATTTCAACCGCAAAAATTTTCTTATTTTTATTAAAACAGTTATAGATCTGTTATATCTCTGCGTGCTTTTCTTAATTCAATTTTCTATTTGTTTGCACAGTTTATTCAAAAAGCTCGCTCGAATTGCAAGAAATGATACTTTGTTTATGATCTGCCCTCTCGAGGAGGTTATTGCAACTAGCATTATACGCGCGTAAATTTAAAATTACTTATTGCATAATGTTAAAAAGAAGACCACTGGATGATTCTCCAGTCTGTGCTTCGTTGTTTTTCGCACTGCTTTTCATGGGATGGGAAAATGATACTCCGGTTCAATAGGCGAGTGTCTTAACACTTGACCACTTGACCGCTAGGATTCACCGCGGCGGTGCCGAGTGCAGCTATGTGCAGCACGCCTTTCCTCCAACATTTTCATGCGTGCACCTGCTCTCGTCGACGAAATCGAAAGTGACAGCTAAAAAACAAACAGCAGATATAAAATCATACATTCAATCGTTTCGTCAAATATACGAGCGCTTTTTAAGAGACAACTCGTAAGCTCGTTCGGGCGAAAAGCCATCGACGGAAATAATCGGAGGCTGCGTAAAAAAAAAATATATATGATGGCAATTTGGGGTTTTAGTGATTGACGATTGATTGGTGTATTATAGTGGATGACGAGCTAATGAAATCATTGTAATTAATTGCTGAAATGAAAAAAATGAAAAAATGGATAATTAAATGGACTTTAAAGGTGTCAAATACTAGCTCTTAAATGAAATGTCAATGCTTAATGTCAAATTTAGCACGTGTGACCGATATATTAATAAATTGAAATCATAGAAAAAGGAAAATGCGCTAATATGTGTCAAACTGCTCAGAATGAGAAGCCAATATGTTTGCTGGTGCTAATCGTTTGAAAGAAAAGGAAAAAAAAAATATTGGTGCTATTTTGCTCAAAGCCATAGGGCTGTGTTATGATGGAGTCATTAACAAGGCTAACTGTTACCCAGACGGCCACTGACGTATGCAGAATGGAAATGAAATTAATGATGCAGGGCTAAAAGCATAATATTTCCAATGGAGTTTTTGAACTGGCTAGCGCTAGTGCGGAGTGGGGCGTCGGCAGGGAGGTCATTCTAGTCGATTGCTGTCGGAACAAAGAAAGCATGCAGGTACGCTGTGCTACATATGTGTGGAAAATAAACGGCTTTGGTATGAGGGGTTCAAAAGAAGGCCAGGGAGGGCGGAACCTTTCTATGCTTCCCAGCGGCCACGAATTACAGTGCTATAGCGCCAATTCCTCCTTCAATTACGCCCTACATTCTGGAGGCTCAACGATGGATTGAACCATTTTTGGCATGGGGGAGAGGACATCCACGTAGCCAAACGCCTCCAAACGCACTCTGGAAGAGGGGAAGTTTGGTGTGTGCTCGCCAGAAATTGCACGTCGTATGCGAGTATACACACGAGCGAGCTGCCTTTAGTGCATTTTTTTTTCCTACTTTCCCGTTGCTGCTGGAAGCTGGTCGCAGTGTCACATCTAGCGTGACCAGCTCGCAGCAGTAATGACAAAGTAGGCGAAAAAGTCCATTAAAGGGAGTTGCGAGAGCTCTCGCACACATATGGGCAATGCATGCAACCTTGCACGTGAACAGTGTCACTGAAGCGGTAAGGAAGTGCGCAAATACATGACTGTTATAATCGGTCCACTGTCTCCCACGACTCACCGGCTCTTGTGCGTGTCGAATTTGATTAGTTTATCTACCCGAGCCATATCCAAACAGGTTTCCAAAGAGACGACGAATGAGCGGTGCCGTCCAAAACAAAGCGTTGCTCTTTGGTGGCCCCTGGGTATTTTAGAAGGCGAGATCTGGCGCTCACTTTCGTTGTGTAACATAGCAGTGGCAAGTCGGCCCCACCACGCACGAACGTCGCGAACAAAAATGGTAATCACCACTTTGTGTAATGAGCCAACATACAAAAGGGTTCATGACACTAGACAGTCGGCACAAGTTGCACAAGTGAAACCGAACGGGTAGTGTCACAAGATAGGGACAGATTTCGAAGCTCACGGGCACAAAAACAGACACTGCTGTAGCTGTCGTTGCACTGACATGACATTACGAGCGCGTGAAGGAACAGCATGGCAAAGCGACCAGAGACGCAAAGTCTACATGCCAAAAGTAGCACACTGTAGTCAGAGAGGAAGAATGTTTACATGGTTTACATGTAAACATTCTCTAGGAAGAAATTTCTCATAATGTTTACATGTAAACCATGAACATCTTACAAAAACAAAACAATGCACTTACTCCACTCCAATTATTAATGGGCAAGGTTGCATCTATGCTACTACACTGCACGTATCACAAAACCACAAGCCCCATCTGGTTTGGCCAATTACTTGATGAAACTAATGGAGACAGATGTCGCACACCACAGACTGGTCGTCTCGCAACATATCTCTGCATATGTTGCATTTCAATTTCCTGCCTTTCCACTTAGCTTCAACTGTTGCCAGCATTATTAGTCACCCATCTTTTCTGAAATTCCTCTTTACGCTGTTAGGATCAGCGTCCTTGTTAATGATGGTCTCTAGTATTTTCGATGCTATCATTTTCACATCTTCCTCACCTGGAAGAGCGAAGGAAATGACAAGCTTTGAGCAGACAAAAAATTAGGGAGACTCGTAATCTCCATCTGTAAGGGTATGGTGCGCCAGCGTTAATGGTTCTTGTCTGCAGATCCCACTGTGGATTCCCGTTAACTTACATGCCTCTTGCTACAAATTTAATTACTAATTCCTTAATTCATGTCTCTGTCATCTCAGATATACTCATTAGCATATGTTCGTAGGCTGCCCTGTTATGTGATAGACAACCAGGCATAGACCTCACTAAGCCTGACGTTAACCAAACTGTACAAACATGCCTCCATGGCCAAGGAGTAACCTTTCTTAATCTGAGCTGAAACGTCCCAGAACATATTTCAAATATAACTTTGTAAGCTTGACTTAACAGCTCCTGCCATGTCGTGTGGCCTCGTGACATTTGGCTCGTGGCACTTTTGGCTTGTGCACAGGGTTCATCTTTTAAATACTGGTTAACATGCATGAGAAATACATTTTCACACAAACTGGTGGCAAATGGTCAAGTGGTGCACTGCAGATTCTGAAATGTACACCTATAAGCATGTAAGGATCGCATCATCACATAACATGATCAAGAGTTCTGTCAGTACCTGTAGTTACATAGCACTTCAATGCCCATTAAAGGACCACCTCAGACAATGGTTGTTGTTACCACAAGACCTGTTCTAACAGCGTACTGACACCATTCCACTGAGTGATGGACATGTATATGCATACCCTAGATAGCTCATGATTGTGGATCTCATTTATTTCTATGACTTCCAAGGAGTTCCTGTCGTCAGAAACCCTACACTTTATGAAATCGAGACAGCTGTCTTGAAAGGTGATGAAAAGAAATAACCAGGTTACCTTGATGCAATGCTAAATTACAGAGGGTGAATATGCTGCATGAAGATACCAAGAAGCTTGTACAAAGAAAAGTGAGAGCGAAATGGCAGGATTTTTGAAACATTGAAATGAACTACAAACAATACTTGCCAAACCTGTCATTGAGGAATGGAAATCATGTAGTAATCAAAAACACAACATGGAGGACATTTTTGGTCATCTTCACAAAACACATACCCACACCTCACACACAGCTTCATACTTATGAAAGAAGACAAACCAATATGCAAGGAGTGTGGAGATGAACTAACAATAAATCACATCTTACACGTGCACCAGAGTCGAGAAAATAAGAGGAAAACATTTTGTACAATTTTGCAACAGATCCCTTTCCATCCCAGCATGATCCTAGGAGAGACGTGCAAATTTCCTGCATTTTTGGTTTCCTAAAATGTTCCTAAACAAGCTACATCCTAAAGAACATTTTAGTCATTACACACAAAATAAATACAATAAACCTTGTTCTTGGTGCATGGCAGCATTAGTCGCTTATGCACCATAAAAATCAACACAATGTTGTAAGGTATACCTTGGTTAGCTATGTTATATGAGACAAGCTTTCGGTCTGATGTGGTCCTTATTTACGTGACAGCGCTGTCATGAGGGTCTATGTCCCAGCGATCGGAAAGTGACCTATTCCAACAATTTTAAAAACTGAAGGCGATTCTACAGATCTCTAAAGACTGGATTGATCAACTGTTTTATTAACGTCCGCCTGCTTTGACAGCCTGGAGTGAAACTGTTGAAGAGAATACATTTTTGAACATTTAACGCGTATCTGAAGGCCTTGCTTTCAATTAAGGGGCCCACAAAAAGCAGCTGAATGTCAAACGCCGCCTAGGTGGGCTTTCTAGCAGGACAGCGGTGTAGCGTGAAAAATCGCTCCGCCGGTCCATCGCTGGCGTCGCTGACTTGAAAGGCGAACTGCTCAAACTTATAGCTACTGACCACACCTGAAACACTGAATTGTGCATGATCAAGGCAGAATTTCTCTAACACTGAGCACTGGTAGCTATCGATTTCGCGCCCAGTATTGTGAAAATCTGTCCTCTCTTCGATCATTGATACATCCACGGTTGAACATTTATGCGCCTCAGAGTAGGCCAGCCGTGGCAACATGGATGCGTTGTTGTAGCAACGATCACTTGCATGTCACACTCTGCAAACTTCCAAGAGTCAGCTTCTGCAACGAAATGTGCAGCGCACATTTTCTACCGCGTACCTAAGTCCGGCGACGCATGCACATCTCCCGCTCGTTTCAAAGCTGTGCGGCCGTTCAGTCGGGTCACGCTAACCTCGAGCATGCGGGGGTTTAAACTACATGTACGCAAAATTCAACGACGAGAAAAAGATGCAGGCTAAGCACTTTAGTATAGTCTTCCCCTAAATACCAAAGAACACTGCTGTTCAGAGGAAATTCGGATCATTCGCGCTTCCGGAAAGCGGTGCAGGAGGTCTTCGCCTCGACGAGTCGATGTGCAGCTCGCCGCAGTAGCAGCGCAGGCCTCTAGTAGATTCGGCATGTCTTCTGCCACGGCTCTGAGGTAGAATTTAAACGAAGAATTTAGCTAGAAACATCATGTTTCCTCGGTCTGCATATGAGGAACGAGTATAATGCCATTTCACTTACATACTTTGGACTGCCGAATGTTCTGCACGGCGAGGTGTGTGTTGTGCCGGCTCTAGATCTTCGGAGGTCGATTCAGGACCTAAAGGCCCCCGTACGGTCGTTTTTAGAGGCGCTGCGCTCGTCCGCCTTCCGCCAGCTGGCGGACGCGTTCGGCACGGGAGGCGCATAGGGTGCTATACGGTCACTTTTGGGCATCTTTTGGGTGGCGGATTTCTCCAGCGCTCCGATTGGCGCGCCCGGCGTTCGCTGCTTCGAACGTCGAAACGCTGCATATGACGGCTGCGGCGCTGGTTTGGCGAAACTTTTCCTCTTCGCGGTGGCTCTCGATCGTCGGCTATCAAATTAATTTGCACCTAGCTGTAGAGTTATTGAGCCCCCGCATATACAGCACAAACAGTATGAACTGACCATTAGTAGAGCGATTAAGTCGCCGGCGATGCAATCATCCAGCAACAGCGTAGACGCACGCATATGCCCCAACGGCACCTGCTTTCGCCGTCTGCTTGGTGTTTTTATGTTATATGAGGAGAAGACGGCACGAATTTTTTAAGTACTCCCGAACGTATACATTGAAAGGTAAAATGTATATATTCATACCTCCCCTGCCTGTGTTCGCGCGTTCACTTCGGTATAGCACTCGCGGCAAAGATGCAGGAGCTGGCAATTTAATGTTTTCATCCGAAATTACAGCCTAAACACATTTTACAACACGCCTGTTTTACTGTGAGAAAATAGACTGCAAAGCATAAACAAACATGCACATCATTTGTAACATGTACAGAAGCACTGTTTTCCGTGCGGTTCTCCCCGGTGGTAGCAATTTCCTAGTGGCGTACATTTCGCCACGTAATCCTCATTTCTGGCTGAAACATACAGCTGTGGTGTTGCATATGAGATGCATTTGCACGCAGAAAATGTGTCGAGGTTCATGACAGTAACAAATCTTTAAAAGTGCATGGAATTATTTGTTATGGTATCCATGCCATAGCAAATGATTCAAACAGTGCATGTTCAAATTATCTCTAAAATTCAATGTGTTTACTTCTTCAAACACATTTAAAATAGCTGCTCAACTAGTTTATTTGTATTCAGTTTGGTTTTCAGCACTACTCATATTTGATTCAGCAGCAAGACTATGCTATTTATAATCAGTTTGGTTGGCAAAACTACAATTCGCATGCCCCCCAGTAATACTAGTTTCTCCATCTCTGTGCTGCCTATATTAATAAGTGCCTTCATGTCAAGTGCAGCATACACTTCCTTTTCTTGACCTATGCCATTTGGTCTTCCTAGGTTTCATGTGTGTGCACTGCTTTTGTCATTTCAAACACAGAAAGTAGCAAATGAAATCTGGCGATTGAGTGTTAACATGCAACACAGCTCAAGCTACTCAGCTGCGGCACGTACTGAAAAGAATTGTTACCAATTGAGACAGCCTCTACCAGTCAAATTTCAAGTGAAATATCTGTACAGTTAGTGCTGAGCACAAATAAACAAGAATTATGGCACAATTGTGCTGCTGCTGAGGAAGAGTCCATAAAGTTTTCGAAACATTGAATGATATGAAATGACTATTCTAAGTACAAATATGTATATATTGGATGTTTTGTGTGGAATGAGTGTTTTATTCTTCTGTTGTAGTTTTATTTCACTGTTTCTCATACTTAAAAACAATACAGCTAAGAGTAAGCACTGAAAAGTCGCGTCACTGCACGAAAGAGTAATAGGGCATGGCCGGAGCGGTCAGTTGGGATCAAGAAATACTTAGCGCCCACTGCCTTGCATCAGCTAAGGGTCCCCACTTGTAGAGAAAAACTGTCCAGGGGCTAAATGTAAAACAGTGACCAAGTGTAATGGCATGTCACTTAGTTGCCAGGACAGCATGCAGACTTGATGGAATTTTGACTTGTCTGTGAACATGAAATACTATACTTCTATGACTAGTGTACTTACCTACCCGAGTCCTTTGCTTTGTTTACATAACTATCCTGCAAGCCCATACATCAAGTTCATCGTGGAGTGAATACACAGATCCTCAATACAATTCAAAGAACAGAAACCAATTGTAGTGGCATGTAAACACAGTGCAATTCTCCAAAAGAGTCACAACAAAACTGCACCTTGTGATATCGAATAAAATATCCCCTCTGAGAATTTCAAGAATTAGATCTAGAAGACAGAGAGCCTGAAGAGATGTGGACTGATGTTTGTGATATAATACAAGAAGTTGCTACTAAGGTAGTTCCAAAGCAAAAGAAATGCAAGAAAGCAAACTGGTTATCTGAAGAGGCTTTGCAAATAGCTGAGGAAAGGAGGATGGCAAAAGTCGTGGGGGAAAGAGAAAGATACAAGGTTTCAATGTGGATTTTCAGAAAATAGCAAGGAGAGATAAGAATGCCTTCCTGAACATACAGTGCCAAGCTGTTGAGGACAACAGCCAATTAAGGAACACAAGAGCTCTGTATAAGACAATCAAAGATATCAAAGGAAGCTTCTGTGCTAAGCTGGGCGTGATAAAGGACAAACGAGGCAAGGACCTCACTGAAGCCTCAGAGATAAAGAAGAGGTGGCAGGAATACACAGAAGAACTGTACAAGAAGGACCCGAATGTGCAAACCCAACATAAGACGGTTGTGGTTGCTGATCTCAAGCCAGGCATCCTGAAGAGTGAAGTTGAATGGGCCTTAGCCAGCCTTGCTAAGAACAAAGCTAGCGGAATTGATGGCATTCCAGCTGAGTTGCTTCAAAACTTCAACTATGACGCTGTTAACATTCTGCACACATTATGTCAGAAGATTTGGACAACCCTGCAGTGGCCACAGGATTGGAGGAGGTCAGTTTACATCCCCATTCCAAAGAAAGGCAGTGCCAAAGATTGTTCCAACTACCGCACGATCGCGCTTATTTCGCATGCTAGCAAGGTGATGTTGAAAATCCTCCAAGGAAGGCTGTAGCAGTACGTGGATCGGGAGCTTCCAGACATGCAAGTTGGGTTTCGCAAGGGCAGAGGAACTAGAGACCAAATTGCCAACCTTCGCTGGATCATGGAAAAAGCAAGAGAGTTCCAGAAACCCATTTACTTCTGCTTTATTGATTATGCGAAAGCGTTTGACTGCGTACATCACAGCAGATTGTGGCAAGCTCTCCAAGAGATGGGAGTTCCAATTCACCTCATCTGCCTCCTCAGGAACCTTTATGAAGGGCAAGAGGCCACAGTCAGAACTGGGCATGGTCTTACTGATTGGTTTCCGATTGAGAAAGGGGTGAGGCAAGACTGCATACTGTCGCCCTGCCTATTTAACCTATATGCAGAGTGCATCATGAGGAAGGCCGGTCTGGACGAGTCTTCAGCTGGAGTGAAGATTGCTGGAAAACGTATCAACAACCTTAGATATGCGGATGATACCACTTTAATGGCAGAAAGTGAAGTGGAACTCAGGAGACTTCTGATGCGCGTACAAGAAGAGAGTGAGAAGTTTGGGCTTAAACTGAACATTAAAAACACAAAGATCATGGCGTTTTGCCTTATCAAGTCCTGGAGCATCAATAGACAAGAAGTGGAAGCTGTGAGAGATTTTATCTTTTTGGGCTCCAAGATTACCTCGGAAGGAGACTACAGCCATGAAACTAGGAGACGCCTGCTTTTGGGAAAGAGAGCAACGGTTAGCCTTGACCGCCTAGTAAAGAGCAGAGACATTAGTCTGCCAACCAAGATCCGTATAACTTGTGCTATGGTCTTTCCAGTTGTGATGTATGGATGCGAGAGTTGGACTGTGAAAAAGGCTGACCGCCGAAGAATTGACGCGTTTGAATTGTGGTGCTGGCGAAGACACTTGAGAGTTCCTTGGACTGCCAGAAGATCAAATCAGTCGATATTGTCGACCATAAACCCTGACTGCTCATTGGAGGGTCAAATTCTAAAGTTAAAGCTCAGCTACTTTGGTCATCTGATGAGAAGAGAGGAGTCGCTGGAGAAAGATTTGATGTTGGGAAAGGTTGAGGGTCGCCGGAGAAGGGGTAGGCAGCGAACGCGATGATTAGATGGCATCCTCGAGGCACTGCAGATGAAGTTATGTGATGTTAGGAAGATAGTGAGAGACTGGAAAGCGTGGCGTGACATGGTCCATAGGGTCACGAAGAGTCGGACACGATTGAACTGAACTGAAAAAAATGCTGGCTATGCCCACTATCGAACCGTTTGAAATTATGGTTGCATTTTGTATACTTACTTATTTCCTTAATCAACTGAAACTGGCAGTGTTTTTTTTCCTCAATGATACCTATGCTTAAAAACCCATCTAATGTAGCTTTGCGTTTTGGATTGCTCATCTCACTGAATTTTGTGTATTTACAGGCACATATGGAGACTTCTGGGTCATTTTACAATATCACCAAGCAGCAGGCGTACCATAAAAAACACATTTCATGCTTTGGTCAACCGCTGCAGGATCCTTCGTCAGGGAGTCTGTCTCTACAAAAGCATCGAATGTAAATGTATGGACCAGTGAGGCTTTACATACCTACCAGAGGATGCATGCATATGTAATAGTCATTCGCAACTCATCCATATGTGCCATTTAGTAACTCAAACAGCATCTGCCTTGCAATGGAAACATGCCACTAGGATGCTACATGTGCTGACCATTTTATGCTTGTAGTACTTGCTGTAATGCTAGTTGGTTCACACTGACCATTTGAGCGGCGCAAGGATATGATCGCAGGAAAAGAAGATGGAAAGAAAGAGCGCCTTTCAATCCCTCTTCTTTTCCTGTGATCGTGTTCTTGTGCCGTTTTATTGATCATGTTATGCTGGGTTACTATTTCTTGAATGCGTAACGGCGCCCTCGCTTCACTGCCACTGGAAGGTTCTAGTCTGTGCCTGGTTCAATAGCCCTTAGTTTAGCTCGCCTGAAGAGCTCATGCTGCATGATACGTCATCCTGTCCCGTGTTAGATGCGTGTAGGTTTCTATATGCATTTCTGAATTTATTTTTTTTTGTCTGTGTTTCATTGTTACTTTTTAGATGTTTCCAGGATCATGCACAAATTCCTGTGAAGCTTTGTGGATGCGTTCCTACCTGCGCTGTAGTGTGTTCATTTCCTTCCCTGCTATTGTCATTTCCCTTCATTCACTCTCCAGACCTTTGGGCTGCGTCAAATAACATTGGCCAGCACTACTGCTTCTTGTGCGCCTTGTTTTTGTGCTTTTCGTTTCCACTTTGTTCCCCTTGAAGCTGGATAGAAACTAATCCATGCAGTTTCACACTTAGAAGATCCTGTCTGCTTTAATGCGTAGTCCCCAAGTAGACGAGAGGAGGGGGGGTTACTGTTGTAATGCAGCAGTGATACACAGTGGCATGCACAACATATAATAGTGATGATCGCACCTTGTAGACTAGCAGACAATGCTGTTTTGCCTTTGAGCAGTGTGGGTGACTATATTGCTGGGTTCTTTTCTATCACAAATTGGTTGGTTGGTTGGTTGGTTTGTGGGGTTTAACATCTCAAAGCAACTCAGGCTGTGAGAGACGCCGTAGTGGAGGACCCTGGAAATTTTGACCACCTGGGGTTCTTTAACGTGCACTGACATCGCACAGCACACGGGCGCCTTGCTTTTCGCCTCCATCGAAAAGCTGCCGCCGAGGCCGGGATTCGATCCCACGTCTTTGGGAACAGTAGTCGAGCGCCGTAACCACTGCACCACCCCGACAAATTGAATAAATAGATAAGTTGGCAAAGCACTACTCTCGCTCATTCATTACAAGTGTGTTTTCTTCAAGCATGCAGCCTTGTACTGTAATCTCACTTCTTCACACTTGCGCAGCGTTGCATCTGGAGACAGGCTCTGTGGAATTTTCCATACAAAGGGGTGCTTGCAATGGGTGTATACAGTGACAGCTTCATTTAGGGGGACATTATAAAAATAGCCACTGAGCTCAACAGGGAAAGAGAAGTACATTGCTCTGAGAGGACACATAACATGCTGTAAGGTGCTGTGTTCCAGAGTCGTGAAGCACACTAAGCTTTCGGTCAGTCCGAGATTGCTAATTAGGTACATGCTGATGCAACTGCATGAATTTTCACTTGACAACCATATCTGTGGAGTACTTAGAAGCACTCCAGTGATTTTAGGTGTGTGTAACATGGCTTTTTTGAGATTTCAAGCTGTTCGTGTTGCCTGATAGTAATGCTGCACTGCTCTGGTTGAAGCCAGGAAATTCAACAAAGCAAAGGATATTTTATCCAGATTTCTGCATGCTATACCATGAACAAAAAATGAATGTTGCCTGTCTGTAGCAGCAAACTTAAGCTGTTATATGCATATCCCCAGTTGTAGCATCTCGCATCTGTTACCAGTATAGTGGTCTTTGAAGCCAGAAAATAAATGTTTATCCTCCCCATTCTGGTTCTCCTCAACATTTGGTTCTTGCCAAGTAATTTCCATTTTCTAGCTACACTAAGCAGCAGCATTTAACATTCTCAAGAAGCATCACTTTATGCAGCTCAAGGCAATGCAAGGTAATGTGGTTGTGCGACGGGATTCTATCCGAATTATCATGCTGTAGAGGGTTGACACTATCGAACCTTCACGGTTTAGTCTCAAGGAAACTTGTTTGAAAATTTATCTTGCTCAGTTGCAACTCTTTATTTGAATTCGTCTTCCCCTCAGCGTGATCAAGGGCCTTGCCCTGGTAAAAGTGTGCAAGTACCTGTATATTGTTGTATCATTGCAACTGGAAGAATGTTTAGCCAAGTTGAAAAATCCTTTCAGATTGTACATTTTTTTTTTCATTCTGCACCATAATATTGCCCAATTCATTACAGTCTTATAATAGGCCTTACCATCTTTCTTAGCCATTCATTTGGTGGCATCTTGCTCTGTTGAGCTAAGGATAGAATGACAGAAGTTGATTACACGGCATGTGCTCTATTGGGACATGAATCTCTCCTCTTGTTTTTGGCTCAGCACCAAACCCTCGGTACCCATCATAGATATGTACCTTTTTCAGAGAGACAAGAAAATTAACAGTTTTGTCGGCACGCCATCATGATGCCCAGCACCCACAACATAACGATTAATCAGAACAAGACGTGGCACAGACAAGACAGGCTTGCTATAATCTAGCTATAATTGCAAGAATTATACTTCATGAAGAATCAAGCCACCGAGTGGTGCCGATGCTTCTGTAGTCACATCAGAACGCAGACAGCGGAGATCATTTCATTAATACAAAATAGTTTCCAGAAAGGTCACATCGCACCCAAGGCTGTTTTCAGGCACAGTACACACGAGCCACAATCAATATTTATGATGGACACGTTGCAGGGAAAAAGCCGTGCATGCATGGTCACTACAGGGGGAAGAACAAACGCGACTACCTGCACAGATCAATCTTTATTTCAGCATTCAGAATGCAAGATATGTGTAGTGAGCCAAATACTTGTAGGCAATTTCAACCACGAAAAATAATAGGTGCATGTTATTGCCATTATGAAAAGCATTTTTTTTTTGGCTGTTCATAAGACAATGAGGGAAATGTATATTGCAGAACAATGCCGCTGGTCAGCTGTTCACAGGATTTCACGTGACGTCTGAAGTGCTTACATGTGCAAACTGCCTGTCTTGAGAGTACAAAAGCTTATGAGATGCTATTTTCTGCATATACCTTTGGTTTTTCATTGGAATGCACTTGAAAGAACTGTGGTAGCAGCCCATTTCTTAGCAAACTCAGTCTGAAATTACCTGCTCCTTCTTATACCTCTGCGACGCGAACACTTGTGATCCTCATTGAGGTTTTCAGGAAGCATTGAAGCATCTGGTGCTGCACGGCCGTTTTGAATGACCACTGAGAAGCTTTCTTCGTGTGCTTTAGGTGACATCGAGGGTGGCGACGCCCACTCTCGGATGTGCTTCAAAACTCGAGTGCTCAGAAACAGCTTCGATCCAAGCAGGCTCGGGCACGATTGCACGAGTTGAATGCAGATCGAGTTCAATGAGGATCGAAAGTGTTCGTGTGACAGAGGTATTACATACATTCTACTCATTAATTTCTGCTATGAATATTCCTAAAATCTTTGCTCCTTGAGTCATACTTGAGAGTACCAGCATTCATCACTCTCATGAAGTGTTACTGCATGCAGCTTAAGGCATGCCAGATGTAAACAAATGCCTTGTGCCATGTATTTGCACCCCAAGGTTCACACTATGCTCTGTGAGCCGCATGATAAAGCTGAATCCATAGAGCCTCATACACTTTCGTGCAGGTGGTTTTCTACTGAGATCTTGCTTGCAGGTACTCTTATTCTTTATTATTATGGCTTGCAGTGCGAGTTTTTTTTTAATTTTTTTTTAATGAGAATATCATGAGGACTGTCCTGCACAATGTGCAGAAAACTTCCATCCTTCTAACCTTATACTGCTCCAATGGGGAAACTGAATAACACATAAGATTGCATTTCATTTCAGATTGTGTCTGTACTTTTCTTCCTGTACCATATAACACTGCCCAATCTATTACACTTGTCCTAAAAAATCTTACACACCTTCTTAGCTTTCTCAGCCATTTCTACGGTAATCGTTCCATTCACAGAACAAGAATGCGTTGTTTTTTTTTTTCTCGGCACTAAAACTTGGTTACAAGCCCGCCGTGGTTGTGTGCCCACAACTCATACCTATATATAAAGAGGCCAAGAACACTAGCAACAATGGCGTCCGCGCACGGTTGTAATGAGAGCATCCGAAGTACAACGATTAATCCCAATAAACACATCTGTCGAGACATCACACGAAGCAACGATAACAAGCAACCATCTCACATACTTCACGAAGCATCAAGCAGCAGATAGGTGCCGGCTTCCCGACGCTTCTCCGTGCAGACAAAATCGTTTCGCGCACGTAAAACACAGTTTTCAGAAAGGGCACTTCACGCCCACGGCAGTTCAGAAGCACAGCACATACACGAAACACGATTGATATCAGTGATCGGCACGTAACACGAACAACATCGTATGCTCGCGATCGCTGCACGCAGACGAATGAATGCGACTAGCACAGCTCAAAATTCATATCAACATTCGGAAAACAAAGCGTGCGCAGTGAGCTTTTCACTCGTAACAGATATACTTGCAGGCGATTTCCAACTTGGCAAAACAGCAGACGTTCCGAACGTATCACTTTCGCTACACTCCCACTAATTGTGGCTGCTATGAAACTGTCTACGCGCACAGGGAATTAATTCACTGCGGGGAGCTGCTTCTTGATGCTGTCCGTGAAAATCCTGCAGCAATCACAAACGGCTCCAAATAAACACGTCGAGGCACCGCAACTGTGTAGCAGTAGTACATCTTCCGTCGGTTTGTCGGCCACTCGTCAACTCGGTGCAGGCCAACTCAACTGGGGGAACTGTCACTCGATGCTTGTGCACATGGCAAGGCAAACTTCCAAGTCGCTTTGAATAATCGTAATAAACGAGCAATAGCGACATGGTCTATCTTTCATCGACAGGCACCGTCCGCCTAGGCCTTGCTTCGCCTACGCTCGGTCGGCCGGCGGCCATCTTTGAAAAAGTAGGAAGAGCTTGCGATGCGCCTCCAGAACGCATGCGACAAAAGTTGAAGTTCGCGAACTCTGTGCGGCAGCCGGGCGGAGGACGCATGCCTCCGTCCGCCCCATTGTTAGGACCTGGCGGATGCGTCCTCGAGCGGACGGGCGGAGCGCCCAAATAGTGACCGTACAGCGGCCTTAAGACAGCGTAAATGCTAGGAATAGCTCGCTCGCATTACGGGCAGATCGAGGTGATCGTTTAAAGCGAAGCGAAAGCTGCTCGTGAATGTGCGTATCCCGATGCCAGCTGGTGGAACTGGTGCAGTACGTAGCATCGCCTGCAGCTATGTGCGTCACAGCGATGCTTGCCGTACACAATCCTGAGTGAAGACCGTGATCTATGTTAGAACGGATGCACTCTTCGTAGCACCTCATCGAGAGTCGCGGCTAGCTGATAGCATAGAGGATAAGATTCATTCACGCGTAGCAAGCGGAATGTGGCCGCGTTCGACATGCATATAGCCATGATCCTGTATATCGACGTCCGCCGTATCTTTACGAGAATCAAATAGATACGTCGGACGTATCTTTAGACACTTCGTAAAAACAATCCCGTCGGCGCCCTGTTGTAATAAGAGCTCTCATAACACGAATTATTAATTCCAATAAAGCGCATCAGACAACCTACCATTGCAAGCCTGTGGCGACGCTTCTCCGTGTAGGTAGAATTGTTTCGCGCACGCAAACAGAAAGGTCGCGTTGCACCCACGACAGATCTGAAGCACAACACATACACGAAACACAGTCATCGATACGTAACAAGCTCAATCCCAACGCTCGGATCGCTGTAAACATTAAGAACCATGCAGAGCTCAAAATTCATGTAAGCGTTCGGAAAGCAAGGAGTGCGCTTTGAACTTTCACTCGTAATATATACATGCGGGTGATTTCACCAGCTCGACGAAAAAGCAATCGTTCCGAACGTGATTACTTTCACTACACTCGCATTTCTCAGTGCTATGATACTGACTACGCTTCACGTACAAGGAATTCATTGTGAGGAGACTCTTGCTGCTGTCCGTGAAGAACCGCTGAAATCAGGAACATTTTGCGATACGGCTAAAATATCTCCAAAAAACACGTCGAGGCACCGCCGCATCTCGCGTAGGCTTGAAGACCATTTTTTAAACTTGGAAGCTATCCTTGACGCCTTGACAAACAAATAACTCAGTCGAATTACTAAAAATGGAAGAAAAAAAAAATGTCGAACAGTCCACGCTTGTGCGTGTCAGAACGATCCACACAACTGTGTGTCAGAATTAGCCCAAGAGGCAGAGATGGTCATTGTTCGAGGAGTATATGTGCTTCACGAGTACGCCTCGCGAAGCTGCCTCGCTGCCCTGCGTCCTTCTATTTATAGTGCGAATTCATGCTAGCACATGAGTATAGTGAGCTGCGCTTCACATTCCGCAATTACATTTCAACCGCAAAAATTTTCTTATTTTTATTAAAACAGTTATAGATCTGTTATATCTCTGCGTGCTTTTCTTAATTCAATTTTCTATTTGTTTGCACAGTTTATTCAAAAAGCTCGCTCGAATTGCAAGAAATGATACTTTGTTTATGATCTGCCCTCTCGAGGAGGTTATTGCAACTAGCATTATACGCGCGTAAATTTAAAATTACTTATTGCATAATGTTAAAAAGAAGACCACTGGATGATTCTCCAGTCTGTGCTTCGTTGTTTTTCGCACTGCTTTTCATGGGATGGGAAAATGATACTCCGGTTCAATAGGCGGGTGTCTTAACACTTGACCACTTGACCGCTAGGATTCACCGCGGCGGTGCCGAGTCCAGCTATGTGCAGCACGCCTTTCCTCCAACATTTTCATGCGTGCACCTGCTCTCGTCGACGAAATCGAAAGTGACAGCTAAAAAACAAACAGCAGATATAAAATCATACATTCAATCGTTTCGTCAAATATACGAGCGCTTTTTAAGAGACAACTCGTAAGCTCGTTCGGGCGAAAAGCCATCGACGGAAATAATCGGAGGCTGCGTAAAAAAAAAATATATATCATGGCAATTTGGGGTTTTAGTGATTGACGATTGATTGGTGTATTATAGTGGATGACGAGCTAATGAAATCTTTGTAATTAATTGCTGAAATGAAAAAAATGAAAAAATGGATAATTAAATGGACTTTAAAGGTGTCAAATACTAGCTCAAAATGAAATGTCAATGCTTAATGTCAAATTTAGCACGTGTGACCGATATATTAATAAATTGAAACCATAGAAAAAGGAAAATGCGCTAAAATGTGTCAAACTGCTCAGAATGGGAAGCCAATATGTTTGCTGGTGCTAATCGTTTGAATGAAAAAGAAAAAAAAATATTGGTGCTATTTTGCTCAAAGGCATAGGGCTGTGTTATGATGGAGTCATTAACAAGGCTAACTGTTACCCAGACGGCCACTGACGTATGCAGAATGGAAATGAAATTAATGATGCAGGGCTTAAAGCATAATATTTCCAATGGAGTTTTTGAACTGGCTAGCGCTAGCGTGGAGTGGGGCGTCGGCAGGGAGGTCATTCTAGTCGATTGCTGTCGGAACAAAGAAAGCATGCAGGTACGCTGTGCTACATATGTGTGGAAAATAAACGGCTTTAGTATGAGGGGTTCAAAAGAAGGCCAGGGAGGGCGGAACCTTTCTATGCTTCCCAGCGGCCACGAATTACAGTGCTATAGCGCCAATTCCTCCTTCAATTACGCCCTACATTCTGGAGGCTCAACGATGGATTGAACCATTTTTGGCATGGGGGAGAGGACATCCACGTAGCCAAACGCCTCCAAGCGCACTCTGGAAGAGGGGAAGTTTGGTGTGTGCTCGCCAGAAATTGCACGTCGTATGCGAGTATACACACGAGCGAGCTGCCTTTAGTGCATTTTTTTTTCCTACTTTCCCGTTGCTGCTGGAAGCTGGTCGCAGTGTCACATCTAGCGTGACCAGCTCGCAGCAGTAATGACAAAGTAGGCGAAAAAGTGCATTAAAGGGAGTTGCGAGAGCTCTCGCACACATATGGGCAATGCATGCAACCTTGCACGTGAACAGTGTCACTGAAGCGGTAAGGAAGTGCGCAAATACATGACTGTTATAATCGGCCCACTGTCTCCCACGACTCACCGGCTCTTGTGCGTGTCGAATTTGATTAGTTTATCTACCCGAGCCATATCCAAACAGGTTTCCAAAGAGACGACGAATGAGCGGTGCCGTCCAAAACAAAGCGTTGCTCTTTGGTGGCCCCTGGGTATTTTAGAAGGCGAGATCTGGCGCTCACTTTCGTTGTGTAACATAGCAGTGGCAAGTCGGCCCCACCACGCACGAACGTCGCGAACAAAAATGGTAATCACCACTTTGTGTAATGAGCCAACATACAAAAGGGTTCATGACACTAGACAGTCGGCACAAGTTGCACAAGTGAAACCGAACGGGTAGTGTCACAAGATAGGGACAGATTTCGAAGCTCACGGGCACAAAAACAGACACTGCTGTAGCTGTCGTTGCACTGATATGACATTACGAGCGCGTGAAGGAACAGCATGGCAAAGCGACCAGAGACGCAAAGTCTTCATGCCAAAAGTAGCACACTGTAGTCAGAGAGGAAGAATGTTTACATGGTTTACATGTAAACATTCTCTAGGAAGAAATTTCTCATAATGTTTACATGTAAACCATGAACATCTTACAAAAACAAAACAATGCACTTACTCCACTCCAATTATTAATGGGCAAGGTTGCATCTATGCTACTACACTGCACGTATCACAAAAACACAAGCCCCATCTGCTTTGGCCAATTACTTGATGAAACTAATGGAGACAGATGTCGCACACCACAGACTGGTCGTCTCGCAACATATCTCTGCATATGTTGAATTTCAATTTCCTGCCTTTCCACTTAGTTTCAACTGTTGCCAGCATTACTAGTCACCCATCTTTTCTGAAATTCCTCTTTACGCTGTTAGGATCAGCGTCCTTGTTAATGATGGTCTCTAGTATTTTCGATGCTATCATTTTCACATCTTCCTCACCTGGAAGAGCGAAGGAAATGACAAGCTTTGAGCAGACAAAAAATTAGGGAGACTCCTTATCTCCATCTATAAAGGTATGGTGCGCCAGCGTTAATGGTTCTTGTCTGCAGATCCCACTGTGGATTCCCGTTAACTTACATGCCTCTTGCTACAAACTTGATTACTAATTCCTTAATTCATGTCTCTGTCATCTCAGATATACTCATTAGCATATGGTCGTAGGCTGCCCTGTTATATGATAGACAACCAGGCATAGACCTCACTAAGCCTGACGTTAACCAAACTGTACAAACATGCCTCCATGGCCTAGGAGTAACCTTTCTTAATCGGAGCTGAAACGTCCCAGAACATATTTCAAATATAACTTTGTAAGCTTGACTTAACAGCTCCTGCCATGTCGTGTGGAATCGTGACATTTGGCTCGTGGCACTTTTGACTTGTGAACAGGGTTCATCTTTTAAATACTGGTTAACATGCATGAAAAATACATTTTCACACAAACTGGTGGCAAATGGTCAAGTGGTGCACTGCCGATTCTGAAATGTACACCTATAAGCATGTAAAGATCGCATCATCACATAACATGATCAAGAGTTCTGTCAGTACCTGTAGTTACACAGCACTTCAATGCCCATTAAAGGACCACCTCAGACAATGGTTGTTGTTACCACAAGACCTGTTCTAACAGCGTACTGACACCATTCCACTGAGTGATGGACATGTATATGCATACCCTAGATAGCTCATGATTGTGGATCTCATTTATTTCTATGACTTCCAAGGAGTTCCTGTCGTCAGAAACCCTACACTTTATGAAATCGGGACAGCTGTCTTGAAAGGTGATGAAAAGAAATAACCAGGTTACCTTGATGCAATGCTAAATTACAGAGGGTGAATATGCTGCATGAAGATACCAAGAAGCTTGTACAAAGAAAAGTGAGAGCGAAATGGCAGGATTTTTGAAACATTGAAATGAACTACAAACTATACTTGCCAAACCTGTCATTGAGGAATGGAAATCATGCAGTAATCAAAAACAACATGGAGGACAATTTAGGTCATCTTCACAAAACACATACCCACACCTCACACACAGCTTCATACTTATGAAAGAAGACAAACCAATATGCAAGGAGTGTGGAGATGAACTAACAATAAATCACATCTTACACGTGCACCAGAGTCGAGAAAATAAGAGGAAAACATTTTGTACAATTTTGCAACAGATCCCTTTCCATCCCAGCATGATCCTAGGAGAGACGTGCAAATTTCCTGCATTTTTGGTTTCCTAAAATGTTCCTAAACAAGCTACATCCTAAAGGACATTTTAGTCATTACACACAAAATAAATACAATAAACCTTGTTCTTGGTGCATGGCAGCATTAGTTTCTTATGCACCATAAAAATCAACACAATGCTGTAAGGTATACCTTGGTTAGCTATGTTATATGAGACAAGCTTTCGGTCTGATGTGGTCCTTATTCACGTGACAGCGCTGTCATGAGGGTCTATGTCCCAGCGATCGGAAAGTGACCTATTCCAACAATTTTAAAAACTGAAGGCGATTCTACAGATCTCTAAAGACTGGATTGATCAACTGTTTTATTAACGTCCGCCTGCTTTGACAGCCTGGAGTGAAACTGTTGAAGAGAATACATTTTTGAACATTTAACGCGTATCTGAAGGCCTTGCTTTCAATTAAGGGGCCCACAAAAAGCAACTGAATGTCAAACGCCGCCTAGGTGGGCTTTCTAGCAGGACAGCGGTGTAGCGTGGAAAATCGCTCCGCCGGTCCATCGCTGGCGTCGCTGACTTGAAAGGCCAACTGTTCAAACTTATAGCTACTGACCACACCTGAAACACTGAATTGTGCATGATCAAGGCAGAATTTCTCTAACACTGAGCACTGGTAGCTATCGATTTCGCGCCCAGTATTGTGAAAATCTGTCCTCTCTTCGATCATTGATACATCCACGGTTGAACATTTATGCGCCTCAGAGTAGGCCAGCCGTGGCAACATGGATGCGTTGTTGTAGCAACGATCACTTGCATGTCACACTCTGCAAACTTCCAAGAGTCAGCTTCTGCAACGAAATGTGCAGCGCACATTTTCTACCGCGTACCTAAGTCCGGCGACGCATGCACATCTCCCGCTCGTTTCAAAGCTGTGCGGCCGTTCAGTCGGGTCACGCTAACCTCGAGCATGCGGGAGTTTAAACTACATGTACGCAAAATTCAACGACGAGAAAAAGATGCAGGCTAAGCACTTTAGTCTAGTCTTCCCCTAAATACCAAAGAACACTGCTGTTCAGAGGAAATTCGGATCATTCGCGCTTCCAGAAAGCGGTGCAGAAGGTCGTCGCCTCGACGAGTCGATGTGCAGCTCGCCGCAGTAGCAGCGCAGGCCTCTAGTAGATTCGGCATGTCTTCTGCCACGGCTCTGAGGTAGAATTTAAACGAAGAATTTAGCTAGAAACATCATGTTTCCTCGGTCTGCATATGAGGAACGAGTATAATGCCATTTCACTTACATACTTTGGACTGCCGAATGTTCTGCACGGCGAGGTGTGTGTTGTGCCGGCTCTAGATCTTCGGAGGTCGATTCAGGACCTAAGACAGCGTAAATGCTAGGAATAGCTCGCTCGCATTACGGGCAGATCAAGGTGATAGTTTAATGCGAAGCGAAAGCTGCTCGTGAATGTGCGTATCCCGATGCCAGCTGGTGGAACTGGTGCAGTACGTAGCATCGCCTGCAGCTATGTGCGTCACAGCGATGCTTGCCGTACACAATCCTGAGTGAAGACCGTGATCTATGTTAGAACGGATGCACTCTTCGTAGCACCTCATCGAGAGTCGCGGCTAGCTGATAGCATAGAGGATAAGATTCATTCACGCGAAGCAAGCGGAATGTGGCCGCGTTCGACATGCATATAGCCATGATCCTGCATATCGACGTCCGCCGTATCTTTACGAGAATCAAATAGATACGTCGAACGTACCTTTAGACACTTCGTAAAAACAATCCCGTCGGCGCCCTGTTGTAATAAGAGCTCTCATAACACGAATAATTAATTCCAATAAAGCGCTTCAGACAACCTACCATTGCAAGCCTGGTGGCGACGCTTCTCCGTGTAGGTAGAATTGTTTCGCGCACGCAAACAGAAAGGTCGCGTTGCACCCACGACAGATCTGAAGCGCAACACGTACACGAAACACAGTCATCGATACGTAACAAGCTCAATCCCAACGCTCGGATCGCTGTAAACATTAAGAACCATGCAGAGCTGGAAATTCATGTAAGCGTTCGGAAAGCAAGGAGTGCGCTTTGAACTTTCACTCGTAATATATACATGCGGGTGGTTTCACCAGCTCGACGAAAAAGCAATCGTTCCGAACGTGATTACTTTCACTACACTCGCATTTGTCAGTGCTATGATACTGACTACGCTTCACGTACAAGGAATTCATTGTGAGGCTCCAATATCTCCAAAAAAAACGTCGAGGCACCGCCGCATCTCGCGTAGGCTTGAAGACCATTTTTTCAACTTGGAAGCTATCCTTGACGCCTTGACAGACAAATAACTCAGTCGAATTACTAAAAATGGACGAAAAAAAAAAAATGTCGAACAGTCCACGCTTGTGCGTGTCAGAACGATCCACACAACTGTGTGTCAGAATTAGCCCAAGAGGCAGAGGCGGTCATTGTTCGAGGAGTATATGTGCTTCACAAGTACGCCTCGCGAAGCACGCCTCGCTGCCCTGCGTCCTTCTATTTATAGTGCGAATTCATGCTAGCACATGAGTATAGTGAGCTGCGCTTCACATTCCGCAATTACATTTCAACCGCAAAAATTTTCTTATTTTTATTAAGACAGTTATAGATCTGTTATATCTCTGCGTGCTTTTCTTAATTCAATTTTCAATTTGTTTGCACAGTTTATTCAAAAAGCTCGCTCGAATTGCAAGAAATGATACTTTGTTTATGATCTGCCCTCTCGAGGAGGTTATTGCAACTAGCATTATACGCGCGTAAATTTAAAATTACTTATTGCATAATGTTAAAAAGAAGACCACTGGATGATTCTCCAGTCTGTGCTTCGTTGTTTTTCGCACTGCTTTTCATGGGATGGGAAAATGATACTCCGGTTCAATAGGCGAGTGTCTTAACACTTGACCACTTGACCGCTAGGATTCACCGCGGTGGTGCCGAGTGCAGCTATGTGCAGCACGCCTTTCCTCCAACATTTTCATGCGTGCGCCTGCTCTCGTCGACGAAATCGAAAGTGACAGCTAAAAAACAAACAGCAGATATAAAATCATACATTCAATCGTTTCGTCAAATATACGAGCGCTTTTTAAGAGACAACTCGTAAGCTCGTTCGGGCGAAAAGCCATCGACAGAAATAATCGGAGGCTGCGTAAAAAAAAAAATTATATCATGGCAATTTGGGGATTTAGTGATTGACGATTGATTGGTGTATTATAGTGGATGACGAGCTAATGAAATCATTGTAATTAATTGCTGAAATGAAAAAAATGAAAAAATGGATAATTAAATGGACTTTAAAGGTGTCAAATACTAGCTCAAAATGAAATGTCAATGCTTAATGTCAAATTTAGCACGTGTGACCGATATATTAATAAATTGAAATCATAGAATAAGGAAAATGCGCTAAAATGTGTCAAACTGCTCAGAATTGGAAGCCAATATGTTTGCTGGTGCTAATCGTTTGAATGAAAAAGAAAAAAAATATTGGTGCTATTTTGCTCAAGGGCATAGGGCTGTGTTATGATGGAGTCTTTAACAAGGCTAACTGTTACCCAGACGGCCACTGACGTATGCAGAATGGAAATGAAATTAATGATGCAGGGCTTAAAGCATTATATTTCCAATGGAGTTTTTGAACTGGCTAGCGCTAGTGTGGAGTGGGGCGTCGGCAGGGAGGTCATTCTAGTCGATTGCTGTCGGAACAAAGAAAGCATGCCGGTACGCTGTGCTACATATGTGTGGAAAATAAACGGCTTTAGTATGAGAGGTTCAAAGGAAGGCCAGGGAGGGCGGAACCTTTCTATGCCTCCCAGCGGCCACGAATCACAGTGCTACAGCGCCAATTCCTCCTTCAATTACGCCCTACATTCTGGAGGCTCAACTATGGATTGAACCATTTTTGGCATGGGGGAGAGGACATCCACGTAGCCAAACGCCTCCAAACGCACTCTGGAAGAGGGGAAGTTTGGTGTGTGCTCGCCAGAAATTGCACGTCGTATGCGAGTATACACAGGAGCGAGCTGCCTTTAGTGCATATTTTGTCCTACTTTCCCGTTGCTGCTGGAAGCTGGTCGCAGTGTCACATCTAGCGTGACCAGCTCGCAGCAGTAATGACAAAGTAGGCGAAAAAGTGCATTAAAGGGAGTTGCGAGAGCTCTCGCACACATATGGGCAATGCATGCAACCTTGCACGTGAACAGTGTCACTGAAGCGGTAAGGAAGTGCGCAAATATATGACTGAATATTTGCACGTCTTTTATTGAAAATTTCCTTGTGAACGTAATCTGTTCTAAAACTGGAGCTTCATTCGGGAATACGCAACATACATAAAATGTATACATACATCGCGGTCAAAAAGTCACTGTGTGCACTTCCCTTGTTATAATTGGTCCATTGTCTTCCACGACTCACCGGCTCTTGTGCGTGTCGAATTTGATTAGTTTATCAATCCGAGCCATATCCAAACAGTTTTCCAAAGAGACGACGAATGAGCGGTGCCGTCCAAAACAAAGCGTTGCTCTTTGGTGGCCCCTGGGTATTTTAGAAGGCGAGATCTGGCGCTCACTTTCGTTGTGTAACATAGCAGTGGCAAGTCGGCCCCACCACGCACGAACGTCGCGAACAAAAATGGTAATCACCACTTTGTGTATTGAGCCAACATACAAAAGGGTTCATGACACTAGACAGTCGGCACAAGTTGCACAAGTGAAACCGAACGGGTAGTGTCACAAGATAGAGACAGATTTCGAAGCTCACGGGCACAAAAACAGACACTGCTGTAGCTGTCGTTGCACTGACATGACATTACGAGCGCGTGAAGGAACAGCATGGCAAAGCGACCAGAGACGCAAAGTCTACATGCCAAAAGTAGCACACTGTACTCAGAGAGGAAGAATGTTTACATGGTTTACATGTAAACATTCTTTAGAAGAAATTTCTCATAATGTTTATATGTAAACCATGAGCATCCTACAAAAACAAAACAATGCACTTACTCCACTCCAATTATTAATGGGCAAGGTTGCATCTATGCTACTACACTGCACTTATCACAAAACCACAAGCCCCATCTGCTTTGGCCAATTACTTGATGAAACTAATGGAGACAGATGTCGCACACCACAGACTGGTCGTCTCGCAACATATCTCTGCATATGTTGCATTTCAATTTCCTGCCTTTCCACTTAGCTTCAACTGTTGCCAGCATTATTAGTCACCCATCTTTTCTGAAATTCCTCTTTACGCTGTTAGGATCAGCGTCCTTGTTAATGATGGTCTCTAGTATTTTCGATGCTATCATTTTCACATCTTCCTCACCTGGAAGAGCGAAGGAAATGACAAGCTTTGAGCAGACAAAAAATTAAGGAGACTCGTAATCTCCATCTGTAAGGGTATGGTGCGCCAGCGTTAATGGTTCTTGTCTGCAGATCCCACTGTGGATTGCCGTTAACTTACATGCCTCTTGCTACAAACTTAATTACTAATTCCTTAATTCATGTCTCTGTCATCTCAGATATACTCATTAGCATATGGTCGTAGGCTGCCCTGTTATGTGATAGACAACCAGGCATAGACCTCACTAAGCCTGACGTTAACCAAACTGTACAAACATGCCTCCATGGCCTAGGAGTAACCTTTCTTAATCGGAGCTGAAACGTCCCAGAACATATTTCAAATATAACTTTGTAAGCTTGACTTAACAGCTCCTGCCATGTCGTGTGGCCTCGTGACATTTGGCTCGTGGAACTTTTGGCTTGTGCACAGGGTTCATCTTTTAAATACTGGTTAACATGCATGAAAAATACATTTTCACACAAACTGGTGGCAAATGGTCAAGTGGTGCACTGCAGATTCTGAAATGTACACCTATAAGCATGTAAGGATCGCATCATCACATAACATGATCAAGAGTTCTGTCAGTACCTGTAGTTACATAGCACTTCAATGCCCATTAAAGGACCACCTCAGACAATGGTTGTTGTTACCACAAGACCTGTTCTAACAGCGTACTGACACCATTCCACTGAGTGATGGACATGTATATGCATACCCTAGATAGCTCATGATTGTGGATCTCATTTATTTCTATGACTTCCAAGGAGTTCCTGTCGTCAGAAACCCTACACTTTATGAAATCGAGACAGCTGTCTTGAAAGGTGATGAAAAGAAATAACCAGGTTACCTTGATGCAATGCTAAATTACAGAGGGTGAATATGCTGCATGAAGATACCAAGAAGCTTGTACAAAGAAAAGTGAGAGCGAAATGGCAGGATTTTTGAAACATTGAAATGAACTACAAACAATACTTGCCAAACCTGTCATTGAGGAATGGAAAGCATGCAGTAATCAAAAACACAACATGGAGGACATTTTAGGTCATCTTCACAAAACACATACCCACACCTCACACACAGCTTCATACTTATGAAAGAAGACAAACCAATATGCAAGGAGTGTGGAGATGAACTAACAATAAATCACATCTTACACGTGCACCAGAGTCGAGAAAATAAGAGGAAAACATTTTGTACAATTTTGCAACAGATCCCTTTCCATCCCAGCATGATCCTAGGAGAGACGTGCAAATTTCCTGCATTTTTTATTTCCTAAAATGTTCCTAAACAAGCTACATCCTAAAGAACATTTTAGTCATTACACACAAAATAAATACAATAAACCTTGTTCTTGGTGCATGGCAGCATTAGTCGCTTATGCACCATAACAATCAACACAATGCTGTAAGGTATACCTTGGTTAGCTATGTTATATGAGACAAGCTTTCGGTCTGATGTGGTCCTTATTCACGTGACAGCGCTGTCATTAGGGTCTATGTCCCAGCGATCGGAAAGTGACCTATTCCAACAATTTTAAAAACTGAAGGCGATTCTACAGATCTCTAAAGACTGGATTGATCAACTGTTTTATTAACGTCCGCCTGCTTTGACAGCCTGGAGTGAAACTGCTGAAGAGAATACATTTTTGAACATTTAACGCGTATCTGAAGGCCTTGCTTTCAATTAAGGGGCCCACAAAAAGCAGCTGAATGTCAAACGCCGCCTAAGTGGGCTTTCTAGCAGGACAGCGGTGTAGCGTGGAAAATCGCTCCGCCGGTCCATCGCTGGCGTCGCAGACTTGAAAGGCCAACTGTTCAAACTTATAGCTACTGACCACACCTGAAACACTGAATTGTGCATGATCAAGGCAGAATTTCTCTAACACTGAGCACTGGTAGCTATCGATTTCGCGCCCAGTATTGTGAAAATCTGTCCTCTCTTCGATCATTGATACATCCACGGTTGAACATTTATGCGCCTCAGAGTAGGCCAGCCGTGGCAACATGGATGCGTTGTTGTAGCAACGATCACTTGCATGTCACACTCTGCAAACTTCCAAGAGTCAGCTTCTGCAACGAAATGTGCAGCGCACATTTTCTACCGCGTACCTAAGTCCGGCGACGCATGCACATCTCCCGCTCGTTTCAAAGCTGTGCGGCCGTTCAGTCAGGTCACGCTAACCTCGAGCATGCGGGGGTTTAAACTACATGTACGCAAAATTCAACGACGAGAAAAAGATGCAGGCTAAGCACTTTAGTATAGTCTTCCCCTAAATACCAAAGAACACTGCTGTTCAGAGGAAATTCGGATCATTCGCGCTTCCGGAAAGCGGTGCAGTAGGTCTTCGCCTCGACGAGTCGATGTGCAGCTCGCCGCAGTAGCAGCGCAGGCCTCTAGTAGATTCGGCATGTCTTCTGCCACGGCTCTGAGGTAGAATTTAAACGAAGAATTTAGCTAGAAACATCATATTTCCTCGGTCTGCATATGAGCAACGAGTATAATGCCATTTCACTTACATACTTTGGACTGCCGAATGTTCTGCACGGCGAGGTGTGTGTTGTGCCGGCTCTAGATCTTCGGAGGTCGATTCAGGACCTAAGACAGCGTAAATGCTAGGAATAGCTCGCTCGCATTACGGGCAGATCGAGGTGATAGTTTAATGCGAAGCGAAAGCTGCTCGTGAATGTGCGTATCCCGATGCCAGCTGGTGGAACTGGTGCAGTACGTAGCATCGCCTGCAGCTATGTGCGTCACAGCGATGCTTGCCGTACACAATCCTGAGTGAAGACCGTGATCTATGTTAGAACGGATGCATTCTTCGTAGCACCTCATCGAGAGTCGCGGCTAGCTGATAGCATAGAGGATAAGATTCATTCACGCGTAGCAAGCGGAATGTGGCCGCGTTCGACATGCATATAGCCATGATCCTGTATATCGACGTCCGCCGTATCTTTACGAGAATCAAATAGATACGTCGGACGTACCTTTAGACACTTCGTAAAAACAACCCCGTCGGCGCCCTGTTGTAATAAGAGCTCTCATAACGCGAATTATTAATTCCAATAAAGCGCATCAGACAACCTACCATTGCAAGCCTGGTGGCGACGCTTCTCCGTGTAGGTAGAATTGTTTCGCGCACGCAAACAGAAAGGTCGCGTTGCACCCACGACAGATCTGAAGCACAACACATACACGAAACACAGTCATCGATACGTAACAAGCTCAATCCCAACGCTCGGATCGCTGTAAACATTAAGAACCATGCAGAGCTCAAAATTCATGTAAGCGTTCGGAAAGCAAGGAGTGCGCTTTGAACTTTCACTCGTAATATATACATGCGGGTGGTTTGACCAGCTCGACGAAAAAGCAATCGTTCCGAACGTGATTACTTTCACTACACTCGCATTTCTCAGTGCTATGATACTGACTACGCTTCACGTACAAGGAATTCATTGTGAGGAGACTCTTGCTGCTGTCCGTGAAGAACCGCTGAAATCAGGAACATTTTGCGATACGGCTCCAATATCTCCAAAAAACACGTCGAGGCACCGCCGCATCTCGCGTAGGCTTGAAGACCATTTTTTCAACTTGGAAGCTATCCTTGACGCCTTGACAAACAAATAACTCAGTCGAATTACTAAAAATGGAAGAAAAAAAAAATGTCGAACAGTCCACGCTTGTGCGTGTCAGAACGATCCACACAACTGTGTGTCAGAATTAGCCCAAGAGGCAGAGATGGTCATTGTTCGAGGAGTATATGTGCTTCACGAGTACGCCTCGCGAAGCTGCCTCGCTGCCCTGCGTCCTTCTATTTATAGTGCGAATTCATGCTAGCACATGAGTATAGTGAGCTGCGCTTCACATTCCGCAATTACATTTCAACCGCAAAAATTTTCTTATTTTTATTAAAACAGTTATAGATCTGTTATATCTCTGCGTGCTTTTCTTAATTCAATCTTCTATTTGTTTGCACAGTTTATTCAAAAAGCTCGCTCAAATTGCAAGAAATGATACTTTGTTTATGATCTGCCCTCTCGAGGAGGTTATTGCAACTAGCATTATACGCGCGTAAATTTAAAATTACTTATTGCATAATGTTAAAAAGAAGACCACTGGATGATTCTCCAGTCTGTGCTTCGTTGTTTTTCGCACTGCTTTTCATGGGATGGGAAAATGATACTCCGGTTCAATAGGCGAGTGTCTTAACACTTGACCACTTGACCGCTAGGATTCACCGCGGCGGTGCCGAGTGCAGCTATGTGCAGCACGCCTTTCCTCCAACATTTTCATGCGTGCACCTGCTCTCGTCGACGAAATCGAAAGTGACAGCTAAAAAACAAACAGCAGATATAAAATCATAAATTCAATCGTTTCGTCAAATATACGAGCGCTTTTTAAGAGACAACTCGTAAGCTCGTTCGGGCGAAAAGCCATCGACGGAAATAATCGGAGGCTGCGTAAAAAAAAAAATATATGATGGCAATTTGGGGTTTTAGTGATTGACGATTGATTGGTGTATTATAGTGGATGACGAGCTAATGAAATCATTGTAATTAATTGCTGAATTGAAAAAAATGAAAAAATGGATAATTAAATGGACTTTAAAGGTGTCAAATACTAGCTCAAAATGAAATGTCAATGCTTAATGTCAAATTTAGCACGTGTGACCGGTATATTAATAAATTGAAATCATAGAAAAAGGAAAATGCGCTAAAATGTGTCAAACTGCTCAGAATGAGAAGCCAATATGTTTGCTGGTGCTAATCGTTTGAATGAAAAGGAAAAAAAAATATTGGTGCTATTTTGCTCAAAGGCATAGGGCTGTGTTATGATGGAGTCATTAACAAGGCTAACTGTTACCCAGACGGCCACTGACGTATGCAGAATGCAAATGAAATTAATGATGCAGGGCTTAAAGCATAATATTTCCAATGGAGTTTTTGAACTGGCTAGCGCTAGTGTGGAGTGGGGCGTCGGCAGGGAGGTCATTCTAGTCGATTGCTGTCGGAACAAAGAAAGCATGCAGGTACGCTGTGCTACATATGTGTGGAAAATAAACGGCTTTAGTATGAGGGGTTCAAAAGAAGGCCAGGGAGGGAGGAACCTTTCTATGCTTCCCAGCGGCCACGAATTACAGTGCTATAGCGCCAATTCCTCCTTCAATTACGCCCTACATTCTGGAGGCTCAACGATGGATTGAACCATTTTTGGCATGGGGGAGAGGACATCCACGTAGCCAAACGCCTCCAAACGCACTCTGGAAGAGGGGAAGTTTGGTGTGTGCTCGCCAGAAATTGCACGTCGTATGCGAGTATACACACGAGCGAGCTGCCTTTAGTGCATTTTTTTTTCCTACTTTCCCGTTGCTGCTGGAAGCTGGTCGCAGTGTCACATCTAGCGTGACCAGCTCGCAGCAGTAATGACAAAGTAGGCGAAAAAGTGCATTAAAGGGAGTTGCGAGAGCTCTAGCACACATATGGGCAATGCATGCAACCTTGCACGTGAACAGTGTCACTGAAGCGGTAAGGAAGTGCGCAAATACATGACTGTTATAATCGGTCCACTGTCTCCCACGACTCACCGGCTCTTGTGCGTGTCGAATTTGATTAGTTTATCTACCCGAGCCATATCCAAACAGGTTTCCAAAGAGACGACGAATGAGCGGTGCCGTCCAAAACAAAGCGTTGCTCTTTGGTGGCCCCTGGGTATTTTAGAAGGCGAGATCTGGCGCTCACTTTCGTTGTGTAACATAGCAGTGGCAAGTCGGCCCCACCACGCACGAACGTCGCGAACAAAAATGGTAATCACCACTTTGTGTAATGAGCCAACATACAAAAGGGTTCATGACACTAGACAGTCGGCACAAGTTGCACAAGTGAAACCGAACGGGTAGTGTCACAAGATAGGGACAGATTTCGAAGCTCACGGGCACAAAAACAGACACTGCTGTGGCTGTCGTTGCACTGACATGACATTACGAGCGCGTGAAGGAACAGCATGGCAAAGCGACCAGAGACGCAAAGTCTACATGCCAAAAGTAGCACACTGTAGTCAGAGAGGAAGAATGTTTACATGGTTTACATGTAAACATTCTCTAGGAAGAAATTTCTCATAATGTTTACATATAAACCATGAACATCTTACAAAAACAAAACAATGCACTTACTCCACTCCAATTATTAATGGGCAAGGTTGCATCTATGCTACTACACTGCACGTATCACAAAACCACAAGCCCCATCTGCTTTGGCCAATTACTTGATGAAACTAATGGAGACAGATGTCGCACACCACAGACTGGTCGTCTCGCAACATATCTCTGCATATGTTGCATTTCAATTTCCTGCCTTTCCACTTAGTTTCAACTGTTGCCAGCATTACTAGTCACCCATCTTTTCTGAAATTCCTCTTTACGCTGTTAGGATCAGCGTCCTTGTTAATGATGGTCTCTAGTATTTTCGATGCTATCATTTTCACATCTTCCTCACCTGGAAGAGCGAAGGAAATGACAAGCTTTGAGCAGACAAAAAATTAGGGAGACTCCTTATCTCCATCTATAAAGGTATGGTGCGCCAGCGTTAATGGTTCTTGTCTGCAGATCCCACTGTGGATTCCCGTTAACTTACATGCCTCTTGCTACAAACTTGATTACTAATTCCTTAATTCATGTCTCTGTCATCTCAGATATACTCATTAGCATATGGTCGTAGGCTGCCCTGTTATATGATAGACAACCAGGCATAGACCTCACTAAGCCTGACGTTAACCAAACTGTACAAACATGCCTCCATGGCCTAGGAGTAACCTTTCTTAATCGGAGCTGAAACGTCCCAGAACATATTTCAAATATAACTTTGTAAGCTTGACTTAACAGCTCCTGCCATGTCGTGTGGCCTCGTGACATTTGGCTCGTGGCACTTTTGACTTGTGAACAGGGTTCATCTTTTAAATACTGGTTAACATGCATGAAAAATACATTTTCACACAAACTGGTGGCAAATGGTCAAGTGGTGCACTGCAGATTCTGAAATGTACACCTATAAGCATGTAAAGATCGCATCATCACATAACATGATCAAGAGTTCTGTCAGTACCTGTAGTTACATAGCACTTCAATGCCCATTAAAGGACCACCTCAGACAATGGTTGTTGTTACCACAAGACCTGTTCTAACAGCGTACTGACACCATTCCACTGAGTGATGGACATGTATATGCATACCCTAGATAGCTCATGATTGTGGATCTCGTTTATTTCTATGACTTCCAAGGAGTTCCTGTCGTCAGAAACCCTACACTTTATGAAATCGGGACAGCTGTCTTGAAAGGTGATGAAAAGAAATAACCAGGTTACCTTGATGCAATGCTAAATTACAGAGGGTCAATATGCTGCATGAAGATACCAAGAAGCTTGTACAAAGAAAAGTGAGAGCGAAATGGCAGGATTTTTGAAACATTGAAATGAACTACAAACTATACTTGCCAAACCTGTCATTGAGGAATGGAAATCATGCAGTAATCAAAAACAACATGGAGGACAATTTAGGTCATCTTCACAAAACACATACCCACACCTCACACACAGCTTCATACTTATGAAAGAAGACAAACCAATATGCAAGGAGTGTGGAGATGAACTAGCAATAAATCACATCTTACACGTGCACCAGAGTCGAGAAAATAAGAGGAAAACATTTTGTACAATTTTGCAACAGATCCCTTTCCATCCCAGCATGATCCTAGGAGAGACGTGCAAATTTCCTGCATTTTTGGTTTCCTAAAATGTTCCTAAACAAGCTACATCCTAAAGGACATTTTAGTCATTACACACAAAATAAATACAATAAACCTTGTTCTTGGTGCATGGCAGCATTAGTTGCTTATGCACCATAAAAATCAACACAATGCTGTAAGGTATACCTTGGTTAGCTATGTTATATGAGACAAGCTTTCGGTCTGATGTGGTCCTTATTCACGTGACAGCGCTGTCATGAGGGTCTATGTCCCAGCGATCGGAAAGTGACCTATTCCAAGAATTTTAAAAACTGAAGGCGATTCTACAGATCTCTAAAGACTGGATTGATCAACTGTTTTATTAACGTCCGACTGCTTTGACAGCCTGGAGTGAAACTGTTGAAGAGAATACATTTTTGAACATTTAACGCGTATCTGAAGGCCTTGCTTTCAATTAAGGGGCCCACAAAAAGCAACTGAATGTCAAACGCCGCCTAGGTGGGCTTTCTAGCAGGACAGCGGTGTAGCGTGGAAAATCGCTCCGCCGGTCCATCGCTGGCGTCGCTGACTTGAAAGGCCAACTGTTCAAACTTATAACTACTGACCACACCTGAAACACTGAATTGTGCATGATCAAGGCAGAATTTCTCTAACACTGAGCACTGGTAGCTATCGATTTCGCGCCCAGTATTGTGAAAATCTGTCCTCTCTTCGATCATTGATACATCCACGGTTGAACATTTATGCGCCTCAGAGTAGGCCAGCCGTGGCAACATGGATGCGTTGTTGTAGCAACGATCACTTGCATGTCACACTCTGCAAACTTCCAAGAGTCAGCTTCTGCAACGAAATGTGCAGCGCACATTTTCTACCGCGTACCTAAGTCCGGCGACGCATGCACATCTCCCGCTCGTTTCAAAGCTGTGCGGCCGTTCAGTCGGGTCACGCTAACCTCGAGCATGCGGGAGTTTAAACTACATGTACGCAAAATTCAACGACGAGAAAAAGATGCAGGCTAAGCACTTTAGTCTAGTCTTCCCCTAAATACCAAAGAACACTCGCTGTTCAGAGGAAATTCGGATCATTCGCGCTTCCAGAAAGCGGTGCAGTAGGTCGTCGCCTCGACGAGTCGATGTGCAGCTCGCCGCAGTAGCAGCGCAGGCCTCTAGTAGATTCGGCATGTCTTCTGCCACGGCTCTGAGGTAGAATTTAAACGAAGAATTTAGCTAGAAACATCATGTTTCCTCGGTCTGCATATGAGGAACGAGTATAATGCCATTTCACTTACATACTTTGGACTGCCGAATGTTCTGCACGGCGAGGTGTGTGTTGTGCCGGCTCTAGATCTTCGGAGGTCGATTCAGGACCTAAGACAGCCTAAATGCTAGGAATAGCTCGCTCGCATTACGGGCAGATCGAGGTGATAGTTTAATGCGAAGCGAAAGCTGCTCGTGAATGTGCGTATCCCGATGCCAGCTGGTGGAACTGGTGCAGTACGTAGCATCGCCTGCAGCTATGTGCGTCACAGCGATGCTTGCCGTACACAATCCTGAGTGAAGACCGTGATCTATGTTAGAACGGATGCACTCTTCGTAGCACCTCATCGAGAGTCGCGGCTAGCTGATAGCATAGAGGATAAGATTCATTCACGCGTAGCAAGCGGAATGTGGCCGCGTTCGACATGCATATAGCCATGATCCTGCATATCGACGTCCGCCGTATCTTTACGAGAATCAAATAGATACGTCGAACGTACCTTTAGACACTTCGTAAAAACAATCCCGTCGGCGCCCTGTTGTAATAAGAGCTCTCATAACACAAATAATTAATTCCAATAAAGCGCATCAGACAACCTACCATTGCAAGCCTGGTGGCGACGCTTCTCCGTGTAGGTAGAATTGTTTCGCGCACGCAAACAGAAAGGTCGCATTGCACCCACGACAGATCTGAAGCACAACACGTACACGAAACACAGTCATCGATACGTAACAAGCTCAATCCCAACGCTCGGATCGCTGTAAACATTAAGAACCATGCAGAGCTCAAAATTCATGTAAGCGTTCGGAGAGCAAGGAGTGCGCTTTGAACTTTCACTCGTAATATATACATGCGGGTGGTTTCACCAGCTCGACGAAAAAGCAATCGTTCCGAACGTGATTACTTTCACTACACTCGCATTTGTCAGTGCTATGATACTGACTACGCTTCACGTACAAGGAATTCATTGTGAGGCTCCAATATCTCAAAAAAAAAAATCGTCGAGGCACCGCCGCATCTCGCGTAGGCTTGAAGACCATTTTTTCAACTTGGAAGCTATCCTTGACGCCTTGACAAACAAATAACTCAGTCGAATTACTAAAAATGGACGAAAAAAAAAAAAATGTCGAACAGTCCACGCTTGTGCGTGTCAGAACGATCCACACAACTGTGTGTCAGAATTAGCCCAAGAGGCAGAGGCGGTCATTGTTCGAGGAGTATATGTGCTTCACGAGTACGCCTCGCGAAGCACGCCTCGCTGCCCTGCGTCCTTCTATTTATAGTGCGAATTCATGCTAGCACATGAGTATAGTGAGCTGCGCTTCACATTCCGCAATTACATTTCAACCGCAAAAATTTTCTTATTTTTATTAAGACAGTTATAGATCTGTTATATCTCTGCGTGCTTAATTCAATTTTCAATTTGTTTGCACAGTTTATTCAAAAAGCTCGCTCGAATTGCAAGAAATGATACTTTGTTTATGATCTGCCCTCTCGAGGAGGTTATTGCAACTAGCATTATACGCGCGTAAATTTAAAATTACTTATTGCATAATGTTAAAAAGAAGACCACTGGATGATTCTCCAGTCTGTGCTTCGTTGTTTTTCGCACTGCTTTTCATGGGATGGGAAAATGATACTCCGGTTCAATAGGCGAGTGTCTTAACACTTGACCACTTGACCGCTAGGATTCACCGCGGCGGTGCCGAGTGAAGCTATGTGCAGCATGCCTTTCCTCCAACATTTTCATGCGTGCGCCTGCTCTCGTCGACGAAATCGAAAGTGACAGCTAAAAAACAAACAGCAGATATAAAATCATACATTCAATCGTTTCGTCAAATATACGAGCGCTTTTTAAGGGACAACTCGTAAGCTCGTTCGGGCGAAAAGCCATCGACAGAAATAATCGGAGGCTGCGTAAAAAAAAAAATATATATCATGGCAATTTGGGGATTTAGTGATTGACGATTGATTGGTGTATTATAGTGGATGACGAGCTAATGAAATCATTGTAATTAATTGCTGAAATGAAAAAAATGAAAAAATGGATAATTAAATGGACTTTAAAGGTGTCAAATACTAGCTCAAAATGAAATGTCAATGCTTAATGTCAAATTTAGCACGTGTGACCGATATATTAATAAATTGAAATCATAGAATAAGGAAAATGCGCTAAAATGTGTCAAACTGCTCAGAATGGGAAGCCAATATGCTTGCTGGTGCTAATCGTTTGAATGAAAAAGAAAAAAAATATTGGTGCTATTTTGCTCAAGGGCATAGGGCTGTGTTATGATGGAGTCTTTAACAAGGCTAACTGTTACCCAGACGGCCACTGACGTATGCAGAATGGAAATGAAATTAATGATGCAGGGCTTAAAGCATTATATTTCCAATGGAGTTTTTGAACTGGCTAGCGCTAGTGCGGAGTGGGGCGTCGGCAGGGAGGTCATTCTAGTCGATTGCTGTCGGAACAAAGAAAGCATGCCGGTACGCTGTGCTACATATGTGTGGAAAATAAACGGCTTTAGTATGAGAGGTTCAAAGGAAGGCCAGGGAGGGCGGAACCTTTCTATGCCTCCCAGCGGCCACGAATCACAGTGCTATAGCGCCAATTCCTCCTTCAATTACGCCCTACATTCTGGAGGCTCAACTATGGATTGAACCATTTTTGGCATGGGGGAGAGGACATCCACGTAGCCAAACGCCTCCAAACGCACTCTGGAAGAGGGGAAGTTTGGTGTGTGCTCGCCAGAAATTGCACGTCGTATGCGAGTATACACACGAGCGAGCTGCCTTTAGTGCATATTTTGTCCTACTTTCCCGTTGCTGCTGGAAGCTGGTCGCAGTGTCACATCTAGCGTGACCAGCTCGCAGCAGTAATGACAAAGTAGGCGAAAAAGTGCATTAAAGGGAGTTGCGAGAGCTCTCGCACACATATGGGCAATGCATGCAACCTTGCACGTGAACAGTGTCACTGAAGCGGTAAGGAAGTGCGCAAATATATGACTGAATATTTGCACGTCTTTTATTGAAAATTTCCTTGTGAACGTAATCTGTTCTAAAACTGGAGCTTCATTCGGGAATACGCAACATACATAAAATGTATACATACATCGCGGTCAAAAAGTCACTGTGTGCACTTCCCTTGTTATAATCGGTCCACTGTCTTCCACGACTCACCGGCTCTTGTGCGTGTCGAATTTTATTAGTTTATCAATCCGAGCCATATCCAAACAGTTTTCCAAAGAGACGACGAATGAGCGGTGCCGTCCAAAACAAAGCGTTGCTCTTTGGTGGCCCCTGGGTATTTTAGAAGGCGAGATCTGGCGCTCACTTTCGTTGTGTAACATAGCAGTGGCAAGTCTGCCCCACCACGCACGAACGTCGCGAACAAAAATGGTAATCACCACTTTGTGTATTGAGCCAACATACAAAAGGGTTCATGACACTAGACAGTCGGCACAAGTTGCACAAGTGAAACCGAACGGGTAGTGTCACAAGATAGAGACAGATTTCGAAGCTCACGGGCACAAAAACAGACACTGCTGTAGCTGTCGTTGCACTGACATGACATTACGAGCGCGTGAAGGAACAGCATGGCAAAGCGACCAGAGACGCAAAGTCTACATGCCAAAAGTAGCACACTGTAGTCAGAGAGGAAGAATGTTTACATGGTTTACATGTAAACATTCTCTAGGAAGAAATTTCTCATAATGTTTATATGTAAACCATGAACATCCTACAAAAACAAAACAATGCACTTACTCCACTCCAATTATTAATGGGCAAGGTTGCATCTATGCTACTACACTGCACTTATCACAAAACCACAAGCCCCATCTGCTTTGGCCAATTACTTGATGAAACTAACGGAGACAGATGTCGCACACCACAGACTGGTCGTCTCGCAACATATCTCTGCATATGCTGCATTTCAATTTCCTGCCTTTCCACTTAGCTTCAACTGTTGCCAGCATTACTAGTCACCCATCTTTTCTGAAATTCCTTTTTACGCTGTTAGGATCAGCGTCCTTGTTAATGATGGTCTCTAGTATTTTCGATGCTATCATTTTCACATCTTCCTCACCTGGAAGAGCGAAGGAAATGACAAGCTTTGAGCAGACAAAAAATTAGGGAGACTCGTAATCTCCATCTGTAAGGGTATGGTGCGCCAGCGTTAATGGTTCTTGTCTGCAGATCCCACTGTGGATTGCCGTTAACTTACATGCCTCTTGCTACAAACTTAATTACTAATTCCTTAATTCATGTCTCTGTCATCTCAGATATACTCATTAGCATATGGTCGTAGGCTGCCCTGTTATGTGATAGACAACCAGGCATAGACCTCACTAAGCCTGACGTTAACCAAACTGTACAAACATGCCTCCATGGCCTAGGAGTAACCTTTCTTAATCGGAGCTGAAACGTCCCAGAACATATTTCAAATATAACTTTGTAAGCTTGACTTAACAGCTCCTGCCATGTCGTGTGGCCTCGTGACATTTGGCTCGTGGAACTTTTGGCTTGTGCACAGGGTTCATCTTTTAAATACTGGTTAACATGCATGAAAAATACATTTTCACACAAACTGGTGGCAAATGGTCAAGTGGTGCACTGCAGATTCTGAAATGTACACCTATAAGCATGTAAGGATCGCATCATCACATAACATGATCAAGAGTTCTGTCAGTACCTGTAGTTACATAGCACTTCAATGCCCATTAAAGGACCACCTCAGACAATGGTTGTTGTTACCACAAGACCTGTTCTAACAGCGTACTGACACCATTCCACTGAGTGATGGACATGTATATGCATACCCTAGATAGCTCATGATTGTGGATCTCATTTATTTCTATGACTTCCAAGGAGTTCCTGTCGTCAGAAACCCTACACTTTATGAAATCGAGACAGCTGTCTTGAAAGGTGATGAAAAGAAATAACCAGGTTACCTTGATGCAATGCTAAATTACAGAGGGTGAATATGCTGCATGAAGATACCAAGAAGCTTGTACAAAGAAAAGTGAGAGCGAAATGGCAGGATTTTTGAAACATTGAAATGAACTACAAACAATACTTGCCAAACCTGTCAGGAGGAATGGAAAGCATGCAGTAATCAAAAACACAACATGGAGGACATTTTAGGTCATCTTCACAAAACACATACCCACACCTCACACACAGCTTCATACTTATAAAAGAAGACAAACCAATATGCAAGGAGTGTGGAGATGAACTAACAATAAATCACATCTTACACGTGCACCAGAGCCGAGAAAATAAGAGGAAAACATTTTGTACAATTTTGCAACAGATCCCTTTCCATCCCAGCATGATCCTAGGAGAGACGTGCAAATTTCCTGCATTTTTGGTTTCCTAAAATGTTCCTAAACAAGCTACATCCTAAAGAACATTTTAGTCATTACACACAAAATAAATACAATAAACCTTGTTCTTGGTGCATGGCAGCATTAGTCGCTTATGCACCATAACAATCAACACAATGCTGTAAGGTATACCTTGGTTAGCTATGTTATATGAGACAAGCTTTCGGTCTGATGTGGTCCTTATTCACGTGACAGCGCTGTCATGAGGGTCTATGTCCCAGCGATCGGAAAGTGACCTATTCCAACAATTTTAAAAACTGAAGGCGATTCTACAGATCTCTAAAGACTGGATTGATCAACTGTTTTATTAACGTCCGCCTGCTTTGACAGCCTGGAGTGAAACTGTTGAAGAGAATACATTTTTGAACATTTAACGCGTATCTGAAGGCCTTGCTTTCAATTAAGGGGCCCACAAAAAGCAGCTGAATGTCAAACACCGCCTAAGTGGGCTTTCTAGCAGGACAGCGGTGTAGCGTGGAAAATCGCTCCGCCGGTCCATCGCTGGCGTCGCAGACTTGAAAGGCCAACTGTTCAAACTTATAGCTACTGACCACACCTGAAACACTGAATTGTGCATGATCAAGGCAGAATTTCTCTAACACTGAGCACTGGTAGCTATCGATTTCGCGCCCAGTATTGTGAAAATCTGTCCTCTCTTCGATCATTGATACATCCACGGTTGAACATTTATGCGCCTCAGAGTAGGCCAGCCGTGGCAACATGGATGCGTTGTTGTAGCAACGATCACTTGCATGTCACACTCTGCAAACTTCCAAGAGTCAGCTTCTGCAACGAAATGTGCAGCGCACATTTTCTACCGCGTACCTAAGTCCGGCGACGCATGCACATCTCCCGCTCGTTTCAAAGCTGTGCGGCCGTTCAGTCAGGTCACGCTAACCTCGAGCATGCGGGGGTTTAAACTACATGTACGCAAAATTCAACGACGAGAAAAAGATGCAGGCTAAGCACTTTAGTATAGTCTTCCCCTAAATACCAAAGAACACTGCTGTTCAGAGGAAATTCGGATCATTCGCGCTTCCGGAAAGCGGTGCAGTAGGTCTTCGCCTCGACGAGTCGATGTGCAGCTCGCCGCAGTAGCAGCGCAGGCCTCTAGTAGATTCGGCATGTCTTCTGCCACGGCTCTGAGGTAGAATTTAAACGAAGAATTTAGCTAGAAACATCATATTTCCTCGGTCTGCATATGAGCAACGAGTATAATGCCATTTCACTTACATACTTTGGACTGCCGAATGTTCTGCACGGCGAGGTGTGTGTTGTGCCGGCTCTAGATCTTCGGAGGTCGATTCAGGACCTAAGACAGCGTAAATGCTAGGAATAGCTCGCTCGCATTACGGGCAGATCGAGGTGATAGTTTAATGCGAAGCGAAAGCTGCTCGTGAATGTGCGTATCCCGATGCCAGCTGGTGGAACTGGTGCAGTACGTAGCATCGCCTGCAGCTATGTGCGTCACAGCGATGCTTGCCGTACACAATCCTGAGTGAAGACCGTGATCTATGTTAGAACGGATGCATTCTTCGCAGCACCTCATCGAGAGTCGCGGCTAGCTGATAGCATAGAGGATAAGATTCATACACGCGTAGCAAGCGGAATGTGGCCGCGTTCGACATGCATATAGCCATGATCCTGTATATCGACGTCCGCCGTATCTTTACGAGAATCAAATAGATACGTCGGACGTACCTTTAGACACTTCGTAAAAACAACCCCGTCGGCGCCCTGTTGTAATAAGAGCTCTCATAACACGAATTATTAATTCCAATAAAGCGCATCAGACAACCTACCATTGCAAGCCTGGTGGCGACGCTTCTCCGTGTAGGTAGAATTGTTTCGCGCACGCAAACAGAAAGGTCGCGTTGCACCCACGACAGATCTGAAGCACAACACATACACGAAACACAGTCATCGATACGTAACAAGCTCAATCCCAACGCTCGGATCGCTGTAAACATTAAGAACCATGCAGAGCTCAAAATTCATGTAAGCGTTCGGAAAGCAAGGAGTGCGCTTTGAACTTTCACTCGTAATATATACATGCGGGTGGTTTCACCAGCTCGACGAAAAAGCAATCGTTCCGAACGTGATTACTTTCACTACACTCGCATTTCTCAGTGCTATGATACTGACTACGCTTCACGTACAAGGAATTCATTGTGAGGAGACTCTTGCTGCTGTCCGTGAAGAACCGCTGAAATCAGGAACATTTTGCGATACGGCTCCAATATCTCCAAAAAACACGTCGAGGCACCGCCGCATCTCGCGTAGGCTTGAAGACCATTTTTTCAACTTGGAAGCTATCCTTGACGCCTTGACAAACAAATAACTCAGTCGAATTACTAAATATGGACGAAAAAAAAAAATGTCGAACAGTCCACGCTTGTGCGTGTCAGAACGATCCACACAACTGTGTGTCAGAATTAGCCCAAGAGGCAGAGGCGGTCATTGTTCGAGGGGTATATGTGCTTCACGAGTACGCCTCGCGAAGCACGCCTCGCTGCCCTGCGTCCTTCTATTTATAGTGCGAATTCATGCTAGCACATGAGTATAGTGAGCTGCGCTTCACATTCCGCAATTACATTTCAACCGCAGAAATTTTCTTATTTTTATTAAGACAGTTATAGATCTGTTATATCTCTGCGTGCTTTTCTTAATTCAATTTTCAATTTGTTTGCACAGTTTATTCAAAAAGCTCGCTCGAATTGCAAGAAATGATACTTTGTTTATGATCTGCCCTCTCGAGGAGGTTATTGCAACTAGCATTATACGCGCGTAAATTTAAAATTACTTATTGCATAATGTTAAAAAGAAGACCACTGGATGATTCTCCAGTCTGTGCTTCGTTGTTTTTCGCACTGCTTTTCATGGGATGGGAAAATGATACTCCGGTTCAATAGGCGAGTGTCTTAACACTTGACCACTTGACCGCTAGGATTCACCGCGGCGGTGCCGAGTGCAGCTATGTGCAGCACGCCTTTCCTCCAACATTTTCATGCGTGCACCTGCTCTCGTCGACGAAATCGAAAGTGACAGCTAAAAAACAAACAGCAGATATAAAATCATGCATTCAATCGTTTCGTCAAATATACGAGCGCTTTTTAAGAGACAACTCGTAAGCTCGTTCGGGCGAAAAGCCATCGACAGAAATAATCGGAGGCTGCGTAAAAAAAAATTATATCATGGCAATTTGGGGATTTAGTGATTGACGATTGATTGGTGTATTATAGTGGATGACGAGCTAATGAAATCATTGTAATTAATTGCTGAAATGAAAAAAATGAAAAAATGGATAATTAAATGGACTTTAAAGGTGTCAAATACTAGCTCAAAATGAAATGGCAATGCTTAATGTCAAATTTAGCACGTGTGACCGATATATTAATAAATTGAAATCATAGAAAAAGGAAAATGCGCTAAAATGTGTCAAACTGCTCAGAATGGGAAGCCAATATGTTTGCTGGTGCTAATTGTTTGAATGAAAAAGAAAAAAAAAATATTGGTGCTATTTTGCTCAAAGGCATAGGGCTGTGTTATGATGGAGTCATTAACAAGGCTAACTGTTACCCAGACGGCCACTGACGTATGCAGAATGGAAATGAAATTAATGATGCAGGGCTTAAAGCATAATATTTCCAATGGAGTTTTTGAACTGGCTAGCGCTAGTGTGGAGTGGGGCGTCGGCAGGGAGGTCATTCTAGTCGATTGCTGTCGGAACAAAGAAAGCATGCAGGTACGCTGTGCTACATATGTGTGGAAAATAAACGGCTTTAGTATGAGGGGTTCAAAAGAAGGCCAGGGAGGGCGGAACCTTTCTATGCTTCCCAGCGGCCACGAATTACAGTGCTATAGCGCCAATTCCTCCTTCAATTACGCCCTACATTCTGGAGGCTCAACTATGGATTGAACCATTTTTGGCATGGGGGAGAGGACATCCACGTAGCCAAACGCCTCCAAACGCACTCTGGAAGAGGGGAAGTTTGGTGTGTGCTCGCCAGAAATTGCACGTCGTATGCGAGTATACACACGAGCGAGCTGCCTTTAGTGCATTTTTTTTCCTACTTTCCCGTTGCTGCTGGAAGCTGGTCGCAGTGTCACATCTAGCGTGACCAGCTCGCAGCAGTAATGACAAAGTAGGCGAAAAAGTGCATTAAAGGGAGTTGCGAGAGCTCTCGCACACATATGGGCAATGCATGCAACCTTGCACGTGAACAGTGTCACTGAAGCGGTAAGGAAGTTCGCAAATATATGACTGAATATTTGCACGTCTTTTATTGAAAATTTGCTTGTGAACGTAATCTGTTCTAAAACTGGAGCTTCATTCGGGAATACGCAACATACATAAAATGTATACATATATCGCGGTCAAAAAGTCACTGTGTGCACTTCCCTTGTTATAATCGGTCCACTGTCTCCCACGACTCACCGGCTCTTGTGCGTGTCGAATTTGATTAGTTTATCAATCCGAGCCTTATCCAAACAGTTTTCCAAAGAGACGACGAATGAGCGGTGCCGTCCAAAACAAAGCGTTGCTCTTTCCCTAGCAAAAAAGACCAATAGGGTGCGTTATTGGTTTTATAAGAATCGGTATTGGTTCTGTAGGTATGCTATGTGTTTTATCTGCATTTCTATGAGACTTATTCAGAAACTCATAAATCTTATAGACTGGTACATATTTGTCCTATAGGCAATAGTATTGGTTTCATAGGTTTATCGGGGGGTTGTATAAGAAAAGTATCAGACCAGTGCAGAAGCCCATACATCTTATAGGCTGATACATGCTTGTCTTGTAGACTACTACATATTGGTTCATGTGTCTGATACATCAGTATGCCTTTGTTTATGGGTCTTGCATGCAGGATCAGTACGTTGGAGATTTTAGGTCTTTGTCATTGTTTCCTTTTCCATCTCGGACACATCCCCAAAACTCACGCATTCATCCCGTTTATTGAGTGTTGCCGTAACGTACAATATTAGCCGCAATAACAATTGAGAACGCTGCGCGCGGTCTCAACAAACTACGTACGGTTGGAGCCGCAAGACGCGCGACGCTGTTGCTACTGGATCACTGAATGGAGATGGGAAAGCACGCGGATATAGCACGGTTCTGTCGGGGCCCAGCTCAGTCACAATCACCTACATGTGCAAATGGATTGAGAGGCGCGCGTCCAAGCAACTGCAACGCTGCAACCGCCGCCGAAGCGAGAGGAGTCGACATCGAGCACGCGACGAGTACGGCTCGAGCTGCCGACGCGGTAGCTCGATGCCGGCGGCGTTTCGCAGCGGAGAGGTAGGTTTCCTTTCTCTCACTCCCACTCCCGCGCAAGCGTTCCCGTGCTGGCCTCTCTCATCCTCCTTTCCACCTCTCCTCTGGGCGCGCATGCGCAGCTCCGTAGAGGCATTGGCGCTGGCGCGATCGCTGATCGGGCGGCAGTTCGGTCGGTGCCCTGTGTTTACAAGTTTTCGCCGATTTTCGGGGTGCTTCTCGAGGATATCAACGTTCCAGCGCACGTTCAGCTTTTGATCAGGTGCGTGTGCATCACTTGCAACTTCGGGCTGACGTTTATACTTTCTCAGTGTATGATGTGGCTTTGCGTTGCAGAATGCCGTTGCCTGCACGCCAACAAAGGAATTTGAATCGCGCGGTGTGATATAACGCAGCGTCGAGTTTTAAAGTTGTCGGCACGATTTCTTGAAAGTATTGATGAAACTTTTTAGCGTTAATCTGTTTTCGAATATCGTGCGCACTGTGTTTAAGTGGCAGAACCTGTGGTGAGGCGCAAGGCGGAATGTTGGTTCAGCAGCTACCTCGGCGTTCAGTAATGGCGGCGCCTCTCCTAACTGACGCGCGCAATCGCGGTTGCCGGTATATGTGTGGACCGATTTTTTGAAGTCATGGTGGTGCCGCGTTCTTGAAATCGCTTATTTTTCAAGCTGTAACGCAATTTTTTATTTCTTTCAGGTGCCTTAGCATTCGAGAGACTACATCATCGGGCCGAAATCCGCAATCTTGGAATCGAGGGCTACCTGGATGCAGTCAATGTTTGGATTATGTGCCAGTATGCGTTGCCGCTGTCATTGTGGAATAAAATGTGTATACATGCACCTGCTGCGTAACTCATCCCTAGAAAATGGAACATAGCTGCCCTCTCCTTTCAGGTGTCCGGAGAGGTAAAACACCCGCAGCTACTCGATGAGACCAATATTCCATAGGGCCTACAAAACCAATAGGAAGCCTACTGGTTTTGTAGGTCTATCAGATTATTGACAGCTATGGGTGTACTAGCATTACAGACCTATCAGTTTATCAGATGCCATAGGACCGATAAAACCATAGCCTATACGACCAGTAAACAATTGACCTATAAAACCAATACTCCAGTAGACCTGTAAAACCAATCGGCTAGGATACCCATAAGACCAATACTCTGGCAGACCTATAAAACCAATATCAATAATCTGATAGGCTATTAGTTTTCTATCGGATTTTTTTGCTAGGGTTGGTGGCCCCTGGGTATTTTAGAAGGCGAGATCTGGCGCTCACTTTCGTTGTGTAACATAGCAGTGGCAAGTCGGCCCCACCACGCACGAACGTCGCGAACAAAAATGGTAATCACCACTTTGTGTATTGAGCCAACATACAAAAGGGTTCATGACACTAGGCAGTCGGCACAAGTTGCACAAGTGAAACCGAACGGGTTGTAGCGCAGCAGCGCCATCTATGAGCCATAACTGAAAATAAAATTATGAGAGCAGCCTGCGCTGATGTCCGACAGGTGGAGCCACAGCTCTAACTATATTCGTTGAATTTAGATTAGTACATTATCTCTGAGTTTGCTGGGCGCAACGATTATGTAATATGAGGGAATATGAGGGCTGGCAGTTATGACGAGGCAAGTAGAGCCTCGGAGAGTAAAGAGGTTTCAGCCTGCGCTACCAAGTAATGTAGCGCAATATAGGAGGACAGTTAAGTTACATGAGGCCTCGAGGAGGGATTAAGAATGAAGAGGAAGAAACTCGCACGTAGAGTAAAGCAGGTTTGATAGGGAAGGGCAGCCGGGAGCCAAAGGAGTTCGTCGAGGCCCGGGGCTACCGGGAAGAGTAGGAGTAAACACCTTCCCTTCCGTCAGCTCGCCGTGGTCTATCGGAGTGAGCGTTGTGGCACTGATAGCTATCAGAAGCCCTCACTGCTCCGATGGATCGCGGCTTAGTTAGGGTAGCTTAGCGGGTCCGGCATCGCGGACCTCGGCGTTGCGGTACTGGTGTCCCACCAGACGAGCCCTCGCTGTATCCTCGCTTCCCTCAGCGCTCTGAGTGCAGTGGCACTGGCTTCATGCCAGACGAGCCCTCGCTTCCCTCAGCTAGCGGAGCAGCCCCCTAGCGCCGTGCAGTTGTTGTCGCCCAGGTAGAAAACCACGCCCCCCTGTCGGACTCACGCTGCGCGCTCCATCACAAACATCGATCTGTGTGTTTGCGTATATTTGTTCCCAGCGTACCAGCGAAAATCTTACTCGCGACAAGTGGTGGAGGTGCGGGGTACGACTACGTACAGACGATGAACAGCTGTAGCGAAGGAAAGTCGCGTTCCCGGCAACGCCGCGACCGAAGGAAGCAGGCGAAGGCGGTCCAACAATCATCGCCAATTAACCCGGAAGAAAAGTGGCAAGACATTGAATTAGCAGAAAAACCAAGGTCACTGAACGACCGCTTCGCGAAAATATTTGAAATCGCAACCGCCGCAGCGACGTGCAAATAAAAGAGAGAGAGAAAAAAAAAATTTTAATGATCGGGAATAGTGACGAGCGGGTCTTACGAAGTCGTAGCAATCGTAACATCCAAAACACAATGGAAGGCGCCGGAAACGAGCAAGCGTCAAGGCTCTATGGCCCCCCTCCACGCTTTTCTGCAAAATCTGACGAAGACGTGGAAGACTGGGTGCGCCTATATGAGCGCTACGCAACGGCAGTGGGATGGAGCGATGCCCAAAAAGCCAACAATTTGATTTTCGCCTTCGGCGGCGAGGCCAGTCGGTGGTACAGCGCCATCTTGAGGGATTCACCTGCACGGCAGCTGGAGAATTGGGACCAGTGGAAAGGGGCTCTTCGCGAAAGTTTTGCCGGGGAGGACGTCAGGGATTGGGCCTTCATCCAACTACACGAGAGGCGGCAGCAGCCGGGTGAAACTCCTCGAGAATACGTATCGAGCATCCTTCACCTTTGCGCTCGGGCAAACACCACCATGACAGACGCGGAGAGGGTGCGTTGCCTGCTGCGCGGGCTGCGACCGGAAATGATGGAGAGGGTGGCCATCTCAAACCCCAAAACCCCGTCAGAATTTCTGCAACACCTGCAGCGATTAACACACGTAGGTGCCATGGCGCAGCATGCTGTGGCGGCCATGCCAGCGCACCCCCTCCCAGGATTTGCAGCGGCCTCTCCATTTCTAACAGCAGACCCTTACCATGCTGCGGCAGGCCCGCCCGAACATAACTGGGAGTCGACTCCGAGGCATAACGCCTCATCAGCACAGGTCGTAACGACCGAAATGTTTGACGCCCTACAAGAGAGCGTGAAGGCTCTGACATATGCCGTTGAACAACTTGCTCGACCAGGTCCACGCAGGTTCCCGGGCCGACAGTCCCGGAATCAGGCCGGGCAAGTGAGATGCTACCGTTGCGGCCGATCCGGGCATATAATGCGTCAGTGCAACATGCAGCTAGGGCCAACAGGGGCACAAGGCGCCCAGCCATCGGGAAACTAGGACGGCGGGGTCCACGAGTTCCCCCCGAAATGAAAAAAGGTAACTCCCCAGGAGAGGCGGCCTACGCATGCAGTTCTCACCTCGTCACCCTTCCTGTTTCGGTGAAAGGCCGGAAAACGGCAATGATAGTAGACACCGGCGCATCGGTGAACATTGCCTCCCAGAGCTTCGTGGCCAGGATAGGTGCAGAAATGGGCAAAACTACAGCCATTGTCAGGAACGTCAATGGAAAACTTGTCAGTGCAGCAGGCGAAGTGAAGCTCAATGTACATATCGGACCGATAGAGCTGCAAGAATCATTCCTGGTAATGGATACACTACCGTATGACCTCCTGGGTGGAATACCGATGTGCGCGAACTCTGAAATGACAATCAGTTTCCCAAACCGAACAGTCACGCTGCGGGGACACAGCCTGAAGCTCCGTCTGGATGAGTTCGACACAGACATGGTAAACCCAGAGGTCATTTACTGCCAGCAACACCTACAGATCCCACCCTCTACGGAGGTTATGGTTCCAGTTACGGTTGGCAGAAACGGACCATGCCTGGTAGAACCCTTAAGCCCTACACCAGACAGGCCCCATCCGAGCGTAGCCCGAGCACTGGCTGGCATCCAGAACAACATGACGTATATCCGCATCGCCAATCCGGGACCTACACCCCTGACTATTAACAAGGGAACAGCACTAGGGAAAACCACGCCCCTCCTGAACGTTGAAATCTGCGTAAGGCCTCCGACTCAGTCTAGGTCTGGAATAGACGAAGTCCAGTACGGCACCCAGTTAGACCAAGGCCAGCGTCAAGGGTTCCTGTCCTTACTGGAAGAATATGAGCACCTCTTTGTCAATGCAAGTGAAGGCCTCGGCCGTACAAGCACAGTTGAGCACGAGATCAACACCGGTGATGCAAGACCAGTCCGGCAGAATCCATATCGCCATTCGGCAACAGAAAGAGAGAGAATCCAAAACCAGGTTTCGGAGATGTTGGAGAAGGGAGTCATAAGAGAGTCCAGCAGCCCATGGTCATCCCCCGTGGTTCTCGTTCGGAAGCGAGATGGGACTTGGCGCTTCTGCGTAGACCACAGGAAACTCAATATGGTCACGAAGAAAGACGTACATCCGCTTCCTCGGGTAGACGACGTTGTGGACCGATTGCAAGGCTCCCACTTCTTTACAACACTAGACATGGCGTCTGGGTATTGGCAAGTCCCCATACAGGAGGCAGACAAAGAAAAAAACTGCCTTTTCTACAGGATACGGACTATACGAGTTCAACGTTGTCCCCTTTGGCCTCTGCAATGCCCCTGCCACTTTCCAGCGCATGATAAACAAAGTGCTAGCAAGCCAGCTCTGGAGAGTGTGCCTCGCATATCTTGACGACATCATTGTTTTCTCCAAGACCGCTGGCGACCACCTAACGGACCTCAGAAATGTTTTCAACGCACTGGACTTAGCGGGCCTTCGCCTGCAGCCCAAGAAGTGCCACATCGCAACCGACCGAATTAAGTACCTGGGCCACATAATCGATGGATGTTCGGCAAGACCTGACCCTAGCAATATTCAAGCAATCGAGCAAGCGATGGCACCCAAGAACGTGAAGCAGGTCTGCAGCTTCTTGGGGCTCTGCAACTACTACAGACGCTTTGTAAAAGATTTCGCCCGCATCTCACGACCATTAACCGAGCTCACCAAGACAGGCAAAGGCTGGGACTGGAGCATCGAATGCCAAAACGCCTTCGAAGAACTCAAGCAGCGCCTTACCAATTCACCAGTGCTGCGACTCTTCAACCCCGAGTTGCCTGTTGAAGTCCATACGGATGCCTGCGGGTATGGGATCGGCGCAGTACTTGTGCAAAAGAACGGCATGGAAGAATACGTGGTCAGTTACGCCAGCCGACATCTGAATAAGGCCGAAAAAATTACAGCGTCACCGAACAGGAATGTCTCGCGGTAATATTCGCGGTCAGGCAATTTCGTCCGTATCTATTTGGCATACCGTTTACCATCGTCACCGATCAAGCCAGCCTGACGTGGCTCATGACCACCAAGAATCCAAGTGGACGTCTCACGCGATGGAGCTTGCTCCTTCAGGAATTCAACATCAGCCTCAAGCATCGCCCAGGTATCAAGAACTCAAACGCAGACGCGCTATCTCGTCTCCCATATGACGCAGAAGGCACACACCCCTTATGCGAAGATATGCCGCTCTTCCTTGCGGACGACCAGAGGGAAAGAATTGCTGAGCTCCAGAGGGAAGACCACTTCTTAGGACCTATCATTGAGCACCTGAGGAACCCGAGTGAACCTGTCCAGAGAAAAACCCGCCGTACAGCACGAGCCTTCAGCTTACAAGAGGAAATTCTGTTCAGAAGAGCAAAAGGCTTCAAGGAAGACAGAATGGCCTTGGCAGTCCCTAAACCACTCCGCCGAGAGATTCTGGCGTCCTGTCACGACGACATAACAGCAGGGCACCTGGGCATGAAGAGAACACTAAGCAAGATCAGCCAACGCTATTTTTGGCCAAAAATGTTTGCCGACATAACCAAGTACGTCCGCTCCTGTCCAGACTGCCAAACTCGCAAGACCCCTCTAGCTAAGCCATCCGGCCTGTTGCAGCCCGTCCCGCCTGCTCGGCGGCCTTTTCAGCGGCTCGGAATGGATTTCCTGGGTCCCCTGACGCAGTCCTCAAGCGGAAATCGACATGTACTCGTACTGATCGACTATCACACTAAGTGGGCGGAAACCGTCGCCGTCCCCGAAGCCACAGCTGCAAGCGCCGCGAAAGCATTTTTGGAAGCAGTGGTTCTACGGCATGGGGCACCTGAACAGGTGATCACAAACCGAGGGCAACATTTTGTGGCCGACATGATCGAAGAGCTGTTCCGTCTCACTCAAACGAACCACACGCGCACGACGGCGTATCACCCTCAGACAAATGGCCTTTGCGAACGTTTTAACCGGACACTCGCTGAAATGATCAGCCAATACGTCTCGTCCGATCACCGCGACTGGGATCAGTTTCTTCCCTTCGTGACGTTCGCATACAACTCATCCGTGCATGAGACGACTGGATACTCTCCATTCTTTTTGCTGTAAGGACACGAGCCAACATTGCCGATCGACGTGGCCGTAGGGGCAGCCCGGGGGGGCGCCATGGGCCTGACAAGCGAGGAGACGATGCGCCGGTGGAATGACGCTATGGAACTGGTACTAGAGCGGGAGCGAAGGTCACAGGAGGCAAATAAGCTGCGGTACGATCAAACACGCCGCACGCTGCCACTAACCCCTGGTGATCTTGTTTACGTGCGTATGCCTACATCCAAACGTGGTCACACATCAAAATTTTTGCATCCTTACCACGGCCCCTTCCGCCTCGTGAGACAAACCGCGGAAAACGACTGGGAAATAGAAAGTCGCCGAGGACGTCGAGATATTGTAAACATTAACAGGATAAAGCCCTATATAGACCGGGATAGTAACCCAGAAGTCGGTTCAGAAGAACACACCCCCGTCGGAGCAGAAGACGCAACAGAGCCACGCCTAGAGGTCACTGAGGACGAGCAGCCATCCGGCATCAGTAACGACGAAGAATTCTTCGACGCATCGGACACGGTCCCGGACGAAGAGTTCTTTGATACTTCAGACTCAGTCCCGGACAACCCTGTTCCAACCAGACGCGGAAGAAGCGGCCGACGTATACTACCTCCACGAAGAGACGACTTTGTGTACTACTAGGCAAGAAGTGCGCGCGTGTGTGTGTATGAGTGTGCCTGCAACACTAAGGGAGCCTACAGGACAACACGTTACGGGACTAAACGCATGTGCGCAGTGCGTGTGTACGAACAAGTACTTCCACAAAGGAGTATGTGGGTACGTGTGTGCTAAAGTGAACTAGACTCTACGAGTGCAGTGTGTTTCCAGACAGCCGGAAACTGACTTTTGTGGACAGCAGACTACATGAGCCATGGAGGTGAGCTAATGAGAGCGGGCTACTACCGCCCTCTCCCCACAGTGACGCCACCTACGGTGAATCGCGAGCAGTGACAGTGACAACTACTGGAGCAGTGTTTCGCAGTAACGTTGGACAATGCACCATCAAAGGACGATTATCGCATGTGCAGCATGTAGTATTGCAAATTTTGTGTTTTCTTTTATTATAACTTTGTATAAGTTAACTGAGATTGTGAGTGAGGACACTCACCATTGTTGTGTACCGGGAAGGAATGTAGCGCAGCAGCGCCATCTATGAGCCATAACTGAAAATAAAATTATGAGAGCAGCCTGCGCTGATGTCCGACAGGTGGAGCCACAGTTCTAACTATATTCGTTGAATTTAGATTAGTACATTATCTCTGAGTTTGCTGGGCGTAACGATTATGTAATATGAGGGAATATGAGGGCTGGCAGTTATGACGAGGCAAGTAGAGCCTCGGAGAGTAAAGAGGTTTCAGCCTGCGCTACCAAGTAATGTAGCGCAATATAGGAGGACAGTTAAGTTACATGAGGCCTCGAGGAGGGATTAAGAATGAAGAGGAAGAAACTCGCACGTAGAGTAAAGCAGGTTTGATAGGGAAGGGCAGCCGGGAGCCAAAGGAGTTCGTCGAGGCCCGGGGCTACCGGGAAGAGTAGGAGTAAACACCTTCCCTTCCGTCAGCTCGCCGTGGTCTATCGGAGTGAGCGTTGTGGCACTGATAGCTATCAGAAGCCCTCACTGCTCCGATGGATCGCGGCTTAGTTAGGGTAGCTTAGCGGGTCCGGCATCGCGGACCTCGGCGTTGCGGCACTGGTGTCCCACCAGACGAGCCCTCGCTGTATCCTCGCTTCCCTCAGCGCTCTGAGTGCAGTGGCACTGGCTTCATGCCAGACGAGCCCTCGCTTCCCTCAGCTAGCGGAGCAGCCCCCTAGCGCCGTGCAGTTGTTGTCGCCCAGGTAGAAAACCACGCCCCCCTGTCGGACTCACGCTGCGCGCTCCATCACAAACATCGATCTGTGTGTTTGCGTATATTTGTTCCCAGCGTACCAGCGAAAATCTTACTCGCGACAGGGTAGTGTCACAAGATAGGAACAGATTTCGAAGCTCACGGGCACAAAAACAGACACTGCTGTAGCTGTCGTTGCACTGACATGACATTACGAGCGCGTGAAGGAACAGCATGGCAAAGCGACCAGAGACGCAAAGTCTACATGCCAAAAGTAGCACACTGCAGTCAGAGAGGAAGAATGTTTACATGGTTTACATGTAAACATTCTCTAGGAAGAAATTTCTCATAATGTTTATATGTAAACCATGAACATCCTACAAAAACAAAACAATGCACTTACTCCACTCCAATTATTAATGGGCAAGGTTGCATCTATGCTACTACACTGCACTTATCACAAAACCACAAGCCCCATCTGCTTTGGCCAATTACTTGATGAAACTAATGGAGACAGATGTCGCACACCACAGACTGGTCGTCTCGCAACATATCTCTGCATATGCTGCATTTCAATTTCCTGCCTTTCCACTTAGCTTCAACTGTTGCCAGCATTACTAGTCACCCATCTTTTCTGAAATTCCTTTTTACGCTGTTAGGATCAGCGTCCTTGTTAATGATGGTCTCTAGTATTTTCGATGCTATCATTTTCACATCTTCCTCACCTGGAAGAGCGAAGGAAATGACAAGCTTTGAGCAGACAAAAAATTAGGGAGACTCGTAATCTCCATCTGTAAGGGTATGGTGCGCAGCGTTAATGGTTCTTGTCTGCAGATCCCACTGTGGATTCCCGTTAACTTACATGCCTCTTGCTACAAACTTAATTACTAATTCCTTAATTCATGTCTCTGTCATCTCAGATATACTCATTAGCATATGGTCGTAGGCTGCCCTGTTATGTGATAGACAACCAGGCATAGACCTCACTAAGCCTGACGTTAACCAAACTGTACAAACATGCCTCCATGGCCTAGGAGTAACCTTTCTTAATCGGAGCTGAAACGTCCCAGAACATATTTCAAATATAACTTTGTAAGCTTGACTTAACAGCTCCTGCCATGTCGTGTGGCCTCGTGACATTTGGCTCGTGGAACTTTTGGCTTGTGCACAGGGTTCATCTTTTAAATACTGGTTAACATGCATGAAAAATACATTTTCACACAAACTGGTGGCAAATGGTCAAGTGGTGCACTGCAGATTCTGAAATGTACACCTACAAGCATGTAAGGATCGCATCATCACATAACATGATCAAGAGTTCTGTCAGTACCTGTAGTTACATAGCACTTCAATGCCCATTAAAGGACCACCTCAGACAATGGTTGTTGTTACCACAAGACCTGTTCTAACAGCGTACTGACACCATTCCACTGAGTGATGGACATGTATATGCATACCCTAGATAGCTCATGATTGTGGATCTCATTTATTTCTATGACTTCCAAGGAGTTCCTGTCGTCAGAAACCCTACACTTTATGAAATCGAGACGGCTGTCTTGAAAGGTGATGAAAAGAAATAACCAGGTTACCTTGATGCAATGCTAAATTACAGAGGGTGAATATGCTGCATGAAGATACCAAGAAGCTTGTACAAAGAAAAGTGAGAGCGAAATGGCAGGATTTTTGAAACATTGAAATGAACTACAAACTATACTTGCCAAACCTGTCATTGAGGAATGGAAATCATGCAGTAATCAAAAACACAACATGGAGGACAATTTAGGTCATCTTCACAAAACACATACCCACACCTCACACACAGCTTCATACTTATGAAAGAAGACAAACCAATATGCAAGGAGTGTGGAGATGAACTAACAATAAATCACATCTTACACGTGCACCAGAGTCGAGAAAATAAGAGGAAAACATTTTGTACAATTTTGCAACAGATCCCTTTCCATCCCAGCATGATCCTAGGAGAGACGTGCAAATTTCCTGCATTTTTGGTTTCCTAAAATGTTCCTAAACAAGCTACATCCTAAAGAACATTTTAGTCATTACACACAAAATAAATACAATAAACCTTGTTCTTGGTGCATGGCAGCATTAGTCGCTTATGCACCATAACAATCAACACAATGCTGTAAGGTATACCTTGGTTAGCTATGGTATATGAGACAAGCTTTCGGTCTGATGTGGTCCTTATTCACGTGACAGCGCTGTCATGAGGGTCTATGTCCCAGCGATCGGAAAGTGACCTATTCCAACAATTTTAAAAACTGAAGGCGATTCTACAGATCTCTAAAGACTGGATTGATCAACTGTTTTATTAACGTCCGCCTGCTTTGACAGCCTGGAGTGAAACTGTTGAAGAGAATACATTTTTGAACATTTAACGCGTATCTGAAGGCCTTGCTTTCAATTAAGGGGCCCACAAAAAGCAGCTGAATGTCAAACGCCGCCTAAGTGGGCTTTCTAGCAGGACAGCGGTGTAGCGTGGAAAATCGCTCCGCCGGTCCATCGCTGGCGTCACAGACTTGAAAGGCCAGCTGTTCAAACTTATAGCTACTGACCACACCTGAAACACTGAATTGTGCATGATCAAGGCAGAATTTCTCTAACACTGAGCACTGGTAGCTATCGATTTCGCGCCCAGTATTGTGAAAATCTGTCCTCTCTTCGATCATTGATACATCCACGGTTGAACATTTATGCGCCTCAGAGTAGGCCAGCCGTGGCAACATGGATGCGTTGTTGTAGCAACGATCACTTGCATGTCACACTCTGCAAACTTCCAAGAGTCAGCTTCTGCAACGAAATGTGCAGCGCACATTTTCTACCGCGTACCTAAGTCCGGCGACGCATGCACATCTCCCGCTCGTTTCAAAGCTGTGCGGCCGTTCAGTCAGGTCACGCTAACCTCGAGCATGCGGGGGTTTAAACTACATGTACGCAAAATTCAACGACGAGAAAAACATGCAGGCTAAGCACTTTAGTATAGTCTTCCCCTAAATACCAAAGAACACTGCTGTTCAGAGGAAATTCGGATCATTCGCGCTTCCGGAAAGCGGTGCAGTAGGTCTTCGCCTCGACGAGTCGATGTGCAGCTCGCCGCAGTAGCAGCGCAGGCCTCTAGTAGATTCGGCATGTCTTCTGCCACGGCTCTGAGGTAGAATTTAAACGAAGAATTTAGCTAGAAACATCATATTTCCTCGGTCTGCATATGAGCAACGAGTATAATGCCATTTCACTTACATACTTTGGACTGCCGAATGTTCTGCACGGCGAGGTGTGTGTTGTGCCGGCTCTAGATCTTCGGAGGTCGATTCAGGACCTAATACAGCGTAAATGCTAGGAATAGCTCGCTCGCATTACGGGCAGATCGAGGTGATAGTTTAATGCGAAGCGAAAGCTGCTCGTGAATGTGCGTATCCCGATGCCAGCTGGTGGAACTGCTGCAGTACGTAGCATCGCCTGCAGCTATGTGCGTCACAGCGATGCTTGCCGTACACAATCCTGAGTGAAGACCGTGATCTATGTTAGAACGGATGCATTCTTCGTAGCACCTCATCGAGAGTCGCGGCTAGCTGATAGCATAGTGGATAAGATTCATTCACGCGTAGCAAGCGGAATGTGGCCGCGTTCGACATGCATATAGCCATGATCCTGTATATCGACGTCCGCCGTATCTTTACGAGAATCAAATAGATACGTCGGACGTACCTTTAGACACTTCGTAAAAACAACCCCGTCGGCGCCCTGTTGTAATAAGAGCTCTCATAACACGAATTATTAATTCCAATAAAGCGCATCAGACAACCTACCATTGCAAGCCTGGTGGCGACGCTTCTCCGTGTAGGTATAATTGTTTCGCGCACGCAAACAGAAAGGTCGCGTTGCACCCACGACAGATCTGAAGCACAACACATACACGAAACACAGTCATCGATACGTAACAAGCTCAATCCCAACGCTCGGATCGCTGTAAACATTAAGAACCATGCAGAGCTCAAAATTCATGTAAGCGTTCGGAAAGCAAGGAGTGCGCTTTGAACTTTCACTCGTAATATATACATGCGGGTGGTTTGACCAGCTCGACGAAAAAGCAATCGTTCCGAACGTGATTACTTTCACTACACTCGCATTTCTCAGTGCTATGATACTGACTACGCTTCACGTACAAGGAATTCATTGTGAGGAGACTCTTGCTGCTGTCCGTGAAGAACCGCTGAAATCAGGAACATTTTGCGATACGGCTCCAATATCTCCAAAAAACACGTCGAGGCACCGCCGCATCTCGCGTAGGCTTGAAGACCATTTTTTCAACTTGGAAGCTATCCTTGACGCCTTGACAAACAAATAACTCAGTCGAATCACTAAAAATGGAAGAAAAAAAAAATGTCGAACAGTCCACGCTTGTGCGTGTCAGAACGATCCACACAACTGTGTGTCAGAATTAGCCCAAGAGGCAGAGGCGGTCATTGTTCGAGGAGTATATGTGCTTCACGAGTACGCCTCGCGAAGCTGCCTCGCTGCCCTGCGTCCTTCTATTTATAGTGCGAATTCATGCTAGCACATGAGTATAGTGAGCTGCGCTTCACATTCCGCAATTACATTTCAACCGCAAAAATTTTCTTATTTTTATTAAAACAGTTATAGATATGTCATATCTCTGCGTGCTTTTCTTAATTCAATTTTCTATTTGTTTGCACAGTTTATTCAAAAAGCTCGCTCGAATTGCAAGAAATGATACTTTGTTTATGATCTGCCCTCTCGAGGAGGTTATTGCAACTAGCATTATACGCGCGTAAATTTAAAATTACTTATTGCATAATGTTAAAAAGAAGACCACTGGATGATTCTCCAGTCTGTGCTTCGTTGTTTTTCGCACTGCTTTTCATGGGATGGGAAAATGATACTCCGGTTCAATAGGCGAGTGTCTTAACACTTGACCACTTGACCGCTAGGATTCACCGCGGCGGTGCCGAGTGCAGCTATGTGCAGCACGCCTTTCCTCCAACATTTTCATGCGTGCACCTGCTCTCGTCGACGAAATCGAAAGTGACAGCTAAAAAACAAACAGCAGATATAAAATCATACATTCAATCGTTTCGTCAAATATACGAGCGCTTTTTAAGAGACAACTCGTAAGCTCGTTCGGGCGAAAAGCCATCGACGGAAATAATCGGAGGCTGCGTAAAAAAAAAAATATATGATGGCAATTTGGGGTTTTAGTGATTGACGATTGATTGGTGTATTATAGTGGATGACGAGCTAATGAAATCATTGTAATTAATTGCTGAAATGAAAAAAATGAAAAAATGGATAATTAAATGGACTTTAAAGGTGTCAAATACTAGCTCGAAATGAAATGTCAATGCTTAATGTCAAATTTAGCACGTGTGACCGATATATTAATAAATTGAAATCATAGAAAAAGGAAAATGCGCTAAAATGTGTCAAACTGCTCAGAATGAGAAGCCAATATGTTTGCTGGTGCTAATCGTTTGAATGAAAAAGAAAAAAAAAATATTGGTGCTATTTTGCTCAAAGGCATAGGGCTGTGTTATGATGGAGTCATTAACAAGGCTAACTGTTGCCCAGACGGCCACTGACGTATGCAGAATGCAAATGAAATTAATGATGCAGGGCTTAAAGCATAATATTTCCAATGGAGTTTTTGAACTGGCTAGCGCTAGTGTGGAGCGGGGCGTCGGCAGGGAGGTCATTCTAGTCGATTGCTGTCGGAACAAAGAAAGCATGCAGGTACGCTGTGCTACATATGTGTGGAAAATAAACGGCTTTAGTATGAGGGGTTCAAAAGAAGGCCAGGGAGGGCGGAACCTTTCTATGCTTCCCAGCGGCCACGAATTACAGTGCTATAGCGCCAATTCCTCCTTCAATTACGCCCTACATTCTGGAGGCTCAACGATGGATTGAACCATTTTTGGCATGGGGGAGAGGACATTCACGTAGCCAAACGCCTCCAAACGCACTCTGGAAGAGGGGAAGTTTGGTGTGTGCTCGCCAGAAATTGCACGTCGTATGCGAGTATACACACGAGCGAGCTGCCTTTAGTGCATTTTTTTTTCCTACTTTCCCGTTGCTGCTGGAAGCTGGTCGCAGTGTCACATCTAGCGTGACCAGCTCGCAGCAGTAATGACAAAGTAGGCGAAAAAGTGCATTAAAGGGAGTTGCGAGAGCTCTCGCACACATATGGGCAATGCATGCAACCTTGCACGTGAACAGTGTCACTGAAGCGGTAAGGAAGTGCGCAAATACATGACTGTTATAATCGGTCCACTGTCTCCCACGACTCACCGGCTCTTGTGCGTGTCGAATTTGATTAGTTTATCTACCCGAGCCATATCCAAACAGGTTTCCAAAGAGACGACGAATGAGCGGTGCCGTCCAAAACAAAGCGTTGCTCTTTGGTGGCCCCTGGGTATTTTAGAAGGCGAGATCTGGCGCTCACTTTCGTTGTGTAACATAGCAGTGGCAAGTCGGCCCCACCACGCACGAACGTCGCGAACAAAAATGGTAATCACCACTTTGTGTAATGAGCCAACATACAAAAGGGTTCATGACACTAGACAGTCGGCACAAGTTGCACAAGTGAAACCGAACGGGTAGTGTCACAAGATAGGGACAGATTTCGAAGCTCACGGGCACAAAAACAGACACTGCTGTAGCTGTCGTTGCACTGACATGACATTACGAGCGCGTGAAGGAACAGCATGGCAAAGCGACCAGAGACGCAAAGTCTACATGCCAAAAGTAGCACACTGTAGTCAGAGAGGAAGAATGTTTACATGATTTACATGTAAACATTCTCTAGGAAGAAATTTCTCATAATGTTTACATGTAAACCATGAACATCTTACAAAAACAAAACAATGCACTTACTCCACTCCAATTATTAATGGGCAAGGTTGCATCTATGCTACTACACTGCACGTATCACAAAACCACAAGCCCCATCTGCTTTGGCCAATTACTTGATGAAACTAATGGAGACAGATGTCGCACACCACAGACTGGTCGTCTCGCAACATATCTCTGCATATGTTGCATTTCAATTTCCTGCCTTTCCACTTAGTTTCAACTGTTGCCAGCATTACTAGTCACCCATCTTTTCTGAAATTCCTCTTTACGCTGTTAGGATCAGCGTCCTTGTTAATGATGGTCTCTAGTATTTTCGATGCTATCATTTTCACATCTTCCTCACCTGGAAGAGCGAAGGAAATGACAAGCTTTGAGCAGACAAAAAATTAGGGAGACTCCTTATCTCCATCTATAAAGGTATGGTGCGCCAGCGTTAGTGGTTCTTGTCTGCAGATCCCACTGTGGATTCCCGTTAACTTACATGCCTCTTGCTACAAACTTGATTACTAATTCCTTAATTCATGTCTCTGTCATCTCAGATATACTCATTAGCATATGGTCGTAGGCTGCCCTGTTATATGATAGACAACCAGGCATAGACCTCGCTAAGCCTGACGTTAACCAAACTGTACAAACATGCCTCCATGGCCTAGGAGTAACCTTTCTTAATCGGAGCTGAAACGTCCCAGAACATATTTCAAATATAACTTTGTAAGCTTGACTTAACAGCTCCTGCCATGTCGTGTGGCCTCGTGACATTTGGCTCGTGGCACTTTTGGCTTGTGCACAGGGTTCATCTTTTAAATACTGGTTAACATGCATGAGAAATACATTTTCACACAAACTGGTGGCAAATGGTCAAGTGGTGCACTGCAGATTCTGAAATGTACACCTATAAGCATGTAAGGATCGCATCATCACATAACATGATCAAGAGTTCTGTCAGTACCTGTAGTTACATAGCACTTCAATGCCCATTAAAGGACCACCTCAGACAATGGTTGTTGTTACCACAAGACCTGTTCTAACAGCGTACTGACACCATTCCACTGAGTGATGGACATGTATATGCATACCCTAGATAGCTCATGATTGTGGATCTCATTTATTTCTATGACTTCCAAGGAGTTCCTGTCGTCAGAAACCCTACACTTTATGAAATCGAGACAGCTGTCTTGAAAGGTGATGAAAAGAAATAACCAGGTTACCTTGATGCAATGCTAAATTAAAGAGGGTGAATATGCTGCATGAAGATACCAAGAAGCTTGTACAAAGAAAAGTGAGAGCGAAATGGCAGGATTTTTGAAACATTTAAATGAACTACAAACAATACTTGCCAAACCTGTCAGGAGGAATGGAAAGCATGCAGTAATCAAAAACACAACATGGAGGACATTTTAGGTCATCTTCACAAAACACATACCCACACCTCACACACAGCTTCATACTTATAAAAGAAGACAAACCAATATGCAAGGAGTGTGGAGATGAACTAACAATAAATCACATCTTACACGTGCACCAGAGCCGAGAAAATAAGAGGAAAACATTTTGTACAATTTTGCAACAGATCCCTTTCCATCCCAGCATGATCCTAGGAGAGACGTGCAAATTTCCTGCATTTTTGGTTTCCTAAAATGTTCCTAAACAAGCTACATCCTAAAGAACATTTTAGTCATTACACACAAAATAAATACAATAAACCTTGTTCTTGGTGCATGGCAGCATTAGTCGCTTATGCACCATAACAATCAACACAATGCTGTAAGGTATACCTTGGTTAGCTATGTTATATGAGACAAGCTTTCGGTCTGATGTGGTCCTTATTCACGTGACAGCGCTGTCATGAGGGTCTATGTCCCAGCGATCGGAAAGTGACCTATTCCAACAATTTTAAAAACTGAAGGCGATTCTACAGATCTCTAAAGACTGGATTGATCAACTGTTTTATTAACGTCCGCCTGCTTTGACAGCCTGGAGTGAAACTGTTGAAGAGAATACATTTTTGAACATTTAACGCGTATCTGAAGGCCTTGCTTTCAATTAAGGGGCCCACAAAAAGCAGCTGAATGTCAAACGCCGCCTAAGTGGGCTTTCTAGCAGGACAGCGGTGTAGCGTGAAAAATCGCTCCGCCGGTCCATCGCTGGCGTCGCAGACTTGAAAGGCCAACTGTTCAAACTTATAGCTACTGACCACACCTGAAACACTGAATTGTGCATGATCAAGGCAGAATTTCTCTAACACTGAGCACTGGTAGCTATCGATTTCGCGCCCAGTATTGTGAAAATCTGTCCTCTCTTCGATCATTGATACATCCACGGTTGAACATTTATGCGCCTCAGAGTAGGCCAGCCGTGGCAACATGGATGCGTTGTTGTAGCAACGATCACTTGCATGTCACACTCTGCAAACTTCCAAGAGTCAGCTTCTGCAACGAAATGTGCAGCGCACATTTTCTACCGCGTACCTAAGTCCGGCGACGCATGCACATCTCCCGCTCGTTTCAAAGCTGTGCGGCCGTTCAGTCAGGTCACGCTAACCTCGAGCATGCGGGGGTTTAAACTACATGTACGCAAAATTCAACGACGAGAAAAAGATGCAGGCTAAGCACTTTAGTATAGTCTTCCCCTAAATACCAAAGAACACTGCTGTTCAGAGGAAATTCGGATCATTCGCGCTTCCGGAAAGCGGTGCAGTAGGTCTTCGCCTCGACGAGTCGATGTGCAGCTCGCCGCAGCAGCAGCGCAGGCCTCTAGTAGATTCGGCATGTCTTCTGCCACGGCTCTGAGGTAGAATTTAAACGAAGAATTTAGCTAGAAACATCATGTTTCCTCGGTCTGCATATGAGGAACGAGTATAATGCCATTTCACTTACATACTTTGGACTGCCGAATGTTCTGTACGGCGAGGTTTGTGTTGTGCCGGCTCTAGATCTTCGGAGGTCGATTCAGGACCTAAGACAGCATAAATGCTAGGAATAGCTCGCTCGCATTACGGGCAGATCGAGGTGATAGTTTAATGCGAGGCGAAAGCTGCTCGTGAATGTGCGTATCCCGATGCCAGCTGGTGGAACTGGTGCAGTACGTAGCATCGCCTGCAGCTATGTGCGTCACAGCGATGCTTGCCGTAGACAATCCTGAGTGAAGACCGTGATCTATGTTAGAACGGATGCACTCTTCGTAGCACCTCATCGAGAGTCGCGGCTAGCTGATAGCATAGAGGATAAGATTCATTCACGCGTAGCAAGCGGAATGTGGCCGCGTTCGACATGCATATAGCCATGATCCTGCATATCGACGTCCGCCGTATCTTTACGAGAATCAAATAGATACGTCGAACGTACCTTTAGACACTTCGTAAAAACAATCCCGTCGGCGCCCTGTTGTAATAAGAGCTCTCATAACACAAATAATTAATTCCAATAAAGCGCATCAGACAACCTACCATTGCAAGCCTGGTGGCGACGCTTCTCCGTGTAGGTAGAATTGTTTCGCGCACGCAAAGAGAAAGGTCCCGTTGCACCCACGACAGATCTGAAGCACAACACATACACGAAACACAGTCATCGATACGTAACAAGCTCAATCCCAACGCTCGGATCGCTGTAAACATTAAGAACCATGCAGAGCTCAAAATTCATGTAAGCGTTCGGAAAGCAAGGAGTGCGCTTTGAACTTTCACTCGTAATATATACATGCGGGTGGTTTCACCAGCTCGACGAAAAAGCAATCGTTCCGAACGTGATTACTTTCACTACACTCGCATTTGTCAGTGCTATGATACTGACTACGCTTCACGTACAAGGAATTCATTGTGAGGCTCCAATATCTCCAAAAAAAAACGTCGAGGCACCGCCGCATCTCGCGTAGGCTTGAAGACCATTTTTTCAACTTGGAAGCTATCCTTGACGCCTTGACAAACAAATAACTCAGTCGAATTACTAAATATGGACGAAAAAAAAAATGTCGAACAGTCCACGCTTGTGCGTGTCAGAACGATCCACACAACTGTGTGTCAGAATTAGCCCAAGAGGCAGAGGCGGTCATTGTTCGAGGAGTATATGTGCTTCACGAGTACGCCTCGCGAAGCACGCCTCGCTGCCCTGCGTCCTTCTATTTATAGTGCGAATTCATGCTAGCACATGAGTATAGTGAGCTGCGCTTCACATTCCGCAATTACATTTCAACCGCAAAAATTTTCTTATTTTTATTAAGACAGTTATAGATCTGTTATATCTCTGCGTGCTTTTCTTAATTCAATTTTCAATTTGTTTGCACAGTTTATTCAAAAAGCTCGCTCGAATTGCAAGAAATGATACTTTGTTTATGATCTGCCCTCTCGAGGAGGTTATTGCAACTAGCATTATACGCGCGTAAATTTAAAATTACTTATTGCATAATGTTAAAAAGAAGACCACTGGATGATTCTCCAGTCTGTGCTTCGTTGTTTTTCGCACTGCTTTTCATGGGATGGGAAAATGATACTCCGGTTCAATAGGCGAGTGTCTTAACACTTGACCACTTGACCGCTAGGATTCACCGCGGCGGTGCCGAGTGCAGCTATGTGCAGCACGCCTTTCCTCCAACATTTTCATGCGTGCACCTGCTCTCGTCGACGAAATCGAAAGTGACAGCTAAAAAACAAACAGCAGATATAAAATCATACATTCAATCGTTTCGTCAAATATACGAGCGCTTTTTAAGAGACAACTCGTAAGCTCGTTCGGGCGAAAAGCCATCGACAGAAATAATCGGAGGCTGCGTAAAAAAAAAATTATATCATGGCAATTTGGGGATTTAGTGATTGACGATTGATTGGTGTATTATAGTGGATGACGAGCTAATGAAATCATTGTAAATAATTGCTGAAATGAAAAAAAATGAAAAAATGGATAATTAAATGGACTTTAAAGGTGTCAAATACTAGCTCAAAATGAAATGTCAATGCTTAATGTCAAATTTAGCACGTGTGACCGATATATTAATAAATTGAAATCATAGAAAAAGGAAAATGCGCTAAAATGTGTCAAACTGCTCAGAATGGGAAGCCAATATGTTTGCTGGTGCTAATTGTTTGAATGAAAAAGAAAAAAAAATATTGGTGCTGTTTTGCTCAAAGGCATAGGGCTGTGTTATGATGGAGTCATTAACAAGGCTAACTGTTACCCAGACGGCCACTGACGTATGCAGAATGGAAATGAAATTAATGATGCAGGGCTTAAAGCATAATATTTCCAATGGAGTTTTTGAACTGGCTAGCGCTAGTGTGGAGTGGGGCGTCGGCAGGGAGGTCATTCTAGTCGATTGCTGTCGGAACAAAGAAAGCATGCAGGTACGCTGTGCTACATATGTGTGGAAAATAAACGGCTTTAGTATGAGGGGTTCAAAAGAAGGCCAGGGAGGGCGGAACCTTTCTATGCTTCCCAGCGGCCACGAATTACAGTGCTATAGCGCCAATTCCTCCTTCAATTACGCCCTACATTCTGGAGGCTCAACTATGGATTGAACCATTTTTGGCATGGGGGAGAGGACATCCACGTAGCCAAACGCCTCCAAACGCACTCTGGAAGAGGGGAAGTTTGGTGTGTGCTCGCCAGAAATTGCACGTCGTATGCGAGTATACACACGAGCGAGCTGCCTTTAGTGCATTTTTTTTTTTCCTACTTTCCCGTTGCTGCTGGAAGCTGGTCGCAGTGTCACATCTAGCGTGACCAGCTCGCAGCAGTAATGACAAAGTAGGCGAAAAAGTGCATTAAAGGGAGTTGCGAGAGCTCTCGCACACATATGGGCAATGCATGCAACCTTGCACGTGAACAGTGTCACTGAAGCGGTAAGGAAGTGCGCAAATATATGACTGAATATTTGCACGTCTTTTATTGAAAATTTGCTTGTGAACGTAATCTGTTCTAAAACTGGAGCTTCATTCGGGAATACGCAACATACATAAAATGTATACATATATCGCGGTCAAAAAGTCACTGTGTGCACTTCCCTTGTTATAATCGGTCCACTGTCTCCCACGACTCACCGGCTCTTGTGCGTGTCGAATTTGATTAGTTTATCAATCCGAGCCTTATCCAAACAGTTTTCCAAAGAGACGACGAATGAGCGGTGCCGTCCAAAACAAAGCGTTGCTCTAATTGGTGGCCCCTGGGTATTTTAGAAGGCGAGATCTGGCGCTCACTTTCGTTGTGTAACATAGCAGTGGCAAGTCGGCCCCACCACGCACGAACGTCGCGAACAAAAATGGTAATCACCACTTTGTGTATTGAGCCAACATACAAAAGGGTTCATGACACTAGGCAGTCGGCACAAGTTGCACAAGTGAAACCGAACGGGTTGTAGCGCAGCAGCGCCATCTATGAGCCATAACTGAAAATAAAATTATGAGAGCAGCCTGCGCTGATGTCCGACAGGTGGAGCCACAGCTCTAACTATATTCGTTGAATTTAGATTAGTACATTATCTCTGAGTTTGCTGGGCGCAACGATTATGTAATATGAGGGAATATGAGGGCTGGCAGTTATGACGAGGCAAGTAGAGCCTCGGAGAGTAAAGAGGTTTCAGCCTGCGCTACCAAGTAATGTAGCGCAATATAGGAGGACAGTTAAGTTACATGAGGCCTCGAGGAGGGATTAAGAATGAAGAGGAAGAAACTCGCACGTAGAGTAAAGCAGGTTTGATAGGGAAGGGCAGCCGGGAGCCAAAGGAGTTCGTCGAGGCCCGGGGCTACCGGGAAGAGTAGGAGTAAACACCTTCCCTTCCGTCAGCTCGCCGTGGTCTATCGGAGTGAGCGTTGTGGCACTGATAGCTATCAGAAGCCCTCACTGCTCCGATGGATCGCGGCTTAGTTAGGGTAGCTTAGCGGGTCCGGCATCGCGGACCTCGGCGTTGCGGTACTGGTGTCCCACCAGACGAGCCCTCGCTGTATCCTCGCTTCCCTCAGCGCTCTGAGTGCAGTGGCACTGGCTTCATGCCAGACGAGCCCTCGCTTCCCTCAGCTAGCGGAGCAGCCCCCTAGCGCCGTGCAGTTGTTGTCGCCCAGGTAGAAAACCACGCCCCCCTGTCGGACTCACGCTGCGCACTCCATCACAAACATCGATCTGTGTGTTTGCGTATATTTGTTCCCAGCGTACCAGCGAAAATCTTACTCGCGACAAGTGGTGGAGGTGCGGGGTACGACTACGTACAGACGATGAACAGCTGTAGCGAAGGAAAGTCGCGTTCCCGGCAACGCCGCGACCGAAGGAAGCAGGCGAAGGCGGTCCAACAATCATCGCCAATTAACCCGGAAGAAAAGTGGCAAGACATTGAATTAGCAGAAAAACCAAGGTCACTGAACGACCGCTTCGCGAAAATATTTGAAATCGCAACCGCCGCAGCGACGTGCAAATAAAAGAGAGAGAGAAAAAAAAAATTTTAATGATCGGGAATAGTGACGAGCGGGTCTTACGAAGTCGTAGCAATCGTAACATCCAAAACACAATGGAAGGCGCCGGAAACGAGCAAGCGTCAAGGCTCTATGGCCCCCCTCCACGCTTTTCTGCAAAATCTGACGAAGACGTGGAAGACTGGGTGCGCCTATATGAGCGCTACGCAACGGCAGTGGGATGGAGCGATGCCCAAAAAGCCAACAATTTGATTTTCGCCTTCGGCGGCGAGGCCAGTCGGTGGTACAGCGCCATCTTGAGGGATTCACCTGCACGGCAGCTGGAGAATTGGGACCAGTGGAAAGGGGCTCTTCGCGAAAGTTTTGCCGGGGAGGACGTCAGGGATTGGGCCTTCATCCAACTACACGAGAGGCGGCAGCAGCCGGGTGAAACTCCTCGAGAATACGTATCGAGCATCCTTCACCTTTGCGCTCGGGCAAACACCACCATGACAGACGCGGAGAGGGTGCGTTGCCTGCTGCGCGGGCTGCGACCGGAAATGATGGAGAGGGTGGCCATCTCAAACCCCAAAACCCCGTCAGAATTTCTGCAACACCTGCAGCGATTAACACACGTAGGTGCCATGGCGCAGCATGCTGTGGCGGCCATGCCAGCGCACCCCCTCCCAGGATTTGCAGCGGCCTCTCCATTTCTAACAGCAGACCCTTACCGTGCTGCGGCAGGCCCGCCCGAACATAACTGGGAGTCGACTCCGAGGCATAACGCCTCAGCAGCACAGGTCGTAACGACCGAAATGTTTGACGCCCTACAAGAGAGCGTGAAGGCTCTGACATATGCCGTTGAACAACTTGCTCGACCAGGTCCACGCAGGTTCCCGGGCCGACAGTCCCGGAATCAGGCCGGGCAAGTGAGATGCTACCGTTGCGGCCGATCCGGGCATATAATGCGTCAATGCAACATGCAGCTAGGGCCAACAGGGGCACAAGGCGCCCAGCCATCGGGAAACTAGGACGGCGGGGTCCACGAGTTCCCCCCGAAATGAAAAAAGGTAACTCCCCAGGAGAGGCGGCCTACGCATGCAGTTCTCACCTCGTCACCCTTCCTGTTTCGGTGAAAGGCCGGAAAACGGCAATGATAGTAGACACCGGCGCATCGGTGAACATTGCCTCCCAGAGCTTCGTGGCCAGGATAGGTGCAGAAATGGGCAAAACTACAGCCATTGTCAGGAACGTCAATGGAAAACTTGTCAGTGCAGCAGGCGAAGTGAAGCTCAATGTACATATCGGACCGATAGAGCTGCAAGAATCATTCCTGGTAATGGATACACTACCGTATGACCTCCTGGGTGGAATACCGATGTGCGCGAACTCTGAAATGACAATCAGTTTCCCAAACCGAACAGTCACGCTGCGGGGACACAGCCTGAAGCTCCGTCTGGATGAGTTCGACACAGACATGGTAAACCCAGAGGTCATTTACTGCCAGCAACACCTACAGATCCCACCCTCTACGGAGGTTATGGTTCCAGTTACGGTTGGCAGAAACGGACCATGCCTGGTAGAACCCTTAAGCCCTACACCAGACAGGCCCCATCCGAGCGTAGCCCGAGCACTGGCTAGCATCCAGAACAACATGACGTATATCCGCATCGCCAATCCGGGACCTACACCCCTGACTATTAACAAGGGAACAGCACTAGGGAAAACCACGCCCCTCCTGAACGTTGAAATCTGCGTAAGGCCTCCGACTCAGTCTAGGTCTGGAATAGACGAAGTCCAGTACGGCACCCAGTTAGACCAAGGCCAGCGTCAAGGGTTCCTGTCCTTACTGGAAGAATATGAGCACCTCTTTGTCAATGCAAGTGAAGGCCTCGGCCGTACAAGCACAGTTGAGCACGAGATCAACACCGGTGATGCAAGACCAGTCCGGCAGAATCCATATCGCCATTCGGCAACAGAAAGAGAGAGAATCCAAAACCAGGTTTCGGAGATGTTGGAGAAGGGAGTCATAAGAGAGTCCAGCAGCCCATGGTCATCCCCCGTGGTTCTCGTTCGGAAGCGAGATGGGACTTGGCGCTTCTGCGTAGACTACAGGAAACTCAATATGGTCACGAAGAAAGACGTACATCCGCTTCCTCGGGTAGACGACGTTGTGGACCGATTGCAAGGCTCCCACTTCTTTACAACACTAGACATGGCGTCTGGGTATTGGCAAGTCCCCATACAGGAGGCAGACAAAGAAAAAAACTGCCTTTTCTACAGGATACGGACTATACGAGTTCAACGTTGTCCCCTTTGGCCTCTGCAATGCCCCTGCCACTTTCCAGCGCATGATAAACAAAGTGCTAGCAAGCCAGCTCTGGAGAGTGTGCCTCGCATATCTTGACGACATCATTGTTTTCTCCAAGACCGCTGGCGACCACCTAACGGACCTCAGAAATGTTTTCAACGCACTAGACTTAGCGGGCCTTCGCCTGCAGCCCAAGAAGTGCCACATCGCAACCGACCGAATTAAGTACCTGGGCCACATAATCGATGGATGTTCGGCAAGACCTGACCCTAGCAATATTCAAGCAATCGAGCAAGCGATGGCACCCAAGAACGTGAAGCAGGTCCGCAGCTTCTTGGGGCTCTGCAACTACTACAGACGCTTTGTAAAAGATTTCGCCCGCATCTCACGACCATTAACCGAGCTCACCAAGACAGGCAAAGGCTGGGACTGGAGCATCGAATGCCAAAACGCCTTCGAAGAACTCAAGCAGCGCCTTACCAATTCACCAGTGCTGCGACTCTTCAACCCCGAGTTGCCTGTTGAAGTCCATACGGATGCCTGCGGGTATGGGATCGGCGCAGTACTTGTGCAAAAAAACGGCATGGAAGAATACGTGGTCAGTTACGCCAGCCGACATCTGAATAAGGCCGAAAAAAATTACAGCGTCACCGAACAGGAATGTCTCGCGGTAATATTCGCGGTCAGGCAATTTCGTCCGTATCTATTTGGCATACCGTTTACCATCGTCACCGATCAAGCCAGCCTGACGTGGCTCATGACCACCAAGAATCCAAGTGGACGTCTCACGCGATGGAGCTTGCTCCTTCAGGAATTCAACATCAGCCTCAAGCATCGCCCAGGTATCAAGAACTCAAACGCAGACGCGCTATCTCGTCTCCCATATGACGCAGAAGGCACACACCCCTTATGCGAAGATATGCCGCTCTTCCTTGCGGACGACCAGAGGGAAAGAATTGCTGAGCTCCAGAGGGAAGACCACTTCTTCGGACCTATCATTGAGCACCTGAGGAACCCGAGTGAACCTGTCCAGAGAAAAACCCGCCGTACAGCACGAGCCTTCAGCTTACAAGAGGAAATTCTGTTCAGAAGAGCAAAAGGCTTCAAGGAAGACAGACTGGCCTTGGCAGTCCCTAAACCACTCCGCCGAGAGATTCTGGCGTCCTGTCACGACGACATAACAGCAGGGCACCTGGGCATGAAGAGAACACTAAGCAAGATCAGCCAACGCTATTTTTGGCCAAAAATGTTTGCCGACATAACCAAGTACGTCCGCTCCTGTCCAGACTGCCAAACTCGCAAGACCCCTCCAGCTAAGCCATCCGGCCTGTTGCAGCCCGTCCCGCCTGCTCGGCGGCCTTTTCAGCGGCTCGGAATGGATTTCCTGGGTCCCCTGACGCAGTCCTCAAGCGGAAATCGACATGTACTCGTACTGATCGACTATCACACTAAGTGGGCGGAAACCGTCGCCGTCCCCGAAGCCACAGCTGCAAGCGCCGCGAAAGCATTTTTGGAAGCAGTGGTTCTACGGCATGGGGCACCTGAACAGGTGATCACAAACCGAGGGCAACATTTTGTGGCCGACATGATCGAAGAGCTGTTCCGTCTCACTCAAACGAACCACACGCGCACGACGGCGTATCACCCTCAGACAAATGGCCTTTGCGAACGTTTTAACCGGACACTCGCTGAAATGATCAGCCAATACGTCTCGTCCGATCACCGCGACTGGGATCAGTTTCTTCCCTTCGTGACGTTCGCATACAACTCATCCGTGCATGAGACGACTGGATACTCTCCATTCTTTTTGCTGTAAGGACACGAGCCAACATTGCCGATCGACGTGGCCGTAGGGGCAGCCCGGGGGGGCGCCATGGGCCTGACAAGCGAGGAGACGATGCGCCGGTGGAATGACGCTAGGGAACTGGTACTAGAGCGGGAGCGAAGGTCACAGGAGGCAAATAAGCTGCGGTACGATCAAACACGCCGCACGCTGCCACTAACCCCTGGTGATCTTGTTTACGTGCGTATGCCTACATCCAAACGTGGTCACACATCAAAATTTTTGCATCCTTACCACGGCCCCTTCCGCCTCGTGAGACAAACCGCGGAAAACGACTGGGAAATAGAAAGTCGCCGAGGACGTCGAGATATTGTAAACATTAACAGGATAAAGCCCTATATAGACCGGGATAGTAACCCAGAAGTCGGTTCAGAAGAACACACCCCCGTCGGAGCAGAAGACGCAACAGAGCCACGCCTAGAGGTCACTGAGGACGAGCAGCCATCCGGCATCAGTAACGACGAAGAATTCTTCGACGCATCGGACACGGTCCCGGACGAAGAGTTCTTTGATACTTCAGACTCAGTCCCGGACAACCCTGTTCCAACCAGACGCGGAAGAAGCGGCCGACGTATACTACCTCCACGAAGAGACGACTTTGTGTACTATTAGGCAAGAAGTGCGCGCGTGTGTGTGTATGAGTGTGCCTGCAACACTAAGGGAGCCTACAGGACAACACGTTACGGGACTAAACGCATGTGCGCAGTGCGTGTGTACGAACAAGTACTTCCACAAAGGAGTATGTGGGTACGTGTGTGCTAAAGTGAACTAGACTCTACGAGTGCAGTGTGTTTCCAGACAGCCGGAAACTGACTTTTGTGGACAGCAGACTACATGAGCCATGGAGGTGAGCTAATGAGAGCGGGCTACTACCGCCCTCTCCCCACAGTGACGCCACCTACGGTGAATCGCGAGCAGTGACAGTGACAACTACTGGAGCAGTGTTTCGCAGTAACGTTGGACAATGCACCATCAAAGGACGATTATCGCATGTGCAGCATGTAGTATTGCAAATTTTGTGTTTTCTTTTATTATAACTTTGTATAAGTTAACTGAGATTGTGAGTGAGGACACTCACCATTGTTGTGTACCGGGAAGGAATGTAGCGCAGCAGCGCCATCTATGAGCCATAACTGAAAATAAAATTATGAGAGCAGCCTGCGCTGATGTCCGACAGGTGGAGCCACAGTTCTAACTATATTCGTTGAATTTAGATTAGTACATTATCTCTGAGTTTGCTGGGCGTAACGATTATGTAATATGAGGGAATATGAGGGCTGGCAGTTATGACGAGGCAAGTAGAGCCTCGGAGAGTAAAGAGGTTTCAGCCTGCGCTACCAAGTAATGTAGCGCAATATAGGAGGACAGTTAAGTTACATGAGGCCTCGAGGAGGGATTAAGAATGAAGAGGAAGAAACTCGCACGTAGAGTAAAGCAGGTTTGATAGGGAAGGGCAGCCGGGAGCCAAAGGAGTTCGTCGAGGCCCGGGGCTACCGGGAAGAGTAGGAGTAAACACCTTCCCTTCCGTCAGCTCGCCGTGGTCTATCGGAGTGAGCGTTGTGGCACTGATAGCTATCAGAAGCCCTCACTGCTCCGATGGATCGCGGCTTAGTTAGGGTAGCTTAGCGGGTCCGGCATCGCGGACCTCGGCGTTGCGGCACTGGTGTCCCACCAGACGAGCCCTCGCTGTATCCTCGCTTCCCTCAGCGCTCTGAGTGCAGTGGCACTGGCTTCATGCCAGACGAGCCCTCGCTTCCCTCAGCTAGCGGAGCAGCCCCCTAGCGCCGTGCAGTTGTTGTCGCCCAGGTAGAAAACCACGCCCCCCTGTCGGACTCACGCTGCGCGCTCCATCACAAACATCGATCTGTGTGTTTGCGTATATTTGTTCCCAGCGTACCAGCGAAAATCTTACTCGCGACAGGGTAGTGTCACAAGATAGGAACAGATTTCGAAGCTCACGGGCACAAAAACAGACACTGCTGTAGCTGTCGTTGCACTGACATGACATTACGAGCGCGTGAAGAAACAGCATGGCAAAGCGACCAGATACGCAAAGTCTACATGCCAAAAGTAGCACACTGCAGTCAGAGAGGAAGAATGTTTACATGGTTTACATGTAAACATTCTCTAGGAAGAAATTTCTCATAATGTTTATATGTAAACCATGAACATCCTACAAAAACAAAACAATGCACTTACTCCACTCCAATTATTAATGGGCAAGGTTGCATCTATGCTACTACACTGCACTTATCACAAAACCACAAGCCCCATCTGCTTTGGCCAATTACTTGATGAAACTAATGGAGACAGATGTCGCACACCACAGACTGGTCGTCTCGCAACATATCTCTGCATATGCTGCATTTCAATTTCCTGCCTTTCCACTTAGCTTCAACTGTTGCCAGCATTACTAGTCACCCATCTTTTCTGAAATTCCTTTTTACGCTGTTAGGATCAGCGTCCTTGTTAATGATGGTCTCTAGTATTTTCGATGCTATCATTTTCACATCTTCCTCACCTGGAAGAGCGAAGGAAATGACAAGCTTTGAGCAGACAAAAAATTAGGGAGACTCGTAATCTCCATCTGTAAGGGTATGGTGCGCCAGCGTTAATGGTTCTTGTCTGCAGATCCCACTGTGGATTCCCGTTAACTTACATGCCTCTTGCTACAAACTTGATTACTAATTCCTTAATTCATGTCTCTGTCATCTCAGATATACTCATTAGCATATGGTCGTAGGCTGCCCTGTTATATGATAGACAACCAGGTATAGACCTCACTAAGCCTGACGTTAACCGAACTGTACAAACATGCCTCCATGGCCTAGGAGTAACCTTTCTTAATCGGAGCTGAAACGTCCCAGAACATATTTCAAATATAACTTTGTAAGCTTGACTTAACAGCTCCTGCCATGTCGTGTGGCCTCGTGACATTTGGCTCGTGGCACTTTTGACTTGTGAACAGGGTTCATCTTTTAAATACTGGTTAACATGCATGAAAAATACATTTTCACACAAACTGGTGGCAAATGGTCAAGTGGTGCACTGCAGATTCTGAAATGTACACCTATAAGCATGTAAAGATCGCATCATCACATAACATGATCAAGAGTTCTGTCAGTACCTGTAGTTACATAGCACTTCAATGCCCATTAAAGGACCACCTCAGACAATGGTTGTTGTTACCACAAGACCTGTTCTAACAGCGTACTGACACCATTCCACTGAGTGATGGACATGTATATGCATACCCTAGATAGCTCATGATTGTGGATCTCATTTATTTCTATGACTTCCAAGGAGTTCCTGTCGTCAGAAACCCTACACTTTATGAAATCGGGACAGCTGTCTTGAAAGGTGATGAAAAGAAATAACCAGGTTACCTTGATGCAATGCTAAATTACAGAGGGTGAATATGCTGCATGAAGATACCAAGAAGCTTGTACAAAGAAAAGTGAGAGCGAAATGGCAGGATTTTTGAAGCATTGAAATGAACTACAAACTATACTTGCCAAACCTGTCATTGAGGAATGGAAATCATGCAGTAATCAAAAACAACATGGAGGACAATTTAGGTCATCTTCACAAAACACATACCCACACCTCACACACAGCTTCATACTTATGAAAGAAGACAAACCAATATGCAAGGAGTGTGGAGATGAACTAGCAATAAATCACATCTTACACGTGCACCAGAGTCGAGAAAATAAGAGGAAAACATTTTGTACAATTTTGCAACAGATCCCTTTCCATCCCAGCATGATCCTAGGAGAGACGTGCAAATTTCCTGCATTTTTGGTTTCCTAAAATGTTCCTAAACAATCTACATCCTAAAGGACATTTTAGTCATTACACACAAAATAAATACAATAAACCTTGTTCTTGGTGCATGGCAGCATTAGTTGCTTATGCACCATAAAAATCAACACAATGCTGTAAGGTATACCTTGGTTAGCTATGTTATATGAGACAAGCTTTCGGTCTGATGTGGTCCTTATTCACGTGACAGCGCTGTCATGAGGGTCTATGTCCCAGCGATCGGAAAGTGACCTATTCCAACAATTTTAAAAACGGAAGGCGATTCTACAGATCTCTAAAGACTGGATTGATCAACTGTTTTATTAACGTCCGCCTGCTTTGACAGCCTGGAGTGAAACTGTTGAAGAGAATACATTTTTGAACATTTAACGCGTATCTGAAGGCCTTGCTTTCAATTAAGGGGCCCACAAAAAGCAACTGAATGTCAAACGCCGCCTAGGTGGGCTTTCTAGCAGGACAACGGTGTAACGTGGAAAATCGCTCCGCCGGTCCATCGCTGGCGTCGCTGACTTGAAAGGCTACCTGTTCAAACTTATAGCTACTGACCACACCTGAAACACTGAATTGTGCATGATCAAGGCAGAATTTCTCTAACACTGAGCACTGGTAGCTATCGATTTCGCGCCCAGTATTGTGAAAATCTGTCCTCTCTTCGATCATTGATACATCCACGGTTGAACATTTATGCGCCTCAGAGTAGGCCAGCCGTGGCAACATGGATGCGTTGTTGTAGCAACGATCACTTGCATGTCACACTCTGCAAACTTCCAAGAGTCAGCTTCTGCAACGAAATGTGCAGCGCACATTTTCTACCGCGTACCTAAGTCCGGCGACGCATGCACATCTCCCGCTCGTTTCAAAGCTGTGCGGCCGCTCAGTCGGGTCACGCTAACCTCGAGCATGCGGGAGTTTAAACTACATGTACGCAAAATTCAACGACGAGAAAAAGATGCAGGCTAAGCACTTTAGTCTAGTCTTCCCCTAAATACCAAAGAACACTGCTGTTCAGAGGAAATTCGGATCATTCGCGCTTCCAGAAAGCGGTGCAGTAGGTCGTCGCCTCGACGAGTCGATGTGCAGCTCGCCGCAGTAGCAGCGCAGGCCTCTAGTAGATTCGGCATGTCTTCTGCCACGGCTCTGAGGTAGAATTTAAACGAAGAATTTAGCTAGAAACATCATGTTTCCTCGGTCTGCATATGAGGAACGAGTATAATGCCATTTCACTTACATACTTTGGACTGCCGAATGTTCTGCACGGCGAGGTGTGTGTTGTGCCGGCTCTAGATCTTCGGAGGTCGATTCAGGACCTAAGACAGCGTAAATGCTAGGAATAGCTCGCTCGCATTACGGGCAGATCGAGGTGATAGTTTAATGCGAAGCGAAAGCTGCTCGTGAATGTGCGTATCCCGATGCCAGCTGGTGGAACTGGTGCAGTACGTAGCATCGCCTGCAGCTATGTGCGTCACAGCGATGCTTGCCGTACACAATCCTGAGTGAAGACCGTGATCTATGTTAGAACGGATGCACTCTTCGTAGCACCTCATCGAGAGTCGCGGCTAGCTGATAGCATAGAGGATAAGATTCATTCACGCGTAGGAAGCGGAATGTGGCCGCGTTCGACATGCATATAGCCATGATCCTGCATATCGACGTCCGCCGTATCTTTACGAGAATCAAATAGATACGTCGAACGTACCTTTAGACACTTCGTAAAAACAATCCCGTCGGCGCCCTGTTGTAATAAGAGCTCTCATAACACAAATAATTAATTCCAATAAAGCGCATCAGACAACCTACCATTGCAAGCCTGGTGGCGACGCTTCTCCGTGTAGGTAAAATTGTTTCGCGCACGCAAACAGAAAGGTCGCATTGCACCCACGACAGATCTGAAGCACAACACGTACACGAAACACAGTCATCGATACGTAACAAGCTCAATCCCAACGCTCGGATCGCTGTAAACATTAAGAACCATGCAGAGCTCAAAATTCATGTAAGCGTTCGGAAAGCAAGGAGTGCGCTTTGAACTTTCACTCGTAATATATACATGAGGGTGGTTTCACCAGCTCGACGAAAAAGCAATCGTTCCGAACGTGATTACTTTCACTACACTCGCATTTGTCAGTGCTATGATACTGACTACGCTTCACGTACAAGGAATTCATTGTGAGGCTCCAATATCTCAAAAAAAAAAAAAACGTCGAGGCACCGCCGCATCTCGCGTAGGCTTGAAGACCATTTTTTCAACTTGGAAGCTATCCTTGACGCCTTGACACACAAATAACTCAGTCGAATTACTAAAAATGGACGAAAAAAAAAATGTCGAACAGTCCACGCTTGTGCGTGTCAGAACGATCCACACAACTGTGTGTCAGAATTAGCCCAAGAGGCAGAGGCGGTCATTGTTCGAGGAGTATATGTGCTGCACGAGTACGCCTCGCGAAGCACGCCTCGCTGCCCTGCGTCCTTCTATTTATAGTGCGAATTCATGCTAGCACATGAGTATAGTGAGCTGCGCTTCACATTCCGCAATTACATTTCAACCGCAAAAATTTTCTTATTTTTATTAAGACAGTTATAGATCTGTTATATCTCTGCGTGCTTTTCTTAATTCAATTTTCAATTTGTTTGCACAGTTTATTCAAAAAGCTCGCTCGAATTGCAAGAAATGATACTTTGTTTATGATCTGCCCTCTCGAGGAGGTTATTGCAACTAGCATTATACGCGCGTAAATTTAAAATTACTTATTGCATAATGTTAAAAAGAAGACCACTCGATGATTCTCCAGTCTGTGCTTCGTTGTTTTTCGCACTGCTTTTCATGGGATGGGAAAATGATACTCCGGTTCAATAGGCGAGTGTCTTAATACTTGACCACTTGACCGCTAGGATTCACCGCGGCGGTGCCGAGTGCAGCTATGTGCAGCACGCCTTTCCTCCAACATTTTCATGCGTGCGCCTGCTCTCGTCGACGAAATCGAAAGTGACAGCTAGAAAACAAACAGCAGATATAAAATCATACATTCAATCGTTTCGTCAAATATACGAGCGCTTTTTAAGAGACAACTCGTAAGCTCGTTCGGGCGAAAAGCCATCGACAGAAATAATCGGAGGCTGCGTAAAAAAAAAATTATATCATGGCAATTTGGGGATTTAGTGATTGACGATTGATTGGTGTATTATAGTGGATGACGAGCTAATGAAATTATTGTAATTAATTGCTGAAATGAAAAAAATGAAAAAATGGATAATTAAATGGACTTTAAAGGTGTCAAATACTAGCTCAAAATGAAATGTCAATGCTTAATGTCAAATTTAGCACGTGTGACCGATATATTAATAAATTGAAATCATAGAATAAGGAAAATGCGCTAAAATGTGTCAAACTGCTCAGAATTGGAAGCCAATATGTTTGCTGGTGCTAATCGTTTGAATGAAAAAGAAAAAAAATATTGGTGCTATTTTGCTCAAGGGCATAGGGCTGTGTTATGATGGAGTCTTTAACAAGGCTAACTGTTACCCAGACGGCCACTGACGTATGCAGAATGGAAATGAAATTAATGATGCAGGGCTTAAAGCATTATATTTCCAATGGAGTTTTTGAACTGGCTAGCGCTAGTGTGGAGTGGGGCGTCGGCAGGGAGGTCATTCTAGTCGATTGCTGTCGGAACAAAGAAAGCATGCCGGTACGCTGTGCTACATATGTGTGGAAAATAAACGGCTTTAGTATGAGAGGTTCAAAGGAAGGCCAGGGAGGGCGGAACCTTTCTATGCCTCCCAGCGGCCACGAATCACAGTGCTATAGCGCCAATTCCTCCTTCAATTACGCCCTACATTCTGGAGGCTCAACTATGGATTGAACCATTTTTGGCATGGGGGAGAGGACATCCACGTAGCCAAACGCCTCCAAACGCACTCTGGAAGAGGGGAAGTTTGGTGTGTGCTCGCCAGAAATTGCACGCCGTATGCGAGTATACACATGAGCGAGCTGCCTTTAGTGCATATTTTGTCCTACTTTCCCGTTGCTGCTGGAAGCTGGTCGCAGTGTCACATCTAGCGTGACCAGCTCGCAGCAGTAATGACAAAGTAGGCGAAAAAGTGCATTAAAGGGAGTTGCGAGAGCTCTCGCACACATATGGGCAATGCATGCAACCTTGCACGGGAACAGTGTCACTGAAGCGGTAAGGAAGTGCGCAAATACATGACTGTTATAATCGGTCCACTGTCTCCCACGACTCACCGGCTCTTGTGCGTGTCGAATTTGATTAGTTTATCTACCCGAGCCATATCCAAACAGGTTTCCAAAGAGACGACGAATGAGCGGTGCCGTCCAAAACAAAGCGTTGCTCTTTGGTGGCCCCTGGGTATTTTAGAAGGCGAGATCTGGCGCTCACTTTCGTTGTGTAACATAGCACTGGCAAGTCGGCCCCACCACGCACGAACGTCGCGAACAAAAATGGTAATCACCACTTTGTGTAATGAGCCAACATACAAAAGGGTTCATGACACTAGACAGTCGGCACAAGTTGCACAAGTGAAACCGAACGGGTAGTGTCACAAGATAGGGACAGATTTCGAAGCTCACGGGCACAAAAACAGACACTGCTGTAGCTGTCGTTGCACTGACATGACATTACGAGCGCGTGAAGGAACAGCATGGCAAAGCGACCAGAGACGCAAAGTCTACATGCCAAAAGTAGCACACTGTAGTCAGAGAGGAAGAATGTTTACATGGTTTACATGTAAACATTCTCTAGGAAGAAATTTCTCATAATGTTTACATGTAAACCATGAACATCTTACAAAAACAAAACAATGCACTTACTCCACTCCAATTATTAATGGGCAAGGTTGCATCTATGCTACTACACTGCACGTATCAAAAAACCACAAGCCCCATCTGCTTTGGCCAATTACTTGATGAAACTAATGGAGACAGATGTCGCACACCACAGACTGGTCGTCTCGCAACATATCTCTGCATATGTTGCATTTCAATTTCCTGCCTTTCCACTTAGTTTCAACTGTTGCCAGCATTACTAGTCACCCATCTTTTCTGAAATTCCTCTTTACGCTGTTAGGATCAGCGTCCTTGTTAATGATGGTCTCTAGTATTTTCGATGCTATCATTTTCACATCTTCCTCACCTGGAAGAGCGAAGGAAATGACAAGCTTTGAGCAGACAAAAAATTAGGGAGACTCCTTATCTCCATCTATAAAGGTATGGTGCGCCAGCGTTAATGGTTCTTGTCTGCAGATCCCACTGTGGATTCCCGTTAACTTACATGCCTCTTGCTACAAACTTGATTACTAATTCCTTAATTCATGTCTCTGTCATCTCAGATATACTCATTAGCATATGGTCGTAGGCTGCCCTGTTATATGATAGACAACCAGGCATAGACCTCACTAAGCCTGACGTTAACCAAACTGTACAAACATGCCTCCATGGCCTAGGAGTAACCTTTCTTAATCGGAGCTGAAACGTCCCAGAACATATTTCAAATATAACTTTGTAAGCTTGACTTAACAGCTCCTGCCATGTCGTGTGGCCTCGTGACATTTGGCTCGTGGCACTTTTGACTTGTGAACAGGGTTCATCTTTTAAATACTGGTTAACATGCATGAAAAATACATTTTCACACAAACTGGTGGCAAATGGTCAAGTGGTGCACTGCAGATTCTGAAATGTACACCTATAAGCATGTAAAGATCGCATCATCACATAACATGATCAAGAGTTCTGTCAGTACCTGTAGTTACATAGCACTTCAATGCCCATTAAAGGACCACCTCAGACAATGGTTGTTGTTACCACAAGACCTGTTCTAACAGCGTACTGACACCATTCCACTGAGTGATGGACATGTATATGCATACCCTAGATAGCTCATGATTGTGGATCTCATTTATTTCTATGACTTCCAAGGAGTTCCTGTCGTCAGAAACCCTACACTTTATGAAATCGGGACAGCTGTCTTGAAAGGTGATGAAAAGAAATAACCAGGTTACCTTGATGCAATGCTAAATTACAGAGGGTCAATATGCTGCATGAAGATACCAAGAAGCTTGTACAAAGAAAAGTGAGAGCGAAATGGCAGGATTTTTGAAACATTGAAATGAACTACAAACTATACTTGCCAAACCTGTCATTGAGGAATGGAAATCATGCAGTAATCAAAAACAACATGGAGGACAATTTAGGTCATCTTCACAAAACACATACCCACACCTCACACACAGCTTCATACTTATGAAAGAAGACAAACCAATATGCAAGGAGTGTGGAGATGAACTAGCAATAAATCACATCTTACACGTGCACCAGAGTCGAGAAAATAAGAGGAAAACATTTTGTACAATTTTGCAACAGATCCCTTTCCATCCCAGCATGATCCTAGGAGAGACGTGCAAATTTCCTGCATTTTTGGTTTCCTAAAATGTTCCTAAACAAGCTACATCCTAAAGGACATTTTAGTCATTACACACAAAATAAATACAATAAACCTTGTTCTTGGTGCATGGCAGCATTAGTCGCTTATGCACCATAAAAATCAACACAATGCTGTAACGTATACCTTGGTTAGCTATGTTATATGAGACAAGCTTTCGGTCTGATGTGGTCCTTATTCACGTGACAGCGCTGTCATGAGGGTCTATGTCCCAGCGATCGGAAAGTGACCTATTCCAACAATTTTAAAAACTGAAGGCGATTCTACAGATCTCTAAAGACTGGATTGATCAACTGTTTTATTAACGTCCGCCTGCTTTGACAGCCTGGAGTGAAACTGTTGAAGAGAATACATTTTTGAACATTTAACGCGTATCTGAAGGCCTTGCTTTCAATTAAGGGGCCCACAAAAAGCAACTGAATGTCAAACGCCGCCTAGGTGGGCTTTCTAGCAGGACAGCGGTGTAGCGTGGAAAATCGCTCCGCCGGTCCATCGCTGGCGTCGCTGACTTGAAAGGCCAACTGTTCAAACTTATAGCTACTGACCACACCTGAAACACTGAATTGTGCATGATCAAGGCAGAATTTCTCTAACACTGAGCACTGGTAGCTATCGATTTCGCGCCCAGTATTGTGAAAATCTGTCCTCTCTTCGATCATTGATACGTCCACGGTTGAACATTTATGCGCCTCAGAGTAGGCCAGCCGTGGCAACATGGATGCGTTGTTGTAGCAACGATCACTTGCATGTCACACTCTGCAAACTTCCAAGAGTCAGCTTCTGCAACGAAATGTGCAGCGCACATTTTCTACCGCGTACCTAAGTCCGGCGACGCATGCACATCTCCCGCTCGTTTCAAAGCTGTGCGGCCGTTCAGTCGGGTCACGCTAACCTCGAGCATGCGGGAGTTTAAACTACATGTACGCAAAATTCAACGACGAGAAAAAGATGCAGGCTAAGCACTTTAGTCTAGTCTTCCCCTAAATACCAAAGAACACTGCTGTTCAGAGGAAATTCGGATCATTCGCGCTTCCAGAAAGCGGTGCAGTAGGTCGTCGCCTCGACGAGTCGATGTGCAGCTCGCCGCAGTAGCAGCGCAGGCCTCTAGTAGATTCGGCATGTCTTCTGCCACGGCTCTGAGGTAGAATTTAAACGAAGAATTTAGCTAGAAACATCATGTTTCCTCGGTCTGCATATGAGGAACGAGTATAATGCCATTTCACTTACATACTTTGGACTGCCGAATGTTCTGCACGGCGAGGTGTGTGTTGTGCCGGCTCTAGATCTTCGGAGGTCGATTCAGGACCTAAGACAGCGTAAATGCTAGGAATAGCTCGCTCGCATTACGGGCAGATCGAGGTGATAGTTTAATGCGAAGCGAAAGCTGCTCGTGAATGTGCGTATCCCGATGCCAGCTGGTGGAACTGGTGCAGTACGTAGCATCGCCTGCAGCTATGTGCGTCACAGCGATGCTTGCCGTACACAATCCTGAGTGAAGACCGTGATCTATGTTAGAACGGATGCACTCTTCGTAGCACCTCATCGAGAGTCGCGGCTAGCTGATAGCATAGAGGATAAGATTCATTCACGCGTAGCAAGCGGAATGTGGCCGCGTTCGACATGCATATAGCCATGATCCTGCATATCGACGTCCGCCGTATCTTTACGAGAATCAAATAGATACGTCGAACGTACCTTTAGACACTTCGTAAAAACAATCCCGTCGGCGCCCTGTTGTAATAAGAGCTCTCATAACACAAATAATTAATTCCAATAAAGCGCATCAGACAACCTACCATTGCAAGCCTGGTGGCGACGCTTCTCCGTGTAGGTAGAATTGTTTCGCGCACGCAAACAGAAAGGTCGCATTGCACCCACGACAGATCTGAAGCACAACACGTACACGAAACACAGTCATCGATACGTAACAAGCTCAATCCCAACGCTCGGATCGCTGTAAACATTAAGAACCATGCAGAGCTCAAAATTCATGTAAGCGTTCGGAAAGCAAGGAGTGCGCTTTGAACTTTCACTCGTAATATATACATGCGGGTGGTTTCACCAGCTCGACGAAAAAGCAATCGTTCCGAACGTGATTACTTTCACTACACTCGCATTTGTCAGTGCTATGATACTGACTACGCTTCACGTACAAGGAATTCATTGTGAGGCTCCAATATCTCCAAAAAAAAAAAAACGTCGAGGCACCGCCGCATCTCGCGTAGGCTTGAAGACCATTTTTTCAACTTGGAAGCTATCCTTGACGCCTTGACAAACAAATAACTCAGTCGAATTACTAAAAATGGACGAAAAAAAAAAAAAAATGTCGAACAGTCCACGCTTGTGCGTGTCAGAACGATCCACACAACTGTGTGTCAGAATTAGCCCAAGAGGCAGAGGCGGTCATTGTTCGAGGAGTATATGTGCTTCACGAGTACGCCTCGCGAAGCACGCCTCGCTGCCCTGCGTCCTTCTATTTATAGTGCGAATTCATGCTAGCACATGAGTATAGTGAGCTGCGCTTCACATTCCGCAATTACATTTCAACCGCAAAAATTTTCTTATTTTTATTAAGACAGTTATAGATCTGTTATATCTCTGCGTGCTTTTCTTAATTCAATTTTCAATTTGTTTGCACAGTTTATTCAAAAAGCTCGCTCGAATTGCAAGAAATGATACTTTGTTTATGATCTGCCCTCTCGAGGAGGTTATTGCAACTAGCATTATACGCGCGTAAATTTAAAATTACTTATTGCATAATGTTAAAAAGAAGACCACTGGATGATTCTCCAGTCTGTGCTTCGTTGTTTTTCGCACTGCTTTTCATGGGATGGGAAAATGATACTCCGGTTCAATAGGCGAGTGTCTTAACACTTGACCACTTGACCGCTAGGATTCACCGCGGCGGTGCCGAGTGCAGCTATGTGCAGCACGCCTTTCCTCCAACATTTTCATGCGTGCGCCTGCTCTCGTCGACGAAATCGAAAGTGACAGCTAAAAAACAAACAGCAGATATAAAATCATACATTCAATCGTTTCGTCAAATATACGAGCGCTTTTTAAGAGACAACTCGTAAGCTCGTTCGGGCGAAAAGCCATCGACAGAAATAATCGGAGGCTGCGTAAAAAAAAAATTATATCATGGCAATTTGGGGATTTAGTGATTGACGATTGATTGGTGTATTATAGTGGATGACGAGCTAATGAAATCATTGTAATTAATTGCTGAAATGAAAAAAATGAAAAAATGGATAATTAAATGGACTTTAAAGGTGTCAAATACTAGCTCAAAATGAAATGTCAATGCTTAATGTCAAATTTAGCACGTGTGACCGATATATTAATAAATTGAAATCATAGAATAAGGAAAATGCGCTAAAATGTGTCAAACTGCTCAGATTTGGAAGCCAATATGTTTGCTGGTGCTAATCGTTTGAATGAAAAAGAAAAAAAATATTGGTGCTATTTTGCTCAAGGGCATAGGGCTGTGTTATGATGGAGTCTTTAACAAGGCTAACTGTTACCCAGACGGCCACTGACGTATGCAGAATGGAAATGAAATTAATGATGCAGGGCTTAAAGCATTATATTTCCAATGGAGTTTTTGAACTGGCTAGCGCTAGTGTGGAGTGGGGCGTCGGCAGGGAGGTCATTCTAGTCGATTGCTGTCGGAACAAAGAAAGCATGCCGGTACGCTGTGCTACATATGTGTGGAAAATAAACGGCTTTAGTATGAGAGGTTCAAAGGAAGGCCAGGGAGGGCGGAACCTTTCTATGCCTCCCAGCGGCCACGAAATTCCTCCTTCAATTACGCCCTACATTCTGGAGGCTCAACTATGGATTGAACCATTTTTGGCATGGGGGAGAGGACATCCACGTAGCCAAACGCCTCCAAACGCACTCTGGAAGAGGGGAAGTTTGGTGTGTGCTCGCCAGAAATTGCACGTCGTATGCGAGTATACACACGAGCGAGCTGCCTTTAGTGCATATTTTGTCCTACTTTCCCGTTGCTGCTGGAAGCTGGTCGCAGTGTCACATCTAGCGTGACCAGCTCGCAGCAGTAATGACAAAGTAGGCGAAAAAGTGCATTAAAGGGAGTTGCGAGAGCTCTCGCACACATATGGGCAATGCATGCAACCTTGCACGTGAACAGTGTCACTGAAGCGGTAAGGAAGTGCGCAAATATATGACTGAATATTTGCACGTCTTTTATTGAAAATTTCCTTGTGAACGTAATCTGTTCTAAAACTGGAGCTTCATTCGGGAATACGCAACATACATAAAATGTATACATACATCGCGGTCAAAAAGTCACTGTGTGCACTTCCCTTGTTATAATCGGTCCACTGTCTTCCACGACTCACCGGCTCTTGTGCGTGTCGAATTTGATTAGTTTATCAATCCGAGCCATATCCAAACAGTTTTCCAAAGAGACGACGAATGAGCGGTGCCGTCCAAAACAAAGCGTTGCTCTTTGGTGGCCCCTGGGTATTTTAGAAGGAGAGATCTGGCGCTCACTTTCGTTGTGTAACACAGCAGTGGCAAGTCGGCCCCACCACGCACGAACGTCGCGAACAAAAATGGTAATCACCACTTTGTGTATTGAGCCAACATACAAAAGGGTTCATGACACTAGACAGTCGGCACAAGTTGCACAAGTGAAACCGAACGGGTAGTGTCACAAGATAGAGACAGATTTCGAAGCTCACGGGCACAAAAACAGACACTGCTGTAGCTGTCGTTGCACTGACATGACATTACGAGCGCGTGAAGGAACAGCATGGCAAAGCGACCAGAGACGCAAAGTCTACATGCCAAAAGTAGCACACTGTAGTCAGAGAGGAAGAATGTTTACATGGTTTACATGTAAACATTCTCTAGGAAGAAATTTCTCATAATGTTTATATGTAAACCATGAACATCCTACAAAAACAAAACAATGCACTTACTCCACTCCAATTATTAATGGGCAAGGTTGCATCTATGCTACTACACTGCACTTATCACAAAACCACAAGCCCCATCTGCTTTGGCCAATTACTTGATGAAACTAACGGAGACAGATGTCGCACACCACAGACCGGTCGTCTCGCAACATATCTCTGCATATGCTGCATTTCAATTTCCTGCCTTTCCACTTAGCTTCAACTGTTGCCAGCATTACTAGTCACCCATCTTTTCTGAAATTCCTTTTTACGCTGTTAGGATCAGCGTCCTTGTTAATGATGGTCTCTAGTATTTTCGATGCTATCATTTTCACATCTTCCTCACCTGGAAGAGCGAAGGAAATGACAAGCTTTGAGCAGACAAAAAATTAGGGAGACTCGTAATCTCCATCTGTAAGGGTATGGTGCGCCAGCGTTAATGGTTCTTGTCTGCAGATCCCACTGTGGATTGCCGTTAACTTACATGCCTCTTGCTACAAACTTAATTACTAATTCCTTAATTCATGTCTCTGTCATCTCAGATATACTCATTAGCATATGGTCGTAGGCTGCCCTGTTATGTGATAGACAACCAGGCATAGACCTCACTAAGCCTGACGTTAACCAAACTGTACAAACATGCCTCCATGGCCTAGGAGTAACCTTTCTTAATCGGAGCTGAAACGTCCCAGAACATATTTCAAATATAACTTTGTAAGCTTGACTTAACAGCTCCTGCCATGTCGTGTGGCCTCGTGACATTTGGCTCGAATAACTTTTGGCTTGTGCACAGGGTTCATCTTTTAAATACTGGTTAACATGCATGAAAAATACATTTTCACACAAACTGGTGGCAAATGGTCAAGTGGTGCACTGCAGATTCTGAAATGTACACCTATAAGCATGTAAGGATCGCATCATCACATAACATGATCAAGAGTTCTGTCAGTACCTGTAGTTACATAGCACTTCAATGCCCATTAAAGGACCACGTCAGACAATGGTTGTTGTTACCACAAGACCTGTTCTAACAGCGTACTGACACCATTCCACTGAGTGATGGACATGTATATGCATACCCTAGATAGCTCATGATTGTGGATCTCATTTATTTCTATGACTTCCAATGAGTTCCTGTCGTCAGAAACCCTACACTTTATGAAATCGAGACAGCTGTCTTGAAAGGTGATGAAAAGAAATAACCAGGTTACCTTGATGCAATGCTAAATTACAGAGGGTGAATATGCTGCATGAAGATACCAAGAAGCTTGTACAAAGAAAAGTGAGAGCGAAATGGCAGGATTTTTGAAACATTGAAATCAACTACAAACAATACTTGCCAAACCTGTCAGGAGGAATGGAAAGCATGCAGTAATCAAAAACACAACATGGAGGACATTTTAGGTCATCTTCACAAAACACATACCCACACCTCACACACAGCTTCATACTTATAAAAGAAGACAAACCAATATGCAAGGAGTGTGGAGATGAACTAACAATAAATCACATCTTACACGTGCACCAGAGCCGAGAAAATAAGAGGAAAACATTTTGTACAATTTTGCAACAGATCCCTTTCCATCCCAGCATGATCCTAGGAGAGACGTGCATATTTCCTGCATTTTTGGTTTCCTAAAATGTTCCTAAACAAGCTACATCCTAAAGAACATTTTAGTCATTACACACAAAATAAATACAATAAACCTTGTTCTTGGTGCATGGCAGCATTAGTCGCTTATGCACCATAACAATCAACACAATGCTGTAAGGTATACCTTGGTTAGCTATGTTATATGAGACAAGCTTTCGGTCTGATGTGGTCCTTATTCACGTGACAGCGCTGTCATGAGGGTCTATGTCCCAGCGATCGGAAAGTGACCTATTCCAACAATTTTAAAAACTGAAGGCGATTCTACAGATCTCTAAAGACTGGATTGATCAACTGTTTTATTAACGTCCGCCTGCTTTGACAGCCTGGAGTGAAACTGTTGAAGAGAATACATTTTTGAACATTTAACGCGTATCTGAAGGCCTTGCTTTCAATTAAGGGGCCCACAAAAAGCAGCTGAATGTCAAACGCCGCCTAAGTGGGCTTTCTAGCAGGACAGCGGTGTAGCGTGGAAAATCGCTCCGCCGGTCCATCGCTGGCGTCGCAGACTTGAAAGGCCAACTGTTCAAACTTATAGCTACTGACCACACCTGAAACACTGAATTGTGCATGATCAAGGCAGAATTTCTCTAACACTGAGCACTGGTAGCTATCGATTTCGCGCCCAGTATTGTGAAAATCTGTCCTCTCTTCGATCATTGATACATCCACGGTTGAACATTTATGCGCCTCAGAGTAGGCCAGCCGTGGCAACATGGATGCGTTGTTGTAGCAACGATCACTTGCATGTCACACTCTGCAAACTTCCAAGAGTCAGCTTCTGCAACGAAATGTGCAGCGCACATTTTCTACCGCGTACCTAAGTCCGGCGACGCATGCACATCTCCCGCTCGTTTCAAAGCTGTGCGGCCGTTCAGTCAGGTCACGCTAACCTCGAGCATGCGGGGGTTTAAACTACATGTACGCAAAATTCAGCGACGAGAAAAAGATGCAGGCTAAGCACTTTAGTATAGTCTTCCACTAAATACCAAAGAACACTGCTGTTCAGAGGAAATTCGGATCATTCGCGCTTCCGGAAAGCGGTGCAGTAGGTCTTCGCCTCGACGAGTCGATGTGCAGCTCGCCGCAGTAGCAGCGCAGGCCTCTAGTAGATTCGGCATGTCTTCTGCCACGGCTCTGAGGTAGAATTTAAACGAAGAATTTAGCTAGAAACATCATATTTCCTCGGTCTGCATATGAGCAACGAGTATAATGCCATTTCACTTACATACTTTGGACTGCCGAATGTTCTGCACGGCGAGGTGTGTGTTGTGCCGGCTCTAGATCTTCGGAGGTCGATTCAGGACCTAAGACAGCGTAAATGCTAGGAATAGCTCGCTCGCATTACGGGCAGATCGAGGTGATAGTTTAATGCGAATCGAAAGCTGCTCGTGAATGTGCGTATCCCGATGCCAGCTGGTGGAACTGGTGCAGTACGTAGCATCGCCTGCAGCTATGTGCGTCACAGCGATGCTTGCCGTACACAATCCTGAGTGAAGACCGTGATCTATGTTAGAACGGATGCATTCTTCGTAGCACCTCATCGAGAGTCGCGGCTAGCTGATAGCATAGAGGATAAGATTCATTCACGCGTAGCAAGCGGAATGTGGCCGCGTTCGACATGCATATAGCCATGATCCTGTATATCGACGTCCGCCGTATCTTTACGAGAATCAAATAGATACGTCGGACGTACCTTTAGACACTTCGTAAAAACAACCCCGTCGGCGCCCTGTTGTAATAAGAGCTCTCATAACACGAATTATTAATTCCAATAAAGCGCATCAGACAACCTACCATTGCAAGCCTGGTGGCGACGCTTCTCCGTGTAGGTAGAATTGTTTCGCGCACGCAAACAGAAAGGTCGCGTTGCACCCACGACAGATCTGAAGCACAACACATACACGAAACACAGTCATCGATACGTAACAAGCTCAATCCCAACGCTCGGATCGCTGTAAACATTAAGAACCATGCAGAGCTCAAAATTCATGTAAGCGTTCGGAAAGCAAGGAGTGCGCTTTGAACTTTCACTCGTAATATATACATGCGGGTGGTTTCACCAGCTCGACGAAAAAGCAATCGTTCCGAACGTGATTACTTTCACTACACTCGCATTTGTCAGTGCTATGATACTGACTACGCTTCACGTACAAGGAATTCATTGTGAGGCTCCAATATCTCCAAAAAAAACGTCGAGGCACCGCCGCATCTCGCGTAGGCTTGAAGACCATTTTTTCAACTTGGAAGCTATCCTTGACGCCTTGACAAACAAATAACTCAGTCGAATTACTAAATATGGACGAAAAAAAAAATGTCGAACAGTCCACGCTCGTGCGTGTCAGAACGATCCACACAACTGTGTGTCAGAATTAGCCCAAGAGGCAGAGGCGGTCATTGTTCGAGGAGTATATGTGCTTCACGAGTACCCCTCGCGAAGCACGCCTCGCTGCCCTGCGTCCTTCTATTTATAGTGCGAATTCATGCTAGCACATGAGTATAGTGAGCTGCGCTTCACATTCCGCAATTACATTTCAACCGCAAAAATTTTCTTATTTTTATTAAGACAGTTATAGATCTGTTATATCTCTGCGTGCTTTTCTTAATTCAATTTTCAATTTGTTTGCACAGTTTATTCAAAAAGCTCGCTCGAATTGCAAGAAATGATACTTTGTTTATGATCTGCCCTCTCGAGGAGGTTATTGCAACTAGCATTATACGCGCGTAAATTTAAAATTACTTATTGCATAATGTTAAAAAGAAGACCACTGGATGATTCTCCAGTCTGTGCTTCGTTGTTTTTCGCACTGCTTTTCATGGGATGGGAAAATGATACTCCGGTTCAATAGGCGAGTGTCTTAACACTTGACCACTTGACCGCTAGGATTCACCGCGGCGGTGCCGAGTGCAGCTATGTGCAGCACGCCTTTCCTCCAACATTTTCATGCGTGCACCTGCTCTCGTCGACGAAATCGAAAGTGACAGCTAAAAAACAAACAGCAGATGTAAAATCATACATTCAATCGTTTCGTCAAATATACGAGCGCTTTTTAAGAGACAACTCGTAAGCTCGTTCGGGCGAAAAGCCATCGACAGAAATAATCGGAGGCTGCGTAAAAAAAAAATTATATCATGGCAATTTGGGGATTTAGTGATTGACGATTGATTGGTGTATTATAGTGGATGACGAGCTAATGAAATCATTGTAAATAATTGCTGAAATGAAAAAAATGAAAAAATGGATAATTAAATGGACTTTAAAGGTGTCAAATACTAGCTCAAAATGAAATGTCAATGCTTAATGTCAAATTTAGCACGTGTGACCGATATATTAATAAATTGAAATCATAGAAAAAGGAAAATGCGCTAAAATGTGTCAAACTGCTCAGAATGGGAAGCTATATATGTTTGCTGGTGCTAATTGTTTGAATGAAAAAGAAAAAAAAAATATTGGTGCTATTTTGCTCAAAGGCATAGGGCTGTGTTATGATGGAGTCATTAACAAGGCTAACTGTTACCCAGACGGCCACTGACGTATGCAGAATGGAAATGAAATTAATGATGCAGGGCTTAAAGCATAATATTTCCAATGGAGTTTTTGAACTGGCTAGCGCTAGTGTGGAGTGGGGCGTCGGCAGGGAGGTCATTCTAGTCGATTGCTGTCGGAACAAAGAAAGCATGCAGGTACGCTGTGCTACATATGTGTGAAAAATAAACGGCTTTAGTATGAGGGGTTCAAAAGAAGGCCAGGGAGGGCGGAACCTTTCTATGCTTCCCAGCGGCCACGAATTACAGTGCTATAGCGCCAATTCCTCCTTCAATTACGCCCTACATTCTGGAGGCTCAACTATGGATTGAACCATTTTTGGCATGGGGGAGAGGACATCCACGTAGCCAAACGCCTCCAAACGCACTCAGGAAGAGGGGAAGTTTGGTGTGTGCTCGCCAGAAATTGCACGTCGTATGCGAGTATACACACGAGCGAGCTGCCTTTAGTGCATTTTTTTTCCTACTTTCCCGTTGCTGCTGGAAGCTGGTCGCAGTGTCACATCTAGCGTGACCAGCTCGCAGCAGTAATGACAAAGTAGGCGAAAAAGTGCATTAAAGGGAGTTGCGAGAGCTCTCGCACACATATGGGCAATGCATGCAACCTTGCACGTGAACAGTGTCACTGAAGCGGTAAGGAAGTGCGCAAATATATGACTGAATATTTGCACGTCTTTTATTGAAAATTTGCTTGTGAACGTAATCTGTTCTAAAACTGGAGCTTCATTCGGGAATACGCAACATACATAAAATGTATACATATATCGCGGTCAAAAAGTCACTGTGTGCACTTCCCTTGTTATAATCGGTCCACTGTCTCCCACGACTCACCGGCTCTTGTGCGTGTCGAATTTGATTAGTTTATCAATCCGAGCCTTATCCAAACAGTTTTCCAAAGAGACGACGAATGAGCGGTGCCGTCCAAAACAAAGCGTTGCTCGTGGCCCCTGGGTATTTTAGAAGGCGAGATCTGGCGCTCACTTTCGTTGTGTAACATAGCAGTGGCAAGTCGGCCCCACCACGCACGAACGTCGCGAACAAAAATGGTAATCACCACTTTGTGTATTGAGCCAACATACAAAAGGGTTCATGACACTAGGCAGTCGGCACAAGTTGCACAAGTGAAACCGAACGGGTTGTAGCGCAGCAGCGCCATCTATGAGCCATAACTGAAAATAAAATTATGAGAGCAGCCTGCGCTGATGTCCGACAGGTGGAGCCACAGCTCTAACTATATTCGTTGAATTTAGATTAGTACATTATCTCTGAGTTTGCTGGGCGCAACGATTATGTAATATGAGGGAATATGAGGGCTGGCAGTTATGACGAGGCAAGTAGAGCCTCGGAGAGTAAAGAGGTTTCAGCCTGCGCTACCAAGTAATGTAGCGCAATATAGGAGGACAGTTAAGTTACATGAGGCCTCGAGGAGGGATTAAGAATGAAGAGGAAGAAACTCGCACGTAGAGTAAAGCAGGTTTGATAGGGAAGGGCAGCCGGGAGCCAAAGGAGTTCGTCGAGGCCCGGGGCTACCGGGAAGAGTAGGAGTAAACACCTTCCCTTCCGTCAGCTCGCCGTGGTCTATCGGAGTGAGCGTTGTGGCACTGATAGCTATCAGAAGCCCTCACTGCTCCGATGGATCGCGGCTTAGTTAGGGTAGCTTAGCGGGTCCGGCATCGCGGACCTCGGCGTTGCGGTACTGGTGTCCCACCAGACGAGCCCTCGCTGTATCCTCGCTTCCCTCAGCGCTCTGAGTGCAGTGGCACTGGCTTCATGCCAGACGAGCCCTCGCTTCCCTCAGCTAGCGGAGCAGCCCCCTAGCGCCGTGCAGTTGTTGTCGCCCAGGTAGAAAACCACGCCCCCCTGTCGGACTCACGCTGCGCGCTCCATCACAAACATCGATCTGTGTGTTTGCGTATATTTGTTCCCAGCGTACCAGCGAAAATCTTACTCGCGACAAGTGGTGGAGGTGCGGGGTACGACTACGTACAGACGATGAACAGCTGTAGCGAAGGAAAGTCGCGTTCCCGGCAACGCCGCGACCGAAGGAAGCAGGCGAAGGCGGTCCAACAATCATCGCCAATTAACCCGGAAGAAAAGTGGCAAGACATTGAATTAGCAGAAAAACCAAGGTCACTGAACGACCGCTTCGCGAAAATATTTGAAATCGCAACCGCCGCAGCGACGTGCAAATAAAAGAGAGAGAGAAAAAAAAATTTTAATGATCGGGAATAGTGACGAGCGGGTCTTACGAAGTCGTAGCAATCGTAACATCCAAAACACAATGGAAGGCGCCGGAAACGAGCAAGCGTCAAGGCTCTATGGCCCCCCTCCACGCTTTTCTGCAAAATCTGACGAAGACGTGGAAGACTGGGTGCGCCTATATGAGCGCTACGCAACGGCAGTGGGATGGAGCGACGCCCAAAAAGCCAACAATTTGATTTTCGCCTTCGGCGGCGAGGCCAGTCGGTGGTACAGCGCCATCTTGAGGGATTCACCTGCACGGCAGCTGGAGACTTGGGACCAGTGGAAAGGGGCTCTTCGCGAAAGTTTTGCCGGGGAAGACGTCAGGGATTGGGCCTTCATCCAACTACACGAGAGGCGGCAGCAGCCGGGTGAAACTCCTCGAGAATACGTATCGAGCATCCTTCACCTTTGCGCTCGGGCAAACACCACCATGACAGACGCGGAGAGGGTGCGTTGCCTGCTGCGCGGGCTGCGACCGGAAATGATGGAGAGGGTGGCCATCTCAAACCCCAAAACCCCTTCAGAATTTCTGCAACACCTGCAGCGATTAACACACGTAGGTGCCATGGCGCAGCATGCTGTGGCGGCCATGCCAGCGCACCCCCTCCCAGGATTTGCAGCGGCCTCTCCATTTCTAACAGCAGACCCTTACCATGCTGCGGCAGGCCCGCCCGAACATAACTGGGAGTCGACTCCGAGGCATAACGCCTCAGCAGCACAGGTCGTAACGACCGAAATGTTTGACGCCCTACAAGAGAGCGTGAAGGCTCTGACATATGCCGTTGAACAACTTGCTCGACCAGGTCCACGCAGGTTCCCGGGCCGACAGTCCCGGAATCAGGCCGGGCAAGTGAGATGCTACCGTTGCGGCCGATCCGGGCATATAATGCGTCAGTGCAACATGCAGCTAGGGCCAACAGGGGCACAAGGCGCCCAGCCATCGGGAAACTAGGACGGCGGGGTCCACGAGTTCCCCCCGAAATGAAAAAAGGTAACTCCCCAGGAGAGGCGGCCTGCGCATGCAGTTCTCACCTCGTCACCCTTCCTGTTTCGGTGAAAGGCCGGAAAACGGCAATGATAGTAGACACCGGCGCATCGGTGAACATTGCCTCCCAGAGCTTCGTGGCCAGGATAGGTGCAGAAATGGGCAAAACTACAGCCATTGTCAGGAACGTCAATGGAAAACTTGTCAGTGCAGCAGGCGAAGTGAAGCTCAATGTACATATCGGACCGATAGAGCTGCAAGAATCATTCCTGGTAATGGATACACTACCGTATGACCTCCTGGGTGGAATACCGATGTGCGCGAACTCTGAAATGACAATCAGTTTCCCAAACCGAACAGTCACGCTGCGGGGACACAGCCTGAAGCTCCGTCTGGATGAGTTCGACACAGACATGGTAAACCCAGAGGTCATTTACTGCCAGCAACACCTACAGATCCCACCCTCTACGGAGGTTATGGTTCCAGTTACGGTTGGCAGAAACGGACCATGCCTGGTAGAACCCTTAAGCCCTACACCAGACAGGCCCCATCCGAGCGTAGCCCGATCACTGGCTAGCATCCAGAACAACATGACGTATATCCGCATCGCCAATCCGGGACCTACACCCCTGACTATTAACAAGGGAACAGCACTAGGGAAAACCACGCCCCTCCTGAACGTTGAAATCTGCGTAAGGCCTCCGACTCAGTCTAGGTCTGGAATAGACGAAGTCCAGTACGGCACCCAGTTAGACCAAGGCCAGCGTCAAGGGTTCCTGTCCTTACTGGAAGAATATGAGCACCTCTTTGTCAATGCAAGTGAAGGCCTCGGCCGTACAAGCACAGTTGAGCACGAGATCAACACCGGTGATGCAAGACCAGTCCGGCAGAATCCATATCGCCATTCGGCAACAGAAAGAGAGAGAATCCAAAACCAGGTTTCGGAGATCTTGGAGAAGGGAGTCATAAGAGAGTCCAGCAGCCCATGGTCATCCCCCGTGGTTCTCGTTCGGAAGCGAGATGGGACTTGGCGCTTCTGCGTAGACTACAGGAAACTCAATATGGTCACGAAGAAAGACGTACATCCGCTTCCTCGGGTAGACGACGTTGTGGACCGATTGCAAGGCTCCCACTTCTTTACAACACTAGACATGGCGTCTGGGTATTGGCAAGTCCCCATACAGGAGGCAGACAAAGAAAAAAACTGCCTTTTCTACAGGATACGGACTATACGAGTTCAACGTTGTCCCCTTTGGCCTCTGCAATGCCCCTGCCACTTTCCAGCGCATGATAAACAAAGTGCTAGCAAGCCAGCTCTGGAGAGTGTGCCTCGCATATCTTGACGACATCATTGTTTTCTCCAAGACCGCTGGCGACCACCTAACGGACCTCAGAAATGTTTTCAACGCACTGGACTTAGCGGGCCTTCGCCTGCAGCCCAAGAAGTGCCACATCGCAACCGACCGAATTAAGTACCTGGGCCACATAATCGATGGATGTTCGGCAAGACCTGACCCTAGCAATATTCAAGCAATCGAGCAAGCGATGGCACCCAAGAACGTGAAGCAGGTCCGCAGCTTCTTGGGGCTCTGCAACTACTACAGACGCTTTGTAAAAGATTTCGCCCGCATCTCACGACCATTAACCGAGCTCACCAAGACAGGCAAAGGCTGGGACTGGAGCATCGAATGCCAAAACGCCTTCGAAGAACTCAAGCAGCGCCTTACCAATTCACCAGTGCTGCGACTCTTCAACCCCGAGTTGCCTGTTGAAGTCCATACGGATGCCTGCGGGTATGGGATCGGCGCAGTACTTGTGCAAAAGAACGGCATGGAAGAATACGTGGTCAGTTACGCCAGCCGACATCTGAATAAGGCCGAAAAAAATTACAGCGTCACCGAACAGGAATGTCTCGCGGTAATATTCGCGGTCAGGCAATTTCGTCCGTATCTATTTGGCATACCGTTTACCATCGTCACCGATCAAGCCAGCCTGACGTGGCTCATGACCACCAAGAATCCAAGTGGACGTCTCACGCGATGGAGCTTGCTCCTTCAGGAATTCAACATCAGCCTCAAGCATCGCCCAGGTATCAAGAACTCAAACGCAGACGCGCTATCTCGTCTCCCATATGACGCAGAAGGCACACACCCCTTATGCGAAGATATGCCGCTCTTCCTTGCGGACGACCAGAGGGAAAGAATTGCTGAGCTCCAGAGGGAAGACCACTTCTTCGGACCTATCATTGAGCACCTGAGGAACCCGAGTGAACCTGTCCAGAGAAAAACCCGCCGTACAGCACGAGCCTTCAGCTTACAAGAGGAAATTCTGTTCAGAAGAGCAAAAGGCTTCAAGGAAGACAGACTGGCCTTGGCAGTCCCTAAACCACTCCGCCGAGAGATTCTGGCGTCCTGTCACGACGACATAACAGCAGGGCACCTGGGCATGAAGAGAACACTAAGCAAGATCAGCCAACGCTATTTTTGGCCAAAAATGTTTGCCGACATAACCAAGTACGTCCGCTCCTGTCCAGACTGCCAAACTCGCAAGACCCCTCCAGCTAAGCCATCCGGCCTGTTGCAGCCCGTCCCGCCTGCTCGGCGGCCTTTTCAGCGGCTCGGAATGGATTTCCTGGGTCCCCTGACGCAGTCCTCAAGCGGAAATCGACATGTACTCGTACTGATCGACTATCACACTAAGTGGGCGGAAACCGTCGCCGTCCCCGAAGCCACAGCTGCAAGCGCCGCGAAAGCATTTTTGGAAGCAGTGGTTCTACGGCATGGGGCACCTGAACAGGTGATCACAAACCGAGGGCAACATTTTGTGGCCGACATGATCGAAGAGCTGTTCCGTCTCACTCAAACGAACCACACGCGCACGACGGCGTATCACCCTCAGACAAATGGCCTTTGCGAACGTTTTAACCGGACACTCGCTGAAATGATCAGCCAATACGTCTCGTCCGATCACCGCGACTGGGATCAGTTTCTTCCCTTCGTGACGTTCGCATACAACTCATCCGTGCATGAGACGACTGGATACTCTCCATTCTTTTTGCTGTAAGGACACGAGCCAACATTGCCGATCGACGTGGCCGTAGGGGCAGCCCGGGGGGGCGCCATGGGCCTGACAAGCGAGGAGACGATGCGCCGGTGGAATGACGCTAGGGAACTGGTACTAGAGCGGGAGCGAAGGTCACAGGAGGCAAATAAGCTGCGGTACGATCAAACACGCCGCACGCTGCCACTAACCCCTGGTGATCTTGTTTACGTGCGTATGCCTACATCCAAACGTGGTCACACATCAAAATTTTTGCATCCTTACCACGGCCCCTTCCGCCTCGTGAGACAAACCGCGGAAAACGACTGGGAAATAGAAAGTCGCCGAGGACGTCGAGATATTGTAAACATTAACAGGATAAAGCCCTATATAGACCGGGATAGTAACCCAGAAGTCGGTTCAGAAGAACACACCCCCGTCGGAGCAGAAGACGCAACAGAGCCACGCCTAGAGGTCACTGAGGACGAGCAGCCATCCGGCATCAGTAACGACGAAGAATTCTTCGACGCATCGGACACGGTCCCGGACGAAGAGTTCTTTGATACTTCAGACTCAGTCCCGGACAACCCTGTTCCAACCAGACGCGGAAGAAGCGGCCGACGTATACTACCTCCACGAAGAGACGACTTTGTGTACTATTAGGCAAGAAGTGCGCGCGTGTGTGTGTATGAGTGTGCCTGCAACACTAAGGGAGCCTACAGGACAACACGTTACGGGACTAAACGCATGTGCGCAGTGCGTGTGTACGAACAAGTACTTCCACAAAGGAGTATGTGGGTACGTGTGTGCTAAAGTGAACTAGACTCTACGAGTGCAGTGTGTTTCCAGACAGCCGGAAACTGACTTTTGTGGACAGCAGACTACATGAGCCATGGAGGTGAGCTAATGAGAGCGGGCTACTACCGCCCTCTCCCCACAGTGACGCCACCTACGGTGAATCGCGAGCAGTGACAGTGACAACTACTGGAGCAGTGTTTCGCAGTAACGTTGGACAATGCACCATCAAAGGACGATTATCGCATGTGCAGCATGTAGTATTGCAAATTTTGTGTTTTCTTTTATTATAACTTTGTATAAGTTAACTGAGATTGTGAGTGAGGACACTCACCATTGTTGTGTACCGGGAAGGAATGTAGCGCAGCAGCGCCATCTATGAGCCATAACTGAAAATAAAATTATGAGAGCAGCCTGCGCTGATGTCCGACAGGTGGAGCCACAGTTCTAACTATATTCGTTGAATTTAGATTAGTACATTATCTCTGAGTTTGCTGGGCGTAACGATTATGTAATATGAGGGAATATGAGGGCTGGCAGTTATGACGAGGCAAGTAGAGCCTCGGAGAGTAAAGAGGTTTCAGCCTGCGCTACCAAGTAATGTAGCGCAATATAGGAGGACAGTTAAGTTACATGAGGCCTCGAGGAGGGATTAAGAATGAAGAGGAAGAAACTCGCACGTAGAGTAAAGCAGGTTTGATAGGGAAGGGCAGCCGGGAGCCAAAGGAGTTCGTCGAGGCCCGGGGCTACCGGGAAGAGTAGGAGTAAACACCTTCCCTTCCGTCAGCTCGCCGTGGTCTATCGGAGTGAGCGTTGTGGCACTGATAGCTATCAGAAGCCCTCACTGCTCCGATGGATCGCGGCTTAGTTAGGGTAGCTTAGCGGGTCCGGCATCGCGGACCTCGGCGTTGCGGCACTGGTGTCCCACCAGACGAGCCCTCGCTGTATCCTCGCTTCCCTCAGCGCTCTGAGTGCAGTGGCACTGGCTTCATGCCAGACGAGCCCTCGCTTCCCTCAGCTAGCGGAGCAGCCCCCTAGCGCCGTGCAGTTGTTGTCGCCCAGGTAGAAAACCACGCCCCCCTGTCAGACTCACGCTGCGCGCTCCATCACAAACATCGATCTGTGTGTTTGCGTATATTTGTTCCCAGCGTACCAGCGAAAATCTTACTCGCGACAGGGTAGTGTCACAAGATAGGAACAGATTTCGAAGCTCACGGGCACAAAAACAGACACTGCTGTAGCTGTCGTTGCACTGACATGACATTACGAGCGCGTGAAGGAACAGCATGGCAAAGCGACCAGATACGCAAAGTCTACATGCCAAAAGTAGCACACTGCAGTCAGAGAGGAAGAATGTTTACATGGTTTACATGTAAACATTCTCTAGGAAGAAATTTTTCATAATGTTTATATGTAAACCATGAACATCCTACAAAAACAAAACAATGCACTTACTCCACTCCAATTATTAATGGGCAAGGTTGCATCTATGCTACTACACTGCACTTATCACAAAACCACAAGCCCCATCTGCTTTGGCCAATTACTTGATGAAACTAATGGAGACAGATGTCGCACACCACAGACTGGTCGTCTCGCAACATATCTCTGCATATGCTGCATTTCAATTTCCTGCCTTTCCACTTAGCTTCAACTGTTGCCAGCATTACTAGTCACCCATCTTTTCTGAAATTCCTTTTTACGCTGTTAGGATCAGCGTCCTTGTTAATGATGGTCTCTAGTATTTTCGATGCTATCATTTTCACATCTTCCTCACCTGGAAGAGCGAAGGAAATGACAAGCTTTGAGCAGACAAAAAATTAGGGAGACTCGTAATCTCCATCTGTAAGGGTATGGTGCGCCAGCGTTAATGGTTCTTGTCTGCAGATCCCACTGTGGATTCCCGTTAACTTACATGCCTCTTGCTACAAACTTAATTACTAATTCCTTAATTCATGTCTCTGTCATCTCAGATATACTCATTAGCATATGGTCGTAGGCTGCCCTGTTATGTGATAGACAACCAGGCATAGACCTCACTAAGCCTGACGTTAACCAAACTGTACAAACATGCCTCCATGGCCTAGGAGTAACCTTTCTTAATCGGAGCTGAAACGTCCCAGAACATATTTCAAATATAACTTTGTAAGCTTGCCACTCCAGCGGTGAAGAGACGGCATTTTTGGCGATATTCATACGCCTACTGCGCCTCGCTAGTTTAGTTTATAAATATGACTTTAATATATTTGTAAAGTTTATTTCCTCTCCTTTCTAATGGTGCATTTTATTTATAAATAGCTGCACCGATGTTTAAGCTGTAAAGAAAAACACAAAGGTAAGAAACGGCTTTTCAGCTCTACTTGTCTCGGGAAAAGCAAAATTGTGCAAAATCTTTTGCACTTAGGAAAACACCGTTTGAGATGTTTTGAGATTAGATGTTAATGAACAAAGTTAAGCATTTTTATTACTGTGTATCGCATAGTTTATTAGCCACGTGCCTGTGAAAAGTGTATAAAACAGGTAATTATACATACAATAACTTTCAAGATACGCATTCTGCTGCGGAGATTTTTTGCGCAGTTGGAGGTCGTACATATTTCGCTTTTTCCTGAAAATATCATCTGTCTGCTTCATTTAGTGTAAAAGTTATTTGTGATCAAACTTTGCTTTTTTTGCAAAATGGCCAAAAGTATATGCTAAACTGTTCAAGTAATAAGCTTTTATCTGTGCTGAAATTTCGCGTGGAAAAACTTTACACCTCGCTGTCAGAGGATAAGCATCGGTTTTGTTCTACGACTCTCGAGGAATGTGCACTGTCAGGATGATTTCAGCTAATTTTTTCGTGGTTCACTTGAAGCGCGCGAGCTCTTCATGAAATATTTTAAGCATGATTGAAATGCTCCATGGCTTGTTTGTTTCTGGCGAATATAACTTAAAGGTTCGGGCTTTCGTTCTCTTATTCAACCAGTAACAATTATCAACTATAAAGTGTACAAAAACAAATAATAGTAAAATAACAGAGCCACGTGTGATAACCGTAGTAGGTAGCGCCACCTATGAAATTTTATGTGCACTAAAATGTCGCAGTTCAGAAAAATTACGAGGATGGCGCCACAAACACCCTGAATCGAGGGGTATTTACGAGAGGGTATTGTGCTTCAACAACGTTTTCCCTCTGCCCTTTCCTTTCCATCGGGCGAGAGAGGTAAACACTGGCGAGTCGGGTCGAGTGGTCGGTTCGAACTGAGGTGCAGGTGCTTCGCGCACTCAGGTGCTGCGCGCATGCGCAGTAGCGCTACTTGAAAATGGTCCCTTGACAAATGTACACTTGCTTGCTTTGAGATTTATTTATCGCCTCGAATTAAGTGTGTCATACTGTTTGTGTGCCGAAACGTTGCCAGCTAAGGCTCTCGCGCTACTTACATACTCTACTTACTCAGCAAGATATAATCGTGGCGGAGATATTGAATTTTTTTTTTCTGGTTTTGGTTTGTTGTCTTGTAGCGCCCCTCGCGCCGCGCTTTTATCACAAACAACGGCACGGCGCTGGACAAAGAATAATTTGGCACTAAGCGTCTCAGTGCAAGCAGCGAAAAAAAAAAAAACAGTTCGAACCCGAACGCTGTCGGAGCTGGTTATTCCTCGTCTTAGCTCCGCCACAAAGCTATCTTCAGATGTTCGCGGTATTAGCATATATTGTGAGGATGTGGAATTTAGACTTTTTTTTTCCAGTGGCAAGAAGGAAAAATATCTTCCCCTTTCTACGATAAAATGAATAGTAGGGCACGGAACTATAACACTGCATAAATTAATATAATTTCAAAGAGCGTCTCCCTAGGAGAAATTGCACGAATACTTGTACCCTCTGCCACTTTACTGGAACAGATAAAATGTTTCGACAGTCTGCCAAGTACAACTTGAAAACCTGAACATGCACAAGCATGCCTCTTCAACCTTCCCACTGAAGTTCTTATATAGCGCAAGCAGTGCAGGCTCCAAAGAAAAGGAGAAAAAAATGATATAGTGGGCAGCCGAAGATAATCACCAGCGTTTCAGTCATGTTTTTTTTTTCTTTTTTTTTTTTCCGAATGTTGCGTTCCGGTGATGATAGTAAAGGTGCCGCAGTAGCTGCCGGGGTTGTTTTCGGTAAATGGGCAAGTAGGAAACAGCCATGTGAAGCTTCTCTAATACAAAAATGTGATGTTGAATCGGGTTTTGCCACTGCATTTCCGTCATTCCCCTCACTGAAAATTAAAAAAAAAATAATGAGGCTCAATGCTGCTGAACCGAATGTCGAGCTTAGCTCAAATGAGAGAAACCACTGTAATCAAGAGTTCGACGAAATGCAGTCTGATCAGGTGGTGGCATAAAAAAATATACAGGCTCACTGACCAAGTCAAAGTTTCATGAAAACGTACTATCGTTTCGACAGCCCTACAGTTTCCTTGTTCGAGAAACCAGACAAAAAGCATTCGTTTATATATTCTTCAAATACTTTGACTTGATCAATGGCCCTATATATATATATATATATATATATATATATATATATATATATATATATATATATATATATATATATATATATATATATATATGTGTGAGAGAAAACACTGAATTGGTTTCCCGTTTGATGCTTTTATTTGCGCTTTTATTTATTTTATACGTGCATGATGTCCCGTCCTCTTCCCAGCTAATTCCGCTTCTTGGAGGGGGATATGCCGCGGATTGTCTGAAGCATTACGGCATCTAGGGTAAACCGTTGATGCATTCGGCAGGGAAGCTGGTTTGGCGTTCATTTTGCTATAATGCTATAGCTGCCTAGCATCGCCTGCTACCGCGCTTTGCCGCTGTGGCCGGGGGCTTGGAGCGTTCGGTCTAGTTTGCCCGGGCACAGTGAAGACGGCGATGTTGCTATGGTGATGGCTCTGTTTGCGATTCTTAGAAAAACGCGCCACTCGCGCAAGTGAGCAACAGAGCTAACGCTCTAAAAGCCCGTCGGCAGGCAGAGCGTTTCCAAAAGAATGGGGCCCTTATCTCGAGTAAGGTAGATACCGTGTCACCCAGGCGTCCACACACCCGCCGTCTCAACGCCCAATTTGTTGACTTTATATTTGAACCTTGTTTGAAGCAACTCGACTTCCTGTGCTCTGAAAGGTATCCGATCATGTTAGCAAAAGTGGCATAGAAGCGTGTGAGAATTTCGAAGCATACATAGAACGTGCTTCCATTTGACCACATGAAGCAAAACCGCTGTACTGCATTGGTATGGACAAATTCACAAATTATAGCACATGCCAAATCTGACCGAACGCGATCTGATCGATGCGTCTAATCGTTTGGCATTTGCAGGAAAACATTTGGTAAGCATAGGCGCTCTTGCATGGAGTAAAAATTGGGCTCTGATTATTATGTTGCAAATGTGTGAATGTACAAGTGCCACATCACGAAATTATTTACTACCAACACATGAAGCCAAAAGGCGGGCTCAACACTAAAGTATACTTGTTGCATACGTGTGTGTTCCCTGTAAAATGAGTACAATAAAGTAGGCTACAAGCTACAGTAGTCCACCCAATATATTGGTTCAGAAAGCGCATACATCATCACGGGAAGCTGCAGCAGGACAGGTCAGCGTCTTCCATAGCATGCTACTTTTCACATCAGATTTCAGTGTCGAGTGAAATTCTGCAGGAGAAAAATATTTCTAGGGGATTGATTGTTAAAATTTTATTCTAATTGCCTGAAAATACTGTTCCTTTAATTGTACACACACACACACACACACACACACACACACACACACACACACACACACACACACACACACACACACACACACACACACACACACACACACACACACACACACACACACACACACACACACACACACACACACACACACACACACACACACACACACACACACACACACACACACACACACACACACACACACACACACACACACACACACACACACACACACACACACACACACACACACACACACACACACACACACACACACACACACACACACACACACACACACACACACACACACACACACACACACACACACACACACACACACACACACACACACACACACACACACACACACACACACACACACACACACACACACACACACACACACACACACACACACACACACACACACACACACACACACACACACACACACACACACACACACACACACACACACACACGCGCGCGCGCGCGAGCGAATAAAAAAAATGAAGACTGTGGAGCATCCAACTGGGAGTGGGGAAGTGGCCGCCGTAAGCGCCTAAAAAACTGTCCCCGTTAGGTCCTTTCTTCTGGTAACCTTCCTTTACAACCCCTTCTCCCCTTCCCCCATTTCCCACATAGTTTAGTGCGAATGCGCCTCCTCAGTGCCGAAGAGAACATGAATACATGCCGGCCTCCTGCGCGATACAAAGCCTCTTGGTGGATTTCACATCTATTTCGGAATATCGATTCATCTCAAAAGGAAAAAAATTGGCAATCATTCACTTATTTGCACATTGTAACTTACCAGCTCTAGTTTCCAAGATTGGACAAGCACGAACAAAAAATAAACAAGGGCGACTAATGACTGAAGTTCAGCTAATTATAGCTATATTATCATATTTGTAATCACGTTTGATAAAGCAAATTTCTGGTGACCGCAAAAGCTGACAGCTTCCACTACAGTCAAGGAGTGTTCCGAAGAATATGGTACCCCTACCGCTTAGGGGGACAGGGCAATAGCGCGGGTGACAGTAGGAGCACAATTCTCTATTATAGTGCGCACGCTCCGCTATTCCTCTATCCCACTTACGGATAGGGTCGCCGTATTCTAAAGCTCGCTAATGATCACTCGATTGCACAGCCCAAAAGACGAGGATCAAAAGAACACAAGACAGGCGCCGACTTCAACTAAGGTTCATTGACGAAGTGTGCAGAAATATAATGCCATTCGCTTTTCCTTTTCACTCGTACTAAGATTGTACTGTGCAATCATGTTGACACCCTGTTTTATTTGTGTTCAGTCAAGCTAGCCTACTGCAGTCCAGTCCAACCCCCTCACGCTCGGCGGGTAGGAGCAATGTTCGTGGCTCTACAGCGGAGACTATACTTCGTCTCACAAGATATCTGCAGCACTGCGAAAGGCAGAGGAACCCTTTCAATTGTGCTCCTAAGTGCCTCTCGCCTGTGCGCACTATAATAGAGAATTGTGCCCCTACTCTCACCCCCGCCAATTTGGGGGAGGGGGGGGGGGGCGAGAGGCGCTTAGAAGCACATTTGCCTATTGTACGCGTGATCCTGGTTGGACCGGCTGGGGTGCCTCTGCTTTTCGCTGTGCTGCAAACATCTTGTGAGACGAAGTATAGGCAAGAGTGGGAAGCCTCTTGTCCAATTGTCAGGGCGCGTATTGTTCGAAGTAGTGGTGCGGTGGGGTGAAGAGGGGAGTTCAATGGGGCAGCCCATGCTGCGCAGGACGGGGACAAAAATCCTCCCCTTCTCTGCCTGTACACTGCTGTGGAGCCGCCAAAATCTTTGAAAGTCCACGCAGCAACACAAGAAAAGCGTTCAGGCAGCTCAAGTCGAGAGGGCTGAGTGGCTGGGTACTCAATTCCTCTGTCATGGATTAGTGGCGTAGCCTGGTGGCAGAATCTGAACTACTTCCAAGATGGCGACCGTAGAACCGCCACCTTAACAGCTCTTGCCATGTCGTGTGGCCTCGTGACATTTGGCTCGTGGAACTTTCGGCTTGTGCACAGGGTTCATCTTTTAAATACTGGTTAACATGCATTAAAAATACATTTTCACACAAACTGGTGGCAAATGGTCAAGTGGTGCACTGCAGATTCTGAAATGTACACCTACAAGCATGTAAGGATCGCATCATCACATAACATGATCAAGAGTTCTGTCAGTACCTGTAGTTACATAGCACTTCAATGCCCATTAAAGGACCACCTCAGACAATGGTTGTTGTTACCACAAGACCTGTTCTAACAGCGTACTGACACCATTCCACTGAGTGATGGACATGTATATGCATACCCTAGATAGCTCATGATTGTGGATCTCATTTATTTCTATGACTTCCAAGGAGTTCCTGTCGTCAGAAACCCTACACTTTATGAAATCGAGACAGCTGTCTTGAAAGGTGATGAAAAGAAATAACCAGGTTACCTTGATGCAATGCTAAATTACAGAGGGTGAATATGCTGCATGAAGATACCAAGAAGCTTGTACAAAGAAAAGTGAGAGCGAAATGGCAGGATTTTTGAAACATTGAAATGAACTACAAACTATACTTGCCAAACCTGTCATTGAGGAATGGAAATCATGCAGTAATCAAAAACACAACATGGAGGACAATTTAGGTCATCTTCACAAAACACATACCCACACCTCACACACAGCTTCATACTTATGAAAGAAGACAAACCAATATGCAAGGAGTGTGGAGATGAACTAACAATAAATCACATCTTACACGTGCACCAGAGTCGAGAAAATAAGAGGAAAACATTTTGTACTATTTTGCAACAGATCCCTTTCCATCCCAGCATGATCCTAGGAGAGACGTGCAAATTTCCTGCATTTTTGGTTTCCTAAAATGTTCCTAAACAAGCTACATCCTAAAGAACATTTTAGTCATTACACACAAAATAAATACAATAAACCTTGTTCTTGGTGCATGGCAGCATTAGTCGCTTATGCACCATAACAATCAACACAATGCTGTAAGGTATACCTTGGTTAGCTATGTTATATGAGACAAGCTTTCGGTCTGATGTGGTCCTTATTCACGTGACAGCGCTGTCATGAGGGTCTATGTCCCAGCGATCGGAAAGTGACCTATTCCAACAATTTTAAAAACTGAAGGCGATTCTACAGATCTCTAAAGACTGGATTGATCAACTGTTTTATTAACGTCCGCCTGCTTTCACAGCCTGGAGTGAAACTGTTGAAGAGAATACATTTTTGAACATTTAACGCGTATCTGAAGGCCTTGCTTTCAATTAAGGGGCCCACAAAAAGCAGCTGAATGTCAAACGCCGCCTAAGTGGGCTTTCTAGCAGGACAGCGGTGTAGCGTGGAAAATCGCTCCGCCGGTCCATCGCTGGCGTCGCAGACTTGAAAGGCCAACTGTTCAAACTTATAGCTACTGACCACACCTGAAACACTGAATTGTGCATGATCAAGGCAGAATTTCTCTAACACTGAGCACTGGTAGCTATCGATTTCGCGCCCAGTATTGTGAAAATCTGTCCTCTCTTCGATCATTGATACATCCACGGTTGAACATTTATGCGCCTCAGAGTAGGCCAGCCGTGGCAACATGGATGCGTTGTTGTAGCAACGATCACTTGCATGTCACACTCTGCAAACTTCCAAGAGTCAGCTTCTGCAACGAAATGTGCAGCGCACATTTTCTACCGCGTACCTAAGTCCGGCGACGCATGCACATCTCCCGCTCGTTTCAAAGCTGTGCGGCCGTTCAGTCAGGTCACGCTAACCTCGAGCATGCGGGGGTTTAAACTACATGTACGCAAAATTCAACGACGAGAAAAAGATGCAGGCTAAGCACTTTAGTATAGTCTTCCCCTAAATACCAAAGAACACTGCTGTTCAGAGGAAATTCGGATCATTCGCGCTTCCGGAAAGCGGTGCAGTAGGTCTTCGCCTCGACGAGTCGATGTGCAGCTCGCCGCAGTAGCAGCGCAGGCCTCTAGAAGATTCGGCATGTCTTCTGCCACGGCTCTGAGGTAGAATTTAAACGAAGAATTTAGCTAGAAACATCATATTTCCTCGGTCTGCATATGAGCAACGAGTATAATGCCATTTCACTTACATACTTTGGACTGCCGAATGTTCTGCACGGCGAGGTGTGTGTTGTGCCGGCTCTAGATCTTCGGAGGTCGATTCAGGACCTAAGACAGCGTAAATGCTAGGAGTTGCTCGCTCGCATTACGGGCAGATCGAGGTGATAGTTTAATGCGAAGCGAAAGCTGCTCGTGAATGTGCGTATCCCGATGCCAGCTGGTGGAACTGGTGCAGTACGTAGCATCGCCTGCAGCTATGTGCGTCACAGCGATGCTTGCCGTACACAATCCTGAGTGAAGACCGTGATCTATGTTAGAACGGATGCATTCTTCGTAGCACCTCATCGAGAGTCGCGGCTAGCTGATAGCATAGAGGATAAGATTCATTCACGCGTAGCAAGCGGAATGTGGCCGCGTTCGACATGCATATAGCCATGATCCTGTATATCGACGTCCGCCGTATCTTTACGAGAATCAAATAGATACGTCGGACGTACCTTTAGACACTTCGTAAAAACAACCCCGTCGGCGCCCTGTTGTAATAAGAGCTCTCATAACACGAATTATTAATTCCAATAAAGCGCATCAGACAACCTACCATTGCAAGCCTGGTGGCGACGCTTCTCCGTGTAGGTAGAATTGTTTCGCGCACGCAAACAGAAAGGTCGCGTTGCACCCACGACAGATCTGAAGCACAACACATACACGAAACACAGTCATCGATACGTAACAAGCTCAATCCCAACGCTCGGATCGCTGTAAACATTAAGAACCATGCAGAGCTCAAAATTCATGTAAGCGTTCGGAAAGCAAGGAGTGCGCTTTGAACTTTCACTCGTAATATATACATGCGGGTGGTTTGACCAGCTCGACGAAAAAGCAATCGTTCCGAACGTGATTACTTTCACTACACTCGCATTTCTCAGTGCTATGATACTGACTACGCTTCACGTACAAGGAATTCATTGTGAGGAGACTCTTGCTGCTGTCCGTGAAGAACCGCTGAAATCAGGAACATTTTGCGATACGGCTCCACTATCTCCAAAAAACACGTCGAGGCACCGCCGCATCTCGCGTAGGCTTGAAGACCATTTTTTCAACTTGGAAGCTATCCTTGACGCCTTGACAAACAAATAACTCAGTCGAATCACTAAAAATGGAAGAAAAAAAAAATGTCGAACAGTCCACGCTTGTGCGTGTCAGAACGATCCACACAACTGTGTGTCAGAATTAGCCCAAGAGGCAGAGGCGGTCATTGTTCGAGGAGTATATGTGCTTCACGAGTACGCCTCGCGAAGCTGCCTCGCTGCCCTGCGTCCTTCTATTTATAGTGCGAATTCATGCTAGCACATGAGTATAGTGAGCTGCGCTTCACATTCCGCAATTACATTTCAACCGCAAAAATTTTCTTATTTTTATTAAAACAGTTATAGATCTGTTATATCTCTGCGTGCTTTTCTTAATTCAATTTTCTATTTGTTTGCACAGTTTATTCAAAAAGCTCGCTCGAATTGCAAGAAATGATACTTTGTTTATGATCTGCCCTCTCGAGGAGGTTATTGCAACTAGCATTATACGCGCGTAAATTTAAAATTACTTATTGCATAATGTTAAAAAGAAGACCACTGGATGATTCTCCAGTCTGTGCTTCGTTGTTTTTCGCACTGCTTTTCATGGGATGGGAAAATGATACTCCGGTTCAATAGGCGAGTGTCTTAACACTTGACCACTTGACCGCTAGGATTCACCGCGGCGGTGCCGAGTGCAGCTATGTGCAGCACGCCTTTCCTCCAACATTTTCATGCGTGCACCTGCTCTCGTCGACGAAATCGAAAGTGACAGCTAAAAAACAAACAGCAGATATAAAATCATACATTCAATCGTTTCGTCAAATATACGAGCGCTTTTTAAGAGACAACTCGTAAGCTCGTTCGGGCGAAAAGCCATCGACGGAAATAATCGGAGGCTGCGTAAAAAAAAAAATATATGATGGCAATTTGGGGTTTTAGTGATTGACGATTGATTGGTGTATTATAGTGGATGACGAGCTAATGAAATCATTGTAATTAATTGCTGAAATGAAAAAAATGAAAAAATGGATAATTAAATGGACTTTAAAGGTGTCAAATACTAGCTCGAAATGAAATGTCAATGCTTAATGTCAAATTTAGCACGTGTGACCGATATATTAATAAATTGAAATCATAGAAAAAGGAAAATGCGCTAAAATGTGTCAAACTGCTCAGAATGAGAAGCCAATATGTTTGCTGGTGCTAATCGTTTGAATGAAAAAGAAAAAAAAATATTGGTGCTATTTGCTCAAAGGCATAGGGCTGTGTTATGATGGAGTCATTAACAAGGCTAACTGTTGCCCAGACGGCCACTGACGTATGCAGAATGCAAATGAAATTAATGATGCAGGGCTTAAAGCATAATATTTCCAATGGAGTTTTTGAACTGGCTAGCGCTAGTGTGGAGTGGGGCGTCGGCAGGGAGGTCATTCTAGTCGATTGCTGTCGGAACAAAGAAAGCATGCAGGTACGCTGTGCTACATATGTGTGGAAAATAAACGGCTTTAGTATGAGGGGTTCAAAAGAAGGCCAGGGAGGGCGGAACCTTTCTATGCTTCCCAGCGGCCACGAATTACAGTGCTATAGCGCCAATTCCTCCTTCAATTACGCCCTACATTCTGGAGGCTCAACGATGGATTGAACCATTTTTGGCATGGGGGAGAGGACATCCACGTAGCCAAACGCCTCCAAACGCACTCTGGAAGAGGGGAAGTTTGGTGTGTGCTCGCCAGAAATTGCACGTCGTATGCGAGTATACACACGAGCGAGCTGCCTTTAGTGCATTTTTTTTTCCTACTTTCCCGTTGCTGCTGGAAGCTGGTCGCAGTGTCACATCTAGCGTGACCAGCTCGCAGCAGTAATGACAAAGTAGGCGAAAAAGTGCATTAAAGGGAGTTGCGAGAGTACTCGCACACATATGGGCAATGCATGCAACCTTGCACGTGAACAGTGTCACTGAAGCGGTAAGGAAGTCCGCAAATACATGACTGTTATAATCGGTCCACTGTCTCCCACGACTCACCGGCTCTTGTGCGTGTCGAATTTGATTAGTTTATCTACCCGAGCCATATCCAAACAGGTTTCCAAAGAGACGACGAATGAGCGGTGCCGTCCAAAACAAAGCGTTGCTCTTTGGTGGCCCCTGGGTATTTTAGAAGGCGAGATCTGGCGCTCACTTTCGTTGTGTAACATAGCAGTGGCAAGTCGGCCCCACCACGCACGAACGTCGCGAACAAAAATGGTAATCACCACTTTGTGTAATGAGCCAACATACAAAAGGGTTCATGACACTAGACAGTCGGCACAAGTTGCACAAGTGAAACCGAACGGGTAGTGTCACAAGATAGGGACAGATTTCGAAGCTCACGGGCACAAAAACAGACACTGCTGTAGCTGTCGTTGCACTGACATGACATTACGAGCGCGTGAAGGAACAGCATGGCAAAGCGACCAGAGACGCAAAGTCTACATGCCAAAAGTAGCACACTGTAGTCAGAGAGGAAGAATGTTTACATGGTTTACATGTAAACATTCTCTAGGAAGAAATTTCTCATAATGTTTACATGTAAACCATGAACATCTTACAAAAACAAAACAATGCACTTACTCCACTCCAATTATTAATGGGCAAGGTTGCATCTATGCTACTACACTGCACGTATAACAAAACCACAAGCCCCATCTGCTTTGGCCAATTACTTGATGAAACTAATGGAGACAGATGTCGCACACCACAGACTGGTCGTCTCGCAACATATCTCTGCATATGTTGCATTTCAATTTCCTGCCTTTCCACTTAGTTTCAACTGTTGCCAGCATTACTAGTCACCCATCTTTTCTGAAATTCCTCTTTACGCTTTTAGGATCAGCGTCCTTGTTAATGATGGTCTCTAGTATTTTCGATGCTATCATTTTCACATCTTCCTCACCTGGAAGAGCGAAGGAAATGACAAGCTTTGAGCCGACAAAAAATTAGGGAGACTCCTTATCTCCATCTATAAAGGTATGGTGCGCCAGCGTTAGTGGTTCTTGTCTGCAGATCCCACTGTGGATTCCCGTTAACTTACATGCCTCTTGCTACAAACTTGATTACTAATTCCTTAATTCATGTCTCTGTCATCTCAGATATACTCATTAGCATATGGTCGTAGGCTGCCCTGTTATATGATAGACAACCAGGCATAGACCTCACTAAGCCTGACGTTAACCAAACTGTACAAACATGCCTCCTGGCCTAGGAGTAACCTTTCTTAATCGGAGCTGAAACGTCCCAGAACATATTTCAAATATAACTTTGTAAGCTTGACTTAACAGCTCCTGCCATGTCGTGTGGCCTCGTGACATTTGGCTCGTGGCACTTTTGACTTGTGAACAGGGTTCATCTTTTAAATACTGGTTAACATGCATGAAAAATACATTTTCACACAAACTGGTGGCAAATGGTCAAGTGGTGCACTGCAGATTCTGAAATGTACACCTATAAGCATGTAAAGATCGCATCATCACATAACATGATCAAGAGTTCTGTCAGTACCTGTAGTTACATAGCACTTCAATGCCCATTAAAGGACCACCTCAGACAATGGTTGTTGTTACCACAAGACCTGTTCTAACAGCGTACTGACACCATTCCACTGAGTGATGGACATGTATATGCATACCCTAGATAGCTCATGATTGTGGATCTCATTTATTTCTATGACTTCCAAGGAGTTCCTGTCGTCAGAAACCCTACACTTTATGAAATCGGGACAGCTGTCTTGAAAGGTGATGAAAAGAAATAACCAGGTTACCTTGATGCAATGCTAAATTACAGAGGGTGAATATGCTGCATGAAGATACCAAGAAGCTTGTACAAAGAAAAGTGAGAGCGAAATGGCAGGATTTTTGAAACATTGAAATGAACTACAAACTATACTTGCCAAACCTGTCATTGAGGAATGGAAATCATGCAGTAATCAAAAACAACATGGAGGACAATTTAGGTCATCTTCACAAAACACATACCCACACCTCACACACAGCTTCATACTTATGAAAGAAGACAAACCAATATGCAAGGAGTGTGGAGATGAACTAGCAATAAATCACATCTTACACGTGCACCAGAGTCGAGAAAATAAGAGGAAAACATTTTGTACAATTTTGCAACAGATCCCTTTCCATCCCAGCATGATCCTAGGAGAGACGTGCAAATTTCCTGCATTTTTGGTTTCCTAAAATGTTCCTAAACAAGCTACATCCTAAAGGACATTTTAGTCATTACACACAAAATAAATACAATAAACCTTGTTCTTGGTGCATGGCAGCATTAGTTGCTTATGCACCATAAAAATCAACACAATGCTGTAAGGTATACCTTGGTTAGCTATGTTATATGAGACAAGCTTTCGGTCTGATGTGGTCCTTATTCACGTGACAGCGCTGTCATGAGGGTCTATGTCCCAGCGATCGGAAAGTGACCTATTCCAACAATTTTAAAAACTGAAGGCGATTCTACAGATCTCTAAAGACTGGATTGATCAACTGTTTTATTAACGTCCGCCTGCTTTGACAGCCTGGAGTGAAACTGTTGAAGAGAATACATTTTTGAACATTTAACGCGTATCTGAAGGCCTTGCTTTCAATTAAGGGGCCCACAGAAAGCAACTGAATGTCAAACGCCGCCTAGGTGGGCTTTCTAGCAGGACAGCGGTGTAGCGTGGAAAATCGCTCCGCCGGTCCATCGCTGGCGTCGCTGACTTGAAAGGCTACCTGTTCAAACTTATAGCTACTGACCACACCTGAAACACTGAATTGTGCATGATCAAGGCAGAATTTCTCTAACACTGAGCACTGGTAGCTATCGATTTCGCGCCCAGTATTGTGAAAATCTGTCCTCTCTTCGATCATTGATACATCCACGGTTGAACATTTATGCGCCTCAGAGTAGGCCAGCCGTGGCAACATGGATGCGTTGTTGTAGCAACGATCACTTGCATGTCACACTCTGCAAACTTCCAAGAGTCAGCTTCTGCAACGAAATGTGCAGCGCACATTTTCTACCGCGTACCTAAGTCCGGCGACGCATGCACATCTCCCGCTCGTTTCAAAGCTGTGCGGCCGCTCAGTCGGGTCACGCTAACCTCGAGCATGCGGGAGTTTAAACTACATGTACGCAAAATTCAACGACGAGAAAAAGATGCAGGCTAAGCACTTTAGTCTAGTCTTCCCCTAAATACCAAAGAAGACTGCTGTTCAGAGGAAATTCGGATCATTCGCGCTTCCAGAAAGCGGTGCAGTAGGTCGTCGCCTCGACGAGTCGATGTGCAGCTCGCCGCAGTAGCAGCGCAGGCCTCTAGTAGATTCGGCATGTCTTCTGCCACGGCTCTGAGGTAGAATTTAAACGAAGAATTTAGCTAGAAACATCATGTTTCCTCGGTCTGCATATGAGGAACGAGTATAATGCCATTTCACTTACATACTTTGGACTGCCGAATGTTCTGCACGGCGAGGTGTGTGTTGTGCCGGCTCTAGATCTTCGGAGGTCGATTCAGGACCTAAGACAGCGTAAATGCTAGGAATAGCTCGCTCGCATTACGGGCAGATCGAGGTGATAGTTTAATGCGAAGCGAAAGCTGCTCGTGAATGTGCGTATCCCGATGCCAGCTGGTGGAACTGGTGCAGTACGTAGCATCGCCTGCAGCTATGTGCGTCACAGCGATGCTTGCCGTACACAATCCTGAGTGAAGACCGTGATCTATGTTAGAACGGATGCACTCTTCGTAGCACCTCATCGAGAGTCGCGGCTAGCTGATAGCATAGAGGATAAGATTCATTCACGCGTAGCAAGCGGAATGTGGCCGCGTTCGACATGCATATAGCCATGATCCTGCATATCGACGTCCGCCGTATCTTTACGAGAATCAAATAGATACGTCGAACGTACCTTTAGACACTTCGTAAAAACAATCCCGTCGGCGCCCTGTTGTAATAAGAGCTCTCATAACACAAATAATTAATTCCAATAAAGCGCATCAGACAACCTACCATTGCAAGCCTGGTGGCGACGCTTCTCCGTGTAGGTAGAATTGTTTCGCGCACGCAAACAGAAAGGTCGCATTGCACCCACGACAGATCTGAAGCACAACACGTACACGAAACACAGTCATCGATACGTAACAAGCTCAATCCCAACGCTCGGATCGCTGTAAACATTAAGAACCATGCAGAGCTCAAAATTCATGTAAGCGTTCGGAAAGCAAGGAGTGCGCTTTGAACTTTCACTCGTAATATATACATGCGGGTGGTTTCACCAGCTCGACGAAAAAGCAATCGTTCCGAACGTGATTACTTTCACTACACTCGCATTTGTCAGTGCTATGATACTGACTACGCTTCACGTACAAGGAATTCATTGTGAGGCTCCAATATCTCAAAAAAAAAAAAAACGTCGAGGCACCGCCGCATCTCGCGTAGGCTTGAAGACCATTTTTTCAACTTGGAAGCTATCCTTGACGCCTTGACAAACAAATAACTCAGTCGAATTACTAAAAATGGACGAAAAAAAAAATGTCGAACAGTCCACGCTTGTGCGTGTCAGAACGATCCACACAACTGTGTGTCAGAATTAGCCCAAGAGGCAGAGGCGGTCATTGTTCGAGGAGTATATGTGCTTCACGAGTACGCCTCGCGAAGCACGCCTCGCTGCCCTGCGTCCTTCTATTTATAGTGCGAATTCATGCTAGCACATGAGTATAGTGAGCTGCGCTTCACATTCCGCAATTACATTTCAACCGCAAAAATTTTCTTATTTTTATTAAGACAGTTATAGATCTGTTATATCTCTGCGTGCTTTTCTTAATTCAATTTTCAATTTGTTTGCACAGTTTATTCAAAAAGCTTGCTCGAATTGCAAGAAATGATACTTTGTTTATGATCTGCCCTCTCGAGGAGGTTATTGCAACTAGCATTATACGCGCGTAAATTTAAAATTACTTATTGCATAATGTTAAAAAGAAGACCACTGGATGATTCTCCAGTCTGTGCTTCGTTGTTTTTCGCACTGCTTTTCATGGGATGGGAAAATGATACTCCGGTTCAATAGGCGAGTGTCTTAACACTTGACCACTTGACCGCTAGGATTCACCGCGGCGGTGCCGAGTGCAGCTATGTGCAGCACGCCTTTCCTCCAACATTTTCATGCGTGCGCCTGCTCTCGTCGACGAAATCGAAAGTGACAGCTAAAAAACAAACAGCAGATATAAAATCATACATTCAATCGTTTCGTCAAATATACGAGCGCTTTTTAAGAGACAACTCGTAAGCTCGTTCGGGCGAAAAGCCATCGACAGAAATAATCGGAGGCTGCGTAAAAAAAAAAATTATATCATGGCAATTTGGGGATTTAGTGATTGACGATTGATTGGTGTATTATAGTGGATGACGAGCTAATGAAATCATTGTAATTAATTGCTGAAATGAAAAAAATGAAAAAATGGATAATTAAATGGACTTTAAAGGTGTCAAATACTAGCTCAAAATGAAATGTCAATGCTTAATGTCAAATTTAGCACGTGTGACCGATATATTAATAAATTGAAATCATAGAATAAGGAAAATGCGCTAAAATGTGTCAAACTGCTCAGAATTGGAAGCCAATATGTTTGCTGGTGCTAATCGTTTGAATGAAAAAGAAAAAAAATATTGGTGCTATTTTGCTCAAGGGCATAGGGCTGTGTTATGATGGAGTCTTTAACAAGGCTAACTGTTACCCAGACGGCCACTGACGTATGCAGAATGGAAATGAAATTAATGATGCAGGGCTTAAAGCATTATATTTCCAATGGAGTTTTTGAACTGGCTAGCGCTAGTGTGGAGTGGGGCGTCGGCAGGGAGGTCATTCTAGTCGATTGCTGTCGGAACAAAGAAAGCATGCCGGTACGCTGTGCTACATATGTGTGGAAAATAAACGGCTTTAGTATGAGAGGTTCAAAGGAAGGCCAGGGAGGGCGGAACCTTTCTATGCCTCCCAGCGGCCACGAATCACAGTGCTATAGCGCCAATTCCTCCTTCAATTACGCCCTACATTCTGGAGGCTCAACTATGGATTGAACCATTTTTGGCATGGGGGAGAGGACATCCACGTAGCCAAACGCCTCCAAACGCACTCTGGAAGAGGGGAAGTTTGGTGTGTGCTCGCCAGAAATTGCACGTCGTATGCGAGTATACACACGAGCGAGCTGCCTTTAGTGCATATTTTGTCCTACTTTCCCGTTGCTGCTGGAAGCTGGTCGCAGTGTCACATCTAGCGTGACCAGCTCGCAGCAGTAATGACAAAGTAGGCGAAAAAGTGCATTAAAGGGAGTTGCGAGAGCTCTCGCACACATATGGGCAATGCATGCAACCTTGCACGTGAACAGTGTCACTGAAGCGGTAAGGAAGTGCGCAAATATATGACTGAATATTTGCACGTCTTTTATTGAAAATTTCCTTGTGAACGTAATCTGTTCTAAAACTGGAGCTTCATTCGGGAATACGCAACATACATAAAATGTATACATACATCGCGGTCAAAAAGTCACTGTGTGCACTTCCCTTGTTATAATCGGTCCACTGTCTTCCACGACTCACCGGCTCTTGTGCGTGTCGAATTTGATTAGTTTATCAATCCGAGCCATATCCAAACAGTTTTCCAAAGAGACGACGAATGAGCGGTGCCGTCCAAAACAAAGCGTTGCTCTTTGGTGGCCCCTGGGTATTTTAGAAGGCGAGATCTGGCGCTCACTTTCGTTGTGTAACATAGCAGTGGCAAGTCGGCCCCACCACGCACGAACGTCGCGAACAAAAATGGTAATCACCACTTTGTGTATTGAGCCAACATACAAAAGGGTTCATGACACTAGACAGTCGGCACAAGTTGCACAAGTGAAACCGAACGGGTAGTGTCACAAGATAGAGACAGATTTCGAAGCTCACGGGCACAAAAACAGACACTGCTGTAGCTGTCGTTGCACTGACATGACATTACGAGCGCGTGAAGGAACAGCATGGCAAAGCGACCAGAGACGCAAAGTCTACATGCCAAAAGTAGCACACTGTAGTCAGAGAGGAAGAATGTTTACATGGTTTACATGTAAACATTCTCTAGGAAGAAATTTCTCATAATGTTTATATGTAAACCATGAACATCCTACAAAAACAAAACAATGCACTTACTCCACTCCAATTATTAATGGGCAAGGTTGCATCTATGCTACTACACTGCACTTATCACAAAACCACAAGCCCCATCTGCTTTGGCCAATTACTTGATGAAACTAACGGAGACAGATGTCGCACACCACAGACTGGTCGTCTCGCAACATATCTCTGCATATGCTGCATTTCAATTTCCTGCCTTTCCACTTAGCTTCAACTGTTGCCAGCATTACTAGTCACCCATCTTTTCTGAAATTCCTTTTTACGCTGTTAGGATCAGCGTCCTTGTTAATGATGGTCTCTAGTATTTTCGATGCTATCATTTTCACATCTTCCTCACCTGGAAGAGCGAAGGAAATGACAAGCTTTGAGCAGACAAAAAATTAGGGAGACTCGTAATCTCCATCTGTAAGGGTATGGTGCGCCAGCGTTAATGGTTCTTGTCTGCAGATCCCACTGTGGATTGCCGTTAACTTACATGCCTCTTGCTACAAACTTAATTACTAATTCCTTAATTCATGTCTCTGTCATCTCAGATATACTCATTAGCATATGGTCGTAGGCTGCCCTGTTATGTGATAGACAACCAGGCATAGACCTCACTAAGCCTGACGTTAACCAAACTGTACAAACATGCCTCCATGGCCTAGGAGTAACCTTTCTTAATCGGAGCTGAAACGTCCCAGAACATATTTCAAATATAACTTTGTAAGCTTGACTTAACAGCTCCTGCCATGTCGTGTGGCCTCGTGACATTTGGCTCGTGGCACTTTCGACTTGTGACCAGGGTTCATCTTTTAAATACTGGTTAACATGCATGAAAAATACATTTTCACACAAACTGGTGGCAAATGGTCAAGTGGTGCACTGCAGATTCTGAAATGTACACCTATAAGCATGTAAAGATCGCATCATCACATAACATGATCAAGAGTTCTGTCAGTACCTGTAGTTACATAGCACTTCAATGCCCATTAAAGGACCACCTCAGACAATGGTTGTTGTTACCACAAGACCTGTTCTAACAGCGTACTGACACCATTCCACTGAGTGATGGACATGTATATGCATACCCTAGATAGCTCATGATTGTGGATCTCATTTATTTCTATGACTTCCAAGGAGTTCCTGTCGTCAGAAACCCTACACTTTATGAAATCGGGACAGCTGTCTTGAAAGGTGATGAAAAGAAATAACCAGGTTACCTTGATGCAATGCTAAATTACAGAGGGTGAATATGCTGCATGAAGATACCAAGAAGCTTGTACAAAAAAAAGTAAGAGTGAAATGGCAGGATTTTTGAAACATTGAAATGAACTACAAACTATACTTGCCAAACCTGTCATTGAGGAATGGAAATCATGCAGTAATCAAAAACAACATGGAGGACAATTTAGGTCATCTTCACAAAACACATACCCACACCTCACACACAGCTTCATACTTATGAAAGAAGACAAACCAATATGCAAGGAGTGTGGAGATGAACTAGCAATAAATCACATCTTACACGTGCACCAGAGTCGAGAAAATAAGAGGAAAACATTTTGTACAATTTTGCAACAGATCCCTTTCCATCCCAGCATGATCCTAGGAGAGACGTGCAAATTTCCTGCATTTTTGGTTTCCTAAAATGTTCCTAAACAAGCTACATCCTAAAGGACATTTTAGTCATTACACACAAAATAAATACAATAAACCTTGTTCTTGGTGCATGGCAGCATTAGTCGCTTATGCACCATAAAAATCAACACAATGCTGTAAGGTATACCTTGGTTAGCTATGTTATATGAGACAAGCTTTCGGTCTGATGTGGTCCTTATTCACGTGACAGCGCTGTCATGAGGGTCTATGTCCCAGCGATCGGAAAGTGACCTATTCCAACAATTTTAAAAACTGAAGGCGATTCTACAGATCTCTAAAGACTGGATTGATCAACTGTTTTATTAACGTCCGCCTGCTTTGACAGCCTGGAGTGAAACTGTTGAAGAGAATACATTTTTGAACATTTAACGCGTATCTGAAGGCCTTGCTTTCAATTAAGGGGCCCACAAAAAGCAACTGAATGTCAAACGCCGCCTAGGTGGGCTTTCTAGCAGGACAGCGGTGTAGCGTGGAAAATCGCTCCGCCGGTCCATCGCTGGCGTCGCTGACTTGAAAGGCCAACTGTTCAAACTTATAGCTACTGACCACACCTGAAACACTGAATTGTGCATGATCAAGGCAGAATTTCTCTAACACTGAGCACTGGTAGCTATCGATTTCGCGCCCAGTATTGTGAAAATCTGTCCTCTCTTCGATCATTGATACATCCACGGTTGAACATTTATGCGCCTCAGAGTAGGCCAGCCGTGGCAACATGGATGCGTTGTTGTAGCAACGATCACTTGCATGTCACACTCTGCAAACTTCCAAGAGTCAGCTTCTGCAACGAAATGTGCAGCGCACATTTTCTACCGCGTACCTAAGTCCGGCGACGCATGCACATCTCCCGCTCGTTTCAAAGCTGTGCGGCCGTTCAGTCGGGTCACGCTAACCTCGAGCATGCGGGAGTTTAAACTACATGTACGCAAAATTCAACGACGAGAAAAAGATGCAGGCTAAGCACTTTAGTCTAGTCTTCCCCTAAATACCAAAGAACACTGCTGTTCAGAGGAAATTCGGATCATTCGCGCTTCCAGAAAGCGGTGCAGTAGGTCGTCGCCTCGACGAGTCGATGTGCAGCTCGCCGCAGTAGCAGCGCAGGCCTCTAGTAGATTCGGCATGTCTTCTGCCACGGCTCTGAGGTAGAATTTAAACGAAGAATTTAGCTAGAAACATCATGTTTCCTCGGTCTGCATATGAGGAACGAGTATAATGCCATTTCACTTACATACTTTGGACTGCCGAATGTTCTGCACGGCGAGGTGTGTGTTGTGCCGGCTCTAGATCTTCGGAGGTCGATTCAGGACCTAAGACAGCGTAAATGCTAGGAATAGCTCGCTCGCATTACGGGCAGATCGAGGTGATAGTTTAATGCGAAGCGAAAGCTGCTCGTGAATGTGCGTATCCCGATGCCAGCTGGTGGAACTGGTGCAGTACGTAGCATCGCCTGCAGCTATGTGCGTCACAGCGATGCTTGCCGTACACAATCCTGAGTGAAGACCGTGATCTATGTTAGAACGGATGCACTCTTCGTAGCACCTCATCGAGAGTCGCGGCTAGCTGATAGCATAGAGGATAAGATTCATTCACGCGTAGCAAGCGGAATGTGGCCGCGTTCGACATGCATATAGCCATGATCCTGCATATCGACGTCCGCCGTATCTTTACGAGAATCAAATAGATACGTCGAACGTACCTTTAGACACTTCGTAAAAACAATCCCGTCGGCGCCCTGTTGTAATAAGAGCTCTCATAACACAAATAATTAATTCCAATAAAGCGCATCAGACAACCTACCATTGCAAGCCTGGTGGCGACGCTTCTCCGTGTAGGTAGAATTGTTTCGCGCACGCAAACAGAAAGGTCGCATTGCACCCACGACAGATCTGAAGCACAACACGTACACGAAACACAGTCATCGATACGTAACAAGCTCAATCCCAACGCTCGGATCGCTGTAAACATTAAGAACCATGCAGAGCTCAAAATTCATGTAAGCGTTCGGAAAGCAAGGAGTGCGCTTTGAACTTTCACTCGTAATATATACATGCGGGTGGTTTCACCAGCTCGACGAAAAAGCAATCGTTCCGAACGTGATTACTTTCACTACACTCGCATTTGTCAGTGCTATGATACTGACTACGCTTCACGTACAAGGAATTCATTGTGAGGCTCCAATATCTCAAAAAAAAAAAAAACGTCGAGGCACCGCCGCATCTCGCGTAGGCTTGAAGACCATTTTTTCAACTTGGAAGCTATCCTTGACGCCTTGACAAACAAATAACTCAGTCGAATTACTAAAAATGGACGAAAAAAAAAATGTCGAACAGTCCACGCTTGTGCGTGTCAGAACGATCCACACAACTGTGTGTCAGAATTAGCCCAAGAGGCAGAGGCGGTCATTGTTCGAGGAGTATATGTGCTTCACGAGTACGCCTCGCGAAGCACGCCTCGCTGCCCTGCGTCCTTCTATTTATAGTGCGAATTCATGCTAGCACATGAGTATAGTGAGCTGCGCTTCACATTCCGCAATTACATTTCAACCGCAGAAATTTTCTTATTTTTATTAAGACAGTTATAGATCTGTTATATCTCTGCGTGCTTTTCTTAATTCAATTTTCAATTTGTTTGCACAGTTTATTCAAAAAGCTCGCTCGAATTGCAAGAAATGATACTTTGTTTATGATCTGCCCTCTCGAGGAGGTTATTGCAACTAGCATTATACGCGCGTAAATTTAAAATTACTTATTGCATAATGTTAAAAAGAAGACCACTGGATGATTCTCCAGTCTGTGCTTCGTTGTTTTTCGCACTGCTTTTCATGGGATGGGAAAATGATACTCCGGTTCAATAGGCGAGTGTCTTAACACTTGACCACTTGACCGCTAGGATTCACCGCGGCGGTGCCGAGTGCAGCTATGTGCAGCACGCCTTTCCTCCAACATTTTCATGCGTGCGCCTGCTCTCGTCGACGAAATCGAAAGTGACAGCTAAAAAACAAACAGCAGATATAAAATCATACATTCAATCGTTTCGTCAAATATACGAGCGCTTTTTAAGAGACAACTCGTAAGCTCGTTCGGGCGAAAAGCCATCGACAGAAATAATCGGAGGCTGCGTAAAAAAAAAAATTATATCATGGCAATTTGGGGATTTAGTGATTGACGATTGATTGGTGTATTATAGTGGATGACGAGCTAATGAAATCATTGTAATTAATTGCTGAAATGAAAAAAATGAAAAAATGGATAATTAAATGGACTTTAAAGGTGTCAAATACTAGCTCAAAATGAAATGTCAATGCTTAATGTCAAATTTAGCACGTGTGACCGATATATTAATAAATTGAAATCATAGAATAAGGAAAATGCGCTAAAATGTGTCAAACTGCTCAGAATTGGAAGCCAATATGTTTGCTGGTGCTAATCGTTTGAATGAAAAAGAAAAAAAATATTGGTGCTATTTTGCTCAAGGGCATAGGGCTGTGTTATGATGGAGTCTTTAACAAGGCTAACTGTTACCCAGACGGCCACTGACGTATGCAGAATGGAAATGAAATTAATGATGCAGGGCTTAAAGCATTATATTTCCAATGGAGTTTTTGAACTGGCTAGCGCTAGTGTGGAGTGGGGCGTCGGCAGGGAGGTCATTCTAGTCGATTGCTGTCGGAACAAAGAAAGCATGCCGGTACGCTGTGCTACATATGTGTGGAAAATAAACGGCTTTAGTATGAGAGGTTCAAAGGAAGGCCAGGGAGGGCGGAACCTTTCTATGCCTCCCAGCGGCCACGAATCACAGTGCTATAGCGCCAATTCCTCCTTCAATTACGCCCTACATTCTGGAGGCTCAACTATGGATTGAACCATTTTTGGCATGGGGGAGAGGACATCCACGTAGCCAAACGCCTCCAAACGCACTCTGGAAGAGGGGAAGTTTGGTGTGTGCTCGCCAGAAATTGCACGTCGTATGCGAGTATACACACGAGCGAGCTGCCTTTAGTGCATATTTTGTCCTACTTTCCCGTTGCTGCTGGAAGCTGGTCGCAGTGTCACATCTAGCGTGACCAGCTCGCAGCAGTAATGACAAAGTAGGCGAAAAAGTGCATTAAAGGGAGTTGCGAGAGCTCTCGCACACATATGGGCAATGCATGCAACCTTGCACGTGAACAGTGTCACTGAAGCGGTAAGGAAGTGCGCAAATATATGACTGAATATTTGCACGTCTTTTATTGAAAATTTGCTTGTGAACGTAATCTGTTCTAAAACTGGAGCTTCATTCGGGAATACGCAACATACATAAAATGTATACATACATCGCGGTCAAAAAGTCACTGTGTGCACTTCCCTTGTTATAATCGGTCCACTGTCTTCCACGACTCACCGGCTCTTGTGCGTGTCGAATTTGATTAGTTTATCAATCCGAGCCATATCCAAACAGTTTTCCAAAGAGACGACGAATGAGCGGTGCCGTCCAAAACAAAGCGTTGCTCTTTGGTGGCCCCTGGGTATTTTAGAAGGCGAGATCTGGCGCTCACTTTCGTTGTGTAACATAGCAGTGGCAAGTCGGCCCCACCACGCACGAACGTCGCGAACAAAAATGGTAATCACCACTTTGTGTATTGAGCCAACATACAAAAGGGTTCATGACACTAGACAGTCGGCACAAGTTGCACAAGTGAAACCGAACGGGTAGTGTCACAAGATAGAGACAGATTTCGAAGCTCACGGGCACAAAAACAGACACTGCTGTAGCTGTCGTTGCACTGACATGACATTACGAGCGCGTGAAGGAACAGCATGGCAAAGCGACCAGAGACGCAAAGTCTACATGCCAAAAGTAGCACACTGTAGTCAGAGAGGAAGAATGTTTACATGGTTTACATGTAAACATTCTCTAGGAAGAAATTTCTCATAATGTTTATATGTAAACCATGAACATCCTACAAAAACAAAACAATGCACTTACTCCACTCCAATTATTAATGGGCAAGGTTGCATCTATGCTACTACACTGCACTTATCACAAAACCACAAGCCCCATCTGCTTTGGCCAATTACTTGATGAAACTAACGGAGACAGATGTCGCACACCACAGACTGGTCGTCTCGCAACATATCTCTGCATATGCTGCATTTCAATTTCCTGCCTTTCCACTTAGCTTCAACTGTTGCCAGCATTACTAGTCACCCATCTTTTCTGAAATTCCTTTTTACGCTGTTAGGATCAGCGTCCTTGTTAATGATGGTCTCTAGTATTTTCGATGCTATCATTTTCACATCTTCCTCACCTGGAAGAGCGAAGGAAATGACAAGCTTTGAGCAGACAAAAAATTAGGGAGACTCGTAATCTCCATCTGTAAGGGTATGGTGCGCCAGCGTTAATGGTTCTTGTCTGCAGATCCCACTGTGGATTGCCGTTAACTTACATGCCTCTTGCTACAAACTTAATTACTAATTCCTTAATTCATGTCTCTGTCATCTCAGATATACTCATTAGCATATGGTCGTAGGCTGCCCTGTTATGTGATAGACAACCAGGCATAGACCTCACTAAGCCTGACGTTAACCAAACTGTACAAACATGCCTCCATGGCCTAGGAGTAACCTTTCTTAATCGGAGCTGAAACGTCCCAGAACATATTTCAAATATAACTTTGTAAGCTTGACTTAACAGCTCCTGCCATGTCGTGTGGCCTCGTGACATTTGGCTCGTGGCACTTTTGACTTGTGAACAGGGTTCATCTTTTAAATACTGGTTAACATGCATGAAAAATACATTTTCACGCAAACTGGTGGCAAATGGTCAAGTGGTGCACTGCAGATTCTGAAATGTACACCTATAAGCATGTAAGGATCGCATCATCACATAACATGATCAAGAGTTCTGTCAGTACCTGTAGTTACATAGCACTTCAATGCCCATTAAAGGACCACCTCAGACAATGGTTGTTGTTACCACAAGACCTGTTCTAACAGCGTACTGACACCATTCCACTGAGTGATGGACATGTATATGCATACCCTAGATAGCTCATGATTGTGGATCTCATTTATTTCTATGACTTCCAAGGAGTTCCTGTCGTCAGAAACCCTACACTTTATGAAATCGAGACAGCTGTCTTGAAAGGTGATGAAAAGAAATAACCAGGTTACCTTGATGCAATGCTAAATTACAGAGGGTGAATATGCTGCATGAAGATACCAAGAAGCTTGTACAAAGAAAAGTGAGAGCGAAATGGCAGGATTTTTGAAACATTGAAATGAACTACAAACAATACTTGCCAAACCTGTCAGGAGGAATGGAAAGCATGCAGTAATGAAAAACACAACATGGAGGACATTTTAGGTCATCTTCACAAAACACATACCCACACCTCACACACAGCTTCATACTTATAAAAGAAGACAAACCAATATGCAAGGAGTGTGGAGATGAACTAACAATAAATCACATCTTACACGTGCACCAGAGCCGAGAAAATAAGAGGAAAACATTTTGTACAATTTTGCAACAGATCCCTTTCCATCCCAGCATGATCCTAGGAGAGACGTGCAAATTTCCTGCATTTTTGGTTTCCTAAAATGTTCCTAAACAAGCTACATCCTAAAGAACATTTTTAGTCATTACACACAAAATAAATACAATAAACCTTGTTCTTGGTGCATGGCAGCATTAGTCGCTTATGCACCATAACAATCAACACAATGCTGTAAGGTATACCTTGGTTAGCTATGTTATATGAGACAAGCTTTCGGTCTGATGTGGTCCTTATTCACGTGACAGCGCTGTCATGAGGGTCTATGTCCCAGCGATCGGAAAGTGACCTATTCCAACAATTTTAAAAACTGAAGGCGATTCTACAGATCTCTAAAGACTGGATTGATCAACTGTTTTATTAACGTCCGCCTGCTTTGACAGCCTGGAGTGAAACTGTTGAAGAGAATACATTTTTGAACATTTAACGCGTATCTGAAGGCCTTGCTTTCAATTAAGGGGCCCACAAAAAGCAGCTGAATGTCAAACGCCGCCTAAGTGGGCTTTCTAGCAGGACAGCGGTGTAGCGTGGAAAATCGCTCCTCCGGTCCATCGCTGGCGTCGCAGACTTGAAAGGCCAACTGTTCAAACTTATAGCTACTGACCACACCTGAAACACTGAATTGTGCATGATCAAGGCAGAATTTCTCTAACACTGAGCACTGGTAGCTATCGATTTCGCGCCCAGTATTGTGAAAATCTGTCCTCTCTTCGATCATTGATACATCCACGGTTGAACATTTATGCGCCTCAGAGTAGGCCAGCCGTGGCAACATGGATGCGTTGTTGTAGCAACGATCACTTGCATGTCACACTCTGCAAACTTCCAAGAGTCAGCTTCTGCAACGAAATGTGCAGCGCACATTTTCTACCGCGTACCTAAGTCCGGCGACGCATGCACATCTCCCGCTCGTTTCAAAGCTGTGCGGCCGTTCAGTCAGGTCACGCTAACCTCGAGCATGCGGGGGTTTAAACTACATGTACGCAAAATTCAACGACGAGAAAAAGATGCAGGCTAAGCACTTTAGTATAGTCTTCCCCTAAATACCAAAGAACACTGCTGTTCAGAGGAAATTCGGATCATTCGCGCTTCCGGAAAGCGGTGCAGTAGGTCTTCGCCTCGACGAGTCGATGTGCAGCTCGCCGCAGTAGCAGCGCAGGCCTCTAGTAGATTCGGCATGTCTTCTGCCACGGCTCTGAGGTAGAATTTAAACGAAGAATTTAGCTAGAAACATCATATTTCCTCGGTCTGCATATGAGCAACGAGTATAATGCCATTTCACTTACATACTTTGGACTGCCGAATGTTCTGCACGGCGAGGTGTGTGTTGTGCCGGCTCTAGATCTTCGGAGGTCGATTCAGGACCTAAGACAGCGTAAATGCTAGGAATAGCTCGCTCGCATTACGGGCAGATCGAGGTGATAGTTTAATGCGAAGCGAAAGCTGCTCGTGAATGTGCGTATCCCGATGCCAGCTGGTGGAACTGGTGCAGTACGTAGCATCGCCTGCAGCTATGTGCGTCACAGCGATGCTTGCCGTACACAATCCTGAGTGAAGACCGTGATCTATGTTAGAACGGATGCATTCTTCGTAGCACCTCATCGAGAGTCGCGGCTAGCTGATAGCATAGAGGATAAGATTCATTCACGCGTAGCAAGCGGAATGTGGCCGCGTTCGACATGCATATAGCCATGATCCTGTATATCGACGTCCGCCGTATCTTTACGAGAATCAAATAGATACGTCGGACGTACCTTTAGACACTTCGTAAAAACAACCCCGTCGGCGCCCTGTTGTAATAAGAGCTCTCATAACACGAATTATTAATTCCAATAAAGCGCATCAGACAACCTACCATTGCAAGCCTGGTGGCGACGCTTCTCCGTGTAGGTAGAATTGTTTCGCGCACGCAAACAGAAAGGTCGCGTTGCACCCACGACAGATCTGAAGCACAACACATACACGAAACACAGTCATCGATACGTAACAAGTTCAATCCCAACGCTCGGATCGCTGTAAACATTAAGAACCATGCAGAGCTCAAAATTCATGTAAGCGTTCGGAAAGCAAGGAGTGCGCTTTGAACTTTCACTCGTAATATATACATGCGGGTGGTTTCACCAGCTCGACGAAAAAGCAATCGTTCCGAACGTGATTACTTTCACTACACTCGCATTTCTCAGTGCTATGATACTGACTACGCTTCACGTACAAGGAATTCATTGTGAGGAGACTCTTGCTGCTGTCCGTGAAGAACCGCTGAAATCAGGAACATTTTGCGATACGGCTCCAATATCTCCAAAAAACACGTCGAGGCACCGCCGCATCTCGCGTAGGCTTGAAGACCATTTTTTCAACTTGGAAGCTATCCTTGACGCCTTGACAAACAAATAACTCAGTCGAATTACTAAAAATGGAAGAAAAAAAAAATATCGAACAGTCCACGCTTGTGCGTGTCAGAACGATCCACAAAACTGTGTGTCAGAATTAGCCCAAGAGGCAGAGATGGTCATTGTTCGAGGAGTATATGTGCTTCACGAGTACGCCTCGCGAAGCTGCATCGCTGCCCTGCGTCCTTCTATTTATAGTGCGAATTCATGCTAGCACATGAGTATAGTGAGCTGCGCTTCACATTCCGCAATTACATTTCAACCACAAAAATTTTCTTATTTTTATTAAAACAGTTATAGATCTGTTATATCTCTGCGTGCTTTTCTTAATTCAATTTTCTATTTGTTTGCACAGTTCATTCAAAAAGCTCGCTCGAATTGCAAGAAATGATACTTTGTTTATGATCTGCCCTCTCGAGGAGGTTATTGCAACTAGCATTATACGCGCGTAAATTTAAAATTACTTATTGCATAATGTTAAAAAGAAGACCACTGGATGATTCTCCAGTCTGTGCTTCGTTGTTTTTCGCACTGCTTTTCATGGGATGGGAAAATGATACTCCGGTTCAATAGGCGAGTGTCTTAACACTTGACCACTTGACCGCTAGGATTCACCGCGGCGGTGCCGAGTGCAGCTATGTGCAGCACGCCTTTCCTCCAACATTTTCATGCGTGCACCTGCTCTCGTCGACGAAATCGAAAGTGACAGCTAAAAAACAAACAGCAGATATAAAATCATACATTCAATCGTTTCGTCAAATATACGAGCGCTTTTTAAGAGACAACTCGTAAGCTCGTTCGGGCGAAAAGCCATCGACGGAAATAATCGGAGGCTGCGTAAAAAAAAAATATATATGATGGCAATTTGGGGTTTTAGTGATTGACGATTGATTGGTGTATTATAGTGGATGACGAGCTAATGAAATCATTGTAATTAATTGCTGAAATGAAAAAAATGAGAAAATGGATAATTAAATGGACTTTAAAGGTGTCAAATACTAGCTCTTAAATGAAATGTCAATGCTTAATGTCAAATTTAGCACGTGTGACCGATATATTAATAAATTGAAATCATAGAAAAAGGAAAATGCGCTAATATGTGTCAAACTGCTCAGAATGAGAAGCCAATATGTTTGCTGGTGCTAATCGTTTGAATGAAAAGGAAAAAAAAAATATTGGTGCTATTTTGCTCAAAGCCATAGGGCTGTGTTATGATGGAGTCATTAACAAGGCTAACTGTTACCCAGACGGCCACTGACGTATGCAGAATGGAAATGAAATTAATGATGCAGGGCTAAAAGCATAATATTTCCAATGGAGTTTTTGAACTGGCTAGCGCTAGTGTGGAGTGGGGCGTCGGCAGGGAGGTCATTCTAGTCGATTGCTGTCGGAACAAAGAAAGCATGCAGGTACGCTGTGCTACATATGTGTGGAAAATAAACGGCTTTAGTATGAGGGGTTCAAAAGAAGGCCAGGGAGGGCGGAACCTTTCTATGCTTCCCAGCGGCCACGAATTACAGTGCTATAGCGCCGATTCCTCCTTCAATTACGCCCTACATTCTGGAGGCTCAACGATGGATTGAACCATTTTTGGCATGGGGGAGAGGACATCCACGTAGCCAAACGCCTCCAAACGCACTCTGGAAGAGGGGAAGTTTGGTGTGTGCTCGCCAGAAATTGCACGTCGTATGCGAGCATACACACGAGCGAGCTGCCTTTAGTGCATTTTTTTTTTCCTACTTTCCCGTTGCTGCTGGAAGCTGGTCGCAGTGTCACATCTAGCGTGACCAGCTCGCAGCAGTAATGACAAAGTAGGCGAAAAAGTCCATTAAAGGGAGTTGCGAGAGCTCTCGCACACATATGGGCAATGCATGCAACCTTGCACGTGAACAGTGTCACTGAAGCGGTAAGGAAGTGCGCAAATACATGACTGTTATAATCGGTCCACTGTCTCCCACGACTCACCGGCTCTTGTGCGTGTCGAATTTGATTAGTTTATCTACCCGAGCCATATCCAAACAGGTTTCCAAAGAGACGACGAATGAGCGGTGCCGTCCAAAACAAAGCGTTGCTCTTTGGTGGCCCCTGGGTATTTTAGAAGGCGAGATCTGGCGCTCACTTTCGTTGTGTAACATAGCAGTGGCAAGTCGGCCCCACCACGCACGAACGTCGCGAACAAAAATGGTAATCACCACTTTGTGTAATGAGCCAACATACAAAAGGGTTCATGACACTAGACAGTCGGCACAAGTTGCACAAGTGAAACCGAACGGGTAGTGTCACAAGATAGGAACAGATTTCGAAGCTCACGGGCACAAAAACAGACACTGCTGTAGCTGTCGTTGCACTGACATGACATTACGAGCGCGTGAAGGAACAGCATGGCAAAGCGACCAGAGACACAAAGTCTACATGCCAAAAGTAGCACACTGTAGTCAGAGAGGAAGAATGTTTACATGGTTTACATGTAAACATTCTCTAGGAAGAAATTTCTCATAATGTTTACATGTAAACCATGAACATCTTACAAAAACAAAACAATGCACTTACTCCACTCCAATTATTAATGGGCAAGGTTGCATCTATGCTACTACACTGCACGTATCACAAAACCACAAGCCCCATCTGGTTTGGCCAATTACTTGATGAAACTAATGGAGACAGATGTCGCACACCACAGACTGGTCGTCTCGCAACATATCTCTGCATATGTTGCATTTCAATTTCCTGCCTTTCCACTTAGCTTCAACTGTTGCCAGCATTATTAGTCACCCATCTTTTCTGAAATTCCTCTTTACGCTGTTAGGATCAGCGTCCTTGTTAATGATGGTCTCTAGTATTTTCGATGCTATCATTTTCACATCTTCCTCACCTGGAAGAGCGAAGCAAATGACAAGCTTTGAGCAGACAAAAAATTAGGGAGACTCGTAATCTCCATCTGTAAGGGTATGGTGCGCCAGCGTTAATGGTTCTTGTCTGCAGATCCCACTGTGGATTCCCGTTAACTTACATGACTCTTGCTACAAATTTAATTACTAATTCCTTAATTCATGTCTCTGTCATCTCAGATATACTCATTAGCATATGTTCGTAGGCTGCCCTGTTATGTGATAGACAACCAGGCATAGACCTCACTAAGCCTGACGTTAACCAAACTGTACAAACATGCCTCCATGGCCAAGGAGTAACCTTTCTTAATCGGAGCTGAAACGTCCCAGAACATATTTCAAATATAACTTTGTAAGCTTGACTTAACAGCTCCTGCCATGTCGTGTGGCCTCGTGACATTTGGCTCGTGGCACTTTTGGCTTGTGCACAGGGTTCATCTTTTAAATACTGGTTAACATGCATGAGAAATACATTTTCACACAAACTGGTGGCAAATGGTCAAGTGGTGCACTGCAGATTCTGAAATGTACACCTATAAGCATGTAAGGATCGCATCATCACATAACATGATCAAGAGTTCTGTCAGTACCTGTAGTTACATAGCACTTCAATGCCCATATAAAGGACCACCTCAGACAATGGTTGTTGTTACCACAAGACCTGTTCTAACAGCGTACTGACACCATTCCACTGAGTGATGGACATGTATATGCATACCCTAGATAGCTCATGATTGTGGATCTCATTTATTTCTATGACTTCCAAGGAGTTCCTGTCGTCAGAAACCCTACTCTTTATGAAATCGAGACAGCTGTCTTGAAAGGTGATGAAAAGAAATAACCAGGTTACCTTGATGCAATGCTAAATTACAGAGGGTGAATATGCTGCATGAAGATACCAAGAAGCTTGTACAAAGAAAAGTGAGAGCGAAATGGCAGGATTTTTGAAACATTGAAATGAACTACAAACTATACTTGCCAAACCTGTCATTGAGGAATGGAAATCATGTAGTAATCAAAAACACAACATGGAGGACATTTTTGGTCATCTTCACAAAACACATACCCACACCTCACACACAGCTTCATACTTATGAAAGAAGACAAACCAATATGCAAGGAGTGTGGAGATGAACTAGCAATAAATCACATCTTACACGTGCACCAGAGTCGAGAAAATAAGAGGAAAACATTTTGTACAATTTTGCAACAGATCCCTTTCCATCCCAGCATGATCCTAGGAGAGACGTGCAAATTTCCTGCATTTTTGGTTTCCTAAAATGTTCCTAAACAAGCTACATCCTAAAGAACATTTTAGTCATTACACACAAAATAAATACAATAAACCTTGTTCTTGGTGCATGGCAGCATTAGTCGCTTATGCACCATAAAAATCAACACAATGTTGTAAGGTATACCTTGGTTAGCTATGTTATATGAGACAAGCTTTCGGTCTGATGTGGTCCTTATTCACGTGACAGCGCTGTCATGAGGGTCTATGTCCCAGCGATCGGAAAGTGACCTATTCCAACAATTTTAAAAACTGAAGGCGATTCTACAGATCTCTAAAGACTGGATTGATCAACTGTTTTATTAACGTCCGCCTGCTTTGACAGCCTGGAGTGAAACTGTTGAAGAGAATACATTTTTGAACATTTAACGCGTATCTGAAGGCCTTGCTTTCAATTAAGGGGCCCACAAAAAGCAGCTGAATGTCAAACGCCGCCTAGGTGGGCTTTCTAGCAGGACAGCGGTGTAGCGTGAAAAATCGCTCCGCCGGTCCATCGCTGGCGTCGCTGACTTGAAAGGCGAACTGCTCAAACTTATAGCTACTGACCACACCTGAAACACTGAATTGTGCATGATCAAGGCAGAATTTCTCTAACACTGAGCACTGGTAGCTATCGATTTCGCGCCCAGTATTGTGAAAATCTGTCCTCTCTTCGATCATTGATACATCCACGGTTGAACATTTATGCGCCTCAGAGTAGGCCAGCCGTGGGAACATGGATGCGTTGTTGTAGCAACGATCACTTGCATGTCACACTCTGCAAACTTCCAAGAGTCAGCTTCTGCAACGAAATGTGCAGCGCACATTTTCTACCGCGTACCTAAGTCCGGCGACGCATGCACATCTCCCGCTCGTTTCAAAGCTGTGCGGCCGTTCAGTCGGGTCACGCTAACCTCGAGCATGCGGGAGTTTAAACTACATGTACGCAAAATTCAACGACGAGAAAAAGATGCAGGCTAAGCACTTTAGTCTAGTCTTCCCCTAAATACCAAAGAACACTGCTGTTCAGAGGAAATTCGGATCATTCGCGCTTCCAGAAAGCGGTGCAGTAGGTCTTCGCCTCGACGAGTCGATGTGCAGCTCGCCGCAGCAGCAGCGCAGGCCTCTAGTAGATTCGGCATGTCTTCTGCCACGGCTCTGAGGTAGAATTTAAACGAAGAATTTAGCTAGAAACATCATATTTCCTCGGTCTGCATATGAGGAACGAGTATAATGCCATTTCACTTACATACTTTGGACTGCCGAATGTTCTGCACGGCGAGGTGTGTGTTGTGCCGGCTCTAGATCTTCGGAGGTCGATTCAGGACCTAAGACAGCGTAAATGCTAGGAATAGCTCGCTCGCATTACGGGCAGATCGAGGTGATAGTTTAATGCGAAGCGAAAGCTGCTCGTGAATGTGCGTATCCCGATGCCAGCTGGTGGAACTGGTGCAGTACGTAGCATCGCCTGCAGCTATGTGCGTCACAGCGATGCTTGCCGTACACAATCCTGAGTGAAGACCGTGATCTATGTTAGAACGGATGCATTCTTCGTAGCACCTCATCGAGAGTCGCGGCTAGCTGATAGCATAGAGGATAAGATTCATTCACGCGTAGCAAGCGGAATGTGGCCGCGTTCGACATGCATATAGCCATGATCCTGTATATCGACGTCCGCCGTATCTTTACGAGAATCAAATAGATACGTCGGACGTACCTTTAGACACTTCGTAAAAACAACCCCGTCGGCGCCCTGTTGTAATAAGAGCTCTCATAACACGAATTATTAATTCCAATAAAGCGCATCAGACAACCTACCATTGCAAGCCTGGTGGCGAAGCTTCTCCGTGCAGGTAGAATTGTTTCGCGCACGCAAAGAGAAAGGTCCCGTTGCACCCACGACAGATCTGAAGCACAACACATACACGAAACACAGTCATCGATACGTAACAAGCTCAATCCCAACGCTCGGATCGCTGTAAACATTAAGAACCATGCAGAGCTCAAAATTCATGTAAGCGTTCGGAAAGCAAGGAGTGCGCTTTGAACTTTCACTCGTAATATATACATGCGGGTGGTTTCACCAGCTCGACGAAAAAGCAATCGTTCCGAACGTGATTACTTTCACTACACTCGCATTTGTCAGTGCTATGATACTGACTACGCTTCACGTACAAGGAATTCATTGTGAGGCTCCAATATCTCAAAAAAAAAAAAAACGTCGAGGCACCGCCGCATCTCGCGTAGGCTTGAAGACCATTTTTTCAACTTGGAAGCTATCCTTGACGCCTTGACAAACAAATAACTCAGTCGAATTACTAAATATGGACGAAAAAAAAAATGTCGAACAGTCCACGCTTGTGCGTGTCAGAACGATCCACACAACTGTGTGTCAGAATTAGCCCAAGAGGCAGAGGCGGTCATTGTTCGAGGAGTATATGTGCTTCACGAGTACGCCTCGCGAAGCACGCCTCGCTGCCCTGCGTCCTTCTATTTATAGTGCGAATTCATGCTAGCACATGAGTATAGTGAGCTGCGCTTCACATTCCGCAATTACATTTCAACCGCAAAAATTTTCTTATTTTTATTAAGACAGTTATAGATCTGTTATATCTCTGCGTGCTTTTCTTAATTCAATTTTTAATTTGTTTGCACAGTTTATTCAAAAAGCTCGCTCGAATTGCAAGAAATGATACTTTGTTTATGATCTGCCCTCTCGAGGAGGTTATTGCAACTAGCATTATACGCGCGTAAATTTAAAATTACTTATTGCATAATGTTAAAAAGAAGACCACTGGATGATTCTCCAGTCTGTGCTTCGTTGTTTTTCGCACTGCTTTTCATGGGATGGGAAAATGATACTCCGGTTCAATAGGCGAGTGTCTTAACACTTGACCACTTGACCGCTAGGATTCACCGCGGCGGTGCCGAGTGCAGCTATGTGCAGCACGCCTTTCCTCCAACATTTTCATGCGTGCACCTGCTCTCGTCGACGAAATCGAAAGTGACAGCTAAAAAACAAACAGCAGATATAAAATCATACATTCAATCGTTTCGTCAAATATACGAGCGCTTTTTAAGAGACAACTCGTAAGCTCGTTCGGGCGAAAAGCCATCGACAGAAATAATCGGAGGCTGCGTAAAAAAAAAATTATATCATGGCAATTTGGGGATTTAGTGATTGACGATTGATTGGTGTATTATAGTGGATGACGAGCTAATGAAATCATTGTAATTAATTGCTGAAATGAAAAAAATGAAAAAATGGATAATTAAATGGACTTTAAAGGTGTCAAATACTAGCTCAAAATGAAATGTCAATGCTTAATGTCAAATTTAGCACGTGTGACCGATATATTAATAAATTGAAATCATAGAAAAAGGAAAATGCGCTAAAATGTGTCAAACTGCTCAGAATGGGAAGCCAATATGTTTGCTGGTGCTAATTGTTTGAATGAAAAAGAAAAAAAAATATTGGTGCTATTTTGCTCAAAGGCATAGGGCTGTGTTATGATGGAGTCATTAACAAGGCTAACTGTTACCCAGACGGCCACTGACGTATGCAGAATGGAAATGAAATTAATGATGCAGGGCTTAAAGCATAATATTTCCAATGGAGTTTTTGAACTGGCTAGCGCTAGTGTGGAGTGGGGCGTCGGCAGGGAGGTCATTCTAGTCGATTGCTGTCGGAACAAAGAAAGCATGCAGGTACGCTGTGCTACATATGTGTGGAAAATAAACGGCTTTAGTATGAGGGGTTCAAAAGAAGGCCAGGGAGGGCGGAACCTTTCTATGCTTCCCAGCGGCCACGAATTACAGTGCTATAGCGCCAATTCCTCCTTCAATTACGCCCTACATTCTGGAGGCTCAACTATGGATTGAACCATTTTTGGCATGGGGGAGAGGACATCCACGTAGCCAAACGCCTCCAAACGCACTCAGGAAGAGGGGAAGTTTGGTGTGTGCTCGCCAGAAATTGCACGTCGTATGCGAGTATACACACGAGCGAGCTGCCTTTAGAGCATTTTTTTTCCTACTTTCCCGTTGCTGCTGGAAGCTGGTCGCAGTGTCACATCTAGCGTGACCAGCTCGCAGCAGTAATGACAAAGTAGGCGAAAAAGTGCATTAAAGGGAGTTGCGAGAGCTCTCGCACACATATGGGCAATGCATGCAACCTTGCACGTGAACAGTGTCACTGAAGCGGTAAGGAAGTGCGCAAATATATGACTGAATATTTGCACGTCTTTTATTGAAAATTTGCTTGTGAACGTAATCTGTTCTAAAACTGGAGCTTCATTCGGGAATACGCAACATACATAAAATGTATACATATATCGCGGTCAAAAAGTCATTGTGTGCACTTCCCTTGTTATAATCGGTCCACTGTCTCCCACGACTCACCGGCTCTTGTGCGTGTCGAATTTGATTAGTTTATCAATCCGAGCCTTATCCAAACAGTTTTCCAAAGAGACGACGACTGAGCGGTGCCGTCCAAAACAAAGCGTTGCTCGTGGCCCCTGGGTATTTTAGAAGGCGAGATCTGGCGCTCACTTTCGTTGTGTAACATAGCAGTGGCAAGTCGGCCCCACCACGCACGAACGTCGCGAACAAAAGTGGTAATCACCACTTTGTGTATTGAGCCAACATACAAAAGGGTTCATGACACTAGGCAGTCGGCACAAGTTGCACAAGTGAAACCGAACGGGTTGTAGCGCAGCAGCGCCATCTATGAGCCATAACTGAAAATAAAATTATGAGAGCAGCCTGCGCTGATGTCCGACAGGTGGAGCAACAGCTCTAACTATATTCGTTGAATTTAGATTAGTACATTATCTCTGAGTTTGCTGGGCGCAACGATTATGTAATATGAGGGAATATGAGGGCTGGCAGTTATGACGAGGCAAGTAGAGCCTCGGAGAGTAAAGAGGTTTCAGCCTGCGCTACCAAGTAATGTAGCGCAATATAGGAGGACAGTTAAGTTACATGAGGCCTCGAGGAGGGATTAAGAATGAAGAGGAAGAAACTCGCACGTAGAGTAAAGCAGGTTTGATAGGGAAGGGCAGCCGGGAGCCAAAGGAGTTCGTCGAGGCCGGGGGCTACCGGGAAGAGCAGGAGTAAACACCTTCCCTTCCGTCAGCTCGCCGTGGTCTATCGGAGTGAGCGTTGTGGCACTGATAGCTATCAGAAGCCCTCACTGCTCCGATGGATCGCGGCTTAGTTAGGGTAGCTTAGCGGGTCCGGCATCGCGGACCTCGGCGTTGCGGTACTGGTGTCCCAACAGACGAGCCCTCGCTGTATCCTCGCTTCCCTCTGCGCTCTGAGTGCAGTGGCACTGGCTTCATGCCAGACGAGCCCTCGCTTCCCTCAGCTAGCGGAGCAGCCCCCTAGCGCCGTGCAGTTGTTGTCGCCCAGGTAGAAAACCACGCCCCCCTGTCGGACTCACGCTGCGCGCTCCATCACAAACATCGATCTGTGTGTTTGCGTATATTTGTTCCCAGCGTACCAGCGAAAATCTTACTCGCGACAAGTGGTGGAGGTGCGGGGTACGACTACGTACAGACGATGAACAGCTGTAGCGAAGGAAAGTCGCGTTCCCGGCAACGCCGCGACCGAAGGAAGCAGGCGAAGGCGGTCCAACAATCATCGCCAATTAACCCGGAAGAAAAGTGGCAAGACATTGAATTAGCAGAAAAACCAAGGTCACTGAACGACCGCTTCGCGAAAATATTTGAAATCGCAACCGCCGCAGCGACGTGCAAATAAAAGAGAGAGAGAAAAAAAAAATTTTAATGATCGGGAATAGTGACGAGCGGGTCTTACGAAGTCGTAGCAATCGTAACATCCAAAACACAATGGAAGGCGCCGGAAACGAGCAAGCGTCAAGGCTCTATGGCCCCCCTCCACGCTTTTCTGCAAAATCTGACGAAGACGTGGAAGACTGGGTGCGCCTATATGAGCGCTACGCAACGGCAGTGGGATGGAGCGACGCCCAAAAAGCCAACAATTTGATTTTCGCCTTCGGCGGCGAGGCCAGTCGGTGGTACAGCGCCATCTTGAGGGATTCACCTGCACGGCAGCTGGAGACTTGGGACCAGTGGAAAGGGGCTCTTCGCGAAAGTTTTGCCGGGGAGGACGTCAGGGATTGGGCCTTCATCCAACTACACGAGAGGCGGCAGCAGCCGGGTGAAACTCCTCGAGAATACGTATCGAGCATCCTTCACTTTTGCGCTCGGGCAAACACCACCATGACAGACGCGGAGAGGGTGCGTTGCCTGCTGCGCGGGCTGCGACCGGAAATGATGGAGAGGGTGGCCATCTCAAACCCCAAAACCCCTTCAGAATTTCTGCAACACCTGCAGCGATTAACACACGTAGGTGCCATGGCGCAGCATGCTGTGGCGGCCATGCCAGCGCACCCCCTCCCAGGATTTGCAGCGGCCTCTCCATTTCTAACAGCAGACCCTTACCATGCTGCGGCAGGCCCGCCCGAACATAACTGGGAGTCGACTCCGAGGCATAACGCCTCAGCAGCACAGGTCGTAACGACCGAAATGTTTGACGCCCTACAAGAGAGCGTGAAGGCTCTGACATATGCCGTTGAACAACTTGCTCGACCAGGTCCACGCAGGTTCCCGGGCCGACAGTCCCGGAATCAGGCCGGGCAAGTGAGATGCTACCGTTGCGGCCGATCCGGGCATATAATGCGTCAGTGCAACATGCAGCTAGGGCCAACAGGGGCACAAGGCGCCCAGCGATCGGGAAACTAGGACGGCGGGGTCCACGAGTTCCCCCCGAAATGAAAAAAGGTAACTCCCCAGGAGAGGCGGCCTGCGCATGCAGTTCTCACCTCGTCACCCTTCCTGTTTCGGTGAAAGGCCGGAAAACGGCAATGATAGTAGACACCGGCGCATCGGTGAACATTGCCTCCCAGAGCTTCGTGGCCAGGATAGGTGCAGAAATGGGCAAAACTACAGCCATTGTCAGGAACGTCAATGGAAAACTTGTCAGTGCAGCAGGCGAAGTGAAGCTCAATGTACATATCGGACCGATAGAGCTGCAAGAATCATTCCTGGTAATGGATACACTACCGTATGACCTCCTGGGTGGAATACCGATGTGCGCGAACTCTGAAATGACAATCAGTTTCCCAAACCGAACAGTCACGCTGCGGGGACACAGCCTGAAGCTCCGTCTGGATGAGTTCGACACAGACATGGTAAACCCAGAGGTCATTTACTGCCAGCAACACCTACAGATCCCACCCTCTACGGAGGTTATGGTTCCAGTTACGGTTGGCAGAAACGGACCATGCCTGGTAGAACCCTTAAGCCCTACACCAGACAGGCCCCATCCGAGCGTAGCCCGAGCACTGGCTAGCATCCAGAACAACATGACGTATATCCGCATCGCCGATCCGGGACCTACACCCCTGACTATTAACAAGGGAACAGCACTAGGGAAAACCACGCCCCTCCTGAACGTTGAAATCTGCGTAAGGCCTCCGACTCAGTCTAGGTCTGGAATAGACGAAGTCCAGTACGGCACCCAGTTAGACCAAGGCCAGCGTCAAGGGTTCCTGTCCTTACTGGAAGAATATGAGCACCTCTTTGTCAATGCAAGTGAAGGCCTCGGCCGTACAAGCACAGTTGAGCACGAGATCAACACCGGTGATGCAAGACCAGTCCGGCAGAATCCATATCGCCATTCGGCAACAGAAAGAGAGAGAATCCAAAACCAGGTTTCGGAGATGTTGGAGAAGGGAGTCATAAGAGAGTCCAGCAGCCCATGGTCATCCCCCGTGGTTCTCGTTCGGAAGCGAGATGGGACTTGGCGCTTCTGCGTAGACTACAGGAAACTCAATATGGTCACGAAGAAAGACGTACATCCGCTTCCTCGGGTAGACGACGTTGTGGACCGATTGCAAGGCTCCCACTTCTTTACAACACTAGACATGGCGTCTGGGTATTGGCAAGTCCCCATACAGGAGGCAGACAAAGAAAAAAACTGCCTTTTCTACAGGATACGGACTATACGAGTTCAACGTTGTCCCCTTTGGCCTCTGCAATGCCCCTGCCACTTTCCAGCGCATGATAAACAAAGTGCTAGCAAGCCAGCTCTGGAGAGTGTGCCTCGCATATCTTGACGACATCATTGTTTTCTCCAAGACCGCTGGCGACCACCTAACGGACCTCAGAAATGTTTTCAACGCACTGGACTTAGCGGGCCTTCGCCTGCAGCCCAAGAAGTGCCACATCGCAACCGACCGAATTAAGTACCTGGGCCACATAATCGATGGATGTTCGGCAAGACCTGACCCTAGCAATATTCAAGCAATCGAGCAAGCGATGGCACCCAAGAACGTGAAGCAGGTCCGCAGCTTCTTGGGGCTCTGCAACTACTACGGACGCTTTGTAAAAGATTTCGCCCGCATCTCACGACCATTAACCGAGCTCACCAAGACAGGCAAAGGCTGGGACTGGAGCATCGAATGCCAAAACGCCTTCGAAGAACTCAAGCAGCGCCTTACCAATTCACCAGTGCTGCGACTCTTCAACCCCGAGTTGCCTGTTGAAGTCCATACGGATGCCTGCGGGTATGGGATCGGCGCAGTACTTGTGCAAAAGAACGGCATGGAAGAATACGTGGTCAGTTACGCCAGCCGACATCTGAATAAGGCCGAAAAAAATTACAGCGTCACCGAACAGGAATATCTCGCGGTAATATTCGCGGTCAGGCAATTTCGTCCGTATCTATTTGGCATACCGTTTACCATCGTCACCGATCAAGCCAGCCTGACGTGGCTCATGACCACCAAGAATCCAAGTGGACGTCTCACGCGATGGAGCTTGCTCCTTCAGGAATTCAACATCAGCCTCAAGCATCGCCCAGGTATCAAGAACTCAAACGCAGACGCGCTATCTCGTCTCCCATATGACGCAGAAGGCACACACCCCTTATGCGAAGATATGCCGCTCTTCCTTGCGGACGACCAGAGGGAAAGAATTGCTGAGCTCCAGAGGGAAGACCACTTCTTCGGACCTATCATTGAGCACCTGAGGAACCCGAGTGAACCTGTCCAGAGAAAAACCCGCCGTACAGCACGAGCCTTCAGCTTACAAGAGGAAATTCTGTTCAGAAGAGCAAAAGGCTTCAAGGAAGACAGACTGGCCTTGGCAGTCCCTAAACCACTCCGCCGAGAGATTCTGGCGTCCTGTCACGACGACATAACAGCAGGGCACCTGGGCATGAAGAGAACACTAAGCAAGATCAGCCAACGCTATTTTTGGCCAAAAATGTTTGCCGACATAACCAAGTACGTCCGCTCCTGTCCAGACTGCCAAACTCGCAAGACCCCTCCAGCTAAGCCATCCGGCCTGTTGCAGCCCGTCCCGCCTGCTCGGCGGCCTTTTCAGCGGCTCGGAATGGATTTCCTGGGTCCCCTGACGCAGTCCTCAAGCGGAAATCGACATGTACTCGTACTGATCGACTATCACACTAAGTGGGCGGAAACCGTCGCCGTCCCCGAAGCCACAGCTGCAAGCTCCGCGAAAGCATTTTTGGAAGCAGTGGTTCTACGGCATGGGGCACCTGAACAGGTGATCACAAACCGAGGGCAACATTTTGTGCCCGACATGATCGAAGAGCTGTTCCGTCTCACTCAAACGAACCACACGCGCACGACGGCGTATCACCCTCAGACAAATGGCCTTTGCGAACGTTTTAACCGGACACTCGCTGAAATGATCAGCCAATACGTCTCGTCCGATCACCGCGACTGGGATCAGTTTCTTCCCTTCGTGACGTTCGCATACAACTCATCCGTGCATGAGACGACTGGATACTCTCCATTCTTTTTGCTGTAAGGACACGAGCCAACATTGCCGATCGACGTGGCCGTAGGGGCAGCCCGGGGGGGCGCCATGGGCCTGACAAGCGAGGAGACGATGCGCCGGTGGAATGACGCTAGGGAACTGGTACTAGAGCGGGAGCGAAGGTCACAGGAGGCAAATAAGCTGCGGTACGATCAAACACGCCGCACGCTGCCACTAACCCCTGGTGATCTTGTTTACGTGCGTATGCCTACATCCAAACGTGGTCACACATCAAAATTTTTGCATCCTTACCACGGCCCCTTCCGCCTCGTGAGACAAACCGCGGAAAACGACTGGGAAATAGAAAGTCGCCGAGGACGTCGAGATATTGTAAACATTAACAGGATAAAGCCCTATATAGACCGGGATAGTAACCCAGAAGTCGGTTCAGAAGAACACACCCCCGTCGGAGCAGAAGACGCAACAGAGCCACGCCTAGAGGTCACTGAGGACGAGCAGCCATCCGGCATCAGTAACGACGAAGAATTCTTCGACGCATCGGACACGGTCCCGGACGAAGAGTTCTTTGATACTTCAGACTCAGTCCCGGACAACCCTGTTCCAACCAGACGCGGAAGAAGCGGCCGACGTATACTACCTCCACGAAGAGACGACTTTGTGTACTATTAGGCAAGAAGTGCGCGCGTGTGTGTGTATGAGTGTGCCTGCAACACTAAGGGAGCCTACAGGACAACACATTACGGGACTAAACGCATGTGCGCAGTGCGTGTGTACGAACAAGTACTTCCACAAAGGAGTATGTGGGTACGTGTGTGCTAAAGTGAACTAGACTCTACGAGTGCAGTGTGTTTCCAGACAGCCGGAAACTGACTTTTGTGGACAGCAGACTACATGAGCCATGGAGGTGAGCTAATGAGAGCGGGCTACTACCGCCCTCTCCCCACAGTGACGCCACCTACGGTGAATCGCGAGCAGTGACAGTGACAACTACTGGAGCAGTGTTTCGCAGTAACGTTGGACAATGCACCATCAAAGGACGATTATCGCATGTGCAGCATGTAGTATTGCAAATTTTGTGTTTTCTTTTATTATAACTTTGTATAAGTTAACTGAGATTGTGAGTGAGGACACTCACCATTGTTGTGTACCGGGAAGGAATGTAGCGCAGCAGCGCCATCTATGACCCATAACTGAAAATAAAATTATGAGAGCAGCCTGCGCTGATGTCCGACAGGTGGAGCCACAGTTCTAACTATATTCGTTGAATTTAGATTAGTACATTATCTCTGAGTTTGCTGGGCGTAACGATTATGTAATATGAGGGAATATGAGGGCTGGCAGTTATGACGAGGCAAGTAGAGCCTCGGAGAGTAAAGAGGTTTCAGCCTGCGCTACCAAGTAATGTAGCGCAATATAGGAGGACAGTTAAGTTACATGAGGCCTCGAGGAGGGATTAAGAATGAAGAGGAAGAAACTCGCACGTAGAGTAAAGCAGGTTTGATAGGGAAGGGCAGCCGGGAGCCAAAGGAGTTCGTCGAGGCCCGGGGCTACCGGGAAGAGTAGGAGTAAACACCTTCCCTTCCGTCAGCTCGCCGTGGTCTATCGGAGTGAGCGTTGTGGCACTGATAGCTATCAGAAGCCCTCACTGCTCCGATGGATCGCGGCTTAGTTAGGGTAGCTTAGCGGGTCCGGCATCGCGGACCTCGGCGTTGCGGCACTGGTGTCCCACCAGACGAGCCCTCGCTGTATCCTCGCTTCCCTCAGCGCTCTGAGTGCAGTGGCACTGGCTTCATGCCAGACGAGCCCTCGCTTCCCTCAGCTAGCGGAGCAGCCCCCTAGCGCCGTGCAGTTGTTGTCGCCCAGGTAGAAAACCACGCCCCCCTGTCGGACTCACGCTGCGCGCTCCATCACAAACATCGATCTGTGTGTTTGCGTATATTTGTTCCCAGCGTACCAGCGAAAATCTTACTCGCGACAGGGTAGTGTCACAAGATAGGAACAGATTTCGAAGCTCACGGGCACAAAAACAGACACTGCTGTAGCTGTCGTTGCACTGACATGACATTACGAGCGCGTGAAGGAACAGCATGGCAAAGCGACCAGAGACGCAAAGTCTACATGCCAAAAGTAGCACACTGCAGTCAGAGAGGAAGAATGTTTACATGGTTTACATGTAAACATTCTCTAGGAAGAAATTTCTCATAATGTTTATATGTAAACCATGAACATCCTACAAAAACAAAACAATGCACTTACTCCACTCCAATTATTAATGGGCAAGGTTGCATCTATGCTACTACACTGCACTTATCACAAAACCACAAGCCCCATCTGCTTTGGCCAATTACTTGATGAAACTAATGGAGACAGATGTCGCACACCACAGACTGGTCGTCTCGCAACATATCTCTGCATATGCTGCATTTCAATTTCCTGCCTTTCCACTTAGCTTCAACTGTTGCCAGCATTACTAGTCACCCATCTTTTCTGAAATTCCTTTTTACGCTGTTAGGATCAGCGTCCTTGTTAATGATGGTCTCTAGTATTTTCGATGCTATCATTTTCACATCTTCCTCACCTGGAAGAGCGAAGGAAATGACAAGCTTTGAGCAGACAAAAAATTAGGGAGACTCGTAATCTCCATCTGTAAGGGTATGGTGCGCCAGCGTTAATGGTTCTTGTCTGCAGATCCCACTGTGGATTCCCGTTAACTTACATGCCTCTTGCTACAAACTTAATTACTAATTCCTTAATTCATGTCTCTGTCATCTCAGATATACTCATTAGCATATGGTCGTAGGCTGCCCTGTTATGTGATAGACAACCAGGCATAGACCTCACTAAGCCTGACGTTAACCAAACTGTACAAACATGCCTCCATGGCCTAGGAGTAACCTTTCTTAATCGGAGCTGAAACGTCCCAGAACATATTTCAAATATAACTTTGTAAGCTTGACTTAACAGCTCTTGCCATGTCGTGTGGCCTCGTGACATTTTGCTCGTGGAACTTTTGGCTTGTGCACAGGGTTCATCTTTTAAATACTGGTTAACATGCATTAAAAATACATTTTCACACAAACTGGTGGCAAATGGTCAAGTGGTGCACTGCAGATTCTGAAATGTACACCTACAAGCATGTAAGGATCGCATCATCACATAACATGATCAAGAGTTCTGTCAGTACCTGTAGTTACATAGCACTTCAATGCCCATTAAAGGACCACCTCAGACAATGGTTGTTGTTACCACAAGACCTGTTCTAACAGCGTACTGACACCATTCCACTGAGTGATGGACATGTATATGCATACCCTAGATAGCTCATGATTGTGGATCTCATTTATTTCTATGACTTCCAAGGAGTTCCTGTCGTCAGAAACCCTACACTTTATGAAATCGAGACAGCTGTCTTGAAAGGTGATGAAAAGAAATAACCAGGTTACCTTGATGCAATGCTAAATTACAGAGGGTGAATATGCTGCATGAAGATACCAAGAAGCTTGTACAAAGAAAAGTGAGAGCGAAATGGCAGGATTTTTGAAACATTGAAATGAACTACAAACTATACTTGCCAAACCTGTCATTGAGGAATGGAAATCATGCAGTAATCAAAAACACAACATGGAGGACAATTTAGGTCATCTTCACAAAACACATACCCACACCTCACACACAGCTTCATACTTATGAAAGAAGACAAACCAATATGCAAGGAGTGTGGAGATGAACTAACAATAAATCACATCTTACACGTGCACCAGAGTCGAGAAAATAAGAGGAAAACATTTTGTACTATTTTGCAACAGATCCCTTTCCATCCCAGCATGATCCTAGGAGAGACGTGCAAATTTCCTGCATTTTTGGTTTCCTAAAATGTTCCTAAACAAGCTACATCCTAAAGAACATTTTAGTCATTACACACAAAATAAATACAATAAACCTTGTTCTTGGTGCATGGCAGCATTAGTCGCTTATGCACCATAACAATCAACACAATGCTGTAAGGTATACCTTGGTTAGCTATGTTATATGAGACAAGCTTTCGGTCTGATGTGGTCCTTATTCACGTGACAGCGCTGTCATGAGGGTCTATGTCCCAGCGATCGGAAAGTGACCTATTCCAACAATTTTAAAAACTGAAGGCGATTCTACAGATCTCTAAAGACTGGATTGATCAACTGTTTTATTAACGTCCGCCTGCTTTCACAGCCTGGAGTGAAACTGTTGAAGAGAATACATTTTTGAACATTTAACGCGTATCTGAAGGCCTTGCTTTCAATTCAGGGGCCCACAAAAAGCAGCTGAATGTCAAACGCCGCCTAAGTGGGCTTTCTAGCAGGACAGCGGTGTAGCGTGGAAAATCGCTCCGCCGGTCCATCGCTGGCGTCGCAGACTTGAAAGGCCAACTGTTCAAACTTATAGCTACTGACCACACCTGAAACACTGAATTGTGCATGATCAAGGCAGAATTTCTCTAACACTGAGCACTGGTAGCTATCGATTTCGCGCCCAGTATTGTGAAAATCTGTCCTCTCTTCGATCATTGATACATCCACGGTTGAACATTTATGCGCCTCAGAGTAGGCCAGCCGTGGCAACATGGATGCGTTGTTGTAGCAACGATCACTTGCATGTCACACTCTGCAAACTTCCAAGAGTCAGCTTCTGCAACGAAATGTGCAGCGCACATTTTCTACCGCGTACCTAAGTCCGGCGACGCATGCACATCTCCCGCTCGTTTCAAAGCTGTGCGGCCGTTCAGTCAGGTCACGCTAACCTCGAGCATGCGGGGGTTTAAACTACATGTACGCAAAATTCAACGACGAGAAAAAGATGCAGGCTAAGCACTTTAGTATAGTCTTCCCCTAAATACCAAAGAACACTGCTGTTCAGAGGAAATTCGGATCATTCGCGCTTCCGGAAAGCGGTGCAGTAGGTCTTCGCCTCGACGAGTCGATGTGCAGCTCGCCGCAGTAGCAGCGCAGGCCTCTAGAAGATTCGGCATGTCTTCTGCCACGGCTCTGAGGTAGAATTTAAACGAAGAATTTAGCTAGAAACATCATATTTCCTCGGTCTGCATATGAGCAACGAGTATAATGCCATTTCACTTACATACTTTGGACTGCCGAATGTTCTGCACGGCGAGGTGTGTGTTGTGCCGGCTCTAGATCTTCGGAGGTCGATTCAGGACCTAAGACAGCGTAAATGCTAGGAATTGCTCGCTCGCATTACGGGCAGATCGAGGTGATAGTTTAATGCGAAGCGAAAGCTGCTCGTGAATGTGCGTATCCCGATGCCAGCTGGTGGAACTGGTGCAGTACGTAGCATCGCCTGCAGCTATGTGCGTCACAGCGATGCTTGCCGTACACAATCCTGAGTGAAGACCGTGATCTAGGTTAGAACGGATGCATTCTTCGTAGCACCTCATCGAGAGTCGCGGCTAGCTGATAGCATAGAGGATAAGATTCATTCACGCGTAGCAAGCGGAATGTGGCCGCGTTCGACATGCATATAGCCATGATCCTGTATATCGACGTCCGCCGTATCTTTACGAGAATCAAATAGATACGTCGGACGTACCTTTAGACACTTCGTAAAAACAACCCCGTCGGCGCCCTGTTGTAATAAGAGCTCTCATAACACGAATTATTAATTCCAATAAAGCGCATCAGACAACCTACCATTGCAAGCCTGGTGGCGACGCTTCTCCGTGTAGGTAGAATTGTTTCGCGCACGCAAACAGAAAGGTCGCGTTGCACCCACGACAGATCTGAAGCACAACACATACACGAAACACAGTCATCGATACGTAACAAGCTCAATCCCAACGCTCGGATCGCTGTAAACATTAAGAACCATGCAGAGCTCAAAATTCATGTAAGCGTTCGGAAAGCAAGGAGTGCGCTTTGAACTTTCACTCGTAATATATACATGCGGGTGGTTTGACCAGCTCGACGAAAAAGCAATCGTTCCGAACGTGATTACTTTCACTACACTCGCATTTCTCAGTGCTATGATACTGACTACGCTTCACGTACAAGGAATTCATTGTGAGGAGACTCTTGCTGCTGTCCGTGAAGAACCGCTGAAATCAGGAACATTTTGCGATACGGCTCCAATATCTCCAAAAAACACGTCGAGGCACCGCCGCATCTCGCGTAGGCTTGAAGACCATTTTTTCAACTTGGAAGCTATCCTTGACGCCTTGACAAACAAATAACTCAGTCGAATCACTAAAAATGGAAGAAAAAAAAAATGTCGAACAGTCCACGCTTGTGCGTGTCAGAACGATCCACACAACGGTGTGTCAGAATTAGCCCAAGAGGCAGAGGCGGTCATTGTTCGAGGAGTATATGTGCTTCACGAGTACGCCTCGCGAAGCTGCCTCGCTGCCCTGCGTCCTTCTATTTATAGTGCGAATTCATGCTAGCACATGAGTATAGTGAGCTGCGCTTCACATTCCGCAATTACATTTCAACCGCAAAAATTTTCTTATTTTTATTAAAACAGTTATAGATCTGTTATATCTCTGCGTGCTTTTCTTAATTCAATTTTCTATTTGTTTGCACAGTTTATTCAAAAAGCTCGCTCGAATTGCAAGAAATGATACTTTGTTTATGATCTGCCCTCTCGAGGAGGTTATTGCAACTAGCATTATACGCGCGTAAATTTAAAATTACTTATTGCATAATGTTAAAAAGAAGACCACTGGATGATTCTCCAGTCTGTGCTTCGTTGTTTTTCGCACTGCTTTTCATGGGATGGGAAAATGATACTCCGGTTCAATAGGCGAGTGTCTTAACACTTGACTACTTGACCGCTAGGATTCACCGCGGCGGTGCCGAGTGCAGCTATGTGCAGCACGCCTTTCCTCCAACATTTTCATGCGTGCACCTGCTCTCGTCGACGAAATCGAAAGTGACAGCTAAAAAACAAACAGCAGATATAAAATCATACATTCAATCGTTTCGTCAAATATACGAGCGCTTTTTAAGAGACAACTCGTAAGCTCGTTCGGGCGAAAAGCCATCGACGGAAATAATCGGAGGCTGCGTAAAAAAAAAAAATATATGATGGCAATTTGGGGTTTTAGTGATTGACGATTGATTGGTGTATTATAGTGGATGACGAGCTAATGAAATCATTGTAATTAATTGCTGAAATGAAAAAAATGAAAAAATGGATAATTAAATGGACTTTAAAGGTGTCAAATACTAGCTCGAAATGAAATGTCAATGCTTAATGTCAAATTTAGCACGTGTGACCGATATATTAATAAATTGAAATCATAGAAAAAGGAAAATGCGCTAAAATGTGTCAAACTGCTCAGAATGAGAAGCCAATATGTTTGCTGGTGCTAATCGTTTGAATGAAAAAGAAAAAAAAATATTGGTGCTATTTTGCTCAAAGGCATAGGGCTGTGTTAGGATGGAGTCATTAACAAGGCTAACTGTTGCCCAGACGGCCACTGACGTATGCAGAATGCAAATGAAATTAATGATGCAGGGCTTAAAGCATAATATTTCCAATGGAGTTTTTGAACTGGCTAGCGCTAGTGTGGAGTGGGGCGTCGGCAGGGAGGTCATTCTAGTCGATTGCTGTCGGAACAAAGAAAGCATGCAGGTACGCTGTGCTACATATGTGTGGAAAATAAACGGCTTTAGTATGAGGGGTTCAAAAGAAGGCCAGGGAGGGCGGAACCTTTCTATGCTTCCCAGCGGCCACGAATTACAGTGCTATAGCGCCAATTCCTCCTTCAATTACGCCCTACATTCTGGAGGCTCAACGATGGATTGAACCATTTTTGGCATGGGGGAGAGGACATCCACGTAGCCAAACGCCTCCAAACGCACTCTGGAAGAGGGGAAGTTTGGTGTGTGCTCGCCAGAAATTGCACGTCGTATGCGAGTATACACACGAGCGAGCTGCCTTTAGTGCATTTTTTTTTCCTACTTTCCCGTTGCTGCTGGAAGCTGGTCGCAGTGTCACATCTAGCGTGACCAGCTCGCAGCAGTAATGACAAAGTAGGCGAAAAAGTGCATTAAAGGGAGTTGCGAGAGCTCTCGCACACATATGGGCAATGCATGCAACCTTGCACGTGAACAGTGTCACTGAAGCGGTAAGGAAGTGCGCAAATACATGACTGTTATAATCGGTCCACTGTCTCCCACGACTCACCGGCTCTTGTGCGTGTCGAATTTGATTAGTTTATCTACCCGAGCCATATCCAAACAGGTTTCCAAAGAGACGACGAATGAGCGGTGCCGTCCAAAACAAAGCGTTGCTCTTTGGTGGCCCCTGGGTATTTTAGAAGGCGAGATCTGGCGCTCACTTTCGTTGTGTAACATAGCAGTGGCAAGTCGGCCCCACCACGCACGAACGTCGCGAACAAAAATGTTAATCACCACTTTGTGTAATGAGCCAACATACAAAAGGGTTCATGACACTAGACAGTCGGCACAAGTTGCACAAGTGTAACCGAACGGGTAGTGTCACAAGATAGGGACAGATTTCGAAGCTCACGGGCACAAAAACAGACACTGCTGTAGCTGTCGTTGCACTGACATGACATTACGAGCGCGTGAAGGAACAGCATGGCAAAGCGACCAGAGACGCAAAGTCTACATGCCAAAAGTAGCACACTGTAGTCAGAGAGGAAGAATGTTTACATGGTTTACATGTAAACATTCTCTAGGAAGAAATTTCTCATAATGTTTACATGTAAACCATGAACATCTTACAAAAACAAAACAATGCACTTACTCCACTCCAATTATTAATGGGCAAGGTTGCATCTATGCTACTACACTGCACGTATCACAAAACCACAAGCCCCATCTGCTTTGGCCAATTACTTGATGAAACTAATGGAGACAGATGTCGCACACCACAGACTGGTCGTCTCGCAACATATCTCTGCATATGTTGCATTTCAATTTCCTGCCTTTCCACTTAGTTTCAACTGTTGCCAGCATTACTAGTCACCCATCTTTTCTGAAATTCCTCTTTACGCTGTTAGGATCAGCGTCCTTGTTAATGATGGTCTCTAGTATTTTCGATGCTATCATTTTCACATCTTCCTCACCTGGAAGAGCGAAGGAAATGACAAGCTTTGAGCAGACAAAAAATTAGGGAGACTCCTTATCTCCATCTATAAAGGTATGGTGCGCCAGCGTTAGTGGTTCTTGTCTGCAGATCCCACTGTGGATTCCCGTTAACTTACATGCCTCTTGCTACAAACTTGATTACTAATTCCTTAATTCATGTCTCTGTCATCTCAGATATACTCATTAGCATATGGTCGTAGGCTGCCCTGTTATATGATAGACAACCAGGCATAGACCTCACTAAGCCTGACGTTAACCAAACTGTACAAACATGCCTCCATGGCCTAGGAGTAACCTTTCTTAATCGGAGCTGAAACGTCCCAGAACATATTTCAAATATAACTTTGTAAGCTTGACTTAACAGCTCCTGCCATGTCGTGTGGCCTCGTGACATTTGGCTCGTGGCACTTTTGACTTGTGAACAGGATTCATCTTTTAAATACTGGTTAACATGCATGAAAAATACATTTTCACACAAACTGGTGGCAAATGGTCAAGTGGTGCACTGCAGATTCTGAAATGTACACCTATAAGCATGTAAAGATCGCATCATCACATAACATGATCAAGAGTTCTGTCAGTACCTGTAGTTACATAGCACTTCAATGCCCATTAAAGGACCACCTCAGACAATGGTTGTTGTTACCACAAGACCTGTTCTAACAGCGTACTGACACCATTCCACTGAGTGATGGACATGTATATGCATACTCTAGATAGCTCATGATTGTGGATCTCATTTATTTCTATGACTTCCAAGGAGTTCCTGTCGTCAGAAACCCTACACTTTATGAAATCGGGACAGCTGTCTTGAAAGGTGATGAAAAGAAATAACCAGGTTACCTTGATGCAATGCTAAATTACAGAGGGTGAATATGCTGCATGAAGATACCAAGAAGCTTGTACAAAGAAAAGTGAGAGCGAAATGGCAGGATTTTTGAAACATTGAAATGAACTACAAACTATACTTGCCAAACCTGTCATTGAGGAATGGAAATCATGCAGTAATCAAAAACAACATGGAGGACAATTTAGGTCATCTTCACAAAACACATACCCACACCTCACACACAGCTTCATACTTATGAAAGAAGACAAACCAATATGCAAGGAGTGTGGAGATGAACTAGCAATAAATCACATCTTACACGTGCACCAGAGTCGAGAAAATAAGAGGAAAACATTTTGTACAATTTTGCAACAGATCCCTTTCCATCCCAGCATGATCCTAGGAGAGACGTGCAAATTTCCTGCATTTTTGGTTTCCTAAAATGTTCCTAAACAAGCTACATCCTAAAGGACATTTTAGTCATTACACACAAAATAAATACAATAAACCTTGTTCTTGGTGCATGGCAGCATTAGTTGCTTATGCACCATAAAAATCAACACAATGCTGTAAGGTATACCTTGGTTAGCTATGTTATATGAGACAAGCTTTCGGTCTGATGTGGTCCTTATTCACGTGACAGCGCTGTCATGAGGGTCTATGTCCCAGCGATCGGAAAGTGACCTATTCCAACAATTTTAAAAACTGAAGGCGATTCTACAGATCTCTAAAGACTGGATTGATCAACTGTTTTATTAACGTCCGCCTGCTTTGACAGCCTGGAGTGAAACTGTTGAAGAGAATACATTTTTGAACATTTAACGCGTATCTGAAGGCCTTGCTTTCAATTAAGGGGCCCACAAAAAGCAACTGAATGTCAAACGCCGCCTAGGTGGGCTTTCTAGCAGGACAGCGGTGTAGCGTGGAAAATCGCTCCGCCGGTCCATCGCTGGCGTCGCTGACTTGAAAGGCTACCTGTTCAAACTTATAGCTACTGACCACACCTGAAACACTGAATTGTGCATGATCAAGGCAGAATTTCTCTAACACTGAGCACTGGTAGCTATCGATTTCGCGCCCAGTATTGTGAAAATCTGTCCTCTCTTCGATCATTGATACATCCACGGTTGAACATTTATGCGCCTCAGAGTAGGCCAGCCGTGGCAACATGGATGCGTTGTTGTAGCAACGATCACTTGCATGTCACACTCTGCAAACTTCCAAGAGTCAGCTTCTGCAACGAAATGTGCAGCGCACATTTTCTACCGCGTACCTAAGTCCGGCGACGCATGCACATCTCCCGCTCGTTTCAAAGCTGTGCGGCCGCTCAGTCGGGTCACGCTAACCTCGAGCATGCGGGAGTTTAAAGTACATGTACGCAAAATTCAACGACGAGAAAAAGATGCAGGCTAAGCACTTTAGTCTAGTCTTCCCCTAAATACCAAAGAACACTGCTGTTCAGAGGAAATTCGGATCATTCGCGCTTCCAGAAAGCGGTGCAGTAGGTCGTCGCCTCGACGAGTCGATGTGCAGCTCGCCGCAGTAGCAGCGCAGGCCTCTAGTAGATTCGGCATGTCTTCTGCCACGGCTCTGAGGTAGAATTTAAACGAAGAATTTAGCTAGAAACATCATGTTTCCTCGGTCTGCATATGAGGAACGAGTATAATGCCATTTCACTTACATACTTTGGACTGCCGAATGTTCTGCACGGCGAGGTGTGTGTTGTGCCGGCTCTAGATCTTCGGAGGTCGATTCAGGACCTAAGACAGCGTAAATGCTAGGAATAGCTCGCTCGCATTACGGGCAGATCGAGGTGATAGTTTAATGCGAAGCGAAAGCTGCTCGTGAATGTGCGTATCCCGATGCCAGCTGGTGGAACTGGTGCAGTACGTAGCATCGCCTGCAGCTATGTGCGTCACAGCGATGCTTGCCGTAGACAATCCTGAGTGAAGACCGTGATCTATGTTAGAACGGATGCACTCTTCGTAGCACCTCATCGAGAGTCGCGGCTAGCTGATAGCATAGAGGATAAGATTCATTCACGCGTAGCAAGCGGAATGTGGCCGCGTTCGACATGCATATAGCCATGATCCTGCATATCGACGTCCGCCGTATCTTTACGAGAATCAAATAGATACGTCGAACGTACCTTTAGACACTTCGTAAAAACAATCCCGTCGGCGGCCTGTTGTAATAAGAGCTCTCATAACACAAATAATTAATTCCAATAAAGCGCATCAGACAACCTACCATTGCAAGCCTGGTGGCGACGCTTCTCCGTGTAGGTAGAATTGTTTCGCGCACGCAAACAGAAAGGTCGCATTGCACCCACGACAGATCTGAAGCACAACACGTACACGAAACACAGTCATCGATACGTAACAAGCTCAATCCCAACGCTCGGATCGCTGTAAACATTAAGAACCATGCAGAGCTCAAAATTCATGTAAGCGTTCGGAAAGCAAGGAGTGCGCTTTGAACTTTCACTCGTAATATATACATGAGGGTGGTTTCACCAGCTCGACGAAAAAGCAATCGTTCCGAACGTGATTACTTTCACTACACTCGCATTTGTCAGTGCTATGATACTGACTACGCTTCACGTACAAGGAATTCATTGTGAGGCTCCAATATCTCAAAAAAAAAAAAAACGTCGAGGCACCGCCGCATCTCGCGTAGGCTTGAAGACCATTTTTTCAACTTGGAAGCTATCCTTGACGCCTTGACAAACAAATAACTCAGTCGAATTACTAAAAATGGACGAAAAAAAAAAATGTCGAACAGTCCACGCTTTTGCGTGTCAGAACGATCCACACAACTGTGTGTCAGAATTAGCCCAAGAGGCAGAGGCGGTCATTGTTCGAGGAGTATATGTGCTTCACGAGTACGCCTCGCGAAGCACGCCTCGCTGCCCTGCGTCCTTCTATTTATAGTGCGAATTCATGCTAGCACATGAGTATAGTGAGCTGCGCTTCACATTCCGCAATTACATTTCAACCGCAAAAATTTTCTTATTTTTATTAAGACAGTTATAGATCTGTTATATCTCTGCGTGCTTTTCTTAATTCAATTTTCAATTTGTTTGCACAGTTTATTCAAAAAGCTCGCTCGAATTGCAAGAAATGATACTTTGTTTATGATCTGCCCTCTCGAGGAGGTTATTGCAACTAGCATTATACGCGCGTAAATTTAAAATTACTTATTGCATAATGTTAAAAAGAAGACCACTGGATGATTCTCCAGTCTGTGCTTCGTTGTTTTTCGCACTGCTTTTCATGGTATGGGAAAATGATACTCCGGTTCAATAGGCGAGTGTCTTAACACTTGACCACTTGACCGCTAGGATTCACCGCGGCGGTGCCGAGTGCAGCTATGTGCAGCACGCCTTTCCTCCAACATTTTCATGCGTGCGCCTGCTCTCGTCGACGAAATCGAAAGTGACAGCTAAAAAACAAACAGCAGATATAAAATCATGCATTCAATCGTTTCGTCAAATATACGAGCGCTTTTTAAGAGACAACTCGTAAGCTCGTTCGGGCGAAAAGCCATCGACAGAAATAATCGGAGGCTGCGTAAAAAAAAAATTATATCATGGCAATTTGGGGATTTAGTGATTGACGATTGATTGGTGTATTATAGTGGATGACGAGCTAATGAAATCATTGTAATTAATTGCTGAAATGAAAAAAATGAAAAAATGGATAATTAAATGGACTTTAAAGGTGTCAAATACTAGCTCAAAATGAAATGTCAATGCTTAATGTCAAATTTAGCACGTGTGACCGATATATTAATAAATTGAAATCATAGAATGAGGAAAATGCGCTAAAATGTGTCAAACTGCTCAGAATTGGAAGCCAATATGTTTGCTGGTGCTAATCGTTTGAATGAAAAAGAAAAAAAATATTGGTGCTATTTTGCTCAAGGGCATAGGGCTGTGTTATGATGGAGTCTTTAACAAGGCTAACTGTTACCCAGACGGCCACTGACGTATGCAGAATGGAAATGAAATTAATGATGCAGGGCTTAAAGCATTATATTTCCAATGGAGTTTTTGAACTGGCTAGCGCTAGTGTGGAGTGGGGCGTCGGCAGGGAGGTCATTCTAGTCGATTGCTGTCGGAACAAAGAAAGCATGCCGGTACGCTGTGCTACATATGTGTGGAAAATAAACGGCTTTAGTATGAGAGGTTCAAAGGAAGGCCAGGGAGGGCGGAACCTTTCTATGCCTCCCAGCGGCCACGAATCACAGTGCTGTAGCGCCAATTCCTCCTTCAATTACGCCCTACATTCTGGAGGCTCAACTATGGATTGAACCATTTTTGGCATGGGGGAGAGGACATCCACGTAGCCAAACGCCTCCAAACGCACTCTGGAAGAGGGGAAGTTTGGTGTGTGCTCGCCAGAAATTGCACGTCGTATGCGAGTATACACACGAGCGAGCTGCCTTTAGTGCATATTTTGTCCTACTTTCCCGTTGCTGCTGGAAGCTGGTCGCAGTGTCACATCTAGCGTGACCAGCTCGCAGCAGTAATGACAAAGTAGGCGAAAAAGTGCATTAAAGGGAGTTGCGAGAGCTCTCGCACACATATGGGCAATGCATGCAACCTTGCACGTGAACAGTGTCACTGAAGCGGTAAGGAAGTGCGCAAATATATGACTGAATATTTGCACGTCTTTTATTGAAAATTTCCTTGTGAACGTAATCTGTTCTAAAACTGGAGCTTCATTCGGGAATACGCAACATACATAAAATGTATACATACATCGCGGTCAAAAAGTCACTATGTGCACTTCCCTTGTTATAATCGGTCCACTGTCTTCCACGACTCACCGGCTCTTGTGCGTGTCGAATTTGATTAGTTTATCAATCCGAGCCATATCCAAACAGTTTTCCAAAGAGACGACGAATGAGCGGTGCCGTCCAAAACAAAGCGTTGCTCTTTGGTGGCCCCTGGGTATTTTAGAAGGCGAGATCTGGCGCTCACTTTCGTTGTGTAACATAGCAGTGGCAAGTCGGCCCCACCACGCACGAACGTCGCGAACAAAAATGGTAATCACCACTTTGTGTATTGAGCCAACATACAAAAGGGTTCATGACACTAGACAGTCGGCACAAGTTGCACAAGTGAAACCGAACGGGTAGTGTCACAAGATAGAGACAGATTTCGAAGCTCACGGGCACAAAAACAGACACTGCTGTAGCTGTCGTTGCACTGACATGACATTACGAGCGCGTGAAGGAACAGCATGGCAAAGCGACCAGAGACGCAAAGTCTACATGCCAAAAGTAGCACACTGTAGTCAGAGAGGAAGAATGTTTACATGGTTTACATGTAAACATTCTCTAGGAAGAAATTTCTCATAATGTTTATATGTAAACCATGAACATCCTACAAAAACAAAACAATGCACTTACTCCACTCCAATTATTAATGGGCAAGGTTGCATCTATGCTACTACACTGCACTTATCACAAAACCACAAGCCCCATCTGCTTTGGCCAATTACTTGATGAAACTAACGGAGACAGATGTCGCACACCACAGACTGGTCGTCTCGCAACATATCTCTGCATATGCTGCATTTCAATTTCCTGCCTTTCCACTTAGCTTCAACTGTTGCCAGCATTACTAGTCACCCATCTTTTCTGAAATTCCTTTTTACGCTGTTAGGATCAGCGTCCTTGTTAATGATGGTCTCTAGTATTTTCGATGCTATCATTTTCACATCTTCCTCACCTGGAAGAGCGAAGGAAATGACAAGCTTTGAGCAGACAAAAAATTAGGGAGACTCGTAATCTCCATCTGTAAGGGTATGGTGCGCCAGCGTTAATGGTTCTTGTCTGCAGATCCCACTGTGGATTGCCGTTAACTTACATGCCTCTTGCTACAAACTTAATTACTAATTCCTTAATTCATGTCTCTGTCATCTCAGATATACTCATTAGCATATGGTCGTAGGCTGCCCTGTTATGTGATAGACAACCAGGCATAGACCTCACTAAGCCTGACGTTAACCAAACTGTACAAACATGCCTCCATGGCCTAGGAGTAACCTTTCTTAATCGGAGCTGAAACGTCCCAGAACATATTTAAATTATAACTTTGTAAGCTTGACTTAACAGCTCCTGCCATGTCGTGTGGCCTCGTGACATTTGGCTCGTGGAACTTTTGGCTTGTGCACAGGGTTCATCTTTTAAATACTGGTTAACATGCATGAAAAATACATTTTCACACAAACTGGTGGCAAATGGTCAAGTGGTGCACTGCAGATTCTGAAATGTACACCTATAAGCATGTAAGGATCGCATCATCACATAACATGATCAAGAGTTCTGTCAGTACCTGTAGTTACATAGCACTTCAATGCCCATTAAAGGACCACCTCAGACAATGGTTGTTGTTACCACAAGACCTGTTCTAACAGCGTACTGACACCATTCCACTGAGTGATGGACATGTATATGCATACCCTAGATAGCTCATGATTGTGGATCTCATTTATTTCTATGACTTCCAAGGAGTTCCTGTCGTCAGAAACCCTACACTTTATGAAATCGAGACAGCTGTCTTGAAAAATGATGAAAAGAAATAACCAGGTTACCTTGATGCAATGCTAAATTACAGAGGGTGAATATGCTGCATGAAGATACCAAGAAGCTTGTACAAAGAAAAGTGAGAGCGAAATGGCAGGATTTTTGAAACATTGAAATGAACTACAAACAATACTTGCCAAACCTGTCAGGAGGAATGGAAAGCATGCAGTAATGAAAAACACAACATGGAGGACATTTTAGGTCATCTTCACAAAACACATACCCACACCTCACACACAGCTTCATACTTATAAAAGAAGACAAACCAATATGCAAGGAGTGTGGAGATGAACTAACAATAAATCACATCTTACACGTGCACCAGAGCCGAGAAAATAAGAGGAAAACATTTTGTACAATTTTGCAACAGATCCCTTTCCATCCCAGCATGATCCTAGGAGAGACGTGCAAATTTCCTGCATTTTTGGTTTCCTAAAATGTTCCTAAACAAGCTACATCCTAAAGAACATTTTAGTCATTACACACAAAATAAATACAATAAACCTTGTTCTTGGTGCATGGCAGCATTAGTCGCTTATGCACCATAACAATCAACACAATGCTGTAAGGTATACCTTGGTTAGCTATGTTATATGAGACAAGCTTTCGGTCTGATGTGGTCCTTATTCACGTGACAGCGCTGTCATGAGGGTCTATGTCCCAGCGATCGGAAAGTGACCTATTCCAACAATTTTAGAAACTGAAGGCGATTCTACAGATCTCTAAAGACTGGATTGATCAACTGTTTTATTAACGTCCGCCTGCTTTGACAGCCTGGAGTGAAACTGTTGAAGAGAATACATTTTTGAACATTTAACGCGTATCTGAAGGCCTTGCTTTCAATTAAGGGGCCCACAAAAAGCAGCTGAATGTCAAACGCCCCCTAAGTGGGCTTTCTAGCAGGACAGCGGTGTAGCGTGGAAAATCGCTCCGCCGGTCCATCGCTGGCGTCGCAGACTTGAAAGGCCAACTGTTCAAACTTATAGCTACTGACCACACCTGAAACACTGAATTGTGCATGATCAAGGCAGAATTTCTCTAACACTGAGCACTGGTAGCTATCGATTTCGCGCCCAGTATTGTGAAAATCTGTCCTCTCTTCGATCATTGATACATCCACGGTTGAACATTTATGCGCCTCAGAGTAGGCCAGCCGTGGCAACATGGATGCGTTGTTGTAGCAACGATCACTTGCATGTCACACTCTGCAAACTTCCAAGAGTCAGCTTCTGCAACGAAATGTGCAGCGCACATTTTCTACCGCGTACCTAAGTCCGGCGACGCATGCACATCTCCCGCTCGTTTCAAAGCTGTGCGGCCGTTCAGTCAGGTCACGCTAACCTCGAGCATGCGGGGGTTTAAACTACATGTACGCAAAATTCAACGACGAGAAAAAGATGCAGGCTAAGCACTTTAGTATAGTCTTCCCCTAAATACCAAAGAACACTGCTGTTCAGAGGAAATTCGGATCATTCGCGCTTCCGGAAAGCGGTGCAGTAGGTCTTCGCCTCGACGAGTCGATGTGCAGCTCGCCGCAGTAGCAGCGCAGGCCTCTAGTAGATTCGGCATGTCTTCTGCCACGGCTCTGAGGTAGAATTTAAACGAAGAATTTAGCTAGAAACATCATATTTCCTCGGTCTGCATATGAGCAACGAGTATAATGCCATTTCACTTACATACTTTGGACTGCCGAATGTTCTGCACGGCGAGGTGTGTGTTGTGCCGGCTCTAGATCTTCGGAGGTCGATTCAGGACCTAAGACAGCGTAAATGCTAGGAATAGCTCGCTCGCATTACGGGCAGATCGAGGTGATAGTTTAATGCGAAGCGAAAGCTGCTCGTGAATGTGCGTATCCCGATGCCAGCTGGTAGAACTGGTGCAGTACGTAGCATCGCCTGCAGCTATGTGCGTCACAGCGATGCTTGCCGTACACAATCCTGAGTGAAGACCGTGATCTATGTTAGAACGGATGCATTCTTCGTAGCACCTCATCGAGAGTCGCGGCTAGCTGATAGCATAGAGGATAAGATTCATTCACGCGTAGCAAGCGGAATGTGGCCGGGTTCGACATGCATATAGCCATGATCCTGTATATCGACGTCCGCCGTATCTTTACGAGAATCAAATAGATACGTCGGACGTACCTTTAGACACTTCGTAAAAACAACCCCGTCGGCGCCCTGTTGTAATAAGAGCTCTCATAACACGAATTATTAATTCCAATAAAGCGCATCAGACAACCTACCATTGCAAGCCTGGTGGCGACGCTTCTCCGTGTAGGTAGAATTGTTTCGCGCACGCAAACAGAAAGGTCGCGTTGCACCCACGACAGATCTGAAGCACAACACATACACGAAACACAGTCATCGATACGTAACAAGTTCAATCCCAACGCTCGGATCGCTGTAAACATTAAGAACCATGCAGAGCTCAAAATTCATGTAAGCGTTCGGAAAGCAAGGAGTGCGCTTTGAACTTTCACTCGTAATATATACATGCGGGTGGTTTCACCAGCTCGACGAAAAAGCAATCGTTCCGAACGTGATTACTTTCACTACACTCGCATTTCTCAGTGCTATGATACTGACTACGCTTCACGTACAAGGAATTCATTGTGAGGAGACTCTTGCTGCTGTCCGTGAAGAACCGCTGAAATCAGGAACATTTTGCGATACGGCTCCAATATCTCCAAAAAACACGTCGAGGCACCGCCGCATCTCGCGTAGGCTTGAAGACCATTTTTTCAACTTGGAAGCTATCCTTGACGCCTTGACAAACAAATAACTCAGTCGAATTACTAAAAATGGAAGAAAAAAAAAATGTCGAACAGTCCACGCTTGTGCGTGTCAGAACGATCCACAAAACTGTGTGTCAGAATTAGCCCAAGAGGCAGAGATGGTCATTGTTCGAGGAGTATATGTGCTTCTCGAGTACGCCTCGCGAAGCTGCATCGCTGCCCTGCGTCCTTCTATTTATAGTGCGAATTCATGCTAGCACATGAGTATAGTGAGCTGCGCTTCACATTCCGCAATTACATTTCAACCGCAAAAATTTTCTTATTTTTATTAAAACAGTTATAGATCTGTTATATCTCTGCGTGCTTTTCTTAATTCAATTTTCTATTTGTTTGCACAGTTCATTCAAAAAGCTCGCTCGAATTGCAAGAAATGATACTTTGTTTATGATCTGCCCTCTCGAGGAGGTTATTGCAACTAGCATTATACGCGCGTAAATTTAAAATTACTTATTGCATAATGTTAAAAAGAAGACCACTGGATGATTCTCCAGTCTGTGCTTCGTTGTTTTTCGCACTGCTTTTCATGGGATGGGAAAATGATACTCCGGTTCAATAGGCGAGTGTCTTAACACTTGACCACTTGACCGCTAGGATTCACCGCGGCGGTGCCGAGTGCAGCTATGTGCAGCACGCCTTTCCTCCAACATTTTCATGCGTGCACCTGCTCTCGTCGACGAAATCGAAAGTGACAGCTAAAAAACAAACAGCAGATATAAAATCATACATTCAATCGTTTCGTCAAATATACGAGCGCTTTTTAAGAGACAACTCGTAAGCTCGTTCGGGCGAAAAGCCATCGACGGAAATAATCGGAGGCTGCGTAAAAAAAAATATATATGATGGCAATTTGGGGTTTTAGTGATTGACGATTGATTGGTGTATTATAGTGGATGACGAGCTAATGAAATCATTGTAATTAATTGCTGAAATGAAAAAAATGAAAAAATGGATAATTAAATGGACTTTAAAGGTGTCAAATACTAGCTCTTAAATGGAATGTCAATGCTTAATGTCAAATTTAGCACGTGTGACCGATATATTAATAAATTGAAATCATAGAAAAAGGAAAATGCGCTAATATGTGTCAAACTGCTCAGAATGAGAAGCCAATATGTTTGCTGGTGCTAATCGTTTGAATGAAAAGGAAAAAAAAATATTGGTGCTATTTTGCTCAAAGGCATAGGGCTGTGTTATGATGGAGTCATTAACAAGGCTAACTGTTACCCAGACGGCCACTGACGTATGCAGAATGGAAATGAAATTAATGATGCAGGGCTAAAAGCATAATATTTCCAATGGAGTTTTTGAACTGGCTAGCGCTAGTGTGGAGTGGGGCGTCGGCAGGGAGGTCATTCTAGTCGATTGCTGTCGGAACAAAGAAAGCATGCAGGTACGCTGTGCTACATATGTGTGGAAAATAAACGGCTTTAGTATGAGGGGTTCAAAAGAAGGCCAGGGAGGGCGGAACCTTTCTATGCTTCCCAGCGGCCACGAATTACAGTGCTATAGCGCCAATTCCTCCTTCAATTACGCCCTACATTCTGGAGGCTCAACGATGGATTGAACCATTTTTGGCATGGGGGAGAGGACATCCACGTAGCCAAACGCCTCCAAACGCACTCTGGAAGAGGGGAAGTTTGGTGTGTGCTCGCCAGAAATTGCACGTCGTATGCGAGTATACACACGAGCGAGCTGCCTTTAGTGCATTTTTTTTTTCCTACATTCCCGTTGCTGCTGGAAGCTGGTCGCAGTGTCACATCTAGCGTGACCAGCTCGCAGCAGTAATGACAAAGTAGGCGAAAAAGTCCATTAAAGGGAGTTGCGAGAGCTCTCGCACACATATGGGCAATGCATGCAACCTTGCACGTGAACAGTGTCACTGAAGCGGTAAGGAAGTGCGCAAATACATGACTGTTATAATCGGTCCACTGTCTCCCACGACTCACCGGCTCTTGTGCGTGTCGAATTTGATTAGTTTATCTACCCGAGCCATATCCAAACAGGTTTCCAAAGAGACGACGAATGAGCGGTGCCGTCCAAAACAAAGCGTTGCTCTTTGGTGGCCCCTGGGTATTTTAGAAGGCGAGATCTGGCGCTCACTTTCGTTGTGTAACATAGCAGTGGCAAGTCGGCCCCACCACGCACGAACGTCGCGAACAAAAATGGTAATCACCACTTTGTGTAATGAGCCAACATACAAAAGGGTTCATGACACTAGACAGTCGGCACAAGTTGCACAAGTGAAACCGAACGGGTAGTGTCACAAGATAGGAACAGATTTCGAAGCTCACGGGCACAAAAACAGACACTGCTGTAGCTGTCGTTGCACTGACATGACATTACGAGCGCGTGAAGGAACAGCATGGCAAAGCGACCAGAGACGCAAAGTCTACATGCCAAAAGTAGCACACTGTAGTCAGAGAGGAAGAATGTTTACATGGTTTACATGTAAACATTCTCTAGGAAGAAATTTCTCATAATGTTTACATGTAAACCATGAACATCTTACAAAAACAAAACAATGCACTTACTCCACTCCAATTATTAATGGGCAAGGTTGCATCTATGCTACTACACTGCACGTATCACAAAACCACAAGCCCCATCTGGTTTGGCCAATTACTTGATGAAACTAATGGAGACAGATGTCGCACACCACAGACTGGTCGTCTCGCAACATATCTCTGCATATGTTGCATTTCAATTTCCTGCCTTTCCACTTAGCTTCAACTGTTGCCAGCATTATTAGTCACCCATCTTTTCTGAAATTCCTCTTTACGCTGTTAGGATCAGCGTCCTTGTTAATGATGGTCTCTAGTATTTTCGATGCTATCATTTTCACATCTTCCTCACCTGGAAGAGCGAAGCATATGACAAGCTTTGAGCAGACAAAAAATTAGGGAGACTCGTAATCTCCATCTGTAAGGGTATGGTGCGCCAGCGTTAATGGTTCTTGTCTGCAGATCCCACTGTGGATTCCCGTTAACTTACATGCCTCTTGCTACAAATTTAATTACTAATTCCTTAATTCATGTCTCTGTCATCTCAGATATACTCATTAGCATATGTTCGTAGGCTGCCCTGTTATGTGATAGACAACCAGGCATAGACCTCACTAAGCCTGACGTTAACCAAACTGTACAAACATGCCTCCATGGCCAAGGAGTAACCTTTCTTAATCGGAGCTGAAACGTCCCAGAACATATTTCAAATATAACTTTGTAAGCTTGACTTAACAGCTCCTGCCATGTCGTGTGGCCTCGTGACATTTGGCTCGTGGCACTTTTGGCTTGTGCACAGGGTTCATCTTTTAAATACTGGTTAACATGCATGAGAAATACATTTTCATACAAACTGGTGGCAAATGGTCAAGTGGTGCACTGCAGATTCTGAAATGTACACCTATAAGCATGTAAGGATCGCATCATCACATAACATGATCAAGAGTTCTGTCAGTACCTGTAGTTACATAGCACTTCAATGCCCATTAAAGGACCACCTCAGACAATGGTTGTTGTTACCACAAGACCTGTTCTAACAGCGTACTGACACCATTCCACTGAGTGATGGACATGTATATGCATACCCTAGATAGCTCATGATTGTGGATCTCATTTATTTCTATGACTTCCAAGGAGTTCCTGTCGTCAGAAACCCTACACTTTATGAAATCGAGACAGCTGTCTTGAAAGGTGATGAAAAGAAATAACCAGGTTACCTTGATGCAATGCTAAATTACAGAGGGTGAATATGCTGCATGAAGATACCAAGAAGCTTGTACAAAGAAAAGTGAGAGCGAAATGGCAGGATTTTTGAAACATTGAAATGAACTACAAACTATACTTGCCAAACCTGTCATTGAGGAATGGAAATCATGTAGTAATCAAAAACACAACATGGAGGACATTTTTGGTCATCTTCACAAAACACATACCCACACCTCACACACAGCTTCATACTTATGAAAGAAGACAAACCAATATGCAAGGAGTGTGGAGATGAACTAACAATAAATCACATCTTACACGTGCACCAGAGTCGAGAAAATAAGAGGAAAACATTTTGTACAATTTTGCAACAGATCCCTTTCCATCCCAGCATGATCCTAGGAGAGACGTGCAAATTTCCTGCATTTTTGGTTTCCTAAAATGTTCCTAAACAAGCTACATCCTAAAGAACATTTTAGTCATTACACACAAAATAAATACAATAAACCTTGTTCTTGGTGCATGGCAGCATTAGTCGCTTATGCACCATAAAAATCAACACAATGTTGTAAGGTATACCTTGGTTAGCTATGTTATATGAGACAAGCTTTCGGTCTGATGTGGTCCTTATTCACGTGACAGCGCTGTCATGAGGGTCTATGTCCCAGCGATCGGAAAGTGACCTATTCCAACAATTTTAAAAACTGAAGGCGATTCTACAGATCTCTAAAGACTGGATTCATCAACTGTTTTATTAACGTCCGCCTGCTTTGACAGCCTGGAGTGAAACTGTTGAAGAGAATACATTTTTGAACATTTAACGCGTATCTGAAGGCCTTGCTTTCAATTAAGGGGCCCACAAAAAGCAGCTGAATGTCAAACGCCGCCTAGGTGGGCTTTCTAGCAGGACAGCGGTGTAGCGTGAAAAATCGCTCCGCCGGTCCATCGCTGGCGTCGCTGACTTGAAAGGCGAACTGCTCAAACTTATAGCTACTGACCACACCTGAAACACTGAATTTGGCATGATCAAGGCAGAATTTCTCTAACACTGAGCACTGGTAGCTATCGATTTCGCGCCCAGTATTGTGAAAATCTGTCCTCTCTTCGATCATTGATACATCCACGGTTGAACATTTATGCGCCTCAGAGTAGGCCAGCCGTGGCAACATGGATGCGTTGTTGTAGCAACGATCACTTGCATGTCACACTCTGCAAACTTCCAAGAGTCAGCTTCTGCAACGAAATGTGCAGCGCACATTTTCTACCGCGTACCTAAGTCCGGCGACGCATGCACATCTCCCGCTCGTTTCAAAGCTGTGCGGCCGTTCAGTCGGGTCACGCTAACCTCGAGCATGCGGGAGTTTAAACTACATGTACGCAAAATTCAACGACGAGAAAAAGATGCAGGCTAAGCACTTTAGTCTAGTCTTCCCCTAAATACCAAAGAACACTGCTGTTCAGAGGAAATTCGGATCATTCGCGCTTCCAGAAAGCGGTGCAGTAGGTCTTCGCCTCGACGAGTCGATGTGCAGCTCGCCGCAGCAGCAGCGCAGGCCTCTAGTAGATTCGGCATGTCTTCTGCCACGGCTCTGAGGTAGAATTTAAACGAAGAATTTAGCTAGAAACATCATATTTCCTCGGTCTGCATATGAGGAACGAGTATAATGCCATTTCACTTACATACTTTGGACTGCCGAATGTTCTGCACGGCGAGGTGTGTGTTGTGCCGGCTCTAGATCTTCGGAGGTCGATTCAGGACCTAAGACAGCGTAAATGCTAGGAATAGCTCGCTCGCATTACGGGCAGATCGAGGTGATAGTTTAATGCGAAGCGAAAGCTGCTCGTGAATGTGCGTATCCCGATGCCAGCTGGTGGAACTGGTGCAGTACGTAGCATCGCCTGCAGCTATGTGCGTCACAGCGATGCTTGCCGTACACAATCCTGAGTGAAGACCGTGATCTATGTTAGAACGGATGCATTCTTCGTAGCACCTCATCGAGAGTCGCGGCTAGCTGATAGCATAGAGGATAAGATTCATTCACGCGTAGCAAGCGGAATGTGGCCGCGTTCGACATGCATATAGCCATGATCCTGTATATCGACGTCCGCCGTATCTTTACGAGAATCAAATAGATACGTCGGACGTACCTTTAGACACTTCGTAAAAACAACCCCGTCGGCGCCCTGTTGTAATAAGAGCTCTCATAACACGAATTATTAATTCCAATAAAGCGCATCAGACAACCTACCATTGCAAGCCTGGTGGCGACGCTTCTCCGTGCAGGTAGAATTGTTTCGCGCACGCAAAGAGAAAGGTCCCGTTGCACCCACGACAGATCTGAAGCACAACACATACACGAAACACAGTCATCGATACGTAACAAGCTCAATCCCAACGCTCGGATCGCTGTAAACATTAAGAACCATGCAGAGCTCAAAATTCATGTAAGCGTTCGGAAAGCAAGGAGTGCGCTTTGAACTTTCACTCGTAATATATACATGCGGGTGGTTTCACCAGCTCGACGAAAAAGCAATCGTTCCGAACGTGATTACTTTCACTACACTCGCATTTGTCAGTGCTATGATACTGACTACGCTTCACGTACAAGGAATTCATTGTGAGGCTCCAATATCTCAAAAAAAAAAAAAACGTCGAGGCACCGCCGCATCTCGCGTAGGCTTGAAGACCATTTTTTCAACTTGGAAGCTATCCTTGACGCCTTGACAAACAAATAACTCAGTCGAATTACTAAATATGGACGAAAAAAAAAAATGTCGAACAGTCCACGCTTGTGCGTGTCAGAACGATCCACACAACTGTGTGTCAGAATTAGCCCAAGAGGCAGAGGCGGTCATTGTTCGAGGAGTATATGTGCTTCACGAGTACGCCTCGCGAAGCACGCCTCGCTGCCCTGCGTCCTTCTATTTATAGTGCGAATTCATGCTAGCACATGAGTATAGTGAGCTGCGCTTCACATTCCGCAATTACATTTCAACCGCAAAAATTTTCTTATTTTTATTAAGACAGTTATAGATCTGTTATATCTCTGCGTGCTTTTCTTAATTCAATTTTTAATTTGTTTGCACAGTTTATTCAAAAAGCTCGCTCGAATTGCAAGAAATGATACTTTGTTTATGATCTGCCCTCTCGAGGAGGTTATTGCAACTAGCATTATACGCGCGTAAATTTAAAATTACTTATTGCATAATGTTAAAAAGAAGACCACTGGATGATTCTCCAGTCTGTGCTTCGTTGTTTTTCGCACTGCTTTTCATGGGATGGGAAAATGATACTCCGGTTCAATAGGCGAGTGTCTTAACACTTGACCACTTGACCGCTAGGATTCACCGCGGCGGTGCCGAGTGCAGCTATGTGCAGCACGCCTTTCCTCCAACATTTTCATGCGTGCACCTGCTCTCGTCGACGAAATCGAAAGTGACAGCTAAAAAACAAACAGCAGATATAAAATCATACATTCAATCGTTTCGTCAAATATACGAGCGCTTTTTAAGAGACAACTCGTAAGCTCGTTCGGGCGAAAAGCCATCGACAGAAATAATCGGAGGCTGCGTAAAAAAAAAAAATTATATCATGGCAATTTGGGGATTTAGTGATTGACGATTGATTGGTGTATTATAGTGGATGACGAGCTAATGAAATCATTGTAATTAATTGCTGAAATGAAAAAAATGAAAAAATGGATAATTAAATGGACTTTAAAGGTGTCAAATACTAGCTCAAAATGAAATGTCAATGCTTAATGTCAAATTTAGCACGTGTGACCGATATATTAATAAATTGAAATCATAGAAAAAGGAAAATGCGCTAAAATGTGTCAAACTGCTCAGAATGGGAAGCCAATATGTTTGCTGGTGCTAATTGTTTGAATGAAAAAGAAAAAAAAATATTGGTGCTATTTTGCTCAAAGGCATAGGGCTGTGTTATGATGGAGTCATTAACAAGGCTAACTGTTACCCAGACGGCCACTGACGTATGCAGAATGGAAATGAAATTAATGATGCAGGGCTTAAAGCATAATATTTCCAATGGAGTTTTTGAACTGGCTAGCGCTAGTGTGGAGTGGGGCGTCGGCAGGGAGGTCATTCTAGTCGATTGCTGTCGGAACAAAGAAAGCATGCAGGTACGCTGTGCTACATATGTGTGGAAAATAAACGGCTTTAGTATGAGGGGTTCAAAAGAAGGCCAGGGAGGGCGGAACCTTTCTATGCTTCCCAGCGGCCACGAATTACAGTGCTATAGCGCCAATTCCTCCTTCAATTACGCCCTACATTCTGGAGGCTCAACTATGGATTGAACCATTTTTGGCATGGGGGAGAGGACATCCACGTAGCCAAACGCCTCCAAACGCACTCAGGAAGAGGGGAAGTTTGGTGTGTGCTCGCCAGAAATTGCACGTCGTATGCGAGTATACACACGAGCGAGCTGCCTTTAGAGCATTTTTTTTCCTACTTTCCCGTTGCTGCTGGAAGCTGGTCGCAGTGTCACATCTAGCGTGACCAGCTCGCAGCAGTAATGACAAAGTAGGCGAAAAAGTGCATTAAAGGGAGTTGCGAGAGCTCTCGCACACATATGGGCAATGCATGCAACCTTGCACGTGAACAGTGTCACTGAAGCGGTAAGGAAGTGCGCAAATATATGACTGAATATTTGCACGTCTTTTATTGAAAATTTGCTTGTGAACGTAATCTGTTCTAAAACTGGAGCTTCATTCGGGAATACGCAACATACATAAAATGTATACATATATCGCGGTCAAAAAGTCACTGTGTGCACTTCCCTTGTTATAATCGGTCCACTGTCTCCCACGACTCACCGGCTCTTGTGCGTGTCGAATTTGATTAGTTTATCAATCCGAGCCTTATCCAAACAGTTTTCCAAAGAGACGACGAATGAGCGGTGCTGTCCAAAACAAAGCGTTGCTCGTGGCCCCTGGGTATTTTAGAAGGCGAGAAATGGCGCTCACTTTCGTTGTGTAACATAGCAGTGGCAAGTCGGCCCCACCACGCACGAACGTCGCGAACAAAAATGGTAATCACCACTTTGTGTATTGAGCCAACATACAAAAGGGTTCATGACACTAGGCAGTCGGCACAAGTTGCACAAGTGAAACCGAACGGGTTGTAGCGCAGCAGCGCCATCTATGAGCCATAACTGAAAATAAAACTATGAGAGCAGCCTGCGCTGATGTCCGACAGGTGGAGCCACAGCTCTAACTATATTCGTTGAATTTAGATTAGTACATTATCTCTGAGTTTGCTGGGCGCAACGATTATGTAATATGAGGGAATATGAGGGCTGGCAGTTATGACGAGGCAAGTAGAGCCTCGGAGAGTAAAGAGGTTTCAGCCTGCGCTACCAAGTAATGTAGCGCAATATAGGAGGACAGTTAAGTTACATGAGGCCTCGAGGAGGGATTAAGAATGAAGAGGAAGAAACTCGCACGTAGAGTAAAGCAGGTTTGATAGGGAAGGGCAGCCGGGAGCCAAAGGAGTTCGTCGAGGCCCGGGGCTACCGGGAAGAGTAGGAGTAAACACCTTCCCTTCCGTCAGCTCGCCGTGGTCTATCGGAGTGAGCGTTGTGGCACTGATAGCTATCAGAAGCCCTCACTGCTCCGATGGATCGCGGCTTAGTTAGGGTAGCTTAGCGGGTCCGGCATCGCGGACCTCGGCGTTGCGGTACTGGTGTCCCACCAGACGAGCCCTCGCTGTATCCTCGCTTCCCTCAGCGCTCTGAGTGCAGTGGCACTGGCTTCATGCCAGACGAGCCCTCGCTTCCCTCAGCTAGCGGAACAGCCCCCTAGCGTCGTGCAGTTGTTGTCGCCCAGGTAGAAAACCACGCCCCCCTGTCGGACTCACGCTGCGCGCTCCATCACAAACATCGATCTGTGTGTTTGCGTATATTTGTTCCCAGCGTACCAGCGAAAATCTTACTCGCGACAAGTGGTGGAGGTGCGGGGTACGACTACGTACAGACGATGAACAGCTGTAGCGAAGGAAAGTCGCGTTCCCGGCAACGCCGCGACCGAAGGAAGCAGGCGAAGGCGGTCCAACAATCATCGCCAATTAACCCGGAAGAAAAGTGGCAAGACATTGACTTAGCAGAAAAACCAAGGTCACTGAACGACCGCTTCGCGAAAATATTTGAAATCGCAACCGCCGCAGCGACGTGCAAATAAAAGAGAGAGAGAAAAAAAAATTTTAATGATCGGGAATAGTGACGAGCGGGTCTTACGAAGTCGTAGCAATCGTAACATCCAAAACACAATGGAAGGCGCTGGAAACGAGCAAGCGTCAAGGCTCTATGGCCCCCCTCCACGCTTTTCTGCAAAATCTGACGAAGACGTGGAAGACTGGGTGCGCCTATATGAGCGCTACGCAACGGCAGTGGGATGGAGCGACGCCCAAAAAGCCAACAATTTGATTTTCGCCTTCGGCGGCGAGGCCAGTCGGTGGTACAGCGCCATCTTGAGGGATTCACCTGCACGGCAGCTGGAGACTTGGGACCAGTGGAAAGGGGCTCTTCGCGAAAGTTTTGCCGGGGAGGACGTCAGGGATTGGGCCTTCATCCAACTACACGAGAGGCGGCAGCAGCCGGGTGAAACTCCTCGAGAATACGTATCGAGCATCCTTCACCTTTGCGCTCGGGCAAACACCACCATGACAGACGCGGAGAGGGTGCGTTGCCTGCTGCGCGGGCTGCGACCGGAAATGATGGAGAGGGTGGCCATCTCAAACCCCAAAACCCCTTCAGAATTTCTGCAACACCTGCAGCGATTAACACACGTAGGTGCCATGGCGCAGCATGCTGTGGCGGCCATGCCAGCGCACCCCCTCCCAGGATTTGCAGCGGCCTCTCCATTTCTAACAGCAGACCCTTACCATGCTGCGGCAGGCCCGCCCGAACATAACTGGGAGTCGACTCCGAGGCATAACGCCTCAGCAGCACAGGTCGTAACGACCGAAATGTTTGACGCCCTACAAGAGAGCGTGAAGGCTCTGACATATGCCGTTGAACAACTTGCTCGACCAGGTCCACGCAGGTTCCCGGGCCGACAGTCCCGGAATCAGGCCGGGCAAGTGAGATGCTACCGTTGCGGCCGATCCGGGCATATAATGCGTCAGTGCAACATGCAGCTAGGGCCAACAGGGGCACAAGGCGCCCAGCCATCGGGAAACTAGGACGGCGGGGTCCACGAGTTCCCCCCGAAATGAAAAAAGGTAACTCCCCAGGAGAGGCGGCCTGCGCATGCAGTTCTCACCTCGTCACCCTTCCTGTTTCGGTGAAAGGCCGGAAAACGGCAATGATAGTAGACACCGGCGCATCGGTGAACATTGCCTCCCAGAGCTTCGTGGCCAGGATAGGTGCAGAAATGGGCAAAACTACAGCCATTGTCAGGAACGTCAATGGAAAACTTGTCAGTGCAGCAGGCGAAGTGAAGCTCAATGTACATATCGGACCGATAGAGCTGCAAGAATCATTCCTGGTAATGGATACACTACCGTATGACCTCCTGGGTGGAATACCGATGTGCGCGAACTCTGAAATGACAATCAGTTTCCCAAACCGAACAGTCACGCTGCGGGGACACAGCCTGAAGCTCCGTCTGGATGAGTTCGACACAGACATGGTAAACCCAGAGGTCATTTACTGCCAGCAACACCTACAGATCCCACCCTCTACGGAGGTTATGGTTCCAGTTACGGTTGGCAGAAACGGACCATGCCTGGTAGAACCCTTAAGCCCTACACCAGACAGGCCCCATCCGAGCGTAGCCCGAGCACTGGCTAGCATCCAGAACAACATGACGTATATCCGCATCGCCAATCCGGGACCTACACCCCTGACTATTAACAAGGGAACAGCACTAGGGAAAACCACGCCCCTCCTGAACGTTGAAATCTGCGTAAGGCCTCCGACTCAGTCTAGGTCTGGAATAGACGAAGTCCAGTACGGCACCCAGTTAGACCAAGGCCAGCGTCAAGGGTTCCTGTCCTTACTGGAAGAATATGAGCACCTCTTTGTCAATGCAAGTGAAGGCCTCGGCCGTACAAGCACAGTTGAGCACGAGATCAACACCGGTGATGCAAGACCAGTCCGGCAGAATCCATATCGCCATTCGGCAACAGAAAGAGAGAGAATCCAAAACCAGGTTTCGGAGATGTTGGAGAAGGGAGTCATAAGAGAGTCCAGCAGCCCATGGTCATCCCCCGTGGTTCTCGTTCGGAAGCGAGATGGGACTTGGCGCTTCTGCGTAGACTACAGGAAACTCAATATGGTCACGAAGAAAGACGTACATCCGCTTCCTCGGGTAGACGACGTTGTGGACCGATTGCAAGGCTCCCACTTCTTTACAACACTAGACATGGCGTCTGGGTATTGGCAAGTCCCCATACAGGAGGCAGACAAAGAAAAAAACTGCCTTTTCTACAGGATACGGACTATACGAGTTCAACGTTGTCCCCTTTGGCCTCTGCAATGCCCCTGCCACTTTCCAGCGCATGATAAACAAAGTGCTAGCAAGCCAGCTCTGGAGAGTGTGCCTCGCATATCTTGACGACATCATTGTTTTCTCCAAGACCGCTGGCGACCACCTAACGGACCTCAGAAATGTTTTCAACGCACTGGACTTAGCGGGCCTTCGCCTGCAGCCCAAGAAGTGCCACATCGCAACCGACCGAATTAAGTACCTGGGCCACATAATCGATGGATGTTCGGCAAGACCTGACCCTAGCAATATTCAAGCAATCGAGCAAGCGATGGCACCCAAGAACGTGAAGCAGGTCCGCAGCTTCTTGGGGCTCTGCAACTACTACTGACGCTTTGTAAAAGATTTCGCCCGCATCTCACGACCATTAACCGAGCTCACCAAGACAGGCAAAGGCTGGGACTGGAGCATCGAATGCCAAAACGCCTTCGAAGAACTCAAGCAGCGCCTTACCAATTCACCAGTGCTGCGACTCTTCAACCCCGAGTTGCCTGTTGAAGTCCATACGGATGCCTGCGGGTATGGGATCGGCGCAGCACTTGTGCAAAAGAACGGCATGGAAGAATACGTGGTCAGTTACGCCAGCCGACATCTGAATAAGGCCGAAAAAAATTACAGCGTCACCGAACAGGAATGTCTCGCGGTAATATTCGCGGTCAGGCAATTTCGTCCGTATCTATTTGGCATACCGTTTACCATCGTCACCGATCAAGCCAGCCTGACGTGGCTCATGACCACCAAGAATCCAAGTGGACGTCTCACGCGATGGAGCTTGCTCCTTCAGGAATTCAACATCAGCCTCAAGCATCGCCCAGGTATCAAGAACTCAAACGCAGACGCGCTATCTCGTCTCCCATATGACGCAGAAGGCACACACCCCTTATGCGAAGATATGCCGCTCTTCCTTGCGGACGACCAGAGGGAAAGAATTGCTGAGCTCCAGAGGGAAGACCACTTCTTCGGACCTATCATTGAGCACCTGAGGAACCCGAGTGAACCTGTCCAGAGAAAAACCCGCCGTACAGCACGAGCCTTCAGCTTACAAGAGGAAATTCTGTTCAGAAGAGCAAAAGGCTTCAAGGAAGACAGACTGGCCTTGGCAGTCCCTAAACCACTCCGCCGAGAGATTCTGGCGTCCTGTCACGACGACATAACAGCAGGGCACCTGGGCATGAAGAGAACACTAAGCAAGATCAGCCAACGCTATTTTTGGCCAAAAATGTTTGCCGACATAACCAAGTACGTCCGCTCCTGTCCAGACTGCCAAACTCGCAAGACCCCTCCAGCTAAGCCATCCGGCCTGTTGCAGCCCGTCCCGCCTGCTCGGCGGCCTTTTCAGCGGCTCGGAATGGATTTCCTGGGTCCCCTGACGCAGTCCTCAAGCGGAAATCGACATGTACTCGTACTGATCGACTATCACACTAAGTGGGCGGAAACCGTCGCCGTCCCCGAAGCCACAGCTGCAAGCGCCGCGAAAGCATTTTTGGAAGCAGTGGTTCTACGGCATGGGGCACCTGAACAGGTGATCACAAACCGAGGGCAACATTTTGTGGCCGACATGATCGAAGAGCTGTTCCGTCTCACTCAAACGAACCACACGCGCACGACGGCGTATCACCCTCAGACAAATGGCCTTTGCGAACGTTTTAACCGGACACTCGCTGAAATGATCAGCCAATACGTCTCGTCCGATCACCGCGACTGGGATCAGTTTCTTCCCTTCGTGACGTTCGCATACAACTCATCCGTGCATGAGACGACTGGATACTCTCCATTCTTTTTGCTGTAAGGACACGAGCCAACATTGCCGATCGACGTGGCCGTAGGGGCAGCCCGGGGGGGCGCCATGGGCCTGACAAGCGAGGAGACGATGCGCCGGTGGAATGACGCTAGGGAACTGGTACTAGAGCGGGAGCGAAGGTCACAGGAGGCAAATAAGCTGCGGTACGATCAAACACGCCGCACGCTGCCACTAACCCCTGGTGATCTTGTTTACGTGCGTATGCCTACATCCAAACGTGGTCACACATCAAAATTTTTGCATCCTTACCACGGCCCCTTCCGCCTCGTGAGACAAACCGCGGAAAACGACTGGGAAATAGAAAGTCGCCGAGGACGTCGAGATATTGTAAACATTAACAGGATAAAGCCCTATATAGACCGGGATAGTAACCCAGAAGTCGGTTCAGAAGAACACACCCCCGTCGGAGCAGAAGACGCAACAGAGCCACGCCTAGAGGTCACTGAGGACGAGCAGCCATCCGGCATCAGTAACGACGAAGAATTCTTCGACGCATCGGACACGGTCCCGGACGAAGAGTTCTTTGATACTTCAGACTCAGTCCCGGACAACCCTGTTCCAACCAGACGCGGAAGAAGCGGCCGACGTATACTACCTCCACGAAGAGACGACTTTGTGTACTATTAGGCAAGAAGTGCGCGCGTGTGTGTGTATGAGTGTGCCTGCAACACTAAGGGAGCCTACAGGACAACACGTTACGGGACTAAACGCATGTGCGCAGTGCGTGTGTACGAACAAGTACTTCCACAAAGGAGTATGTGGGTACGTGTGTGCTAAAGTGAACTAGACTCTACGAGTGCAGTGTGTTTCCAGACAGCCGGAAACTGACTTTTGTGGACAGCAGACTACATGAGCCATGGAGGTGAGCTAATGAGAGCGGGCTACTACTTCCCTCTCCCCACAGTGACGCCACCTACGGTGAATCGCGAGCAGTGACAGTGACAACTACTTGAGCAGTGTTTCGCAGTAACGTTGGACAATGCACCATCAAAGGACGATTATCGCATGTGCAGCATGTAGTATTGCAAATTTTGTGTTTTCTTTTATTATAACTTTGTATAAGTTAACTGAGATTGTGAGTGAGGACACTCACCATTGTTGTGTACCGGGAAGGAATGTAGCGCAGCAGCGCCATCTATGAGCCATAACTGAAAATAAAATTATGAGAGCAGCCTGCGCTGATGTCCGACAGGTGGAGCCACAGTTCTAACTATATTCGTTGAATTTAGATTAGTACATTATCTCTGAGTTTGCTGGGCGTAACGATTATGTAATATGAGGGAATATGAGGGCTGGCAGTTATGACGAGACAAGTAGAGCCTCGGAGAGTAAAGAGGTTTCAGCCTGCGCTACCAAGTAATGTAGCGCAATATAGGAGGACAGTTAAGTTACATGAGGCCTCGAGGAGGGATTAAGAATGAAGAGGAAGAAACTCGCACGTAGAGTAAAGCAGGTTTGATAGGGAAGGGCAGCCGGGAGCCAAAGGAGTTCGTCGAGGCCCGGGGCTACCGGGAAGAGTAGGAGTAAACACCTTCCCTTCCGTCAGCTCGCCGTGGTCTATCGGAGTGAGCGTTGTGGCACTGATAGCTATCAGAAGCCCTCACTGCTCCGATGGATCGCGGCTTAGTTAGGGTAGCTTAGCGGGTCCGGCATCGCGGACCTCGGCGTTGCGGCACTGGTGTCCCACCAGACGAGCCCTCGCTGTATCCTCGCTTCCCTCAGCGCTCTGAGTGCAGTGGCACTGGCTTCATGCCAGACGAGCCCTCGCTTCCCTCAGCTAGCGGAGCAGCCCCCTAGCGCCGTGCAGTTGTTGTCGCCCAGGTAGAAAACCACGCCCCCCTGTCGGACTCACGCTGCGCGCTCCATCACAAACATCGATCTGTGTGTTTGCGTATATTTGTTCCCAGCGTACCAGCGAAAATCTTACTCGCGACAGGGTAGTGTCACAAGATAGGAACAGATTTCGAAGCTCACGGGCACAAAAACAGACACTGCTGTAGCTGTCGTTGCACTGACATGACATTACGAGCGCGTGAAGGAACAGCATGGCAAAGCGACCAGAGACGCAAAGTCTACATGCCAAAAGTAGCACACTGCAGTCAGAGAGGAAGAATGTTTACATGGTTTACATGTAAACATTCTCTAGGAAGAAATTTCTCATAATGTTTATATGTAAACCATGAACATCCTACAAAAACAAAACAATGCACTTACTCCACTCCAATTATTAATGGGCAAGGTTGCATCTATGCTACTACACTACACTTATCACAAAACCACAAGCCCCATCTGCTTTGGCCAATTACTTGATGAAACTAATGGAGACAGATGTCGCACACCACAGACTGGTCGTCTCGCAACATATCTCTGCATATGCTGCATTTCAATTTCCTGCCTTTCCACTTAGCTTCAACTGTTGCCAGCATTACTAGTCACCCATCTTTTCTGAAATTCCTTTTTACGCTGTTAGGATCAGCGTCCTTGTTAATGATGGTCTCTAGTATTTTCGATGCTATCATTTTCACATCTTCCTCACCTGGAAGAGCGAAGGAAATGACAAGCTTTGAGCAGACAAAAAATTAGGGAGACTCGTAATCTCCATCTGTAAGGGTATGGTGCGCCAGCGTTAATGGTTCTTGTCTGCAGATCCCACTGTGGATTCCCGTTAACTTACATGCCTCTTGCTACAAACTTAATTACTAATTCCTTAATTCATGTCTCTGTCATCTCAGATATACTCATTAGCATATGGTCGTAGGCTGCCCTGTTATGTGATAGACAACCAGGCATAGACCTCACTAAGCCTGACGTTAACCAAACTGTACAAACATGCCTCCATGGCCTAGGAGTAACCTTTCTTAATCGGAGCTGAAACGTCCCAGAACATATTTCAAATATAACTTTGTAAGCTTGACTTAACAGCTCCTGCCATGTCGTGTGGCCTCGTGACATTTGGCTCGTGGAACTTTTGGCTTGTGCACAGGGTTCATCTTTTAAATACTGGTTAACATGCATGAAAAATACATTTTCACACAAACTGGTGGCAAATGGTCAAGTGGTGCACTGCAGATTCTGAAATGTACACCTACAAGCATGTAAGGATCGCATCATCACATAACATGATCAAGAGTTCTGTCAGTACCTGTAGTTACATAGAACTTCAATGCCCATTAAAGGACCACCTCAGACAATGGTTGTTGTTACCACAAGACCTGTTCTAACAGCGTACTGACACCATTCCACTGAGTGATGGACATGTATATGCATACCCTAGATAGCTCATGATTGTGGATCTCATTTATTTCTATGACTTCCAAGGAGTTCCTGTCGTCAGAAACCCTACACTTTATGAAATCGAGACAGCTGTCTTGAAAGGTGATGAAAAGAAATAACCAGGTTACCTTGATGCAATGCTAAATTACAGAGGGTGAATATGCTGCATGAAGATACCAAGAAGCTTGTACAAAGAAAAGTGAGAGCGAAATGGCAGGATTTTTGAAACATTGAAATGAACTACAAACTATACTTGCCAAACCTGTCATTGAGGAATGGAAATCATGCAGTAATCAAAAACACAACATGGAGGACAATTTAGGTCATCTTCACAAAACACATACCCACACCTCACACACAGCTTCATACTTATGAAAGAAGACAAACCAATATGCAAGGAGTGTGGAGATGAACTAACAATAAATCACATCTTACACGTGCACCAGAGTCGAGAAAATAAGAGGAAAACATTTTGTACAATTTTGCAACAGATCCCTTTCCATCCCAGCATGATCCTAGGAGAGACGTGCAAATTTCCTGCATTTTTGGTTTCCTAAAATGTTCCTAAACAAGCTACATCCTAAAGAACATTTTAGTCATTACACACAAAATAAATACAATAAACCTTGTTCTTGGTGCATGGCAGCATTAGTCGCTTATGCACCATAAAAATCAACACAATGTTGTAAGGTATACCTTGGTTAGCTATGTTATATGAGACAAGCTTTCGGTCTGATGTGGTCCTTATTCACGTGACAGCGCTGTCATGAGGGTCTATGTCCCAGCGATCGGAAAGTGACCTATTCCAACAATTTTAAAAACTGAAGGCGATTCTACAGATCTCTAAAGACTGGATTGATCAACTGTTTTATTAACGTCCGCCTGCTTTGACAGCCTGGAGTGAAACTGTTGAAGAGAATACATTTTTGAACATTTAACGCGTATCTGAAGGCCTTGCTTTCAATTAAGGGGCCCACAAAAAGCAGCTGAATGTCAAACGCCGCCTAAGTGGGCTTTCTAGCAGGACAGCGGTGTAGCGTGGAAAATCGCTCCGCCGGTCCATCGCTGGCGTCGCAGACTTGAAAGGCCAACTGTTCAAACTTATAGCTACTGACCACACCTGAAACACTGAATTGTGCATGATCAAGGCAGAATTTCTCTAACACTGAGCACTGGTAGCTATCGATTTCGCGCCCAGTATTGTGAAAATCTGTCCTCTCTTCGATCATTGATACATCCACGGTTGAACATTTATGCGCCTCAGAGTAGGCCAGCCGTGGCAACATGGATGCGTTGTTGTAGCAACGATCACTTGCATGTCACACTCTGCAAACTTCCAAGAGTCAGCTTCTGCAACGAAATGTGCAGCGCACATTTTCTACCGCGTACCTAAGTCCGGCGACGCATGCACATCTCCCGCTCGTTTCAAAGCTGTGCGGCCGTTCAGTCAGGTCACGCTAACCTCGAGCATGCGGGGGTTTAAACTACATGTACGCAAAATTCAACGACGAGAAAAAGATGCAGGCTAAGCACTTTAGTATAGTCTTCCCCTAAATACCAAAGAACACTGCTGTTCAGAGGAAATTCGGATCATTCGCGCTTCCGGAAAGCGGTGCAGTAGGTCTTCGCCTCGACGAGTCGATGTGCAGCTCGCCGCAGTAGCAGCGCAGGCCTCTAGTAGATTCGGCATGTCTTCTGCCACGGCTCTGAGGTAGAATTTAAACGAAGAATTTAGCTAGAAACATCATATTTCCTCGGTCTGCATATGAGCAACGAGTATAATGCCATTTCACTTACATACTTTGGACTGCCGAATGTTCTGCACGGCGAGGTGTGTGTTGTGCCGGCTCTAGATCTTCGGAGGTCGATTCAGGACCTAAGACAGCGTAAATGCTAGGAATAGCTCGCTCGCATTACGGGCAGATCGAGGTGATAGTTTAATGCGAAGCGAAAGCTGCTCGTGAATGTGCGTATCCCGATGCCAGCTGGTGGAACTGGTGCAGTACGTAGCATCGCCTGCAGCTATGTGCGTCACAGCGATGCTTGCCGTACACAATCCTGAGTGAAGACCGTGATCTTTGTTAGAACGGATGCATTCTTCGTAGCACCTCATCGAGAGTCGCGGCTAGCTGATAGCATAGAGGATAAGATTCATTCACGCGTAGCAAGCGGAATGTGGCCGCGTTCGACATGCATATAGCCATGATCCTGTATATCGACGTCCGCCGTATCTTTACGAGAATCAAATAGATACGTCGGACGTACCTTTAGACACTTCGTAAAAACAATCCCGTCGGCGCCCTGTTGTAATAAGAGCTCTCATAACACAAATAATTAATTCCAATAAAGCGCATCAGACAACCTACCATTGCAAGCCTGGTGGCGATGCTTCTCCGTGTAGGTAGAATTGTTTCGCGCACGCAAACAGAAAGGTCGCATTGCACCCACGACAGATCTGAAGCACAACACGTACACGAAACACAGTCATCGATACGTAACAAGCTCAATCCCAACGCTCGGATCGCTGTAAACATTAAGAACCATGCAGAGCTCAAAATTCATGTAAGCGTTCGGAAAGCAAGGAGTGCGCTTTGAACTTTCACTCGTAATATATACATGCGGGTGGTTTCACCAGCTCGACGAAAAAGCAATCGTTCCGAACGTGATTACTTTCACTACACTCGCATTTGTCAGTGCTATGATACTGACTACGCTTCACGTACAAGGAATTCATTGTGAGGCTCCAATATCTCAAAAAAAAAAACGTCGAGGCACCGCCGCATCTCGCGTAGGCTTGAAGACCATTTTTTCAACTTGGAAGCTATCCTTGACGCCTTGACAAACAAATAACTCAGTCGAATTACTAAAAATGGACGAAAAAAAAAAAAATGTCGAACAGTCCACGCTTGTGCGTGTCAGAACGATCCACACAACTGTGTGTCAGAATTAGCCCAAGAGGCAGAGGCGGTCATTGTTCGAGGAGTATATGTGCTTCACGAGTACGCCTCGCGAAGCACGCCTCGCTGCCCTGCGTCCTTCTATTTATAGTGCGAATTCATGCTAGCACATGAGTATAGTGAGCTGCGCTTCACATTCCGCAATTACATTTCAACCGCAAGAATTTTCTTATTTTTATTAAGACAGTTATAGATCTGTTATATCTCTGCGTGCTTTTCTTAATTCAATTTTCAATTTGTTTGCACAGTTTATTCAAAAAGCTCGCTCGAATTGCAAGAAATGATACTTTGTTTATGATCTGCCCTCTCGAGGAGGTTATTGAAACTAGCATTAGACGCGCGTAAATTTAAAATTACTTATTGCATAATGTTAAAAAGAAGACCACTGGATGATTCTCCAGTCTGTGCTTCGTTGTTTTTCGCACTGCTTTTCATGGGATGGGAAAATGATACTCCGGTTCAATAGGCGAGTGTCTTAACACTTGACCACTTGACCGCTAGGATTCACCGCGGCGGTGCCGAGTGCAGCTATGTGCAGCACGCCTTTCCTCCAACATTTTCATGCGTGCGCCTGCTCTCGTCGACGAAATCGAAAGTGACAGCTAAAAAACAAACAGCAGATATAAAATCATACATTCAATCGTTTCGTCAAATATACGAGCGCTTTTTAAGAGACAACTCGTAAGCTCGTTCGGGCGAAAAGCCATCGACAGAAATAATCGGAGGCTGCGTAAAAAAAAAATTATATCATGGCAATTTGGGGATTTAGTGATTGACGATTGATTGGTGTATTATAGTGGATGACGAGCTAATGAAATCATTGTAATTAATTGCTGAAATGAAAAAAATGAAAAAATGGATAATTAAATGGACTTTAAAGGTGTCAAATACTAGCTCAAAATGAAATGTCAATGCTTAATGTCAAATTTAGCACGTGTGACCGATATATTAATAAATTGAAATCATAGAATAAGGAAAATGCGCTAAAATGTGTCAAACTGCTCAGAATTGGAAGCCAATATGTTTGCTGGTGCTAATCGTTTGAATGAAAAAGAAAAAAAATATTGGTGCTATTTTGCTCAAGGGCATAGGGCTGTGTTATGATGGAGTCTTTAACAAGGCTAACTGTTACCCAGACGGCCACTGACGTATGCAGAATGGAAATGAAATTAATGATGCAGGGCTTAAAGCATTATATTTCCAACGGAGTTTTTGAACTGGCTAGCGCTAGTGTGGAGTGGGGCGTCGGCAGGGAGGTCATTCTAGTCGATTGCTGTCGGAACAAAGAAAGCATGCCGGTACGCTGTGCTACATATGTGTGGAAAATAAACGGCTTTAGTATGAGAGGTTCAAAGGAAGGCCAGGGAGGGCGGAACCTTTCTATGCCTCCCACCGGCCACGAATCACAGTGCTATAGCGCCAATTCCTCCTTCAATTACGCCCTACATTCTGGAGGCTCAACTATGGATTGAACCATTTTTGGCATGGGGGAGAGGACATCCACGTAGCCAAACGCCTCCAAACGCACTCTGGAAGAGGGGAAGTTTGGTGTGTGCTCGCCAGAAATTGCACGTCGTATGCGAGTATACACACGAGCGAGCTGCCTTTAGTGCATATTTTGTCCTACTTTCCCGTTGCTGCTGGAAGCTGGTCGCAGTGTCACATCTAGCGTGACCAGCTCGCAGCAGTAATGACAAAGTAGGCGAAAAAGTGCATTAAAGGGAGTTGCGAGAGCTCTCGCACACATATGGGCAATGCATGCAACCTTGCACGTGAACAGTGTCACTGAAGCGGTAAGGAAGTGCGCAAATACATGACTGTTATAATCGGTCCACTGTCTCCCACGACTCACCGGCTCTTGTGCGTGTCGAATTTGATTAGTTTATCTACCCGAGCCATATCCAAACAGGTTTCCAAAGAGACGACGAATGAGCGGTGCCGTCCAAAACAAAGCGTTGCTCTTTGGTGGCCCCTGGGTATTTTAGAAGGCGAGATCTGGCGCTCACTTTCGTTGTGTAACATAGCAGTGGCAAGTCGGCCCCACCACGCACGAACGTCGCGAACAAAAATGGTAATCACCACTTTGTGTAATGAGCCAACATACAAAAGGGTTCATGACACTAGACAGTCGGCACAAGTTACACAAGTGAAACCGAACGGGTAGTGTCACAAGATAGGGACAGATTTCGAAGCTCACGGGCACAAAAACAGACACTGCTGTAGCTGTCGTTGCACTGACATGACATTACGAGCGCGTGAAGGAACAGCATGGCAAAGCGACCAGAGACGCAAAGTCTACATGCCAAAAGTAGCACACTGTAGTCAGAGAGGAAGAATGTTTACATGGTTTACATGTAAACATTCTCTAGGAAGAAATTTCTCATAATGTTTACATGTAAACCATGAACATCTTACAAAAACAAAACAATGCACTTACTCCACTCCAATTATTAATGGGCAAGGTTGCATCTATGCTACTACACTGCACGTATCAAAAAACCACAAGCCCCATCTGCTTTGGCCAATTACTTGATGAAACTAATGGAGACAGATGTCGCACACCACAGACTGGTCGTCTCGCAACATATCTCTGCATATGTTGCATTTCAATTTCCTGCCTTTCCACTTAGTTTCAACTGTTGCCAGCATTACTAGTCACCCATCTTTTCTGAAATTCCTCTTTACGCTGTTAGGATCAGCGTCCTTGTTAATGATGGTCTCTAGTATTTTCGATGCTATCATTTTCACATCTTCCTCACCTGGAAGAGCGAAGGAAATGACAAGCTTTGAGCAGACAAAAAATTAGGGAGACTCCTTATCTCCATCTATAAAGGTATAGTGCGCCAGCGTTAATGGTTCTTGTCTGCAAATCCCACTGTGGATTCCCGTTAACTTACATGCCTCTTGCTACAAACTTGATTACTAATTCCTTAATTCATGTCTCTGTCATCTCAGATATACTCATTAGCATATGGTCGTAGGCTGCCCTGTTATATGATAGACAACCAGGCATAGACCTCACTAAGCCTGACGTTAACCAAACTGTACAAACATGCCTCCATGGCCTAGGAGTATCCTTTCTTAATCGGAGCTGAAACGTCCCAGAACATATTTCAAATATAACTTTGTAAGCTTGACTTAACAGCTCCTGCCATGTCGTGTGGCCTCGTGACATTTGGCTCGTGGCACTTTTGACTTGTGAACAGGGTTCATCTTTTAAATACTGGTTAACATGCATGAAAAATACATTTTCACACAAACTGGTGGCAAATGGTCAAGTGGTGCACTGCAGATTCTGAAATGTACACCTATAAGCATGTAAAGATCGCATCATCACATAACATGATCAAGAGTTCTGTCAGTACCTGTAGTTACATAGCACTTCAATGCCCATTAAAGGACCACCTCAGACAATGGTTGTTGTTACCACAAGACCTGTTCTAACAGCGTACTGACACCATTCCACTGAGTGATGGACATGTATATGCATACCCTAGATAGCTCATGATTGTGGATCTCATTTATTTCTATGACTTCCAAGGAGTTCCTGTCGTCAGAAACCCTACACTTTATGAAATCGGGACAGCTGTCTTGAAAGGTGATGAAAAGAAATAACCAGGTTACCTTGATGCAATGCTAAATTACAGAGGGTGAATATGCTGCATGAAGATACCAAGAAGCTTGTACAAAGAAAAGTGAGAGCGAAATGGCAGGATTTTTGAAACATTGAAATGAACTACAAACTATACTTGCCAAACCTGTCATTGAGGAATGGAAATCATGCAGTAATCAAAAACAACATGGAGGACAATTTAGGTCATCTTCACAAAACACATACCCACACCTCACACACAGCTTCATACTTATGAAAGAAGACAAACCAATATGCAAGGAGTGTGGAGATGAACTAGCAATAAATCACATCTTACACGTGCACCAGAGTCGAGAAAATAAGAGGAAAACATTTTGTACAATTTTGCAACAGATCCCTTTCCATCCCAGCATGATCCTAGGAGAGACGTGCAAATTTCCTGCATTTTTGGTTTCCTAAAATGTTCCTAAACAAGCTACATCCTAAAGGACATTTTAGTCATTACACACAAAATAAATACAATAAACCTTGTTCTTGGTGCATGGCAGCATTAGTCGCTTATGCACCATAAAAATCAACACAATGCTGTAAGGTATACCTTGGTTAGCTATGTTATATGAGACAAGCTTTCGGTCTGATGTGGTCCTTATTCACGTGACAGCGCTGTCATGAGGGTCTATGTCCCAGCGATCGGAAAGCGACCTATTCCAACAATTTTAAAAACTGAAGGCGATTCTACAGATCTCTAAAGACTGGATTGATCAACTGTTTTATTAACGTCCGCCTGCTTTGACAGCCTGGAGTGAAACTGTTGAAGAGAATACATTTTTGAACATTTAACGCGTATCTGAAGGCCTTGCTTTCAATTAAGGGGCCCACAAAAAGCAACTGAATGTCAAACGCCGCCTAGGTGGGCTTTCTAGCAGGACAGCGGTGTAGCGTGGAAAATCATTCCGCCGGTCCATCGCTGGCGTCGCTGACTTGAAAGGCCAACTGTTCAAACTTATAGCTACTGACCACACCTGAAACACTGAATTGTGCATGATCAAGGCAGAATTTCTCTAACACTGAGCACTGGTAGCTATCGATTTCGCGCCCAGTATTGTGAAAATCTGTCCTCTCTTCGATCATTGATACATCCACGGTTGAACATTTATGCGCCTCAGAGTAGGCCAGCCGTGGCAACATGGATGCGTTGTTGTAGCAACGATCACTTGCATGTCACACTCTGCAAACTTCCAAGAGTCAGCTTCTGCAACGAAATGTGCAGCGCACATTTTCTATCGCGTACCTAAGTCCGGCGACGCATGCACATCTCCCGCTCGTTTCAAAGCTGTGCGGCCGTTCAGTCGGGTCACGCTAACCTCGAGCATGCGGGAGTTTAAACTACATGTACGCAAAATTCAACGACGAGAAAAAGATGCAGGCTAAGCAATTTAGTCTAGTCTTCCCCTAAATACCAAAGAACACTGCTGTTCAGAGGAAATTCGGATCATTCGCGCTTCCAGAAAGCGGTGCAGTAGGTCGTCGCCTCGACGAGTCGATGTGCAGCTCGCCGCAGTAGCAGCGCAGGCCTCTAGTAGATTCGGCATGTCTTCTGCCACGGCTCTGAGGTAGAATTTAAACGAAGAATTTAGCTAGAAACATCATGTTTCCTCGGTCTGCATATGAGGAACGAGTATAATGCCATTTCACTTACATACTTTGGACTGCCGAATGTTCTGCACGGCGAGGTGTGTGTTGTGCCGGCTCTAGATCTTCGGAGGTCGATTCAGGACCTAAGACAGCGTAAATGCTAGGAATAGCTCGCTCGCATTACGGGCAGATCGAGGTGATAGTTTAATGCGAAGCGAAAGCTGCTCGTGAATGTGCGTATCCCGATGCCAGCTGGTGGAACTGGTGCAGTACGTAGCATCGCCTGCAGCTATGTGCGTCACAGCGATGCTTGCCGTACACAATCCTGAGTGAAGACCGTGATCTATGTTAGAACGGATGCACTCTTCGTAGCACCTCATCGAGAGTCGCGGCTAGCTGATAGCATAGAGGATAAGATTCATTCACGCGTAGCAAGCGGAATGTGGCCGCGTTCGACATGCATATAGCCATGATCCTGCATATCGACGTCCGCCGTATCTTTACGAGAATCAAATAGATACGTCGAACGTACCTTTAGACACTTCGTAAAAACAATCCCGTCGGCGCCCTGTTGTAATAAGAGCTCTCATAACACAAATAATTAATTCCAATAAAGCGCATCAGACAACCTACCATTGCAAGCCTGGTGGCGACGCTTCTCCGTGTAGGTAGAATTGTTTCGCGCACGCAAACAGAAAGGTCGCATTGCACCCACGACAGATCTGAAGCACAACACGTACACGAAACACAGTCATCGATACGTAGCAAGCTCAATCCCAACGCTCGGATCGCTGTAAACATTAAGAACCATGCAGAGCTCAAAATTCATGTAAGCGTTCGGAAAGCAAGGAGTGCGCTTTGAACTTTCACTCGTAATATGTACATGCGGGTGGTTTCACCAGCTCGACGAAAAAGCAATCGTTCCGAACGTGATTACTTTCACTACACTCGCATTTGTCAGTGCTATGATACTGACTACGCTTCACGTACAAGGAATTCATTGTGAGGCTCCAATATCTCCAAAAAAAAAACGTCGAGGCACCGCCGCATCTCGCGTAGGCTTGAAGACCATTTTTTCAACTTGGAAGCTATCCTTGACGCCTTGACAAACAAATAACTCAGTCGAATTACTAAAAATGGACGAAAAAAAAAAAATGTCGAACAGTCCACGCTTGTGCGTGTCAGAACGATCCACACAACTGTGTGTCAGAATTAGCCCAAGAGGCAGAGGCGGTCATTGTTCGAGGAGTATATGTGCTTCACGAGTACGCCTCGCGAAGCACGCCTCGCTGCCCTGCGTCCTTCTATTTATAGTGCGAATTCATGCTAGCACATGAGTATAGTGAGCTGCGCTTCACATTCCGCAATTACATTTCAACCGCAAAAATTTTCTTATTTTTATTAAGACAGTTATAGATCTGTTATATCTCTGCGTGCTTTTCTTAATTCAATTTTCAATTTGTTTGCACAGTTTATTCAAAAAGCTCGCTCGAATTGCAAGAAATGATACTTTGTTTATGATCTGCCCTCTCGAGGAGGTTATTGGAACTAGCATTATACGCGCGTAAATTTAAAATTACTTATTGCATAATGTTAAAAAGAAGACCACTGGATGATTCTCCAGTCTGTGCTTCGTTGTTTTTCGCACTGCTTTTCATGGGATGGGAAAATGATACTCCGGTTCAATAGGCGAGTGTCTTAACACTTGACCACTTGACCGCTAGGATTCACCGCGGCGGTGCCGAGTGCAGCTATGTGCAGCACGCCTTTCCTCCAACATTTTCATGCGTGCACCTGCTCTCGTCGACGAAATCGAAAGTGACAGCTAAAAAACAAACAGCAGATATAAAATCATACATTCAATCGTTTCGTCAAATATACGAGCGCTTTTTAAGAGACAACTCGTAAGCTCGTTCGGGCGAAAAGCCATCGACGGAAATAATCGGAGGCTGCGTAAAAAAAAAATATATATGATGGCAATTTGGGGTTTTAGTGATTGACGATTGATTGGTGTATTATAGTGGATGACGAGCTAATGAAATCATTGTAATTAATTGCTGAAATGAAAAAAATGAAAAAATGGACAATTAAATGGACTTTAAAGGTGTCAAATACTAGCTCTTAATTGAAATGTCAATGCTTAATGTCAAATTTAGCACGTGTGACCGATATATTAATAAATTGAAATCATAGAAAAAGGAAAATGCGCTAATATGTGTCAAACTGCTCAGAATGAGAAGCCAATATGTTTGCTGGTGCTAATCGTTTGAATGAAAAGGAAAAAAAAAATATTGGTGCTATTTTGCTCAAAGCCATAGGGCTGTGTTATGATGGAGTCATTAACAAGGCTAACTGTTACCCAGACGGCCACTGACGTATGCAGAATGGAAATGAAATTAATGATGCAGGGCTAAAAGCATAATATTTCCAATGGAGTTTTTGAACTGGCTAGCGCTAGTGTGGAGTGGGGCGTCGGCAGGGAGGTCATTCTAGTCGATTGCTGTCGGAACAAAGAAAGCATGCAGGTACGCTGTGCTACATATGTGTGGAAAATAAACGGCTTTAGTATGAGGGGTTCAAAAGAAGGCCAGGGAGGGCGGAACCTTTCTATGCTTCCCAGCGGCCACGAATTACAGTGCTATAGCGCCAATTCCTCCTTCAATTACGCCCTACATTCTGGAGGCTCAACTATGGATTGAACCATTTTTGGCATGGGGGAGAGGACATCCACGTAGCCAAACGCCTCCAAACGCACTCTGGAAGAGGGGAAGTTTGGTGTGTGCTCGCCAGAAATTGCACGTCGTATGCGAGTATACACGCGAGCGAGCTGCCTTTAGTGCATTTTTTTTTTCCTACTTTCCCGTTGCTGCTGGAAGCTGGTCGCAGTGTCACATCTAGCGTGACCAGCTCGCAGCAGTAATGACAAAGTAGGCGAAAAAGTCCATTAAAGGGAGTTGCGAGAGCTCTCGCACACATATGGGCAATGCATGCAACCTTGCACGTGAACAGTGTCACTGAAGCGGTAAGGAAGTGCGCAAATACATGACTGTTATAATCGGTCCACTGTCTCCCACGACTCACCGTCTCTTGTGCGTGTCGAATTTGATTAGTTTATCAATCCGAGCCATATCCAAACAGTTTTCCAAAGAGGCGACGAATGAGCGGTGCCGTCCAAAACAAAGCGTTGCTCTTTGGTGGCCCCTGGGTATTTTAGAAGGCGAGATCTGGCCCTCACTTTCGTTGTGTAACATAGCAGTGGCAAGTCGGCCCCACCACGCACGAACGTCGCGAACAAAAATGGTAATCACCACTTTGTGTATTGAGCCAACATACAAAAGGGTTCATGACACTAGACAGTCGGCACAAGTTGCACAAGTGAAACCGAACGGGTAGTGTCACAAGATAGAGACAGATTTCGAAGCTCACGGGCACAAAAACAGACACTGCTGTAGCTGTCGTTGCACTGACATGACATTACGAGCGCGTGAAGGAACAGCATGGCAAAGCGACCAGAGACGCAAAGTCTACATGCCAAAAGTAGCACACTGTAGTCAGAGAGGAAGAATGTTTACATGGTTTACATGTAAACATTCTCTAGGAAGAAATTTCTCATAATGTTTATATGTAAACCATGAACATCCTACAAAAACAAAACAATGCACTTACTCCACTCCAATTATTAATGGGCAAGGTTGCATCTATGCTACTACACTGCACTTATCACAAAACCACAAGCCCCATCTGCTTTGGCCAATTACTTGATGAAACTAACGGAGACAGATGTCGCACACCACAGACTGGTCGTCTCGCAACATATCTCTGCATATGCTGCATTTCAATTTCCTGCCTTTCCACTTAGCTTCAACTGTTGCCAGCATTACTAGTCACCCATCTTTTCTGAAATTCCTTTTTACGCTGTTAGGATCAGCGTCCTTGTTAATGATGGTCTCTAGTATTTTCGATGCTATCATTTTCACATCTTCCTCACCTGGAAGAGCGAAGGAAATGACAAGCTTTGAGCAGACAAAAAATTAGGGAGACTCGTAATCTCCATCTGTAAGGGTATGGTGCGCCAGCGTTAATGGTTCTTGTCTGCAGATCCCACTGTGGATTGCCGTTAACTTACATGCCTCTTGCTACAAACTTAATTACTAATTCCTTAATTCATGTCTCTGTCATCTCAGATATACTCATTAGCATATGGTCGTAGGCTGCCCTGTTATGTGATAGACAACCAGGCATAGACCTCACTAAGCCTGACGTTAACCAAACTGTACAAACATGCCTCCATGGCCTAGGAGTAACCTTTCTTAATCGGAGCTGAAACGTCCCAGAACATATTTCAAATATAACTTTGTAAGCTTGACTTAACAGCTCCTGCCATGTCGTGTGGCCTCGTGACATTTGGCTCGTATAACTTTTGGCTTGTGCACAGGGTTCATCTTTTAAATACTGGTTAACATGCATGAAAAATACATTTTCACACAAACTGGTGGCAAATGGTCAAGTGGTGCACTGCAGATTCTGAAATGTACACCTATAAGCATGTAAGGATCGCATCATCACATAACATGATCAAGAGTTCTGTCAGTACCTGTAGTTACATAGCACTTCAATGCCCATTAAAGGACCACCTCAGACAATGGTTGTTGTTACTACAAGACCTGTTCTAACAGCGTACTGACACCATTCCACTGAGTGATGGACATGTATATGCATACCCTAGATAGCTCATGATTGTGGATCTCATTTATTTCTATGACTTCCAAGGAGTTCCTGTCGTCAGAAACCCTACACTTTATGAAATCGAGACAGCTGTCTTGAAAGGTGATGAAAAGAAATAACCAGGTTACCTTGATGCAATGCTAAATTACAGAGGGTGAATATGCTGCATGAAGATACCAAGAAGCTTGTACAAAGAAAAGTGAGAGCGAAATGGCAGGATTTTTGAAACATTGAAATGAACTACAAACAATACTTGCCAAACCTGTCAGGAGGAATGGAAAGCATGCAGTAATCAAAAACACAACATGGAGGACATTTTAGGTCATCTTCACAAAACACATACCCACACCTCACACACAGCTTCATACTTATAAAAGAAGACAAACCAATATGCAAGGAGTGTGGAGATGAACTAACAATAAATCACATCTTACACGTGCACCAGAGCCGAGAAAATAAGAGGAAAACATTTTGTACAATTTTGCAACAGATCCCTTTCCATCCCAGCATGATCCTAGGAGAGACGTGCAAATTTCCTGCATTTTCGGTTTCCTAAAAGGTTCCTAAACAAGCTACATCCTAAAGAACATTTTAGTCATTACACACAAAATAAATACAATAAACCTTGTTCTTGGTGCATGGCAGCATTAGTCGCTTATGCACCATAACAATCAACACAATGCTGTAAGGTATACCTTGGTTAGCTATGTTATATGAGACAAGCTTTCGGTCTGATGTGGTCCTTATTCACGTGACAGCGCTGTCATGAGGGTCTATGTCCCAGCGATCGGAAAGTGACCTATTCCAACAATTTTAAAAACTGAAGGCGATTCTACAGATCTCTAAAGACTGGATTGATCAACTGTTTTATTAACGTCCGCCTGCTTTGACAGCCTGGAGTGAAACTGTTGAAGAGAATACATTTTTGAACATTTAACGCGTATCTGAAGGCCTTGCTTTCAATTAAGGGGCCCACAAAAAGCAGCTGAATGTCAAACGCCGCCTAAGTGGGCTTTCTAGCAGGACAGCGGTGTAGCGTGGAAAATCGCTCCGCCGGTCCATCGCTGGCGTCGCAGACTTGAAAGGCCAACTGTTCAAACTTATAGCTACTGACCACACCTGAAACAATGAATTGTGCATGATCAAGGCAGAATTTCTCTAACACTGAGCACTGGTAGCTATCGATTTCGCGCCCAGTATTGTGAAAATCTGTCCTCTCTTCGATCATTGATACATCCACGGTTGAACATTTATGCGCCTCAGAGTAGGCCAGCCGTGGCAACATGGATGCGTTGTTGTAGCAACGATCACTTGCATGTCACACTCTGCAAACTTCCAAGAGTCAGCTTCTGCAACGAAATGTGCAGCGCACATTTTCTACCGCGTACCTAAGTCCGGCGACGCATGCACATCTCCCGCTCGTTTCAAAGCTGTGCGGCCGTTCAGTCAGGTCACGCTAACCTCGAGCATGCGGGGGTTTAAACTACATGTACGCAAAATTCAACGACGAGAAAAAGATGCAGGCTAAGCACTTTAGTATAGTCTTCCCCTAAATACCAAAGAACACTGCTGTTCAGAGGAAATTCGGATCATTCGCGCTTCCGGAAAGCGGTGCAGTAGGTCTTCGCCTCGACGAGTCGATGTGCAGCTCGCCGCAGTAGCAGCGCAGGCCTCTAGTAGATTCGGCATGTCTTCTGCCACGGCTCTGAGGTAGAATTTAAACGAAGAATTTAGCTAGAAACATCATATTTCCTCGGTCTGCATATGAGCAACGAGTATAATGCCATTTCACTTACATACTTTGGACTGCCGAATGTTCTGCACGGCGAGGTGTGTGTTGTGCCGGCTCTAGATCTTCGGAGGTCGATTCAGGACCTAAGACAGCGTAAATGCTAGGAATAGCTCGCTCGCATTACGGGCAGATCGAGGTGATAGTTTAATGCGAAGCGAAAGCTGCTCGTGAATGTGCGTATCCCGATGCCAGCTGGTGGAACTGGTGCAGTACGTAGCATCGCCTGCAGCTATGTGCGTCACAGCGATGCTTGCCGTACACAATCCTGAGTGAAGACCGTGATCTATGTTAGAACGGATGCATTCTTCGTAGCACCTCATCGAGAGTCGCGGCTAGCTGATAGCATAGAGGATAAGATTCATTCACGCGTAGCAAGCGGAATGTGGCCGCGTTCGACATGCATATAGCCATGATCCTGTATATCGACGTCCGCCGTATCTTTACGAGAATCAAATAGATACGTCGGACGTACCTTTAGACACTTCGTAAAAACAACCCCGTCGGCGCCCTGTTGTAATAAGAGCTCTCATAACACGAATTATTAATTCCAATAAAGCGCATCAGACAACCTACCATTGCAAGCCTGGTGGCGACGCTTCTCCGTGTAGGTAGAATTGTTTCGCGCACGCAAACAGAAAGGTCGCGTTGCACCCACGACAGATCTGAAGCACAACACATACACGAAACACAGTCATCGATACGTAACAAGCTCAATCCCAACGCTCGGATCGCTGTAAACATTAAGAACCATGCAGAGCTCAAAATTCATGTAAGCGTTCGGAAAGCAAGGAGTGCGCTTTGAACTTTCACTCGTAATATATACATGCGGGTGGTTTCACCAGCTCGACGAAAAAGCAATCGTTCCGAACGTGATTACTTTCACTACACTCGCATTTCTCAGTGCTATGATACTGACTACGCTTCACGTACAAGGAATTCACTGTGAGGAGACTCTTGCTGCTGTCCGTGAAGAACCGCTGAAATCAGGAACATTTTGCGATACGGCTCCAATATCTCCAAAAAAAAAACGTCGAGGCACCGCCGCATCTCGCGTAGGCTTGAAGACCATTTTTTCAACTTGGAAGCTATCCTTGACGCCTTGACAAACAAATAACTCAGTCGAATTACTAAATATGGACGAAAAAAAAAATGTCGAACAGTCCACGCTTGTGCGTGTCAGAACGATCCACACAACTGTGTGTCAGAATTAGCCCAAGAGGCAGAGATGGTCGTTGTTCGAGGAGTATATGTGCTTCACGAGTACGCCTCGCGAAGCACGCCTCGCTGCCCTGCGTCCTTCTATTTATAGTGCGAATTCATGCTAGCACATGAGTATAGTGAGCTGCGCTTCACATTCCGCAATTACATTTCAACCGCAAAAATTTTCTTATTTTTATTAAGACAGTTATAGATCTGTTATATCTCTGCGTGCTTTTCTTAATTCAATTTTCAATTTGTTTGCACAGTTTATTCAAAAAGCTCGCTCGAATTGCAAGAAATGATACTTTGTTTATGATCTGCCCTCTCGAGGAGGTTATTGCAACTAGCATTATACGCGCGTAAATTTAAAATTACTTATTGCATAATGTTAAAAAGAAGACCACTGGATGATTCTCCAGTCTGTGCTTCGTTGTTTTTCGCACTGCTTTTCATGGGATGGGAAAATGATACTCCGGTTCAATAGGCGAGTGTCTTAACACTTGACCACTTGACCGCTAGGATTCACCGCGGCGGTGCCGAGTGCAGCTATGTGCAGCACGCCTTTCCTCCAACATTTTCATGCGTGCACCTGCTCTCGTCGACGAAATCGAAAGTGACAGCTAAAAAACAAACAGCAGATATAAAATCATACATTCAATCGTTTCGTCAAATATACGAGCGCTTTTTAAGAGACAGCTCGTAAGCTCGTTCGGGCGAAAAGCCATCGACAGAAATAATCGGCGGCTGCGTAAAAAAAAAATTATATCATGGCAATTTGGGGATTTAGTGATTGACGATTGATTGGTGTATTATAGTGGATGACGAGCTAATGAAATCATTGTAATTAATTGCTGAAATGAAAAAAATGAAAAAATGGATAATTAAATGGACTTTAAAGGTGTCAAATACTAGCTCAAAATGAAATGTCAATGCTTAATGTCAAATTTAGCACGTGTGACCGATATATTAATAAATTGAAATCATAGAAAAAGGAAAATGCGCTAATATGTGTCAAACTGCTCAGAATGAGAAGCCAATATGTTTGCTGGTGCTAATCGTTTGAATGAAAAGGAAAAAAAAAATATTGGTGCTATTTTGCTCAAAGCCATAGGGCTGTGTTATGATGGAGTCATTAACAAGGCTAACTGTTACCCAGACGGCCACTGACGTATGCAGAATGGAAATGAAATTAATGATGCAGGGCTAAAAGCATAATATTTCCAATGGAGTTTTTGAACTGGCTAGCGCTAGTGTGGAGTGGGGCGTCGGCAGGGAGGTCATTCTAGTCGATTGCTGTCGGAACAAAGAAAGCATGCAGGTACGCTGTGCTACATATGTGTGGAAAATAAACGGCTTTAGTATGAGGGGTTCAAAAGAAGGCCAGGGAGGGCGGAACCTTTCTATGCTTCCCAGCGGCCACGAATTACAGTGCTATAGCGCCAATTCCTCCTTCAATTACGCCCTACATTCTGGAGGCTCAACTATGGATTGAACCATTTTTGGCATGGGGGAGAGGACATCCACGTAGCCAAACGCCTCCAAACGCACTCAGGAAGAGGGGAAGTTTGGTGTGTGCTCGCCAGAAATTGCACGTCGTATGCGAGTATACACGCGAGCGAGCTGCCTTTAGTGCATTTTTTTTCCTACTTTCCCGTTGCTGCTGGAAGCTGGTCGCAGTGTCACATCTAGCGTGACCAGCTCGCAGCAGTAATGACAAAGTAGGCGAAAAAGTGCATTAAAGGGAGTTGCGAGAGCTCTCGCACACATATGGGCAATGCATGCAACCTTGCACGTGAACAGTGTCACTGAAGCGGTAAGGAAGTGCGCAAATATATGACTGAATATTTGAGCGTCTTTTATTGAAAATTTTCTTGTGAACGTAATCTGTTCTAAAACTGGAGCTTCATTCGGGAATACGCAACATACATAAAATGTATACATATATCGCGGTCAAAAAGTCACTGTGTGCACTTCCCTTGTTATAATCGGTCCACTGTCTCCCACGACTCACCGGCTCTTGTGCGTGTCGAATTTGATTAGTTTATCAATCCGAGCCTTATCCAAACAGTTTTCCAAAGAGACGACGAATGAGCGGTGCCGTCCAAAACAAAGCGTTGCTCTAATTGGTGGCCCCTGGGTATTTTAGAAGGCGAGATCTGGCGCTCACTTTCGTTGTGTAACATAGCAGTGGCAAGTCGGCCCCACCACGCACGAACGTCGCGAACAAAAATGGTAATCACCACTTTGTGTATTGAGCCAACATACAAAAGGGTTCATGACACTAGGCAATCGGCACAAGTTGCACAAGTGAAACCGAACGGGTTGTAGCGCAGCAGCGCCATCTATGAGCCATAACTGAAAATAAAATTATGAGAGCAGCCTGCGCTGATGTCCGACAGGTGGAGCCACAGCTCTAACTATATTCGTTGAATTTAGATTAGTACATTATCTCTGAGTTTGCTGGGCGCAACGATTATGTAATATGAGGGAATATGAGGGCTGGCAGTTATGACGAGGCAAGTAGAGCCTCGGAGAGTAAAGAGGTTTCAGCCTGCGCTACCAAGTAATGTAGCGCAATATAGGAGGACAGTTAAGTTACATGAGGCCTCGAGGAGGGATTAAGAATGAAGAGGAAGAAACTCGCACGTAGAGTAAAGCAGGTTTGATAGGGAAGGGCAGCCGGGAGCCAAAGGAGTTCGTCGAGGCCCGGGGCTACCGGGAAGAGTAGGAGTAAACACCTTCCCTTCCATCAGCTCGCCGTGATCTATCGGAGTGAGCGTTGTGGCACTGATAGCTATCAGAAGCCCTCACTGCTCCGATGGATCGCGGCTTAGTTAGGGTAGCTTAGCGGGTCCGGCATCGCGGACCTCGGCGTTGCGGTACTGGTGTCCCACCAGACGAGCCCTCGCTGTATCCTCGCTTCCCTCAGCGCTCTGAGTGCAGTGGCACTGGCTTCATGCCAGACGAGCCCTCGCTTCCCTCAGCTAGCGGAGCAGCCCCCTAGCGCCGTGCAGTTGTTGTCGCCCAGGTAGAAAACCACGCCCCCCTGTCGGACTCACGCTGCGCGCTCCATCACAAACATCGATCTGTGTGTTTGCGTATATTTGTTCCCAGCGTACCAGCGAAAATCTTACTCGCGACAAGTGGTGGAGGTGCGGGGTACGACTACGTACAGACGATGAACAGCTGTAGCGAAGGAAAGTCGCGTTCCCGGCAACGCCGCGACCGAAGGAAGCAGGCGAAGGCGGTCCAACAATCATCGCCAATTAACCCGGAAGAAAAGTGGCAAGACATTGAATTAGCAGAAAAACCAAGGTCACTGAACGACCGCTTCGCGAAAATATTTGAAATCGCAACCGCCGCAGCGACGTGCAAATAAAAGAGAGAGAGAAAAAAAAATTTTAATGATCGGGAATAGTGACGAGCGGGTCTTACGAAGTCGTAGCAATCGTAACATCCAAAACACAATGGAAGGCGCCGGAAACGAGCAAGCGTCAAGGCTCTATGGCCCCCCTCCACGCTTTTCTGCAAAATCTGACGAAGACGTGGAAGACTGGGTGCGCCTATATGAGCGCTACGCAACGGCAGTGGGATGGAGCGACGCCCAAAAAGCCAACAATTTGATTTTCGCCTTCGGCGGCGAGGCCAGTCGGTGGTACAGCGCCATCTTGAGGGATTCACCTGCACGGCAGCTGGAGACTTGGGACCAGTGGAAAGGGGCTCTTCGCGAAAGTTTTGCCGGGGAGGACGTCAGGGATTGGGCCTTCATCCAACTACACGAGAGGCGGCAGCAGCCGGGTGAAACTCCTCGAGAATACGTATCGAGCATCCTTCACCTTTGCGCTCGGGCAAACACCACCATGACAGACGCGGAGAGGGTGCGTTGCCTGCTGCGCGGGCTGCGACCGGAAATGATGGAGAGGGTGGCCATCTCAAACCCCAAAACCCCGTCAGAATTTCTGCAACACCTGCAGCGATTAACACACGTAGGTGCCATGGCGCAGCATGCTGTGGCGGCCATGCCAGCGCACCCCCTCCCAGGATTTGCAGCGGCCTCTCCATTTCTAACAGCAGACCCTTACCGTGCTGCGGCAGGCCCGCCCGAACATAACTGGGAGTCGACTCCGAGGCATAACGCCTCAGCAGCACAGGTCGTAACGACCGAAATGTTTGACGCCCTACAAGAGAGCGTGAAGGCTCTGACATATGCCGTTGAACAACTTGCTCGACCAGGTCCACGCAGGTTCCCGGGCCGACAGTCCCGGAATCAGGCCGGGCAAGTGAGATGCTACCGTTGCGGCCGATCCGGGCATATAATGCGTCAGTGCAACATGCAGCTAGGGCCAACAGGGGCACAAGGCGCCCAGCCATCGGGAAACTAGGACGGCGGGGTCCACGAGTTCCCCCCGAAATGAAAAAAGGTAACTCCCCAGGAGAGGCGGCCTACGCATGCAGTTCTCACCTCGTCACCCTTCCTGTTTCGGTGAAAGGCCGGAAAACGGCAATGATAGTAGACACCGGCGCATCGGTGAACATTGCCTCCCAGAGCTTCGTGGCCAGGATAGGTGCAGAAATGGGCAAAACTACAGCCATTGTCAGGAACGTCAATGGAAAACTTGTCAGTGCAGCAGGCGAAGTGAAGCTCAATGTACATATCGGACCGATAGAGCTGCAAGAATCATTCCTGGTAATGGATACACTACCGTATGACCTCCTGGGTGGAATACCGATGTGCGCGAACTCTGAAATGACAATCAGTTTCCCAAACCGAACAGTCACGCTGCGGGGACACAGCCTGAAGCTCCGTCTGGATGAGTTCGACACAGACATGGTAAACCCAGAGGTCATTTACTGCCAGCAACACCTACAGATCCCACCCTCTACGGAGGTTATGGTTCCAGTTACGGTTGGCAGAAACGGACCATGCCTGGTAGAACCCTTAAGCCCTACACCAGACAGGCCCCATCCGAGCGTAGCCCGAGCACTGGCTAGCATCCAGAACAACATGACGTATATCCGCATCGCCAATCCGGGACCTACACCCCTGACTATTAACAAGGGAACAGCACTAGGGAAAACCACGCCCCTCCTGAACGTTGAAATCTGCGTAAGGCCTCCGACTCAGTCTAGGTCTGGAATAGACGAAGTCCAGTACGGCACCCAGTTAGACCAAGGCCAGCGTCAAGGGTTCCTGTCCTTACTGGAAGAATATGAGCACCTCTTTGTCAATGCAAGTGAAGGCCTCGGCCGTACAAGCACAGTTGAGCACGAGATCAACACCGGTGATGCAAGACCAGTCCGGCAGAATCCATATCGCCATTCGGCAACAGAAAGAGAGAGAATCCAAAACCAGGTTTCGGAGATGTTGGAGAAGGGAGTCATAAGAGAGTCCAGCAGCCCATGGTCATCCCCCGTGGTTCTCGTTCGGAAGCGAGATGGGACTTGGCGCTTCTGCGTAGACTACAGGAAACTCAATATGGTCACGAAGAAAAACGTACATCCGCTTCCTCGGGTAGACGACGTTGTGGACCGATTGCAAGGCTCCCACTTCTTTACAACACTAGACATGGCGTCTGGGTATTGGCAAGTCCCCATACAGGAGGCAGACAAAGAAAAAAACTGCTTTTTCTACAGGATACGGACTATACGAGTTCAACGTTGTCCCCTTTGGCCTCTGCAATGCCCCTGCCACTTTCCAGCGCATGATAAACAAAGTGCTAGCAAGCCAGCTCTGGAGAGTGTGCCTCGCATATCTTGACGACATCATTGTTTTCTCCAAGACCGCTGGCGACCACCTAACGGACCTCAGAAATGTTTTCAACGCACTGGACTTAGCGGGCCTTCGCCTGCAGCCCAAGAAGTGCCACATCGCAACCGACCGAATTAAGTACCTGGGCCACATAATCGATGGATGTTCGGCAAGACCTGACCCTAGCAATATTCAAGCAATCGAGCAAGCGATGGCACCCAAGAACGTGAAGCAGGTCCGCAGCTTCTTGGGGCTCTGCAACTACTACAGACGCTTTGTAAAAGATTTCGCCCGCATCTCACGACCATTAACCGAGCTCACCAAGACAGGCAAAGGCTGGGACTGGAGCATCGAATGCCAAAACGCCTTCGAAGAACTCAAGCAGCGCCTTACCAATTCACCAGTGCTGCGACTCTTCAACCCCGAGTTGCCTGTTGAAGTCCATACGGATGCCTGCGGGTATGGGATCGGCGCAGTACTTGTGCAAAAGAACGGCATGGAAGAATACGTGGTCAGTTACACCAGCCGACATCTGAATAAGGCCGAAAAAAATTACAGCGTCACCGAACAGGAATGTCTCGCGGTAATATTCGCGGTCAGGCAATTTCGTCCGTATCTATTTGGCATACCGTTTACCATCGTTACCGATCAAGCCAGCCTGACGTGGCTCATGACCACCAAGAGTCCAAGTGGACGTCTCACGCGATGGAGCTTGCTCCTTCAGGAATTCAACATCAGCCTCAAGCATCACCCAGGTATCAAGAACTCAAACGCAGACGCGCTATCTCGTCTCCCATATGACGCAGAAGGCACACACCCCTTATGCGAAGATATGCCGCTCTTCCTTGCGGACGACCAGAGGGAAAGAATTGCTGAGCTCCAGAGGGAAGACCACTTCTTCGGACCTATCATTGAGCACCTGAGGAACCCGAGTGAACCTGTCCAGAGAAAAACCCGCCGTACAGCACGAGCCTTCAGCTTACAAGAGGAAATTCTGTTCAGAAGAGCAAAAGGCTTCAAGGAAGACAGACTGGCCTTGGCAGTCCCTAAACCACTCCGCCGAGAGATTCTGGCGTCCTGTCACGACGACATAACAGCAGGGCACCTGGGCATGAAGAGAACACTAAGCAAGATCAGCCAACGCTATTTTTGGCCAAAAATGTTTGCCGACATAACCAAGTACGTCCGCTCCTGTCCAGACTGCCAAACTCGCAAGACCCCTCCAGCTAAGCCATCCGGCCTGTTGCAGCCCGTCCCGCCTGCTCGGCGGCCTTTTCAGCGGCTCGGAATGGATTTCCTGGGTCCCCTGACGCAGTCCTCAAGCGGAAATCGACATGTACTCGTACTGATCGACTATCACACTAAGTGGGCGGAAACCGTCGCCGTCCCCGAAGCCACAGCTGCAAGCGCCGCGAAAGCATTTTTGGAAGCAGTGGTTCTACGGCATGGGGCACCTGAACAGGTGATCACAAACCGAGGGCAACATTTTGTGGCCGAAATGATCGAAGAGCTGTTCCGTCTCACTCAAACGAACCACACGCGCACGACGGCGTATCACCCTCAGACAAATGGCCTTTGCGAACGTTTTAACCGGACACTCGCTGAAATGATCAGCCAATACGTCTCGTCCGATCACCGCGACTGGGATCAGTTTCTTCCCTTCGTGACGTTCGCATACAACTCATCCGTGCATGAGACGACTGGATACTCTCCATTCTTTTTGCTGTAAGGACACGAGCCAACATTGCCGATCGACGTGGCCGTAGGGGCAGCCCGGGGGGGCGCCATGGGCCTGACAAGCGAGGAGACGATGCGCCGGTGGAATGACGCTAGGGAACTGGTACTAGAGCGGGAGCGAAGGTCACAGGAGGCAAATAAGCTGCGGTACGATCAAACACGCCGCACGCTGCCAATAACCCCTGGTGATCTTGTTTACGTGCGTATGCCTACATCCAAACGTGGTCACACATCAAAATTTTTGCATCCTTACCACGGCCCCTTCCGCCTCGTGAGACAAACCGCGGAAAACGACTGGGAAATAGAAAGTCGCCGAGGACGTCGAGATATTGTAAACATTAACAGGATAAAGCCCTATATAGACCGGGATAGTAACCCAGAAGTCGGTTCAGAAGAACACACCCCCGTCGGAGCAGAAGACGCAACAGAGCCACGCCTAGAGGTCACTGAGGACGAGCAGCCATCCGGCATCAGTAACGACGAAGAATTCTTCGACGCATCGGACACGGTCCCGGACGAAGAGTTCTTTGATACTTCAGACTCAGTCCCGGACAACCCTGTTCCAACCAGACGCGGAAGAAGCGGCCGACGTATACTACCTCCACGAAGAGACGACTTTGTGTACTATTAGGCAAGAAGTGCGCGCGTGTGTGTGTATGAGTGTGCCTGCAACACTAAGGGAGCCTACAGGACAACACGTTACGGGACTAAACGCATGTGCGCAGTGCGTGTGTACGAACAAGTACTTCCACAAAGGAGTATGTGGGTACGTGTGTGCTAAAGTGAACTAGACTCTACGAGTGCAGTGTGTTTCCAGACAGCCGGAAACTGACTTTTGTGGACAGCAGACTACATGAGCCATGGAGGTGAGCTAATGAGAGCGGGCTACTACCGCCCTCTCCCCACAGTGACGCCACCTACGGTGAATCGCGAGCAGTGACAGTGACAACTACTGGAGCCGTGTTTCGCAGTAACGTTGGACAATGCACCATCAAAGGACGATTATCGCATGTGCAGCATGTAGTATTGCAAATTTTGTGTTTTCTTTTATTATAACTTTTGTATAAGTTAACTGAGATTGTGAGTGAGGACACTCACCATTGTTGTGTACCGGGAAGGAATGTAGCGCAGCAGTGCCATCTATGAGCCATAACTGAAAATAAAATTATGAGAGCAGCCTGCGCTGATGTCCGACAGGTGGAGCCACAGTTCTAACTATATTCGTTGAATTTAGATTAGTACATTATCTCTGAGTTTGCTGGGCGTAACGATTATGTAATATGAGGGAATATGAGGGCTGGCAGTTATGACGAGGCAAGTAGAGCCTCGGAGAGTAAAGAGGTTTCAGCCTGCGCTACCAAGTAATGTAGCGCAATATAGGAGGACAGTTAAGTTACATGAGGCCTCGAGGAGGGATTAAGAATGAAGAGGAAGAAACTCGCACGTAGAGTAAAGCAGGTTTGATAGGGAAGGGCAGCCGGGAGCCAAAGGAGTTCGTCGAGGCCCGGGGCTACCGGGAAGAGTAGGAGTAAACACCTTCCCTTCCGTCAGCTCGCCGTGGTCTATCGGAGTGAGCGTTGTGGCACTGATAGCTATCAGAAGCCCTCACTGCTCCGATGGATCGCGGCTTAGTTAGGGTAGCTTAGCGGGTCCGGCATCGCGGACCTCGGCGTTGCGGCACTGGTGTCCCACCAGACGAACCCTCGCTGTATCCTCGCTTCCCTCAGCGCTCTGAGTGCAGTGGCACTGGCTTCATGGCAGACGAGCCCTCGCTTCCCTCAGCTAGCGGAGCAGCCCCCTAGCGCCGTGCAGTTGTTGTCGCCCAGGTAGAAAACCACGCCCCCCTGTCGGACTCACGCTGCGCGCTCCATCACAAACATCGATCTGTGTGTTTGCGTATATTTGTTCCCAGCGTACCAGCGAAAATCTTACTCGCGACAGGGTAGTGTCACAAGATAGGAACAGATTTCGAAGCTCACGGGCACAAAAACAGACACTGCTGTAGCTGTCGTTGCACTGACATGACATTACGAGCGCGTGAAGGAACAGCATGGCAAAGCGACCAGAGACGCAAAGTCTACATGCCAAAAGTAGCACACTGCAGTCAGAGAGGAAGAATGTTTACATGGTTTACATGTAAACATTCTCTAGGAAGAAATTTCTCATAATGTTTATATGTAAACCATGAACATCCTACAAAAACAAAACAATGCACTTACTCCACTCCAATTATTAATGGGCAAGGTTGCATCTATGCTACTACACTGCACTTATCACAAAACCACAAGCCCCATCTGCTTTGGCCAATTACTTGATGAAACTAATGGAGACAGATGTCGCACACCACAGACTGGTCGTCTCGCAACATATCTCTGCATATGCTGCATTTCAATTTCCTGCCTTTCCACTTAGCTTCAACTGTTGCCAGCATTACTAGTCACCCATCTTTTCTGAAATTCCTTTTTACGCTGTTAGGATCAGCGTCCTTGTTAATGATGGTCTCTAGTATTTTCGATGCTATCATTTTCACATCTTCCTCACCTGGAAGAGCGAAGGAAATGACAAGCTTTGAGCAGACAAAAAATTAGGGAGACTCGTAATCTCCATCTGTAAGGGTGTGGTGCGCCAGCGTTAATGGTTCTTGTCTGCAGATCCCACTGTGGATTCCCGTTAACTTACATGCCTCTTGCTACAAACTTAATTACTAATTCCTTAATTCATGTCTCTGTCATCTCAGATATACTCATTAGCATATGGTCGTAGGCTGCCCTGTTATGTGATAGACAACCAGGCATAGACCTCACTAAGCCTGACGTTAACCAAACTGTACAAACATGCCTCCATGGCCTAGGAGTAACCTTTCTTAATCGGAGCTGAAACGTCCCAGAACATATTTCAAATATAACTTTGTAAGCTTGACTTAACAGCTCCTGCCATGTCGTGTGGCCTCGTGACATTTGGCTCGTGGAACTTTTGGCTTGTGCACAGGGTTCATCTTTTAAATACTGGTTAACATGCATGAAAAATACATTTTCACACAAACTGGTGGCAAATGGTCAAGTGGTGCACTGCAGATTCTGAAATGTACACCTACAAGCATGTAAGGATCGCATCATCACATAACATGATCAAGAGTTCTGTCAGTACCTGTAGTTACATAGCACTTCAATGCCCATTAAAGGACCACCTCAGACAATGGTTGTTGTTACCACAAGACCTGTTCTAACAGCGTACTGACACCATTCCACTGAGTGATGGACATGTATATGCATACCCTAGATAGCTCATGATTGTGGATCTCATTTATTTCTATGACTTCCAAGGAGTTCCTGTCGTCAGAAACCCTACACTTTATGAAATCGAGACAGCTGTCTTGAAAGGTGATGAAAAGAAATAACCAGGTTACCTTGATGCAATGCTAAATTACAGAGGGTGAATATGCTGCATGAAGATACCAAGAAGCTTGTACAAAGAAAAGTGAGAGCGAAATGGCAGGATTTTTGAAACATTGAAATGAACTACAAACTATACTTGCCAAACCTGTCATTGAGGAATGGAAATCATGCAGTAATCAAAAACACAACATGGAGGACAATTTAGGTCATCTTCACAAAACACATACCCACACCTCACACACAGCTTCATACTTATGAAAGAAGACAAACCAATATGCAAGGAGTGTGGAGATGAACTAACAATAAATCACATCTTACACGTGCACCAGAGTCGAGAAAATAAGAGGAAAACATTTTGTACAATTTTGCAACAGATCCCTTTCCATCCCAGCATGATCCTAGGAGAGACGTGCAAATTTCCTGCATTTTTGGTTTCCTAAAATGTTCCTAAACAAGCTACATCCTAAAGAACATTTTAGTCATTACACACAAAATAAATACAATAAACCTTGTTCTTGGTGCATGGCAGCATTAGTTGCTTATGCACCATAAAAATCAACACAATGCTGTAAGGTATACCTTGGTTAGCTATGTTATATGAGACAAGCTTTCGGTCTGATGTGGTCCTTATTCACGTGACAGCGCTGTCATGAGGGTCTATGTCCCAGCGATCGGAAAGTGACCTATTCCAACAATTTTAAAAACTGAAGGCGATTCTACAGATCTCTAAAGACTGGATTGATCAACTGTTTTATTAACGTCCGCCTGCTTTGACAGCCTGGAGTGAAACTGTTGAAGAGAATACATTTTTGAACATTTAACGCGTATCTGAAGGCCTTGCTTTCAATTAAGGGGCCCACAAAAAGCAACTGAATGTCAAACGCCGCCTAGGTGGGCTTTCTAGCAGGACAGTGGTGTAGCGTGGAAAATCGCTCCGCCGGTCCATCGCTGGCGTCGCTGACTTGAAAGGCCAACTGTTCAAACTTATAGCTACTGACCACACCTGAAACACTGAATTGTGCATGATCAAGGCAGAATTTCTCTAACACTGAGCACTGGTAGCTATCGATTTCGCGCCCAGTATTGTGAAAATCTGTCCTCTCTTCGATCATTGATACATCCACGGTTGAACATTTATGCGCCTCAGAGTAGGCCAGCCGTGGCAACATGGATGCGTTGTTGTAGCAACGATCACTTGCATGTCACACTCTGCAAACTTCCAAGAGTCAGCTTCTGCAACGAAATGTGCAGCGCTCATTTTCTACCGCGTACCTAAGTCCGGCGACGCATGCACATCTCCCGCTCGTTTCAAAGCTGTGCGGCCGTTCAGTCGGGTCACGCTAACCTCGAGCATGCGGGAGTTTAAACTACATGCACGCAAAATTCAACGACGAGAAAAAGATGCAGGCTAAGCACTTTAGTCTAGTCTTCCCCTAAATACCAAAGAACACTGCTGTTCAGAGGAAATCCGGATCATTCGCGCTTCCAGAAAGCGGTGCAGTAGGTCTTCGCCTCGACGAGTCGATGTGCAGCTCGCCGCAGTAGCAGCGCAGGCCTCTAGTAGATTCGGCATGTCTTCTGCCACGGCTCTGAGGTAGAATTTAAACGAAGAATTTAGCTAGAAACATCATGTTTCCTCGGTCTGCATATGAGGAACGAGTATAATGCCATTTCACTTACATACTTTGGACTGCCGAATGTTCTGCACGGCGAGGTGTGTGTTGTGCCGGCTCCAGATCTTCGGAGGTCGATTCAGGACCTAAGACAGCGTAAATACTAGGAATAGCTCGCTCGCATTACGGGCAGATCGAGGTGATAGTTTAATGCGAAGCGAAAGCTGCTCGTGAATGTGCGTATCCCGATGCCAGCTGGTGGAACTGGTGCAGTACGTAGCGTCGCCTGCAGCTATGTGCGTCACAGCGATGCTTGCCGTACACAATCCTGAGTGAAGACCGTGATCTATGTTAGAACGGATGCACTCTTCGTAGCACCTCATCGAGAGTCGCGGCTAGCTGATAGCATAGAGGATAAGATTCATTCACGCGTAGCAAGCGGAATGTGGCCGCGTTCGACATGCATACCCAAGCGGCAAGCCTATGGTCAGCCCGCACTCGGCCCTTGCCAATATGGCCGACTGAAACTCACCGGGCCGACCTAGGCCTTCTACCTCAGCCCGAGGTCGGGGATTGACAATGGCCTAAGAACGGCCGATCATCGGCAATCGACCTCGGGCCGACGAGTACGGCCGACTTGGCCAGCCTATTGCCGCGCTAGGGTCATGCATGGGCCATGGCTTGCCGACTTGACCAGCCTACTGCCGCGCTAGGGTCATGAATGGGCCATGGCTTACCCACACATGGCCCAACCACTTCTGCGGTACTCGCTGGCCGGTGGTTTATCCACCGTCGGCAGTGCACCTCGGGCCAAAGAGTATGGCCGACTTGGCCAGCCTAGTGCCGCGCTAGGGTCATGCATATGGGCCATGGCTTACCCACACATGGCCCAACCACTTCGGCGGTACACGCTGCCCGGTGGTTTATCCATGTATAATTAGTGGTCTACTCATCCATGGCCTATGGTGTACCCATTAAAACGTCTGCAGTTCAATTGTGCATGGAAAATTAGCGCTGCGGCAGTATTTTGAGATGCGGATCTTCTCCTCCAAGCGGGCTCTAGCTTTGTGGCATCAGTAATGGTGTTCTCCGGGCAGGTGAAAAGCAACCCATACGTATGTGGCTCAAAAAAGCCTGAGCATCGGCAAATGTAGGTTTAAACAGCACTTTTTATTGGTTTTTCTTAAATATTCGAAACATGCTCAAAGCCCTGCTAATAAAAAAATGGCACTTACAGCTTACTAAGTTTGTGAGGCTTCACATCAATTTATTCTGGCTTTCAGCTTCTAGACTGAGTTGAAGATGTCACGTTTCCCTGCTCGTTGTGCCCGCCGTCCTATTACTTCACTGTCACGAGCCATCGCTTGCTTGCTGCCGCGGTCTTCCTGGAGAGGACATCTTTCAGGTACACGCTGCCTCTCCTCAGGCATCCTAGAAAATATACGAAAAAAAATATCAGCCTTCATTCCGTATTCATATGAGTTTCCTAGCCTGTTAAAATGATAAAAGGCTGTCACTCAAGCAATTATAAGGACCTTCAGTGGTATCAGTAGTGATGTAGTCATCCGATGATATCTGAAGTCATTTGAAATATGAGGTGCACCATTTTTACACATATACTGCTTGTCCAAGCAAATTTGATCCAAGGGATAAAAAAGACATTTCCGAGGCAGGGGAAGGAAACCAGAAACATATTGCTGGAAGCTACCTTGAGCGCCACAGAAAAGGTTTTGTTTGGAATCCTTAATTGACATTATTTACCTAAATTACTGATTAATGACTTACACAATAAATGGTGTTGCTACTTTGAAGAGTACCGGCACAAACCATGTTTCATTATTAGCGATAAAGAACCATCACGTCTGCATTTCGTTCCCCAGATACAATAGGAAACCCCGAAAATACAAAAATCAGATTGCCGGACAATACAATTGAGGCCTTGGCTTGGCTCGACAGCCCTGTGTAGCGTTAGACCTATAAGTTGCCTATGGTTTCTTTGTCCACACCAGCCCAACCGTTCAACAAGACCGTATTTGTACTTTACAGCTGAAAAATAATGTTCCACTCATTTGTATCCTTACCGCTTTGTAGTCATTATAAGCATTGCAAAGTTCAGCGCGCTCAGTGTAACTCGCGCCTTCATGTGCGCCAAAGGGCTGACGCGAGGCAACCATCGCCAGTATATCACCCTTACTCATGCATGGGACCAGCCATAATAGCGGCAGGTTGCTTCGTGCGCTCAAAATCATGTTGAGAGCAGCACAATTGAGGTGTGCGAATGGGCTGGTAACGGTTTCGGTATCTACATAACCGGTATGTACATAACACTGCAGATAGAAAAAAAAGGTACACATGATGTTTCTAACCGCAAATATCGAAACAGAGGTTTCCGAACATGCTCACCGACTTTGTAAGTCGTATTTATTGTCTAAAGTGAATATTTAGTACTTGGAGCGAATAACCTCACTTCCCTACGTACAAAAAAAAATTTACTGTGCTGTCCTAAGAGGCTGCCGGCAATGCGTCATCGGTTTCCATCGCCTGCTTCTAATGGTTTATTTCTAACCCTTGGCTCAAGCTACCAAGCACAGCAGGTGTAATGTAACTTGAATAAAGCCTGCATGAGATCATACATATAGGTATATTTGTAAGCTTTACAGATTTCACTTACAAATATTACGAGAATCGCGCCACTGCGGTCTTTCTTTAAAATTGACACCAATATTCGTGGCTGAAATAAAGTACTCAACGTATTAATTCAGCTTCGCAAGTGCAGCTGTAACAGAAAGTGAGGGCTGGCGACACCGAAGGTGTGCCTAGCTTTCAAATTTTCTTGGATGGCCCAACCGTTCGAAATATGTAATTTTAAAAATAAGCCCTTGATAGTGGCTTTCTCACAGCGTATATGGGTGCCTTAATAAGAAACATAATAGAGGTCCCATGACCATCTTTCGTTTCAAATGAATTTTTTATATGTGGTGGGCAAATATCTAGACACAAAGGAATTAACCTTAGTTTTGCAAGATACGGCGTAGTTTCTTCGAAAACAAAAAAAAAATATTACAGTATATCTTTAGAGGTAGAAAACGCTGTTTTTGCCATTTCAAAATGTTGCAAATTTGGATACCATGATTTTGTCATCTACTATTTTTTACTCACTAAATATATGCAGATTTTACATTTACAAACAGTATTAGGAACCCGTTTTGTTTTTGCAGTTGAGTTATTAAAAAATCGCAAACTTTGGTTCAGGAGCAATGCGCTGTAAAAATATGCATTTTTAACCTTGTATACTGGAATGTGATGCATAGGTCGGTTGCACTAAATATGTTTCCACTTCCTAACGCATGTTCTTAATTTCAGGCAATATTTGGAGCTCCAGACCGCTAGGTGTGTTCTACACAACCCATCAAAATTGCCCAAAATTCGAAAACAGCAGTAAAGGGTAAATTTGCTGCAATTAAAAAAAAGATCATCTTCGATCTTCAAATACCTCTCAAGAATCTTCAGTACCTCAACAATATCGCGGACTAAAAGGGTTGCGTTATATTGTTTAAAAACATAACATTAAATATTAAACCAAGTGCTTGTCCTGATAATGGCAGAATTCAGCCTGCATTCTTGCAAGATCCAATATTATCCTGGCACTGAAAATATTTCTCTGCATTATCTAGGTTCCATTTTTTATTTCTGGAAAAACTTGAAGCTCTAGGTTCGTTTTGTTCTACATATAATATTTAAAACGGCCAAAATTAAAAAAAATGGTAAAATAAGGAAAACTGATTAGGACTGAAGAAAATGCCGCAACATCGATTTTTATCGAAATCTCTGGAAACAATGCAAAGTACTTTGTTAATATGAGTCAGTAAATATATTGAATTCTGCAAAATGTAAAATTAGAAATATAAAAATGCTTGTTTTTAATCTATAGATTTGCTTATATGACTCCCCTTATAGAGTAGGCATCAAAACAATTTAGTATTTGCTGAATTTAGTTACATTTTACTGTAAGTAAAATTTAAAGCCTTGTCAGCGCTAATAAAGCCTTTTTCTGCTTGTCAGCAAGGACATAATCTAGCTTAAAATGGTATTAATTCGATATTTCTGTCAATTTCATGGCAGAACGCAAGTGAAGGCTGCACTTTTTCTCTGTCTTTCATTCTTTTTTATTTCTAGGTGCAGTAGTATTCAATCTAGTCTATTAATATATTATTCCATTTCTCAGCTTTGACCATAAAAACAATACTATATTTTTGAAGATGGTTTTTAAATGTGTAATTTTTTTTATAATGCAATCATAAGCAAATTGCTTTCCAGCGTTACAGAGAACACACATAGCAGCTTAGATCTGCAGATTCTGCCTTAAATTAACAATATAACCTGCGTAATAAAGACAGAATATTTTAGTGCAAACAACGTAACGCATCGCGCCAGTATGTAAGGTTGAAAATAAACATTTTTGTAGCGCGTTGCGCTTGAAGCAAAGTTTGCGATATTTTACTAAATCAACTGCATCAATGAAACAAGCTTTCAATACTTCTTATACAAATAAAAGTTATGTTGATGTGGTGAGTAAAAAACAATGGATGACAAAATTTTAGTGCGCAAGCAGAACGCCTCCAAACGTGCAACATTTTGAAATGACAAAAACGGGGTTTTCCAGCTTAAGTGATAGGCGTTTTTTTTTTTTTTTTTTGAGAAAACTACGCCGCATCTTGCAAACCTAAGGGTCTTTCCTTTGTGTAGAGAGATTAGCCCACGACATAGGGAAATTTAATTAAAACAAAATGGTCATGACTCCACGATTACTGTTCCTGTCCAAAGACATCCATATTTGTTTTCATTTCGTCTCTTCAAACAGGCTGGTTTAGGCAATGCGGTGAATAAAAATATCATCATATATAATAAAGATTTCCGCGCTACACGTTGTACCTAAAGCTACCTATATTGTCACAACTGCCATTCGTTATTTGTAGCTGAAACAACATCGCAAAAGGAATTCGATTGCAAATTGTTCGCGAGTTAAACAGGCGTACGGGATGACACACGTGTACTCTGCAGAATACAATTTAAGAAAGAGCAGTCACAAACTATAGGCAAATAAGGCTATGATACGGAGCATATGTATTACTCCGGTTAACAGTAAAAAAGTCGACTTTTACCATATTAATATATTCGACAAACTATTGCATGTTCACATAGGAACACAATTAATGAACTCATTCACGCATCTAATGTCTATGGGCATTAGATGCGTGGATGACTTCGCTTTATTCCAATTCGTACGTCACTGAAAATAATTGAACGAGGAAAAATTTAATGTCTACACAATTTTCAGCGAGTATACCACAAAATATACTAAGGTGCTTCATATATAGTCACATCACCTAGCAAGTGAAGTGGGATAACAGAACTAATCAGACACTCACCCTGATCAGCATTTCGCTTTTGCGTCATCTTTGTAAGTTTTTAGGCAGGCTTTTCCACTGATTATCCTCTTCTATATACCCTTGCCATCCACAGGACACAGATCATCTGGGGGTACCGAACTGTTGGTTTTCGCACCAGTGATACAACTTAATCAAACCATTCCTACTTAGAAAACACTCTCGATGCGCACCTAAAAAAATGAAAGCATGTATGTTTAGGCGAAATCATTCACCCGTGATAAAATAATATGATTTGAACAATAAAATCAAATGATCACACTCGAAGCAACAAGAAAGTGGTGGAGAGATAGGAATTGAAGCAATGAAAGGCGGTTGCTTACTGCAAAAAAGCCAATAGCAAGAGGTCCTGCGTCTATAAGAATAGGCAATAAAATTATGGCACATTTAAAGGTGCATGCAGCAGTTACAGTGATGCAGTGTTACCTTTTGTTAGGCAGGCTTTTCCGCTGATTATCCTCTTCTTTATTCCCCTTCCAACCACAGGACACAGATCTTCTGGGGGTGCCGAACTGTCGCTTTTCGCACCAGTGATACAACTCAATCGATTCATTTCTACGCAGAAAACATTCCGATGTGCATCTAAAAAAATGAAAGCATGTATGTGTAGGCTAAATCATTCACACATGATAAAACAATATGATTTGAACAATGAAATCAAATGATCACACCCGGAGCAACAATAAAGTGATGGAGAGATAGAAATTGAAGCAATGAAAGACGGTTGCTTACTGAACAAAGTCAATAGCAAGAGGTCCTGCGTCTATAAGAATAGGCAATAAAATTATGGCACATTTAAAGGTGCATGCAGCAGTTACAGTGATGCAGTGTCACCTTTTTTTTGTTTCACTGCAGCGGTTGGTATAAATATTGCAGAATTAAATTGCTAGGCATTTCAGGTAACCCCATTGAAAACCTCATCCAAGGTTGCGGCGGCGTGTTATTTGCAGCTGTTAACGGTAAGACAGGCTATCCTATGAGTGCATGTTCATTTCCTCCTTTTTGTACCTTGAATGAAAGCGACTGAACAGTGGGTGTTGCAAGAGGTGCAGCGTCCCTAGGAATAGGGAACAAAATTAAGTTTTGCTTGTAATAAACAAAGGTACAAAAAGGAGCAAATATGCTTGCAATAATAGCATGATTACCTACCTAATCATCAACAGCTGTAAACAACCTGTCACTACTAGTCGGTTCTTTGGATAGGGTTGTCAATGCCAGAGCTTAAAGCTAAGAGCAATATGAGTAATATTTATTGCGGTCACGGCCGTAAAGAATTAGCACAATACTCCATTACTGTAACTATTCAACCGTCCATTTATACATATTGTTCATTAAAGAACCATGCACATCTTATTAAGTTGCTCTTTTCTACTCCCAAATTATTTCCTATACAATTAGAATACGTGGATAGCTGCTTCGGTTTAAAATTTTTGTACGGTGGCTATGACGTGCACTTCATGCATACAGTACGTGAGGCACAAAGAGCTATAATTGCCGAACAGGCGGACCTGACGTCCTGTCCCATTTAAAGTGCGCGCCGTGATCGAGCGCTTCGCGAGCTATATATCTCGGATGATATGGTCGCCTCATACCGGCCGTCAGTTTTTTGTACAATGTGCCCCACGTGCACGTTGTTTACTTTCCAGTGACAGGGGCGCAGTGCACACACGGCTGATGCGCCTTTTTGCGTGTTTTGTTATTTTCCTCAGCCTTCGAAGCGCGTCTGCGAAACCGCTCTCCTATTGTCGCCGCTTCCTGACAGCGCGCCTTCATCTGAAGGTGCGTTCTCAGAAGGGGGGCGTCGATTAAGAAAATTTTGAAAAGGGTTCACGGCTTTCAAATCCTCAATATGATATTAATCATTATAAAAGTGGAGGTTCATTATGACTTAATTATAGCCTAATCATCAAGCGGCATCACGCACATAACGTCTGCCCCACTGTAAAATTCGCTTGCACAGACCGCACGGAGAGTTTTCAAAGCATCGTCTGTACATTTGAAAACAAAAAACTGCCCTAACTCTTAACAAAATCCAAAAACTGAGCGAACATGGCTTCCTGCGCGCAGAAAAGACGCTGTCCAAAATATATGTACGAAGCTGAGCGCGTAGTATTCGGTTACTAATTGATTGCGGCGCGCTGCGCAGTCAAAAAACTGCGCAAATCGCTGCCGGTAGTGTTCTGTCGCGCGTTGGTGGCACACACATCTGTTATGCACGGCTTCTCTATTTTCGGCGCAAATGTTGTTCATATCGCAGCCAGTCCACGCACTTGCTTGCATGTAACCCGGACGAAAATTCGCTTAGTTCTTGAAGTCATGCTTCGCGCAGTTGTTTCGAGGAGATGAAATGGGACAAAAAGCTTAAGTGATGCGGAAACGCAGAATTTTCAATTATTACACTGTTTCCAGGATCATGATTAAAAACACACACACACACATATCTATATACATATATATATATATATATATATATATATATATATATATATATATATTTAAATGAGGAGGCATCAGTTGTTTTTAACGTAGCAAGAATTCATCAAAAAAGATCAAGAGAGCCATGAAGGCATGCAGTCAAGAACAACCATGAGAAAATTGACATACATGCTTAGTGTATCAGGAGATGGAACGAAGCTTCTGCGCCAACTTCGTAACTGTCGAATGGACGCTGGTGAGTGACTTCTTTCCGCCTCGCCACTTGCTCCCTGACAAGGGACAGATGAAAAATATTTGCCTGTAAAACAGAAATGACTTGTTTTAGTTATGTTTGTTTTACCAAAGAATACATTGTAACATGATTGTTATGTTTGTTGCTTAGTATTTCATAAACCGTATTAAACACTGAATAGTTGGCTAAGTAGTTCTGCTGGAATATTTAAGGGCGAACAAACGTTTTCAGCGCAACTATTTAACATTCATGCAATTCTCGAACACTGATGTGTATCGCTGATTGCTTACTATTCCAAAAACTTCGGCTGCAGAAAAAGGTCAAATAGTGGCTAAACAACCGGTAAAAATTATTTTAGTTATTTATATATCTCTGGATATAAGTAAATAAAATCGTAATGTACTGTGGCATAGATTCACGTATTCTGCAATACCCCCAACAAAAGGGAATTGCAAACGCGCACAAAGTCACAGGTGTATATTTTGTTGGAGCTACGAGAGGTTGCACACTAATAGAGCTTAAATTATGTGCAAAAATATTTCGTAATTTTTCTTACAGTAAGGAACAGATCTGGCCATCACATCGGTGCATGTCAGTAACGTGTCTATTAAAAAGCCCTTGGGCTAGGTGTTTAGAAGGCTATTGACGAAAGTGACAAGGGCACGTTGTGCGGCCTAGTCCCGCGAGGCAAGCAAAATGAGCCATGGTGGGGTTCGAGGCAAATAATAAGTGGGAGACTAGAAGTCTGCGTTGTGTGAGGCAATGTTCTATATCTGCTTATATATGTGAACAGCTAGGGCACTGTGACATGGAAGAGTGTTTGTACAAATAAAGTTTGGCTGCTGTGTGAAGACGGAATTGCTGAAGGATGCACTTTTCACAGATCGATAAGGATGAGCGTCCTAAGTGGCAAGTTAGCTGAGTCAAATCACTGGTGCGTGCATTATTCATAGCCTATCGCTTTGTACGCCGTCTGCATTCACCCTCGGTGGGCTCGTCCATAGGAGCCTCAGCACCCGGTTTACAATAGAGCAGGCAAGCTAGTAGTAAGCCAGCTCATAGAAGTGCACAGAAATTATGTTTTCTTGCCTGCACCACTGCTGAATTTGACAAGATAGGGAATACTATTTTCTTAATGAAAAAGTTGAGTACTGGAAACAAGACTAGAAAAGTAGCGTTACATGCATTAGTATATACAGCACATAATTATAAACCAGTTCTAAAAGCAACAAGAAAAGTAAGGCCAGGAGGAAAGATATTTTCAAATGGTCCTTTAAAGGCACTATCCTGAAATGCTTCGCCTCAACAAGTACAATAAACGAAGAATCAAGTGTTAAATGGAGAAATGACATTCATCCCATATATACGATACAACCAAAAAAAAAACGATAAGAGCCTCACCTCTGGATAAATTCCAGCGTCGTTGCCGCTGGCTCTGCATACTCAAGATTCAGGACTTATTACAGCACGAAAAGCAGGCAATCTACCTCACTGAATGATGCTGGCTCTATAAATACAGCCTCCTGTTCACAAAACGCGCACTGCTTTCCATATATGGTACCTGAAATAGAATAAACATTTTTGTTTTGCTTCTAATGCAACACAGTGCCAGTGCTTTATTTAAAGTAGCCTAAAAAGTGAAGGCATCATACGCACTGGTGCTGTCAATATGAAAGGAGCAATTAATTTGCAAAAAAAAATGAAGACAATTTTTTTGTTAATTTTTAATAACATAAATATTGACTTCAGTATTGTAAGCCATAAAAAATGGTAGTAACTATAAAAAAAGAATGATGTGCCTGTCGCGCAAAATTATATAGCAATCATTATTTGAATACTCGAAGTGGCAACTTTGTCCCATTCGTTTTCGGAAGTCTATGCCTTCAAATGGTCATTTTGACTGAAATAGGAACACATAGTGGTCTTGTATAATGCTCGCATATCTACAGTTTACAAGAACATATACCCATACTCATTGGTTAGATATATGACAATATCTCGTAACCTATAAAGACAGCTTCCCAAATTTAAACCGTAATTTAATTTGATTAGTTAGCCTTTTTGTGAATGAAGAGCCAAGCAATCCAGGAAAAGGCATGGATCACTACAATTAGTCCAACCACACAATCTGCTGCCGCAGCCATATGTACAAAGCATGAAAATAAATACCATCATCAAGCTTACCGAGTACAAATATAACTGGCGTGGACGGCAAATCGGAGATCCTCGATGTAATGCTCGTGCCTTCCTGATAAGAGACGGGAGTAAAATCAAATTCATGTGGTAACGAACAAGAACAGCTTATAGTGCTCCAAAACAGTGATAACTGACTAACTTTATAGCCATGTTTCTTTACTCAGCCGATGCACCGAATCCTTTGGTTTCTAGGAACATATACGCGGCAAACAATACAGCTGCGGATATTCTGACAGTCACCTGCAGATTTAACTTCAATGATGTAGCTCTCTATTCCATACTACAGATGCTAAGCATTTCAACAAAAATAAAACGGTGGTGACTGGTGTACCTTTTCTTTTTACAACTAAGAAGTTTCCTTTCTTTGATGGGTTCCACGCTCCTATTCCGTATAGCCATAAGCATCAGTCTTGCAAGTAGAGAAGAGTGGTGCCAGCATATGGTAGCTACCGAACCTAACAAGCATACTGAAAAGACGTAAGGGAAGTCAAACTGCAATAATCAAGGCTTCTAATAATTATAGTTCTTTCTTCTTTCTTTCATATAGTTCCAAGTTTCAATGAATAAGGCCATGAAGGCTGTTAGGTTATACCTGACACCACAATAGTTTCACATTATTTTACAATCTCCAAAATGGATTGCTCAGGATTCACTACTGAGGTACAGTGGGGTTTATAACTCACTTCAAAGATACGGTAGAGAGCACAAGGGTCGTCATTGAAGTATGCGGCAAGGAGATGCATTACCACATCTGCCTCAGCTCTGATGTTGCTTTTTGCTTCTTCGAGCTGCCGCTCTGCAAGCAGGTACATGATTTCCTTTGAAGGTGCACTGTCAAGGTACTTCACAAGGAGTGGAGCGCATATTGCAATACTGTCCTGAAATGTGGCCTGGAATAAATTAAAACATTTTTTTTTCATCATTGGCGAGCAAAGATTATTGGTAGGCTTCAATGGCAAAAGGCAAATGTTTGCTTTGACATGTATGAATAAATTTAAATTTGCAGCAAGAAACACTGCAGTGGGCTACCAATTTTCTACGGCTATCCCAGTATCACCATTGAATGTGATGCGGGTCTGGCAGTCCTAAACCAAAGAAACAAATTATCGGGAAAAAAATAAACATTTAAAAGTTCTCATAAAATGATGCCCATTTACATCTTACTGATTACATTTAGCTGCAGATCACCACCCTAGGATTTCCACAACTTTCGCTGCTCTGCACAAGGTCTGTGCTTGTAATGCTCAAATTTTTCATTCGCAAAAGCAAGATCTTTCACAGCACAGCTTGGTTTCCTCACATATCAGTCAGCAGAACTGAATATTCACAACTCCAACTTGTACACTGCAGCCATTCTCCTTATCTTACCTGAACATCTTTCCCAAGAAAGTTATGTGTGTGACTGTAGAAGAATGGTCTGTGAAATAACAATGGCCATTCTTCTTTCACTTGGGCACAGGGATAGCCGAGTTGATGAACACCCGTTGGTAAAAGTATGTTTCTTTCATGCACGCCATTACAAGCGGCACGTCTATATCTCTGAATGTTTTCCTTCCTTCCTTTTTCAAAAAATCAATTTTTTCATGGTCATTTTCGGCAATTGGCTTTTGAACAGGCTGCCAGTTCTGACAGCCATAGCTGCTGCTTTTACTTTTCATAGCTTGTTTTTTTTTGGTCTGCTGCAGTGCCTGTGTTTCACGATGCTAATTTTCTACTCTGTTCTCTATTTGAAATGGTCCACAATATGTGCCACAAGCTTCATCCGTAATGACTCGTATCTCCCGCAGGATGGCAGAGTACACAGGAAGGCAATGTTTTCTGTTTCAGCATGGTTTCTGTGGTGCCTGAAGACATGGCTTCTGAAGGTTCGGTAGTTCTTGAACGTAGCACCGCACGGACTGATTGGACATAAGGCTCCACCGAGTACACTACTATGATAAGAAAAATGTTCAAAGTAGGCCAGCCATGTAGAAAAGCTCTGCGCACATCTCGGGCATCTGTTCATCTTTCAGCACCATCCGGTAATAACGCTATAATAAAAAATAAGTTGTCATATAATTTACAAGCAAGCTGTCATACGAAGACCACTCCGCGCACAACCCTCTGAACAATCAGCACCATGTCTTTTCCCCTGCCAAAACCACGCTCGTGATTTTTCGCTGACAATTAGCCGGATTTTCTGCTAATCGGCAACTTTAACGCTATCGCATTAATTATTGCATACTGCGGTCGAACAGCTCCAGTTGAAAACAAACTTCCACGGTACAAACGAGCGGCTTAGTTGGCGATTGACAAGTGGTTTATGCCTCCTTAAATCTGGTCACCGCAGCTGACCAAAATACAAGCCAAGGTGCTGCTGTGTGCTGCTTAAGTACCGCTCAACACCGGACGTGCGTTTAGTCGGACAGTGCAATAGAATAGTTTCGATATGGTCCGAGTAGTTCCTCTGTCTGGACTCATCATGCGGAGAAGCGAAAATCATATGAGCAATGCAAATAAACAAGTTTGTAAAGAGAGCGCGCCCTGTATCGAAATTGTTCACTGAATAAAATGTTTGCACTGCCTGAATGGCGCCTTTGCGAAGCGCGCAGCACTGCTCTTAGACACCCTTATGAAGCCAGTCACGAGTTGCACCTCAAAGACAATTTTAAGATTGTTCTCACCTGTTAGGCGAACACGTTGTCTTTTTTTGCTTGTCGGTGATCCAGATGTATTCGCAAGCGCACAAGATGGCTGGGTCGTCAAAGATAAAAAGTTTCAATGCAGTATCGCAGTCCAGACGTTCAGCTCCACACGTCCACGCCTTGTGCTCACTTGAAAAAGGCGCGAGAATGCAGTGCGCAACCGCTACGGCGCATGCGTCATTGCCCTAGCGACGAGGGGACGAAGCAGTCGTCGGCGCGGGCGGCTTTATGCAGCAGACGGTGCGGAGTAAGCGCGAAGGCGTGAGAACGTTCTTTTCCGCTGGGAGATGACACGTACAAGGCGTGATTAAAAAAAAAAGGGCTTACATCGAATCGGCCAACACGGCGACAACCGAAGAGCCTAGGAACGCCGACTTCTAGAGCAGTTTTCTATTTGTTTTTAGGCGCAGTACCCAAGGTCTATGTGCAGTACCTCTCACTTGTCGGTTTGCGCAGCGCCGGGAGGGAAGAGGTGAATGAATGAATGAAAAAAAAAAAGTACGCCAGCTGAGGTTTTGATCTCAACTTACACTGAGACCGCATAGCAGACAGGCGCTCCTGTATTTTGACTCCATTGCAATACCGCCGCCGCGGCCGCGATGAAAGCGCTTCTCCGATCACCGACCGAGAGCGCTTTGCTTTGCGCGTTAGGTGATGCTGCTGTGTGTACTATGCTTGACAGCAGCAGCATCCGGCCAGAGGAGAAACGATGCGCGGCTTTGGAATGGTGCAGGTGGTTCGAGAAGCCCAGCCCGGCGGGAAGGCGTGGGAGCATGTACAGTGTGCATGCTTGGGGATCTTCCATACTTGAGCATGCGGGCGTCGCAGTGGCGTGAACTCCTCCTTCATCCATGCCCGGTTCACGGATTTTCAATACGTATTGAATAAAACGGAAGCGCTTGAAATTCGATTCACGGATGTTCAATACTTATTGAGTAAAACGGAAGTGTCTGAAATGCTTATAAGGACATTCTCCTTCATCCGTGCGCCAATTCTCGGATGTTCAATACGTATTGAGGAAAACAGAAATGTTTGACGTTCTTTTAAGGAAGTTGTCTGCGTAAAATTACGTTTTTTTTTTACAGTGTGGTGCATCGACAAATGCGCACGTCATCTTTCCCCTCCCGCTTCCACCTATGATCGAACAAAAGACGGTCGTTCGACCTTTTATATTTACTTCAAGATATTATATATTGTTGCATGATGACTGATTAATAATATCGAAGAGGCGGAGTTCCGAGCTTCTCTGCTGTTCTGGCCAAATTTAGTTATAGATTACACAAACTATGTTCAAGTTAGCTAGCTGAAAATTATCTGACTGAATATATAAACGTTTTTGTTTGTATTCAGTTAATTTTCGCTATTCGGGTAAGAGTAGATGTTTTTATAAAAAATCTCAAGTTCGGCCCAAGAAACGAAATTTTCCTAAATTGCAGGCCGTTGTTTCAGAAAAGGTTCATGGTAGAGCAGCAATAATTCCACACTATGTTCTCAGCATAGTTATCCGCAAACAGGTAAAGCTTATATTTTTGTCACATTTGAATACAGATACGACCGCGCTAATTTACAGAAAACAGCGAACATTGAAAATTTCTTAGGAAAATAAAAAAAAAACTGTTTTAACACTGTTTAAACTTTTTCCGCCTATTCTACACCACCTCAGCTTTCAAAATTATTGAAAACACCGTGCATAATTTTGTTGCGCTAGTAATAATGGCCACTTTGATAAGGCCTTTGTCCAATTATAGCGCACCGCGCAGATCTGAAGTTCTCCCGAATTTGTGAATCGTTCAAGGTTTTTAAATTTTGGCATACTATTGTAACAGGGAGAAATACATTTATAAAAGAGGATTAAAGATATATGCATTGAGAAACAGCCAAGGAGCCTGGTAATGAGGGCCCCCAGTTCGACGCACTTCTTTTTCTTAATCTTCCACAAACAAGCGCGCCACTTCGTCCTCATCATTCTCCAGCTATAAAAGTATTTCTTCGGTTATTGTTTGTCTCGACTTCGCAAATTGACGGTGACAGACACAGCAATGAATGATTCAGAATCAGTTTTGTACGCGTCGAATTCCTGATGCGCTGTGGCATCAGGCACCACACAGACGTTTTTCGCAATCACCTTCACCTTAACGCGAATTACAGAAGGAGACGATAACGTTCAATGAGCAAGCAACGTATTCCAAATCATTTCAGTAGAATGGAAAAATTGTGAAGGGCATGGAAAACTGCCTCAGTAAAACACAGTGTTTCTGGGCTGCATCCGTTTTCTTCGAATGACTCGACGGCGCACATTACTTTCATTCCTGTACAGTGTCTTCCATGCAGTCCTGGCTAGCTTGAACGCGCGGCAAAAGGCCCACTTCAGGCCGTCTGGATTCCGTCATCTGAGAGAGTGTCACAAACCCCCGCCTTTACGGTCAAAAGAGGTGCGGGATCCTCTTTACGATTACTCGTCGTTCCTCTATGAGGGTTGTGAACACATTTAAAAGTTAGGCCGGTCAACCCGTGAAGCACGTGTGTCGGTGTGTGATTGAGGAATAAGTACAAATAGGTCACTTTCTCTTACAAACAATTGAAGGTTTATAAATAGCAGACCAAAATTACACTGATAATAATAGAGTACAATGAAAGAGAATACAACGCCACGACAAGATATTGATAAAGACGAAGAAATAAATGATAAGAGAAAAAAAAATAACCTGACAATGAACAAAACACTGTGATAAAAAATATGAAGACTATAAAGATAATAAAGCAGGTATTTCAGATAATATAAGTATGAGCAAAAGTTACATAAGAACACAGCGAAAAATACTACTAAGTCAGGTCAAAAGTTAACAAAGCGAAAATAATGTTCGATTGAACAACAGTCCGTGGCGAATGAAATTCTCACGTCTTTCTTGTTTGCTGAGGCGTCGAAGGCTGTGTTGCTCGGTAGCGGCGGCCGTACAGGTGCAGAGGACGATGCGTCGATCGCGGGCCCGAAGAACACAATACGCTTTCGGAGCACCGCGGAGTGGCCGGAAGTTTGAATCTTCCCAAACGCACTGGTGAGGGCGTGCTGCTGTCGGTTATTTTATACCCTCGGCCGACTATGCAGCAGCCGCGTCGAGGACAGGCGGTCGCTGCCCCATCGGCTTGTCGAATCTTGTCCAGAGGAGCGACGGAGTCCCGTGAATTTCGCTCTATATTCCAGCCATAAGCTCCCGCATCTTCCGCTGTATAATAGGTGAGGCAGCTTGTGACACTGCCCCCCACTGAAGAATATTGCCTCGGAATATTCTAGAACTCCACAAGCGCCGAGAACGATGTTATTACGCCCCTATAGAGGGGTGCAGTAGATTGGGTCCGTTCAGTGCACTGAAGATCGTTCGTCACTCACTACCGTTCATGACGCGCACCATATACGCACTGATCTGAACCCGCACACCACAACACTGTAGTTCTTCAGTCATGTCTTGCGCACATGTCACAAGTCACGGATCACTGATAACAATCAAGTGCACATATATACAGGCACATCGTGTACGATTTTCGTTACACAATCAACAAATGCAGCTATGCAGTAGTGCAAGCTTAACAATTATTCCAGCCGGCTCATGTAATCTGCTCCCACGTTCTCGCTGCCTTTAATATACTCGACACGAAAGTTGTATTCCTGAAGCTTAATACTCCAGCGAAGAACGCGGCTGTTTGCAGATTTTGTTTCTTTTATGAACTTCAAAGGCTGGTGATCCGTCTGAACGAGAAACCTTCTCCCGTAGAGGAAGACTTGAAATTTCTCGATTCCCCAAACGAGCGCTAAAGCCTCTTTCTCAGTGGTTGAATAGGCTACCTCTCGAGGGAGCAACTTGCGGCTCGCATAGGCAACTGGGTACAGGATTCCGTCATGCGATTGAAGCAGAACGGCTCCAACACCTCTATCAGAAGCATCTGTTCGCAGGACGAATTCCCGGTCAAAGTCTGGCAATTTCAGAATTGGTGCCTCTGCCAGTTTTTCCCGCAAGTTCTTGAAAGCCCGTTCTTGCTCGGGGCCCCAGCTCACGACTGAAGGTTGACCTTTCCGTGTTAGATCTGACAGAGGACAGGTTAGGTCAGCATAGTTCGGGATGAAATCACGGTAGTAACCCGTGAGTCCTAAGAAGGATCGGACCTGCTTCTTTGTTGTCGGCCGTGAAGCTTCTTGTATTTTCAGTTGGCACTCGATTAGCGTGGTCTTTCCCGGAAGGTCCGAAAATATACCTTCGTACTGTTGCAGAAGTTTCTTGGCTTCATTCTGCTGTACGTGGCTCAATCTCTCGGAAATGTGTACATCCCCGATAGACTGTGTCTGGGAGGGCTTAGGAAGCTCAATCTCTCCAGCGTCTGTGTCTTCTTCTGCCGATATTACTGCACCGACAGCTGCAACAATGGTGTCGTCTTTCCTTTGCTGGTATCTCTTCAGCATATTGATGTGGAATATTTTTGTGGCATGGCCCAAATCCACTTCATAGTCGACATCGCCCCTGCGGCTGATGACCGAAAAGGGACCCTTCCATTGCATGAGCAGCTTATTGTGCTCTGTGGGAAGAAGAATAAGAACCTTCTCTCCCGGTTGGAGTGAGCGTTTGCGGCTCTTGATGTTGTAGTAGCGGCTGTAACGCTCTCCTGCGCGCTCTAGCTCTTCGTGGGCAAGTTTACAGGTATTTTCCAGTCTGTCCCGTAGAGCAAGCACATACTCGTACGTCGTTCGCAACTCGTTAGGGATGGTTGTATTCGTCCAAAGCTCTCTAAGTACAGCCAGGGGTCCACGCACATTTCGCCCATATAACAGTTCGAATGGGGAAAAGCCGAGGCTTTCTTGGGGCACTTCCCTGTATGCAAACAAAAGTGGAGCCAGGTAGCGATCCCAATCGGTTGGTCTCTCTTGACACATGCGCTTGAGCATTTGTTTAAGCGTGCCGTTAAACCGTTCGACTAGGCCGTTCGCTATCGGGTGGTAGGGAGAGGTATGCAGCTGTTTTACTGACAACAGACGGCTAACCTCCTTCATTACTTCGGACGTAAAATTCGTGCCCCTGTCACTGAGGACCTCTCTGGGCACTCCTACACGGGAAAACATTTCGACAAGTGCTTCGGCTACCCTTTCGGTCTCGACGCTAGGAAGTGCGACTGCATCAGGGTACCGAGTGGCATAGTCCACCATGGTCAGGATGTACCGATTGCCTTGAGCGGACTTCGGGTTGAGTGGACCAACGATGTCGATCGCCACCCTCTGAAACGGTGTCTCAATGACGGGCACTCGAACCAAAGGCGCTCGTGTGGTGTGACCCTTCGGAGTTGTGCGTTGGCACAGATCGCAAGAGGCAACGAACCGCTTAGCGTCAGCCTGCATTGCTGGCCAGAAGAATTCTGTCTGAAGCTTCAGTAGGGTTTTCTTCGCGCCTTGGTGGCCTCCCATCAACCCATCATGTGCCAGCTTGAGAATAGCTGATCTGTACTTCTGGGGCACAACAACCTGAGTGTACTCCCCGCCCGACTCGGCGACGTATTTCCTTTGAAGGACGCCGTTAGCAATGAAAAACTGGTGGCTACCCTTTCCTTTCTTCGCTTGCGGCGGGCCTACGCGATCGAAACACGAGCGTAGGGTAGCGTCATTCTCTTGCTCTTGAACCAACTCTTCGCGGCATACACTAGGGAGGCCTTGCAGGACTTTAAGCTTTTTCAGCGTTTTATCCTTGCACGCCTGCGCTCTAGTCACTACCGGACAAGCTTCAGCGGCATCCGAAATGGGTGCGGGGCTCTCGGTGTCAGGCGCTAGCTCTTCAACTTTTACTGCAGTGGACTTCGTAGTCTCGCTTTCTGTTGTCTTGTGCCAGTTCGGATCGGGGTCGTCTGCTGGCCTAGCACCTTCCACATTTCCCAGCACCAAATCGTACAAGGGATTCTCCATACACTTAGCGAGAAGTCGTCCCTGAAAGTACGAGGTGTCGACATCGACCCAAGCTTCTGGGAGCGTTAAGACTGAGCGGTCAAGTAGGTAAACTGGAGACTTCGTATCGGTGATATCCTCTTTTCGTACTAAGTCATTTCTTACCACCACCATGTTGCAGCCTGTGTCTCTCAGGACTCGGACTGTCTGGCCTCCGATCATGCCGGCTACGACAGGTAAGCATTCCCTGACGGCGCATTCTTTACTGGTGAACCCAGCGTTGATGACGGGGTCTTCCCTCCATCCTTAAGTTCGAGGTATCCGTTCTCAACACATACTGCAGCGGACTCCCGATTTTCTTCTCTCTGTTTCGGGGCCCCATTTGCCCAGCATCTCCAGCTTGGATGACCTGGTTTTCCGCATTTGTGGCATTTCTTGGGCGGTCCCGATCCGTCGGATGGGGCGGCCCGGCAATTTTCGGGGCGGTGTCCCGTGCGTGAACAAATAAAACATTTCTTTTCATCGCTGCTCTTCGCATCCGATGATTGAAGCAAAGTTTCCCTTCTCTCGGTCGTCTTGGAGACGGCGTTTTCTGCCTTATTCTTCGGGGTGCTTCGCTTTCCGAAGTTTAACAAGCCATGGGCCTCCACATACTTTTCTGCCCTTGCTACTGTTTCAGAGAAGGATGTGTCCTTCTTTTCTTTCAAAAACATTTGTAGCGGAGTGGCGCAGTTAGAAAGGAACTGTTCCTTTAGAATCAGGTCAAAGAGATCTGCGTACTCTTTCTTTGTGTCCGACAGCTCTATCCATCTGTCTAGGAAGTTCTGAAGACGCGTCACGAACTGTGAACACGTTTCCTCGTTCCGGGGACTAGCAGACCTGAATTTTTCTCTGAACCCTTCCTCTGTCATACGGAAGCGAATCATGAGTGCCTGCCGGAGCTTGTTGTAGTCCAAGCACTCGGACGCAGACATGCGACTAAAAACGCTGAGCGCTTCGCCGCTTAAACATAGACTAAGGGCTGTAGCCCACTGGTCGCGAGGCCAATTCTGACTCTCAGCGACGCGCTCGAAACGCATGAGGTAAGCGTCAAGGTCGTCCCTGCCCTCATTAAAAACCGGCATCAGCTTGTGCGGGCTTATGCGTTCGGGCCGAGCAGCTTGACTCTCCCCCGTTTCTGACCTTGACTCTCCGGTGCTGTTAGCGTCAGTTGCCGGATTATTAGGTAGGTCTCGTCGGAGCATCAGTAACTCCTTTTCTTTTTCCATCTCCGCTATCCGGAGTTGCGCTTTCTGCGACTCTATTTCCTTTTCTTTCTCCATCTCCGCCATCCGTAGTTTAGATTCTAGTTCTGCCTCCTCTTTCCGCCGCGTACGTTCCTCATTGCGTTCTTCTCTGCGACGAGCTCGCTCCTGATCTACCCATTTGAGCAGCTCTTGACCCTCAAAGCCAAAAGTTCGGCCATACTCAACAAGCCGTTCTAACTCTGCATCAGCCATGTTAGGTGGAAAGCGTTATGCAGTGCTAGGATACAACACTAAAAAAATGCACCTACTCCTCTCTCCCTCACCGACACTTGGTTGACCAGTCCTGTCCGCGGACGCCAATTATGTCACAAACCCCCGCCTTTACGGTCAAAAGAGGTGCGGGATCCTCTTTACGATTACTCGTCGTTCCTCTATGAGGGTTGTGAACACATTTAAAAGTTAGGCCGGTCAACCCGTGAAGCACGTGTGTCGGTGTGTGATTGAGGAATAAGTACAAATAGGTCACTTTCTTTTACAAACAATTGAAGGTTTATAAATAGCAGACCAAAATTACACTGTTAATAATAGAGTACAATGAAAGAGAATACAACGCCACGACAAGATATTGATAAAGACGAAGAAATAAATGATAAGAGAAAAAAAATAACCCGACAATGAACAAAACACTGTGATAAAAAATATGAAGACTATAAAGATAATAAAGCAGGTATTTCAGATATTATAAGTATGAGCAAAAGTTACATAAGAACACAGCGAAAAATACTACTAAGTCAGGTCAAAAGTTAACAAAGCGAAAATAATGTTCGATTGAACAACAGTCCGTGGCGAATGAAATTCTCACGTCTTTCTTGTTTGCTGAGGCGTCGAAGGCTGTGTTGCTCGGTAGCGGCGGCCGTACAGGTGCAGAGGACGATGCGTCGATCGCGGGCCCGAAGAACACAATACGCTTTCGGAGCACCGCGGAGTGGCCGGAAGTTTGAATCTTCCCAAACGCACTGGTGAGGGCGTGCTGCTGTCGGTTATTTTATACCCTCGGCCGACTATGCAGCAGCCGCGTCAAAGACAGGCGGTCGCTGCCCCATCGGCTTGTCGAATCTTGTCCAGAGGAGCGACGGAGTCCCGTGAATTTCGCTCTATATTCCAGCCATAAGCTCCCGCATCTTCCGCTGTATAATAGGTGAGGCAGCTTGTGACAGAGAGGCACGCGCATCCGGTTACCAATTGTGTTTTTTTTTTCCTTTTTTTTAGCATATCATACCTTGCTTTGCCACTGCAGCACCAGTTATGCTTTCCACCGATCGCATCTGGCGCAGCAGTTTCTCATGCGGCAGAGGCTGTCGCCCGCGCTGGTGAAGCGGGCTTCCCGACAGTGGTCGCATCTCATTAACTTCACCCCGTGTTATTGGCGTCCGGTTGCGGTGCGAAAGACAGGCGGATAGAATAGTGAAGCTCTAGTACCGATGCGTTGAACTGCTACAAGGAAGTATTTTTTATTAGTTTTGGGTAGCTTCACCATAATATATGTATCGAAGTCTGTCAGTCTGAAGATGCAAAAACGAGCTCTCACTGCTGCGCCTCTTAAAACGAACGTCTAGGGTGAGCACACCCCCGCGCTCATGGCCGCTCCGGTCATCTCAACATCTCAACATTACTGCCCTCATTTCCGTCGACATCTTTTTCCTACTGTTGGACATATTTTTAGAACCTGAAATCCAATCCTGCTTGCATTTTATTCGCTTAGTGGCCAAGAAGTCAGACCTACAGCAATTGCAAATTCCTGTTTAAGGGTCTTATTGGACTGGTCGTAACTACTAGTGCATCAATATTGTGCAATGTGTTTTTATTGACGTTGCAAATTGATGTAGAGAAGAATACGTGAACAAAGTTTAAAAATATATCATAAACGGTTTTTTTTATTCTCCTCAGAAATTTTCATTGTAATAATGGTGAAGGTGATTGCGAAAAACGTTTGCTGGCTGCCCTATGCCACAGCGCATCAGGAACTCTACGCATACAAAGCTGACTCCGATTCATTCAGTGCTGTGTCTGTCACAGCTAGTTTGCAACGTCGAGACAAAAAATGTCAGAGGATGATGAGGACGAAGTGGCGCGCTCGTTTGTGGAAGAATAAAAAAAAAAAGAAGTGCGTCGAAGTCATTGCCTGGCTCCTTGGCTGAATACAAGTACCTTCGCACTTGTATTCAGAACTCGAGCGTAACCACGGAGCCATCACGCCTTATACGCTTCAGATTCGGATATCAATTTTGTGGACATTTTGCGGAATCCTTGTGAATTGTGGGCGAATGTTCTACTTATCATGGGTCCCGAAAGCGATAGCGCGCATGCATAGGCGGAATTTCTCGCCGTTCTTCCTAAGGCTCAATAGGCCTCACTCTGGAAGCGACGGACCAACTGAGCATAGGCATTAAAAACAGTTGAGCTGAGGCAATTTACGAGACTTTTGTGGCCACAGGCCCACAAAAACGACCTTCCTTTTGAGACGTGTGTTAGCGAGGTAAGCACACCTGCGAGAAAAAGTGGAGAGGCCACGCGCTTTGAAAAGTCTGCACGTCCGCCTTTTCTGACGGTGAAGCGGTTATTTCTGTTTAAGGTACTCTCCTAAATGTACTTGCCATCTTGCCCAAAAAATTTTGTCTGGCGCATTTTTTTGTATAAAATAAAAAAAAAGCAATCGTAGCGGTTTGCTCGAAGCTCTACGTGTTGGTTCAATGCTGGGAACTAAAGCTGGAACGTGAAACCGAAGGTGGTTCTTGCCTCTATCAGCCTCTCTCGCCTCCCTGCTGTTCACCGGTAGTCTGCGCAGAGCGTGCGCAAGCCAACAGCGCATGTGAGACGCGCCAGCACAGTCGGTGGGAAACAGGCGGAGGAAGAGGGTGGATGTTTACTCTGCGGGCGCGTTGAGGCCAAATTACAGGCGCCGAAGAGCGCGTTTCATCATAGTGGGCGCGCAGCTTTCGAACTCGCACGATGTCGACAATCGCCGAACCTTTCGCTTTCGCCGTAGTCCCTTTATGTTCTCTCTCCGAGTGCGTTTTTCTTTCGTTTTTTTTTGTCTAGATATATAATCTCGCTATTACTGCCTGTAATATATAGATATTGATGCTTATTCGCTTATTTAGTCGAGTTTGCATTTTTCCTCCTTTTCGCGTTTCAGGGTTTGAACTGTTGTCATATTACTTTTATGGATTCCGTTACGCGTGTTTTTACGTTGCGTTTCTTCGTGACAGCAAATAAATGCATATTGTAGCGCCAGAAGAAGAAGCGCGATCGCTTTGACAAAGACGGCGACGCTGCTGCCGTGACTCGCACGCGTGCGCTGTTCCGCTGCTGTTGTACTGCACTGCGCAGTTGCCTCGACTTCGAACCATTCTTTGCTGTGTCTGTCACAGCTAGTTTGCAATGTCGAGACAAAACGTTACTGGATGATGAGAATGATGAAGACGAAGTGGCGGGCTCGTTTGCGTAAGATTAGGAAAAAAGTGCGTCGAACGGGGGGCCCTCATTGCCTAGCTCTTTGGTTGTCTCTCATTGTATATATCTTAATTCCTCTTTTGTAAATATATTTTTCCCTGTTACAATAATATTGTCACGTCTCGGTAGAACGCCAAGGAGGGCCTAGCGTTAGGTGGTTTGGATGGTCGACCAGAACGAGTCTTGCGTTCAAGCTTCTTTCTCTTCCAGGCTCGCGCTTGTCGTCTCATATGTCATCTTTTGCTTCGACTTCTATGTGTCATTTGCCCCCCTCCTCAGGAAGCATCGTCTCGATGAGGTCATGGGCGATTCACAAATGCCGTAGAATCTTCAGATCTGCGTGGTGCGCTACGCCTTGCACCAGGGCCTTATTGAAGTGGCCGTAATTACTTGCGCAACAAAATTATGTAAGGTGTTTTAATGATTTCGAAAGCTGGGGTATAGTGGAAAATACGTAGCAGAAGTTTAAACAATGTTTAAACTATCTTTACTTTCCTAAGAAATGTTCAATGTTCGCTGTTTCCTTTAAATTAGCGTGATCGTATCTGTGTATTGGAAAGTTATATAAATATAAGCTTTAGCTGTTTAACACATAACTATGCTGAGAACATAGTGTGGATTTTTTGCGGCTCTGCCATAAACCTTTTTTGAAATAATTAGGTCTGCAAAGTAGAAAAATTTCGTTTCTTCGGCCGATTTTGTGAAAATTTGTAAAAACATCTACACTACCTTGAAAAGCGAAAAATAACTGAATACAGATAAAAACATGCATATATTTAGTCCGATAATATTCATATAACTGTAACATATTTTGCGTAATTCAAAACCAAAGTTGTCCAAAAGAGCAGAGAAGATAAGCGCGAAACTCCGCCTCTTCATTATCAATTTCGTGTGGCCGGAAAAATGTTTTGGCAACAAAACCAATTGCAGATCTCTTCTTTCCATTTATCTGACAATGTTATATAAAGTTTGGAAATTAATATAAAAGGTCGAACGACAATCTTTTTTTTCTTACGTGGAAGAGAGAGGGAGAGAGAAAACTTTTAATGAGCATAATCATCAGTAAAAATTCCCAGGAGCTGGGCGGTCGGTGCCCCTAGTCCAGGGCTCCGCCTAGCGCGGTTAGAATGATCGGACTCTAAACTAATAGGCGGAACAAACCAATTTGTTATTTATTGCCGATATATATGTTGTGCGCCATATAAATGTACCGGGGCTTGTCATGCTCGCAGTCTGCGCGAAAAACTGCCATTCTTTTCTTTTTTTACCACCGTGTGAATGCCCAAAACTAAAATGGCAAACTCGGGTCTTCCGGCTTTTCATTTTCCAGGGATTGCGTCTAGAAAGTACACACATCGTATTCGTTCCTTTCCCCAGGTAAACAGACGATGCTGCGCGTAGTTCCTTATGGATAATGCAAAAGCACTAGGACAAAAAACGGCTGAGAAAACGGTCATTTGTTCGATCAACTTGCGGCAACGTTTTCTTTCTCGGCAATGAAAAAGCTACCTTCAAATGACTAATTTAATGTCACATAATCGTGCTATGGCCACATGGTTTCGTTTTGTATGCGCGTTCTCACTAACAACAGGATTTGTACTAGAGGTTAAGTAGATCCAGGGATGTAATCAGCGTCCACTACAAGCATATTGGGTCGGGAGTGCCAGCCGGCTTCCTGGCCAACATGGCACGCGGCCGACCGTGGGCTGCCAAATGCCCGAGCAACCGTTGCCAAACAGGTCGGCATTCAGTTGGGGTTACAAGCTCGGGCCATGGTTGCTGGCCGACTTCTGCCCAGCCTAGTACATGGCCGATCATGGGCCGCCCAATGGCCGAGCTACCATGGCCAAATTGGTCGGCGTTCAGTCGGGTGCTCGAGCTTGGGCCTTGCTTGATGGCCGACTTCCGCCCTACCTGGCACATGGCCAACCATGGGCCGTCATTCGACCGAGCCCCGAATGCCGGCAGGTCGGCTGCCGACCAGCTGCCGATGACCAGCCATAGGTCGGCAGTCGGCCAATGCTGCTTGGGTATAGCCATGATCCTGCATATCGACGTCCGCCGTATCTTTACGAGAATCAAATAGATACGTCGAACGTACCTTTAGACACTTCGTAAAAACAATCCCGTCGGCGCCCTGTTGTAATAAGAGCTCTCATAACACGAATAATTAATTCCAATAAAGCGCATCAGACAACCTACCATTGCAAGCCTGGTGGCGACGCTTCTCCGTGTAGGTAGAATTGTTTCGCGCACGCAAACAGAAAGGTCGCGTTGCACCCACGACAGATCTGAAGCACAACACATACACGAAACACAGTCATCGATACGTAACAAGCTCAATCCCAACGCTCGGATCGCTGTAAACATTAAGAACCATGCAGAGCTCAAAATTCATGTAAGCGTTCGGAAAGCAAGGAGTGCGCTTTGAACTTTCACTCGTAATATATACATGCGGGTGGTTTCACCAGCTCGACGAAAAAGCAATCGTTCCGAACGTGATTACTTTCACTACACTCGCATTTGTCAGTGCTATGATACTGACTACGCTTCACGTACAAGGAATTCATTGTGAGGCTCCAATATCTCCAAAAAAAACGTCGAGGCACCGCCGCATCTCGCGTAGGCTTGAAGACCATTTTTTCGACTTGGAAGCTATCCTTGCCGCCTTGACAAACAAATACCTCAGTCGAATTACTAAAAATGGACGAAAAAAAAAATGTCGAACAGTCCACGCTTGTGCGTGTCAGAACGATCCACACAACTGTGTGTCAGAATTAGCCCAAGAGGCAGAGGCGGTCATTGTTCGAGGAGTATATGTGCTTCACGAGTACGCCTCGCGAAGCACGCCTCGCTGCCCTGCGTCCTTCTATTTATAGTGCGAATTTATGCTAGCACATGAGTATAGTGAGCTGCGCTTCACATTCCGCAATTACATTTCAACCGCAAAAATTTTCTTATTTTTATTAAGACAGTTATAGATCTGTTATATCTCTGCGTGCTTTTCTTAATTCAATTTTCAATTTGTTTGCACAGTTTATTCGAAAAGCTCGCTCGAATTGCAAGAAATGATACTTTGTTTATGATCTTCCCTCTCGAGGAGGTTATTGCAACTAGCATTATACGCGCGTAAATTTAAAATTACTTATTGCATAATGTTAAAAAGAAGACCACTGGATGATTCTCCAGTCTGTGCTTCGTTGTTTTTCGCACTGCTTTTCATGGGATGGGAAAATGATACTCCGGTTCAATAGGCGAGTGTCTTAACACTTGACCACTTGACCGCTAGGATTCACCGCGGCGGTGCCGAGTGCAGCTATGTGCAGCACGCCTTTCCTCCAACATTTTCATGCGTGCACCTGCTCTCGTCGACGAAATCGAAAGTGGCAGCTAAAAAACAAACAGCAGATATAAAATCATACATTCAATCGTTTCGTCAAATATACGAGCGCTTTTTAAGAGACAACTCGTAAGCTCGTTCGGGCGAAAAGCCATCGACAGAAATAATCGGAGGCTGCGTAAAAAAAAAATTATATCATGGCAATTTGGGGATTTAGTGATTGACGATTGATTGGTGTATTATAGTGGATGACGAGCTAATGAAATCATTGTAATTAATTGCTGAAATGAAAAAAATGAAAAAATGGATAATTGAATGGACTTTAAAGGTGTCAAATACTAGCTCAAAATGAAATGTCAATGCTTAATGTCAAATTTAGCACGTGTGACCGATATATTAATAAATTGAAATCATAGAATAAGGAAAATGCGCTAAAATGTGTCAAACTGCTCAGAATTGGAAGCCAATATGTTTGCTGGTGCTAATCGTTTGAATGAAAAAGAAAAAAAATATTGGTGCTATTTTGCTCAAGGGCATAGGGCTGTGTTATGATGGAGTCTTTAACAAGGCTAACTGTTACCCAGACGGCCACTGACGTATGCAGAATGGAAATGAAATTAATGATGCAGGGCTTAAAGCATAATATTTCCAATGGAGTTTTTGAACTGGCTAGCGCTAGTGTGGAGTGGGGCGTCGGCAGGGAGGTCATTCTAGTCGACTGCTGTCGGAACAAAGAAAGCATGCAGGTACGCTGTGCTACATATGTGTGGAAAATAAACGGCTTTAGTATGAGAGGTTCAAAGGAAGGCCAGGGAGGGCGGAACCTTTCTATGCCTCCCAGCGGCCACGAATCACAGTGCTATAGCGCCAATTCCTCCTTCAATTACGCCCTACATTCTGGAGGCTCAACTATGGATTGAACCATTTTTGGCATGGGGGAGAGGACATCCACGTAGCCAAACGCCTCCAAACGCACTCTGGAAGAGGGGAAGTTTGGTGTGTGCTCGCCAGAAATTGCACGTCGTATGCGAGTATACACACGAGCGAGCTGCCTTTAGTGCATATTTTGTCCTACTTTCCCGTTGCTGCTGGAAGCTGGTCGCATTGTCACATCTAGCGTGACCAGCTCGCAGCAGTAATGACAAAGTAGGCGAAAAAGTGCATTAAAGGGAGTTGCGAGAGCTCTCGCACACATATGGGCAATGCATGCAACCTTGCACGTGAACAGTGTCACTGAAGCGGTAAGGAAGTGCGCAAATACATGACTGTTATAATCGGTCCACTGTCTCCCACGACTCACCGGCTCTTGTGCGTGTCGAATTTGATTAGTTTATCTATCCGAGCCATATCCAAACAGGTTTCCAAAGAGACGACGAATGAGCGGTGCCGTCCAAAACAAAGCGTTGCTCTTTGGTGGCCCCTGGGTATTTTAGAAGGCGAGATCTTGCGCTCACTTTCGTTGTGTAACATAGCAGTGGCAAGTCGGCCCCACCACGCACGAACGTCGCGAACAAAAATGGTAATCACCACTTTGTGTAATGAGCCAACATACAAAAGGGTTCATGACACTAGACAGTCGGCACAAGTTGCACAAGTGAAACCGAACGGGTAGTGTCACAAGATAGGGACAGATTTCGAAGCTCACGGGCACAAAAACAGACACTGCTGTAGCTGTCGTTGCACTGACATGACATTACGAGCGCGTGAAGGAACAGCATGGCAAAGCGACCAGAGACGCAAAGTCTACATGCCAAAAGTAGCACACTGTAGTCAGAGAGGAAGAATGTTTACATGGTTTACATGTAAACATTCTCTAGGAAGAAATTTCTCATAATGTTTATATGTAAACCATGAACATCCTACAAAAACAAAACAATGCACTTACTCCACTCCAATTATTAATGGGCAAGGTTGCATCTATGCTACTACACTGCACTTATCACAAAACCACAAGCCCCATCTGCTTTGGCCAATTACTTGATGAAACTAACGGTGACAGATGTCGCACACCACAGACTGGTCGTCTCGCAACATATCTCTGCATATGCTGCATTTCAATTTCCTGCCTTTCCACTTAGCTTCAACTGTTGCCAGCATTACTAGTCACCCATCTTTTCAGAAATTCCTTTTTACGCTGTTAGGATCAGCGTCCTTGTTAATGATGGTCTCTAGTATTTTCGATGCTATCATTTTCACATCTTCCTCACCTGGAAGAGCGAAGGAAATGACAAGCTTTGAGCAGACAAAAAATTAGGGAGACTCGTAATCTCCATCTGTAAGGGTATGGTGCGCCAGCGTTAATGGTTCTTGTCTGCAGATCCCACTGTGGATTGCCGTTAACTTACATGCCTCTTGCTACAAACTTAATTACTAATTCCTTAATTCATGTCTCTGTCATCTCAGATATACTCATTAGCATATGGTCGTAGGCTGCCCTGTTATGTGATAGACAACCAGGCATAGACCTCACTAAGCCTGACGTTAACCAAACTGTACAAACATGCCTCCATGGCCTAGGAGTAACCTTTCTTAATCGGAGCTGAAACGTCCCAGAACATATTTCAAATATAACTTTGTAAGCTTGACTTAACAGCTCCTGCCATGTCGTGTGGCCTCGTGACATTTGGCTCGTGGAACTTTTGGCTTGTGCACAGGGTTCATCTTTTAAATACTGGTTAACATGCATGAAAAATACATTTTCACACAAACTGGTGGCAAATGGTCAAGTGGTGCACTGCAGATTCTGAAATGTACACCTATAAGCATGTAAGGATCGCATCATCACATAACGTGATCAAGAGTTCTGTCAGTACCTGTAGTTACATAGCACTTCAATGCCCATTAAAGGACCACCTCAGACAATGGTTGTTGTTACCACAAGACCTGTTCTAACAGCGTACTGACACCATTCCACTGAGTGATGGACATGTATATGCATACCCTAGATAGCTCATGATTGTGGATCTCATTTATTTCTATGACTTCCAAGGAGTTCCTGTCGTCAGAAACCCTACACTTTATGAAATCGAGACAGCTGTCTTGAAAGGTGATGAAAAGAAATAACCAGGTTACCTTGATGCAATGCTAAATTACAGAGGGTGAATATGCTGCATGAAGATACCAAGAAGCTTGTACAAAGAAAAGTGAGAGCGAAATGGCAGGATTTTTGAAACATTGAAATGAACTACAAACTATACTTGCCAAACCTGTCATTGAGGAATGGAAATCATGCAGTAATCAAAAACACAACATGGAGGACATTTTAGGTCATCTTCACAAAACACATACCCACACCTCACACACAGCTTCATACTTATGAAAGAAGACAAACCAATATGCAAGGAGTGTGGAGATGAACTAACAATAAATCACATCTTACACGTGCACCAGAGTCGAGAAAATAAGAGGAAAACATTTTGTACAATTTTGCAACAGATCCCTTTCCATCCCAGCATGATCCTAGGAGAGACGTGCAAATTTCCTGCATTTTTGGTTTCCTAAAATGTTCCTAAACAAGCTACATCCTAAAGAACATTTTAGTCATTACACACAAAATAAATACAATAAACCTTGTTCTTGGTGCATGGCAGCATTAGTCGCTTATGCACCATAACAATCAACACAATGCTGTAAGGTATACCTTGGTTAGCTATGTTATATGAGACAAGCTTTCGGTCTGATGTGGTCCTTATTCACGTGACAGCGCTGTCATGAGGGTCTATGTCCCAGCGATCGGAAAGTGACCTATTCCAACAATTTTAAAAACTGAAGGCGATTCTACAGATCTCTAAAGACTGGATTGATCAACTGTTTTATTAACGTCCGCCTGCTTTGGCAGCCTGGAGTGAAACTGTTGAAGAGAATACATTTTTGAACATTTAACGCGTGTCTGAAGGCCTTGCTTTCAATTAAGGGGCCCACAAAAAGCAGCTGAATGTCAAACGCCGCCTAGGTGGGCTTTCTAGCAGGACAGCGGTGTAGCGTGAAAAATCGCTCCGCCGGTCCATCGCTGGCGTCGCTGACTTGAAAGGCGAACTGTTCAAACTTATAGCTACTGACCACACCTGAAACACTGAATTGTGCATGATCAAGGCAGAATTTCTCTAACACTGAGCACTGGTAGCTATCGATATCGCGCCCAGTATTGTGAAAATCTGTCCTCTCTTCGATCATTGATACATCCACGGTTGAACATTTATGCGCCTCAGAGTAGGCCAGCCGTGGCAGCATGGATGCGTTGTTGTAGCAACGATCACTTGCATGTCACACTCTGCAAACTTCCAAGAGTCAGCTTATGCAACGAAATGTGCAGCGCACATTTTCTACCGCGTACCTAAGTCCGGCGACGCATGCACATCTCCCGCTCGTTTCAAAGCTGTGCGGCCGTTCAGTCAGGTCACGCTAACCTCGAGCATGCGGGGGTTTAAACTACATGTACCCAAAATTCAACGACGAGAAAAAGATGCAGGCTAAGCACTTTAGTATAGTCTTCCCCTAAATACCAAAGAACACTGCTGTTCAGAGGAAATTCGGATCATTCGCGCTTCCGGAAAGCGGTGCAGGAGGTCTTCGCCTCGACGAGTCGATGTGCAGCTCGCCGCAGTAGCAGCGCAGGCCTCTAGTAGATTCGGCATGTCTTCTGCCACGGCTCTGAGGTAGAATTTAAACGAAGAATTTAGCTAGAAACATCATGTTTCCTCGGTCTGCATATGAGGAACGAGTATAATGCCATTTCACTTACATACTTTGGACTGCCGAATGTTCTGCACGGCGAGGTGTGTGTTGTGCCGGCTCTAGATCTTCGGAGGTCGATTCAGGACCTAAAGGCCCCCGTACGGTCGTTTTTAGAGGCGCTGCGCTCGTCCGCCTTCCGCCAGCTGGCGGACGCGTTCGGCACGGGAGGCGCATAGGGTGCTATACGGTCACTTTTGGGCATCTTTTGGGTGGCGGATTTCTCCAGCGCTCCGATTGGCGCGCCCGGCGTTCGCTGCTTCGAACGTCGAAACGCTGCATATGACGGCTGCGGCGCTGGTTTGGCGAAACTTTTCCTCTTCGCGGTGGCTCTCGATCGTCGGCTATCAAATTAATTTGCACCTAGCTGTAGAGTTATTGAGCCCCCGCATATACAGCACAAACAGTATGAACTGACCATTAGTAGAGCGATTAAGTCGCCGGCGATGCAATCATCCAGCAACAGCGTAGACGCACGCATATGCCCCAACGGCACCTGCTTTCGCCGTCTGCTTGGTGTTTTTATGTTATATGAGGAGAAGACGGCACGAATTTTTTAAGTACTCCCGAACGTATACATTGAAAGCTAAAATGTATATATTCATACCTCCCCTGCCTGTGTTCGCGCGTTCACTTCGGTATAGCACTCGCGGCAAAGATGCAGGAGCTGGCAATTTAATGTTTTCATCCGAAATTACAGCCTAAACACATTTTACAACACGCCTGTTTTACTGTGAGAAAATAGACTGCAAAGCATAAACAAACATGCACATCATTTGTAACATGTACAGAAGCACTGTTTTCCGTGCGGTTCTCCCCGGTGGTAGCAATTTCCTAGTGGCGTACATTTCGCCACGTAATCCTCATTTCTGGCTGAAACATACAGCTGTGGTGTTGCATATGAGATGCATTTGCACGCAGAAAATGTGTCGAGGTTCATGACAGTAACAAATCTTTAAAAGTGCATGGAATTATTTGTTATGGTATCCATGCCATAGCAAATGATTCAAACAGTGCATGTTCAAATTATCTCTAAAATTCAATGTGTTTACTTCTTCAAACACATTTAAAATAGCTGCTCAACTAGTTTATTTGTATTCAGTTTGGTTTTCAGCACTACTCATATTTGATTCAGCAGCAAGACTATGCTATTTATAATCAGTTTGGTTGGCAAAACTACAATTCGCATGCCCCCCAGTAATACTAGTTTCTCCATCTCTGTGCTGCCTATATTAATAAGTGCCTTCATGTCAAGTGCAGCATACACTTCCTTTTCTTGACCTATGCCATTTGGTCTTCCTAGGTTTCATGTGTGTGCACTGCTTTTGTCATTTCAAACACAGAAAGTAGCAAATGAAATCTGGCGATTGAGTGTTAACATGCAACACAGCTCAAGCTACTCAGCTGCGGCACGTACTGAAAAGAATTGTTACCAATTGAGACAGCCTCTACCAGTCAAATTTCAAGTGAAATATCTGTACAGTTAGTGCTGAGCACAAATAAACAAGAATTATGGCACAATTGTGCTGCTGCTGAGGAAGAGTCCATAAAGTTTTCGAAACATTGAATGATATGAAATGACTATTCTAAGTACAAATATGTATATATTGGATGTTTTGTGTGGAATGAGTGTTTTATTCTTCTGTTGTAGTTTTATTTCACTGTTTCTCATACTTAAAAACAATACAGCTAAGAGTAAGCACTGAAAAGTCGCGTCACTGCACGAAAGAGTAATAGGGCATGGCCGGAGCGGTCAGTTGGGATCAAGAAATACTTAGCGCCCACTGCCTTGCATCAGCTAAGGGTCCCCACTTGTAGAGAAAAACTGTCCAGGGGCTAAATGTAAAACAGTGACCAAGTGTAATGGCATGTCACTTAGTTGCCAGGACAGCATGCAGACTTGATGGAATTTTGACTTGTCTGTGAACATGAAATACTATACTTCTATGACTAGTGTACTTACCTACCCGAGTCCTTTGCTTTGTTTACATAACTATCCTGCAAGCCCATACATCAAGTTCATCGTGGAGTGAATACACAGATCCTCAATACAATTCAAAGAACAGAAACCAATTGTAGTGGCATGTAAACACAGTGCAATTCTCCAAAAGAGTCACAACAAAACTGCACCTTGTGATATCGAATAAAATATCCCCTCTGAGAATTTCAAGAATTAGATCTAGAAGACAGAGAGCCTGAAGAGATGTGGACTGATGTTTGTGATATAATACAAGAAGTTGCTACTAAGGTAGTTCCAAAGCAAAAGAAATGCAAGAAAGCAAACTGGTTATCTGAAGAGGCTTTGCAAATAGCTGAGGAAAGGAGGATGGCAAAAGTCGTGGGGGAAAGAGAAAGATACAAGGTTTCAATGGGGATTTTCAGAAAATAGCAAGGAGAGATAAGAATGCCTTCCTGAACATACAGTGCCAAGCTGTTGAGGACAACAGCCAATTAAGGAACACAAGAGCTCTGTATAAGACAATCAAAGATATCAAAGGAAGCTTCTGTGCTAAGCTGGGCGTGATAAAGGACAAACGAGGCAAGGACCTCACTGAAGCCTCAGAGATAAAGAAGAGGTGGCAGGAATACACAGAAGAACTGTACAAGAAGGACCCGAATGTGCAAACCCAACATAAGACGGTTGTGGTTGCTGATCTCAAGCCAGGCATCCTGAAGAGTGAAGTTGAATGGGCCTTAGCCAGCCTTGCTAAGAACAAAGCTAGCGGAATTGATGGCATTCCAGCTGAGTTGCTTCAAAACTTCAACCATGACGCTGTTAACATTCTGCACACATTATGTCAGAAGATTTGGACAACCCTGCAGTGGCCACAGGATTGGAGGAGGTCAGTTTACATCCCCATTCCAAAGAAAGGCAGTGCCAAAGATTGTTCCAACTACCGCACGATCGCGCTTATTTCGCATGCTAGCAAGGTGATGTTGAAAATCCTCCAAGGAAGGCTGTAGCAGTACGTGGATCGGGAGCTTCCAGACATGCAAGTTGGGTTTCGCAAGGGCAGAGGAACTAGAGACCAAATTGCCAACCTTCGCTGGATCATGGAAAAAGCAAGAGAGTTCCAGAAACCCATTTACTTCTGCTTTATTGATTATGCGAAAGCGTTTGACTGCGTACATCACAGCAGATTGTGGCAAGCTCTCCAAGAGATGGGAGTTCCAATTCACCTCATCTGCCTCCTCAGGAACCTTTATGAAGGGCAAGAGGCCACAGTCAGAACTGGGCATGGTCTTACTGATTGGTTTCCGATTGAGAAAGGGGTGAGGCAAGACTGCATACTGTCGCCCTGCCTATTTAACCTATATGCAGAGTGCATCATGAGGAAGGCCGGTCTGGACGAGTCTTCAGCTGGAGTGAAGATTGCTGGAAAACGTATCAACAACCTTAGATATGCGGATGATACCACTTTAATGGCAGAAAGTGAAGTGGAACTCAGGAGACTTCTGATGCGCGTACAAGAATAGAGTGAGAAGTTTGGGCTTAAATTGAACATTAAAAACACAAAGATCATGGCGTTTTGCCCTATCAAGTCCTGGAGCATCAATAGACAAGAAGTGGAAGCTGTGACAGATTTTATCTTTTTGGGCTCCAAGATTACCTCGGAAGGAGACTACAGCCATGAAACTAGGAGACGCCTGCTTTTGGGAAAGAGAGCAACGGTTAGCCTTGACCGCCTAGTAAAGAGCAGAGACATTAGTCTGCCAACCAAGATCCGTATAACTTGTGCTATGGTCTTTCCAGTTGTGATGTATGGATGCGAGAGTTGGACTGTGAAAAAGGCTGACCGCCGAAGAATTGACGCGTTTGAATTGTGGTGCTGGCGAAGACACTTGAGAGTTCCTTGGACTGCCAGAAGATCAAATCAGTCGATATTGTCGACCATAAACCCTGACTGCTCATTGGAGGGTCAAATTCTAAAGTTAAAGCTCAGCTACTTTGGTCATCTGATGAGAAGAGAGGAGTCGCTGGAGAAAGATTTGATGTTGGGAAAGGTTGAGGGTCGCCGGAGAAGGGGTAGGCAGCGAACGCGATGATTAGATGGCATCCTCGAGGCACTGCAGATGAAGTTATGTGATGTTAGGAAGATAGTGAGAGACTGGAAAGCGTGGCGTGACATGGTCCATAGGGTCACGAAGAGTCGGACACGATTGAACTGAACTGAAAAAAATGCTGGCTATGCCCACTATCGAACCGTTTGAAATTATGGTTGCATTTTGTATACTTACTTATTTCCTTAATCAACTGAAACTGGCAGTGTTTTTTTTCCTCAATGATACCTATGCTTAAAAACCCATCTAATGTAGCTTTGCGTTTTGGATTGCTCATCTCACTGAATTTTGTGTATTTACAGGCACATATGGAGACTTCTGGGTCATTTTACAATATCACCAAGCAGCAGGCGTACCATAAAAAACACATTTCATGCTTTGGTCAACCGCTGCAGGATCCTTCGTCAGGGAGTCTGTCTCTACAAAAGCATCGAATGTAAATGTATGGACCAGTGAGGCTTTACATACCTACCAGAGGATGCATGCATATGTAATAGTCATTCGCAACTCATCCATATGTGCCATTTAGTAACTCAAACAGCATCTGCCTTGCAATGGAAACATGCCACTAGGATGCTACATGTGCTGACCATTTTATGCTTGTAGTACTTGCTGTAATGCTAGTTGGTTCACACTGACCATTTGAGCGGCGCAAGGATATGATCGCAGGAAAAGAAGATGGAAAGAAAGAGCGCCTTTCAATCCCTCTTCTTTTCCTGTGATCGTGTTCTTGTGCCGTTTTATTGATCATGTTATGCTGGGTTACTATTTCTTGAATGCGTAACGGCGCCCTCGCTTCACTGCCACTGGAAGGTTCTAGTCTGTGCCTGGTTCAATAGCCCTTAGTTTAGCTCGCCTGAAGAGCTCATGCTGCATGATACGTCATCCTGTCCCGTGTTAGATGCGTGTAGGTTTCTATATGCATTTCTGAATTTATTTTTTTTGTCTGTGTTTCATTGTTACTTTTTAGATGTTTCCAGGATCATGCACAAATTCCTGTGAAGCTTTGTGGATGCGTTCCTACCTGCGCTGTAGTGTGTTCATTTCCTTCCCTGCTATTGTCATTTCCCTTCATTCACTCTCCAGACCTTTGGGCTGCGTCAAATAACATTGGCCAGCACTACTGCTTCTTGTGCGCCTTGTTTTTGTGCTTTTCGTTTCCACTTTGTTCCCCTTGAAGCTGGATAGAAACTAGTCCATGCAGTTTCACACTTAGAAGATCCTGTCTGCTTTAATGCGTAGTCCCCAAGTAGACGAGAGGAGGGGGGGTTACTGTTGTAATGCAGCAGTGATACACAGTGGCATGCACAACATATAATAGTGATGATCGCACCTTGTAGACTAGCAGACAATGCTGTTTTGCCTTTGAGCAGTGTGGGTGACTATATTGCTGGGTTCTTTTCTATCACAAATTGGTTGGTTGGTTGGTTGGTTGGTTTGTGGGGTTTAACATCTCAAAGCAACTCAGGCTGTGAGAGACGCCGTAGTGGAGGACCCTGGAAATTTTGACCACCTGGGGTTCTTTAACGTGCACTGACATCGCACAGCACACGGGCGCCTTGCTTTTCGCCTCCATCGAAAAGCTGCCGCCGAGGCCGGGATTCGATCCCACGTCTTTGGGAACAGTAGTCGAGCGCCGTAACCACTGCACCACCCCGACAAATTGAATAAATAGATAAGTTGGCAAAGCACTACTCTCGCTCATTCATTACAAGTGTGTTTTCTTCAAGCATGCAGCCTTGTACTGTAATCTCACTTCTTCACACTTGCGCAGCGTTGCATCTGGAGACAGGCTGTGTTGAATTTTCCATACAAAGGGGTGCTTGCAATGGGTGTATACAGTGACAGCTTCATTTAGGGGGACATTATAAAAATAGCCACTGAGCTCAACAGGGAAAGAGAAGTACATTGCTCTGAGAGGACACATAACATGCTGTAAGGTGCTGTGTTCCAGAGTCGTGAAGCACACTAAGCTTTCGGTCAGTCCGAGATTGCTAATTAGGTACATGCTGATGCAACTGCATGAATTTTCACTTGACAACCATATCTGTGGAGTACTTAGAAGCATTCCAGTGATTTTAGGTGTGTGTAACATGGCTTTTTTGAGATTTCAAGCTGTTCGTGTTGCCTGATAGTAATGCTGCACTGCTCTGGTTGAAGCCAGGAAATTCAACAAAGCAAAGGATATTTTATCCAGATTTCTGCATGCTATACCATGAACAAAAAATGAATGTTGCCTGTCTGTAGCAGCAAACTTAAGCTGTTATATGCATATCCCCAGTTGTAGCATCTCGCATCTGTTACCAGTATAGTGGTCTTTGGAGCCAGAAAATAAATGTTTATCCTCCCCATTCTGGTTCTCCTCAACATTTGGTTCTTGCCAAGTAATTTCCATTTTCTAGCTACACTAAGCAGCAGCATTTAACATTCTCAAGAAGCATCACTTTATGCAGCTCAAGGCAATGCAAGGTAATGTGGTTGTGCGACGGGATTCTATCCGAATTATCATGCTGTAGAGGGTTGACACTATCGAACCTTCACGGTTTAGTCTCAAGGAAACTTGTTTGAAAATTCATCTTGCTCAGTTGCAACTCTTTATTTGAATTCGTCTTCCCCTCAGCGTGATCAAGGGCCTTGCCCTGGTAAAAGTGTGCAAGTACCTGTATATTGTTGTATCATTGCAACTGGAAGAATGTTTAGCCAAGTTGAAAAATCCTTTCAGATTGTACATTTTTTTTTTCATTCTGCTCCATAATATTGCCCAATTCATTACAGTCTTATAATAGGCCTTACCATATTTCTTAGCCATTCATTTGGTGGCATCTTGCTCTGTTGAGCTAAGGATAGAATGACAGAAGTTGATTACACGGCCTGTGCTCTATTGGGACATGAATCTCTCCTCTTGTTTTTGGCTCAGCACCAAACCCTCGGTACCCATCATAGATATGTACCTTTTTCAGAGAGACAAGAAAATTAACAGTTTTGTCGGCACGCCATCATGATGCCCAGCACCCACAACATAACGATTAATCAGAACAAGACGTGGCACAGACAAGACAGGCTTGCTATAATCTAGCTATAATTGCAAGAATTATACTTCATGAAGAATCAAGCCACCGAGTGGTGCCGATGCTTCTGTAGTCACATCAGAAAGCAGACAGCGGAGATCATTTCATTAATACAAAATAGTTTCCAGAAAGGTCACATCGCACCCAAGGCTGTTTTCAGGCACAGTACACACGAGCCACAATCAATATTTATGATGGACACGTTGCAGGGAAAAAGCCGTGCATGCATGGTCACTACAGGGGGAAGAACAAACGCGACTACCTGCACAGATCAATCTTTATTTCAGCATTCAGAATACAAGATATGTGTAGTGAGCCAAATACTTGTAGGCAATTTCAACCACGAAAAATAATAGGTGCATGTTATTGCCATTATGAAAAGCATTTTTTTTTTGGCTGTTCATAAGACAATGAGGGAAATGTATATTGCAGAACAATGCCGCTGGTCAGCTGTTCACAGGATTTCACGTGACGTCTGAAGTGCTTACATGTGCAAACTGCCTGTCTTGAGAGTACAAAAGCTTATGAGATGCTATTTTCTGCATATACCTTTGGTTTTTCATTGCAATGCACTTGAAAGAACTGTGGTAGCAGCCCATTTCTTAGCAAACTCAGTCTGAAATTACCTGCTCCTTCTTATACCTCTGCGACGCGAACACTTGTGATCCTCATTGAGGTTTTCAGGAAGCATTGAAGCATCTGGTGCTGCACGGCCGTTTTGAATGACCACTGAGAAGCTTTCTTCGTGTGCTTTAGGTGACATCGAGGGTGGCGACGCCCACTCTCGGATGTGCTTCAAAACTCGAGTGCTCAGAAACAGCTTCGATCCAAGCAGGCTCGGGCACGATTGCACGAGTTGAATGCAGATCGAGTTCAATGAGGATCGAAAGTGTTCGTGTGACAGAGGTATTACATACATTCTACTCATTAATTTCTGCTATGAATATTCCTAAAATCTTTGCTCCTTGAGTCATACTTGAGAGTACCAGCATTCATCACTCTCATGAAGTGTTACTGCATGCAGCTTAAGGCATGCCAGATGTAAACAAATGCCTTGTGCCATGTATTTGCACCCCAAGGTTCACACTATGCTCTGTGAGCCGCATGATAAAGCTGAATCCATAGAGCCTCATACACTTTCGTGCAGGTGGTTTTCTACTGAGATCTTGCTTGCAGGTACTCTTATTCTTTATTATTATGGCTTGCAGTGCGAGTTTTTTTTTAATTTTTTTTTTATGAGAATATCATGAGGACTGTCCTGCACAATGTGCAGAAAACTTCCATTCTTCTAACCTTATACTGCTCCAATGGGGAAACTGAATAACACATAAGATTGCATTTCATTTCAGATTGTGTCTGTACTTTTCTTCCTGTACCATATAACACTGCCCAATCTATTACACTTGTCCTAAAAAATCTTACACACCTTCTTAGCTTTCTCAGCCATTTCTACGGTAATCGTTCCATTCACAGAACAAGAATGCGTTGTTTTTTTTTTTCTCGGCACTAAAACTTGGTTACAAGCCCGCCGTGGTTGTGTGCCCACAACTCATACCTATATATAAAGAGGCCAAGAACACTAGCAACAATGGCGTCCGCGCACGGTTGTAATGAGAGCATCCGAAGTACAACGATTAATCCCAATAAACACATCTGTCGAGACATAACACGAAGCAACGATAACAAGCAACCATCTCACATACTTCACGAAGCATCAAGCAGCAGATAGGTGCCGGCTTCCCGACGCTTCTCCGTGCAGACAAAATCGTTTCGCGCACGTAAAACACAGTTTTCAGAAAGGGCACTTCACGCCCACGGCAGTTCAGAAGCACAGCACATACACGAAACACGATTGATATCAGTGATCGGCACGTAACACGAACAACATCGTATGCTCGCGATCGCTGCACGCAGACGAATGAATGCGACTAGCACAGCTCAAAATTCATATCAACATTCGGAAAACAAAGCGTGCGCAGTGAGCTTTTCACTCGTAACAGATATACTTGCAGGCGATTTCCAACTTGGCAAAACAGCAGACGTTCCGAACGTATCACTTTCGCTACACTCCCACTAATTGTGGCTGCTATGAAACTGTCTACGCGCACAGGGAATTAATTCACTGCGGGGAGCTGCTTCTTGATGCTGTCCGTGAAAATCCTGCAGCAATCACAAACGGCTCCAAATAAACACGTCGAGGCACCGCAACTGTGTAGCAGTAGTACATCTTCCGTCGGTTTGTCGGCCACTCGTCAACTCGGTGCAGGCCAACTCAACTGGGGGAACTGTCACTCGATGCTTGTGCACATGGCAAGGCAAACTTCCAAGTCGCTTTGAATAATCGTAATAAACGAGCAATAGCGACATGGTCTATCTTTCATCGACAGGCACCGTCCGCCTAGGCCTTGCTTCGCCTACGCTCGGTCGGCCGGCGGCCATCTTTGAAAAAGTAGGAGGAGCTTGCGATGCGCCTCCAGAACGCATGCGACAAAAGTTGAAGTTCGCGAACTCTGTGCGGCAGCCGGGCGGAGGACGCATGCCTCCGTCCGCCCCATTGTTAGGACCTGGCGGATGCGTCCTCGAGCGGACGGGCGGAGCGCCCAAATAGTGACCGTACAGCGGCCTTAAGACAGCGTAAATGCTAGGAATAGCTCGCTCGCATTACGGGCAGATCGAGGTGATCGTTTAAAGCGAAGCGAAAGCTGCTCGTGAATGTGCGTATCCCGATGCCAGCTGGTGGAACTGGTGCAGTACGTAGCATCGCCTGCAGCTATGTGCGTCACAGCGATGCTTGCCGTACACAATCCTGAGTGAAGACCGTGATCTATGTTAGAACGGATGCACTCTTCGTAGCACCTCATCGAGAGTCGCGGCTAGCTGATAGCATAGAGGATAAGATTCATTCACGCGTAGCAAGCGGAATGTGGCCGCGTTCGACATGCATATAGCCATGATCCTGTATATCGACGTCCGCCGTATCTTTACGAGAATCAAATAGATACGTCGGACGTACCTTTAGACACTTCGTAAAAACAATCCCGTCGGCGCCCTGTTGTAATAAGAGCTCTCATAACACGAATTATTAATTCCAATAAAGCGCATCAGACAACCTACCATTGCAAGCCTGGTGGCGACGCTTCTCCGTGTAGGTAGAATTGTTTCGCGCACGCAAACAGAAAGGTCGCGTTGCACCCACGACAGATCTGAAGCACAACACATACACGAAACACAGTCATCGATACGTAACAAGCTCAATCCCAACGCTCGGATCGCTGTAAACATTAAGAACCATGCAGAGCTCAAAATTCATGTAAGCGTTCGGAAAGCAAGGAGTGCGCTTTGAACTTTCACTCGTAATATATACATGCGGGTGGTTTGACCAGCTCGACGAAAAAGCAATCGTTCCGAACGTGATTACTTTCACTACACTCGCATTTCTCAGTGCTATGATACTGACTACGCTTCACGTACAAGGAATTCATTGTGAGGAGACTCTTGCTGCTGTCCGTGAAGAACCGCTGAAATCAGGAACATTTTGCGATACGGCTCCAATATCTCCAAAAAACACGTCGAGGCACCGCCGCATCTCGCGTAGGCTTGAAGACCATTTTTTCAACTTGGAAGCTATCCTTGACGCCTTGACAAACAAATAACTCAGTCGAATTACTAAAAATGGAAGAAAAAAAAAATGTCGAACAGTCCACGCTTGTGCGTGTCAGAACGATCCACACAACTGTGTGTCAGAATTAGCCCAAGAGGCAGAGATGGTCATTGTTCGAGGAGTATATGTGCTTCACGAGTACGCCTCGCGAAGCTGCCTCGCTGCCCTGCGTCCTTCTATTTATAGTGCGAATTCATGCTAGCACATGAGCATAGTGAGCTGCGCTTCACATTCCGCAATTACATTTCAACCGCAAAAATTTTCTTATTTTTATTAAAACAGTTATAGATCTGTTATATCTCTGCGTGCTTTTCTTAATTCAATTTTCTATTTGTTTGCACAGTTTATTCAAAAAGCTCGCTCAAATTGCAAGAAATGATACTTTGTTTATGATCTGCCCTCTCGAGGAGGTTATTGCAACTAGCATTATACGCGCGTAAATTTAAAATTACTTATTGCATAATGTTAAAAAGAAGACCACTGGATGATTCTCCAGTCTGTGCTTCGTTGTTTTTCGCACTGCTTTTCATGGGATGGGAAAATGATACTCCGGTTCAATAGGCGAGTGTCTTAACACTTGACCACTTGACCGCTAGGATTCGCCGCGGCGGTGCCGAGTGCAGCTATGTGCAGCACGCCTTTCCTCCAACATTTTCATGCGTGCACCTGCTCTCGTCGACGAAATCGAAAGCTACAGCTAAAAAACAAACAGCAGATATAAAATCATACATTCAATCGTTTCGTCAAATATACGAGCGCTTTTTAAGAGACAACTCGTAAGCTCGTTCGGGCGAAAAGCCATCGACGGAAATAATCGGAGGCTGCGTAAAAAAAAAAATATATGATGGCAATTTGGGGTTTTAGTGATTGACGATTGATTGGTGTATTATAGTGGATGACGAGCTAATGAAATCATTGTAATTAATTGCTGAAATGAAAAAAATGAAAAAATGGATAATTAAATGGACTTTAAAGGTGTCAAATACTAGCTCAAAATGAAATGTCAATGCTTAATGTCAAATTTAGCACGTGTGACCGGTATATTAATAAATTGAAATCATAGAAAAAGGAAAATGCGCTAAAATGTGTCAAACTGCTCAGAATGAGAAGCCAATATGTTTGCTGGTGCTAATCGTTTGAATGAAAAGGAAAAAAAAATATTGGTGCTATTTTGCTCAAAGGCATAGGGCTGTGTTATGATGGAGTCATTAACAAGGCTAACTGTTACCCAGACGGCCACTGACGTATGCAGAATGCAAATGAAATTAATGATGCAGGGCTTAAAGCATAATATTTCCAATGGAGTTTTTGAACTGGCTAGCGCTAGTGTGGAGTGGGGCGTCGGCAGGGAGGTCATTCTAGTCGATTGCTGTCGGAACAAAGAAAGCATGCAGGTACGCTGTGCTACATATGTGTGGAAAATAAACGGCTTTAGTATGAGGGGTTCAAAAGAAGGCCAGGGAGGGCGGAACCTTTCTATGCTTCCCAGCGGCCACGAATTACAGTGCTATAGCGCCAATTCCTCCTTCAATTACGCCCTACATTCTGGAGGCTCAACGATGGATTGAACCATTTTTGGCATGGGGGAGAGGACATCCACGTAGCCAAACGCCTCCAAACGCACTCTGGAAGAGGGGAAGTTTGGTGTGTGCTCGCCAGAAATTGCACGTCGTATGCGAGTATACACACGAGCGAGCTGCCTTTAGTGCATTTTTTTTTCCTACTTTCCCGTTGCTGCTGGAAGCTGGTCGCAGTGTCACATCTAGCGTGACCAGCTCGCAGCAGTAATGACAAAGTAGGCGAAAAAGTGCATTAAAGGGAGTTGCGAGAGCTCTCGCACACATATGGGCAATGCATGCAACCTTGCACGTGAACAGTGTCACTGAAGCGGTAAGGAAGTGCGCAAATACATGACTGTTATAATCGGTCCACTGTCTCCCACGACTCACCGGCTCTTGTGCGTGTCGAATTTGATTAGTTTATCTACCCGAGCCATATCCAAACAGGTTTCCAAAGAGACGACGAATGAGCGGTGCCGTCCAAAACAAAGCGTTGCTCTTTGGTGGCCCCTGGGTATTTTAGAAGGCGAGATCTGGCGCTCACTTTCGTTGTGTAACATAGCAGTGGCAAGTCGGCCCCACCACGCACGAACGTCGCGAACAAAAATGGTAATCACCACTTTGTGTAATGAGCCAACATACAAAAGGGTTCATGACACTAGACAGTCGGCACAAGTTGCACAAGTGAAACCGAACGGGTAGTGTCACAAGATAGGGACAGATTTCGAAGCTCACGGGCACAAAAACAGACACTGCTGTAGCTGTCGTTGCACTGACATGACATTACGAGCGCGTGAAGGAACAGCATGGCAAAGCGACCAGAGACGCAAAGTCTACATGCCAAAAGTAGCACACTGTAGTCAGAGAGGAAGAATGTTTACATGGTTTACATGTAAACATTCTCTAGGAAGAAATTTCTCATAATGTTTACATGTAAACCATGAACATCTTACAAAAACAAAACAATGCACTTACTCCACTCCAATTATTAATGGGCAAGGTTGCATCTATGCTACTACACTGCACGTATCACAAAACCACAAGCCCCATCTGCTTTGGCCAATTACTTGATGAAACTAATGGAGACAGATGTCGCACACCACAGACTGGTCGTCTCGCAACATATCTCTGCATATGTTGCATTTCAATTTCCTGCCTTTCCACTTAGTTTCAACTGTTGCCAGCATTACTAGTCACCCATCTTTTCTGAAATTCCTCTTTACGCTGTTAGGATCAGCGTCCTTGTTAATGATGGTCTCTAGTATTTTCGATGCTATCATTTTCACATCTTCCTCACCTGGAAGAGCGAAGGAAATGACAAGCTTTGAGCAGACAAAAAATTAGGGAGACTCCTTATCTCCATCTATAAAGGTATGGTGCGCCAGCGTTAATGGTTCTTGTCTGCAGATCCCACTGTGGATTCCCGTTAACTTACATGCCTCTTGCTACAAACTTGATTACTAATTCCTTAATTCATGTCTCTGTCATCTCAGATATACTCATTAGCATATGGTCGTAGGCTGCCCTGTTATATGATAGACAACCAGGCATAGACCTCACTAAGCCTGACGTTAACCAAACTGTACAAACATGCCTCCATGGCCTAGGAGTAACCTTTCTTAATCGGAGCTGAAACGTCCCAGAACATATTTCAAATATAACTTTGTAAGCTTGACTTAACAGCTCCGGCCATGTCGTGTGGCCTCGTGACATTTGGCTCGTGGCACTTTTGACTTGTGAACAGGGTTCATCTTTTAAATACTGGTTAACATGCATGAAAAATACATTTTCACACAAACTGGTGGCAAATGGTCAAGTGGTGCACTGCAGATTCTGAACTGTACACCTATAAGCATGTAAAGATCGCATCATCACATAACATGATCAAGAGTTCTGTCAGTACCTGTAGTTACATAGCACTTCAATGCCCATTATAGGACCACCTCAGACAATGGTTGTTGTTACCACAAGACCTGTTCTAACAGCGTACTGACACCATTCCACTGAGTGATGGACATGTATATGCATACCCTAGATAGCTCATGATTGTGGATCTCATTTATTTCTATGACTTCCAAGGAGTTCCTGTCGTCAGAAACCCTACACTTTATGAAATCGAGACAGCTGTCTTGAAAGGTGATGAAAAGAAATAACCAGGTTACCTTGATGCAATGCTAAATTACAGAGGGTGAATATGCTGCATGAAGATACCAAGAAGCTTGTACAAAGAAAAGTGAGAGCGAAATGGCAGGATTTTTGAAACATTGAAATGAACTACAAACTATACTTGCCAAACCTGTCATTGAGGAATGGAAATCATGCAGTAATCAAAAACAACATGGAGGACAATTTAGGTCATCTTCACAAAACACATACCCACACCTCACACACAGCTTCATACTTATGAAAGAAGACAAACCAATATGCAAGGAGTGTGGAGATGAACTAACAATAAATCACATCTTACACGTGCACCAGAGTCGAGAAAATAAGAGGAAAACATTTTGTACAATTTTGCAACAGATCCCTTTCCATCCCAGCATGATCCTAGGAGAGACGTGCAAATTTCCTGCATTTTTGGTTTCCTAAAATGTTCCTAAACAAGCTACATCCTAAAGGACATTTTAGTCATTACACACAAAATAAATACAATAAACCTTGTTCTTGGTGCATGGCAGCATTAGTTGCTTATGCACCATAAAAATCAACACAATGCTGTAAGGTATACCTTGGTTAGCTATGTTATATGAGACAAGCTTTCGGTCTGATGTGGTCCTTATTCACGTGACAGCGCTGTCATGAGGGTCTATGTCCCAGCGATCGGAAAGTGACCTATTCCAACAATTTTAAAAACTGAAGGCGATTCTACAGATCTCTAAAGACTGGATTGGTCAACTGTTTTATTAACGTCCGCCTGCTTTGACAGCCTGGAGTGAAACTGTTGAAGAGAATACATTTTTGAACATTTAACGCGTATCTGAAGGCCTTGCTTTCAATTAAGGGGCCCACAAAAAGCAACTGAATGTCAAACGCCGCCTAGGTGGGCTTTCTAGCAGGACAGCGGTGTAGCGTGGAAAATCGCTCCGCCGGTCCATCGCTGGCGTCGCTGACTTGAAAGGCCAACTGTTCAAACTTATAGCTACTGACCACACCTGAAACACTGAATTGTGCATGATCAAGGCAGAATTTCTCTAACACTGAGCACTGGTAGCTATCGATTTCGCGCCCAGTATTGTGAAAATCTGTCCTCTCTTCGATCATTGATACATCCACGGTTGAACATTTATGCGCCTCAGAGTAGGCCAGCCGTGGCAACATGGATGCGTTGTTGTAGCAACGATCACTTGCATGTCACACTCTGCAAACTTCCAAGAGTCAGCTTCTGCAACGAAATGTGCAGCGCACATTTTCTACCGCGTACCTAAGTCCGGCGACGCATGCACATCTCCCGCTCGTTTCTAAGCTGTGCGGCCGTTCAGTCGGGTCACGCTAACCTCGAGCATGCGGGAGTTTAAACTACATGTACGCAAAATTCAACGACGAGAAAAAGATGCAGGCTAAGCACTTTAGTCTAGTCTTCCCCTAAATACCAAAGAACACTGCTGTTCAGAGGAAATTCGGATCATTCGCGCTTCCAGAAAGCGGTGCAGTAGGTCGTCGCCTCGACGAGTCGATGTGCAGCTCGCCGCAGTAGCAGCGCAGGCCTCTAGTAGATTCGGCATGTCTTCTGCCACGGCTCTGAGGTAGAATTTAAACGAAGAATTTAGCTAGAAACATCATGTTTCCTCGGTCTGCATATGAGGAACGAGTATAATGCCATTTCACTTACATACTTTGGACTGCCGAATGTTCTGCACGGCGAGGTGTGTGTTGTGCCGGCTCTAGATCTTCGGAGGTCGATTCAGGACCTAAGACAGCGTAAATGCTAGGAATAGCTCGCTCGCATTACGGGCAGATCAAGGTGATAGTTTAATGCGAAGCGAAAGCTGCTCGTGAATGTGCGTATCCCGATGCCAGCTGGTGGAACTGGTGCAGTACGTAGCATCGCCTGCAGCTATGTGCGTCACAGCGATGCTTGCCGTACACAATCCTGAGTGAAGACCGTGATCTATGTTAGAACGGATGCACTCTTCGTAGCACCTCATCGAGAGTCGCGGCTAGCTGATAGCATAGAGGATAAGATTCATTCACGCGTAGCAAGCGGAATGTGGCCGCGTTCGACATGCATATAGCCATGATCCTGCATATCGATGTCCGCCGTATCTTTACGAGAATCAAATAGATACGTCGAACGTACCTTTAGACACTTCGTAAAAACAATCCCGTCGGCGCCCTGTTGTAATAAGAGCTCTCATAACACGAATAATTAATTCCAATAAAGCGCATCAGACAACCTACCATTGCAAGCCTGGTGGCGACGCTTCTCCGTCTAGGTAGAATTGTTTCGCGCACGCAAACAGAAAGGTCGCGTTGCACCCACGACAGATCTGAAGCGCAACACGTACACGAAACACAGTCATCGATACGTAACAAGCTCAATCCCAACGCTCGGATCGCTGTAAACATTAAGAACCATGCAGAGCTCGAAATTCATGTAAGCGTTCGGAAAGCAAGGAGTGCGCTTTGAACTTTCACTCGTAATATATACATGCGGGTGGTTTCACCAGCTCGACGAAAAAGCAATCGTTCCGAACGTGATTACTTTCACTACACTCGCATTTGTCAGTGCTATGATACTGACTACGCTTCACGTACAAGGAATTCATTGTGAGGCTCCAATATCTCCAAAAAAAACGTCGAGGCACCGCCGCATCTCGCGTAGGCTTGAAGACCATTTTTTCAACTTGGAAGCTATCCTTGACGCCTTGACAGACAAATAACTCAGTCGAATTACTAAAAATGGACGAAAAAAAAAAATGTCGAACAGTCCACGCTTGTGCGTGTCAGAACGATCCACACAACTGTGTGTCAGAATTAGCCCAAGAGGCAGAGGCGGTAATTGTTCGAGGAGTATATGTGCTTCACGAGTACGCCTCGCGAAGCACGCCTCACTGCCCTGCGTCCTTCTATTTATAGTGCGAATTCATGCTAGCACATGAGTATAGTGAGCTGCGCTTCACATTCCGCAATTACATTTCAACCGCAAAAATTTTCTTATTTTTATTAAGACAGTTATAGATCTGTTATATCTCTGCGTGCTTTTCTTAATTCAATTTTCAATTTGTTTGCACAGTTTATTCAAAAAGCTCGCTCGAATTGCAAGAAATGATACTTTGTTTATGATCTGCCCTCTCGAGGAGGTTATTGCAACTAGCATTATACGCGCGTAAATTTAAAATTACTTATTGCATAATGTTAAAAAGAAGACCACTGGATGATTCTCCAGTCTGTGCTTCGTTGTTTTTCGCACTGCTTTTCATGGGATGGGAAAATGATACTCCGGTTCAATAGGCGAGTGTCTTAACACTTGACCACTTGACCGCTAGGATTCACCGCGGCGGTGCCGAGTGCAGCTATGTGCAGCACGCCTTTCCTCCAACATTTTCATGCGTGCGCCTGCTCTCGTCTACGAAATCGAAAGTGACAGCTAAAAAACAAACAGCAGATATAAAATCATACATTCAATCGTTTCGTCAAATATACGAGCGCTTTTTAAGAGACAACTCGTAAGCTCGTTCGGGCGAAAAGCCATCGACAGAAATAATCGGAGGCTGCGTAAAAAAAAAATTATATCATGGCAATTTGGGGATTTAGTGATTGACGATTGATTGGTGTATTATAGTGGATGACGAGCTAATGAAATCATTGTAATTAATTGCTCAAATGAAAAAAAATGAAAAAATGGATAATTAAATGGACTTTAAAGGTGTCAAATACTAGCTCAAAATGAAATGTCAATGCTTAATGTCAAATTTAGCACGTGTGACCGATATATTAATAAATTGAAATCATAGAATAAGGAAAATGCGCTAAAATGTGTCAAACTGCTCAGAATTGGAAGCCAATATGTTTGCTGGTGCTAATCGTTTGAATGAAAAAGAAAAAAAATATTGGTGCTATTTTGCTCAAGGGCATAGGGCTGTGTTATGATGGAGTCTTTAACAAGGCTAACTGTTACCCAGACGGCCACTGACGTATGCAGAATGGAAATGAAATTAATGATGCAGGGCTTAAAGCATTATATTTCCAATGGAGTTTTTGAACTGGCTAGCGCTAGTGTGGAGTGGGGCGTCGGCAGGGAGGTCATTCTAGTCGATTGCTGTCGGAACAAAGAAAGCATGCCGGTACGCTGTGCTACATATGTGTGGAAAATAAACGGCTTTAGTATGAGAGGTTCAAAGGAAGGCCAGGGAGGGCGGAACCTTTCTATGCCTCCCAGCGGCCACGAATCACAGTGCTATAGCGCCAATTCCTCCTTCAATTACGCCCTACATTCTGGAGGCTCCACTATGGATTGAACCATTTTTGGCATGGGGGAGAGGACATCCACGTAGCCAAACGCCTCCAAACGCACTCTGGAAGAGGGGAAGTTTGGTGTGTGCTCGCCAGAAATTGCACGTCGTATGCGAGTATACACACGAGCGAGCTGCCTTTAGTGCATATTTTGTCCTACTTTCCCGTTGCTGCTGGAAGCTGGTCGCAGTGTCACATCTAGCGTGACCAGCTCGCAGCAGTAATGACAAAGTAGGCGAAAAAGTGCATTAAAGGGAGTTGCGAGAGCTCTCGCACACATATGGGCAATGCATGCAACCTTGCACGTGAACAGTGTCACTGAAGCGGTAAGGAAGTGCGCAAATATATGACTGAATATTTGCACGTCTTTTATTGAAAATTTCCTTGTGAACGTAATCTGTTCTAAAACTGGAGCTTCATTCGGGAATACGCAACATACATAAAATGTATACATACATCGCGGTCAAAAAGTCACTGTGTGCACTTCCCTTGTTATAATCGGTCCATTGTCTTCCACGACTCACCGGCTCTTGTGCGTGTCGAATTTGATTAGTTTATCAATCCGAGCCATATCCAAACAGTTTTCCAAAGAGACGACGAATGAGCGGTGCCGTCCAAAACAAAGCGTTGCTCTTTGGTGGCCCCTGGGTATTTTAGAAGGCGAGATCTGGCGCTCACTTTCGTTGTGTAACATAGCAGTGGCAAGTCGGCCCCACCACGCACGAACGTCGCGAACAAAAATGGTAATCACCACTTTGTGTATTGAGCCAACATACAAAAGGGTTCATGACACTAGACAGTCGGCACAAGTTGCACAAGTGAAACCGAACGGGTAGTGTCACAAGATAGAGACAGATTTCGAAGCTCACGGGCACAAAAACAGACACTGCTGTAGCTGTCGTTGCACTGACATGACATTACGAGCGCGTGAAGGAACAGCATGGCAAAGCGACCAGAGACGCAAAGTCTACATGCCAAAAGTAGCACACTGTAGTCAGAGAGGAAGAATGTTTACATGGTTTACATGTAAACATTCTCTAGGAAGAAATTTCTCATAATGTTTATATGTAAACCATGAACATCCTACAAAAACAAAACAATGCACTTACTCCACTCCAATTATTAATGGGCAAGGTTGCATCTATGCTACTACACTGCACTTATCACAAAACCACAAGCCCCATCTGCTTTGGCCAATTACTTGATGAAACTAACGGAGACAGATGTCGCACACCACAGACTGGTCGTCTCGCAACATATCTCTGCATATGCTGCATTTCAATTTCCTGCCTTTCCACTTAGCTTCAACTGTTGCCAGCATTACTAGTCACCCATCTTTTCTGAAATTCCTTTTTACGCTGTTAGGATCAGCGTCCTTGTTAATGATGGTCTCTAGTATTTTCGATGCTATCATTTTCACATCTTCCTCACCTGGAAGAGCGAAGGAAATGACAAGCTTTGAGCAGACAAAAAATTAGGGAGACTCGTAATCTCCATCTGTAAGGGTATGGTGCGCCAGCGTTAATGGTTCTTGTCTGCAGATCCCACTGTGGATTGCCGTTAACTTACATGCCTCTTGCTACAAACTTAATTACTAATTCCTTAATTCATGTCTCTGTCATCTCAGATATACTCATTAGCATATGGTCGTAGGCTGCCCTGTTATGTGATAGACAACCAGGCATAGACCTCACTAAGCCTGACGTTAACCAAACTGTACAAACATGCCTCCATGGCCTAGGAGTAACCTTTCTTAATCGGAGCTGAAACGTCCCAGAACATATTTCAAATATAACTTTGTAAGCTTGACTTAACAGCTCCTGCCATGTCGTGTGGCCTCGTGACATTTGGCTCGTGGAACTTTTGGCTTGTGCACAGGGTTCATCTTTTAAATACTGGTTAACATGCATGAAAAATACATTTTCACACAAACTGGTGGCAAATGGTCAAGTGGTGCACTGCAGATTCTGAAATGTACACCTATAAGCATGTAAGGATCGCATCATCACATAACATGATCAAGAGTTCTGTCAGTACCTGTAGTTACATAGCACTTCAATGCCCATTAAAGGACCACCTCAGACAATGGTTGTTGTTACCACAAGACCTGTTCTAACAGCGTACTGACACCATTCCACTGAGTGATGGACATGTATATGCATACCCTAGATAGCTCATGATTGTGGATCTCATTTATTTCTATGACTTCCAAGGAGTTCCTGTCGTCAGAAACCCTACACTTTATGAAATCGAGACAGCTGTCTTGAAAGGTGATGAAAAGAAATAACCAGGTTACCTTGATGCAATGCTAAATTACAGAGGGTGAATATGCTGCATGAAGATACCAAGAAGCTTGTACAAAGAAAAGTGAGAGCGAAATGGCAGGATTTTTGAAACATTGAAATGAACTACAAACAATACTTGCCAAACCTGTCAGGAGGAATGGAAAGCATGCAGTAATCAAAAACACAACATGGAGGACATTTTAGGTCATCTTCACAAAACACATACCCACACCTCACACACAGCTTCATACTTATAAAAGAAGACAAACCAATATGCAAGGAGTGTGGAGATGAACTAACAATAAATATCATCTTACACGTGCACCAGAGCCGAGAAAATAAGAGGAAAATATTTTGTACAATTTTGCAACAGATCCCTTTCCATCCCAGCATGATCCTAGGAGAGACGTGCAAATTTCCTGCATTTTTGGTTTCCTAAAATGTTCCTAAACAAGCTACATCCTAAAGAACATTTTAGTCATTACACACAAAATAAATACAATAAACCTTGTTCTTGGTGCATGGCAGCATTAGTCGCTTATGCACCATAACAATCAACACAATGCTGTAAGGTATACCTTGGTTAGCTATGTTATATGAGACAAGCTTTCGGTCTGATGTGGTCCTTATTCACGTGACAGCGCTGTCATGAGGGTCTATGTCCCAGCGATCGGAAAGTGACCTATTCCAACAATTTTAAAAACTGAAGGCGATTCTACAGATCTCTAAAGACTGGATTGATCAACTGTTTTATTAACGTCCGCCTGCTTTGACAGCCTGGAGTGAAACTGTTGAAGAGAATACATTTTTGAACATTTAACGCGTATCTGAAGGCCTTGCTTTCAATTAAGGGGCCCACAAAAAGCAGCTGAATGTCAAACGCCGCCTAAGTGGGCTTTCTAGCAGGACAGCGGTGTAGCGTGGAAAATCGCTCCGCCGTTCCATCGCTGGCGTCGCAGACTTGAAAGGCCAACTGTTCAAACTTATAGCTACTGACCACACCTGAAACACTGAATTGTGCATGATCAAGGCAGAATTTCTCTAACACTGAGCACTGGTAGCTATCGATTTCGCGCCCAGTATTGTGAAAATCTGTCCTCTCTTCGATCATTGATACATCCACGGTTGAACATTTATGCGCCTCAGAGTAGGCCAGCCGTGGCAACATGGATGCGTTGTTGTAGCAACGATCACTTGCATGTCACACTCTGCAAACTTTCAAGAGTCAGCTTCTGCAACGAAATGTGCAGCGCACATTTTCTACCGCGTACCTAAGTCCGGCGACGCATGCACATCTCCCGCTCGTTTCAAAGCTGTGCGGCCGTTCAGTCAGGTCACGCTAACCTCGAGCATGCGGGGGTTTAAACTACATGTACGCAAAATTCAACGACGAGAAAAAGATGCAGGCTAAGCACTTTAGTATAGTCTTCCCCTAAATACCAAAGAACACTGCTGTTCAGAGGAAATTCGGATCATTCGCGCTTCCGGAAAGCGGTGCAGTAGGTCTTCGCCTCGACGAGTCGATGTGCAGCTCGCCGCAGTAGCAGCGCAGGCCTCTAGTAGATTCGGCATGTCTTCTGCCACGGCTCTGAGGTAGAATTTAAACGAAGAATTTAGCTAGAAACATCATATTTCCTCGGTCTGCATATGAGCAACGAGTATAATGCCATTTCACTTACATACTTTGGACTGCCGAATGTTCTGCACGGCGAGGTGTGTGTTGTGCCGGCTCTAGATCTTCGGAGGTCGATTCAGGACCTAAGACAGCGTAAATGCTAGGAATAGCTCGCTCGCATTACGGGCAGATCGAGGTGATAGTTTAATGCGAAGCGAAAGCTGCTCGTGAATGTGCGTATCCCGATGCCAGCTGGTGGAACTGGAGCAGTACGTAGCATCGCCTGCAGCTATGTGCGTCACAGCGATGCTTGCCGTACACAATCCTGAGTGAAGACCGTGATCTATGTTAGAACGGATGCATTCTTCGTAGCACCTCATCGAGAGTCGCGGCTAGCTGATAGCATAGAGGATAAGATTCATTCACGCGTAGCAAGCGGAATGTGGCCGCGTTCGACATGCATATAGCCATGATCCTGTATATCGACGTCCGCCGTATCTTTACGAGAATCAAATAGATACGTCGGACGTACCTTTAGACACTTCGTAAAAACAACCCCGTCGGCGCCCTGTTGTAATAAGAGCTCTCATAACACGAATTATTAATTCCAATAAAGCGCATCAGACAACCTACCATTGCAAGCCTGGTGGCGACGCTTCTCCGTGTAGGTAGAATTGTTTCGCGCACGCAAACAGAAAGGTCGCGTTGCACCCACGACAGATCTGAAGCACAACACATACACAAAACACAGTCAGAGATACGTAACAAGCTCAATCCCAACGCTCGGATCGCTGTAAACATTAAGAACCATGCAGAGCACAAAATTCATGTAAGCGTTCGGAAAGCAAGGAGTGCGCTTTGAACTTTCACTCGTAATATATACATGCGGGTGGTTTCACCAGCTCGACGAAAAAGCAATCGTTCCGAACGTGATTACTTTCACTACACTCGCATTTCTCAGTGCTATGATACTGACTACGCTTCACGTACAAGGAATTCATTGTGAGGAGACTCTTGCTGCTGTCCGTGAAGAACCGCTGAAATCAGGAACATTTTGCGATATGGCTCCAATATCTCCAAAAAACACGTCGATACACCGCCGCATCTCGCGTAGGCTTGAAGACCATTTTTTCAACTTGGAAGCTATCCTTGACGCCTTGACAAACAAATAACTCAGTCGAATTACTAAATATGGACGAAAAAAAAAAATGTCGAACAGTCCACGCTTGTGCGTGTCAGAACGATCCACACAACTGTGTGTCAAAATTAGCCCAAGAGGCAGAGGCGGTCATTGTTCGAGGAGTATATGTGCTTCACGAGTACGCCTCGCGAAGCACGCCTCGCTGCCCTGCGTCCTTCTATTTATAGTGCGAATTCATGCTAGCACATGAGTATAGTGAGCTGCGCTTCACATTCCGCAATTACATTTCAACCGCAGAAATTTTCTTATTTTTATTAAGACAGTTATAGATCTGTTATATCTCTGCGTGCTTTTCTTAATTCAATTTTCAATTTGTTTGCCCAGTTTATTCAAAAAGCTCGCTCGAATTGCAAGAAATGATACTTTGTTTATGATCTGCCCTCTCGAGGAGGTTATTGCAACTAGCATTATACGCGCGTAAATTTAAAATTACTTATTGCATAATGTTAAAAAGAAGACCACTGGATGATTCTCCAGTCTGTGCTTCGTTGTTTTTCGCACTGCTTTTCATGGGATGGGAAAATGATACTCCGGTTCAATAGGCGAGTGTCTTAACACTTGACCACTTGACCGCTAGGATTCACCGCGGCGGTGCCGAGTGCAGCTATGTGCAGCACGCCTTTCCTCCAACATTTTCATGCGTGCACCTGCTCTCGTCGACGAAATCGAAAGTGACAGCTAAAAAACAAACAGCAGATATAAAATCATACATTCAATCGTTTCGTCAAATATACGAGCGCTTTTTAAGAGACAACTCGTAAGCTCGTTCGGGCGAAAAGCCATCGACAGAAATAATCGGAGGCTGCGTAAAAAAAAATTATATCATGGCAATTTGGGGATTTAGTGATTGACGATTGATTGGTGTATTATAGTGGATGACGAGCTAATGAAATCATTGTAATTAATTGCTGAAATGAAAAAAATGAAAAAATGGATAATTAAATGGACTTTAAAGGTGTCAAATACTAGCTCAAAATGAAATGTCAATGCTTAATGTCAAATTTAGCACGTGTGACCGATATATTAATAAATTGAAATCATAGAAAAAGGAAAATGCGCTAAAATGTGTCAAACTGCTCAGAATGGGAAGCCAATATGTTTGCTGGTGCTAATTGTTTGAATGAAAAAGAAAAAAAAATATTGGTGCTATTTTGCTCAAAGGCATAGGGCTGTGTTATGATGGAGTCATTAACAAGGCTAACTGTTACCCAGACGGCCACTGACGTATGCAGAATGGAAATGAAATTAATGATGCAGGGCTTAAAGCATAATATTTCCAATGGAGTTTTTGAACTGGCTAGCGCTAGTGTGGAGTGGGGCGTCGGCAGGGAGGTCATTCTAGTCGATTGCTGTCGGAACAAAGAAAGCATGCAGGTACGCTGTGCTACATATGTGTGGAAAATAAACGGCTTTAGTATGAGGGGTTCAAAAGAAGGCCAGGGAGGGCGGAACCTTTCTATGCTTCCCAGCGGCCACGAATTACAGTGCTATAGCGCCAATTCCTCCTTCAATTACGCCCTACATTCTGGAGGCTCAACTATGGATTGAACCATTTTTGGCATGGGGGAGAGGACATCCACGTAGCCAAACGCCTTCAAACGCACTCAGGAAGAGGGGAAGTTTGGTGTGTGCTCGCCAGAAATTGCACGTCGTATGCAAGTATACACACGAGCGAGCTGCCTTTAGTGCATTTTTTTTCCTACTTTCCCGTTGCTGCTGGAAGCTGGTCGCAGTGTCACATCTAGCGTGACCAGCTCGCAGCAGTAATGACAAAGTAGGCGAAAAAGTGCATTAAAGGGAGTTGCGAGAGCTCTCGCACACATATGGGCAATGCATGCAACCTTGCACGTGAACAGTGTCACTGAAGCGGTAAGGAAGTGCGCAAATATATGACTGAATATTTGCACGTCTTTTATTGAAAATTTGCTTGTGAACGTAATCTGTTCTAAAACTGGAGCTTCATTCGGGAATACGCAACATACATAAAATGTATACATATATCGCGGTCAAAAAGTCACTGTGTGCACTTCCCTTGTTATAATCGGTCCACTGTCTCCCACGACTCACCGGCTCTTGTGCGTGTCGAATTTGATTAGTTTATCAATCCGAGCCTTATCCAAACAGTTTTCCAAAGAGACGACGAATGAGCGGTGCCGTCCAAAACAAAGCGTTGCTCTTTATGGCCCCTGGGTATTTTAGAAGGCGAGATCTGGCGCTCACTTTCGTTGTGTAACATAGCAGTGGCAAGTCGGCCCCACCACGCACGAACGTCGCGAATAAAAATGGTAATCACCACTTTGTGTATTGAGCCAACATACAAAAGGGTTCATGACACTAGGCAGTCGGCACAAGTTGCACAAGTGAAACCGAACGGGTTGTAGCGCAGCAGCGCCATCTATGAGCCATAACTGAAAATAAAATTATGAGAGCAGCCTGCGCTGATGTCCGACAGGTGGAGCCACAGCTCTAACTATATTCGTTGAATTTAGATTAGTACATTATCTCTGAGTTTGCTGGGCGCAACGATTATGTAATATGAGGGAATATGAGGGCTGGCAGTTATGACGAGGCAAGTAGAGCCTCGGAGAGTAAAGAGGTTTCAGCCTGCGCTACCAAGTAATGTAGCGCAATATAGGAGGACAGTTAAGTTACATGAGGCCTCGAGGAGGGATTAAGAATGAAGAGGAAGAAACTCGCACGTAGAGTAAAGCAGGTTTGATAGGGAAGGGCAGCCGGGAGCCAAAGGAGTTCGTCGAGGCCCGGGGCTACCGGGAAGAGTAGGAGTAAACACCTTCCCTTCCGTCAGCTCGCCGTGGTCTATCGGAGTGAGCGTTGTGGCACTGATAGCTATCAGAAGCCCTCACTGCTCCGATGGATCGCGGCTTAGTTAGGGTAGCTTAGCGGGTCCGGCATCGCGGACCTCGGCGTTGCGGTACTGGTGTCCCACCAGACGAGCCCTCGCTGTATCCTCGCTTCCCTCAGCGCTCTGAGTGCAGTGGCACTGGCTTCATGCCAGACGAGCCCTCGCTTCCCTCAGCTAAAACCCCTTGATACTTTGAAAGTTACGCCAACGATTGAACTTTGCCGCCGCCGCGCTACCTCCTCGCCTCCTCCTCGCCCCTTGCGCGCCCCTTCGCTGAAGGCCGGCTCTCCGCCCGATTTCCTGAGCGACGATTGGTCTCCCTGCCGTTGCCCTTGGAAACCGACGCGCGTCCGGCGTTTTCCTTGTGTGTTCTTTTTCCATCGCGCCATTTTTCCCCTAGTCTCGGCGAGCGAATATTGCGCGCTGTGCTATGGTGGCTAGATAGCTGTGCTTTTATTGCAGCGTGCAAGCTCTATGCCGTGCTGTTGCGCGTACAACTGCAGCAAGCGGCCTGAAGATGGTTGTGCGGTATTCATGATATCTCAAGGCAAGCGTGACGGCTTGCGCACGAGTCAATGGAGTCACAAGATTAGTCGAAAGACGTTTATTCCTAGAAATAACAGAGTTGTTTGCGACGTCGGGTGCCTTTCTCACTCCCCGTAATAACGCGTCACCTGACGCTGCGTTTTTTATTCCTGCTTGCTCCTCAATACTTTTGCGGCGGCAGCATGTTCATTGTATAAAAATAAGGTTGTCCTCTGCAGCATGCTGAATATTCTGCGAGGCTCCAAGGCTCCATCATTTAACACGCTTCGACTTCTGTACAGTCAGAAACAGGGCGCTATAACCTGCTTTTTGCTGTCAGAGATAACTGGAAAATTACAGTCTCTCGATTGCATTTGTCGCGATTATGCTAGGATCCCTGGCCTCCTTCACTAAAAATCAAAATTCGGGATTGTAGAGGAGCTAGCCTTTCCAGCTTGTACTTGTAGTGTGCGTCGGTTACTCGGGAGCAATGAATGCTGGCCCTGAAAAACTCTTTGGCAAGTAAACCCGAGGTATTGCGGGTAATTTGCACTAGTTAGGTCGTACGGCATTTTTTTTTTTTCAATTCTTGAATGTGTTGCCACGCTTCGACGCACGCGTGGGTTAAAAAATATGCGTTCGTTTTATCAGGGATACGGCCAATGTGCAGGAGGTTGGTTGGTTGGTTTGTGGGGTTTAACGTCCCAAAGCGACTCAGGCTATGAGAGACGCCGTAGTGGAGGACTTCGGAAATTTTGACCACCTGGGGTTCTTTAACGTGCACTGACATCGCACAGCACACGGGCGCCTTGCTTTTCGCCTCCATCGAAAAGCGGCCGCCGAGGCCGGGATTCTATCCCGCGGAGGTGTTCATATGATATGATAATGTGCAGGAGGTGTTCATATGATCACACACGCTTCACTTTGACCATGACTACTAGGCGGTGGGAGGTTAACTTCGCTTTGAAAGCTGGAGCTCTAAAACCGCGATTCCGCGTATTCATTTATTACGAGAAAAGTTATTCCATCGATGTCAAATCAGCCGGAATCATTGCATCAATTTTCTGTATTTACGAAACTTAAACAATCAATAATGATTATAGTTATGATGTAAAAATAAAGGAACATTTTGCGAGCAATAATTCTTAACACTGTAACATATTACTCATTTCAATTGTATGCAAGAATTTTTTTTTTCACCTAGCCTGAGTGATTAACTCATCGCTCTATGTTCTAGCTACATTTCACTGAAGACCAGTTTGAGCCGCCAATATTACACGAACTCGAAAAAAGAACAGGCCAAACGCAGTTCCATCAATTTTCTCTCACCGACCTGTCCTGAAGTAAAGGAAGCCTCCTCGACAGAGACATGAACCTCGCTCTGATAGTAGTCAGTTATTTCTGTGGCTTGCTCTTTTCCCACCTCCATTTATGAGAAAACAAGAATGTATAAAAATTAAAAGTCAATGTACAGTTGTCTCGTCAGATATCATGAGATAACCGAGATATGACTAACAACGTAAGTAAATGAAAATTGAAGTATATCAATGGGTCATGGGGCGGCATCAGATTAAAGAGTGATGGTTATGAATAGTGATAGGTAATGATGGTGACTGTTACGGATAATAATAGTAAATTATAGTAATAGGCCCGGATAGTGAGGTGATAGTGCTCGTTGCGGATAGTGACAGTTACGATAGGTCTCTGGCATTAGTAGATATAGTGATAGATAGGATAGCGATAGTTAATGAATTGGCAGTTATATGCTTTCTCATTTCTGCACGTTGAAGACCTATGTGCACCTTGTAATTTTTTTATTTGATTGTTGCGTTCAATGAAATCAAGCTCTTTTACATAGCGCATGAGACCACAGCATGCTTGCCCCAGAACTTCAGTGTGTCGGCAATAGGGCCCCCCACTTCTCCCAGTGTACCCTGCTCTCTTTTAACCACACGCGAAGTCAGTGAGGGGCCGCGTACTCATAAAATTATTTAATTTCTCCATCAGCATCATATGAAGACTGCCGTGGCAAACCTGTTCCTTGCCTCGAAGCAGCAAGGAACAGCTCAAAATTTGGTTTTATACAAAATTAACTAATTAACGCAGATTATCGCGGATCGCTAACTAGCACAGTGCCATTACACTTGGCCTAAGCTTTCCAACGGTATACGGTTCGATGTTGCAGCTAAAATTTAGATTTTAATTGCAGTTTACTAAATATCAATTAATTTGGCTCAGTAATTGATCGAAATACATGTGCAATTAACCAGCAATCCAATCTCATGGTTGATCACCTGACATATACTATGCTTAGAGAGATAGCTTGACAGTAGCGAAATAGACTAAGTCCTGCTTTGACCTTCTCTTCAAAGCACCAGCCTGGATCGTTTTCCGAAGTTTTACCGCGGTGACAGATTTCACACTCTAAAAAAAACAAACACAAAGTCAGAGGCAGTACTAGATTAAGTGCACAAAGTAAAACCTTATCATGAGACTTAAAAAATGTCTGTAGCACAGAACTCGCCTGAAAGCTTTATCGGTATTCCCCATTCAAACAGTTCTAAGAAGAAACCAATCAATTCATGAACTTTACTTTCGGCATTCTCAATGCTTTTCTCGCAATTTTTCAAAAATTTGGTGCACTCCTGAAGCGCAGACCTGGCCCAAAAGCTCGCGCTTCACTCACTGCTGCGGCCGGCCGGCGGGCGTCAAGGGGAAAAAGCGTGTCGTGCGCAGCGCTCGCCGCCGCCGAGCGAGGAGAATCGAGGAGGAAAGCGCGGCGCGGGGGAGAGTGTCTCTACTTTCAAATTATCAAGGGACTTTACCCTCAGCTAAAGTCCCTTGATAATTTGAAAGTAGCGACACTCTCCTCCGCGCCGCGCTTTCCTCCTCGATTCTCCTCGCGCGGCGGCGGCGAGCGCTGCGCACGACACGCTTTTTCCCCCTGACGCCCGCCGGCCGGCCGCAGCAGTGAGTGAAGCGCGAGCTTTTGGGCCAGGTCTGCGCTCCAGGAGTGCACAAAATTTTTGAAAAATTGCGAGAAAAGCATTGAGAATGCCTATAGTAAAGTTCATGAATTGATTGCTTTCTTCTTAGAACTGTTTGAATGGGGAATACTGATAAACAAAGCTTTCAGGCGAGTTCTGTGCTACAGACACTTTTTAAGTCTCATGATAAGGTTTTACTTTGTGCACTTAATCTAGTACTGCCTCTGACTTTGTGTTTGTTTTTTTTAGAGCGTGAAATCTGTCACCGCGGTAAAACTTCAGAAAACGATCCAGGCTGGTGCTTTGAGCTTCAAGATTAGAGAAGGTTAAAGCAGGACTTAGTCTATTTCGCTACTGTCAAGCTATCTCTCTAAGCATAGTATATATCACGTGATCAACCATGAGATTGGATTATTGGTTAATTGTACATGTATTTCAATCAATTACTGGGCCAAATTAATTGATAGTTAGTAAATTGCAATTAAAATCTAAATTTTAGCTGCAACACCGAACCGTATACCGTTGGAAAGCTTAGGCCAAGTGTAATGGCACTGTGCTAGTTAGCGATCCGCGCTAATCTGCGTTCATTAGTTAATTTTGTATAAAATCAAATTTTGAGCTGTTCCTTGCTGCTTCGAGGAACAGGTTTGCCACGGCAGTCTTGATATGATGCTGATGGAGGAATTAAATAATTTTATGAGTACGTGGCCCCTCACTGACTTCGCGTGTGGTTAAAAGACAGCAGGATACACTGGGAGAAGTGGTGGGCCCTATTGCCGATACACTGAAGTTCTGGGGCAAGCATGCTGTGGTCTCATGCGCTGTGTAAAAGAGCTTGATTTCATTGAACGCAACAATCAAATAAAAATATTACAAGGTGCACATAGGTCTTCAACGTGCGGAAATGAGAAAGCATATAACTGCCAATTCATTAACTATCGCTATCCTATCTATCACTGTATCTACTAATGCCAGAGACCTATCGTAACTGTCACTATCCGCAACGAACACTATCACCTCACTATCCGGGCCTATTACTATAATTTACTATTATTATCCGTAACAGTCACCATCATTACCTATCACTATTCATAACCATCACTATTTAATCTGATGCCGTCCCATGACCCATTGATATACTTCAATTTTCATTGACTTACGTTGTCAGTCATATCTCTATTATCTCATAATATCTGACGAGACAACTATACATTGACTTTTAATTCTTATACTTTCTTGTTTTCTCATAAATGGAGGTGGGAAAAGAGCAAGCCACAGAAACAACTGACTACTATCAGCGCGAGGTTCATGTCTCTGTCGAGGAGGCTTCCTTTACTTCAGGACAGGTCGGTGAGAGAAAATTGATGGAACTGCGTTTGGTCTGTTTTTTTTTTCGAGTTCGTGTATTATTCGCGGCTCAAACTGGTCTTCAGTGAAATGTAGCTAGAACATAGAGCGATGAGATAATTACTCAGGCTAGGTGAAAAAAAATCTTGCATACAATTGAAATGAGTAATATGTTACAGTGTTAAGAATTGTTGCTCGCAAAATGTTCCCCTATTTTTACATAATAACTATAATCATCATTGATTGTTTAAGTTTCGTAAATACAGAAAATTGATGCAATGATTCCGGCTGATTTGACATCGATGGGATAACTTTTCTCGCAATAAATTAATACGCGGAATCGCGCTTTTAGAGCTCCAGCTTTCAAAGCGAAGGTAACCTGCCAACGCCTTGTAGTCATGGTCAAAGTGAAGCGTGTGTGATCATATGAACACCTCCTGCACATTGGCCGTATCCCTGATAAAACGAACGCATATTTTTTAACCCGGCGCGTGCGTCGAAGCATGGCAAGACACATTCAAGAATTGAAAAAAAAAATGCCATACGACCTAACTAGTGCAGATTACCCGCAATACCTCGGGTTTACTTACCAAAGAGTTTTTCAGGGCCAGCATTCAATGCTCCCGAGTAACCGACGCACACTACAAGTAAAAGCTGGAAAGGCTAGCTCCTCTACAAGCCCGAATTTTGATTTTTAGTGAAGGAGGCCAGGGATCCTAGCATAATCGCGACAAATGCAATCAAGAGACTGTAATTTTCCAGTTATTTCTGACAGCAAAAAGCAGATTATAGCGCCCTGTTTCTCACTGTACAGAAGTTGAAGCGTGTTAAATGATGGAGCCTTGGAGCCTCGCAGAATATTCAGCATGCTGCAGAGGACAACCTTATTTTTATACGATGAACATGCTGCCGCCGCAAAAATATTGAGCAGCAAGCAGGAATAAAAAACGCAGCGTCAGGTGACGCGTAATTACGGGGAGTGAGAAAGGCACTCGACGTCGCAAACAACTCTGTTGTTTCTAGGAATAAACGTCTTTCGACTAATCTTGTGAATCCATTGACTCGTGCGCAAGCCGTCACGCTTGCCTTGAGATATCATGAATACCGCATAACCATCTTCAGGTCGCTTGCTGCAGTTGTACGCGCAACAGCACGGCATAGAGCTTGCACGCTGCAATAAAAGCACAGCGCGCAATATTCGCTCGCCGAGACTAGGGGAAAAATGGCGCGAAGGAAAAAGAAAACACAAGGAAAACGCCGGACGCGCGTCGGTTTCCAATGGCAACGGCAGGGAGACCAATCGTCGCTCAGGAAATCGGGCGGAGAGCCGGCCTTCAGCGAAGGGGCGCGCAAGGGGCGAGGAGGAGGCGAGGAGGTAGCGCGGCGGCGGCAAAGTTCAATCGTTGGCGTAACTTTCAAAGTATCAAGGGGCTTTACCCTCAGCTAGCGGAGCAGCCCCCTAGCGCCGTGCAGTTGTTGTCGCCCAGGTAGAAAACCACGCCCCCCTGTCGGACTCACGCTGCGCGCTCCATCACAAACATCGATCTGTGTGTTTGCGTATATTTGTTCCCAGCGTACCAGCGAAAATCTTACTCGCGACAAGTGGTGGAGGTGCGGGGTACGACTACGTACAGACGATGAACAGCTGTAGCGAAGGAAAGTCGCGTTCCCGGCAACGCCGCGACCGAAGGAAGCAGGCGAAGGCGGTCCAACAATCATCGCCAATTAACCTGGAAGAAAAGTGGCAAGACATTGAATTAGCAGAAAAACCAAGGTCACTGAACGACCGCTTCGCGAAAATATTTGAAATCGCAACCGCCGCAGCGACGTGCAAATAAAAGAGAGAGAGAAAAAAAAATTTTAATGATCGGGAATAGTGACGAGCGGGTCTTACGAAGTCGTAGCAATCGTAACATCCAAAACACAATGGAAGGCGCCGGAAACGAGCAAGCGTCAAGGCTCTATGGCCCCCCTCCACGCTTTTCTGCAAAATCTGACGAAGACGTGGAAGACTGGGTGCGCCTATATGAGCGCTACGCAACGGCAGTGGGATGGAGCGACGCCCAAAAAGCCAACAATTTGATTTTCGCCTTCGGCGGCGAGGCCAGTCGGTTGTACAGCGCCATCTTGAGGGATTCACCTGCACGGCAGCTGGAGACTTGGGACCAGTGGAAAGGGGCTCTTCGCGAAAGTTTTGCCGGGGAGGACGTCAGGGATTGGGCCTTCATCCAACTACACGAGAGGCGGCAGCAGCCGGGTGAAACTCCTCGAGAATACGTATCGAGCATCCTTCACCTTTGCGCTCGGGCAAACACCACCATGACAGACGCGGAGAGGGTGCGTTGCCTGCTGCGCGGGCTGCGACCGGAAATGATGGAGAGGGTGGCTATCTCAAACCCCAAAACCCCGTCAGAATTTCTGCAACACCTGCAGCGATTAACACACGTAGGTGCCATGGCGCAGCATGCTGTGGCGGCCATGCCAGCGCACCCCCTCCCAGGATTTGCAGCGGCCTCTCCATTTCTAACAGCAGACCCTTACCGTGCTGCGGCAGGCCCGCCCGAACATAACTGGGAGTCGACTCCGAGGCATAACGCCTCAGCAGCACAGGTCGTAACGACCGAAATGTTTGACGCCCTACAAGAGAGCGTGAAGGCTCTGACATATGCCGTTGAACAACTTGCTCGACCAGGTCCACGCAGGTTCCCGGGCCGACAGTCCCGGAATCAGGCCGGGCAAGTGAGATGCTACCGTTGCGGCCGATCCGGGCATATAATGCGTCAATGCAACATGCAGCTAGGGCCAACAGGGGCACAAGGCGCCCAGCCATCGGGAAACTAGGACGGCGGGGTCCACGAGTTCCCCCCGAAATGAAAAAAGGTAACTCCCCAGGAGAGGCGGCCTACGCATGCAGTTCTCACCTCGTCACCCTTCCTGTTTCGGTGAAAGGCCGGAAAACGGCAATGATAGTAGACACCGGCGCATCGGTGAACATTGCCTCCCAGAGCTTCGTGGCCAGGATAGGTGCAGAAATGGGCAAAACTACAGCCATTGTCAGGAACGTCAATGGAAAACTTGTCAGTGCAGCAGGCGAAGTGAAGCTCAATGTACATATCGGACCGATAGAGCTGCAAGAATCATTCCTGGTAATGGATACACTACCGTATGACCTCCTGGGTGGAATACCGATGTGCGCGAACTCTGAAATGACAATCAGTTTCCCAAACCGAACAGTCACGCTGCGGGGACACAGCCTGAAGCTCCGTCTGGATGAGTTCGACACAGACATGGTAAACCCAGAGGTCATTTACTGCCAGCAACACCTACAGATCCCACCCTCTACGGAGGTTATGGTTCCAGTTACGGTTGGCAGAAACGGACCATGCCTGGTAGAACCCTTAAGCCCTACACCAGACAGGCCCCATCCGAGCGTAGCCCGAGCACTGGCTAGCATCCAGAACAACATGACGTATATCCGCATCGCCAATCCGGGACCTACACCCCTGACTATTAACAAGGGAACAGCACTAGGGAAAACCACGCCCCTCCTGAACGTTGAAATCTGCGTAAGGCCTCCGACTCAGTCTAGGTCTGGAATAGACGAAGTCCAGTACGGCACCCAGTTAGACCAAGGCCAGCGTCAAGGGTTCCTGTCCTTACTGGAAGAATATGAGCACCTCTTTGTCAATGCAAGTGAAGGCCTCGGCCGTACAAGCACAGTTGAGCACGAGATCAACACCGGTGATGCAAGACCAGTCCGGCAGAATCCATATCGCCATTCGGCAACAGAAAGAGAGAGAATCCAAAACCAGGTTTCGGAGATGTTGGAGAAGGGAGTCATAAGAGAGTCCAGCAGCCCATGGTCATCCCCCGTGGTTCTCGTTCGGAAGCGAGATGGGACTTGGCGCTTCTGCGTAGACTACAGGAAACTCAATATGGTCACGAAGAAAGACGTACATCCGCTTCCTCGGGTAGACGACGTTGTGGACCGATTGCAAGGCTCCCACTTCTTTACAACACTAGACATGGCGTCTGGGTATTGGCAAGTCCCCATACAGGAGGCAGACAAAGAAAAAAACTGCCTTTTCTACAGGATACGGACTATACGAGTTCAACGTTGTCCCCTTTGGCCTCTGCAATGCCCCTGCCACTTTCCAGCGCATGATAAACAAAGTGCTAGCAAGCCAGCTCTGGAGAGTGTGCCTCGCATATCTTGACGACATCATTGTTTTCTCCAAGACCGCTGGCGACCACCTAACGGACCTCAGAAATGTTTTCAACGCACTAGACTTAGCGGGCCTTCGCCTGCAGCCCAAGAAGTGCCACATCGCAACCGACCGAATTAAGTACCTGGGCCACATAATCGATGGATGTTCGGCAAGACCTGACCCTAGCAATATTCAAGCAATCGAGCAAGCGATGGCACCCAAGAACGTGAAGCAGGTCCGCAGCTTCTTGGGGCTCTGCAACTACTACAGACGCTTTGTAAAAGATTTCGCCCGCATCTCACGACCATTAACCGAGCTCACCAAGACAGGCAAAGGCTGGGACTGGAGCATCGAATGCCAAAACGCCTTCGAAGAACTCAAGCAGCGCCTTACCAATTCACCAGTGCTGCGACTCTTCAACCCCGAGTTGCCTGTTGAAGTCCATACGGATGCCTGCGGGTATGGGATCGGCGCAGTACTTGTGCAAAAGAACGGCATGGAAGAATACGTGGTCAGTTACGCCAGCCGACATCTGAATAAGGCCGAAAAAAATTACAGCGTCACCGAACAGGAATGTCTCGCGGTAATATTCGCGGTCAGGCAATTTCGTCCGTATCTATTTGGCATACCGTTTACCATCGTCACCGATCAAGCCAGCCTGACGTGGCTCATGACCACCAAGAATCCAAGTGGACGTCTCACGCGATGGAGCTTGCTCCTTCAGGAATTCAACATCAGCCTCAAGCATCGCCCAGGTATCAAGAACTCAAACGCAGACGCGCTATCTCGTCTCCCATATGACGCAGAAGGCACACACCCCTTATGCGAAGATATGCCGCTCTTCCTTGCGGACGACCAGAGGGAAAGAATTGCTGAGCTCCAGAGGGAAGACCACTTCTTCGGACCTATCATTGAGCACCTGAGGAACCCGAGTGAACCTGTCCAGAGAAAAACCCGCCGTACAGCACGAGCCTTCAGCTTACAAGAGGAAATTCTGTTCAGAAGAGCAAAAGGCTTCAAGGAAGACAGACTGGCCTTGGCAGTCCCTAAACCACTCCGCCGAGAGATTCTGGCGTCCTGTCACGACGACATAACAGCAGGGCACCTGGGCATGAAGAGAACACTAAGCAAGATCAGCCAACGCTATTTTTGGCCAAAAATGTTTGCCGACATAACCAAGTACGTCCGCTCCTGTCCAGACTGCCAAACTCGCAAGACCCCTCCAGCTAAGCCATCCGGCCTGTTGCAGCCCGTCCCGCCTGCTCGGCGGCCTTTTCAGCGGCTCGGAATGGATTTCCTGGGTCCCCTGACGCAGTCCTCAAGCGGAAATCGACATGTACTCGTACTGATCGACTATCACACTAAGTGGGCGGAAACCGTCGCCGTCCCCGAAGCCACAGCTGCAAGCGCCGCGAAAGCATTTTTGGAAGCAGTGGTTCTACGGCATGGGGCACCTGAACAGGTGATCACAAACCGAGGGCAACATTTTGTGGCCGACATGATCGAAGAGCTGTTCCGTCTCACTCAAACGAACCACACGCGCACGACGGCGTATCACCCTCAGACAAATGGCCTTTGCGAACGTTTTAACCGGACACTCGCTGAAATGATCAGCCAATACGTCTCGTCCGATCACCGCGACTGGGATCAGTTTCTTCCCTTCGTGACGTTCGCATACAACTCATCCGTGCATGAGACGACTGGATACTCTCCATTCTTTTTGCTGTAAGGACACGAGCCAACATTGCCGATCGACGTGGCCGTAGGGGCAGCCCGGGGGGGGGCGCCATGGGCCTGACAAGCGAGGAGACGATGCGCCGGTGGAATGACGCTAGGGAACTGGTACTAGAGCGGGAGCGAAGGTCACAGGAGGCAAATAAGCTGCGGTACGATCAAACACGCCGCACGCTGCCACTAACCCCTGGTGATCTTGTTTACGTGCGTATGCCTACATCCAAACGTGGTCACACATCAAAATTTTTGCATCCTTACCACGGCCCCTTCCGCCTCGTGAGACAAACCGCGGAAAACGACTGGGAAATAGAAAGTCGCCGAGGACGTCGAGATATTGTAAACATTAACAGGATAAAGCCCTATATAGACCGGGATAGTAACCCAGAAGTCGGTTCAGAAGAACACACCCCCGTCGGAGCAGAAGACGCAACAGAGCCACGCCTAGAGGTCACTGAGGACGAGCAGCCATCCGGCATCAGTAACGACGAAGAATTCTTCGACGCATCGGACACGGTCCCGGACGAAGAGTTCTTTGATACTTCAGACTCAGTCCCGGACAACCCTGTTCCAACCAGACGCGGAAGAAGCGGCCGACGTATACTACCTCCACGAAGAGACGACTTTGTGTACTATTAGGCAAGAAGTGCGCGCGTGTGTGTGTATGAGTGTGCCTGCAACACTAAAGGAGCCTACAGGACAACACGTTACGGGACTAAACGCATGTGCGCAGTGCGTGTGTACGAACAAGTACTTCCACAAAGGAGTATGTGGGTACGTGTGTGCTAAAGTGAACTAGACTCTACGAGTGCAGTGTGTTTCCAGACAGCCGGAAACTGACTTTTGTGGACAGCAGACTACATGAGCCATGGAGGTGAGCTAATGAGAGCGGGCTACTACCGCCCTCTCCCCACAGTGACGCCACCTACGGTGAATCGCGAGCAGTGACAGTGACAACTACTGGAGCAGTGTTTCGCAGTAACGTTGGACAATGCACCATCAAAGGACGATTATCGCATGTGCAGCATGTAGTATTGCAAATTTTGTGTTTTCTTTTATTATAACTTTGTATAAGTTAACTGAGATTGTGAGTGAGGACACTCACCATTGTTGTGTACCGGGAAGGAATGTAGCGCAGCAGCGCCATCTATGAGCCATAACTGAAAATAAAATTATGAGAGCAGCCTGCGCTGATGTCCGACAGGTGGAGCCACAGTTCTAACTATATTCGTTGAATTTAGATTAGTACATTATCTCTGAGTTTGCTGGGCGTAACGATTATGTAATATGAGGGAATATGAGGGCTGGCAGTTATGACGAGGCAAGTAGAGCCTCGGAGAGTAAAGAGGTTTCAGCCTGCGCTACCAAGTAATGTAGCGCAATATAGGAGGACAGTTAAGTTACATGAGGCCTCGAGGAGGGATTAAGAATGAAGAGGAAGAAACTCGCACGTAGAGTAAAGCAGGTTTGATAGGGAAGGGCAGCCGGGAGCCAAAGGAGTTCGTCGAGGCCCGGGGCTACCGGGAAGAGTAGGAGTAAACACCTTCCCTTCCGTCAGCTCGCCGTGGTCTATCGGAGTGAGCGTTGTGGCACTGATAGCTATCAGAAGCCCTCACTGCTCCGATGGATCGCGGCTTAGTTAGGGTAGCTTAGCGGGTCCGGCATCGCGGACCTCGGCGTTGCGGCACTGGTGTCCCACCAGACGAGCCCTCGCTGTATCCTCGCTTCCCTCAGCGCTCTGAGTGCAGTGGCACTGGCTTCATGCCAGACGAGCCCTCGCTTCCCTCAGCTAGCGGAGCAGCCCCCTAGCGCCGTGCAGTTGTTGTCGCCCAGGTAGAAAACCACGCCCCCCTGTCGGACTCACGCTGCGCGCTCCATCACAAACATCGATCTGTGTGTTTGCGTATATTTGTTCCCAGCGTACCAGCGAAAATCTTACTCGCGACAGGGTAGTGTCACAAGATAGGAACAGATTTCGAAGCTCACGGGCACAAAAACAGACACTGCTGTAGCTGTCGTTGCACTGACATGACATTACGAGCGCGTGAAGGAACAGCATGGCAAAGCGACCAGATACGCAAAGTCTACATGCCAAAAGTAGCACACTGCAGTCAGAGAGGAAGAATGTTTACATGGTTTACATGTAAACATTCTCTAGGAAGAAATTTCTCATAATGTTTATATGTAAACCATGAACATCCTACAAAAACAAAACAATGCACTTACTCCACTCCAATTATTAATGGGCAAGGTTGCATCTATGCTACTACACTGCACTTATCACAAAACCACAAGCCCCATCTGCTTTGGCCAATTACTTGATGAAACTAATGGAGACAGATGTCGCACACCACAGACTGGTCGTCTCGCAACATATCTCTGCATATGCTGCATTTCAATTTCCTGCCTTTCCACTTAGCTTCAACTGTTGCCAGCATTACTAGTCACCCATCTTTTCTGAAATTCCTTTTTACGCTGTTAGGATCAGCGTCCTTGTTAATGATGGTCTCTAGTATTTTCGATGCTATCATTTTCACATCTTCCTCACCTGGAAGAGCGAAGGAAATGACAAGCTTTGAGCAGACAAAAAATTAGGGAGACTCGTAATCTCCATCTGTAAGGGTATGGTGCGCCAGCGTTAATGGTTCTTGTCTGCAGATCCCACTGTGGATTCCCGTTAACTTACATGCCTCTTGCTACAAACTTGATTACTAATTCCTTAATTCATGTCTCTGTCATCTCAGATATACTCATTAGCATATGGTCGTAGGCTGCCCTGTTATATGATAGACAACCAGGCATAGACCTCACTAAGCCTGACGTTAACCAAACTGTACAAACATGCCTCCATGGCCTAGGAGTAACCTTTCTTAATCGGAGCTGAAACGTCCCAGAACATATTTCAAATATAACTTTGTAAGCTTGACTTAACAGCTCCTGCCATGTCGTGTGGCCTCGTGACATTTGGCTCGTGGCACTTTTGACTTGTGAACAGGGTTCATCTTTTAAATACTGGTTAACATGCATGAAAAATACATTTTCACACAAACTGGTGGCAAATGGTCAAGTGGTGCACTGCAGATTCTGAAATGTACACCTATAAGCATGTAAAGATCGCATCATCACATAACATGATCAAGAGTTCTGTCAGTACCTGTAGTTACATAGCACTTCAATGCCCATTAAAGGACCACCTCAGACAATGGTTGTTGTTACCACAAGACCTGTTCTAACAGCGTACTGACACCATTCCACTGAGTGATGGACATGTATATGCATACCCTAGATAGCTCATGATTGTGGATCTCATTTATTTCTATGACTTCCAAGGAGTTCCTGTCGTCAGAAACCCTACACTTTATGAAATCGGGACAGCTGTCTTGAAAGGTGATGAAAAGAAATAACCAGGTTACCTTGATGCAATGCTAAATAACAGAGGGTGAATATGCTGCATGAAGATACCAAGAAGCTTGTACAAAGAAAAGTGAGAGCGAAATGGCAGGATTTTTGAAGCATTGAAATGAACTACAAACTATACTTGCCAAACCTGTCATTGAGGAATGGAAATCATGCAGTAATCAAAAACAACATGGAGGACAATTTAGGTCATCTTCACAAAACACATACCCACACCTCACACACAGCTTCATACTTATGAAAGAAGACAAACCAATATGCAAGGAGTGTGGAGATGAACTAGCAATAAATCACATCTTACACGTGCACCAGAGTCGAGAAAATAAGAGGAAAACATTTTGTACAATTTTGCAACAGATCCCTTTCCATCCCAGCATGATCCTAGGAGAGACGTGCAAATTTCCTGCATTTTTGGTTTCCTAAAATGTTCCTAAACAATCTACATCCTAAAGGACATTTTAGTCATTACACACAAAATAAATACAATAAACCTTGTTCTTGGTGCATGGCAGCATTAGTTGCTTATGCACCATAAAAATCAACACAATGCTGTAAGGTATACCTTGGTTAGCTATGTTATATGAGACAAGCTTTCGGTCTGATGTGGTCCTTATTCACGTGACAGCGCTGTCATGAGGGTCTATGTCCCAGCGATCGGAAAGTGACCTATTCCAACAATTTTAAAAATTGAAGGCGATTCTACAGATCTCTAAAGACTGGATTGATCAACTGTTTTATTAACGTCCGCCTGCTTTGATAGCCTGGAGTGAAACTGTTGAAGAGAATACATTTTTGAACATTTAACGCGTATCTGAAGGCCTTGCTTTCAATTAAGGGGCCCACAAAAAGCAACTGAATGTCAAACGCCGCCTAGGTGGGCTTTCTAGCAGGACAACGGTGTAGCGTGGAAAATCGCTCCGCCGGTCCATCGCTGGCGTCGCTGACTTGAAAGGCTACCTGTTCAAACTTATAGCTACTGACCACACCTGAAACACTGAATTGTGCATGATCAAGGCAGAATTTCTCTAACACTGAGCACTGGTAGCTATCGATTTCGCGCCCAGTATTGTGAAAATCTGTCCTCTCTTCGATCATTGATACATCCACGGTTGAACATTTATGCGCCTCAGAGTAGGCCAGCCGTGGCAACATGGATGCGTTGTTGTAGCAACGATCACTTGCATGTCACACTCTGCAAACTTCCAAGAGTCAGCTTCTGCAACGAAATGTGCAGCGCACATTTTCTACCGCGTACCTAAGTCCGGCGACGCATGCACATCTCCCGCTCGTTTCAAAGCTGTGCGGCCGCTCAGTCGGGTCACGCTAACCTCGAGCATGCGGGAGTTTAAACTACATGTACGCAAAATTCAACGACGAGAAAAAGATGCAGGCTAAGCACTTTAGTCTAGTCTTCCCCTAAATACCAAAGAACACTGCTGTTCAGAGGAAATTCGGATCATTCGCGCTTCCAGAAAGCGGTGCAGTAGGTCGTCGCCTCGACGAGTCGATGTGCAGCTCGCCGCAGTAGCAGCGCAGGCCTCTAGTAGATTCGGCATGTCTTCTGCCACGGCTCTGAGGTAGAATTTAAACGAAGAATTTAGCTAGAAACATCATGTTTCCTCGGTCTGCATATGAGGAACGAGTATAATGCCATTTCACTTACATACTTTGGACTGCCGAATGTTCTGCACGGCGAGGTGTGTGTTGTGCCGGCTCTAGATCTTCGGAGGTCGATTCAGGACCTAAGACAGCGTAAATGCTAGGAATAGCTCGCTCGCATTACGGGCAGATCGAGGTGATAGTTTAATGCGAAGCGAAAGCTGCTCGTGAATGTGCGTATCCCGATGCCAGCTGGTGGAACTGGTGCAGTACGTAGCATCGCCTGCAGCTATGTGCGTCACAGCGATGCTTGCCGTACACAATCCTGAGTGAAGACCGTGATCTATGTTAGAACGGATGCACTCTTCGTAGCACCTCATCGAGAGTCGCGGCTAGCTGATAGCATAGAGGATAAGATTCATTCACGCGTAGGAAGCGGAATGTGGCCGCGTTCGACATGCATATAGCCATGATCCTGCATATCGACGTCCGCCGTATCTTTACGAGAATCAAATAGATACGTCGAACGTACCTTTAGACACTTCGTAAAAACAATCCCGTCGGCGCCCTGTTGTAATAAGAGCTCTCATAACACAAATAATTAATTCCAATAAAGCGCATCAGACAACCTACCATTGCAAGCCTGGTGGCGACGCTTCTCCGTGTAGGTAAAATTGTTTCGCGCACGCAAACAGAAAGGTCGCATTGCACCCACGACAGATCTGAAGCACAACACGTACACGAAACACAGTCATCGATACGTAACAAGCTCAATCCCAACGCTCGGATCGCTGTAAACATTAAGAACCATGCAGAGCTCAAAATTCATGTAAGCGTTCGGAAAGCAAGGAGTGCGCTTTGAACTTTCACTCGTAATATATACATGAGGGTGGTTTCACCAGCTCGACGAAAAAGCAATCGTTCCGAACGTGATTACTTTCACTACACTCGCATTTGTCAGTGCTATGATACTGACTACGCTTCACGTACAAGGAATTCATTGTGAGGCTCCAATATCTCAAAAAAAAAAAAAACGTCGAGGCACCGCCGCATCTCGCGTAGGCTTGAAGACCATTTTTTCAACTTGGAAGCTATCCTTGACGCCTTGACAAACAAATAACTCAGTCGAATTACTAAAAATGGACGAAAAAAAAAAATGTCGAACAGTCCACGCTTGTGCGTGTCAGAACGATCCACACAACTGTGTGTCAGAATTAGCCCAAGAGGCAGAGGCGGTCATTGTTCGAGGAGTATATGTGCTGCACGAGTACGCCTCGCGAAGCACGCCTCGCTGCCCTGCGTCCTTCTATTTATAGTGCGAATTCATGCTAGCACATGAGTATAGTGAGCTGCGCTTCACATTCCGCAATTACATTTCAACCGCAAAAATTTTCTTATTTTTATTAAGACAGTTATAGATCTGTTATATCTCTGCGTGCTTTTCTTAATTCAATTTTCAATTTGTTTGCACAGTTTATTCAAAAAGCTCGCTCGAATTGCAAGAAATGATACTTTGTTTATGATCTGCCCTCTCGAGGAGGTTATTGCAACTAGCATTATACGCGCGTAAATTTAAAATTACTTATTGCATAATGTTAAAAAGAAGACCACTGGATGATTCTCCAGTCTGTGCTTCGTTGTTTTTCGCACTGCTTTTCATGGGATGGGAAAATGATACTCCGGTTCAATAGGCGAGTGTCTTAATACTTGACCACTTGACCGCTAGGATTCACCGCGGCGGTGCCGAGTGCAGCTATGTGCAGCACGCCTTTCCTCCAACATTTTCATGCGTGCGCCTGCTCTCGTCGACGAAATCGAAAGTGACAGCTAGAAAACAAACAGCAGATATAAAATCATACATTCAATCGTTTCGTCAAATATACGAGCGCTTTTTAAGAGACAACTCGTAAGCTCGTTCGGGCGAAAAGCCATCGACAGAAATAATCGGAGGCTGCGTAAAAAAAAAATTATATCATGGCAATTTGGGGATTTAGTGATTGACGATTGATTGGTGTATTATAGTGGATGACGAGCTAATGAAATTATTGTAATTAATTGCTGAAATGAAAAAAATGAAAAAATGGATAATTAAATGGACTTTAAAGGTGTCAAATACTAGCTCAAAATGAAATGTCAATGCTTAATGTCAAATTTAGCACGTGTGACCGATTTATTAATAAATTGAAATCATAGAATAAGGAAAATGCGCTAAAATGTGTCAAACTGCTCAGAATTGGAAGCCAATATGTTTGCTGGTGCTAATCGTTTGAATGAAAAAGAAAAAAAATATTGGTGCTATTTTGCTCAAGGGCATAGGGCTGTGTTATGATGGAGTCTTTAACAAGGCTAACTGTTACCCAGACGGCCACTGACGTATGCAGAATGGAAATGAAATTAATGATGCAGGGCTTAAAGCATTATATTTCCAATGGAGTTTTTGAACTGGCTAGCGCTAGTGTGGAGTGGGGCGTCGGCAGGGAGGTCATTCTAGTCGATTGCTGTCGGAACAAAGAAAGCATGCCGGTACGCTGTGCTACATATGTGTGGAAAATAAACGGCTTTAGTATGAGAGGTTCAAAGGAAGGCCAGGGAGGGCGGAACCTTTCTATGCCTCCCAGCGGCCACGAATCACAGTGCTATAGCGCCAATTCCTCCTTCAATTACGCCCTACATTCTGGAGGCTCAACTATGGATTGAACCATTTTTGGCATGGGGGAGAGGACATCCACGTAGCCAAACGCCTCCAAACGCACTCTGGAAGAGGGGAAGTTTGGTGTGTGCTCGCCAGAAATTGCACGCCGTATGCGAGTATACACACGAGCGAGCTGCCTTTAGTGCATATTTTGTCCTACTTTCCCGTTGCTGCTGGAAGCTGGTCGCAGTGTCACATCTAGCGTGACCAGCTCGCAGCAGTAATGACAAAGTAGGCGAAAAAGTGCATTAAAGGGAGTTGCGAGAGCTCTCGCACACATATGGGCAATGCATGCAACCTTGCACGGGAACAGTGTCACTGAAGCGGTAAGGAAGTGCGCAAATACATGACTGTTATAATCGGTCCACTGTCTCCCACGACTCACCGGCTCTTGTGCGTGTCGAATTTGATTAGTTTATCTACCCGAGCCATATCCAAACAGGTTTCCAAAGAGACGACGAATGAGCGGTGCCGTCCAAAACAAAGCGTTGCTCTTTGGTGGCCCCTGGGTATTTTAGAAGGCGAGATCTGGCGCTCACTTTCGTTGTGTAACATAGCACTGGCAAGTCGGCCCCACCACGCACGAACGTCGCGAACAAAAATGGTAATCACCACTTTGTGTAATGAGCCAACATACAAAAGGGTTCATGACACTAGACAGTCGGCACAAGTTGCACAAGTGAAACCGAACGGGTAGTGTCACAAGATAGGGACAGATTTCGAAGCTCACGGGCACAAAAACAGACACTGCTGTAGCTGTCGTTGCACTGACATGACATTACGAGCGCGTGAAGGAACAGCATGGCAAAGCGACCAGAGACGCAAAGTCTACATGCCAAAAGTAGCACACTGTAGTCAGAGAGGAAGAATGTTTACATGGTTTACATGTAAACATTCTCTAGGAAGAAATTTCTCATAATGTTTACATGTAAACCATGAACATCTTACAAAAACAAAACAATGCACTTACTCCACTCCAATTATTAATGGGCAAGGTTGCATCTATGCTACTACACTGCACGTATCAAAAAACCACAAGCCCCATCTGCTTTGGCCAACTACTTGATGAAACTAATGGAGACAGATGTCGCACACCACAGACTGGTCGTCTCGCAACATATCTCTGCATATGTTGCATTTCAATTTCCTGCCTTTCCACTTAGTTTCAACTGTTGCCAGCATTACTAGTCACCCATCTTTTCTGAAATTCCTCTTTACGCTGTTAGGATCAGCGTCCTTGTTAATGATGGTCTCTAGTATTTTCGATGCTATCATTTTCACATCTTCCTCACCTGGAAGAGCGAAGGAAATGACAAGCTTTGAGCAGACAAAAAATTAGGGAGACTCCTTATCTCCATCTATAAAGGTATGGTGCGCCAGCGTTAATGGTTCTTGTCTGCAGATCCCACTGTGGATTCCCGTTAACTTACATGCCTCTTGCTACAAACTTGATTACTAATTCCTTAATTCATGTCTCTGTCATCTCAGATATACTCATTAGCATATGGTCGTAGGCTGCCCTGTTATATGATAGACAACCAGGCATAGACCTCACTAAGCCTGACGTTAACCAAACTGTACAAACATGCCTCCATGGCCTAGGAGTAACCTTTCTTAATCGGAGCTGAAACGTCCCAGAACATATTTCAAATATAACTTTGTAAGCTTGACTTAACAGCTCCTGCCATGTCGTGTGGCCTCGTGACATTTGGCTCGTGGCACTTTTGACTTGTGAACAGGGTTCATCTTTTAAATACTGGTTAACATGCATGAAAAATACATTTTCACACAAACTGGTGGCAAATGGTCAAGTGGTGCACTGCAGATTCTGAAATGTACACCTATAAGTATGTAAAGATCGCATCATCACATAACATGATCAAGAGTTCTGTCAGTACCTGTAGTTACATAGCACTTCAATGCCCATTAAAGGACCACCTCAGACAATGGTTGTTGTTACCACAAGACCTGTTCTAACAGCGTACTGACACCATTCCACTGAGTGATGGACATGTATATGCATACCCTAGATAGCTCATGATTGTGGATCTCATTTATTTCTATGACTTCCAAGGAGTTCCTGTCGTCAGAAACCCTACACTTTATGAAATCGGGACAGCTGTCTTGAAAGGTGATGAAAAGAAATAACCAGGTTACCTTGATGCAATGCTAAATTACAGAGGGTCAATATGCTGCATGAAGATACCAAGAAGCTTGTACAAAGAAAAGTGAGAGCGAAATGGCAGGATTTTTGAAACATTGAAATGAACTACAAACTATACTTGCCAAACCTGTCATTGAGGAATGGAAATCATGCAGTAATCAAAAACAACATGGAGGACAATTTAGGTCATCTTCACAAAACACATACCCACACCTCACACACAGCTTCATACTTATGAAAGAAGACAAACCAATATGCAAGGAGTGTGGAGATGAACTAGCAATAAATCCCATCTTACACGTGCACCAGAGTCGAGAAAATAAGAGGAAAACATTTTGTACAATTTTGCAACAGATCCCTTTCCATCCCAGCATGATCCTAGGAGAGACGTGCAAATTTCCTGCATTTTTGGTTTCCTAAAATGTTCCTAAACAAGCTACATCCTAAAGGACATTTTAGTCATTACACACAAAATAAATACAATAAACCTTGTTCTTGGTGCATGGCAGCATTAGTCGCTTATGCACCATAAAAATCAACACAATGCTGTAACGTATACCTTGGTTAGCTATGTTATATGAGACAAGCTTTCGGTCTGATGTGGTCCTTATTCACGTGACAGCGCTGTCATGAGGGTCTATGTCCCAGCGATCGGAAAGTGACCTATTCCAACAATTTTAAAAACTGAAGGCGATTCTACAGATCTCTAAAGACTGGATTGATCAACTGTTTTATTAACGTCCGCCTGCTTTGACAGCCTGGAGTGAAACTGTTGAAGAGAATACATTTTTGAACATTTAACGCGTATCTGAAGGCCTTGCTTTCAATTAAGGGGCCCACAAAAAGCAACTGAATGTCAAACGCCGCCTAGGTGGGCTTTCTAGCAGGACAGCGGTGTAGCGTGGAAAATCGCTCCGCCGGTCCATCGCTGGCGTCGCTGACTTGAAAGGCCAACTGTTCAAACTTATAGCTACTGACCACACCTGAAACACTGAATTGTGCATGATCAAGGCAGAATTTCTCTAACACTGAGCACTGGTAGCTATCGATTTCGCGCCCAGTATTGTGAAAATCTGTCCTCTCTTCGATCATTGATACGTCCACGGTTGAACATTTATGCGCCTCAGAGTAGGCCAGCCGTGGCAACATGGATGCGTTGTTGTAGCAACGATCACTTGCATGTCACACTCTGCAAACTTCCAAGAGTCAGCTTCTGCAACGAAATGTGCAGCGCACATTTTCTACCGCGTACCTAAGTCCGGCGACGCATGTACATCTCCCGCTCGTTTCAAAGCTGTGCGGCCGTTCAGTCGGGTCACGCTAACCTCGAGCATGCGGGAGTTTAAACTACATGTACGCAAAATTCAACGACGAGAAAAAGATGCAGGCTAAGCACTTTAGTCTAGTCTTCCCCTAAATACCAAAGAACACTGCTGTTCAGAGGAAATTCGGATCATTCGCGCTTCCAGAAAGCGGTGCAGTAGGTCGTCGCCTCGACGAGTCGATGTGCAGCTCGCCGCAGTAGCAGCGCAGGCCTCTAGTAGATTCGGCATGTCTTCTGCCACGGCTCTGAGGTAGAATTTAAACGAAGAATTTAGCTAGAAACATCATGTTTCCTCGGTCTGCATATGAGGAACGAGTATAATGCCATTTCACTTACATACTTTGGACTGCCGAATGTTCTGCACGGCGAGGTGTGTGTTGTGCCGGCTCTAGATCTTCGGAGGTCGATTCAGGACCTAAGACAGCGTAAATGCTAGGAATAGCTCGCTCGCATTACGGGCAGATCGAGGTGATAGTTTAATGCGAAGCGAAAGCTGCTCGTGAATGTGCGTATCCCGATGCCAGCTGGTGGAACTGGTGCAGTACGTAGCATCGCCTGCAGCTATGTGCGTCACAGCGATGCTTGCCGTACACAATCCTGAGTGAAGACCGTGATCTATGTTAGAACGGATGCACTCTTCGTAGCACCTCATCGAGAGTCGCGGCTAGCTGATAGCATAGAGGATAAGATTCATTCACGCGTAGCAAGCGGAATGTGGCCGCGTTCGACATGCATATAGCCATGATCCTGCATATCGACGTCCGCCGTATCTTTACGAGAATCAAATAGATACGTCGAACGTACCTTTAGACACTTCGTAAAAACAATCCCGTCGGCGCCCTGTTGTAATAAGAGCTCTCATAACACAAATAATTAATTCCAATAAAGCGCATCAGACAACCTACCATTGCAAGCCTGGTGGCGACGCTTCTCCGTGTAGGTAGAATTGTTTCGCGCACGCAAACAGAAAGGTCGCATTGCACCCACGACAGATCTGAAGCACAACACGTACACGAAACACAGTCATCGATACGTAACAAGCTCAATCCCAACGCTCGGATCGCTGTAAACATTAAGAACCATGCAGAGCTCAAAATTCATGTAAGCGTTCGGAAAGCAAGGAGTGCGCTTTGAACTTTCACTCGTAATATATACATGCGGGTGGTTTCACCAGCTCGCCGAAAAAGCAATCGTTCCGAACGTGATTACTTTCACTACACTCGCATTTGTCAGTGCTATGATACTGACTACGCTTCACGTACAAGGAATTCATTGTGAGGCTCCAATATCTCCAAAAAAAAAAAACGTCGAGGCACCGCCGCATCTCGCGTAGGCTTGAAGACCATTTTTTCAACTTGGAAGCTATCCTTGACGCCTTGACAAACAAATAACTCAGTCGAATTACTAAAAATGGACGAAAAAAAAAAAATGTCGAACAGTCCACGCTTGTGCGTGTCAGAACGATCCACACAACGGTGTGTCAGAATTAGCCAAAGAGGCAGAGGCGGTCATTGTTCGAGGAGTATATGTGCTTCACGAGTACGCCTCGCGAAGCACGCCTCGCTGCCCTGCGTCCTTCTATTTATAGTGCGAATTCATGCTAGCACATGAGTATAGTGAGCTGCGCTTCACATTCCGCAATTACATTTCAACCGCAAAAATTTTCTTATTTTTATTAAGACAGTTATAGATCTGTTATATCTCTGCGTGCTTTTCTTAATTCAATTTTCAATTTGTTTGCACAGTTTATTCAAAAAGCTCGCTCGAATTGCAAGAAATGATACTTTGTTTATGATCTGCCCTCTCGAGGAGGTTATTGCAACTAGCATTATACGCGCGTAAATTTAAAATTACTTATTGCATAATGTTAAAAAGAAGACCACTGGATGATTCTCCAGTCTGTGCTTCGTTGTTTTTCGCACTGCTTTTCATGGGATGGGAAAATGATACTCCGGTTCAATAGGCGAGTGTCTTAACACTTGACCACTTGACCGCTAGGATTCACCGCGGCGGTGCCGAGTGCAGCTATGTGCAGCACGCCTTTCCTCCAACATTTTCATGCGTGCGCCTGCTCTCGTCGACGAAATCGAAAGTGACAGCTAAAAAACAAACAGCAGATATAAAATCATACATTCAATCGTTTCGTCAAATATACGAGCGCTTTTTAAGAGACAACTCGTAAGCTCGTTCGGGCGAAAAGCCATCGACAGAAATAATCGGAGGCTGCGTAAAAAAAAAATTATATCATGGCAATTTGGGGATTTAGTGATTGACGATTGATTGGTGTATTATAGTGGATGACGAGCTAATGAAATCATTGTAATTAATTGCTGAAATGAAAAAAATGAAAAAATGGATAATTAAATGGACTTTAAAGGTGTCAAATACTAGCTCAAAATGAAATGTCAATGCTTAATGTCAAATTTAGCACGTGTGACCGATATATTAATAAATTGAAATCATAGAATAAGGAAAATGCGCTAAAATGTGTCAAACTGCTCAGATTTGGAAGCCAATATGTTTGCTGGTGCTAATCGTTTGAATGAAAAAGAAAAAAAATATTGGTGCTATTTTGCTCAAGGGCATAGGGCTGTGTTATGATGGAGTCTTTAACAAGGCTAACTGTTACCCAGACGGCCACTGACGTATGCAGAATGGAAATGAAATTAATGATGCAGGGCTTAAAGCATTATATTTCCAATGGAGTTTTTGAACTGGCTAGCGCTAGTGTGGAGTGGGGCGTCGGCAGGGAGGTCATTCTAGTCGATTGCTGTCGGAACAAAGAAAGCATGCCGGTACGCTGTGCTACATATGTGTGGAAAATAAACGGCTTTAGTATGAGAGGTTCAAAGGAAGGCCAGGGAGGGCGGAACCTTTCTATGCCTCCCAGCGGCCACGAAATTCCTCCTTCAATTACGCCCTACATTCTGGAGGCTCAACTATGGATTGAACCATTTTTGGCATGGGGGAGAGGACATCCACGTAGCCAAACGCCTCCAAACGCACTCTGGAAGAGGGGAAGTTTGGTGTGTGCTCGCCAGAAATTGCACGTCGTATGCGAGTATACACACGAGCGAGCTGCCTTTAGTGCATATTTTGTCCTACTTTCCCGTTGCTGCTGGAAGCTGGTCGCAGTGTCACATCTAGCGTGACCAGCTCGCAGCAGTAATGACAAAGTAGGCGAAAAAGTGCATTAAAGGGAGTTGCGAGAGCTCTCGCACACATATGGGCAATGCATGCAACCTTGCACGTGAACAGTGTCACTGAAGCGGTAAGGAAGTGCGCAAATATATGACTGAATATTTGCACGTCTTTTATTGAAAATTTCCTTGTGAACGTAATCTGTTCTAAAACTGGAGCTTCATTCGGGAATACGCAACATACATAAAATGTATACATACATCGCGGTCAAAAAGTCACTGTGTGCACTTCCCTTGTTATAATCGGTCCACTGTCTTCCACGACTCACCGGCTCTTGTGCGTGTCGAATTTGATTAGTTTATCAATCCGAGCCATATCCAAACAGTTTTCCAAAGAGACGACGAATGAGCGGTGCCGTCCAAAACAAAGCGTTGCTCTTTGGTGGCCCCTGGGTATTTTAGAAGGAGAGATCTGGCGCTCACTTTCGTTGTGTAACACAGCAGTGGCAAGTCGGCCCCACCACGCACGAACGTCGCGAACAAAAATGGTAATCACCACTTTGTGTATTGAGCCAACATACAAAAGGGTTCATGACACTAGACAGTCGGCACAAGTTGCACAAGTGAAACCGAACGGGTAGTGTCACAAGATAGAGACAGATTTCGAAGCTCACGGGCACAAAAACAGACACGGCTGTAGCTGTCGTTGCACTGACATGACATTACGAGCGCGTGAAGGAACAGCATGGCAAAGCGACCAGAGACGCAAAGTCTACATGCCAAAAGTAGCACACTGTAGTCAGAGAGGAAGAATGTTTACATGGTTTACATGTAAACATTCTCTAGGAAGAAATTTCTCATAATGTTTATATGTAAACCATGAACATCCTACAAAAACAAAACAATGCACTTACTCCACTCCAATTATTAATGGGCAAGGTTGCATCTATGCTACTACACTGCACTTATCACAAAACCACAAGCCCCATCTGCTTTGGCCAATTACTTGATGAAACTAACGGAGACAGATGTCGCACACCACAGACCGGTCGTCTCGCAACATATCTCTGCATATGCTGCATTTCAATTTCCTGCCTTTCCACTTAGCTTCAACTGTTGCCAGCATTACTAGTCACCCATCTTTTCTGAAATTCCTTTTTACGCTGTTAGGATCAGCGTCCTTGTTAATGATGGTCTCTAGTATTTTCGATGCTATCATTTTCACATCTTCCTCACCTGGAAGAGCGAAGGAAATGACAAGCTTTGAGCAGACAAAAAATTAGGGAGACTCGTAATCTCCATCTGTAAGGGTATGGTGCGCCAGCGTTAATGGTTCTTGTCTGCAGATCCCACTGTGGATTGCCGTTAACTTACATGCCTCTTGCTACAAACTTAATTACTAATTCCTTAATTCATGTCTCTGTCATCTCAGATATACTCATTAGCATATGGTCGTAGGCTGCCCTGTTATGTGATAGACAACCAGGCATAGACCTCACTAAGCCTGACGTTAACCAAACTGTACAAACATGCCTCCATGGCCTAGGAGTAACCTTTCTTAATCGGAGCTGAAACGTCCCAGAACATATTTCAAATATAACTTTGTAAGCTTGACTTAACAGCTCCTGCCATGTCGTGTGGCCTCGTGACATTTGGCTCGAATAACTTTTGGCTTGTGCACAGGGTTCATCTTTTAAATACTGGTTAACATGCATGAAAAATACATTTTCACACAAACTGGTGGCAAATGGTCAAGTGGTGCACTGCAGATTCTGAAATGTACACCTATAAGCATGTAAGGATCGCATCATCACATAACATGATCAAGAGTTCTGTCAGTACCTGTAGTTACATAGCACTTCAATGCCCATTAAAGGACCACCTCAGACAATGGTTGTTGTTACCACAAGACCTGTTCTAACAGCGTACTGACACCATTCCACTGAGTGATGGACATGTATATGCATACCCTAGATAGCTCATGATTGTGGATCTCATTTATTTCTATGACTTCCAAGGAGTTCCTGTCGTCAGAAACCCTACACTTTATGAAATCGAGACAGCTGTCTTGAAAGGTGATGAAAAGAAATAACCAGGTTACCTTGATGCAATGCTAAATTACAGAGGGTGAATATGCTGCATGAAGATACCAAGAAGCTTGTACAAAGAAAAGTGAGAGCGAAATGGCAGGATTTTTGAAACATTGAAATGAACTACAAACAATACTTGCCAAACCTGTCAGGAGGAATGGAAAGCATGCAGTAATCAAAAACACAACATGGAGGACATTTTAGGTCATCTTCACAAAACACATACCCACACCTCACACACAGCTTCATACTTATAAAAGAAGACAAACCAATATGCAAGGAGTGTGGAGATGAACTAACAATAAATCACATCTTACACGTGCACCAGAGCCGAGAAAATAAGAGGAAAACATTTTGTACAATTTTGCAACAGATCCCTTTCCATCCCAGCATGATCCTAGGAGAGACGTGCATATTTCCTGCATTTTTGGTTTCCTAAAATGTTCCTAAACAAGCTACATCCTAAAGAACATTTTAGTCATTACACACAAAATAAATACAATAAACCTTGTTCTTGGTGCATGGCAGCATTAGTCGCTTATGCACCATAACAATCAACACAATGCTGTAAGGTATACCTTGGTTAGCTATGTTATATGAGACAAGCTTTCGGTCTGATGTGGTCCTTATTCACGTGACAGCGCTGTCATGAGGGTCTATGTCCCAGCGATCGGAAAGTGACCTATTCCAACAATTTTAAAAACTGAAGGCGATTCTACAGATCTCTAAAGACTGGATTGATCAACTGTTTTATTAACGTCCGCCTGCTTTGACAGCCTGGAGTGAAACTGTTGAAGAGAATACATTTTTGAACATTTAACGCGTATCTGAAGGCCTTGCTTTCAATTAAGGGGCCCACAAAAAGCAGCTGAATGTCAAACGCCGCCTAAGTGGGCTTTCTAGCAGGACAGCGGTGTAGCGTGGAAAATCGCTCCGCCGGTCCATCGCTGGCGTCGCAGACTTGAAAGGCCAACTGTTCAAACTTATAGCTACTGACCACACCTGAAACACTGAATTGTGCATGATCAAGGCAGAATTTCTCTAACACTGAGCACTGGTAGCTATCGATTTCGCGCCCAGTATTGTGAAAATCTGTCCTCTCTTCGATCATTGATACATCCACGGTTGAACATTTATGCGCCTCAGAGTAGGCCAGCCGTGGCAACATGGATGCGTTGTTGTAGCAACGATCACTTGCATGTCACACTCTGCAAACTTCCAAGAGTCAGCTTCTGCAACGAAATGTGCAGCGCACATTTTCTACCGCGTACCTAAGTCCGGCGACGCATGCACATCTCCCGCTCGTTTCAAAGCTGTGCGGCCGTTCAGTCAGGTCACGCTAACCTCGAGCATGCGGGGGTTTAAACTACATGTACGCAAAATTCAGCGACGAGAAAAAGATGCAGGCTAAGCACTTTAGTATAGTCTTCCCCTAAATACCAAAGAACACTGCTGTTCAGAGGAAATTCGGATCATTCGCGCTTCCGGAAAGCGGTGCAGTAGGTCTTCGCCTCGACGAGTCGATGTGCAGCTCGCCGCAGTAGCAGCGCAGGCCTCTAGTAGATTCGGCATGTCTTCTGCCACGGCTCTGAGGTAGAATTTAAACGAAGAATTTAGCTAGAAACATCATATTTCCTCGGTCTGCATATGAGCAACGAGTATAATGCCATTTCACTTACATACTTTGGACTGCCGAATGTTCTGCACGGCGAGGTGTGTGTTGTGCCGGCTCTAGATCTTCGGAGGTCGATTCAGGACCTAAGACAGCGTAAATGCTAGGAATAGCTCGCTCGCATTACGGGCAGATCGAGGTGATAGTTTAATGCGAAGCGAAAGCTGCTCGTGAATGTGCGTATCCCGATGCCAGCTGGTGGAACTGGTGCAGTACGTAGCATCGCCTGCAGCTATGTGCGTCACAGCGATGCTTGCCGTACACAATCCTGAGTGAAGACCGTGATCTATGTTAGAACGGATGCATTCTTCGTAGCACCTCATCGAGAGTCGCGGCTAGCTGATAGCATAGAGGATAAGATTCATTCACGCGTAGCAAGCGGAATGTGGCCGCGTTCGACATGCATATAGCCATGATCCTGTATATCGACGTCCGCCGTATCTTTACGAGAATCAAATAGATACGTCGGACGTACCTTTAGACACTTCGTAAAAACAACCCCGTCGGCGCCCTGTTGTAATAAGAGCTCTCATAACACGAATTATTAATTCCAATAAAGCGCATCAGACAACCTACCATTGCAAGCCTGGTGGCGACGCTTCTCCGTGTAGGTAGAATTGTTTCGCGCACGCAAACAGAAAGGTCGCGTTGCACCCACGACAGATCTGAAGCACAACACATACACGAAACACAGTCATCGATACGTAACAAGCTCAATCCCAACGCTCGGATCGCTGTAAACATTAAGAACCATGCAGAGCTCAAAATTCATGTAAGCGTTCGGAAAGCAAGGAGTGCGCTTTGAACTTTCACTCGTAATATATACATGCGGGTGGTTTCACCAGCTCGACGAAAAAGCAATCGTTCCGAACGTGATTACTTTCACTACACTCGCATTTGTCAGTGCTATGATACTGACTACGCTTCACGTACAAGGAATTCATTGTGAGGCTCCAATATCTCCAAAAAAAACGTCGAGGCACCGCCGCATCTCGCGCAGGCTTGAAGACCATTTTTTCAACTTGGAAGCTATCCTTGACGCCTTGACAAACAAATAACTCAGTCGAATTACTAAATATGGACGAAAAAAAAAATGTCGAACAGTCCACGCTCGTGCGTGTCAGAACGATCCACACAACTGTGTGTCAGAATTAGCCCAAGAGGCAGAGGCGGTCATTGTTCGAGGAGAATATGTGCTTCACGAGTACGCCTCGCGAAGCACGCCTCGCTGCCCTGCGTCCTTCTATTTATAGTGCGAATTCATGCTAGCACATGAGTATAGTGAGCTGCGCTTCACATTCCGCAATTACATTTCAACCGCAAAAATTTTCTTATTTTTATTAAGACAGTTATAGATCTGTTATATCTCTGCGTGCTTTTCTTAATTCAATTTTCAATTTGTTTGCACAGTTTATTCAAAAAGCTCGCTCGAATTGCAAGAAATGATACTTTGTTTATGATCTGCCCTCTCGAGGAGGTTATTGCAACTAGCATTATACGCGCGTAAATTTAAAATTACTTATTGCATAATGTTAAAAAGAAGACCACTGGATGATTCTCCAGTCTGTGCTTCGTTGTTTTTCGCACTGCTTTTCATGGGATGGGAAAATGATACTCCGGTTCAATAGGCGAGTGTCTTAACACTTGACCACTTGACCGCTAGGATTCACCGCGGCGGTGCCGAGTGCAGCTATGTGCAGCACGCCTTTCCTCCAACATTTTCATGCGTGCACCTGCTCTCGTCGACGAAATCGAAAGTGACAGCTAAAAAACAAACAGCAGATGTAAAATCATACATTCAATCGTTTCGTCAAATATACGAGCGCTTTTTAAGAGACAACTCGTAAGCTCGTTCGGGCGAAAAGCCATCGACAGAAATAATCGGAGGCTGCGTAAAAAAAAAATTATATCATGGCAATTTGGGGATTTAGTGATTGACGATTGATTGGTGTATTATAGTGGATGACGAGCTAATGAAATCATTGTAAATAATTGCTGAAATGAAAAAAATGAAAAAATGGATAATTAAATGGACTTTAAAGGTGTCAAATACTAGCTCAAAATGAAATGTCAATGCTTAATGTCAAATTTAGCACGTGTGACCGATATATTAATAAATTGAAATCATAGAAAAAGGAAAATGCGCTAAAATGTGTCAAACTGCTCAGAATGGGAAGCTATATATGTTTGCTGGTGCTAATTGTTTGAATGAAAAAGAAAAAAAAATATTGGTGCTATTTTGCTCAAAGGCATAGGGCTGTGTTATGATGGAGTCATTAACAAGGCTAACTGTTACCCAGACGGCCACTGACGTATGCAGAATGGAAATGAAATTAATGATGCAGGGCTTAAAGCATAATATTTCCAATGGAGTTTTTGAACTGGCTAGCGCTAGTGTGGAGTGGGGCGTCGGCAGGGAGGTCATTCTAGTCGATTGCTGTCGGAACAAAGAAAGCATGCAGGTACGCTGTGCTACATATGTGTGGAAAATAAACGGCTTTAGTATGAGGGGTTCAAAAGAAGGCCAGGGAGGGCGGAACCTTTCTATGCTTCCCAGCGGCCACGAATTACAGTGCTATAGCGCCAATTCCTCCTTCAATTACGCCCTACATTCTGGAGGCTCAACTATGGATTGAACCATTTTTGGCATGGGGGAGAGGACATCCACGTAGCCAAACGCCTCCAAACGCACTCAGGAAGAGGGGAAGTTTGGTGTGTGCTCGCCAGAAATTGCACGTCGTATGCGAGTATACACACGAGCGAGCTGCCTTTAGTGCATTTTTTTTCCTACTTTCCCGTTGCTGCTGGAAGCTGGTCGCAGTGTCACATCTAGCGTGACCAGCTCGCAGCAGTAATGACAAAGTAGGCGAAAAAGTGCATTAAAGGGAGTTGCGAGAGCTCTCGCACACATATGGGCAATGCATGCAACCTTGCACGTGAACAGTGTCACTGAAGCGGTAAGGAAGTGCGCAAATATATGATTGAATATTTGCACGTCTTTTATTGAAAATTTGCTTGTGAACGTAATCTGTTCTAAAACTGGAGCTTCATTCGGGAATACGCAACATACATAAAATGTATACATATATCGCGGTCAAAAAGTCACTGTGTGCACTTCCCTTGTTATAATCGGTCCACTGTCTCCCACGACTCACCGGCTCTTGTGCGTGTCGAATTTGATTAGTTTATCAATCCGAGCCTTATCCAAACAGTTTTCCAAAGAGACGACGAATGAGCGGTGCCGTCCAAAACAAAGCGTTGCTCGTGGCCCCTGGGTATTTTAGAAGGCGAGATCTGGCGCTCACTTTCGTTGTGTAACATAGCAGTGGCAAGTCGGCCCCACCACGCACGAACGTCGCGAACAAAAATGGTAATCACCACTTTGTGTATTGAGCCAACATACAAAAGGGTTCATGACACTAGGCAGTCGGCACAAGTTGCACAAGTGAAACCGAACGGGTTGTAGCGCAGCAGCGCCATCTATGAGCCATAACTGAAAATAAAATTATGAGAGCAGCCTGCGCTGATGTCCGACAGGTGGAGCCACAGCTCTAACTATATTCGTTGAATTTAGATTAGTACATTATCTCTGAGTTTGCTGGGCGCAACGATTATGTAATATGAGGGAATATGAGGGCTGGCAGTTATGACGAGGCAAGTAGAGCCTCGGAGAGTAAAGAGGTTTCAGCCTGCGCTACCAAGTAATGTAGCGCAATATAGGAGGACAGTTAAGTTACATGAGGCCTCGAGGAGGGATTAAGAATGAAGAGGAAGAAACTCGCACGTAGAGTAAAGCAGGTTTGATAGGGAAGGGCAGCCGGGAGCCAAAGGAGTTCGTCGAGGCCCGGGGCTACCGGGAAGAGTAGGAGTAAACACCTTCCCTTCCGTCAGCTCGCCGTGGTCTATCGGAGTGAGCGTTGTGGCACTGATAGCTATCAGAAGCCCTCACTGCTCCGATGGATCGCGGCTTAGTTAGGGTAGCTTAGCGGGTCCGGCATCGCGGACCTCGGCGTTGCGGTACTGGTGTCCCACCAGACGAGCCCTCGCTGTATCCTCGCTTCCCTCAGCGCTCTGAGTGCAGTGGCACTGGCTTCATGCCAGACGAGCCCTCGCTTCCCTCAGCTAGCGGAGCAGCCCCCTAGCGCCGTGCAGTTGTTGTCGCCCAGGTAGAAAACCACGCCCCCCTGTCGGACTCACGCTGCGCGCTCCATCACAAACATCGATCTGTGTGTTTGCGTATATTTGTTCCCAGCGTACCAGCGAAAATCTTACTCGCGACAAGTGGTGGAGGTGCGGGGTACGACTACGTACAGACGATGAACAGCTGTAGCGAAGGAAAGTCGCGTTCCCGGCAACGCCGCGACCGAAGGAAGCAGGCGAAGGCGGTCCAACAATCATCGCCAATTAACCCGGAAGAAAAGTGGCAAGACATTGAATTAGCAGAAAAACCAAGGTCACTGAACGACCGCTTCGCGAAAATATTTGAAATCGCAACCGCCGCAGCGACGTGCAAATAAAAGAGAGAGAGAAAAAAAATTTTAATGATCGGGAATAGTGACGAGCGGGTCTTACGAAGTCGTAGCAATCGTAACATCCAAAACACAATGGAAGGCGCCGGAAACGAGCAAGCGTCAAGGCTCTATGGCCCCCCTCCACGCTTTTCTGCAAAATCTGACGAAGACGTGGAAGACTGGGTGCGCCTATATGAGCGCTACGCAACGGCAGTGGGATGGAGCGACGCCCAAAAAGCCAACAATTTGATTTTCGCCTTCGGCGGCGAGGCCAGTCGGTGGTACAGCGCCATCTTGAGGGATTCACCTGCACGGCAGCTGGAGACTTGGGACCAGTGGAAAGGGGCTCTTCGCGAAAGTTTTGCCGGGGAGGACGTCAGGGATTGGGCCTTCATCCAACTACACGAGAGGCGGCAGCAGCCGGGTGAAACTCCTCGAGAATACGTATCGAGCATCCTTCACCTTTGCGCTCGGGCAAACACCACCATGACAGACGCGGAGAGGGTGCGTTGCCTGCTGCGCGGGCTGCGACCGGAAATGATGGAGAGGGTGGCCATCTCAAACCCCAAAACCCCTTCAGAATTTCTGCAACACCTGCAGCGATTAACACACGTAGGTGCCATGGCGCAGCATGCTGTGGCGGCCATGCCAGCGCACCCCCTCCCAGGATTTGCAGCGGCCTCTCCATTTCTAACAGCAGACCCTTACCATGCTGCGGCAGGCCCGCCCGAACATAACTGGGAGTCGACTCCGAGGCATAACGCCTCAGCAGCACAGGTCGTAACGACCGAAATGTTTGACGCCCTACAAGAGAGCGTGAAGGCTCTGACATATGCCGTTGAACAACTTGCTCGACCAGGTCCACGCAGGTTCCCGGGCCGACAGTCCCGGAATCAGGCCGGGCAAGTGAGATGCTACCGTTGCGGCCGATCCGGGCATATAATGCGTCAGTGCAACATGCAGCTAGGGCCAACAGGGGCACAAGGCGCCCAGCCATCGGGAAACTAGGACGGCGGGGTCCACGAGTTCCCCCCGAAATGAAAAAAGGTAACTCCCCAGGAGAGGCGGCCTGCGCATGCAGTTCTCACCTCGTCACCCTTCCTGTTTCGGTGAAAGGCCGGAAAACGGCAATGATAGTAGACACCGGCGCATCGGTGAACATTGCCTCCCAGAGCTTCGTGGCCAGGATAGGTGCAGAAATGGGCAAAACTACAGCCATTGTCAGGAACGTCAATGGAAAACTTGTCAGTGCAGCAGGCGAAGTGAAGCTCAATGTACATATCGGACCGATAGAGCTGCAAGAATCATTCCTGGTAATGGATACACTACCGTATGACCTCCTGGGTGGAATACCGATGTGCGCGAACTCTGAAATGACAATCAGTTTCCCAAACCGAACAGTCACGCTGCGGGGACACAGCCTGAAGCTCCGTCTGGATGAGTTCGACACAGACATGGTAAACCCAGAGGTCATTTACTGCCAGCAACACCTACAGATCCCACCCTCTACGGAGGTTATGGTTCCAGTTACGGTTGGCAGAAACGGACCATGCCTGGTAGAACCCTTAAGCCCTACACCAGACAGGCCCCATCCGAGCGTAGCCCGAGCACTGGCTAGCATCCAGAACAACATGACGTATATCCGCATCGCCAATCCGGGACCTACACCCCTGACTATTAACAAGGGAACAGCACTAGGGAAAACCACGCCCCTCCTGAACGTTGAAATCTGCGTAAGGCCTCCGACTCAGTCTAGGTCTGGAATAGACGAAGTCCAGTACGGCACCCAGTTAGACCAAGGCCAGCGTCAAGGGTTCCTGTCCTTACTGGAAGAATATGAGCACCTCTTTGTCAATGCAAGTGAAGGCCTCGGCCGTACAAGCACAGTTGAGCACGAGATCAACACCGGTGATGCAAGACCAGTCCGGCAGAATCCATATCGCCATTCGGCAACAGAAAGAGAGAGAATCCAAAACCAGGTTTCGGAGATGTTGGAGAAGGGAGTCATAAGAGAGTCCAGCAGCCCATGGTCATCCCCCGTGGTTCTCGTTCGGAAGCGAGATGGGACTTGGCGCTTCTGCGTAGACTACAGGAAACTCAATATGGTCACGAAGAAAGACGTACATCCGCTTCCTCGGGTAGACGACGTTGTGGACCGATTGCAAGGCTCCCACTTCTTTACAACACTAGACATGGCGTCTGGGTATTGGCAAGTCCCCATACAGGAGGCAGACAAAGAAAAAAACTGCCTTTTCTACAGGATACGGACTATACGAGTTCAACGTTGTCCCCTTTGGCCTCTGCAATGCCCCTGCCACTTTCCAGCGCATGATAAACAAAGTGCTAGCAAGCCAGCTCTGGAGAGTGTGCCTCGCATATCTTGACGACATCATTGTTTTCTCCAAGACCGCTGGCGACCACCTAACGGACCTCAGAAATGTTTTCAACGCACTGGACTTAGCGGGCCTTCGCCTGCAGCCCAAGAAGTGCCACATCGCAACCGACCGAATTAAGTACCTGGGCCACATAATCGATGGATGTTCGGCAAGACCTGACCCTAGCAATATTCAAGCAATCGAGCAAGCGATGGCACCCAAGAACGTGAAGCAGGTCCGCAGCTTCTTGGGGCTCTGCAACTACTACAGACGCTTTGTAAAAGATTTCGCCCGCATCTCACGACCATTAACCGAGCTCACCAAGACAGGCAAAGGCTGGGACTGGAGCATCGAATGCCAAAACGCCTTCGAAGAACTCAAGCAGCGCCTTACCAATTCACCAGTGCTGCGACTCTTCAACCCCGAGTTGCCTGTTGAAGTCCATACGGATGCCTGCGGGTATGGGATCGGCGCAGTACTTGTGCAAAAGAACGGCATGGAAGAATACGTGGTCAGTTACGCCAGCCGACATCTGAATAAGGCCGAAAAAAATTACAGCGTCACCGAACAGGAATGTCTCGCGGTAATATTCGCGGTCAGGCAATTTCGTCCGTATCTATTTGGCATACCGTTTACCATCGTCACCGATCAAGCCAGCCTGACGTGGCTCATGACCACCAAGAATCCAAGTGGACGTCTCACGCGATGGAGCTTGCTCCTTCAGGAATTCAACATCAGCCTCAAGCATCGCCCAGGTATCAAGAACTCAAACGCAGACGCGCTATCTCGTCTCCCATATGACGCAGAAGGCACACACCCCTTATGCGAAGATATGCCGCTCTTCCTTGCGGACGACCAGAGGGAAAGAATTGCTGAGCTCCAGAGGGAAGACCACTTCTTCGGACCTATCATTGAGCACCTGAGGAACCCGAGTGAACCTGTCCAGAGAAAAACCCGCCGTACAGCACGAGCCTTCAGCTTACAAGAGGAAATTCTGTTCAGAAGAGCAAAAGGCTTCAAGGAAGACAGACTGGCCTTGGCAGTCCCTAAACCACTCCGCCGAGAGATTCTGGCGTCCTGTCACGACGACATAACAGCAGGGCACCTGGGCATGAAGAGAACACTAAGCAAGATCAGCCAACGCTATTTTTGGCCAAAAATGTTTGCCGACATAACCAAGTACGTCCGCTCCTGTCCAGACTGCCAAACTCGCAAGACCCCTCCAGCTAAGCCATCCGGCCTGTTGCAGCCCGTCCCGCCTGCTCGGCGGCCTTTTCAGCGGCTCGGAATGGATTTCCTGGGTCCCCTGACGCAGTCCTCAAGCGGAAATCGACATGTACTCGTACTGATCGACTATCACACTAAGTGGGCGGAAACCGTCGCCGACCCCGAAGCCACAGCTGCAAGCGCCGCGAAAGCATTTTTGGAAGCAGTGGTTCTACGGCATGGGGCACCTGAACAGGTGATCACAAACCGAGGGCAACATTTTGTGGCCGACATGATCGAAGAGCTGTTCCGTCTCACTCAAACGAACCACACGCGCACGACGGCGTATCACCCTCAGACAAATGGCCTTTGCGAACGTTTTAACCGGACACTCGCTGAAATGATCAGCCAATACGTCTCGTCCGATCACCGCGACTGGGATCAGTTTCTTCCCTTCGTGACGTTCGCATACAACTCATCCGTGCATGAGACGACTAGATACTCTCCATTCTTTTTGCTGTAAGGACACGAGCCAACATTGCCGATCGACGTGGCCGTAGGGGCAGCCCGGGGGGGCGCCATGGGCCTGACAAGCGAGGAGACGATGCGCCGGTGGAATGACGCTAGGGAACTGGTACTAGAGCGGGAGCGAAGGTCACAGGAGGCAAATAAGCTGCGGTACGATCAAACACGCCGCACGCTGCCACTAACCCCTGGTGATCTTGTTTACGTGCGTATGCCTACATCCAAACGTGGTCACACATCAAAATTTTTGCATCCTTACCACGGCCCCTTCCGCCTCGTGAGACAAACCGCGGAAAACGACTGGGAAATAGAAAGTCGCCGAGGACGTCGAGATATTGTAAACATTAACAGGATAAAGCCCTATATAGACCGGGATAGTAACCCAGAAGTCGGTTCAGAAGAACACACCCCCGTCGGAGCAGAAGACGCAACAGAGCCACGCCTAGAGGTCACTGAGGACGAGCAGCCATCCGGCATCAGTAACGACGAAGAATTCTTCGACGCATCGGACACGGTCCCGGACGAAGAGTTCTTTGATACTTCAGACTCAGTCCCGGACAACCCTGTTCCAACCAGACGCGGAAGAAGCGGCCGACGTATACTACCTCCACGAAGAGACGACTTTGTGTACTATTAGGCAAGAAGTGCGCGCGTGTGTGTGTATGAGTGTGCCTGCAACACTAAGGGAGCCTACAGGACAACACGTTACGGGACTAAACGCATGTGCGCAGTGCGTGTGTACGAACAAGTACTTCCACAAAGGAGTATGTGGGTACGTGTGTGCTAAAGTGAACTAGACTCTACGAGTGCAGTGTGTTTCCAGACAGCCGGAAACTGACTTTTGTGGACAGCAGACTACATGAGCCATGGAGGTGAGCTAATGAGAGCGGGCTACTACCGCCCTCTCCCCACAGTGACGCCACCTACGGTGAATCGCGAGCAGTGACAGTGACAACTACTGGAGCAGTGTTTCGCAGTAACGTTGGACAATGCACCATCAAAGGACGATTATCGCATGTGCAGCATGTAGTATTGCAAATTTTGTGTTTTCTTTTATTATAACTTTGTATAAGTTAACTGAGATTGTGAGTGAGGACACTCACCATTGTTGTGTACCGGGAAGGAATGTAGCGCAGCAGCGCCATCTATGAGCCATAACTGAAAATAAAATTATGAGAGCAGCCTGCGCTGATGTCCGACAGGTGGAGCCACAGTTCTAACTATATTCGTTGAATTTAGATTAGTACATTATCTCTGAGTTTGCTGGGCGTAACGATTATGTAATATGAGGGAATATGAGGGCTGGCAGTTATGACGAGGCAAGTAGAGCCTCGGAGAGTAAAGAGGTTTCAGCCTGCGCTACCAAGTAATGTAGCGCAATATAGGAGGACAGTTAAGTTACATGAGGCCTCGAGGAGGGATTAAGAATGAAGAGGAAGAAACTCGCACGTAGAGTAAAGCAGGTTTGATAGGGAAGGGCAGCCGGGAGCCAAAGGAGTTCGTCGAGGCCCGGGGCTACCGGGAAGAGTAGGAGTAAACACCTTCCCTTCCGTCAGCTCGCCGTGGTCTATCGGAGTGAGCGTTGTGGCACTGATAGCTATCAGAAGCCCTCACTGCTCCGATGGATCGCGGCTTAGTTAGGGTAGCTTAGCGGGTCCGGCATCGCGGACCTCGGCGTTGCGGCACTGGTGTCCCACCAGACGAGCCCTCGCTGTATCCTCGCTTCCCTCAGCGCTCTGAGTGCAGTGGCACTGGCTTCATGCCAGACGAGCCCTCGCTTCCCTCAGCTAGCGGAGCAGCCCCCTAGCGCCGTGCAGTTGTTGTCGCCCAGGTAGAAAACCACGCCCCCCTGTCGGACTCACGCTGCGCGCTCCATCACAAACATCGATCTGTGTGTTTGCGTATATTTGTTCCCAGCGTACCAGCGAAAATCTTACTCGCGACAGGGTAGTGTCACAAGATAGGAACAGATTTCGAAGCTCACGGGCACAAAAACAGACACTGCTGTAGCTGTCGTTGCACTGACATGACATTACGAGCGCGTGAAGGAACAGCATGGCAAAGCGACCAGATACGCAAAGTCTACATGCCAAAAGTAGCACACTGCAGTCAGAGAGGAAGAATGTTTACATGGTTTACATGTAAACATTCTCTAGGAAGAAATTTCTCATAATGTTTATATGTAAACCATGAACATCCTACAAAAACAAAACAATGCACTTACTCCACTCCAATTATTAATGGGCAAGGTTGCATCTATGCTACTACACTGCACTTATCACAAAACCACAAGCCCCATCTGCTTTGGCCAATTACTTGATGAAACTAATGGAGACAGATGTCGCACACCACAGACTGGTCGTCTCGCAACATATCTCTGCATATGCTGCATTTCAATTTCCTGCCTTTCCACTTAGCTTCAACTGTTGCCAGCATTACTAGTCACCCATCTTTTCTGAAATTCCTTTTTACGCTGTTAGGATCAGCGTCCTTGTTAATGATGGTCTCTAGTATTTTCGATGCTATCATTTTCACATCTTCCTCACCTGGAAGAGCGAAGGAAATGACAAGCTTTGAGCAGACAAAAAATTAGGGAGACTCGTAATCTCCATCTGTAAGGGTATGGTGCGCCAGCGTTAATGGTTCTTGTCTGCAGATCCCACTGTGGATTCCCGTTAACTTACATGCCTCTTGCTACAAACTTAATTACTAATTCCTTAATTCATGTCTCTGTCATCTCAGATATACTCATTAGCATATGGTCGTAGGCTGCCCTGTTATGTGATAGACAACCAGGCATAGACCTCACTAAGCCTGACGTTAACCAAACTGTACAAACATGCCTCCATGGCCTAGGAGTAACCTTTCTTAATCGGAGCTGAAACGTCCCAGAACATATTTCAAATATAACTTTGTAAGCTTGCCACTCCAGCGGTGAAGAGACGGCATTTTTGGCGATATTCATACGCCTACTGCGCCTCGCTAGTTTAGTTTATAAATATGACTTTAATATATTTGTAAAGTTTATTTCCTCTCCTTTCTAATGGTGCATTTTATTTATAAATAGCTGCACCGATGTTTAAGCTGTAAAGAAAAACACAAAGGTAAGAAACGGCTTTTCAGCTCTACTTGTCTCGGGAAAAGCAAAATTGTGCAAAATCTTTTGCACTTAGGAAAACACCGTTTGAGATGTTTTGAGATTAGATGTTAATGAACAAAGTTAAGCATTTTTATTACTGTGTATCGCATAGTTTATTAGCCACGTGCCTGTGAAAAGTGTATAAAACAGGTAATTATACATACAATAACTTTCAAGATACGCATTCTGCTGCGGAGATTTTTTGCGCAGTTGGAGGTCGTACATATTTCGCTTTTTCCTGAAAATATCATCTGTCTGCTTCATTTAGTGTAAAAGTTATTTGTGATCAAACTTTGCTTTTTTTGCAAAATGGCCAAAAGTATATGCTAAACTGTTCAAGTCATAAGCTTTTATCTGTGCTGAAATTTCGCGTGGAAAAACTTTACACCTCGCTGTCAGAGGATAAGCATCGGTTTTGTTCTACGACTCTCGAGGAATGTGCACTGTCAGGATGATTTCAGCTAATTTTTTCGTGGTTCACTTGAAGCGCGCGAGCTCTTCATGAAATATTTTAAGCATGATTGAAATGCTCCATGGCTTGTTTGTTTCTGGCGAATATAACTTAAAGGTTCGGGCTTTCGTTCTCTTATTCAACCAGTAACAATTATCAACTATAAAGTGTACAAAAACAAATAATAGTAAAATAACAGAGCCACGTGTGATAACCGTAGTAGGTAGCGCCACCTATGAAATTTTATGTGCACTAAAATGTCGCAGTTCAGAAAAATTACGAGGATGGCGCCACAAACACCCTGAATCGAGGGGTATTTACGAGAGGGTATTGTGCTTCAACAACGTTTTCCCTCTGCCCTTTCCTTTCCATCGGGCGAGAGAGGTAAACACTGGCGAGTCGGGTCGAGTGGTCGGTTCGAACTGAGGTGCAGGTGCTTCGCGCACTCAGGTGCTGCGCGCATGCGCAGTAGCGCTACTTGAAAATGGTCCCTTGACAAATGTACACTTGCTTGCTTTGAGATTTATTTATCGCCTCGAATTAAGTGTGTCATACTGTTTGTGTGCCGAAACGTTGCCAGCTAAGGCTCTCGCGCTACTTACATACTCTACTTACTCAGCAAGATATAATCGTGGCGGAGATATTGAAATTTTTTTTTCTGGTTTTGGTTTGTTGTCTTGTAGCGCCCCTCGCGCCGCGCTTTTATCACAAACAACGGCACGGCGCTGGACAAAGAATAATTTGGCACTAAGCGTCTCAGTGCAAGCAGCGAAAAAAAAAAAAACAGTTCGAACCCGAACGCTGTCGGAGCTGGTTATTCCTCGTCTTAGCTCCGCCACAAAGCTATCTTCAGATGTTCGCGGTATTAGCATATATTGTGAGGATGTGGAATTTAGACTTTTTTTTTCCAGTGGCAAGAAGGAAAAATATCTTCCCCTTTCTACGATAAAATGAATAGTAGGGCACGGAACTATAACACTGCATAAATTAATATAATTTCAAAGAGCGTCTCCCTAGGAGAAATTGCACGAATACTTGTACCCTCTGCCACTTTACTGGAACAGATAAAATGTTTCGACAGTCTGCCAAGTACAACTTGAAAACCTGAACATGCACAAGCATGCCTCTTCAACCTTCCCACTGAAGTTCTTATATAGCGCAAGCAGTGCAGGCTCCAAAGAAAAGGAGAAAAAAATGATATAGTGGGCAGCCGAAGATAATCACCAGCGTTTCAGTCATGTTTTTTTTTTCTTTTTTTTTTTTTCCGAATGTTGCGTTCCGGTGATGATAGTAAAGGTGCCGCAGTAGCTGCCGGGGTTGTTTTCGGTAAATGGGCAAGTAGGAAACAGCCATGTGAAGCTTCTCTAATACAAAAATGTGATGTTGAATCGGGTTTTGCCACTGCATTTCCGTCATTCCCCTCACTGAAAATTAAAAAAAAAATAATGAGGCTCAATGCTGCTGAACCGAATGTCGAGCTTAGCTCAAATGAGAGAAACCACTGTAATCAAGAGTTCGACGAAATGCAGTCTGATCAGGTGGTGGCATAAAAAAATATACAGGCTCACTGACCAAGTCAAAGTTTCATGAAAACGTACTATCGTTTCGACAGCCCTACAGTTTCCTTGTTCGAGAAACCAGACAAAAAGCATTCGTTTATATATTCTTCAAATACTTTGACTTGATCAATGGCCCTATATATATATATATATATATATATATATATATATATATATATATATATATATATATATATATGTGAGAGAAAACACTGAATTGGTTTCCCGTTTGATGCTTTTATTTGCGCTTTTATTTATTTTATACGTGCATGATGTCCCGTCCTCTTCCCAGCTAATTCCGCTTCTTGGAGGGGGATATACCGCGGATTGTCTGAAGCATTACGGCATCTAGGGTAAACCGTTGATGCATTCGGCAGGGAAGCTGGTTTGGCGTTCATTTTGCTATAATGCTATAGCTGCCTAGCATCGCCTGCTACCGCGCTTTGCCGCTGTGGCCGGGGGCTTGGAGCGTTCGGTCTAGTTTGCCCGGGCACAGTGAAGACGGCGATGTTGCTATGGTGATGGCTCTGTTTGCGATTCTTAGAAAAACGCGCCACTCGCGCAAGTGAGCAACAGAGCTAACGCTCTAAAAGCCCGTCGGCAGGCAGAGCGTTTCCAAAAGAATGGGGCCCTTATCTCGAGTAAGGTAGATACCGTGTCACCCAGGCGTCCACACACCCGCCGTCTCAACGCCCAATTTGTTGACTTTATATTTGAACCTTGTTTGAAGCAACTCGACTTCCTGTGCTCTGAAAGGTATCCGATCATGTTAGCAAAAGTGGCATAGAAGCGTGTGAGAATTTCGAAGCATACATAGAACGTGCTTCCATTTGACCACATGAAGCAAAACCGCTGTACTGCATTGGTATGGACAAATTCACAAATTATAGCACATGCCAAATCTGACCGAACGCGATCTGATCGATGCGTCTAATCGTTTGGCATTTGCAGGAAAACATTTGGTAAGCATAGGCGCTCTTGCATGGAGTAAAAATTGGGCTCTGATTATTATGTTGCAAATGTGTGAATGTACAAGTGCCACATCACGAAATTATTTACTACCAACACATGAAGCCAAAAGGCGGGCTCAACACTAAAGTATACTTGTTGCATACGTGTGTGTGCCCTGTAAAATGAGTACAATAAAGTAGGCTACAAGCTACAGTAGTCCACCCAATATATTGGTTCAGAAAGCGCATACATCATCACGGGAAGCTGCAGCAGGACAGGTCAGCGTCTTCCATAGCATGCTACTTTTCACATCAGATTTCAGTGTCGAGTGAAATTCTGCAGGAGAAAAATATTTCTAGGGGATTGATTGTTAAAATTTTATTCTAATTGCCTGAAAATACTGTTCCTTTAATTGTACACACACACACACACACACACACACACACACACACACACACACACACACACACACACACACACACACACACACACACACACACACACACACACACACACACACACACACACACACACACACACACACACACACACACACACACACACACACACACACACACACACACACACACACACACACACACACACACACACACGCGCGCGCGCGAGCGAATAAAAAAAATGAAGACTGTGGAGCATCCAACTGGGAGTGGGGAAGTGGCCGCCGTAAGCGCCTAAAAAACTGTCCCCGTTAGGTCCTTTCTTCTGGTAACCTTCCTTTACAACCCCTTCTCCCCTTCCCCCATTTCCCACATAGTTTAGTGCGAATGCGCCTCCTCAGTGCCGAAGAGAACATGAATACATGCCGGCCTCCTGCGCGATACAAAGCCTCTTGGTGGATTTCACATCTATTTCGGAATATCGATTCATCTCAAAAGGAAAAAAATTGGCAATCATTCACTTATTTGCACATTGTAACTTACCAGCTCTAGTTTCCAAGATTGGACAAGCACGAACAAAAAATAAACAAGGGCGACTGTTGACTGAAGTTCAGCTAATTATAGCTATATTATCATATTTGTAATCACGTTTGATAAAGCAAATTTCTGGTGACCGCAAAAGCTGACAGCTTCCACTACAGTCAAGGAGTGTTCCGAAGAATATGGTACCCCTACCGCTTAGGGGGACAGGGCAATAGCGCTGGTGACAGTAGGAGCACAATTCTCTATTATAGTGCGCACGCTCCGCTATTCCTCTATCCCACTTACGGATAGGGTCGCCGTATTCTAAAGCTCGCTAATGATCACTCGATTGCACAGCCCAAAAGACGAGGATCAAAAGAACACAAGACAGGCGCCGACTTCAACTAAGGTTCATTGACGAAGTGTGCAGAAATATAATGCCATTCGCTTTTCCTTTTCACTCGTACTAAGATTGTACTGTGCAATCATGTTGACACCCTGTTTTATTTGTGTTCAGTCAAGCTAGCCTACTGCAGTCCAGTCCAACCCCCTCACGCTCGGCGGGTAGGAGCAATGTTCGTGGCTCTACAGCGGAGACTATACTTCGTCTCACAAGATATCTGCAGCACTGCGAAAGGCAGAGGAACCCTTTCAATTGTGCTCCTAAGTGCCTCTCGCCTGTGCGCACTATAATAGAGAATTGTGCCCCTACTCTCACCCCCGCCAATTTGGGGGAGGGGGGGGGGGGGCGAGAGGCGCTTAGAAGCACATTTGCCTATTGTACGCGTGATCCTGGTTGGACCGGCTGGGGTGCCTCTGCTTTTCGCTGTGCTGCAAACATCTTGTGAGACGAAGTATAGGCAAGAGAGGGAAGCCTCTTGTCCAATTGTCAGGGCGCGTATTGTTCGAAGTAGTGGTGCGGTGGGGTGAAGAGGGGAGTTCAATGGGGCAGCCCATGCTGCGCAGGACGGGGACAAAAATCCTCCCCTTCTCTGCCTGTACACTGCTGTGGAGCCGCCAAAATCTTTGAAAGTCCACGCAGCAACACAAGAAAAGCGTTCAGGCAGCTCAAGTCGAGAGGGCTGAGTGGCTGGGTACTCAATTCCTCTGTCATGGATTAGTGGCGTAGCCTGGTGGCAGAATCTGAACTACTTCCAAGATGGCGACCGTAGAACCGCCACCTTAACAGCTCTTGCCATGTCGTGTGGCCTCGTGACATTTGGCTCGTGGAACTTTCGGCTTGTGCACAGGGTTCATCTTTTAAATACTGGTTAACATGCATTAAAAATACATTTTCACACAAACTGGTGGCAAATGGTCAAGTGGTGCACTGCAGATTCTGAAATGTACACCTACAAGCATGTAAGGATCGCATCATCACATAACATGATCAAGAGTTCTGTCAGTACCTGTAGTTACATAGCACTTCAATGCCCATTAAAGGACCACCTCAGACAATGGTTGTTGTTACCACAAGACCTGTTCTAACAGCGTACTGACACCATTCCACTGAGTGATGGACATGTATATGCATACCCTAGATAGCTCATGATTGTGGATCTCATTTATTTCTATGACTTCCAAGGAGTTCCTGTCGTCAGAAACCCTACACTTTATGAAATCGAGACAGCTGTCTTGAAAGGTGATGAAAAGAAATAACCAGGTTACCTTGATGCAATGCTAAATTACAGAGGGTGAATATGCTGCATGAAGATACCAAGAAGCTTGTACAAAGAAAAGTGAGAGCGAAATGGCAGGATTTTTGAAACATTGAAATGAACTACAAACTATACATGCCAAACCTGTCATTGAGGAATGGAAATCATGCAGTAATCAAAAACACAACATGGAGGACAATTTAGGTCATCTTCACAAAACACATACCCACACCTCACACACAGCTTCATACTTATGAAAGAAGACAAACCAATATGCAAGGAGTGTGGAGATGAACTAACAATAAATCACATCTTACACGTGCACCAGAGTCGAGAAAATAAGAGGAAAACATTTTGTACTATTTTGCAACAGATCCCTTTCCATCCCAGCATGATCCTAGGAGAGACGTGCAAATTTCCTGCATTTTTGGTTTCCTAAAATGTTCCTAAACAAGCTACATCCTAAAGAACATTTTAGTCATTACACACAAAATAAATACAATAAACCTTGTTCTTGGTGCATGGCAGCATTAGTCGCTTATGCACCATAACAATCAACACAATGCTGTAAGGTATACCTTGGTTAGCTATGTTATATGAGACAAGCTTTCGGTCTGATGTGGTCCTTATTCACGTGACAGCGCTGTCATGAGGGTCTATGTCCCAGCGATCGGAAAGTGACCTATTCCAACAATTTTAAAAACTGAAGGCGATTCTACAGATCTCTAAAGACTGGATTGATCAACTGTTTTATTAACGTCCGCCTGCTTTCACAGCCTGGAGTGAAACTGTTGAAGAGAATACATTTTTGAACATTTAACGCGTATCTGAAGGCCTTGCTTTCAATTAAGGGGCCCACAAAAAGCAGCTGAATGTCAAACGCCGCCTAAGTGGGCTTTCTAGCAGGACAGCGGTGTAGCGTGGAAAATCGCTCCGCCGGTCCATCGCTGGCGTCGCAGACTTGAAAGGCCAACTGTTCAAACTTATAGCTACTGACCACACCTGAAACACTGAATTGTGCATGATCAAGGCAGAATTTCTCTAACACTGAGCACTGGTAGCTATCGATTTCGCGCCCAGTATTGTGAAAATCTGTCCTCTCTTCGATCATTGATACATCCACGGTTGAACATTTATGCGCCTCAGAGTAGGCCAGCCGTGGCAACATGGATGCGTTGTTGTAGCAACGATCACTTGCATGTCACACTCTGCAAACTTCCAAGAGTCAGCTTCTGCAACGAAATGTGCAGCGCACATTTTCTACCGCGTACCTAAGTCCGGCGACGCATGCACATCTCCCGCTCGTTTCAAAGCTGTGCGGCCGTTCAGTCAGGTCACGCTAACCTCGAGCATGCGGGGGTTTAAACTACATGTACGCAAAATTCAACGACGAGAAAAAGATGCAGGCTAAGCACTTTAGTATAGTCTTCCCCTAAATACCAAAGAACACTGCTGTTCAGAGGAAATTCGGATCATTCGCGCTTCCGGAAAGCGGTGCAGTAGGTCTTCGCCTCGACGAGTCGATGTGCAGCTCGCCGCAGTAGCAGCGCAGGCCTCTAGAAGATTCGGCATGTCTTCTGCCACGGCTCTGAGGTAGAATTTAAACGAAGAATTTAGCTAGAAACATCATATTTCCTCGGTCTGCATATGAGCAACGAGTATAATGCCATTTCACTTACATACTTTGGACTGCCGAATGTTCTGCACGGCGAGGTGTGTGTTGTGCCGGCTCTAGATCTTCGGAGGTCGATTCAGGACCTAAGACAGCGTAAATGCTAGGAATTGCTCGCTCGCATTACGGGCAGATCGAGGTGATAGTTTAATGCGAAGCGAAAGCTGCTCGTGAATGTGCGTATCCCGATGCCAGCTGGCGGAACTGGTGCAGTACGTAGCATCGCCTGCAGCTATGTGCGTCACAGCGATGCTTGCCGTACACAATCCTGAGTGAAGACCGTGATCTATGTTAGAACGGATGCATTCTTCGTAGCACCTCATCGAGAGTCGCGGCTAGCTGATAGCATAGAGGATAAGATTCATTCACGCGTAGCAAGCGGAATGTGGCCGCGTTCGACATGCATATAGCCATGATCCTGTATATCGACGTCCGCCGTATCTTTACGAGAATCAAATAGATACGTCGGACGTACCTTTAGACACTTCGTAAAAACAACCCCGTCGGCGCCCTGTTGTAATAAGAGCTCTCATAACACGAATTATTAATTCCAATAAAGCGCATCAGACAACCTACCATTGCAAGCCTGGTGGCGACGCTTCTCCGTGTAGGTAGAATTGTTTCGCGCACGCAAACAGAAAGGTCGCGTTGCACCCACGACAGATCTGAAGCACAACACATACACGAAACACAGTCATCGATACGTAACAAGCTCAATCCCAACGCTCGGATCGCTGTAAACATTAAGAACCATGCAGAGCTCAAAATTCATGTAAGCGTTCGGAAAGCAAGGAGTGCGCTTTGAACTTTCACTCGTAATATATACATGCGGGTGGTTTGACCAGCTCGACGAAAAAGCAATCGTTCCGAACGTGATTACTTTCACTACACTCGCATTTCTCAGTGCTATGATACTGACTACGCTTCACGTACAAGGAATTCATTGTGAGGAGACTCTTGCTGCTGTCCGTGAAGAACCGCTGAAATCAGGAACATTTTGCGATACGGCTCCACTATCTCCAAAAAACACGTCGAGGCACCGCCGCATCTCGCGTAGGCTTGAAGACCATTTTTTCAACTTGGAAGCTATCCTTGACGCCTTGACAAACAAATAACTCAGTCGAATCACTAAAAATGGAAGAAAAAAAAATGTCGAACAGTCCACGCTTGTGCGTGTCAGAACGATCCACACAACTGTGTGTCAGAATTAGCCCAAGAGGCAGAGGCGGTCATTGTTCGAGGAGTATATGTGCTTCACGAGTACGCCTCGCGAAGCTGCCTCGCTGCCCTGCGTCCTTCTATTTATAGTGCGATTTCATGCTAGCACATGAGTATAGTGAGCTGCGCTTCACATTCCGCAATTACATTTCAACCGCAAAAATTTTCTTATTTTTATTAAAACAGTTATAGATCTGTTATATCTCTGCGTGCTTTTCTTAATTCAATTTTCAATTTGTTTGCACAGTTTATTCAAAAAGCTCGCTCGAATTGCAAGAAATGATACTTTGTTTATGATCTGCCCTCTCGAGGAGGTTATTGCAACTAGCATTATACGCGCGTAAATTTAAAATTACTTATTGCATAATGTTAAAAAGAAGACCACTGGATGATTCTCCAGTCTGTGCTTCGTTGTTTTTCGCACTGCTTTTCATGGGATGGGAAAATGATACTCCGGTTCAATAGGCGAGTGTCTTAACACTTGACCACTTGACCGCTAGGATTCACCGCGGCGGTGCCGAGTGCAGCTATGTGCAGCACGCCTTTCCTCCAACATTTTCATGCGTGCACCTGCTCTCGTCGTCGAAATCGAAAGTGACAGCTAAAAAACAAACAGCAGATATAAAATCATACATTCAATCGTTTCGTCAAATATACGAGCGCTTTTTAAGAGACAACTCGTAAGCTCGTTCGGGCGAAAAGCCATCGACGGAAATAATCGGAGGCTGCGTAAAAAAAAAAATATATGATGGCAATTTGGGGTTTTAGTGATTGACGATTGATTGGTGTATTATAGTGGATGACGAGCTAATGAAATCATTGTAATTAATTGCTGAAATGAAAAAAATGAAAAAATGGATAATTAAATGGACTTTAAAGGTGTCAAATACTAGCTCGAAATGAAATGTCAATGCTTAATGTCAAATTTAGCACGTGTGACCGATATATTAATAAATTGAAATCATAGAAAAAGGAAAATGCGCTAAAATGTGTCAAACTGCTCAGAATGAGAAGCCAATATGTTTGCTGGTGCTAATCGTTTGAATGAAAAAGAAAAAAAAAATATTGGTGCTATTTTGCTCAAAGGCATAGGGCTGTGTTATGATGGAGTCATTAACAAGGCTAACTGTTGCCCAGACGGCCACTGACGTATGCAGAATGCAAATGAAATTAATGATGCAGGGCTTAAAGCATAATATTTCCAATGGAGTTTTTGAACTGGCTAGCGCTAGTGTGGAGTGGGGCGTCGGCAGGGAGGTCATTCTAGTCGATTGCTGTCGGAACAAAGAAAGCATGCAGGTACGCTGTGCTACATATGTGTGGAAAATAAACGGCTTTAGTATGAGGGGTTCAAAAGAAGGCCAGGGAGGGCGGAACCTTTCTATGCTTCCCAGCGGCCACGAATTACAGTGCTATAGCGCCAATTCCTCCTTCAATTACGCCCTACATTCTGGAGGCTCAACGATGGATTGAACCATTTTTGGCATGGGGGAGAGGACATCCACGTAGCCAAACGCCTCCAAACGCACTCTGGAAGAGGGGAAGTTTGGTGTGTGCTCGCCAGAAATTGCACGTCGTATGCGAGTATACACACGAGCGAGCTGCCTTTAGTGCATTTTTTTTTCCTACTTTCCCGTTGCTGCTGGAAGCTGGTCGCAGTGTCACATCTAGCGTGACCAGCTCGCAGCAGTAATGACAAAGTAGGCGAAAAAGTGCATTAAAGGGAGTTGCGAGAGTACTCGCACACATATGGGCAATGCATGCAACCTTGCACGTGAACAGTGTCACTGAAGCGGTAAGGAAGTGCGCAAATACATGACTGTTATAATCGGTCCACTGTCTCCCACGACTCACCGGCTCTTGTGCGTGTCGAATTTGATTAGTTTATCTACCCGAGCCATATCCAAACAGGTTTCCAAAGAGACGACGAATGAGCGGTGCCGTCCAAAACAAAGCGTTGCTCTTTGGTGGCCCCTGGGTATTTTAGAAGGCGAGATCTGGCGCTCACTTTCGTTGTGTAACATAGCAGTGGCAAGTCGGCCCCACCACGCACGAACGTCGCGAACAAAAATGGTAATCACCACTTTGTGTAATGAGCCAACATAAAAAAGGGTTCATGACACTAGACAGTCGGCACAAGTTGCACAAGTGAAACCGAACGGGTAGTGTCACAAGATAGGGACAGATTTCGAAGCTCACGGGCACAAAAACAGACACTGCTGTAGCTGTCGTTGCACTGACATGACATTACGAGCGCGTGAAGGAACAGCATGGCAAAGCGACCAGAGACGCAAAGTCTACATGCCAAAAGTAGCACACTGTAGTCAGAGAGGAAGAATGTTTACATGGTTTACATGTAAACATTCTCTAGGAAGAAATTTCTCATAATGTTTACATGTAAACCATGAACATCTTACAAAAACAAAACAATGCACTTACTCCACTCCAATTATTAATGGGCAAGGTTGCATCTATGCTACTACACTGCACGTATCACAAAACCACAAGCCCTATCTGCTTTGGCCAATTACTTGATGAAACTAATGGAGACAGATGTCGCACACCACAGACTGGTCGTCTCGCAACATATCTCTGCATATGTTGCATTTCAATTTCCTGCCTTTCCACTTAGTTTCAACTGTTGCCAGCATTACTAGTCACCCATCTTTTCTGAAATTCCTCTTTACGCTGTTAGGATCAGCGTCCTTGTTAATGATGGTCTCTAGTATTTTCGATGCTATCATTTTCACATCTTCCTCACCTGGAAGAGCGAAGGAAATGACAAGCTTTGAGCCGACAAAAAATTAGGGAGACTCCTTATCTCCATCTATAAAGGTATGGTGCGCCAGCGTTAGTGGTTCTTGTCTGCAGATCCCACTGTGGATTCCCGTTAACTTACATGCCTCTTGCTACAAACTTGATTACTAATTCCTTAATTCATGTCTCTGTCATCTCAGATATACTCATTAGCATATGGTCGTAGGCTGCCCTGTTATATGATAGACAACCAGGCATAGACCTCACTAAGCCTGACGTTAACCAAACTGTACAAACATGCCTCCTGGCCTAGGAGTAACCTTTCTTAATCGGAGCTGAAACGTCCCAGAACATATTTCAAATATAACTTTGTAAGCTTGACTTAACAGCTCCTGCCATGTCGTGTGGCCTCGTGACATTTGGCTCGTGGCACTTTTGACTTGTGAACAGGGTTCATCTTTTAAATACTGGTTAACATGCATGAAAAATACATTTTCACACAAACTGGTGGCAAATGGTCAAGTGGTGCACTGCAGATTCTGAAATGTACACCTATAAGCATGTAAAGATCGCATCATCACATAACATGATCAAGAGTTCTGTCAGTACCTGTAGTTACATAGCACTTCAATGCCCATTAAAGGACCACCTCAGACAATGGTTGTTGTTACCACAAGACCTGTTCTAACAGCGTACTGACACCATTCCACTGAGTGATGGACATGTATATGCATACCCTAGATAGCTCATGATTGTGGATCTCATTTATTTCTATGACTTCCAAGGAGTTCCTGTCGTCAGAAACCCTACACTTTATGAAATCGGGACAGCTGTCTTGAAAGGTGATGAAAAGAAATAACCAGGTTACCTTGATGCAATGCTAAATTACAGAGGGTGAATATGCTGCATGAAGATACCAAGAAGCTTGTACAAAGAAAAGTGAGAGCGAAATGGCAGGATTTTTGAAACATTGAAATGAACTACAAACTATACTTGCCAAACCTGTCATTGAGGAATGGAAATCATGCAGTAATCAAAAACAACATGGAGGACAATTTAGGTCATCTTCACAAAACACATACCCACACCTCACACACAGCTTCATACTTATGAAAGAAGACAAACCAATATGCAAGGAGTGTGGAGATGAACTAGCAATAAATCACATCTTACACGTGCACCAGAGTCGAGAAAATAAGAGGAAAACATTTTGTACAATTTTGCAACAGATCCCTTTCCATCCCAGCATGATCCTAGGAGAGACGTGCAAATTTCCTGCATTTTTGGTTTCCTAAAATGTTCCTAAACAAGCTACATCCTAAATGACATTTTAGTCATTACACACAAAATAAATACAATAAACCTTGTTCTTGGTGCATGGCAGCATTAGTTGCTTATGCACCATAAAAATCAACACAATGCTGTAAGGTATACCTTGGTTAGCTATGTTATATGAGACAAGCTTTCGGTCTGATGTGGTCCTTATTCACGTGACAGCGCTGTCATGAGGGTCTATGTCCCAGCGATCGGAAAGTGACCTATTCCAACAATTTTAAAAACTGAAGGCGATTCTACAGATCTCTAAAGACTGGATTGATCAACTGTTTTATTAACGTCCGCCTGCTTTGACAGCCTGGAGTGAAACTGTTGAAGAGAATACATTTTTGAACATTTAACGCGTATCTGAAGGCCTTGCTTTCAATTAAGGGGCCCACAGAAAGCAACTGAATGTCAAACGCCGCCTAGGTGGGCTTTCTAGCAGGACAGCAGTGTAGCGTGGAAAATCGCTCCGCCGGTCCATCGCTGGCGTCGCTGACTTGAAAGGCTACCTGTTCAAACTTATAGCTACTGACCACACCTGAAACACTGAATTGTGCATGATCAAGGCAGAATTTCTCTAACACTGAGCACTGGTAGCTATCGATTTCGCGCCCAGTATTGTGAAAATCTGTCCTCTCTTCGATCATTGATACATCCACGGTTGAACATTTATGCGCCTCAGAGTAGGCCAGCCGTGGCAACATGGATGCGTTGTTGTAGCAACGATCACTTGCATGTCACACTCTGCAAACTTCCAAGAGTCAGCTTCTGCAACGAAATGTGCAGCGCACATTTTCTACCGCGTACCTAAGTCCGGCGACGCATGCACATCTCCCGCTCGTTTCAAAGCTGTGCGGCCGCTCAGTCGGGTCACGCTAACCTCGAGCATGCGGGAGTTTAAACTACATGTACGCAAAATTCAACGACGAGAAAAAGATGCAGGCTAAGCACTTTAGTCTAGTCTTCCCCTAAATACCAAAGAACACTGCTGTTCAGAGGAAATTCGGATCATTCGCGCTTCCAGAAAGCGGTGCAGTAGGTCGTCGCCTCGACGAGTCGATGTGCAGCTCGCCGCAGTAGCAGCGCAGGCCTCTAGTAGATTCGGCATGTCTTCTGCCACGGCTCTGAGGTAGAATTTAAACGAAGAATTTAGCTAGAAACATCATGTTTCCTCGGTCTGCATATGAGGAACGAGTATAATGCCATTTCACTTACATACTTTGGACTGCCGAATGTTCTGCACGGCGAGGTGTGTGTTGTGCCGGCTCTAGATCTTCGGAGGTCGATTCAGGACCTAAGACAGCGTAAATGCTAGGAATAGCTCGCTCGCATTACGGGCAGATCGAGGTGATAGTTTAATGCGAAGCGAAAGCTGCTCGTGAATGTGCGTATCCCGATGCCAGCTGGTGGAACTGGTGCAGTACGTAGCATCGCCTGCAGCTATGTGCGTCACAGCGATGCTTGCCGTACACAATCCTGAGTGAAGACCGTGATCTATGTTAGAACGGATGCACTCTTCGTAGCACCTCATCGAGAGTCGCGGCTAGCTGATAGCATAGAGGATAAGATTCATTCACGCGTAGCAAGCGGAATGTGGCCGCGTTCGACATGCATATAGCCATGATCCTGCATATCGACGTCCGCCGTATCTTTACGAGAATCAAATAGATACGTCGAACGTACCTTTAGACACTTCGTAAAAACAATCCCGTCGGCGGCCTGTTGTAATAAGAGCTCTCATAACACAAATAATTAATTCCAATAAAGCGCATCAGACAACCTACCATTGCAAGCCTGGTGGCGACGCTTCTCCGTGTAGGTAGAATTGTTTCGCGCACGCAAACAGAAAGGTCGCATTGCACCCACGACAGATCTGAAGCACAACACGTACACGAAACACAGTCATCGATACGTAACAAGCTCAATCCCAACGCTCGGATCGCTGTAAACATTAAGAACCATGCAGAGCTCAAAATTCATGTAAGCGTTCGGAAAGCAAGGAGTGCGCTTTGAACTTTCACTCGTAATATATACATGAGGGTGGTTTCACCAGCTCGACGAAAAAGCAATCGTTCCGAACGTGATTACTTTCACTACACTCGCATTTGTCAGTGCTATGATACTGACTACGCTTCACGTACAAGGAATTCATTGTGAGGCTCCAATATCTCAAAAAAAAAAAAAAACGTCGAGGCACCGCCGCATCTCGCGTAGGCTTGAAGACCATTTTTTCAACTTGGAAGCTATCCTTGACGCCTTGACAAACAAATAACTCAGTCGAATTACTAAAAATGGACGAAAAAAAAAAATGTCGAACAGTCCACGCTTGTGCGTGTCAGAACGATCCACACAACTGTGTGTCAGAATTAGCCCAAGAGGCAGAGGCGGTCATTGTTCGAGGAGTATATGTGCTTCACGAGTACGCCTCGCGAAGCACGCCTCGCTGCCCTGCGTCCTTCTATTTATAGTGCGAATTCATGCTAGCACATGAGTATAGTGAGCTGCGCTTCACATTCCGCAATTACATTTCAACCGCAAAAATTTTCTTATTTTTATTAAGACAGTTATAGATCTGTTATATCTCTGCGTGCTTTTCTTAATTCAATTTTCAATTTGTTTGCACAGTTTATTCAAAAAGCTCGCTCGAATTGCAAGAAATGATACTTTGTTTATGATCTGCCCTCTCGAGGAGGTTATTGCAACTAGCATTATACGCGCGTAAATTTAAAATTACTTATTGCATAATGTTAAAAAGAAGACCACTGGATGATTCTCCAGTCTGTGCTTCGTTGTTTTTCGCACTGCTTTTCATGGGATGGGAAAATGATACTCCGGTTCAATAGGCGAGTGTCTTAACACTTGACCACTTGACCGCTAGGATTCACCGCGGCGGTGCCGAGTGCAGCTATGTGCAGCACGCCTTTCCTCCAACATTTTCATGCGTGCGCCTGCTCTCGTCGACGAAATCGAAAGTGACAGCTAAAAAACAAACAGCAGATATAAAATCATACATTCAATCGTTTCGTCAAATATACGAGCGCTTTTTAAGAGACAACTCGTAAGCTCGTTCGGGCGAAAAGCCATCGACAGAAATAATCGGAGGCTGCGTAAAAAAAAAATTATATCATGGCAATTTGGGGATTTAGTGATTGACGATTGATTGGTGTATTATAGTGGATGACGAGCTAATGAAATCATTGTAATTAATTGCTGAAATGAAAAAAATGAAAAAATGGATAATTAAATGGACTTTAAAGGTGTCAAATACTAGCTCAAAATGAAATGTCAATGCTTAATGTCAAATTTAGCACGTGTGACCGATATATTAATAAATTGAAATCATAGAATAAGGAAAATGCGCTAAAATGTGTCAAACTGCTCAGAATTGGAAGCCAATATGTTTGCTGGTGCTAATCGTTTGAATGAAAAAGAAAAAAAAATATTGGTGCTATTTTGCTCAAGGGCATAGGGCTGTGTTATGATGGAGTCTTTAACAAGGCTAACTGTTACCCAGACGGCCACTGACGTATGCAGAATGGAAATGAAATTAATGATGCAGGGCTTAAAGCATTATATTTCCAATGGAGTTTTTGAACTGGCTAGCGCTAGTGTGGAGTGGGGCGTCGGCAGGGAGGTCATTCTAGTCGATTGCTGTCGGAACAAAGAAAGCATGCCGGTACGCTGTGCTACATATGTGTGGAAAATAAACGGCTTTAGTATGAGAGGTTCAAAGGAAGGCCAGGGAGGGCGGAACCTTTCTATGCCTCCCAGCGGCCACGAATCACAGTGCTATAGCGCCAATTCCTCCTTCAATTACGCCCTACATTCTGGAGGCTCAACTATGGATTGAACCATTTTTGGCATGGGGGAGAGGACATCCACGTAGCCAAACGCCTCCAAACGCACTCTGGAAGAGGGGAAGTTTGGTGTGTGCTCGCCAGAAATTGCACGTCGTATGCGAGTATACACACGAGCGAGCTGCCTTTAGTGCATATTTTGTCCTACTTTCCCGTTGCTGCTGGAAGCTGGTCGCAGTGTCACATCTAGCGTGACCAGCTCGCAGCAGTAATGACAAAGTAGGCGAAAAAGTGCATTAAAGGGAGTTGCGAGAGCTCTCGCACACATATGGGCAATGCATGCAACCTTGCACGTGAACAGTGTCACTGAAGCGGTAAGGAAGTGCGCAAATATATGACTGAATATTTGCACGTCTTTTATTGAAAATTTCCTTGTGAACGTAATCTGTTCTAAAACTGGAGCTTCATTCGGGAATACGCAACATACATAAAATGTATACATACATCGCGGTCAAAAAGTCACTGTGTGCACTTCCCTTGTTATAATCGGTCCACTGTCTTCCACGACTCACCGGCTCTTGTGCGTGTCGAATTTGATTAGTTTATCAATCCGAGCCATATCCAAACAGTTTTCCAAAGAGACGACGAATGAGCGGTGCCGTCCAAAACAAAGCGTTGCTCTTTGGTGGCCCCTGGGTATTTTAGAAGGCGAGATCTGGCGCTCACTTTCGTTGTGTAACATAGCAGTGGCAAGTCGGCCCCACCACGCACGAACGTCGCGAACAAAAATGGTAATCACCACTTTGTGTATTGAGCCAACATACAAAAGGGTTCATGACACTAGACAGTCGGCACAAGTTGCACAAGTGAAACCGAACGGGTGGTGTCACAAGATAGAGACAGATTTCGAAGCTCACGGGCACAAAAACAGACACTGCTGTAGCTGTCGTTGCACTGACATGACATTACGAGCGCGTGAAGGAACAGCATGGCAAAGCGACCAGAGACGCAAAGTCTACATGCCAAAAGTAGCACACTGTAGTCAGAGAGGAAGAATGTTTACATGGTTTACATGTAAACATTCTCTAGGAAGAAATTTCTCATAATGTTTATATGTAAACCATGAACATCCTACAAAAACAAAACAATGCACTTACTCCACTCCAATTATTAATGGGCAAGGTTGCATCTATGCTACTACACTGCACTTATCACAAAACCACAAGCCCCATCTGCTTTGGCCAATTACTTGATGAAACTAACGGAGACAGATGTCGCACACCACAGACTGGTCGTCTCGCAACATATCTCTGCATATGCTGCATTTCAATTTCCTGCCTTTCCACTTAGCTTCAACAGTTGCCAGCATTACTAGTCACCCATCTTTTCTGAAATTCCTTTTTACGCTGTTAGGATCAGCGTCCTTGTTAATGATGGTCTCTAGTATTTTCGATGCTATCATTTTCACATCTTCCTCACCTGGAAGAGCGAAGGAAATGACAAGCTTTGAGCAGACAAAAAATTAGGGAGACTCGTAATCTCCATCTGTAAGGGTATGGTGCGCCAGCGTTAATGGTTCTTGTCTGCAGATCCCACTGTGGATTGCCGTTAACTTACATGCCTCTTGCTACAAACTTAATTACTAATTCCTTAATTTATGTCTCTGTCATCTCAGATATACTCATTAGCATATGGTCGTAGGCTGCCCTGTTATGTGATAGACAACCAGGCATAGACCTCACTAAGCCTGACGTTAACCAAACTGTACAAACATGCCTCCATGGCCTAGGAGTAACCTTTCTTAATCGGAGCTGAAACGTCCCAGAACATATTTCAAATATAACTTTGTAAGCTTGACTTAACAGCTCCTGCCATGTCGTGTGGCCTCGTGACATTTGGCTCGTGGCACTTTCGACTTGTGACCAGGGTTCATCTTTTAAATACTGGTTAACATGCATGAAAAATACATTTTCACACAAACTGGTGGCAAATGGTCAAGTGGTGCACTGCAGATTCTGAAATGTACACCTATAAGCATGTAAAGATCGCATCATCACATAACATGATCAAGAGTTCTGTCAGTACCTGTAGTTACATAGCACTTCAATGCCCATTAAAGGACCACCTCAGACAATGGTTGTTGTTACCACAAGACCTGTTCTAACAGCGTACTGACACCATTCCACTGAGTGATGGACATGTATATGCATACCCTAGATAGCTCATGATTGTGGATCTCATTTATTTCTATGACTTCCAAGGAGTTCCTGTCGTCAGAAACCCTACACTTTATGAAATCGGGACAGCTGTCTTGAAAGGTGATGAAAAGAAATAACCAGGTTACCTTGATGCAATGCTAAATTACAGAGGGTGAATATGCTGCATGAAGATACCAAGAAGCTTGTACAAAGAAAAGTGAGAGTGAAATGGCAGGATTTTTGAAACATTGAAATGAACTACAAACTATACTTGCCAAACCTGTCATTGAGGAATGGAAATCATGCAGTAATCAAAAACAACATGGAGGACAATTTAGGTCATCTTCACAAAACACATACCCACACCTCACACACAGCTTCATACTTATGAAAGAAGACAAACCAATATGCAAGGAGTGTGGAGATGAACTAGCAATAAATCACATCTTACACGTGCACCAGAGTCGAGAAAATAAGAGGAAAACATTTTGTACAATTTTGCAACAGATCCCTTTCCATCCCAGCATGATCCTAGGAGAGACGTGCAAATTTCCTGCATTTTTGGTTTCCTAAAATGTTCCTAAACAAGCTACATCCTAAAGGACATTTTAGTCATTACACACAAAATAAATACAATAAACCTTGTTCTTGGTGCATGGCAGCATTAGTCGCTTATGCACCATAAAAATCAACACAATGCTGTAAGGTATACCTTGGTTAGCTATGTTATATGAGACAAGCTTTCGGTCTGATGTGGTCCTTATTCACGTGACAGCGCTGTCATGAGGGTCTATGTCCCAGCGATCGGAAAGTGACCTATTCCAACAATTTTAAAAACTGAAGGCGATTCTACAGATCTCTAAAGACTGGATTGATCAACTGTTTTATTAACGTCCGCCTGCTTTGACAGCCTGGAGTGAAACTGTTGAAGAGAATACATTTTTGAACATTTAACGCGTATCTGAAGGCCTTGCTTTCAATTAAGGGGCCCACAAAAAGCAACTGAATGTCAAACGCCGCCTAGGTGGGCTTTCTAGCAGGACAGCGGTGTAGCGTGGAAAATCGCTCCGCCGGTCCATCGCTGGCGTCGCTGACTTGAAAGGCCAACTGTTCAAACTTATAGCTACTGACCACACCTGAAACACTGAATTGTGCATGATCAAGGCAGAATTTCTCTAACACTGAGCACTGGTAGCTATCGATTTCGCGCCCAGTATTGTGAAAATCTGTCCTCTCTTCGATCATTGATACATCCACGGTTGAACATTTATGCGCCTCAGAGTAGGCCAGCCGTGGCAACATGGATGCGTTGTTGTAGCAACGATCACTTGCATGTCACACTCTGCAAACTTCCAAGAGTCAGCTTCTGCAACGAAATGTGCAGCGCACATTTTCTACCGCGTACCTAAGTCCGGCGACGCATGCACATCTCCCGCTCGTTTCAAAGCTGTGCGGCCGTTCAGTCGGGTCACGCTAACCTCGAGCATGCGGGAGTTTAAACTACATGTACGCAAAATTCAACGACGAGAAAAAGATGCAGGCTAAGCACTTTAGTCTAGTCTTCCCCTAAATACCAAAGAACACTGCTGTTCAGAGGAAATTCGGATCATTCGCGCTTCCAGAAAGCGGTGCAGTAGGTCGTCGCCTCGACGAGTCGATGTGCAGCTCGCCGCAGTAGCAGCGCAGGCCTCTAGTAGATTCGGCATGTCTTCTGCCACGGCTCTGAGGTAGAATTTAAACGAAGAATTTAGCTAGAAACATCATGTTTCCTCGGTCTGCATATGAGGAACGAGTATAATGCCATTTCACTTACATACTTTGGACTGCCGAATGTTCTGCACGGCGAGGTGTGTGTTGTGCCGGCTCTAGATCTTCGGAGGTCGATTCAGGACCTAAGACAGCGTAAATGCTAGGAATAGCTCGCTCGCATTACGGGCAGATCGAGGTGATAGTTTAATGCGAAGCGAAAGCTGCTCGTGAATGTGCGTATCCCGATGCCAGCTGGTGGAACTGGTGCAGTACGTAGCATCGCCTGCAGCTATGTGCGTCACAGCGATGCTTGCCGTACACAATCCTGAGTGAAGACCGTGATCTATGTTAGAACGGATGCACTCTTCGTAGCACCTCATCGAGAGTCGCGGCTAGCTGATAGCATAGAGGATAAGATTCATTCACGCGTAGCAAGCGGAATGTGGCCGCGTTCGACATGCATATAGCCATGATCCTGCATATCGACGTCCGCCGTATCTTTACGAGAATCAAATAGATACGTCGAACGTACCTTTAGACACTTCGTAAAAACAATCCCGTCGGCGCCCTGTTGTAATAAGAGCTCTCATAACACAAATAATTAATTCCAATAAAGCGCATCAGACAACCTACCATTGCAAGCCTGGTGGCGACGCTTCTCCGTGTAGGTAGAATTGTTTCGCGCACGCAAACAGAAAGGTCGCATTGCACCCACGACAGATCTGAAGCACAACACGTACACGAAACACAGTCATCGATACGTAACAAGCTCAATCCCAACGCTCGGATCGCTGTAAACATTAAGAACCATGCAGAGCTCAAAATTCATGTAAGCGTTCGGAAAGCAAGGAGTGCGCTTTGAACTTTCACTCGTAATATATACATGCGGGTGGTTTCACCAGCTCGACGAAAAAGCAATCGTTCCGAACGTGATTACTTTCACTACACTCGCATTTGTCAGTGCTATGATACTGACTACGCTTCACGTACAAGGAATTCATTGTGAGGCTCCAATATCTCAAAAAAAAAAAAACGTCGAGGCACCGCCGCATCTCGCGTAGGCTTGAAGACCATTTTTTCAACTTGGAAGCTATCCTTGACGCCTTGACAAACAAATAACTCAGTCGAATTACTAAAAATGGACGAAAAAAGAAATGTCGAACAGTCCACGCTTGTGCGTGTCAGAACGATCCACACAACTGTGTGTCAGAATTAGCCCAAGAGGCAGAGGCGGTCATTGTTCGAGGAGTATATGTGCTTCACGAGTACGCCTCGCGAAGCACGCCTCGCTGCCCTGCGTCCTTCTATTTATAGTGCGAATTCATGCTAGCACATGAGTATAGTGAGCTGCGCTTCACACTCCGCAATTACATTTCAACCGCAAAAATTTTCTTATTTTTATTAAGACAGTTATAGATCTGTTATATCTCTGCGTGCTTTTCTTAATTCAATTTTCAATTTGTTTGCACAGTTTATTCAAAAAGCTCGCTCGAATTGCAAGAAATGATACTTTGTTTATGATCTGCCCTCTCGAGGAGGTTATTGCAACTAGCATTATACGCGCGTAAATTTAAAATTACTTATTGCATAATGTTAAAAAGAAGACCACTGGATGATTCTCCAGTCTGTGCTTCGTTGTTTTTCGCACTGCTTTTCATGGGATGGGAAAATGATACTCCGGTTCAATAGGCGAGTGTCTTAACACTTGACCACTTGACCGCTAGGATTCACCGCGGCGGTGCCGAGTGCAGCTATGTGCAGCACGCCTTTCCTCCAACATTTTCATGCGTGCGCCTGCTCTCGTCGACGAAATCGAAAGTGACAGCTAAAAAACAAACAGCAGATATAAAATCATACATTCAATCGTTTCGTCAAATATACGAGCGCTTTTTAAGAGACAACTCGTAAGCTCGTTCGGGCGAAAAGCCATCGACAGAAATAATCGGAGGCTGCGTAAAAAAAAAAATTATATCATGGCAATTTGGGGATTTAGTGATTGACGATTGATTGGTGTATTATAGTGGATGACGAGCTAATGAAATCATTGTAATTAATTGCTGAAATGAAAAAAATGAAAAAATGGATAATTAAATGGACTTTAAAGGTGTCAAATACTAGCTCAAAATGAAATGTCAATGCTTAATGTCAAATTTAGCACGTGTGACCGATATATTAATAAATTGAAATCATAGAATAAGGAAAATGCGCTAAAATGTGTCAAACTGCTCAGAATTGGAAGCCAATATGTTTGCTGGTGCTAATCGTTTGAATGAAAAAGAAAAAAAATATTGGTGCTATTTTGCTCAAGGGCATAGGGCTGTGTTATGATGGAGTCTTTAACAAGGCTAACTGTTACCCAGACGGCCACTGACGTATGCAGAATGGAAATGAAATTAATGATGCAGGGCTTAAAGCATTATATTTCCAATGGAGTTTTTGAACTGGCTAGCGCTAGTGTGGAGTGGGGCGTCGGCAGGGAGGTCATTCTAGTCGATTGCTGTCGGAACAAAGAAGGCATGCCGGTACGCTGTGCTACATATGTGTGGAAAATAAACGGCTTTAGTATGAGAGGTTCAAAGGAAGGCCAGGGAGGGCGGAACCTTTCTATGCCTCCCAGCGGCCACGAATCACAGTGCTATAGCGCCAATTCCTCCTTCAATTACGCCCTACATTCTGGAGGCTCAACTATGGATTGAACCATTTTTGGCATGGGGGAGAGGACATCCACGTAGCCAAACGCCTCCAAACGCACTCTGGAAGAGGGGAAGTTTGGTGTGTGCTCGCCAGAAATTGCACGTCGTATGCGAGTATACACACGAGCGAGCTGCCTTTAGTGCATATTTTGTCCTACTTTCCCGTTGCTGCTGGAAGCTGGTCGCAGTGTCACATCTAGCGTGACCAGCTCGCAGCAGTAATGACAAAGTAGGCGAAAAAGTGCATTAAAGGGAGTTGCGAGAGCTCTCGCACACATATGGGCAATGCATGCAACCTTGCACGTGAACAGTGTCACTGAAGCGGTAAGGAAGTGCGCAAATATATGACTGAATATTTGCACGTCTTTTATTGAAAATTTCCTTGTGAACGTAATCTGTTCTAAAACTGGAGCTTCATTCGGGAATACGCAACATACATAAAATGTATACATACATCGCGGTCAAAAAGTCACTGTGTGCACTTCCCTTGTTATAATCGGTCCACTGTCTTCCACGACTCACCGGCTCTTGTGCGTGTCGAATTTGATTAGTTTATCAATCCGAGCCATATCCAAACAGTTTTCCAAAGAGACGACGAATGAGCGGTGCCGTCCAAAACAAAGCGTTGCTCTTTGGTGGCCCCTGGGTATTTTAGAAGGCGAGATCTGGCGCTCACTTTCGTTGTGTAACATAGCAGTGGCAAGTCGGCCCCACCACGCACGAACGTCGCGAACAAAAATGGTAATCACCACTTTGTGTATTGAGCCAACATACAAAAGGGTTCATGACACTAGACAGTCGGCACAAGTTGCACAAGTGAAACCGAACGGGTAGTGTCACAAGATAGAGACAGATTTCGAAGCTCACGGGCACAAAAACAGACACTGCTGTAGCTGTCGTTCCACTGACATGACATTACGAGCGCGTGAAGGAACAGCATGGCAAAGCGACCAGAGACGCAAAGTCTACATGCCAAAAGTAGCACACTGTAGTCAGAGAGGAAGAATGTTTACATGGTTTACATGTAAACATTCTCTAGGAAGAAATTTCTCATAATGTTTATATGTAAACCATGAACATCCTACAAAAACAAAACAATGCACTTACTCCACTCCAATTATTAATGGGCAAGGTTGCATCTATGCTACTACACTGCACTTATCACAAAACCACAAGCCCCATCTGCTTTGGCCAATTACTTGATGAAACTAACGGAGACAGATGTCGCACACCACAGACTGGTCGTCTCGCAACATATCTCTGCATATGCTGCATTTCAATTTCCTGCCTTTCCACTTAGCTTCAACTGTTGCCAGCATTACTAGTCACCCATCTTTTCTGACATTCCTTTTTACGCTGTTAGGATCAGCGTCCTTGTTAATGATGGTCTCTAGTATTTTCGATGCTATCATTTTCACATCTTCCTCACCTGGAAGAGCGAAGGAAATGACAAGCTTTGAGCAGACAAAAAATTAGGGAGACTCGTAATCTCCATCTGTAAGGGTATGGTGCGCCAGCGTTAATGGTTCTTGTCTGCAGATCCCACTGTGGATTGCCGTTAACTTACATGCCTCTTGCTACAAACTTAATTACTAATTCCTTAATTCATGTCTCTGTCATCTCAGATATACTCATTAGCATATGGTCGTAGGCTGCCCTGTTATGTGATAGACAACCAGGCATAGACCTCACTAAGCCTGACGTTAACCAAACTGTACAAACATGCCTCCATGGCCTAGGAGTAACCTTTCTTAATCGGAGCTGAAACGTCCCAGAACATATTTCAAATATAACTTTGTAAGCTTGACTTAACAGCTCCTGCCATGTCGTGTGGCCTCGTGACATTTGGCTCGTGGCACTTTTGACTTGTGAACAGGGTTCATCTTTTAAATACTGGTTAACATGCATGAAAAATACATTTTCACGCAAACTGGTGGCAAATGGTCAAGTGGTGCACTGCAGATTCTGAAATGTACACCTATAAGCATGTAAGGATCGCATCATCACATAACATGATCAAGAGTTCTGTCAGTACCTGTAGTTACATAGCACTTCAATGCCCATTAAAGGACCACCTCAGACAATGGTTGTTGTTACCACAAGACCTGTTCTAACAGCGTACTGACACCATTCCACTGAGTGATGGACATGTATATGCATACCCTAGATAGCTCATGATTGTGGATCTCATTTATTTCTATGACTTCCAAGGAGTTCCTGTCGTCAGAAACCCTACACTTTATGAAATCGAGACAGCTGTCTTGAAAGGTGATGAAAAGAAATAACCAGGTTACCTTGATGCAATGCTAAATTACAGAGGGTGAATATGCTGCATGAAGATACCAAGAAGCTTGTACAAAGAAAAGTGAGAGCGAAATGGCAGGATTTTTGAAACATTGAAATGAACTACAAACAATACTTGCCAAACCTGTCAGGAGGAATGGAAAGCATGCAGTAATGAAAAACACAACATGGAGGACATTTTAGGTCATCTTCACAAAACACATACCCACACCTCACACACAGCTTCATACTTATAAAAGAAGACAAACCAATATGCAAGGAGTGTGGAGATGAACTAACAATAAATCACATCTTACACGTGCACCAGAGCCGAGAAAATAAGAGGAAAACATTTTGTACAATTTTGCAACAGATCCCTTTCCATCCCAGCATGATCCTAGGAGAGACGTGCAAATTTCCTGCATTTTTGGTTTCCTAAAATGTTCCTAAACAAGCTACATCCTAAAGAACATTTTAGTCATTACACACAAAATAAATACAATAAACCTTGTTCTTGGTGCATGGCAGCATTAGTCGCTTATGCACCATAACAATCAACACAATGCTGTAAGGTATACCTTGGTTAGCTATGTTATATGAGACAAGCTTTCGGTCTGATGTGGTCCTTATTCACGTGACAGCGCTGTCATGAGGGTCTATGTCCCAGCGATCGGAAAGTGACCTATTCCAACAATTTTAAAAACTGAAGGCGATTCTACAGATCTCTAAAGACTGGATTGATCAACTGTTTTATTAACGTCCGCCTGCTTTGACAGCCTGGAGTGAAACTGTTGAAGAGAATACATTTTTGAACATTTAACGCGTATCTGAAGGCCTTGCTTTCAATTAAGGGGCCCACAAAAAGCAGCTGAATGTCAAACGCCGCCTAAGTGGGCTTTCTAGCAGGACAGCGGTGTAGCGTGGAAAATCGCTCCGCCGGTCCATCGCTGGCGTCGCAGACTTGAAAGGCCAACTGTTCAAACTTATAGCTACTGACCACACCTGAAACACTGAATTGTGCATGATCAAGGCAGAATTTCTCTAACACTGAGCACTGGTAGCTATCGATTTCGCGCCCAGTATTGTGAAAATCTGTCCTCTCTTCGATCATTGATACATCCACGGTTGAACATTTATGCGCCTCAGAGTAGGCCAGCCGTGGCAACATGGATGCGTTGTTGTAGCAACGATCACTTGCATGTCACACTCTGCAAACTTCCAAGAGTCAGCTTCTGCAACGAAATGTGCAGCGCACATTTTCTACCGCGTACCTAAGTCCGGCGACGCATGCACATCTCCCGCTCGTTTCAAAGCTGTGCGGCCGTTCAGTCAGGTCACGCTAACCTCGAGCATGCGGGGGTTTAAACTACATGTACGCAAAATTCAACGACGAGAAAAAGATGCAGGCTAAGCACTTTAGTATAGTCTTCCCCTAAATACCAAAGAACACTGCTGTTCAGAGGAAATTCGGATCATTCGCGCTTCCGGAAAGCGGTGCAGTAGGTCTTCGCCTCGACGAGTCGATGTGCAGCTCGCCGCAGTAGCAGCGCAGGCCTCTAGTAGATTCGGCATGTCTTCTGCCACGGCTCTGAGGTAGAATTTAAACGAAGAATTTAGCTAGAAACATCATATTTCCTCGGTCTGCATATGAGCAACGAGTATAATGCCATTTCACTTACATACTTTGGACTGCCGAATGTTCTGCACGGCGAGGTGTGTGTTGTGCCGGCTCTAGATCTTCGGAGGTCGATTCAGGACCTAAGACAGCGTAAATGCTAGGAATAGCTCGCTCGCATTACGGGCAGATCGAGGTGATAGTTTAATGCGAAGCGAAAGCTGCTCGTGAATGTGCGTATCCCGATGCCAGCTGGTGGAACTGGTGCAGTACGTAGCATCGCCTGCAGCTATGTGCGTCACAGCGATGCTTGCCGTACACAATCCTGAGTGAAGACCGTGATCTATGTTAGAACGGATGCATTCTTCGTAGCACCTCATCGAGAGTCGCGGCTAGCTGATAGCATAGAGGATAAGATTCATTCACGCGTAGCAAGCGGAATGTGGCCGCGTTCGACATGCATATAGCCATGATCCTGCATATCGACGTCCGCCGTATCTTTACGAGAATCAAATAGATACGTCGAACGTACCTTTAGACACTTCGTAAAAACAATCCCGTCGGCGCCCTGTTGTAATAAGAGCTCTCATAACACAAATAATTAATTCCAATAAAGCGCATCAGACAACCTACCATTGCAAGCCTGGTGGCGACGCTTCTCCGTGTAGGTAGAATATTTTCGCGCACGCAAACAGAAAGGTCGCATTGCACCCACGACAGATCTGAAGCACAACACGTACACGAAACACAGTCATCGATACGTAACAAGCTCAATCCCAACGCTCGGATCGCTGTAAACATTAAGAACCATGCAGAGCTCAAAATTCATGTAAGCGTTCGGAAAGCAAGGAGTGCGCTTTGAACTTTCACTCGTAATATATACATGCGGGTGGTTTCACCAGCTCGACGAAAAAGCAATCGTTCCGAACGTGATTACTTTCACTACACTCGCATTTCTCAGTGCTATGATACTGACTACGCTTCACGTACAAGGAATTCATTGTGAGGAGACTCTTGCTGCTGTCCGTGAAGAACCGCTGAAATCAGGAACATTTTGCGATACGGCTCCAATATCTCCAAAAAACACGTCGAGGCACCGCCGCATCTCGCGTAGGCTTGAAGACCATTTTTTCAACTTGGAAGCTATCCTTGACGCCTTGACAAACAAATAACTCAGTCGAATTACTAAAAATGGAAGAAAAAAAAAAATGTCGAACAGTCCACGCTTGTGCGTGTCAGAACGATCCACACAACTGTGTGTCAGAATTAGCCCAAGAGGCAGAGGCGGTCATTGTTCGAGGAGTATATGTGCTTCACGAGTACGCCTCGCGAAGCACGCCTCGCTGCCCTGCGTCCTTCTATTTATAGTGCGAATTCATGCTAGCACATGAGTATAGTGAGCTGCGCTTCACATTCCGCAATTACATTTCAACCGCAAAAATTTTCTTATTTTTATTAAGACAGTTATAGATCTGTTATATCTCTGCGTGCTTTTCTTAATTCAATTTTCAATTTGTTTGCACAGTTTATTCAAAAAGCTCGCTCGAATTGCAAGAAATGATACTTTGTTTATGATCTGCCCTCTCGAGGAGGTTATTGGAACTAGCATTATACGCGCGTAAATTTAAAATTACTTATTGCATAATGTTAAAAAGAAGACCACTGGATGATTCTCCAGTCTGTGCTTCGTTGTTTTTCGCACTGCTTTTCATGGGATGGGAAAATGATACTCCGGTTCAATAGGCGAGTGTCTTAACACTTGACCACTTGACCGCTAGGATTCACCGCGGCGGTGCCGAGTGCAGCTATGTGCAGCACGCCTTTCCTCCAACATTTTCATGCGTGCACCTGCTCTCGTCGACGAAATCGAAAGTGACAGCTAAAAAACAAACAGCAGATATAAAATCATACATTCAATCGTTTCGTCAAATATACGAGCGCTTTTTAAGAGACAACTCGTAAGCTCGTTCGGGCGAAAAGCCATCGACAGAAATAATCGGAGGCTGCGTAAAAAAAAAATATATATGATGGCAATTTGGGGTTTTAGTGATTGACGATTGATTGGTGTATTATAGTGGATGACGAGCTAATGAAATCATTGTAATTAATTGCTGAAATGAAAAAAATGAAAAAATCGATAATTAAATGGACTTTAAAGGTGTCAAATACTAGCTCTTAAATGAAATGTCAATGCTTAATGTCAAATTTAGCACGTGTGACCGATATATTAATAAATTGAAATCATAGAAAAAGGAAAATGCGCTAATATGTGTCAAACTGCTCAGAATGAGAAGCCAATATGTTTGCTGGTGCTAATCGTTTGAATGAAAAGGAAAAAAAAAATATTGGTGCTATTTTGCTCAAAGCCATAGGGCTGTGTTATGATGGAGTCATTAACAAGGCTAACTGTTACCCAGACGGCCACTGACGTATGCAGAATGGAAATGAAATTAATGATGCAGGGCTAAAAGCATAATATTTCCAATGGAGTTTTTGAACTGGCTAGCGCTAGTGTGGAGTGGGGCGTCGGCAGGGAGGTCATTCTAGTCGATTGCTGTCGGAACAAAGAAAGCATGCAGGTACGCTGTGCTACATATGTGTGGAAAATAAACGGCTTTAGTATGAGGGGTTCAAAAGAAGGCCAGGGAGGGCGGAACCTTTTTATGCTTCCCAGCGGCCACGAATTACAGTGCTATAGCGCCAATTCCTCCTTCAATTACGCCCTACATTCTGGAGGCTCAACGATGGATTGAACCATTTTTGGCATGGGGGAGAGGACATCCACGTAGCCAAACGCCTCCAAACGCACTCTGGAAGAGGGGAAGTTTGGTGTGTGCTCGCCAGAAATTGCACGTCGTATGCGAGCATACACACGAGCGAGCTGCCTTTAGTGCATTTTTTTTTTTCCTACTTTCCCGTTGCTGCTGGAAGCTGGTCGCAGTGTCACATCTAGCGTGACCAGCTCGCAGCAGTAATGACAAAGTAGGCGAAAAAGTCCATTAAAGGGAGTTGCGAGAGCTCTCGCACACATATGGGCAATGCATGCAACCTTGCACGTGAACAGTGTCACTGAAGCGGTAAGGAAGTGCGCAAATACATGACTGTTATAATCGGTCCACTGTCTCCCACGACTCACCGGCTCTTGTGCGTGTCGAATTTGATTAGTTTATCTACCCGAGCCATATCCAAACAGGTTTCCAAAGAGACGACGAATGAGCGGTGCCGTCCAAAACAAAGCGTTGCTCTTTGGTGGCCCCTGGCTATTTTAGAAGGCGAGATCTGGCGCTCACTTTCGTTGTGTAACATAGCAGTGGCAAGTCGGCCCCACCACGCACGAACGTCGCGAACAAAAATGGTAATCACCACTTTGTGTAATGAGCCAACATACAAAAGGGTTCATGACACTAGACAGTCGGCACAAGTTGCACAAGTGAAACCGAACGGGTAGTGTCACAAGATAGGAACAGATTTCGAAGCTCACGGGCACAAAAACAGACACTGCTGTAGCTGTCGTTGCACTGACATGACATTACGAGCGCGTGAAGGAACAGCATGGCAAAGCGACCAGAGACACAAAGTCTACATGCCAAAAGTAGCACACTGTAGTCAGAGAGGAAGAATGTTTACATGGTTTACATGTAAACATTCTCTAGGAAGAAATTTCTCATAATGTTTACATGTAAACCATGAACATCTTACAAAAACAAAACAATGCACTTACTCCACTCCAATTATTAATGGGCAAGGTTGCATCTATGCTACTACACTGCACGTATCACAAAACCACAAGCCCCATCTGGTTTGGCCAATTACTTGATGAAACTAATGGAGACAGATGTCGCACACCACAGACTGGTCGTCTCGCAACATATCTCTGCATATGTTGCATTTCAATTTCCTGCCTTTCCACTTAGCTTCAACTGTTGCCAGCATTATTAGTCACCCATCTTTTCTGAAATTCCTCTTTACGCTGTTAGGATCAGCGTCCTTGTTAATGATGGTCTCTAGTATTTTCGATGCTATCATTTTCACATCTTCCTCACCTGGAAGAGCGAAGCAAATGACAAGCTTTGAGCAGACAAAAAATTAGGGAGACTCGTAATCTCCATCTGTAAGGGTATGGTGCGCCAGCGTTAATGGTTCTTGTCTGCAGATCCCACTGTGGATTCCCGTTAACTTACATGCCTCTTGCTACAAATTTAATTACTAATTCCTTAATTCATGTCTCTGTCATCTCAGATATACTCATTAGCATATGTTCGTAGGCTGCCCTGTTATGTGATAGACAACCAGGCATAGACCTCACTAAGCCTGACGTTAACCAAACTGTACAAACATGCCTCCATGGCCAAGGAGTAACCTTTCTTAATCGGAGCTGAAACGTCCCAGAACATATTTCAAATATAACTTTGTAAGCTTGACTTAACAGCTCCTGCCATGTCGTGTGGCCTCGTGACATTTGGCTCGTGGCACTTTTGGCTTGTGCACAGGGTTCATCTTTTAAATACTGGTTAACATGCATGAGAAATACATTTTCACACAAACTGGTGGCAAATGGTCAAGTGGTGCACTGCAGATTCTGAAATGTACACCTATAAGCATGTAAGGATCGCATCATCACATAACATGATCAAGAGTTCTGTCAGTACCTGTAGTTACATAGCACTTCAATGCCCATTAAAGGACCACCTCAGACAATGGTTGTTGTTACCACAAGACCTGTTCTAACAGCGTACTGACACCATTCCACTGAGTGATGGACATGTATATGCATACCCTAGATAGCTCATGATTGTGGATCTCATTTATTTCTATGACTTCCAAGGAGTTCCTGTCGTCAGAAACCCTACTCTTTATGAAATCGAGACAGCTGTCTTGAAAGGTGATGAAAAGAAATAACCAGGTTACCTTGATGCAATGCTAAATTACAGAGGGTGAATATGCTGCATGAAGATACCAAGAAGCTTGTACAAAGAAAAGTGAGAGCGAAATGGCAGGATTTTTGAAACATTGAAATGAACTACAAACTATACTTGCCAAACCTGTCATTGAGGAATGGAAATCATGTAGTAATCAAAAACACAACATGGAGGACATTTTTGGTCATCTTCACAAAACACATACCCACACCTCACACACAGCTTCATACTTATGAAAGAAGACAAACCAATATGCAAGGAGTGTGGAGATGAACTAGCAATAAATCACATCTTACACGTGCACCAGAGTCGAGAAAATAAGAGGAAAACATTTTGTACAATTTTGCAACAGATCCCTTTCCATCCCAGCATGATCCTAGGAGAGACGTGCAAATTTCCTGCATTTTTGGTTTCCTAAAATGTTCCTAAACAAGCTACATCCTGAAGAACATTTTAGTCATTACACACAAAATAAATACAATAAACCTTGTTCTTGGTGCATGGCAGCATTAGTCGCTTATGCACCATAAAAATCAACACAATGTTGTAAGGTATACCTTGGTTAGCTATGTTATATGAGACAAGCTTTCGGTCTGATGTGGTCCTTATTCACGTGACAGCGCTGTCATGAGGGTCTATGTCCCAGCGATCGGAAAGTGACCTATTCCAACAATTTTAAAAACTGAAGGCGATTCTACAGATCTCTAAAGACTGGATTGATCAACTGTTTTATTAACGTCCGCCTGCTTTGACAGCCTGGAGTGAAACTGTTGAAGAGAATACATTTTTGAACATTTAACGCGTATCTGAAGGCCTTGCTTTCAATTAAGGGGCCCACAAAAAGCAGCTGAATGTCAAACGCCGCCTAGGTGGGCTTTCTAGCAGGACAGCGGTGTAGCGTGAAAAATCGCTCCGCCGGTCCATCGCTGGCGTCGCTGACTTGAAAGGCGAACTGCTCAAACTTATAGCTACTGACCACACCTGAAACACTGAATTGTGCATGATCAAGGCAGAATTTCTCTAACACTGAGCACTGGTAGCTATCGATTTCGCGCCCAGTATTGTGAAAATCTGTCCTCTCTTCGATCATTGATACATCCACGGTTGAACATTTATGCGCCTCAGAGTAGGCCAGCCGTGGCAACATGGATGCGTTGTTGTAGCAACGATCACTTGCATGTCACACTCTGCAAACTTCCAAGAGTTAGCTTCTGCAACGAAATGTGCAGCGCACATTTTCTACCGCGTACCTAAGTCCGGCGACGCATGCACATCTCCCGCTCGTTTCAAAGCTGTGCGGCCGTTCAGTCGGGTCACGCTAACCTCGAGCATGCGGGAGTTTAAACTACATGTACGCAAAATTCAACGACGAGAAAAAGATGCAGGCTAAGCACTTTAGTCTAGTCTTCCCCTAAATACCAAAGAACACTGCTGTTCAGAGGAAATTCGGATCATTCGCGCTTCCAGAAAGCGGTGCAGTAGGTCTTCGCCTCGACGAGTCGATGTGCAGCTCGCCGCAGCAGCAGCGCAGGCCTCTAGTAGATTCGGCATGTCTTCTGCCACGGCTCTGAGGTAGAATTTAAACGAAGAATTTAGCTAGAAACATCATATTTCCTCGGTCTGCATATGAGGAACGAGTATAATGCCATTTCACTTACATACTTTGGACTGCCGAATGTTCTGCACGGCGAGGTGTGTGTTGTGCCGGCTCTAGATCTTCGGAGGTCGATTCAGGACCTAAGACAGCGTAAATGCTAGGAATAGCTCGCTCGCATTACGGGCAGATCGAGGTGATAGTTTAATGCGAAGCGAAAGCTGCTCGTGAATGTGCGTATCCCGATGCCAGCTGGTGGAACTGGTGCAGTACGTAGCATCGCCTGCAGCTATGTGCGTCACAGCGATGCTTGCCGTACACAATCCTGAGTGAAGACCGTGATCTATGTTAGAACGGATGCATTCTTCGTAGCACCTCATCGAGAGTCGCGGCTAGCTGATAGCATAGAGGATAAGATTCATTCACGCGTAGCAAGCGGAATGTGGCCGCGTTCGACATGCATATAGCCATGATCCTGTATATCGACGTCCGCCGTATCTTTACGAGAATCAAATAGATACGTCGGACGTACCTTTAGACACTTCGTAAAAACAACCCCGTCGGCGCCCTGTTGTAATAAGAGCTCTCATAACACGAATTATTAATTCCAATAAAGCGCATCAGACAACCTACCATTGCAAGCCTGGTGGCGACGCTTCTCCGTGCAGGTAGAATTGTTTCGCGCACGCAAAGAGAAAGGTCCCGTTGCACCCACGACAGATCTGAAGCACAACACATACACGAAACACAGTCATCGATACGTAACAAGCTCAATCCCAACGCTCGGATCGCTGTAAACATTAAGAACCATGCAGAGCTCAAAATTCATGTAAGCGTTCGGAAAGCAAGGAGTGCGCTTTGAACTTTCACTCGTAATATATACATGCGGGTGGTTTCACCAGCTCGACGAAAAAGCAATCGTTCCGAACGTGATTACTTTCACTACACTCGCATTTGTCAGTGCTATGATACTGACTACGCTTCACGTACAAGGAATTCATTGTGAGGCTCCAATATCTCAAAAAAAAAAAAAACGTCGAGGCACCGCCGCATCTCGCGTAGGCTTGAAGACCATTTTTTCAACTTGGAAGCTATCCTTGACGCCTTGACAAACAAATAACTCAGTCGAATTACTAAATATGGACGAAAAAAAAAATGTCGAACAGTCCACGCTTGTGCGTGTCAGAACGATCCACACAACTGTGTGTCAGAATTAGCCCAAGAGGCAGAGGCGGTCATTGTTCGAGGAGTATATGTGCTTCACGAGTACGCCTCGCGAAGCACGCCTCGCTGCCCTGCGTCCTTCTATTTATAGTGCGAATTCATGCTAGCACATGAGTATAGTGAGCTGCGCTTCACATTCCGCAATTACATTTCAACCGCAAAAATTTTCTTATTTTTATTAAGACAGTTATAGATCTGTTATATCTCTGCGTGCTTTTCTTAATTCAGTTTTTAATTTGTTTGCACAGTTTATTCAAAAAGCTCGCTCGAATTGCAAGAAATGATACTTTGTTTATGATCTGCCCTCTCGAGGAGGTTATTGCAACTAGCATTATACGCGCGTAAATTTAAAATTACTTATTGCATAATGTTAAAAAGAAGACCACTGGATGATTCTCCAGTCTGTGCTTCGTTGTTTTTCGCACTGCTTTTCATGGGATGGGAAAATGATACTCCGGTTCAATAGGCGAGTGTCTTAACACTTGACCACTTGACCGCTAGGATTCACCGCGGCGGTGCCGAGTGCAGCTATGTGCAGCACGCCTTTCCTCCAACATTTTCATGCGTGCACCTGCTCTCGTCGACGAAATCGAAAGTGACAGCTAAAAAACAAACAGCAGATATAAAATCATACATTCAATCGTTTCGTCAAATATACGAGCGCTTTTTAAGAGACAACTCGTAAGCTCGTTCGGGCGAAAAGCCATCGACAGAAATAATCGGAGGCTGCGTAAAAAAAAAATTATATCATGGCAATTTGGGGATTTAGTGATTGACGATTGATTGGTGTATTATAGTGGATGACGAGCTAATGAAATCATTGTAATTAATTGCTGAAATGAAAAAAATGAAAAAATGGATAATTAAATGGACTTTAAAGGTGTCAAATACTAGCTCAAAATGAAATGTCAATGCTTAATGTCAAATTTAGCACGTGTGACCGATATATTAATAAATTGAAATCATAGAAAAAGGAAAATGCGCTAAAATGTGTCAAACTGCTCAGAATGGGAAGCCAATATGTTTGCTGGTGCTAATTGTTTGAATGAAAAAGAAAAAAAAATATTGGTGCTATTTTGCTCAAAGGCATAGGGCTGTGTTATGATGGAGTCATTAACAAGGCTAACTGTTACCCAGACGGCCACTGACGTATGCAGAATGGAAATGAAATTAATGATGCAGGGCTTAAAGCATAATATTTCCAATGGAGTTTTTGAACTGGCTAGCGCTAGTGTGGAGTGGGGCGTCGGCAGGGAGGTCATTCTAGTCGATTGCTGTCGGAACAAAGAAAGCATGCAGGTACGCTGTGCTACATATGTGTGGAAAATAAACGGCTTTAGTATGAGGGGTTCAAAAGAAGGCCAGGGAGGGCGGAACCTTTCTATGCTTCCCAGCGGCCACGAATTACAGTGCTATAGCGCCAATTCCTCCTTCAATTACGCCCTACATTCTGGAGGCTCAACTATGGATTGAACCATTTTTGGCATGGGGGAGAGGACATCCACGTAGCCAAACGCCTCCAAACGCACTCAGGAAGAGGGGAAGTTTGGTGTGTGCTCGCCAGAAATTGCACGTCGTATGCGAGTATACACACGAGCGAGCTGCCTTTAGTGCATTTTTTTTCCTACTTTCCCGTTGCTGCTGGAAGCTGGTCGCAGTGTCACATCTAGCGTGACCAGCTCGCAGCAGTAATGACAAAGTAGGCGAAAAAGTGCATTAAAGGGAGTTGCGAGAGCTCTCGCACACATATGGGCAATGCATGCAACCTTGCACGTGAACAGTGTCACTGAAGCGGTAAGGAAGTGCGCAAATATATGACTGAATATTTGCACGTCTTTTATTGAAAATTTGCTTGTGAACGTAATCTGTTCTAAAACTGGAGCTTCATTCGGGAATACGCAACATACATAAAATGTATACATATATCGCGGTCAAAAAGTCAGTGTGTGCACTTCCCTTGTTATAATCGGTCCACTGTCTCCCACGACTCACCGGCTCTTGTGCGTGTCGAATTTGATTAGTTTATCAATCCGAGCCTTATCCAAACAGTTTTCCAAAGAGACGACGAATGAGCGGTGCCGTCCAAAACAAAGCGTTGCTCGTGGCCCCTGGGTATTTTAGAAGGCGAGATCTGGCGCTCACTTTCGTTGTGTAACATAGCAGTGGCAAGTCGGCCCCACCACGCACGAACGTCGCGAACAAAAGTGGTAATCACCACTTTGTGTATTGAGCCAACATACAAAAGGGTTCATGACACTAGGCAGTCGGCACAAGTTGCACAAGTGAAACCGAACGGGTTGTAGCGCAGCAGCGCCATCTATGAGCCATAACTGAAAATAAAATTATGAGAGCAGCCTGCGCTGATGTCCGACAGGTGGAGCAACAGCTCTAACTATATTCGTTGAATTTAGATTAGTACATTATCTCTGAGTTTGCTGGGCGCAACGATTATGTAATATGAGGGAATATGAGGGCTGGCAGTTATGACGAGGCAAGTAGAGCCTCGGAGAGTAAAGAGGTTTCAGCCTGCGCTACCAAGTAATGTAGCGCAATATAGGAGGACAGTTAAGTTACATGAGGCCTCGAGGAGGGATTAAGAATGAAGAGGAAGAAACTCGCACGTAGAGTAAAGCAGGTTTGATAGGGAAGGGCAGCCGGGAGCCAAAGGAGTTCGTCGAGGCCCGGGGCTACCGGGAAGAGCAGGAGTAAACACCTTCCCTTCCGTCAGCTCGCCGTGGTCTATCGGAGTGAGCGTTGTGGCACTGATAGCTATCAGAAGCCCTCACTGCTCCGATGGATCGCGGCTTAGTTAGGGTAGCTTAGCGGGTCCGGCATCGCGGACCTCGGCGTTGCGGTACTGGTGTCCCACCAGACGAGCCCTCGCTGTATCCTCGCTTCCCTCTGCGCTCTGAGTGCAGTGGCACTGGCTTCATGCCAGACGAGCCCTCGCTTCCCTCAGCTAGCGGAGCAGCCCCCTAGCGCCGTGCAGTTGTTGTCGCCCAGGTAGAAAACCACGCCCCCCTGTCGGACTCACGCTGCGCGCTCCATCACAAACATCGATCTGTGTGTTTGCGTATATTTGTTCCCAGCGTACCAGCGAAAATCTTACTCGCGACAAGTGGTGGAGGTGCGGGGTACGACTACGTACAGACGATGAACAGCTGTAGCGAAGGAAAGTCGCGTTCCCGGCAACGCCGCGACCGAAGGAAGCAGGCGAAGGCGGTCCAACAATCATCGCCAATTAACCCGGAAGAAAAGTGGCAAGACATTGAATTAGCAGAAAAACCAAGGTCACTGAACGACCGCTTCGCGAAAATATTTGAAATCGCAACCGCCGCAGCGACGTGCAAATAAAAGAGAGAGAGAAAAAAAAATTTTAATGATCGGGAATAGTGACGAGCGGGTCTTACGAAGTCGTAGCAATCGTAACATCCAAAACACAATGGAAGGCGCCGGAAACGAGCAAGCGTCAAGGCTCTATGGCCCCCCTCCACGCTTTTCTGCAAAATCTGACGAAGACGTGGAAGACTGGGTGCGCCTATATGAGCGCTACGCAACGGCAGTGGGATGGAGCGACGCCCAAAAAGCCAACAATTTGATTTTCGCCTTCGGCGGCGAGGCCAGTCGGTGGTACAGCGCCATCTTGAGGGATTCACCTGCACGACAGCTGGAGACTTGGGACCAGTGGAAAGGGGCTCTTCGCGAAAGTTTTGCCGGGGAGGACGTCAGGGATTGGGCCTTCATCCAACTACACGAGAGGCGGCAGCAGCCGGGTGAAACTCCTCGAGAATACGTATCGAGCATCCTTCACTTTTGCGCTCGGGCAAACACCACCATGACAGACGCGGAGAGGGTGCGTTGCCTGCTGCGCGGGCTGCGACCGGAAATGATGGAGAGGGTGGCCATCTCAAACCCCAAAACCCCTTCAGAATTTCTGCAACACCTGCAGCGATTAACACACGTAGGTGCCATGGCGCAGCATGCTGTGGCGGCCATGCCAGCGCACCCCCTCCCAGGATTTGCAGCGGCCTCTCCATTTCTAACAGCAGACCCTTACCATGCTGCGGCAGGCCCGCCCGAACATAACTGGGAGTCGACTCCGAGGCATAACGCCTCAGCAGCACAGGTCGTAACGACCGAAATGTTTGACGCCCTACAAGAGAGCGTGAAGGCTCTGACATATGCCGTTGAACAACTTGCTCGACCAGGTCCACGCAGGTTCCCGGGCCGACAGTCCCGGAATCAGGCCGGGCAAGTGAGATGCTACCGTTGCGGCCGATCCGGGCATATAATGCGTCAGTGCAACATGCAGCTAGGGCCAACAGGGGCACAAGGCGCCCAGCCATCGGGAAACTAGGACGGCGGGGTCCACGAGTTCCCCCCGAAATGAAAAAAGGTAACTCCCCAGGAGAGGCGGCCTGCGCATGCAGTTCTCACCTCGTCACCCTTCCTGTTTCGGTGAAAGGCCGGAAAACGGCAATGATAGTAGACACCGGCGCATCGGTGAACATTGCCTCCCAGAGCTTCGTGGCCAGGATAGGTGCAGAAATGGGCAAAACTACAGCCATTGTCAGGAACGTCAATGGAAAACTTGTCAGTGCAGCAGGCGAAGTGAAGCTCAATGTACATATCGGACCGATAGAGCTGCAAGAATCATTCCTGGTAATGGATACACTACCGTATGACCTCCTGGGTGGAATACCGATGTGCGCGAACTCTGAAATGACAATCAGTTTCCCAAACCGAACAGTCACGCTGCGGGGACACAGCCTGAAGCTCCGTCTGGATGAGTTCGACACAGACATGGTAAACCCAGAGGTCATTTACTGCCAGCAACACCTACAGATCCCACCCTCTACGGAGGTTATGGTTCCAGTTACGGTTGGCAGAAACGGACCATGCCTGGTAGAACCCTTAAGCCCTACACCAGACAGGCCCCATCCGAGCGTAGCCCGAGCACTGGCTAGCATCCAGAACAACATGACGTATATCCGCATCGCCAATCCGGGACCTACACCCCTGACTATTAACAAGGGAACAGCACTAGGGAAAACCACGCCCCTCCTGAACGTTGAAATCTGCGTAAGGCCTCCGACTCAGTCTAGGTCTGGAATAGACGAAGTCCAGTACGGGACCCAGTTAGACCAAGGCCAGCGTCAAGGGTTCCTGTCCTTACTGGAAGAATATGAGCACCTCTTTGTCAATGCAAGTGAAGGCCTCGGCCGTACAAGCACAGTTGAGCACGAGATCAACACCGGTGATGCAAGACCAGTCCGGCAGAATCCATATCGCCATTCGGCAACAGAAAGAGAGAGAATCCAAAACCAGGTTTCGGAGATGTTGGAGAAGGGAGTCATAAGAGAGTCCAGCAGCCCATGGTCATCCCCCGTGGTTCTCGTTCGGAAGCGAGATGGGACTTGGCGCTTCTGCGTAGACTACAGGAAACTCAATATGGTCACGAAGAAAGACGTACATCCGCTTCCTCGGGTAGACGACGTTGTGGACCGATTGCAAGGCTCCCACTTCTTTACAACACTAGACATGGCGTCTGGGTATTGGCAAGTCCCCATACAGGAGGCAGACAAAGAAAAAAACTGCCTTTTCTACAGGATACGGACTATACGAGTTCAACGTTGTCCCCTTTGGCCTCTGCAATGCCCCTGCCACTTTCCAGCGCATGATAAACAAAGTGCTAGCAAGCCAGCTCTGGAGAGTGTGCCTCGCATATCTTGACGACATCATTGTTTTCTCCAAGACCGCTGGCGACCACCTAACGGACCTCAGAAATGTTTTCAACGCACTGGACTTAGCGGGCCTTCGCCTGCAGCCCAAGAAGTGCCACATCGCAACCGACCGAATTAAGTACCTGGGCCACATAATCGATGGATGTTCGGCAAGACCTGACCCTAGCAATATTCAAGCAATCGAGCAAGCGATGGCACCCAAGAACGTGAAGCAGGTCCGCAGCTTCTTGGGGCTCTGCAACTACTACAGACGCTTTGTAAAAGATTTCGCCCGCATCTCACGACCATTAACCGAGCTCACCAAGACAGGCAAAGGCTGGGACTGGAGCATCGAATGCCAAAACGCCTTCGAAGAACTCAAGCAGCGCCTTACCAATTCACCAGTGCTGCGACTCTTCAACCCCGAGTTGCCTGTTGAAGTCCATACGGATGCCTGCGGGTATGGGATCGGCGCAGTACTTGTGCAAAAGAACGGCATGGAAGAATACGTGGTCAGTTACGCCAGCCGACATCTGAATAAGGCCGAAAAAAATTACAGCGTCACCGAACAGGAATGTCTCGCGGTAATATTCGCGGTCAGGCAATTTCGTCCGTATCTATTTGGCATACCGTTTACCATCGTCACCGATCAAGCCAGCCTGACGTGGCTCATGACCACCAAGAATCCAAGTGGACGTCTCACGCGATGGAGCTTGCTCCTTCAGGAATTCAACATCAGCCTCAAGCATCGCCCAGGTATCAAGAACTCAAACGCAGACGCGCTATCTCGTCTCCCATATGACGCAGAAGGCACACACCCCTTATGCGAAGATATGCCGCTCTTCCTTGCGGACGACCAGAGGGAAAGAATTGCTGAGCTCCAGAGGGAAGACCACTTCTTCGGACCTATCATTGAGCACCTGAGGAACCCGAGTGAACCTGTCCAGAGAAAAACCCGCCGTACAGCACGAGCCTTCAGCTTACAAGAGGAAATTCTGTTCAGAAGAGCAAAAGGCTTCAAGGAAGACAGACTGGCCTTGGCAGTCCCTAAACCACTCCGCCGAGAGATTCTGGCGTCCTGTCACGACGACATAACAGCAGGGCACCTGGGCATGAAGAGAACACTAAGCAAGATCAGCCAACGCTATTTTTGGCCAAAAATGTTTGCCGACATAACCAAGTACGTCCGCTCCTGTCCAGACTGCCAAACTCGCAAGACCCCTCCAGCTAAGCCATCCGGCCTGTTGCAGCCCGTCCCGCCTGCTCGGCGGCCTTTTCAGCGGCTCGGAATGGATTTCCTGGGTCCCCTGACGCAGTCCTCAAGCGGAAATCGACATGTACTCGTACTGATCGACTATCACACTAAGTGGGCGGAAACCGTCGCCGTCCCCGAAGCCACAGCTGCAAGCGCCGCGAAAGCATTTTTGGAAGCAGTGGTTCTACGGCATGGGGCACCTGAACAGGTGATCACAAACCGAGGGCAACATTTTGTGGCCGACATGATCGAAGAGCTGTTCCGTCTCACTCAAACGAACCACACGCGCACGACGGCGTATCACCCTCAGACAAATGGCCTTTGCGAACGTTTTAACCGGACACTCGCTGAAATGATCAGCCAATACGTCTCGTCCGATCACCGCGACTGGAATCAGTTTCTTCCCTTCGTGACGTTCGCATACAACTCATCCGTGCATGAGACGACTGGATACTCTCCATTCTTTTTGCTGTAAGGACACGAGCCAACATTGCCGATCGACGTGGCCGTAGGGGCAGCCCGGGGGGGCGCCATGGGCCTGACAAGCGAGGAGACGATGCGCCGGTGGAATGACGCTAGGGAACTGGTACTAGAGCGGGAGCGAAGGTCACAGGAGGCAAATAAGCTGCGGTACGATCAAACACGCCGCACGCTGCCACTAACCCCTGGTGATCTTGTTTACGTGCGTATGCCTACATCCAAACGTGGTCACACATCAAAATTTTTGCATCCTTACCACGGCCCCTTCCGCCTCGTGAGACAAACCGCGGAAAACGACTGGGAAATAGAAAGTCGCCGAGGACGTCGAGATATTGTAAACATTAACAGGATAAAGCCCTATATAGACCGGGATGGTAACCCAGAAGTCGGTTCAGAAGAACACACCCCCGTCGGAGCAGAAGACGCAACAGAGCCACGCCTAGAGGTCACTGAGGACGAGCAGCCATCCGGCATCAGTAACGACGAAGAATTCTTCGACGCATCGGACACGGTCCCGGACGAAGAGTTCTTTGATACTTCAGACTCAGTCCCGGACAACCCTGTTCCAACCAGACGCGGAAGAAGCGGCCGACGTATACTACCTCCACGAAGAGACGACTTTGTGTACTATTAGGCAAGAAGTGCGCGCGTGTGTGTGTATGAGTGTGCCTGCAACACTAAGGGAGCCTACAGGACAACACATTACGGGACTAAACGCATGTGCGCAGTGCGTGTGTACGAACAAGTACTTCCACAAAGGAGTATGTGGGTACGTGTGTGCTAAAGTGAACTAGACTCTACGAGTGCAGTGTGTTTCCAGACAGCCGGAAACTGACTTTTGTGGACAGCAGACTACATGAGCCATGGAGGTGAGCTAATGAGAGCGGGCTACTACCGCCCTCTCCCCACAGTGACGCCACCTACGGTGAATCGCGAGCAGTGACAGTGACAACTACTGGAGCAGTGTTTCGCAGTAACGTTGGACAATGCACCATCAAAGGACGATTATCGCATGTGCAGCATGTAGTATTGCAAATTTTGTGTTTTCTTTTATTATAACTTTGTATAAGTTAACTGAGATTGTGAGTGAGGACACTCACCATTGTTGTGTACCGGGAAGGAATGTAGCGCAGCAGCGCCATCTATGACCCATAACTGAAAATAAAATTATGAGAGCAGCCTGCGCTGATGTCCGACAGGTGGAGCCACAGTTCTAACTATATTCGTTGAATTTAGATTAGTACATTATCTCTGAGTTTGCTGGGCGTAACGATTATGTAATATGAGGGAATATGAGGGCTGGCAGTTATGACGAGGCAAGTAGAGCCTCGGAGAGTAAAGAGGTTTCAGCCTGCGCTACCAAGTAATGTAGCGCAATATAGGAGGACAGTTAAGTTACATGAGGCCTCGAGGAGGGATTAAGAATGAAGAGGAAGAAACTCGCACGTAGAGTAAAGCAGGTTTGATAGGGAAGGGCAGCCGGGAGCCAAAGGAGTTCGTCGAGGCCCGGGGCTACCGGGAAGAGTAGGAGTAAACACCTTCCCTTCCGTCAGCTCGCCGTGGTCTATCGGAGTGAGCGTTGTGGCACTGATAGCTATCAGAAGCCCTCACTGCTCCGATGGATCGCGGCTTAGTTAGGGTAGCTTAGCGGGTCCGGCATCGCGGACCTCGGCGTTGCGGCACTGGTGTCCCACCAGACGAGCCCTCGCTGTATCCTCGCTTCCCTCAGCGCTCTGAGTGCAGTGGCACTGGCTTCATGCCAGACGAGCCCTCGCTTCCCTCAGCTAGCGGAGCAGCCCCCTAGCGCCATGCAGTTGTTGTCGCCCAGGTAGAAAACCACGCCCCCCTGTCGGACTCACGCTGCGCGCTCCATCACAAACATCGATCTGTGTGTTTGCGTATATTTGTTCCCAGCGTACCAGCGAAAATCTTACTCGCGACAGGGTAGTGTCACAAGATAGGAACAGATTTCGAAGCTCACGGGCACAAAAACAGACACTGCTGTAGCTGTCGTTGCACTGACATGACATTACGAGCGCGTGAAGGAACAGCATGGCAAAGCGACCAGAGACGCAAAGTCTACATGCCAAAAGTAGCACACTGCAGTCAGAGAGGAAGAATGTTTACATGGTTTACATGTAAACATTCTCTAGGAAGAAATTTCTCATAATGTTTATATGTAAACCATGAACATCCTACAAAAACAAAACAATGCACTTACTCCACTCCAATTATTAATGGGCAAGGTTGCATCTATGCTACTACACTGCACTTATCACAAAACCACAAGCCCCATCTGCTTTGGCCAATTACTTGATGAAACTAATGGAGACAGATGTCGCACACCACAGACTGGTCGTCTCGCAACATATCTCTGCATATGCTGCATTTCAATTTCCTGCCTTTCCACTTAGCTTCAACTGTTGCCAGCATTACTAGTCACCCATCTTTTCTGAAATTCCTTTTTACGCTGTTAGGATCAGCGTCCTTGTTAATGATGGTCTCTAGTATTTTCGATGCTATCATTTTCACATCTTCCTCACCTGGAAGAGCGAAGGAAATGACAAGCTTTGAGCAGACAAAAAATTAGGGAGACTCGTAATCTCCATCTGTAAGGGTATGGTGCGCCAGCGTTAATGGTTCTTGTCTGCAGATCCCACTGTGGATTCCCGTTAACTTACATGCCTCTTGCTACAAACTTAATTACTAATTCTTTAATTCATGTCTCTGTCATCTCAGATATACTCATTAGCATATGGTCGTAGGCTGCCCTGTTATGTGATAGACAACCAGGCATAGACCTCACTAAGCCTGACGTTAACCAAACTGTACAAACATGCCTCCATGGCCTAGGAGTAACCTTTCTTAATCGGAGCTGAAACGTCCCAGAACATATTTCAAATATAACTTTGTAAGCTTGACTTAACAGCTCTTGCCATGTCGTGTGGCCTCGTGACATTTGGCTCGTGGAACTTTTGGCTTGTGCACAGGGTTCATCTTTTAAATACTGGTTAACATGCATTAAAAATACATTTTCACACAAACTGGTGGCAAATGGTCAAGTGGTGCACTGCAGATTCTGAAATGTACACCTACAAGCATGTAAGGATCGCATCATCACATAACATGATCAAGAGTTCTGTCAGTACCTGTAGTTACATAGCACTTCAATGCCCATTAAAGGACCACCTCAGACAATGGTTGTTGTTACCACAAGACCTGTTCTAACAGCGTACTGACACCATTCCACTGAGTGATGGACATGTATATGCATACCCTAGATAGCTCATGATTGTGGATCTCATTTATTTCTATGACTTCCAAGGAGTTCCTGTCGTCAGAAACCCTACACTTTATGAAATCGAGACAGCTGTCTTGAAAGGTGATGAAAAGAAATAACCAGGTTACCTTGATGCAATGCTAAATTACAGAGGGTGAATATGCTGCATGAAGATACCAAGAAGCTTGTACAAAGAAAAGTGAGAGCGAAATGGCAGGATTTTTGAAACATTGAAATGAACTACAAACTATACTTGCCAAACCTGTCATTGAGGAATGGAAATCATGCAGTAATCAAAAACACAACATGGAGGACAATTTAGGTCATCTTCACAAAACACATACCCACACCTCACACACAGCTTCATACTTATGAAAGAAGACAAACCAATATGCAAGGAGTGTGGAGATGAACTAACAATAAATCACATCTTACACGTGCACCAGAGTCGAGAAAATAAGAGGAAAACATTTTGTACTATTTTGCAACAGATCCCTTTCCATCCCAGCATGATCCTAGGAGAGACGTGCAAATTTCCTGCATTTTTGGTTTCCTAAAATGTTCCTAAACAAGCTACATCCTAAAGAACATTTTAGTCATTACACACAAAATAAATACAATAAACCTTGTTCTTGGTGCATGGCAGCATTAGTCGCTTATGCACCATAACAATCAACACAATGCTGTAAGGTATACCTTGGTTAGCTATGTTATATGAGACAAGCTTTCGGTCTGATGTGGTCCTTATTCACGTGACAGCGCTGTCATGAGGGTCTATGTCCCAGCGATCGGAAAGTGACCTATTCCAACAATTTTAAAAACTGAAGGCGATTCTACAGATCTCTAAAGACTGGATTGATCAACTGTTTTATTAACGTCCGCCTGCTTTCACAGCCTGGAGTGAAACTGTTGAAGAGAATACATTTTTGAACATTTAACGCGTATCTGAAGGCCTTGCTTTCAATTCAGGGGCCCACAAAAAGCAGCTGAATGTCAAACGCCGCCTAAGTGGGCTTTCTAGCAGGACAGCGGTGTAGCGTGGAAAATCGCTCCGCCGGTCCATCGCTGGCGTCGCAGACTTGAAAGGCCAACTGTTCAAACTTATAGCTACTGACCACACCTGAAACACTGAATTGTGCATGATCAAGGCAGAATTTCTCTAACACTGAGCACTGGTAGCTATCGATTTCGCGCCCAGTATTGTGAAAATCTGTCCTCTCTTCGATCATTGATACATCCACGGTTGAACATTTATGCGCCTCAGAGTAGGCCAGCCGTGGCAACATGGATGCGTTGTTGTAGCAACGATCACTTGCATGTCACACTCTGCAAACTTCCAAGAGTCAGCTTCTGCAACGAAATGTGCAGCGCACATTTTCTACCGCGTACCTAAGTCCGGCGACGCATGCACATCTCCCGCTCGTTTCAAAGCTGTGCGGCCGTTCAGTCAGGTCACGCTAACCTCGAGCATGCGGGGGTTTAAACTACATGTACGCAAAATTCAACGACGAGAAAAAGATGCAGGCTAAGCACTTTAGTATAGTCTTCCCCTAAATACCAAAGAACACTGCTGTTCAGAGGAAATTCGGATCATTCGCGCTTCCGGAAAGCAGTGCAGTAGGTCTTCGCCTCGACGAGTCGATGTGCAGCTCGCCGCAGTAGCAGCGCAGGCCTCTAGAAGATTCGGCATGTCTTCTGCCACGGCTCTGAGGTAGAATTTAAACGAAGAATTTAGCTAGAAACATCATATTTCCTCGGTCTGCATATGAGCAACGAGTATAATGCCATTTCACTTACATACTTTGGACTGCCGAATGTTCTGCACGGCGAGGTGTGTGTTGTGCCGGCTCTAGATCTTCGGAGGTCGATTCAGGACCTAAGACAGCGTAAATGCTAGGAATTGCTCGCTCGCATTACGGGCAGATCGAGGTGATAGTTTAATGCGAAGCGAAAGCTGCTCGTGAATGTGCGTATCCCGATGCCAGCTGGTGGAACTGGTGCAGTACGTAGCATCGCCTGCAGCTATGTGCGTCACAGCGATGCTTGCCGTACACAATCCTGAGTGAAGACCGTGATCTAGGTTAGAACGGATGCATTCTTCGTAGCACCTCATCGAGAGTCGCGGCTAGCTGATAGCATAGAGGATAAGATTCATTCACGCGTAGCAAGCGGAATGTGGCCGCGTTCGACATGCATATAGCCATGATCCTGTATATCGACGTCCGCCGTATCTTTACGAGAATCAAATAGATACGTCGGACGTACCTTTAGACACTTCGTAAAAACAACCCCGTCGGCGCCCTGTTGTAATAAGAGCTCTCATAACACGAATTATTAATTCCAATAAAGCGCATCAGACAACCTACCATTGCAAGCCTGGTGGCGACGCTTCTCCGTGTAGGTAGAATTGTTTCGCGCACGCAAACAGAAAGGTCGCGTTGCACCCACGACAGATCTGAAGCACAACACATACACGAAACACAGTCATCGATACGTAACAAGCTCAATCCCAACGCTCGGATCGCTGTAAACATTAAGAACCATGCAGAGCTCAAAATTCATGTAAGCGTTCGGAAAGCAAGGAGTGCGCTTTGAACTTTCACTCGTAATATATACATGCGGGTGGTTTGACCAGCTCGACGAAAAAGCAATCGTTCCGAACGTGATTACTTTCACTACACTCGCATTTCTCAGTGCTATGATACTGACTACGCTTCACGTACAAGGAATTCATTGTGAGGAGACTCTTGCTGCTGTCCGTGAAGAACCGCTGAAATCAGGAACATTTTGCGATACGGCTCCAATATCTCCAAAAAACACGTCGAGGCACCGCCGCATCTCGCGTAGGCTTGAAGACCATTTTTTCAACTTGGAAGCTATCCTTGACGCCTTGACAAACAAATAACTCAGTCGAATCACTAAAAATGGAAGAAAAAAAAAATGTCGAACAGTCCACGCTTGTGCGTGTCAGAACGATCCACACAACGGTGTGTCAGAATTAGCCCAAGAGGCAGAGGCGGTCATTGTATATGTGCTTCACGAGTACGCCTCGCGAAGCTGCCTCGCTGCCCTGCGTCCTTCTATTTATAGTGCGAATTCATGCTAGCACATGAGTATAGTGAGCTGCGCTTCACATTCCGCAATTACATTTCAACCGCAAAAATTTTCTTATTTTTATTAAAACAGTTATAGATCTGTTATATCTCTGCGTGCTTTTCTTAATTCAATTTTCTATTTGTTTGCACAGTTTATTCAAAAAGCTCGCTCGAATTGCAAGAAATGATACTTTGTTTATGATCTGCCCTCTCGAGGAGGTTATTGCAACTAGCATTATACGCGCGTAAATTTAAAATTACTTATTGCATAATGTTAAAAAGAAGACCACTGGATGATTCTCCAGTCTGTGCTTCGTTGTTTTTCGCACTGCTTTTCATGGGATGGGAAAATGATACTCCGGTTCAATAGGCGAGTGTCTTAACACTTGACTACTTGACCGCTAGGATTCACCGCGGCGGTGCCGAGTGCAGCTATGTGCAGCACGCCTTTCCTCCAACATTTTCATGCGTGCACCTGCTCTCGTCGACGAAATCGAAAGTGACAGCTAAAAAACAAACAGCAGATATAAAATCATACATTCAATCGTTTCGTCAAATATACGAGCGCTTTTTAAGAGACAACTCGTAAGCTCGTTCGGGCGAAAAGCCATCGACGGAAATAATCGGAGGCTGCGTAAAAAAAAAAATATATGATGGCAATTTGGGGTTTTAGTGATTGACGATTGATTGGTGTATTATAGTGGATGACGAGCTAATGAAATCATTGTAATTAACTGCTGAAATGAAAAAAATGAAAAAATGGATAATTAAATGGACTTTAAAGGTGTCAAATACTAGCTCGAAATGAAATGTCAATGCTTAATGTCAAATTTAGCACGTGTGACCGATATATTAATAAATTGAAATCATAGAAAAAGGAAAATGCGCTAAAATGTGTCAAACTGCTCAGAATGAGAAGCCAATATGTTTGCTGGTGCTAATCGTTTGAATGAAAAAGAAAAAAAAATATTGGTGCTATTTTGCTCAAAGGCATAGGGCTGTGTTATGATGGAGTCATTAACAAGGCTAACTGTTGCCCAGACGGCCACTGACGTATGCAGAATGCAAATGAAATTAATGATGCAGGGCTTAAAGCATAATATTTCCAATGGAGTTTTTGAACTGGCTAGCGCTAGTGTGGAGTGGGGCGTCGGCAGGGAGGTCATTCTAGTCGATTGCTGTCGGAACAAAGAAAGCATGCAGGTACGCTGTGCTACATATGTGTGGAAAATAAACGGCTTTAGTATGAGGGGTTCAAAAGAAGGCCAGGGAGGGCGGAACCTTTCTATGCTTCCCAGCGGCCACGAATTACAGTGCTATAGCGCCAATTCCTCCTTCAATTACGCCCTACATTCTGGAGGCTCAACGATGGATTGAACCATTTTTGGCATGGGGGAGAGGACATCCACGTAGCCAAACGCCTCCAAACGCACTCTGGAAGAGGGGAAGTTTGGTGTGTGCTCGCCAGAAATTGCACGTCGTATGCGAGTATACACACGAGCGAGCTGCCTTTAGTGCATTTTTTTTTCCTACTTTCCCGTTGCTGCTGGAAGCTGGTCGCAGTGTCACATCTAGCGTGACCAGCTCGCAGCAGTAATGACAAAGTAGGCGAAAAAGTGCATTAAAGGGAGTTGCGAGAGCTCTCGCACACATATGGGCAATGCATGCAACCTTGCACGTGAACAGTGTCACTGAAGCGGTAAGGAAGTGCGCAAATACATGACTGTTATAATCGGTCCACTGTCTCCCACGACTCACCGGCTCTTGTGCGTGTCGAATTTGATTAGTTTATCTACCCGAGCCATATCCAAACAGGTTTCCAAAGAGACGACGAATGAGCGGTGCCGTCCAAAACAAAGCGTTGCTCTTTGGTGGCCCCTGGGTATTTTAGAAGGCGAGATCTGGCGCTCACTTTCGTTGTGTAACATAGCAGTGGCAAGTCGGCCCCACCACGCACGAACGTCGCGAACAAAAATGTTAATCACCACTTTGTGTAATGAGCCAACATACAAAAGGGTTCATGACACTAGACAGTCGGCACAAGTTGCACAAGTGAAACCGAACGGGTAGTGTCACAAGATAGGGACAGATTTCGAAGCTCACGGGCACAAAAACAGACACTGCTGTAGCTGTCGTTGCACTGACATGACATTACGAGCGCGTGAAGGAACAGCATGGCAAAGCGACCAGAGACGCAAAGTCTACATGCCAAAAGTAGCACACTGTAGTCAGAGAGGAAGAATGTTTACATGGTTTACATGTAAACATTCTCTAGGAAGAAATTTCTCATAATGTTTACATGTAAACCATGAACATCTTACAAAAACAAAACAATGCACTTACTCCACTCCAATTATTAATGGGCAAGGTTGCATCTATGCTACTACACTGCACGTATCACAAAACCACAAGCCCCATCTGCTTTGGCCAATTACTTGATGAAACTAATGGAGACAGATGTCGCACACCACAGACTGGTCGTCTCGCAACATATCTCTGCATATGTTGCATTTCAATTTCCTGCCTTTCCACTTAGTTTCAACTGTTGCCAGCATTACTAGTCACCCATCTTTTCTGAAATTCCTCTTTACGCTGTTAGGATCAGCGTCCTTGTTAATGATGGTCTCTAGTATTTTCGATGCTATCATTTTCACATCTTCCTCACCTGGAAGAGCGAAGGAAATGACAAGCTTTGAGCAGACAAAAAATTAGGGAGACTCCTTATCTCCATCTATAAAGGTATGGTGCGCCAGCGTTAGTGGTTCTTGTCTGCAGATCCCACTGTGGATTCCCGTTAACTTACATGCCTCTTGCTACAAACTTGATTACTAATTCCTTAATTCATGTCTCTGTCATCTCAGATATACTCATTAGCATATGGTCGTAGGCTGCCCTGTTATATGATAGACAACCAGGCATAGACCTCACTAAGCCTGACGTTAACCAAACTGTACAAACATGCCTCCATGGCCTAGGAGTAACCTTTCTTAATCGGAGCTGAAACGTCCCAGAACATATTTCAAATATAACTTTGTAAGCTTGACTTAACAGCTCCTGCCATGTCGTGTGGCCTCGTGACATTTGGCTCGTGGCACTTTTGACTTGTGAACAGGGTTCATCTTTTAAATACTGGTTAACATGCATGAAAAATACATTTTCACACAAACTGGTGGCAAATGGTCAAGTGGTGCACTGCAGATTCTGAAATGTACACCTATAAGCATGTAAAGATCGCATCATCACATAACATGATCAAGAGTTCTGTCAGTACCTGTAGTTACATAGCACTTCAATGCCCATTAAAGGACCACCTCAGACAATGGTTGTTGTTACCACAAGACCTGTTCTAACAGCGTACTGACACCATTCCACTGAGTGATGGACATGTATATGCATACTCTAGATAGCTCATGATTGTGGATCTCATTTATTTCTATGACTTCCAAGGAGTTCCTGTCGTCAGAAACCCTACACTTTATGAAATCGGGACAGCTGTCTTGAAAGGTGATGAAAAGAAATAACCAGGTTACCTTGATGCAATGCTAAATTACAGAGGGTGAATATGCTGCATGAAGATACCAAGAAGCTTGTACAAAGAAAAGTGAGAGCGAAATGGCAGGATTTTTGAAACATTGAAATGAACTACAAACTATACTTGCCAAACCTGTCATTGAGGAATGGAAATCATGCAGTAATCAAAAACAACATGGAGGACAATTTAGGTCATCTTCACAAAACACATACCCACACCTCACAGACAGCTTCATACTTATGAAAGAAGACAAACCAATATGCAAGGAGTGTGGAGATGAACTAGCAATAAATCACATCTTACACGTGCACCAGAGTCGAGAAAATAAGAGGAAAACATTTTGTACAATTTTGCAACAGATCCCTTTCCATCCCAGCATGATCCTAGGAGAGACGTGCAAATTTCCTGCATTTTTGGTTTCCTAAAATGTTCCTAAACAAGCTACATCCTAAAGGACATTTTAGTCATCACACACAAAATAAATACAATAAACCTTGTTCTTGGTGCATGGCAGCATTAGTTGCTTATGCACCATAAAAATCAACACAATGCTGTAAGGTATACCTTGGTTAGCTATGTTATATGAGACAAGCTTTCGGTCTGATGTGGTCCTTATTCACGTGACAGCGCTGTCATGAGGGTCTATGTCCCAGCGATCGGAAAGTGACCTATTCCAACAATTTTAAAAACTGAAGGCGATTCTACAGATCTCTAAAGACTGGATTGATCAACTGTTTTATTAACGTCCGCCTGCTTTGACAGCCTGGAGTGAAACTGTTGAAGAGAATACATTTTTGAACATTTAACGCGTATCTGAAGGCCTTGCTTTCAATTAAGGGGCCCACAAAAAGCAACTGAATGTCAAACGCCGCCTAGGTGGGCTTTCTAGCAGGACAGCGGTGTAGCGTGGAAAATCGCTCCGCCGGTCCATCGCTGGCGTCGCTGACTTGAAAGGCTACCTGTTCAAACTTATAGCTACTGACCACACCTGAAACACTGAATTGTGCATGATCAAGGCAGAATTTCTCTAACACTGAGCACTGGTAGCTATCGATTTCGCGCCCAGTATTGTGAAAATCTGTCCTCTCTTCGATCATTGATACATCCACGGTTGAACATTTATGCGCCTCAGAGTAGGCCAGCCGTGGCAACATGGATGCGTTGTTGTAGCAACGATCACTTGCATGTCACACTCTGCAAACTTCCAAGAGTCAGCTTCTGCAACGAAATGTGCAGCGCACATTTTCTACCGCGTACCTAAGTCCGGCGACGCATGCACATCTCCCGCTCGTTTCAAAGCTGTGCGGCCGCTCAGTCGGGTCACGCTAACCTCGAGCATGCGGGAGTTTAAACTACATGTACGCAAAATTCAACGACGAGAAAAAGATGCAGGCTAAGCACTTTAGTCTAGTCTTCCCCTAAATACCAAAGAACACTGCTGTTCAGAGGAAATTCGGATCATTCGCGTTTCCAGAAAGCGGTGCAGTAGGTCGTCGCCTCGACGAGTCGATGTGCAGCTCGCCGCAGTAGCAGCGCAGGCCTCTAGTAGATTCGGCATGTCTTCTGCCACGGCTCTGAGGTAGAATTTAAACGAAGAATTTAGCTAGAAACATCATGTTTCCTCGGTCTGCATATGAGGAACGAGTATAATGCCATTTCACTTACATACTTTGGACTGCCGAATGTTCTGCACGGCGAGGTGTGTGTTGTGCCGGCTCTAGATCTTCGGAGGTCGATTCAGGACCTAAGACAGCGTAAATGCTAGGAATAGCTCGCTCGCATTACGGGCAGATCGAGGTGATAGTTTAATGCGAAGCGAAAGCTGCTCGTGAATGTGCGTATCCCGATGCCAGCTGGTGGAACTGGTGCAGTACGTAGCATCGCCTGCAGCTATGTGCGTCACAGCGATGCTTGCCGTACACAATCCTGAGTGAAGACCGTGATCTATGTTAGAACGGATGCACTCTTCGTAGCACCTCATCGAGAGTCGCGGCTAGCTGATAGCATAGAGGATAAGATTCATTCACGCGTAGCAAGCGGAATGTGGCCGCGTTCGACATGCATATAGCCATGATCCTGCATATCGACGTCCGCCGTATCTTTACGAGAATCAAATAGATACGTCGAACGTACCTTTAGACACTTCGTAAAAACAATCCCGTCGGCGGCCTGTTGTAATAAGAGCTCTCATAACACAAATAATTAATTCCAATAAAGCGCATCAGACAACCTACCATTGCAAGCCTGGTGGCGACGCTTCTCCGTGTAGGTAGAATTGTTTCGCGCACGCAAACAGAAAGGTCGCATTGCACCCACGACAGATCTGAAGCACAACACGTACACGAAACACAGTCATCGATACGTAACAAGCTCAATCCCAACGCTCGGATCGCTGTAAACATTAAGAACCATGCAGAGCTCAAAATTCATGTAAGCGTTCGGAAAGCAAGGAGTGCGCTTTGAACTTTCACTCGTAATATATACATGAGGGTGGTTTCACCAGCTCGACGAAAAAGCAATCGTTCCGAACGTGATTACTTTCACTACACTCGCATTTGTCAGTGCTATGATACTGACTACGCTTCACGTAGTAGGAATTCATTGTGAGGCTCCAATATCTCAAAAAAAAAAAAAAAACGTCGAGGCACCGCCGCATCTCGCGTAGGCTTGAAGACCATTTTTTCAACTTGGAAGCTATCCTTGACGCCTTGACAAACAAATAACTCAGTCGAATTACTAAAAATGGACGAAAAAAAAAAATGTCGAACAGTCCACGCTTTTGCGTGTCAGAACGATCCACACAACTGTGTGTCAGAATTAGCCCAAGAGGCAGAGGCGGTCATTGTTCGAGGAGTATATGTGCTTCACGAGTACGCCTCGCGAAGCACGCCTCGCTGCCCTGCGTCCTTCTATTTATAGTGCGAATTCATGCTAGCACATGAGTATAGTGAGCTGCGCTTCACATTCCGCAATTACATTTCAACCGCAAAAATTTTCTTATTTTTATTAAGACAGTTATAGATCTGTTATATCTCTGCGTGCTTTTCTTAATTCAATTTTCAATTTGTTTGCACAGTTTATTCAAAAAGCTCGCTCGAATTGCAAGAAATGATACTTTGTTTATGATCTGCCCTCTCGAGGAGGTTATTGCAACTAGCATTATACGCGCGTAAATTTAAAATTACTTATTGCATAATGTTAAAAAGAAGACCACTGGATGATTCTCCAGTCTGTGCTTCGTTGTTTTTCGCACTGCTTTTCATGGTATGGGAAAATGATACTCCGGTTCAATAGGCGAGTGTCTTAACACTTGACCACTTGACCGCTAGGATTCACCGCGGCGGTGCCGAGTGCAGCTATGTGCAGCACGCCTTTCCTCCAACATTTTCATGCGTGCGCCTGCTCTCGTCGACGAAATCGAAAGTGACAGCTAAAAAACAAACAGCAGATATAAAATCATACATTCAATCGTTTCGTCAAATATACGAGCGCTTTTTAAGAGACAACTCGTAAGCTCGTTCGGGCGAAAAGCCATCGACAGAAATAATCGGAGGCTGCGTAAAAAAAAAATTATATCATGGCAATTTGGGGATTTAGTGATTGACGATTGATTGGTGTATTATAGTGGATGACGAGCTAATGAAATCATTGTAATTAATTGCTGAAATGAAAAAAATGAAAAAATGGATAATTAAATGGACTTTAAAGGTGTCAAATACTAGCTCGAAATGAAATGTCAATGCTTAATGTCAAATTTAGCACGTGTGACCGATATATTAATAAATTGAAATCATAGAAAAAGGAAAATGCGCTAAAATGTGTCAAACTGCTCAGAATGAGAAGCCAATATGTTTGCTGGTGCTAATCGTTTGAATGAAAAAGAAAAAAAAATATTGGTGCTATTTTGCTCAAAGGCATAGGGCTGTGTTATGATGGAGTCATTAACAAGGCTAACTGTTGCCCAGACGGCCACTGACGTATGCAGAATGCAAATGAAATTAATGATGCAGGGCTTAAAGCATAATATTTCCAATGGAGTTTTTGAACTGGCTAGCGCTAGTGTGGAGTGGGGCGTCGGCAGGGAGGTCATTCTAGTCGATTGCTGTCGGAACAAAGAAAGCATGCAGGTACGCTGTGCTACATATGTGTGGAAAATAAACGGCTTTAGTATGAGGGGTTCAAAAGAAGGCCAGGGAGGGCGGAACCTTTCTATGCTTCCCAGCGGCCACGAATTACAGTGCTATAGCGCCAATTCCTCCTTCAATTACGCCCTACATTCTGGAGGCTCAACGATGGATTGAACCATTTTTGGCATGGGGGAGAGGACATCCACGTAGCCAAACGCCTCCAAACGCACTCTGGAAGAGGGGAAGTTTGGTGTGTGCTCGCCAGAAATTGCACGTCGTATGCGAGTATACACACGAGCGAGCTGCCTTTAGTGCATTTTTTTTTCCTACTTTCCCGTTGCTGCTGGAAGCTGGTCGCAGTGTCACATCTAGCGTGACCAGCTCGCAGCAGTAATGACAAAGTAGGCGAAAAAGTGCATTAAAGGGAGTTGCGAGAGCTCTCGCACACATATGGGCAATGCATGCAACCTTGCACGTGAACAGTGTCACTGAAGCGGTAAGGAAGTGCGCAAATACATGACTGTTATAATCGGTCCACTGTCTCCCACGACTCACCGGCTCTTGTGCGTGTCGAATTTGATTAGTTTATCTACCCGAGCCATATCCAAACAGGTTTCCAAAGAGACGACGAATGAGCGGTGCCGTCCAAAACAAAGCGTTGCTCTTTGGTGGCCCCTGGGTATTTTAGAAGGCGAGATCTGGCGCTCACTTTCGTTGTGTAACATAGCAGTGGCAAGTCGGCCCCACCACGCACGAACGTCGCGAACAAAAATGGTAATCACCACTTTGTGTAATGAGCCAACATACAAAAGGGTTCATGACACTAGACAGTCGGCACAAGTTGCACAAGTGAAACCGAACGGGTAGTGTCACAAGATAGGGACAGATTTCGAAGCTCACGGGCACAAAAACAGACACTGCTGTAGCTGTCGTTGCACTGACATGACATTACGAGCGCGTGAAGGAACAGCATGGCAAAGCGACCAGAGACGCAAAGTCTACATGCCAAAAGTAGCACACTGTAGTCAGAGAGGAAGAATGTTTACATGGTTTACATGTAAACATTCTCTAGGAAGAAATTTCTCATAATGTTTACATGTAAACCATGAACATCTTACAAAAACAAAACAATGCACTTACTCCACTCCAATTATTAATGGGCAAGGTTGCATCTATGCTACTACACTGCACGTATCACAAAACCACAAGCCCCATCTGCTTTGGCCAATTACTTGATGAAACTAATGGAGACAGATGTCGCACACCACAGACTGGTCGTCTCGCAACATATCTCTGCATATGTTGCATTTCAATTTCCTGCCTTTCCACTTAGTTTCAACTGTTGCCAGCATTACTAGTCACCCATCTTTTCTGAAATTCCTCTTTACGCTGTTAGGATCAGCGTCCTTGTTAATGATGGTCTCTAGTATTTTCGATGCTATCATTTTCACATCTTCCTCACCTGGAAGAGCGAAGGAAATGACAAGCTTTGAGCAGACAAAAAATTAGGGAGACTCCTTATCTCCATCTATAAAGGTATGGTGCGCCAGCGTTAGTGGTTCTTGTCTGCAGATCCCACTGTGGATTCCCGTTAACTTACATGCCTCTTGCTACAAACTTGATTACTAATTCCTTAATTCATGTCTCTGTCATCTCAGATATACTCATTAGCATATGGTCGTAGGCTGCCCTGTTATATGATAGACAACCAGGCATAGACCTCACTAAGCCTGACGTTAACCAAACTGTACAAACATGCCTCCATGGCCTAGGAGTAACCTTTCTTAATCGGAGCTGAAACGTCCCAGAACATATTTCAAATATAACTTTGTAAGCTTGACTTAACAGCTCCTGCCATGTCGTGTGGCCTCGTGACATTTGGCTCGTGGCACTTTTGACTTGTGAACAGGGTTCATCTTTTAAATACTGGTTAACATGCATGAAAAATACATTTTCACACAAACTGGTGGCAAATGGTCAAGTGGTGCACTGCAGATTCTGAAATGTACACCTATAAGCATGTAAAGATCGCATCATCACATAACATGATCAAGAGTTCTGTCAGTACCTGTAGTTACATAGCACTTCAATGCCCATTAAAGGACCACCTCAGACAATGGTTGTTGTTACCACAAGACCTGTTCTAACAGCGTACTGACACCATTCCACTGAGTGATGGACATGTATATGCATACTCTAGATAGCTCATGATTGTGGATCTCATTTATTTCTATGACTTCCAAGGAGTTCCTGTCGTCAGAAACCCTACACTTTATGAAATCGGGACAGCTGTCTTGAAAGGTGATGAAAAGAAATAACCAGGTTACCTTGATGCAATGCTAAATTACAGAGGGTGAATATGCTGCATGAAGATACCAAGAAGCTTGTACAAAGAAAAGTGAGAGCGAAATGGCAGGATTTTTGAAACATTGAAATGAACTACAAACTATACTTGCCAAACCTGTCATTGAGGAATGGAAATCATGCAGTAATCAAAAACAACATGGAGGACAATTTAGGTCATCTTCACAAAACACATACCCACACCTCACACACAGCTTCATACTTATGAAAGAAGACAAACCAATATGCAAGGAGTGTGGAGATGAACTAGCAATAAATCACATCTTACACGTGCACCAGAGTCGAGAAAATAAGAGGAAAACATTTTGTACAATTTTGCAACAGATCCCTTTCCATCCCAGCATGATCCTAGGAGAGACGTGCAAATTTCCTGCATTTTTGGTTTCCTAAAATGTTCCTAAACAAGCTACATCCTAAAGGACATTTTAGTCATCACACACAAAATAAATACAATAAACCTTGTTCTTGGTGCATGGCAGCATTAGTTGCTTATGCACCATAAAAATCAACACAATGCTGTAAGGTATACCTTGGTTAGCTATGTTATATGAGACAAGCTTTCGGTCTGATGTGGTCCTTATTCACGTGACAGCGCTGTCATGAGGGTCTATGTCCCAGCGATCGGAAAGTGACCTATTCCAACAATTTTAAAAACTGAAGGCGATTCTACAGATCTCTAAAGACTGGATTGATCAACTGTTTTATTAACGTCCGCCTGCTTTGACAGCCTGGAGTGAAACTGTTGAAGAGAATACATTTTTGAACATTTAACGCGTATCTGAAGGCCTTGCTTTCAATTAAGGGGCCCACAAAAAGCAACTGAATGTCAAACGCCGCCTAGGTGGGCTTTCTAGCAGGACAGCGGTGTAGCGTGGAAAATCGCTCCGCCGGTCCATCGCTGGCGTCGCTGACTTGAAAGGCTACCTGTTCAAACTTATAGCTACTGACCACACCTGAAACACTGAATTGTGCATGATCAAGGCAGAATTTCTCTAACACTGAGCACTGGTAGCTATCGATTTCGCGCCCAGTATTGTGAAAATCTGTCCTCTCTTCGATCATTGATACATCCACGGTTGAACATTTATGCGCCTCAGAGTAGGCCAGCCGTGGCAACATGGATGCGTTGTTGTAGCAACGATCACTTGCATGTCACACTCTGCAAACTTCCAAGAGTCAGCTTCTGCAACGAAATGTGCAGCGCACATTTTCTACCGCGTACCTAAGTCCGGCGACGCATGCACATCTCCCGCTCGTTTCAAAGCTGTGCGGCCGCTCAGTCGGGTCACGCTAACCTCGAGCATGCGGGAGTTTAAACTACATGTACGCAAAATTCAACGACGAGAAAAAGATGCAGGCTAAGCACTTTAGTCTAGTCTTCCCCTAAATACCAAAGAACACTGCTGTTCAGAGGAAATTCGGATCATTCGCGCTTCCAGAAAGCGGTGCAGTAGGTCGTCGCCTCGACGAGTCGATGTGCAGCTCGCCGCAGTAGCAGCGCAGGCCTCTAGTAGATTCGGCATGTCTTCTGCCACGGCTCTGAGGTAGAATTTAAACGAAGAATTTAGCTAGAAACATCATGTTTCCTCGGTCTGCATATGAGGAACGAGTATAATGCCATTTCACTTACATACTTTGGACTGCCGAATGTTCTGCACGGCGAGGTGTGTGTTGTGCCGGCTCTAGATCTTCGGAGGTCGATTCAGGACCTAAGACAGCGTAAATGCTAGGAATAGCTCGCTCGCATTACGGGCAGATCGAGGTGATAGTTTAATGCGAAGCGAAAGCTGCTCGTGAATGTGCGTATCCCGATGCCAGCTGGTGGAACTGGTGCAGTACGTAGCATCGCCTGCAGCTATGTGCGTCACAGCGATGCTTGCCGTACACAATCCTGAGTGAAGACCGTGATCTATGTTAGAACGGATGCACTCTTCGTAGCACCTCATCGAGAGTCGCGGCTAGCTGATAGCATAGAGGATAAGATTCATTCACGCGTAGCAAGCGGAATGTGGCCGCGTTCGACATGCATATAGCCATGATCCTGCATATCGACGTCCGCCGTATCTTTACGAGAATCAAATAGATACGTCGAACGTACCTTTAGACACTTCGTAAAAACAATCCCGTCGGCGGCCTGTTGTAATAAGAGCTCTCATAACACAAATAATTAATTCCAATAAAGCGCATCAGACAACCTACCATTGCAAGCCTGGTGGCGACGCTTCTCCGTGTAGGTAGAATTGTTTCGCGCACGCAAACAGAAAGGTCGCATTGCACCCACGACAGATCTGAAGCACAACACGTACACGAAACACAGTCATCGATACGTAACAAGCTCAATCCCAACGCTCGGATCGCTGTAAACATTAAGAACCATGCAGAGCTCAAAATTCATGTAAGCGTTCGGAAAGCAAGGAGTGCGCTTTGAACTTTCACTCGTAATATATACATGAGGGTGGTTTCACCAGCTCGACGAAAAAGCAATCGTTCCGAACGTGATTACTTTCACTACACTCGCATTTGTCAGTGCTATGATACTGACTACGCTTCACGTACAAGGAATTCATTGTGAGGCTCCAATATCTCAAAAAAAAAAAAAAAAACGTCGAGGCACCGCCGCATCTCGCGTAGGCTTGAAGACCATTTTTTCAACTTGGAAGCTATCCTTGACGCCTTGACAAACAAATAACTCAGTCGAATTACTAAAAATGGACGAAAAAAAAAAAAATGTCGAACAGTCCACGCTTTTGCGTGTCAGAACGATCCACACAACTGTGTGTCAGAATTAGCCCAAGAGGCAGAGGCGGTCATTGTTCGAGGAGTATATGTGCTTCACGAGTACGCCTCGCGAAGCACGCCTCGCTGCCCAGCGTCCTTCTATTTATAGTGCGAATTCATGCTAGCACATGAGTATAGTGAGCTGCGCTTCACATTCCGCAATTACATTTCAACCGCAAAAATTTTCTTATTTTTATTAAGACAGTTATAGATCTGTTATATCTCTGCGTGCTTTTCTTAATTCAATTTTCAATTTGTTTGCACAGTTTATTCAAAAAGCTCGCTCGAATTGCAAGAAATGATACTTTGTTTATGATCTGCCCTCTCGAGGAGGTTATTGCAACTAGCATTATACGCGCGTAAATTTAAAATTACTTATTGCATAATGTTAAAAAGAAGACCACTGGATGATTCTCCAGTCTGTGCTTCGTTGTTTTTCGCACTGCTTTTCATGGTATGGGAAAATGATACTCCGGTTCAATAGGCGAGTGTCTTAACACTTGACCACTTGACCGCTAGGATTCACCGCGGCGGTGCCGAGTGCAGCTATGTGCAGCACGCCTTTCCTCCAACATTTTCATGCGTGCGCCTGCTCTCGTCGACGAAATCGAAAGTGACAGCTAAAAAACAAACAGCAGATATAAAATCATACATTCAATCGTTTCGTCAAATATACGAGCGCTTTTTAAGAGACAACTCGTAAGCTCGTTCGGGCGAAAAGCCATCGACAGAAATAATCGGAGGCTGCGTAAAAAAAAAATTATATCATGGCAATTTGGGGATTTAGTGATTGACGATTGATTGGTGTATTATAGTGGATGACGAGCTAATGAAATCATTGTAATTAATTGCTGAAATGAAAAAAAATGAAAAAATGGATAATTAAATGGACTTTAAAGGTGTCAAATACTAGCTCAAAATGAAATGTCAATGCTTAATGTCAAATTTAGCACGTGTGACCGATATATTAATAAATTGAAATCATAGAATAAGGAAAATGCGCTAAAATGTGTCAAACTGCTCAGAATTGGAAGCCAATATGTTTGCTGGTGCTAATCGTTTGAATGAAAAAGAAAAAAAATATTGGTGCTATTTTGCTCAAGGGCATAGGGCTGTGTTATGATGGAGTCTTTAACAAGGCTAACTGTTACCCAGACGGCCACTGACGTATGCAGAATGGAAATGAAATTAATGATGCAGGGCTTAAAGCATTATATTTCCAATGGAGTTTTTGAACTGGCTAGCGCTAGTGTGGAGTGGGGCGTCGGCAGGGAGGTCATTCTAGTCGATTGCTGTCGGAACAAAGAAAGCATGCCGGTACGCTGTGCTACATATGTGTGGAAAATAAACGGCTTTAGTATGAGAGGTTCAAAGGAAGGCCAGGGAGGGCGGAACCTTTCTATGCCTCCCAGCGGCCACGAATCACAGTGCTATAGCGCCAATTCCTCCTTCAATTACGCCCTACATTCTGGAGGCTCAACTATGGATTGAACCATTTTTGGCATGGGGGAGAGGACATCCACGTAGCCAAACGCCTCCAAACGCACTCTGGAAGAGGGGAAGTTTGGTGTGTGCTCGCCAGAAATTGCACGTCGTATGCGAGTATACACACGAGCGAGCTGCCTTTAGTGCATATTTTGTCCTACTTTCCCGTTGCTGCTGGAAGCTGGTCGCAGTGTCACATCTAGCGTGACCAGCTCGCAGCAGTAATGACAAAGTAGGCGAAAAAGTGCATTAAAGGGAGTTGCGAGAGCTCTCGCACACATATGGGCAATGCATGCAACCTTGCACGTGAACAGTGTCACTGAAGCGGTAAGGAAGTGCGCAAATATATGACTGAATATTTGCACGTCTTTTATTGAAAATTTCCTTGTGAACGTAATCTGTTCTAAAACTGGAGCTTCATTCGGGAATACGCAACATACATAAAATGTATACATACATCGCGGTCAAAAAGTCACTGTGTGCACTTCCCTTGTTATAATCGGTCCACTGTCTTCCACGACTCACCGGCTCTTGTGCGTGTCGAATTTGATTAGTTTATCAATCCGAGCCATATCCAAACAGTTTTCCAAAGAGACGACGAATGAGCGGTGCCGTCCAAAACAAAGCGTTGCTCTTTGGTGGCCCCTGGGTATTTTAGAAGGCGAGATCTGGCGCTCACTTTCGTTGTGTAACATAGCAGTGGCAAGTCGGCCCCACCACGCACGAACGTCGCGAACAAAAATGGTAATCACCACTTTGTGTATTGAGCCAACATACAAAAGGGTTCATGACACTAGACAGTCGGCACAAGTTGCACAAGTGAAACCGAACGGGTAGTGTCACAAGATAGAGACAGATTTCGAAGCTCACGGGCACAAAAACAGACACTGCTGTAGCTGTCGTTGCACTGACATGACATTACGAGCGCGTGAAGGAACAGCATGGCAAAGCGACCAGAGACGCAAAGTCTACATGCCAAAAGTAGCACACTGTAGTCAGAGAGGAAGAATGTTTACATGGTTTACATGTAAACATTCTCTAGGAAGAAATTTCTCATAATGTTTATATGTAAACCATGAACATCCTACAAAAACAAAACAATGCACTTACTCCACTCCAATTATTAATGGGCAAGGTTGCATCTATGCTACTACACTGCACTTATCACAAAACCACAAGCCCCATCTGCTTTGGCCAATTACTTGATGAAACTAACGGAGACAGATGTCGCACACCACAGACTGGTCGTCTCGCAACATATCTCTGCATATGCTGCATTTCAATTTCCTGCCTTTCCACTTAGCTTCAACTGTTGCCAGCATTACTAGTCACCCATCTTTTCTGAAATTCCTTTTTACGCTGTTAGGATCAGCGTCCTTGTTAATGATGGTCTCTAGTATTTTCGATGCTATCATTTTCACATCTTCCTCACCTGGAAGAGCGAAGGAAATGACAAGCTTTGAGCAGACAAAAAATTAGGGAGACTCGTAATCTCCATCTGTAAGGGTATGGTGCGCCAGCGTTAATGGTTCTTGTCTGCAGATCCCACTGTGGATTGCCGTTAACTTACATGCCTCTTGCTACAAACTTAATTACTAATTCCTTAATTCATGTCTCTGTCATCTCAGATATACTCATTAGCATATGGTCGTAGGCTGCCCTGTTATGTGATAGACAACCAGGCATAGACCTCACTAAGCCTGACGTTAACCAAACTGTACAAACATGCCTCCATGGCCTAGGAGTAACCTTTCTTAATCGGAGCTGAAACGTCCCAGAACATATTTAAATTATAACTTTGTAAGCTTGACTTAACAGCTCCTGCCATGTCGTGTGGCCTCGTGACATTTGGCTCGTGGAACTTTTGGCTTGTGCACAGGGTTCATCTTTTAAATACTGGTTAACATGCATGAAAAATACATTTTCACACAAACTGGTGGCAAATGGTCAAGTGGTGCACTGCAGATTCTGAAATGTACACCTATAAGCATGTAAGGATCGCATCATCACATAACATGATCAAGAGTTCTGTCAGTACCTGTAGTTACATAGCACTTCAATGCCCATTAAAGGACCACCTCAGACAATGGTTGTTGTTACCACAAGACCTGTTCTAACAGCGTACTGACACCATTCCACTGAGTGATGGACATGTATATGCATACCCTAGATAGCTCATGATTGTGGATCTCATTTATTTCTATGACTTCCAAGGAGTTCCTGTCGTCAGAAACCCTACACTTTATGAAATCGAGACAGCTGTCTTGAAAGGTGATGAAAAGAAATAACCAGGTTACCTTGATGCAATGCTAAATTACAGAGGGTGAATATGCTGCATGAAGATACCAAGAAGCTTGTACAAAGAAAAGTGAGAGCGAAATGGCAGGATTTTTGAAACATTGAAATGAACTACAAACAATACTTGCCAAACCTGTCAGGAGGAATGGAAAGCATGCAGTAATGAAAAACACAACATGGAGGACATTTTAGGTCATCTTCACAAAACACATACCCACACCTCACACACAGCTTCATACTTATAAAAGAAGACAAACCAATATGCAAGGAGTGTGGAGATGAATTAACAATAAATCACATCTTACACGTGCACCAGAGCCGAGAAAATAAGAGGAAAACATTTTGTACAATTTTGCAACAGATCCCTTTCCATCCCAGCATGATCCTAGGAGAGACGTGCAAATTTCCTGCATTTTTGGTTTCCTAAAATGTTCCTAAACAAGCTACATCCTAAAGAACATTTTAGTCATTACACACAAAATAAATACAATAAACCTTGTTCTTGGTGCATGGCAGCATTAGTCGCTTATGCACCATAACAATCAACACAATGCTGTAAGGTATACCTTGGTTAGCTATGTTATATGAGACAAGCTTTCGGTCTGATGTGGTCCTTATTCACGTGACAGCGCTGTCATGAGGGTCTATGTCCCAGCGATCGGAAAGTGACCTATTCCAACAATTTTAAAAACTGAAGGCGATTCTACAGATCTCTAAAGACTGGATTGATCAACTGTTTTATTAACGTCCGCCTGCTTTGACAGCCTGGAGTGAAACTGTTGAAGAGAATACATTTTTGAACATTTAACGCGTATCTGAAGGCCTTGCTTTCAATTAAGGGGCCCACAAAAAGCAGCTGAATGTCAAACGCCGCCTAAGTGGGCTTTCTAGCAGGACAGCGGTGTAGCGTGGAAAATCGCTCCGCCGGTCCATCGCTGGCGTCGCAGACTTGAAAGGCCAACTGTTCAAACTTATAGCTACTGACCACACCTGAAACACTGAATTGTGCATGATCAAGGCAGAATTTCTCTAACACTGAGCACTGGTAGCTATCGATTTCGCGCCCAGTATTGTGAAAATCTGTCCTCTCTTCGATCATTGATACATCCACGGTTGAACATTTATGCGCCTCAGAGTAGGCCAGCCGTGGCAACATGGATGCGTTGTTGTAGCAACGATCACTTGCATGTCACACTCTGCAAACTTCCAAGAGTCAGCTTCTGCAACGAAATGTGCAGCGCACATTTTCTACCGCGTACCTAAGTCCGGCGACGCATGCACATCTCCCGCTCGTTTCAAAGCTGTGCGGCCGTTCAGTCAGGTCACGCTAACCTCGAGCATGCGGGGGTTTAAACTACATGTACGCAAAATTCAACGACGAGAAAAAGATGCAGGCTAAGCACTTTAGTATAGTCTTCCCCTAAATACCAAAGAACACTGCTGTTCAGAGGAAATTCGGATCATTCGCGCTTCCGGAAAGCGGTGCAGTAGGTCTTCGCCTCGACGAGTCGATGTGCAGCTCGCCGCAGTAGCAGCGCAGGCCTCTAGTAGATTCGGCATGTCTTCTGCCACGGCTCTGAGGTAGAATTTAAACGAAGAATTTAGCTAGAAACATCATATTTCCTCGGTCTGCATATGAGCAACGAGTATAATGCCATTTCACTTACATACTTTGGACTGCCGAATGTTCTGCACGGCGAGGTGTGTGTTGTGCCGGCTCTAGATCTTCGGAGGTCGATTCAGGACCTAAGACAGCGTAAATGCTAGGAATAGCTCGCTCGCATTACGGGCAGATCGAGGTGATAGTTTAATGCGAAGCGAAAGCTGCTCGTGAATGTGCGTATCCCGATGCCAGCTGGTAGAACTGGTGCAGTACGTAGCATCGCCTGCAGCTATGTGCGTCACAGCGATGCTTGCCGTACACAATCCTGAGTGAAGACCGTGATCTATGTTAGAACGGATGCATTCTTCGTAGCACCTCATCGAGAGTCGCGGCTAGCTGATAGCATAGAGGATAAGATTCATTCACGCGTAGCAAGCGGAATGTGGCCGCGTTCGACATGCATATAGCCATGATCCTGTATATCGACGTCCGCCGTATCTTTACGAGAATCAAATAGATACGTCGGACGTACCTTTAGACACTTCGTAAAAACAACCCCGTCGGCGCCCTGTTGTAATAAGAGCTCTCATAACACGAATTATTAATTCCAATAAAGCGCATCAGACAACCTACCATTGCAAGCCTGGTGGCGACGCTTCTCCGTGTAGGTAGAATTGTTTCGCGCACGCAAACAGAAAGGTCGCGTTGCACCCACGACAGATCTGAAGCACAACACATACACGAAACACAGTCATCGATACGTAACAAGTTCAATCCCAACGCTCGGATCGCTGTAAACATTAAGAACCATGCAGAGCTCAAAATTCATGTAAGCGTTCGGAAAGCAAGGAGTGCGCTTTGAACTTTCACTCGTAATATATACATGCGGGTGGTTTCACCAGCTCGACGAAAAAGCAATCGTTCCGAACGTGATTACTTTCACTACACTCGCATTTCTCAGTGCTATGATACTGACTACGCTTCACGTACAAGGAATTCATTGTGAGGAGACTCTTGCTGCTGTCCGTGAAGAACCGCTGAAATCAGGAACATTTTGCGATACGGCTCCAATATCTCCAAAAAACACGTCGAGGCACCGCCGCATCTCGCGTAGGCTTGAAGACCATTTTTTCAACTTGGAAGCTATCCTTGACGCCTTGACAAACAAATAACTCAGTCGAATTACTAAAAATGGAAGAAAAAAAAAATGTCGAACAGTCCACGCTTGTGCGTGTCAGAACGATCCACAAAACTGTATGTCAGAATTAGCCCAAGAGGCAGAGATGGTCATTGTTCGAGGAGTATATGTGCTTCACGAGAACGCCTCGCGAAGCTGCATCGCTGCCCTGCGTCCTTCTATTTATAGTGCGAATTCATGCTAGCACATGAGTATAGTGAGCTGCGCTTCACATTCCGCAATTACATTTCAACCGCAAAAATTTTCTTATTTTTATTAAAACAGTTATAGATCTGTTATATCTCTGCGTGCTTTTCTTAATTCAATTTTCTATTTGTTTGCACAGTTCATTCAAAAAGCTCGCTCGAATTGCAAGAAATGATACTTTGTTTATGATCTGCCCTCTCGAGGAGGTTATTGCAACTAGCATTATACGCGCGTAAATTTAAAATTACTTATTGCATAATGTTAAAAAGAAGACCACTGGATGATTCTCCAGTCTGTGCTTCGTTGTTTTTCGCACTGCTTTTCATGGGATGGGAAAATGATACTCCGGTTCAATAGGCGAGTGTCTTAACACTTGACCACTTGACCGCTAGGATTCACCGCGGCGGTGCCGAGTGCAGCTATGTGCAGCACGCCTTTCCTCCAACATTTTCATGCGTGCACCTGCTCTCGTCGACGAAATCGAAAGTGACAGCTAAAAAACAAACAGCAGATATAAAATCATACATTCAATCGTTTCGTCAAATATACGAGCGCTTTTTAAGAGACAACTCGTAAGCTCGTTCGGGCGAAAAGCCATCGACGGAAATAATCGGAGGCTGCGTAAAAAAAATATATATGATGGCAATTTGGGGTTTTAGTGATTGACGATTGATTGGTGTATTATAGTGGATGACGAGCTAATGAAATCATTGTAATTAATTGCTGAAATGAAAAAAATGAAAAAATGGATAATTAAATGGACTTTAAAGGTGTCAAATACTAGCTCTTAAATGGAATGTCAATGCTTAATGTCAAATTTAGCACGTGTGACCGATATATTAATAAATTGAAATCATAGAAAAAGGAAAATGCGCTAATATGTGTCAAACTGCTCAGAATGAGAAGCCAATATGTTTGCTGGTGCTAATCGTTTGAATGAAAAGGAAAAAAAATATTGGTGCTATTTTGCTCAAAGGCATAGGGCTGTGTTATGATGGAGTCATTAACAAGGCTAACTGTTACCCAGACGGCCACTGACGTATGCAGAATGGAAATGAAATTAATGATGCAGGGCTAAAAGCATAATATTTCCAATGGAGTTTTTGAACTGGCTAGCGCTAGTGTGGAGTGGGGCGTCGGCAGGGAGGTCATTCTAGTCGATTGCTGTCGGAACAAAGAAAGCATGCAGGTACGCTGTGCTACATATGTGTGGAAAATAAACGGCTTTAGTATGAGGGGTTCAAAAGAAGGCCAGGGAGGGCGGAACCTTTCTATGCTTCCCAGCGGCCACGAATTACAGTGCTATAGCGCCAATTCCTCCTTCAATTACGCCCTACATTCTGGAGGCTCAACGATGGATTGAACCATTTTTGGCATGGGGGAGAGGACATCCACGTAGCCAAACGCCTCCAAACGCACTCTGGAAGAGGGGAAGTTTGGTGTGTGCTCGCCAGAAATTGCACGTCGTATGCGAGTATACACACGAGCGAGCTGCCTTTAGTGCATTTTTTTTTCCTACATTCCCGTTGCTGCTGGAAGCTGGTCGCAGTGTCACATCTAGCGTGACCAGCTCGCAGCAGTAATGACAAAGTAGGCGAAAAAGTCCATTAAAGGGAGTTGCGAGAGCTCTCGCACACATATGGGCAATGCATGCAACCTTGCACGTGAACAGTGTCACTGAAGCGGTAAGGAAGTGCGCAAATACATGACTGTTATAATCGGTCCACTGTCTCCCACGACTCACCGGCTCTTGTGCGTGTCGAATTTGATTAGTTTATCTACCCGAGCCATATCCAAACAGGTTTCCAAAGAGACGACGAATGAGCGGTGCCGTCCAAAACAAAGCGTTGCTCTTTGGTGGCCCCTGGGTATTTTAGAAGGCGAGATCTGGCGCTCACTTTCGTTGTGTAACATAGCAGTGGCAAGTCGGCCCCACCACGCACGAACGTCGCGAACAAAAATGGTAATCACCACTTTGTGTAATGAGCCAACATACAAAAGGGTTCATGACACTAGACAGTCGGCACAAGTTGCACAAGTGAAACCGAACGGGTAGTGTCACAAGATAGGAACAGATTTCGAAGCTCACGGGCACAAAAACAGACACTGCTGTAGCTGTCGTTGCACTGACATGACATTACGAGCGCGTGAAGGAACAGCATGGCAAAGCGACCAGAGACGCAAAGTCTACATGCCAAAAGTAGCACACTGTAGTCAGAGAGGAAGAATGTTTACATGGTTTACATGTAAACATTCTCTAGGAAGAAATTTCTCATAATGTTTACATGTAAACCATGAACATCTTACAAAAACAAAACAATGCACTTACTCCACTCCAATTATTAATGGGCAAGGTTGCATCTATGCTACTACACTGCACGTATCACAAAACCACAAGCCCCATCTGGTTTGGCCAATTACTTGATGAAACTAATGGAGACAGATGTCGCACACCACAGACTGGTCGTCTCGCAACATATCTCTGCATATGTTGCATTTCAATTTCCTGCCTTTCCACTTAGCTTCAACTGTTGCCAGCATTATTAGTCACCCATCTTTTCTGAAATTCCTCTTTACGCTGTTAGGATCAGCGTCCTTGTTAATGATGGTCTCTAGTATTTTCGATGCTATCATTTTCACATCTTCCTCACCTGGAAGAGCGAAGCAAATGACAAGCTTTGAGCAGACAAAAAATTAAGGAGACTCGTAATCTCCATCTGTAAGGGTATGGTGCGCCAGCGTTAATGGTTCTTGTCTGCAGATCCCACTGTGGATTCCCGTTAACTTACATGCCTCTTGCTACAAATTTAATTACTAATTCCTTAATTCATGTCTCTGTCATCTCAGATATACTCATTAGCATATGTTCGTAGGCTGCCCTGTTATGTGATAGACAACCAGGCATAGACCTCACTAAGCCTGACGTTAACCAAACTGTACAAACATGCCTCCATGGCCAAGGAGTAACCTTTCTTAATCGGAGCTGAAACGTCCCAGAACATATTTCAAATATAACTTTGTAAGCTTGACTTAACAGCTCCTGCCATGTCGTGTGGCCTCGTGACATTTGGCTCGTGGCACTTTTGGCTTGTGCACAGGGTTCATCTTTTATATACTGGTTAACATGCATGAGAAATACATTTTCATACAAACTGGTGGCAAATGGTCAAGTGGTGCACTGCAGATTCTGAAATGTACACCTATAAGCATGTAAGGATCGCATCATCACATAACATGATCAAGAGTTCTGTCAGTACCTGTAGTTACATAGCACTTCAATGCCCATTAAAGGACCACCTCAGACAATGGTTGTTGTTACCACAAGACCTGTTCTAACAGCGTACTGACACCATTCCACTGAGTGATGGACATGTATATGCATACCCTAGATAGCTCATGATTGTGGATCTCATTTATTTCTATGACTTCCAAGGAGTTCCTGTCGTCAGAAACCCTACACTTTATGAAATCGAGACAGCTGTCTTGAAAGGTGATGAAAAGAAATAACCAGGTTACCTTGATGCAATGCTAAATTACAGAGGGTGAATATGCTGCATGAAGATACCAAGAAGCTTGTACAAAGAAAAGTGAGAGCGAAATGGCAGGATTTTTGAAACATTGAAATGAACTACAAACTATACTTGCCAAACCTGTCATTGAGGAATGGAAATCATGTAGTAATCAAAAACACAACATGGAGGACATTTTTGGTCATCTTCACAAAACACATACCCACACCTCACACACAGCTTCATACTTATGAAAGAAGACAAACCAATATGCAAGGAGTGTGGAGATGAACTAACAATAAATCACATCTTACACGTGCACCAGAGTCGAGAAAATAAGAGGAAAACATTTTGTACAATTTTGCAACAGATCCCTTTCCATCCCAGCATGATCCTAGGAGAGACGTGCAAATTTCCTGCATTTTTGGTTTCCTAAAATGTTCCTAAACAAGCTACATCCTAAAGAACATTTTAGTCATTACACACAAAATAAATACAATAAACCTTGTTCTTGGTGCATGGCAGCATTAGTCGCTTATGCACCATAAAAATCAACACAATGTTGTAAGGTATACCTTGGTTAGCTATGTTATATGAGACAAGCTTTCGGTCTGATGTGGTCCTTATTCACGTGACAGCGCTGTCATGAGGGTCTATGTCCCAGCGATCGGAAAGTGACCTATTCCAACAATTTTAAAAACTGAAGGCGATTCTACAGATCTCTAAAGACTGGATTGATCAACTGTTTTATTAACGTCCGCCTGCTTTGACAGCCTGGAGTGAAACTGTTGAAGAGAATACATTTTTGAACATTTAACGCGTATCTGAAGGCCTTGCTTTCAATTAAGGGGCCCACAAAAAGCAGCTGAATGTCAAACGCCGCCTAGGTGGGCTTTCTAGCAGGACAGCGGTGTAGCGTGAAAAATCGCTCCGCCGGTCCATCGCTGGCGTCGCTGACTTGAAAGGCGAACTGCTCAAACTTATAGCTACTGACCACACCTGAAACACTGAATTTGGCATGATCAAGGCAGAATTTCTCTAACACTGAGCACTGGTAGCTATCGATTTCGCGCCCAGTATTGTGAAAATCTGTCCTCTCTTCGATCATTGATACATCCACGGTTGAACATTTATGCGCCTCAGAGTAGGCCAGCCGTGGCAACATGGATGCGTTGTTGTAGCAACGATCACTTGCATGTCACACTCTGCAAACTTCCAAGAGTCAGCTTCTGCAACGAAATGTGCAGCGCACATTTTCTACCGCGTACCTAAGTCCGGCGACGCATGCACATCTCCCGCTCGTTTCAAAGCTGTGCGGCCGTTCAGTCGGGTCACGCTAACCCCGAGCATGCGGGAGTTTAAACTACATGTACGCAAAATTCAACGACGAGAAAAAGATGCAGGCTAAGCACTTTAGTCTAGTCTTCCCCTAAATACCAAAGAACACTGCTGTTCAGAGGAAATTCGGATCATTCGCGCTTCCAGAAAGCGGTGCAGTAGGTCTTCGCCTCGACGAGTCGATGTGCAGCTCGCCGCAGCAGCAGCGCAGGCCTCTAGTAGATTCGGCATGTCTTCTGCCACGGCTCTGAGGTAGAATTTAAACGAAGAATTTAGCTAGAAACATCATATTTCCTCGGTCTGCATATGAGGAACGAGTATAATGCCATTTCACTTACATACTTTGGACTGCCGAATGTTCTGCACGGCGAGGTGTGTGTTGTGCCGGCTCTAGATCTTCGGAGGTCGATTCAGGACCTAAGACAGCGTAAATGCTAGGAATAGCTCGCTCGCATTACGGGCAGATCGAGGTGATAGTTTAATGCGAAGCGAAAGCTGCTCGTGAATGTGCGTATCCCGATGCCAGCTGGTGGAACTGGTGCAGTACGTAGCATCGCCTGCAGCTATGTGCGTCACAGCGATGCTTGCCGTACACAATCCTGAGTGAAGACCGTGATCTATGTTAGAACGGATGCATTCTTCGTAGCACCTCATCGAGAGTCGCGGCTAGCTGATAGCATAGAGGATAAGATTCATTCACGCGTAGCAAGCGGAATGTGGCCGCGTTCGACATGCATATAGCCATGATCCTTTATATCGACGTCCGCCGTATCTTTACGAGAATCAAATAGATACGTCGGACGTACCTTTAGACACTTCGTAAAAACAACCCCGTCGGCGCCCTGTTGTAATAAGAGCTCTCATAACACGAATTATTAATTCCACTAAAGCGCATCAGACAACCTACCATTGCAAGCCTGGTGGCGACGCTTCTCCGTGTAGGTAGAATTGTTTCGCGCACGCAAAGAGAAAGGTCCCGTTGCACCCACGACAGATCTGAAGCACAACACATACACGAAACACAGTCATCGATACGTAACAAGCTCAATCCCAACGCTCGGATCGCTGTAAACATTAAGAACCATGCAGAGCTCAAAATTCATGTAAGCGTTCGGAAAGCAAGGAGTGCGCTTTGAACTTTCACTCGTAATATATACATGCGGGTGGTTTCACCAGCTCGACGAAAAAGCAATCGTTCCGAACGTGATTACTTTCACTACACTCGCATTTGTCAGTGCTATGATACTGACTACGCTTCACGTACAAGGAATTCATTGTGAGGCTCCAATATCTCCAAAAAAAAAACGTCGAGGCACCGCCGCATCTCGCGTAGGCTTGAAGACCATTTTTTCAACTTGGAAGCTATCCTTGACGCCTTGACAAACAAATAACTCAGTCGAATTACTAAATATGGACGAAAAAAAAATGTCGAACAGTCCACGCTTGTGCGTGTCAGAACGATCCACACAACTGTGTGTCAGAATTAGCCCAAGAGGCAGAGGCGGTCATTGTTCGAGGAGTATATGTGCTTCACGAGTACGCCTCGCGAAGCACGCCTCGCTGCCCTGCGTCCTTCTATTTATAGTGCGAATTCATGCTAGCACATGAGTATAGTGAGCTGCGCTTCACATTCCGCAATTACATTTCAACCGCAAAAATTTTCTTATTTTTATTAAGACAGTTATAGATCTGTTATATCTCTGCGTGCTTTTCTTAATTCAATTTTTAATTTGTTTGCACAGTTTATTCAAAAAGCTCGCTCGAATTGCAAGAAATGATACTTTGTTTATGATCTGCCCTCTCGAGGAGGTTATTGCAACTAGCATTATACGCGCGTAAATTTAAAATTACTTATTGCATAATGTTAAAAAGAAGACCACTGGATGATTCTCCAGTCTGTGCTTCGTTGTTTTTCGCACTGCTTTTCATGGGATGGGAAAATGATACTCCGGTTCAATAGGCGAGTGTCTTAACACTTGACCACTTGACCGCTAGGATTCACCGCGGCGGTGCCGAGTGCAGCTATGTGCAGCACGCCTTTCCTCCAACATTTTCATGCGTGCACCTGCTGTCGTCGACGAAATCGAAAGTGACAGCTAAAAAACAAACAGCAGATATAAAATCATACATTCAATCGTTTCGTCAAATATACGAGCGCTTTTTAAGACACAACTCGTAAGCTCGTTCGGGCGAAAAGCCATCGACAGAAATAATCGGAGGCTGCGTAAAAAAAAATTATATCATGGCAATTTGGGGATTTAGTGATTGACGATTGATTGGTGTATTATAGTGGATGACGAGCTAATGAAATCATTGTAATTAATTGCTGAAATGAAAAAAATGAAAAAATGGATAATTAAATGGACTTTAAAGGTGTCAAATACTAGCTCAAAATGAAATGTCAATGCTTAATGTCAAATTTAGCACGTGTGACCGATATATTAATAAATTGAAATCATAGAAAAAGGAAAATGCGCTAAAATGTGTCAAACTGCTCAGAATGGGAAGCCAATATGTTTGCTGGTGCTAATTGTTTGAATGAAAAAGAAAAAAAAATATTGGTGCTATTTTGCTCAAAGGCATAGGGCTGTGTTATGATGGAGTCATTAACAAGGCTAACTGTTACCCAGACGGCCACTGACGTATGCAGAATGGAAATGAAATTAATGATGCAGGGCTTAAAGCATAATATTTCCAATGGAGTTTTTGAACTGGCTAGCGCTAGTGTGGAGTGGGGCGTCGGCAGGGAGGTCATTCTAGTCGATTGCTGTCGGAACAAAGAAAGCATGCAGGTACGCTGTGCTACATATGTGTGGAAAATAAACGGCTTTAGTATGAGGGGTTCAAAAGAAGGCCAGGGAGGGCGGAACCTTTCTATGCTTCCCAGCGGCCACGAATTACAGTGCTATAGCGCCAATTCCTCCTTCAATTACGCCCTACATTCTGGAGGCTCAACTATGGATTGAACCATTTTTGGCATGGGGGAGAGGACATCCACGTAGCCAAACGCCTCCAAACGCACTCAGGAAGAGGGGAAGTTTGGTGTGTGCTCGCCAGAAATTGCACGTCGTATGCGAGTATACACACGAGCGAGCTGCCTTTAGTGCATTTTTTTTCCTACTTTCCCGTTGCTGCTGGAAGCTGGTCGCAGTGTCACATCTAGCGTGACCAGCTCGCAGCAGTAATGACAAAGTAGGCGAAAAAGTGCATTAAAGGGAGTTGCGAGAGCTCTCGCACACATATGGGCAATGCATGCAACCTTGCACGTGAACAGTGTCACTGAAGCGGTAAGGAAGTGCGCAAATATATGACTGAATATTTGCACGTCTTTTATTGAAAATTTGCTTGTGAACGTAATCTGTTCTAAAACTGGAGCTTCATTCGGGAATACGCAACATACATAAAATGTATACATATATCGCGGTCAAAAAGTCACTGTGTGCACTTCCCTTGTTATAATCGGTCCACTGTCTCCCACGACTCACCGGCTCTTGTGCGTGTCGAATTTGATTAGTTTATCAATCCGAGCCTTATCCAAACAGTTTTCCAAAGAGACGACGAATGAGCGGTGCCGTCCAAAACAAAGCGTTGCTCGTGGCCCCTGGGTATTTTAGAAGGCGAGAAATGGCGCTCACTTTCGTTGTGTAACATAGCAGTGGCAAGTCGGCCCCACCACGCACGAACGTCGCGAACAAAAATGGTAATCACCACTTTGTGTATTGAGCCAACATACAAAAGGGTTCATGACACTAGGCAGTCGGCACAAGTTGCACAAGTGAAACCGAACGGGTTGTAGCGCAGCAGCGCCATCTATGAGCCATAACTGAAAATAAAACTATGAGAGCAGCCTGCGCTGATGTCCGACAGGTGGAGCCACAGCTCTAACTATATTCGTTGAATTTAGATTAGTACATTATCTCTGAGTTTGCTGGGCGCAACGATTATGTAATATGAGGGAATATGAGGGCTGGCAGTTATGACGAGGCAAGTAGAGCCTCGGAGAGTAAAGAGGTTTCAGCCTGCGCTACCAAGTAATGTAGCGCAATATAGGAGGACAGTTAAGTTACATGAGGCCTCGAGGAGGGATTAAGAATGAAGAGGAAGAAACTCGCACGTAGAGTAAAGCAGGTTTGATAGGGAAGGGCAGCCGGGAGCCAAAGGAGTTCGTCGAGGCCCGGGGCTACCGGGAAGAGTAGGAGTAAACACCTTCCCTTCCGTCAGCTCGCCGTGGTCTATCGGAGTGAGCGTTGTGGCACTGATAGCTATCAGAAGCCCTCACTGCTCCGATGGATCGCGGCTTAGTTAGGGTAGCTTAGCGGGTCCGGCATCGCGGACCTCGGCGTTGCGGTACTGGTGTCCCACCAGACGAGCCCTCGCTGTATCCTCGCTTCCCTCAGCGCTCTGAGTGCAGTGGCACTGGCTTCATGCCAGACGAGCCCTCGCTTCCCTCAGCTAGCGGAGCAGCCCCCTAGCGCCGTGCAGTTGTTGTCGCCCAGGTAGAAAACCACGCCCCCCTGTCGGACTCACGCTGCGCGCTCCATCACAAACATCGATCTGTGTGTTTGCGTATATTTGTTCCCAGCGTACCAGCGAAAATCTTACTCGCGACAAGTGGTGGAGGTGCGGGGTACGACTACGTACAGACGATGAACAGCTGTAGCGAAGGAAAGTCGCGTTCCCGGCAACGCCGCGACCGAAGGAAGCAGGCGAAGGCGGTCCAACAATCATCGCCAATTAACCCGGAAGGAAAGTGGCAAGACATTGAATTAGCAGAAAAACCAAGGTCACTGAACGACCGCTTCGCGAAAATATTTGAAATCGCAACCGCCGCAGCGACGTGCAAATAAAAGAGAGAGAGAAAAAAAATTTTAATGATCGGGAATAGTGACGAGCGGGTCTTACGAAGTCGTAGCAATCGTAACATCCAAAACACAATGGAAGGCGCTGGAAACGAGCAAGCGTCAAGGCTCTATGGCCCCCCTCCACGCTTTTCTGCAAAATCTGACGAAGACGTGGAAGACTGGGTGCGCCTATATGAGCGCTACGCAACGGCAGTGGGATGGAGCGACGCCCAAAAAGCCAACAATTTGATTTTCGCCTTCGGCGGCGAGGCCAGTCGGTGGTACAGCGCCATCTTGAGGGATTCACCTGCACGGCAGCTGGAGACTTGGGACCAGTGGAAAGGGGCTCTTCGCGAAAGTTTTGCCGGGGAGGACGTCAGGGATTGGGCCTTCATCCAACTACACGAGAGGCGGCAGCAGCCGGGTGAAACTCCTCGAGAATACGTATCGAGCATCCTTCACCTTTGCGCTCGGGCAAACACCACCATGACAGACGCGGAGAGGGTGCGTTGCCTGCTGCGCGGGCTGCGACCGGAAATGATGGAGAGGGTGGCCATCTCAAACCCCAAAACCCCTTCAGAATTTCTGCAACACCTGCAGCGATTAACACACGTAGGTGCCATGGCGCAGCATGCTGTGGCGGCCATGCCAGCGCACCCCCTCCCAGGATTTGCAGCGGCCTCTCCATTTCTAACAGCATACCCTTACCATGCTGCGGCAGGCCCGCCCGAACATAACTGGGAGTCGACTCCGAGGCATAACGCCTCAGCAGCACAGGTCGTAACGACCGAAATGTTTGACGCCCTACAAGAGAGCGTGAAGGCTCTGACATATGCCGTTGAACAACTTGCTCGACCAGGTCCACGCAGGTTCCCGGGCCGACAGTCCCGGAATCAGGCCGGGCAAGTGAGATGCTACCGTTGCGGCCGATCCGGGCATATAATGCGTCAGTGCAACATGCAGCTAGGGCCAACAGGGGCACAAGGCGCCCAGCCATCGGGAAACTAGGACGGCGGGGTCCACGAGTTCCCCCCGAAATGAAAAAAGGTAACTCCCCAGGAGAGGCGGCCTGCGCATGCAGTTCTCACCTCGTCACCCTTCCTGTTTCGGTGAAAGGCCGGAAAACGGCAATGATAGTAGACACCGGCGCATCGGTGAACATTGCCTCCCAGAGCTTCGTGGCCAGGATAGGTGCAGAAATGGGCAAAACTACAGCCATTGTCAGGAACGTCAATGGAAAACTTGTCAGTGCAGCAGGCGAAGTGAAGCTCAATGTACATATCGGACCGATAGAGCTGCAAGAATCATTCCTGGTAATGGATACACTACCGTATGACGCCGCTACAACCGCCGCTACAACCTCCTAATCATTTTCATTAAAATATTTTTACCACCTACCGTATGACCTCCTGGGTGGAATACCGATGTGCGCGAACTCTGAAATGACAATCAGTTTCCCAAACCGAACAGTCACGCTGCGGGGACACAGCCTGAAGCTCCGTCTGGATGAGTTCGACACAGACATGGTAAACCCAGAGGTCATTTACTGCCAGCAACACCTACAGATCCCACCCTCTACGGAGGTTATGGTTCCAGTTACGGTTGGCAGAAACGGACCATGCCTGGTAGAACCCTTAAGCCCTACACCAGACAGGCCCCATCCGAGCGTAGCCCGAGCACTGGCTAGCATCCAGAACAACATGACGTATATCCGCATCGCCAATCCGGGACCTACACCCCTGACTATTAACAAGGGAACAGCACTAGGGAAAACCACGCCCCTCCTGAACGTTGAAATCTGCGTAAGGCCTCCGACTCAGTCTAGGTCTGGAATAGACGAAGTCCAGTACGGCACCCAGTTAGACCAAGGCCAGCGTCAAGGGTTCCTGTCCTTACTGGAAGAATATGAGCACCTCTTTGTCAATGCAAGTGAAGGCCTCGGCCGTACAAGCACAGTTGAGCACGAGATCAACACCGGTGATGCAAGACCAGTCCGGCAGAATCCATATCGCCATTCGGCAACAGAAAGAGAGAGAATCCAAAACCAGGTTTCGGAGATGTTGGAGAAGGGAGTCATAAGAGAGTCCAGCAGCCCATGGTCATCCCCCGTGGTTCTCGTTCGGAAGCGAGATGGGACTTGGCGCTTCTGCGTAGACTACAGGAAACTCAATATGGTCACGAAGAAAGACGTACATCCGCTTCCTCGGGTAGACGACGTTGTGGACCGATTGCAAGGCTCCCACTTCTTTACAACACTAGACATGGCGTCTGGGTATTGGCAAGTCCCCATACAGGAGGCAGACAAAGAAAAAAACTGCCTTTTCTACAGGATACGGACTATACGAGTTCAACGTTGTCCCCTTTGGCCTCTGCAATGCCCCTGCCACTTTCCAGCGCATGATAAACAAAGTGCTAGCAAGCCAGCTCTGGAGAGTGTGCCTCGCATATCTTGACGACATCATTGTTTTCTCCAAGACCGCTGGCGACCACCTAACGGACCTCAGAAATGTTTTCAACGCACTGGACTTAGCGGGCCTTCGCCTGCAGCCCAAGAAGTGCCACATCGCAACCGACCGAATTAAGTACCTGGGCCACATAATCGATGGATGTTCGGCAAGACCTGACCCTAGCAATATTCAAGCAATCGAGCAAGCGATGGCACCCAAGAACGTGAAGCAGGTCCGCAGCTTCTTGGGGCTCTGCAACTACTACTGACGCTTTGTAAAAGATTTCGCCCGCATCTCACGACCATTAACCGAGCTCACCAAGACAGGCAAAGGCTGGGACTGGAGCATCGAATGCCAAAACGCCTTCGAAGAACTCAAGCAGCGCCTTACCAATTCACCAGTGCTGCGACTCTTCAACCCCGAGTTGCCTGTTGAAGTCCATACGGATGCCTGCGGGTATGGGATCGGCGCAGTACTTGTGCAAAAGAACGGCATGGAAGAATACGTGGTCAGTTACGCCAGCCGACATCTGAATAAGGCCGAAAAAAATTACAGCGTCACCGAACAGGAATGTCTCGCGGTAATATTCGCGGTCAGGCAATTTCGTCCGTATCTATTTGGCATACCGTTTACCATCGTCACCGATCAAGCCAGCCTGACGTGGCTCATGACCACCAAGAATCCAAGTGGACGTCTCACGCGATGGAGCTTGCTCCTTCAGGAATTCAACATCAGCCTCAAGCATCGCCCAGGTATCAAGAACTCAAACGCAGACGCGCTATCTCGTCTCCCATATGACGCAGAAGGCACACACCCCTTATGCGAAGATATGCCGCTCTTCCTTGCGGACGACCAGAGGGAAAGAATTGCTGAGCTCCAGAGGGAAGACCACTTCTTCGGACCTATCATTGAGCACCTGAGGAACCCGAGTGAACCTGTCCAGAGAAAAACCCGCCGTACAGCACGAGCCTTCAGCTTACAAGAGGAAATTCTGTTCAGAAGAGCAAAAGGCTTCAAGGAAGACAGACTGGCCTTGGCAGTCCCTAAACCACTCCGCCGAGAGATTCTGGCGTCCTGTCACGACGACATAACAGCAGGGCACCTGGGCATGAAGAGAACACTAAGCAAGATCAGCCAACGCTATTTTTGGCCAAAAATGTTTGCCGACATAACCAAGTACGTCCGCTCCTGTCCAGACTGCCAAACTCGCAAGACCCCTCCAGCTAAGCCATCCGGCCTGTTGCAGCCCGTCCCGCCTGCTCGGCGGCCTTTTCAGCGGCTCGGAATGGATTTCCTGGGTCCCCTGACGCAGTCCTCAAGCGGAAATCGACATGTACTCGTACTGATCGACTATCACACTAAGTGGGCGGAAACCGTCGCCGTCCCCGAAGCCACAGCTGCAAGCGCCGCGAAAGCATTTTTGGAAGCAGTGGTTCTACGGCATGGGGCACCTGAACAGGTGATCACAAACCGAGGGCAACATTTTGTGGCCGACATGATCGAAGAGCTGTTCCGTCTCACTCAAACGAACCACACGCGCACGATGGCGTATCACCCTCAGACAAATGGCCTTTGCGAACGTTTTAACCGGACACTCGCTGAAATGATCAGCCAATACGTCTCGTCCGATCACCGCGACTGGGATCAGTTTCTTCCCTTCGTGACGTTCGCATACAACTCATCCGTGCATGAGACGACTGGATACTCTCCATTCTTTTTGCTGTAAGGACACGAGCCAACATTGCCGATCGACGTGGCCGTAGGGGCAGCCCGGGGGGGCGCCATGGGCCTGACAAGCGAGGAGACGATGCGCCGGTGGAATGACGCTAGGGAACTGGTACTAGAGCGGGAGCGAAGGTCACAGGAGGCAAATAAGCTGCGGTACGATCAAACACGCCGCACGCTGCCACTAACCCCTGGTGATCTTGTTTACGTGCGTATGCCTACATCCAAACGTGGTCACACATCAAAATTTTTGCATCCTTACCACGGCCCCTTCCGCCTCGTGAGACAAACCGCGGAAAACGACTGGGAAATAGAAAGTCGCCGAGGACGTCGAGATATTGTAAACATTAACAGGATAAAGCCCTATATAGACCGGGATAGTAACCCAGAAGTCGGTTCAGAAGAACACACCCCCGTCGGAGCAGAAGACGCAACAGAGCCACGCCTAGAGGTCACTGAGGACGAGCAGCCATCCGGCATCAGTAACGACGAAGAATTCTTCGACGCATCGGACACGGTCCCGGACGAAGAGTTCTTTGATACTTCAGACTCAGTCCCGGACAACCCTGTTCCAACCAGACGCGGAAGAAGCGGCCGACGTATACTACCTCCACGAAGAGACGACTTTGTGTACTATTAGGCAAGAAGTGCGCGCGTGTGTGTGTATGAGTGTGCCTGCAACACTAAGGGAGCCTACAGGACAACACGTTACGGGACTAAACGCATGTGCGCAGTGCGTGTGTACGAACAAGTACTTGCACAAAGGAGTATGTGGGTACGTGTGTGCTAAAGTGAACTAGACTCTACGAGTGCAGTGTGTTTCCAGACAGCCGGAAACTGACTTTTGTGGACAGCAGACTACATGAGCCATGGAGGTGAGCTAATGAGAGCGGGCTACTACTTCCCTCTCCCCACAGTGACGCCACCTACGGTGAATCGCGAGCAGTGACAGTGACAACTACTGGAGCAGTGTTTCGCAGTAACGTTGGACAATGCACCATCAAAGGACGATTATCGCATGTGCAGCATGTAGTATTGCAAATTTTGTGTTTTCTTTTATTATAACTTTGTATAAGTTAACTGAGATTGTGAGTGAGGACACTCACCATTGTTGTGTACCGGGAAGGAATGTAGCGCAGCAGCGCCATCTATGAGCCATAACTGAAAATAAAATTATGAGAGCAGCCTGCGCTGATGTCCGACAGGTGGAGCCACAGTTCTAACTATATTCGTTGAATTTAGATTAGTACATTATCTCTGAGTTTGCTGGGCGCAACGATTATGTAATATGAGGGAATATGAGGGCTGGCAGTTATGACGAGGCAAGTAGAGCCTCGGAGAGTAAAGAGGTTTCAGCCTGCGCTACCAAGTAATGTAGCGCAATATAGGAGGACAGTTAAGTTACATGAGGCCTCGAGGAGGGATTAAGAATGAAGAGGAAGAAACTCGCACGTAGAGTAAAGCAGGTTTGATAGGGAAGGGCAGCCGGGAGCCAAAGGAGTTCGTCGAGGCCCGGGGCTACCGGGAAGAGTAGGAGTAAACACCTTCCCTTCCGTCAGCTCGCCGTGGTCTATCGGAGTGAGCGTTGTGGCACTGATAGCTATCAGAAGCCCTCACTGCTCCGATGGATCGCGGCTTAGTTAGGGTAGCTTAGCGGGTCCGGCATCGCGGACCTCGGCGTTGCGGCACTGGTGTCCCACCAGACGAGCCCTCGCTGTATCCTCGCTTCCCTCAGCGCTCTGAGTGCAGTGGCACTGGCTTCATGCCAGACGAGCCCTCGCTTCCCTCAGCTAGCGGAGCAGCCCCCCTAGCGCCGTGCAGTTGTTGTCGCCCAGGTAGAAAACCACGCCCCCCTGTCGGACTCACGCTGCGCGCTCCATCACAAACATCGATCTGTGTGTTTGCGTATATTTGTTCCCAGCGTACCAGCGAAAATCTTACTCGCGACAGGGTAGTGTCACAAGATAGGAACAGATTTCGAAGCTCACGGGCACAAAAACAGACACTGCTGTAGCTGTCGTTGCACTGACATGACATTACGAGCGCGTGAAGGAACAGCATGGCAAAGCGACCAGAGACGCAAAGTCTACATGCCAAAAGTAGCACACTGCAGTCAGAGAGGAAGAATGTTTACATGGTTTACATGTAAACATTCTCTAGGAAGAAATTTCTCATAATGTTTATATGTAAACCATGAACATCCTACAAAAACAAAACAATGCACTTACTCCACTCCAATTATTAATGGGCAAGGTTGCATCTATGCTACTACACTGCACTTATCACAAAACCACAAGCCCCATCTGCTTTGGCCAATTACTTGATGAAACTAATGGAGACAGATGTCGCACACCACAGACTGGTCGTCTCGCAACATATCTCTGCATATGCTGCATTTCAATTTCCTGCCTTTCCACTTAGCTTCAACTGTTGCCAGCATTACTAGTCACCCATCTTTTCTGAAATTCCTTTTTACGCTGTTAGGATCAGCGTCCTTGTTAATGATGGTCTCTAGTATTTTCGATGCTATCATTTTCACATCTTCCTCACCTGGAAGAGCGAAGGAAATGACAAGCTTTGAGCAGACAAAAATTAGGGAGACTCGTAATCTCCATCTGTAAGGGTATGGTGCGCCAGCGTTAATGGTTCTTGTCTGCAGATCCCACTGTGGATTCCCGTTAACTTACATGCCTCTTGCTACAAACTTAATTACTAATTCCTTAATTCATGTCTCTGTCATCTCAGATATACTCATTAGCATATGGTCGTAGGCTGCCCTGTTATGTGATAGACAACCAGGCATAGACCTCACTAAGCCTGACGTTAACCAAACTGTACAAACATGCCTCCATGGCCTAGGAGTAACCTTTCTTAATCGGAGCTGAAACGTCCCAGAACATATTTCAAATATAACTTTGTAAGCTTGACTTAACAGCTCCTGCCATGTCGTGTGGCCTCGTGACATTTGGCTCGTGGAACTTTTGGCTTGTGCACAGGGTTCATCTTTTAAATACTGGTTAACATGCATGAAAAATACATTTTCACACAAACTGGTGGCAAATGGTCAAGTGGTGCACTGCAGATTCTGAAATGTACACCTACAAGCATGTAAGGATCGCATCATCACATAACATGATCAAGAGTTCTGTCAGTACCTGTAGTTACATAGCACTTCAATGCCCATTAAAGGACCACCTCAGACAATGGTTGTTGTTACCACAAGACCTGTTCTAACAGCGTACTGACACCATTCCACTGAGTGATGGACATGTATATGCATACCCTAGATAGCTCATGATTGTGGATCTCATTTATTTCTATGACTTCCAAGGAGTTCCTGTCGTCAGAAACCCTACACTTTATGAAATCGAGACAGCTGTCTTGAAAGGTGATGAAAAGAAATAACCAGGTTACCTTGATGCAATGCTAAATTACAGAGGGTGAATATGCTGCATGAAGATACCAAGAAGCTTGTACAAAGAAAAGTGAGAGCGAAATGGCAGGATTTTTGAAACATTGAAATGAACTACAAACTATACTTGCCAAACCTGTCATTGAGGAATGGAAATCATGCAGTAATCAAAAACACAACATGGAGGACAATTTAGGTCATCTTCACAAAACACATACCCACACCTCACACAAAGCTTCATACTTATGAAAGAAGACAAACCAATATGCAAGGAGTGTGGAGATGAACTAACAATAAATCACATCTTACACGTGCACCAGAGTCGAGAAAATAAGAGGAAAACATTTTGTACAATTTTGCAACAGATCCCTTTCCATCCCAGCATGATCCTAGGAGAGACGTGCAAATTTCCTGCATTTTTGGTTTCCTAAAATGTTCCTAAACAAGCTACATCCTAAAGAACATTTTAGTCATTACACACAAAATAAATACAATAAACCTTGTTCTTGGTGCATGGCAGCATTAGTTGCTTATGCACCATAAAAATCAACACAATGCTGTAAGGTATACCTTGGTTAGCTATGTTATATGAGACAAGCTTTCGGTCTGATGTGGTCCTTATTCACGTGACAGCGCTGTCATGAGGGTCTATGTCCCAGCGATCGGAAAGTGACCTATTCCAACAATTTTAAAAACTGAAGGCGATTCTACAGATCTCTAAAGACTGGATTGATCAACTGTTTTATTAACGTCCGCCTGCTTTGACAGCCTGGAGTGAAACTGTTGAAGAGAATACATTTTTGAACATTTAACGCGTATCTGAAGGCCTTGCTTTCAATTAAGGGGCCCACAAAAAGCAACTGAATGTCAAACGCCGCCTAGGTGGGCTTTCTAGCAGGACAGCGGTGTAGCGTGGAAAATCGCTCCGCCGGTCCATCGCTGGCGTCGCTGACTTGAAAGGCCAACTGTTCAAACTTATAGCTACTGACCACACCTGAAACACTGAATTGTGCATGATCAAGGCAGAATTTCTCTAACACTGAGCACTGGTAGCTATCGATTTCGCGCCCAGTATTGTGAAAATCTGTCCTCTCTTCGATCATTGATACATCCACGGTTGAACATTTATGCGCCTCAGAGTAGGCCAGCCGTGGCAACATGGATGCGTTGTTGTAGCAACGATCACTTGCATGTCACACTCTGCAAACTTCCAAGAGTCAGCTTCTGCAACGAAATGTGCAGCGCACATTTTCTACCGCGTACCTAAGTCCGGCGACGCATGCACATCTCCCGCTCGTTTCAAAGCTGTGCGGCCGTTCAGTCGGGTCACGCTAACCTCGAGCATGCGGGAGTTTAAACTACATGTACGCAAAATTCAATGACGAGAAAAAGATGCAGGCTAAGCACTATAGTCTAGTCTTCCCCTAAATACCAAAGAACACTGCTGTTCAGAGGAAATCCGGATCATTCGCGCTTCCAGAAAGCGGTGCAGTAGGTCTTCGCCTCGACGAGTCGATGTGCAGCTCGCCGCAGTAGCAGCGCAGGCCTCTAGTAGATTCGGCATGTCTTCTGCCACGGCTCTGAGGTAGAATTTAAACGAAGAATTTAGCTAGAAACATCATGTTTCCTCGGTCTGCATATGAGGAACGAGTATAATGCCATTTCACTTACATACTTTGGACTGCCGAATGTTCTGCACGGCGAGGTGTGTGTTGTGCCGGCTCCAGATCTTCGGAGGTCGATTCAGGACCTAAGACAGCGTAAATACTAGGAATAGCTCGCTCGCATTACGGGCAGATCGAGGTGATAGTTTAATGCGAAGCGAAAGCTGCTCGTGAATGTGCGTATCCCGATGCCAGCTGGTGGAACTGGTGCAGTACGTAGCGTCGCCTGCAGCTATGTGCGTCACAGCGATGCTTGCCGTACACAATCCTGAGTGAAGACCGTGATCTATGTTAGAACGGATGCACTCTTCGTAGCACCTCATCGAGAGTCGCGGCTAGCTGATAGCATAGAGGATAAGATTCATTCACGCGTAGCAAGCGGAATGTGGCCGCGTTCGACATGCATATAGCCATGATCCTGCATATCGACGTCCGCCGTATCTTTACGAGAATCAAATAGATACGTCGAACGTACCTTTAGACACTTCGTAAAAACAATCCCGTCGGCGCCCTGTTGTAATAAGAGCTCTCATAACACGAATAATTAATTCCAATAAAGTGCATCAGACAACCTACCATTGCAAGCCTGGTGGCGACGCTTCTCCGTGTAGGTAGAATTGTTTCGCGCACGCAAACAGAAAGGTCGCGTTGCACCCACGACAGATCTGAAGCACAACACATACACGAAACACAGTCATCGATACGTAACAAGCTCAATCCCAACGCTCGGATCGCTGTAAACATTAAGAACCATGCAGAGCTCAAAATTCATGTAAGCGTTCGGAAAGCAAGGAGTGCGCTTTGAACTTTCACTCGTAATATATACATGCGGGTGGTTTCACCAGCTCGACGAAAAAGCAATCGTTCCGAACGTGATTACTTTCACTACACTCGCATTTGTCAGTGCTATGATACTGACTACGCTTCACGTACAAGGAATTCATTGTGAGGCTCCAATATCTCCAAAAAAAACGTCGAGGCACCGCCGCATCTCGCGTAGGCTTGAAGACCATTTTTTCAACTTGGAAGCTATCCTTGACGCCTTGACAAACAAATAACTCAGTCGAATTACTAAAAATGGACGAAAAAAAAGAATGTCGAACAGTCCACGCTTGTGCGTGTCAGAACGATCCACACAACTGTGTGTCAGAATTAGCCCAAGAGGCAGAGGCGGTCATTGTTCGAGGAGTATATGTGCTTCACGAGTACGCCTCGCGAAGCACGCCTCGCTGCCATGCGTCCTTCTATTTATAGTGCGAATTTATGCTAGCACATGAGTATAGTGAGCTGCGCTTCACATTCCGCAAATACATTTCAACCGCAAAAATTTTCTTATTTTTATTAAGACAGTTATAGATCTGTTATATCTCTGCGTGCTTTTCTTATTTCAATTTTCAATTTGTTTGCACAGTTTATTCGAAAAGCTCGCTCGAATTGCAAGAAATGATACTTTGTTTATGATCTGCCCTCTCGAGGAGGTTATTGCAACTAGCATTATACGCGCGTAAATTTAAAATTACTTATTGCATAATGTTAAAAAGAAGACCACTGGATGATTCTCCAGTCTGTGCTTCGTTGTTTTTCGCACTGCTTTTCATGGGATGGGAAAATGATACTCCGGTTCAATAGGCGAGTGTCTTAACACTTGACCACTTGACCGCTAGGATTCACCGCGGCGGTGCCGAGTGCAGCTATGTGCAGCACGCCTTTCCTCCAACATTTTCATGCGTGCACCTGCTCTCGTCGACGAAATCGAAAGTGACAGCTAAAAAACAAACAGCAGATATAAAATCATACATTCAATCGTTTCGTCAAATATACGAGCGCTTTTTAAGAGACAACTCGTAAGCTCGTTCGGGCGAAAAGCCATCGACGGAAATAATCGGAGGCTGCGTAAAAAAAAAATATATCATGGCAATTTGGGGATTTAGTGATTGACGATTGATTGGTGTAATATAGTGGATGACGAGCTAATGAATTCATTGTAATTAATTGCTGAAATGAAAAAAATGAAAAAATGGATAATTGAATGGACTTTAAAGGTGTCAAATACTAGCTCAAAATGAAATGTCAATGCTTAATGTCAAATTTAGCACGTGTGACCGATATATTAATAAATTGAAATCATAGAATAAGGAAAATGCGCTAAAATGTGTCAAACTGCTCAGAATTGGAAGCCAATATGTTTGCTGGTGCTAATCGTTTGAATGAAAAAGAAAAAAAATATTGGTGCTATTTTGCTCAAGGGCATAGGGCTGTGTTATGATGGAGTCTTTAACAAGGCTAACTGTTACCCAGACGGCCACTGACGTATGCAGAATGGAAATGAAATTAATGATGCAGGGCTTAAAGCATTATATTTCCAATGGAGTTTTTGAACTGGCTAGCGCTAGTGTGGAGTGGGGCGTCGGCAGGGAGGTCATTCTAGTCGATTGCTGTCGGAACAAAGAAAGCATGCCGGTACGCTGTGCTACATATGTGTGGAAAATAAACGGCTTTAGTATGAGAGGTTCAAAGGAAGGCCAGGGAGGGCGGAACCTTTCTATGCCTCCCACCGGCCACGAATCACAGTGCTATAGCGCCAATTCCTCCTTCAATTACGCCCTACATTCTGGAGGCTCAACTATGGATTGAACCATTTTTGGCATGGGGGAGAGGACATCCACGTAGCCAAACGCCTCCAAACGCACTCTGGAAGAGGGGAAGTTTGGTGTGTGCTCGCCAGAAATTGCACGTCGTATGCGAGTATACACACGAGCGAGCTGCCTTTAGTGCATATTTTGTCCTACTTTCCCGTTGCTGCTGGAAGCTGGTCGCAGTGTCACATCTAGCGTGACCAGCTCGCAGCAGTAATGACAAAGTAGGCGAAAAAGTGCATTAAAGGGAGTTGCGAGAGCTCTCGCACACATATGGGCAATGCATGCAACCTTGCACGTGAACAGTGTCACTGAAGCGGTAAGGAAGTGCGCAAATACATGACTGTTATAATCGGTCCACTGTCTCCCACGACTCACCGGCTCTTGTGCGTGTCGAATTTGATTAGTTTATCTACCCGAGCCATATCCAAACAGGTTTCCAAAGAGACGACGAATGAGCGGTGCCGTCCAAAACAAAGCGTTGCTCTTTGGTGGCCCCTGGGTATTTTAGAAGGCGAGATCTGGCGCTCACTTTCGTTGTGTAACATAGCAGTGGCAAGTCGGCCCCACCACGCACGAACGTCGCGAACAAAAATGGTAATCACCACTTTGTGTAATGAGCCAACATACAAAAGGGTTCATGACACTAGACAGTCGGCACAAGTTGCACAAGTGAAACCGAACGGGTAGTGTCACAAGATAGGGACAGATTTCGAAGCTCACGGGCACAAAAACAGACACTGCTGTAGCTGTCGTTGCACTGACATGACATTACGAGCGCGTGAAGGAACAGCATGGCAAAGCGACCAGAGACGCAAAGTCTACATGCCAAAAGTAGCACACTGTAGTCAGAGAGGAAGAATGTTTACATGGTTTACATGTAAACATTCTCTAGGAAGAAATTTCTCATAATGTTTACATGTAAACCATGAACATCTTACAAAAACAAAACAATGCACTTACTCCACTCCAATTATTAATGGGCAAGGTTGCATCTATGCTACTACACTGCACGTATCAAAAAACCACAAGCCCCATCTGCTTTGGCCAATTACTTGATGAAACTAATGGAGACAGATGTCGCACACCACAGACTGGTCGTCTCGCAACATATCTCTGCATATGTTGCATTTCAATTTCCTGCCTTTCCACTTAGTTTCAACTGTTGCCAGCATTACTAGTCACCCATCTTTTCTGAAATTCCTCTTTACGCTGTTAGGATCAGCGTCCTTGTTAATGATGGTCTCTAGTATTTTCGATGCTATCATTTTCACATCTTCCTCACCTGGAAGAGCAAAGGAAATGACAAGCTTTGAGCAGACAAAAAATTAGGGAGACTCCTTATCTCCATCTATAAAGGTATAGTGCGCCAGCGTTAATGGTTCTTGTCTGCAAATCCCACTGTGGATTCCCGTTAACTTACATGCCTCTTGCTACAAACTTGATTACTAATTCCTTAATTCATGTCTCTGTCATCTCAGATATACTCATTAGCATATGGTCGTAGGCTGCCCTGTTATATGATAGACAACCAGGCATAGACCTCACTAAGCCTGACGTTAACCAAACTGTACAAACATGCCTCCATGGCCTAGGAGTATCCTTTCTTAATCGGAGCTGAAACGTCCCAGAACATATTTCAAATATAACTTTGTAAGCTTGACTTAACAGCTCCTGCCATGTCGTGTGGCCTCGTGACATTTGGCTCGTGGCACTTTTGACTTGTGAACAGGGTTCATCTTTTAAATACTGGTTAACATGCATGAAAAATACATTTTCACACAAACTGGTGGCAAATGGTCAAGTGGTGCACTGCAGATTCTGAAATGTACACCTATAAGCATGTAAAGATCGCATCATCACATAACATGATCAAGAGTTCTGTCAGTACCTGTAGTTACATAGCACTTCAATGCCCATTAAAGGACCACCTCAGACAATGGTTGTTGTTACCACAAGACCTGTTCTAACAGCGTACTGACACCATTCCACTGAGTGATGGACATGTATATGCATACCCTAGATAGCTCATGATTGTGGATCTCATTTATTTCTATGACTTCCAAGGAGTTCCTGTCGTCAGAAACCCTACACTTTATGAAATCGGGACAGCTGTCTTGAAAGGTGATGAAAAGAAATAACCAGGTTACCTTGATGCAATGCTAAATTACAGAGGGTGAATATGCTGCATGAAGATACCAAGAAGCTTGTACAAAGAAAAGTGAGAGCGAAATGGCAGGATTTTTGAAACATTGAAATGAACTACAAACTATACTTGCCAAACCTGTCATTGAGGAATGGAAATCATGCAGTAATCAAAAACAACATGGAGGACAATTTAGGTCATCTTCACAAAACACATACCCACACCTCACACACAGCTTCATACTTATGAAAGAAGACAAACCAATATGCAAGGAGTGTGGAGATGAACTAGCAATAAATCACATCTTACACGTGCACCAGAGTCGAGAAAATAAGAGGAAAACATTTTGTACAATTTTGCAACAGATCCCTTTCCATCCCAGCATGATCCTAGGAAAGACGTGCAAATTTCCTGCATTTTTGGTTTCCTAAAATGTTCCTAAACAAGCTACATCCTAAAGGACATTTTAGTCATTACACACAAAATAAATACAATAAACCTTGTTCTTGGTGCATGGCAGCATTAGTCGCTTATGCACCATAAAAATCAACACAATGCTGTAAGGTATACCTTGGTTAGCTATGTTATATGAGACAAGCTTTCGGTCTGATGTGGTCCTTATTCACGTGACAGCGCTGTCATGAGGGTCTATGTCCCAGCGATCGGAAAGTGACCTATTCCAACAATTTTAAAAACTGAAGGCGATTCTACAGATCTCTAAAGACTGGATTGATCAACTGTTTTATTAACGTCCGCCTGCTTTGACAGCCTGGAGTGAAACTGTTGAAGAGAATACATTTTTGAACATTTAACGCGTATCTGAAGGCCTTGCTTTCAATTAAGGGGCCCACAAAAAGCAACTGAATGTCAAACGCCGCCTAGGTGGGCTTTCTAGCAGGACAGCGGTGTAGCGTGGAAAATCATTCCGCCGGTCCATCGCTGGCGTCGCTGACTTGAAAGGCCAACTGTTCAAACTTATAGCTACTGACCACACCTGAAACACTGAATTGTGCATGATCAAGGCAGAATTTCTCTAACACTGAGCACTGGTAGCTATCGATTTCGCGCCCAGTATTGTGAAAATCTGTCCTCTCTTCGATCATTGATACATCCACGGTTGAACATTTATGCGCCTCAGAGTAGGCCAGCCGTGGCAACATGGATGCGTTGTTGTAGCAACGATCACTTGCATGTCACACTCTGCAAACTTCCAAGAGTCAGCTTCTGCAACGAAATGTGCAGCGCACATTTTCTACCGCGTACCTAAGTCCGGCGACGCATGCACATCTCCCGCTCGTTTCAAAGCTGTGCGGCCGTTCAGTCGGGTCACGCTAACCTCGAGCATGCGGGAGTTTAAACTACATGTACGCAAAATTCAACGACGAGAAAAAGATGCAGGCTAAGCAATTTAGTCTAGTCTTCCCCTAAATACCAAAGAACACTGCTGTTCAGAGGAAATTCGGATCATTCGCGCTTCCAGAAAGCGGTGCAGTAGGTCGTCGCCTCGACGAGTCGATGTGCAGCTCGCCGCAGTAGCAGCGCAGGCCTCTAGTAGATTCGGCATGTCTTCTGCCACGGCTCTGAGGAAGAATTTAAACGAAGAATTTAGCTAGAAACATCATGTTTCCTCGGTCTGCATATGAGGAACGAGTATAATGCCATTTCACTTACATACTTTGGACTGCCGAATGTTCTGCACGGCGAGGTGTGTGTTGTGCCGGCTCTAGATCTTCGGAGGTCGATTCAGGACCTAAGACAGCGTAAATGCTAGGAATAGCTCGCTCGCATTACGGGCAGATCGAGGTGATAGTTTAATGCGAAGCGAAAGCTGCTCGTGAATGTGCGTATCCCGATGCCAGCTGGTGGAACTGGTGCAGTACGTAGCATCGCCTGCAGCTATGTGCGTCACAGCGATGCTTGCCGTACACAATCCTGAGTGAAGACCGTGATCTATGTTAGAACGGATGCACTCTTCGTAGCACCTCATCGAGAGTCGCGGCTAGCTGATAGCATAGAGGATAAGATTCATTCACGCGTAGCAAGCGGAATGTGGCCGCGTTCGACATGCATATAGCCATGATCCTGCATATCGACGTCCGCCGTATCTTTACGAGAATCAAATAGATACGTCGAACGTACCTTTAGACACTTCGTAAAAACAATCCCGTCGGCGCCCTGTTGTAATAAGAGCTCTCATAACACAAATAATTAATTCCAATAAAGCGCATCAGACAACCTACCATTGCAAGCCTGGTGGCGACGCTTCTCCGTGTAGGTAGAATTGTTTCGCGCACGCAAACAGAAAGGTCGCATTGCACCCACGACAGATCTGAAGCACAACACGTACACGAAACACAGTCATCGATACGTAGCAAGCTCAATCCCATCGCTCGGATCGCTGTAAACATTAAGAACCATGCAGAGCTCAAAATTCATGTAAGCGTTCGGAAAGCAAGGAGTGCGCTTTGAACTTTCACTCGTAATATGTACATGCGGGTGGTTTCACCAGCTCGACGAAAAAGCAATCGTTCCGAACGTGATTACTTTCACTACACTCGCATTTGTCAGTGCTATGATACTGACTACGCTTCACGTACAAGGAATTCATTGTGAGGCTCCAATATCTCCAAAAAAAAAAACGTCGAGGCACCGCCGCATCTCGCGTAGGCTTGAAGACCATTTTTTCAACTTGGAAGCTATCCTTGACGCCTTGACAAACAAATAACTCAGTCGAATTACTAAAAATGGACGAAAAAAAAAAATGTCGAACAGTCCACGCTTGTGCGTGTCAGAACGATCCACACAACTGTGTGTCAGAATTAGCCCAAGAGGCAGAGGCGGTCATTGTTCGAGGAGTATATGTGCTTCACGAGTACGCCTCGCGAAGCACGCCTCGCTGCCCTGCGTCCTTCTATTTATAGTGCGAATTCATGCTAGCACATGAGTATAGTGAGCTGCGCTTCACATTCCGCAATTACATTTCAACCGCAAAAATTTTCTTATTTTTATTAAGACAGTTATAGATCTGTTATATCTCTGCGTGCTTTTCTTAATTCAATTTTCAATTTGTTTGCACAGTTTATTCAAAAAGCTCGCTCGAATTGCAAGAAATGATACTTTGTTTATGATCTGCCCTCTCGAGGAGGTTATTGGAACTAGCATTATACGCGCGTAAATTTAAAATTACTTATTGCATAATGTTAAAAAGAAGACCACTGGATGATTCTCCAGTCTGTGCTTCGTTGTTTTTCGCACTGCTTTTCATGGGATGGGAAAATGATACTCCGGTTCAATAGGCGAGTGTCTTAACACTTGACCACTTGACCGCTAGGATTCACCGCGGCGGTGCCGAGTGCAGCTATGTGCAGCACGCCTTTCCTCCAACATTTTCATGCGTGCACCTGCTCTCGTCGACGAAATCGAAAGTGACAGCTAAAAAACAAACAGCAGATATAAAATCATACATTCAATCGTTTCGTCAAATATACGAGCGCTTTTTAAGAGACAACTCGTAAGCTCGTTCGGGCGAAAAGCCATCGACGGAAATAATCGGAGGCTGCGTAAAAAAAAAATATATATGATGGCAATTTGGGGTTTTAGTGATTGACGATTGATTGGTGTATTATAGTGGATGACGAGCTAATGAAATCATTGTAATTAATTGCTGAAATGAAAAAAATGAAAAAATGGACAATTAAATGGACTTTAAAGGTGTCAAATACTAGCTCTTAAATGAAATGTCAATGCTTAATGTCAAATTTAGCACGTGTGACCGATATATTAATAAATTGAAATCATAGAAAAAGGAAAATGCGCTAATATGTGTCAAACTGCTCAGAATGAGAAGCCAATATGTTTGCTGGTGCTAATCGTTTGAATGAAAAGGAAAAAAAAAATATTGGTGCTATTTTGCTCAAAGCCATAGGGCTGTGTTATGATGGAGTCATTAACAAGGCTAACTGTTACCCAGACGGCCACTGACGTATGCAGAATGGAAATGAAATTAATGATGCAGGGCTAAAAGCATAATATTTCCAATGGAGTTTTTGAACTGGCTAGCGCTAGTGTGGAGTGGGGCGTCGGCAGGGAGGTCATTCTAGTCGATTGCTGTCGGAACAAAGAAAGCATGCAGGTACGCTGTGCTACATATGTGTGGAAAATAAACGGCTTTAGTATGAGGGGTTCAAAAGAAGGCCAGGGAGGGCGGAACCTTTCTATGCTTCCCAGCGGCCACGAATTACAGTGCTATAGCGCCAATTCCTCCTTCAATTACGCCCTACATTCTGGAGGCTCAACTATGGATTGAACCATTTTTGGCATGGGGGAGAGGACATCCACGTAGCCAAACGCCTCCAAACGCACTCTGGAAGAGGGGAAGTTTGGTGTGTGCTCGCCAGAAATTGCACGTCGTATGCGAGTATACACGCGAGCGAGCTGCCTTTAGTGCATTTTTTTTTCCTACTTTCCCGTTGCTGCTGGAAGCTGGTCGCAGTGTCACATCTAGCGTGACCAGCTCGCAGCAGTAATGACAAAGTAGGCGAAAAAGTCCATTAAAGGGAGTTGCGAGAGCTCTCGCACACGTATGGGCAATGCATGCAACCTTGCACGTGAACAGTGTCACTGAAGCGGTAAGGAAGTGCGCAAATACATGACTGTTATAATCGGTCCACTGTCTCCCACGACTCACCGGCTCTTGTGCGTGTCGAATTTGATTAGTTTATCAATCCGAGCCATATCCAAACAGTTTTCCAAAGAGGCGACGAATGAGCGGTGCCGTCCAAAACAAAGCGTTGCTCTTTGGTGGCCCCTGGGTATTTTAGAAGGCGAGATCTGGCCCTCACTTTCGTTGTGTAACATAGCAGTGGCAAGTCGGCCCCACCACGCACGAACGTCGCGAACAAAAATGGTAATCACCACTTTGTGTATTGAGCCAACATACAAAAGGTCATGACACTAGACAGTCGGCACAAGTTGCACAAGTGAAACCGAACGGGTAGTGTCACAAGATAGAGACAGATTTCGAAGCTCACGGGCACAAAAACAGACACTGCTGTAGCTGTCGTTGCACTGACATGACATTACGAGCGCGTGAAGGAACAGCATGGCAAAGCGACCAGAGACGCAAAGTCTACATGCCAAAAGTAGCACACTGTAGTCAGAGAGGAAGAATGTTTACATGGTTTACATGTAAACATTCTCTAGGAAGAAATTTCTCATAATGTTTATATGTAAACCATGAACATCCTACAAAAACAAAACAATGCACTTACTCCACTCCAATTATTAATGGGCAAGGTTGCATCTATGCTACTACACTGCACTTATCACAAAACCACAAGCCCCATCTGCTTTGGCCAATTACTTGATGAAACTAACGGAGACAGATGTCGCACACCACAGACTGGTCGTCTCGCAACATATCTCTGCATATGCTGCATTTCAATTTCCTGCCTTTCCACTTAGCTTCAACTGTTGCCAGCATTACTAGTCACCCATCTTTTCTGAAATTCCTTTTTACGCTGTTAGGATCAGCGTCCTTGTTAATGATGGTCTCTTGTATTTTCGATGCTATCATTTTCACATCTTCCTCACCTGGAAGAGCGAAGGAAATGACAAGCTTTGAGCAGACAAAAAATTAGGGAGACTCGTAATCTCCATCTGTAAGGGTATGGTGCGCCAGCGTTAATGGTTCTTGTCTGCAGATCCCACTGTGGATTCCCGTTAACTTACATGCCTCTTGCTACAAACTTAATTACTAATTCCTTAATTCATGTCTCTGTCATCTCAGATATACTCATTAGCATATGGTCGTAGGCTGCCCTGTTATGTGATAGACAACCAGGCATAGACCTCACTAAGCCTGACGTTAACCAAACTGTACAAACATGCCTCCATGGCCTAGGAGTAACCTTTCTTAATCGGAGCTGAAACGTCCCAGAACATATTTCAAATATAACTTTGTAAGCTTGACTTAACAGCTCCTGCCATGTCGTGTGGCCTCGTGACATTTGGCTCGTATAACTTTTGGCTTGTGCACAGGGTTCATCTTTTAAATACTGGTTAACATGCATGAAAAATACATTTTCACACAAACTGGTGGCAAATGGTCAAGTGGTGCACTGCAGATTCTGAAATGTACACCTATAAGCATGTAAGGATCGCATCATCACATAACATGATCAAGAGTTCTGTCAGTACCTGTAGTTACATAGCACTTCAATGCCCATTAAAGGACCACCTCAGACAATGGTTGTTGTTACTACAAGACCTGTTCTAACAGCGTACTGACACCATTCCACTGAGTGATGGACATGTATATGCATACCCTAGATAGCTCATGATTGTGGATCTCATTTATTTCTATGACTTCCAAGGAGTTCCTGTCGTCAGAAACCCTACACTTTATGAAATCGAGACAGCTGTCTTGAAAGGTGATGAAAAGAAATAACCAGGTTACCTTGATGCAATGCTAAATTACAGAGGGTGAATATGCTGCATGAAGATACCAAGAAGCTTGTACAAAGAAAAGTGAGAGCGAAATGGCAGGATTTTTGAAACATTGAAATGAACTACAAACAATACTTGCCAAACCTGTCAGGAGGAATGGAAAGCATGCAGTAATCAAAAACACAACATGGAGGACATTTTAGGTCATCTTCACAAAACACATACCCACACCTCACACACAGCTTCATACTTATAAAAGAAGACAAACCAATATGCAAGGAGTGTGGAGATGAACTAACAATAAATCACATCTTACACGTGCACCAGAGCCGAGAAAATAAGAGGAAAACATTCTGTACAATTTTGCAACAGATCCCTTTCCATCCCAGCATGATCCTAGGAGAGACGTGCAAATTTCCTGCATTTTCGGTTTCCTAAAATATTCCTAAACAAGCTACATCCTAAAGAACATTTTAGTCATTACACACAAAATAAATACAATAAACCTTGTTCTTGGTGCATGGCAGCATTAGTCGCTTATGCACCATAACAATCAACACAATGCTGTAAGGTATACCTTGGTTAGCTATGTTATATGAGACAAGCTTTCGGTCTGATGTGGTCCTTATTCACGTGACAGCGCTGTCATGAGGGTCTATGTCCCAGCGATCGGAAAGTGACCTATTCCAACAATTTTAAAAACTGAAGGCGATTCTACAGATCTCTAAAGACTGGATTGATCAACTGTTTTATTAACGTCCGCCTGCTTTGACAGCCTGGAGTGAAACTGTTGAAGAGAATACATTTTTGAACATTTAACGCGTATCTGAAGGCCTTGCTTTCAATTAAGGGGCCCACAAAAAGCAGCTGAATGTCAAACGCCGCCTAAGTGGGCTTTCTAGCAGGACAGCGGTGTAGCGTGAAAAATCGCTCCGCCGGTCCATCGCTGGCGTCGCAGACTTGAAAGGCCAACTGTTCAAACTTATAGCTACTGACCACACCTGAAACAATGAATTGTGCATGATCAAGGCAGAATTTCTCTAACACTGAGCACTGGTAGCTATCGATTTCGCGCCCAGTATTGTGAAAATCTGTCCTCTCTTCGATCATTGATACATCCACGGTTGAACATTTATGCGCCTCAGAGTAGGCCAGCCGTGGCAACATGGATGCGTTGTTGTAGCAACGATCACTTGCATGTCACACTCTGCAAACTTCCAAGAGTCAGCTTCTGCAACGAAATGTGCAGCGCACATTTTCTACCGCGTACCTAAGTCCGGCGACGCATGCACATCTCCCGCTCGTTTCAAAGCTGTGCGGCCGTTCACTCAGGTCACGCTAACCTCGAGCATGCGGGGGTTTAAACTACATGTACGCAAAATTCAACGACGAGAAAAAGATGCAGGCTAAGCACTTTAGTATAGTCTTCCCCTAAATACCAAAGAACACTGCTGTTCAGAGGAAATTCGGATCATTCGCGCTTCCGGAAAGCGGTGCAGTAGGTCTTCGCCTCGACGAGTCGATGTGCAGCTCGCCGCAGTAGCAGCGCAGGCCTCTAGTAGATTCGGCATGTCTTCTGCCACGGCTCTGAGGTAGAATTTAAACGAAGAATTTAGCTAGAAACATCATATTTCCTCGGTCTGCATATGAGCAACGAGTATAATGCCATTTCACTTACATACTTTGGACTGCCGAATGTTCTGCACGGCGAGGTGTGTGTTGTGCCGGCTCTAGATCTTCGGAGGTCGATTCAGGACCTAAGACAGCGTAAATGCTAGGAATAGCTCGCTCGCATTACGGGCAGATCGAGGTGATAGTTTAATGCGAAGCGAAAGCTGCTCGTGAATGTGCGTATCCCGACGCCAGCTGGTGGAACTGGTGCAGTACGTAGCATCGCCTCCAGCTATGTGCGTCACAGCGATGCTTGCCGTACACAATCCTGAGTGAAGACCGTGATCTATGTTAGAACGGATGCATTCTTCGTAGCACCTCATCGAGAGTCGCGGCTAGCTGATAGCATAGAGGATAAGATTCATTCACGCGTAGCAAGCGGAATGTGGCCGCGTTCGACATGCATATAGCCATGATCCTGTATATCGACGTCCGCCGTATCTTTACGAGAATCAAATAGATACGTCGGACGTACCTTTAGACACTTCGTAAAAACAACCCCGTCGGCGCCCTGTTGTAATAAGAGCTCTCATAACACGAATTATTAATTCCAATAAAGCGCATCAGACAACCTACCATTGCAAGCCTGGTGGCGACGCTTCTCCGTGTAGGTAGAATTGTTTCGCGCACGCAAACAGAAAGGTCGCGTTGCACCCACGACAGATCTGAAGCACAACACATACACGAAACACAGTCATCGATACGTAACAAGCTCAATCCCAACGCTCGGATCGCTGTAAACATTAAGAACCATGCAGAGCTCAAAATTCATGTAAGCGTTCGGAAAGCAAGGAGTGCGCTTTGAACTTTCACTCGTAATATATACATGCGGGTGGTTTCACCAGCTCGACGAAAAAGCAATCGTTCCGAACGTGATTACTTTCACTACACTCGCATTTCTCAGTGCTATGATACTGACTACGCTTCACGTACAAGGAATTCATTGTGAGGAGACTCTTGCTGCTGTCCGTGAAGAACCGCTGAAATCAGGAACATTTTGCGATACGGCTCCAATATCTCCAAAAAAAAACGTCGAGGCACCGCCGCATCTCGCGTAGGCTTGAAGACCATTTTTTCAACTTGGAAGCTATCCTTGACGCCTTGACAAACAAATAACTCAGTCGAATTACTAAATATGGACGAAAAAAAAAATGTCGAACAGTCCACGCTTGTGCGTGTCAGAACGATCCACACAACTGTGTGTCAGAATTAGCCCAAGAGGCAGAGGCGGTCATTGTTCGAGGAGTATATGTGCTTCACGAGTACGCCTCGCGAAGCACGCCTCGCTGCCCTGCGTCCTTCTATTTATAGTGCGAATTCATGCTAGCACATGAGTATAGTGAGCTGCGCTTCACATTCCGCAATTACATTTCAACCGCAAAAATTTTCTTATTTTTATTAAGACAGTTATAGATCTGTTATATCTCTGCGTGCTTTTCTTAATTCAATTTTCAATTTGTTTGCACAGTTTATTCAAAAAGCTCGCTCGAATTGCAAGAAATGATACTTTGTTTATGATCTGCCCTCTCGAGGAGGTTATTGCAACTAGCATTATACGCGCGTAAATTTAAAATTACTTATTGCATAATGTTAAAAAGAAGACCACTGGATGATTCTCCAGTCTGTGCTTCGTTGTTTTTCGCACTGCTTTTCATGGGATGGGAAAATGATACTCCGGTTCAATAGGCGAGTGTCTTAACACTTGACCACTTGACCGCTAGGATTCACCGCGGCGGTGCCGAGTGCAGCTATGTGCAGCACGCCTTTCCTCCAACATTTTCATGCGTGCACCTGCTCTCGTCGACGAAATCGAAAGTGACAGCTAAAAAACAAACAGCAGATATAAAATCATACATTCAATCGTTTCGTCAAATATACGAGCGCTTTTTAAGAGACAACTCGTAAGCTCGTTCGGGCGAAAAGCCATCGACAGAAATAATCGGCGGCTGCGTAAAAAAAAAATTATATCATGGCAATTTGGGGATTTAGTGATTGACGATTGATTGGTGTATTATAGTGGATGACGAGCTAATGAAATCATTGTAATTAATTGCTGAAATGAAAAAAATGAAAAAATGGATAATTAAATGGACTTTAAAGGTGTCAAATACTAGCTCAAAATGAAATGTCAATGCTTAATGTCAAATTTAGCACGTGTGACCGATATATTAATAAATTGAAATCATAGAAAAAGGAAAATGCGCTAATATGTGTCAAACTGCTCAGAATGAGAAGCCAATATGTTTGCTGGTGCTAATCGTTTGAATGAAAAGGAAAAAAAAAATATTGGTGCTATTTTGCTCAAAGCCATAGGGCTGTGTTATGATGGAGTCATTAACAAGGCTAACTGTTACCCAGACGGCCACTGACGTATGCAGAATGGAAATGAAATTAATGATGCAGGGCTAAAAGCATAATATTTCCAATGGAGTTTTTGAACTGGCTAGCGCTAGTGTGGAGTGGGGCGTCGGCAGGGAGGTCATTCTAGTCGATTGCTTTCGGAACAAAGAAAGCATGCAGGTACGCTGTGCTACATATGTGTGGAAAATAAACGGCTTTAGTATGAGGGGTTCAAAAGAAGGCCAGGGAGGGCGGAACCTTTCTATGCTTCCCAGCGGCCACGAATTACAGTGCTATAGCGCCAATTCCTCCTTCAATTACGCCCTACATTCTGGAGGCTCAACTATGGATTGAACCATTTTTGGCATGGGGGAGAGGACATCCACGTAGCCAAACGCCTCCAAACGCACTCAGGAAGAGGGGAAGTTTGGTGTGTGCTCGCCAGAAATTGCACGTCGTATGCGAGTATACACGCGAGCGAGCTGCCTTTAGTGCATTTTTTTTCCTACTTTCCCGTTGCTGCTGGAAGCTGGTCGCAGTGTCACATCTAGCGTGACCAGCTCGCAGCAGTAATGACAAAGTAGGCGAAAAAGTGCATTAAAGGGAGTTGCGAGAGCTCTCGCACACATATGGGCAATGCATGCAACCTTGCACGTGAACAGTGTCACTGAAGCGGTAAGGAAGTGCGCAAATATATGACTGAATATTTGAGCGTCTTTTATTGAAAATTTTCTTGTGAACGTAATCTGTTCTAAAACTGGAGCTTCATTCGGGAATACGCAACATACATAAAATGTATACATATATCGCGGTCAAAAAGTCACTGTGTGCACTTCCCTTGTTATAATCGGTCCACTGTCTCCCACGACTCACCGGCTCTTGTGCGTGTCGAATTTGATTAGTTTATCAATCCGAGCCTTATCCAAACAGTTTTCCAAAGAGACGACGAATGAGCGGTGCCGTCCAAAACAAAGCGTTGCTCTAATTGGTGGCCCCTGGGTATTTTAGAAGGCGAGATCTGGCGCTCACTTTCGTTGTGTAACATAGCAGTGGCAAGTCGGCCCCACCACGCACGAACGTCGCGAACAAAAATGGTAATCACCACTTTGTGTATTGAGCCAACATACAAAAGGGTTCATGACACTAGGCAGTCGGCACAAGTTGCACAAGTGAAACCGAACGGGTTGTAGCGCAGCAGCGCCATCTATGAGCCATAACTGAAAATAAAATTATGAGAGCAGCCTGCGCTGATGTCCGACAGGTGGAGCCACAGCTCTAACTATATTCGTTGAATTTAGATTAGTACATTATCTCTGAGTTTGCTGGGCGCAACGATTATGTAATATGAGGGAATATGAGGGCTGGCAGTTATGACGAGGCAAGTAGAGCCTCGGAGAGTAAAGAGGTTTCAGCCTGCGCTACCAAGTAATGTAGCGCAATATAGGAGGACAGTTAAGTTACATGAGGCCTCGAGGAGGGATTAAGAATGAAGAGGAAGAAACTCGCACGTAGAGTAAAGCAGGTTTGATAGGGAAGGGCAGCCGGGAGCCAAAGGAGTTCGTCGAGGCCCGGGGCTACCGGGAAGAGTAGGAGTAAACACCTTCCCTTCCATCAGCTCGCCGTGATCTATCGGAGTGAGCGTTGTGGCACTGATAGCTATCAGAAGCCCTCACTGCTCCGATGGATCGCGGCTTAGTTAGGGTAGCTTAGCGGGTCCGGCATCGCGGACCTCGGCGTTGCGGTACTGGTGTCCCACCAGACGAGCCCTCGCTGTATCCTCGCTTCCCTCAGCGCTCTGAGTGCAGTGGCACTGGCTTCATGCCAGACGAGCCCTCGCTTCCCTCAGCTAGCGGAGCAGCCCCCTAGCGCCGTGCAGTTGTTGTCGCCCAGGTAGAAAACCACGCCCCCCTGTCGGACTCACGCTGCGCGCTCCATCACAAACATCGATCTGTGTGTTTGCGTATATTTGTTCCCAGCGTACCAGCGAAAATCTTACTCGCGACAAGTGGTGGAGGTGCGGGGTACGACTACGTACAGACGATGAACAGCTGTAGCGAAGGAAAGTCGCGTTCCCGGCAACGCCGCGACCGAAGGAAGCAGGCGAAGGCGGTCCAACAATCATCGCCAATTAACCCGGAAGAAAAGTGGCAAGACATTGAATTAGCAGAAAAACCAAGGTCACTGAACGACCGCTTCGCGAAAATATTTGAAATCGCAACCGCCGCAGCGACGTGCAAATAAAAGAGAGAGAGAAAAAAAAATTTTAATGATCGGGAATAGTGACGAGCGGGTCTTACGAAGTCGTAGCAATCGTAACATCCAAAACACAATGGAAGGCGCCGGAAACGAGCAAGCGTCAAGGCTCTATGGCCCCCCTCCACGCTTTTCTGCAAAATCTGACGAAGACGTGGAAGACTGGGTGCGCCTATATGAGCGCTACGCAACGGCAGTGGGATGGAGCGACGCCCAAAAAGCCAACAATTTGATTTTCGCCTTCGGCGGCGAGGCCAGTCGGTGGTACAGCGCCATCTTGAGGGATTCACCTGCACGGCAGCTGGAGACTTGGGACCAGTGGAAAGGGGCTCTTCGCGAAAGTTTTGCCGGGGAGGACGTCAGGGATTGGGCCTTCATCCAACTACACGAGAGGCGGCAGCAGCCGGGTGAAACTCCTCGAGAATACGTATCGAGCATCCTTCACCTTTGCGCTCGGGCAAACACCACCATGACAGACGCGGAGAGGGTGCGTTGCCTGCTGCGCGGGCTGCGACCGGAAATGATGGAGAGGGTGGCCATCTCAAACCCCAAAACCCCGTCAGAATTTCTGCAACACCTGCAGCGATTAACACACGTAGGTGCCATGGCGCAGCATGCTGTGGCGGCCATGCCAGCGCACCCCCTCCCAGGATTTGCAGCGGCCTCTCCATTTCTAACAGCAGACCCTTACCGTGCTGCGGCAGGCCCGCCCGAACATAACTGGGAGTCGACTCCGAGGCATAACGCCTCAGCAGCACAGGTCGTAACGACCGAAATGTTTGACGCCCTACAAGAGAGCGTGAAGGCTCTGACATATGCCGTTGAACAACTTGCTCGACCAGGTCCACGCAGGTTCCCGGGCCGACAGTCCCGGAATCAGGCCGGGCAAGTGAGATGCTACCGTTGCGGCCGATCCGGGCATATAATGCGTCAGTGCAACATGCAGCTAGGGCCAACAGGGGCACAAGGCGCCCAGCCATCGGGAAACTAGGACGGCGGGGTCCACGAGTTCCCCCCGAAATGAAAAAAGGTAACTCCCCAGGAGAGGCGGCCTACGCATGCAGTTCTCACCTCGTCACCCTTCCTGTTTCGGTGAAAGGCCGGAAAACGGCAATGATAGTAGACACCGGCGCATCGGTGAACATTGCCTCCCAGAGCTTCGTGGCCAGGATAGGTGCAGAAATGGGCAAAACTACAGCCATTGTCAGGAACGTCAATGGAAAACTTGTCAGTGCAGCAGGCGAAGTGAAGCTCAATGTACATATCGGACCGATAGAGCTGCAAGAATCATTCCTGGTAATGGATACACTACCGTATGACCTCCTGGGTGGAATACCGATGTGCGCGAACTCTGAAATGACAATCAGTTTCCCAAACCGAACAGTCACTCTGCGGGGACACAGCCTGAAGCTCCGTCTGGATGAGTTCGACACAGACATGGTAAACCCAGAGGTCATTTACTGCCAGCAACACCTACAGATCCCACCCTCTACGGAGGTTATGGTTCCAGTTACGGTTGGCAGAAACGGACCATGCCTGGTAGAACCCTTAAGCCCTACACCAGACAGGCCCCATCCGAGCGTAGCCCGAGCACTGGCTAGCATCCAGAACAACATGACGTATATCCGCATCGCCAATCCGGGACCTACACCCCTGACTATTAACAAGGGAACAGCACTAGGGAAAACCACGCCCCTCCTGAACGTTGAAATCTGCGTAAGGCCTCCGACTCAGTCTAGGTCTGGAATAGACGAAGTCCAGTACGGCACCCAGTTAGACCAAGGCCAGCGTCAAGGGTTCCTGTCCTTACTGGAAGAATATGAGCACCTCTTTGTCAATGCAAGTGAAGGCCTCGGCCGTACAAGCACAGTTGAGCACGAGATCAACACCGGTGATGCAAGACCAGTCCGGCAGAATCCATATCGCCATTCGGCAACAGAAAGAGAGAGAATCCAAAACCAGGTTTCGGAGATGTTGGAGAAGGGAGTCATAAGAGAGTCCAGCAGCCCATGGTCATCCCCCGTGGTTCTCGTTCGGAAGCGAGATGGGACTTGGCGCTTCTGCGTAGACTACAGGAAACTCAATATGGTCACGAAGAAAAACGTACATCCGCTTCCTCGGGTAGACGACGTTGTGGACCGATTGCAAGGCTCCCACTTCTTTACAACACTAGACATGGCGTCTGGGTATTGGCAAGTCCCCATACAGGAGGCAGACAAAGAAAAAAACTGCTTTTTCTACAGGATACGGACTATACGAGTTCAACGTTGTCCCCTTTGGCCTCTGCAATGCCCCTGCCACTTTCCAGCGCATGATAAACAAAGTGCTAGCAAGCCAGCTCTGGAGAGTGTGCCTCGCATATCTTGACGACATCATTGTTTTCTCCAAGACCGCTGGCGACCACCTAACGGACCTCAGAAATGTTTTCAACGCACTGGACTTAGCGGGCCTTCGCCTGCAGCCCAAGAAGTGCCACATCGCAACCGACCGAATTAAGTACCTGGGCCACATAATCGATGGATGTTCGGCAAGACCTGACCCTAGCAATATTCAAGCAATCGAGCAAGCGATGGCACCCAAGAACGTGAAGCAGGTCCGCAGCTTCTTGGGGCTCTGCAACTACTACAGACGCTTTGTAAAAGATTTCGCCCGCATCTCACGACCATTAACCGAGCTCACCAAGACAGGCAAAGGCTGGGACTGGAGCATCGAATGCCAAAACGCCTTCGAAGAACTCAAGCAGCGCCTTACCAATTCACCAGTGCTGCGACTCTTCAACCCCGAGTTGCCTGTTGAAGTCCATACGGATGCCTGCGGGTATGGGATCGGCGCAGTACTTGTGCAAAAGAACGGCATGGAAGAATACGTGGTCAGTTACACCAGCCGACATCTGAATAAGGCCGAAAAAAATTACAGCGTCACCGAACAGGAATGTCTCGCGGTAATATTCGCGGTCAGGCAATTTCGTCCGTATCTATTTGGCATACCGTTTACCATCGTTACCGATCAAGCCAGCCTGACGTGGCTCATGACCACCAAGAATCCAAGTGGACGTCTCACGCGATGGAGCTTGCTCCTTCAGGAATTCAACATCAGCCTCAAGCATCGCCCAGGTATCAAGAACTCAAACGCAGACGCGCTATCTCGTCTCCCATATGACGCAGAAGGCACACACCCCTTATGCGAAGATATGCCGCTCTTCCTTGCGGACGACCAGAGGGAAAGAATTGCTGAGCTCCAGAGGGAAGACCACTTCTTCGGACCTATCATTGAGCACCTGAGGAACCCGAGTGAACCTGTCCAGAGAAAAACCCGCCGTACAGCACGAGCCTTCAGCTTACAAGAGGAAATTCTGTTCAGAAGAGCAAAAGGCTTCAAGGAAGACAGACTGGCCTTGGCAGTCCCTAAACCACTCCGCCGAGAGATTCTGGCGTCCTGTCACGACGACATAACAGCAGGGCACCTGGGCATGAAGAGAACACTAAGCAAGATCAGCCAACGCTATTTTTGGCCAAAAATGTTTGCCGACATAACCAAGTACGTCCGCTCCTGTCCAGACTGCCAAACTCGCAAGACCCCTCCAGCTAAGCCATCCGGCCTGTTGCAGCCCGTCCCGCCTGCTCGGCGGCCTTTTCAGCGGCTCGGAATGGATTTCCTGGGTCCCCTGACGCAGTCCTCAAGCGGAAATCGACATGTACTCGTACTGATCGACTATCACACTAAGTGGGCGGAAACCGTCGCCGTCCCCGAAGCCACAGCTGCAAGCGCCGCGAAAGCATTTTTGGAAGCAGTGGTTCTACGGCATGGGGCACCTGAACAGGTGATCACAAACCGAGGGCAACATTTTGTGGCCGAAATGATCGAAGAGCTGTTCCGTCTCACTCAAACGAACCACACGCGCACGACGGCGTATCACCCTCAGACAAATGGCCTTTGCGAACGTTTTAACCGGACACTCGCTGAAATGATCAGCCAATACGTCTCGTCCGATCACCGCGACTGGGATCAGTTTCTTCCCTTCGTGACGTTCGCATACAACTCATCCGTGCATGAGACGACTGGATACTCTCCATTCTTTTTGCTGTAAGGACACGAGCCAACATTGCCGATCGACGTGGCCGTAGGGGCAGCCCGGGGGGGGCGCCATGGGCCTGACAAGCGAGGAGACGATGCGCCGGTGGAATGACGCTAGGGAACTGGTACTAGAGCGGGAGCGAAGGTCACAGGAGGCAAATAAGCTGCGGTACGATCAAACACGCCGCACGCTGCCAATAACCCCTGGTGATCTTGTTTACGTGCGTATGCCTACATCCAAACGTGGTCACACATCAAAATTTTTGCATCCTTACCACGGCCCCTTCCGCCTCGTGAGACAAACCGCGGAAAACGACTGGGAAATAGAAAGTCGCCGAGGACGTCGAGATATTGTAAACATTAACAGGATAAAGCCCTATATAGACCGGGATAGTAACCCAGAAGTCGGTTCAGAAGAACACACCCCCGTCGGAGCAGAAGACGCAACAGAGCCACGCCTAGAGGTCACTGAGGACGAGCAGCCATCCGGCATCAGTAACGACGAAGAATTCTTCGACGCATCGGACACGGTCCCGGACGAAGAGTTCTTTGATACTTCAGACTCAGTCCCGGACAACCCTGTTCCAACCAGACGCGGAAGAAGCGGCCGACGTATACTACCTCCACGAAGAGACGACTTTGTGTACTATTAGGCAAGAAGTGCGCGCGTGTGTGTGTATGAGTGTGCCTGCAACACTAAGGGAGCCTACAGGACAACACGTTACGGGACTAAACGCATGTGCGCAGTGCGTGTGTACGAACAAGTACTTCCACAAAGGAGTATGTGGGTACGTGTGTGCTAAAGTGAACTAGACTCTACGAGTGCAGTGTGTTTCCAGACAGCCGGAAACTGACTTTTGTGGACAGCAGACTACATGAGCCATGGAGGTGAGCTAATGAGAGCGGGCTACTACCGCCCTCTCCCCACAGTGACGCCACCTACGGTGAATCGCGAGCAGTGACAGTGACAACTACTGGAGCAGTGTTTCGCAGTAACGTTGGACAATGCACCATCAAAGGACGATTATCGCATGTGCAGCATGTAGTATTGCAAATTTTGTGTTTTCTTTTATTATAACTTTGTATAAGTTAACTGAGATTGTGAGTGAGGACACTCACCATTGTTGTGTACCGGGAAGGAATGTAGCGCAGCAGTGCCATCTATGAGCCATAACTGAAAATAAAATTATGAGAGCAGCCTGCGCTGATGTCCGACAGGTGGAGCCACAGTTCTAACTATATTCGTTGAATTTAGATTAGTACATTATCTCTGAGTTTGCTGGGCGTAACGATTATGTAATATGAGGGAATATGAGGGCTGGCAGTTATGACGAGGCAAGTAGAGCCTCGGAGAGTAAAGAGGTTTCAGCCTGCGCTACCAAGTAATGTAGCGCAATATAGGAGGACAGTTAAGTTACATGAGGCCTCGAGGAGGGATTAAGAATGAAGAGGAAGAAACTCGCACGTAGAGTAAAGCAGGTTTGATAGGGAAGGGCAGCCGGGAGCCAAAGGAGTTCGTCGAGGCCCGGGGCTACCGGGAAGAGTAGGAGTAAACACCTTCCCTTCCGTCAGCTCGCCGTGGTCTATCGGAGTGAGCGTTGTGGCACTGATAGCTATCAGAAGCCCTCACTGCTCCGATGGATCGCGGCTTAGTTAGGGTAGCTTAGCGGGTCCGGCATCGCGGACCTCGGCGTTGCGGCACTGGTGTCCCACCAGACGAACCCTCGCTGTATCCTCGCTTCCCTCAGCGCTCTGAGTGCAGTGGCACTGGCTTCATGGCAGACGAGCCCTCGCTTCCCTCAGCTAGCGGAGCAGCCCCCTAGCGCCGTGCAGTTGTTGTCGCCCAGGTAGAAAACCACGCCCCCCTGTCGGACTCACGCTGCGCGCTCCATCACAAACATCGATCTGTGTGTTTGCGTATATTTGTTCCCAGCGTACCAGCGAAAATCTTACTCGCGACAGGGTAGTGTCACAAGATAGGAACAGATTTCGAAGCTCACGGGCACAAAAACAGACACTGCTGTAGCTGTCGTTGCACTGACATGACATTACGAGCGCGTGAAGGAACAGCATGGCAAAGCGACCAGAGACGCAAAGTCTACATGCCAAAAGTAGCACACTGCAGTCAGAGAGGAAGAATGTTTACATGGTTTACATGTAAACATTCTCTAGGAAGAAATTTCTCATAATGTTTATATGTAAACCATGAACATCCTACAAAAACAAAACAATGCACTTACTCCACTCCAATTATTAATGGGCAAGGTTGCATCTATGCTACTACACTGCACTTATCACAAAACCACAAGCCCCATCTGCTTTGGCCAATTACTTGATGAAACTAATGGAGACAGATGTCGCACACCACAGACTGGTCGTCTCGCAACATATCTCTGCATATGCTGCATTTCAATTTCCTGCCTTTCCACTTAGCTTCAACTGTTGCCAGCATTACTTGTCACCCATCTTTTCTGAAATTCCTTTTTACGCTGTTAGGATCAGCGTCCTTGTTAATGATGGTCTCTAGTATTTTCGATGCTATCATTTTCACATCTTCCTCACCTGGAAGAGCGAAGGAAATGACAAGCTTTGAGCAGACAAAAAATTAGGGAGACTCGTAATCTCCATCTGTAAGGGTATGGTGCGCCAGCGTTAATGGTTCTTGTCTGCAGATCCCACTGTGGATTCCCGTTAACTTACATGCCTCTTGCTACAAACTTAATTACTAATTCCTTAATTCATGTCTCTGTCATCTCAGATATACTCATTAGCATATGGTCGTAGGCTGCCCTGTTATGTGATAGACAACCAGGCATAGACCTCACTAAGCCTGACGTTAACCAAACTGTACAAACATGCCTCCATGGCCTAGGAGTAACCTTTCTTAATCGGAGCTGAAACGTCCCAGAACATATTTCAAATATAACTTTGTAAGCTTGACTTAACAGCTCCTGCCATGTCGTGTGGCCTCGTGACATTTGGCTCGTGGAACTTTTGGCTTGTGCACAGGGTTCATCTTTTAAATACTGGTTAACATGCATGAAAAATACATTTTCACACAAACTGGTGGCAAATGGTCAAGTGGTGCACTGCAGATTCTGAAATGTACACCTACAAGCATGTAAGGATCGCATCATCACATAACATGATCAAGAGTTCTGTCAGTACCTGTAGTTACATAGCACTTCAATGCCCATTAAAGGACCACCTCAGACAATGGTTGTTGTTACCACAAGACCTGTTCTAACAGCGTACTGACACCATTCCACTGAGTGATGGACATGTATATGCATACCCTAGATAGCTCATGATTGTGGATCTCATTTATTTCTATGACTTCCAAGGAGTTCCTGTCGTCAGAAACCCTACACTTTATGAAATCGAGACAGCTGTCTTGAAAGGTGATGAAAAGAAATAACCAGGTTACCTTGATGCAATGCTAAATTACAGAGGGTGAATATGCTGCATGAAGATACCAAGAAGCTTGTACAAAGAAAAGTGAGAGCGAAATGGCAGGATTTTTGAAACATTGAAATGAACTACAAACTATACTTGCCAAACCTGTCATTGAGGAATGGAAATCATGCAGTAATCAAAAACACAACATGGAGGACATTTTAGGTCATCTTCACAAAACACATACCCACACCTCACACACAGCTTCATACTTATGAAAGAAGACAAACCAATATGCAAGGAGTGTGGAGATGAACTAACAATAAATCACATCTTACACGTGCACCAGAGTCGAGAAAATAAGAGGAAAACATTTTGTACAATTTTGCAACAGATCCCTTTCCATCCCAGCATGATCCTAGGAGAGACGTGCAAATTTCCTGCATTTTTGGTTTCCTAAAATGTTCCTAAACAAGCTACATCCTAAAGAACATTTTAGTCATTACACACAAAATAAATACAATAAACCTTGTTCTTGGTGCATGGCAGCATTAGTCGCTTATGCACCATAACAATCAACACAATGCTGTAAGGTATACCTTGGTTAGCTATGTTATATGAGACAAGCTTTCGGTCTGATGTGGTCCTTATTCACGTGACAGCGCTGTCATGAGGGTCTATGTCCCAGCGATCGGAAAGTGACCTATTCCAACAATTTTAAAAACTGAAGGCGATTCTACAGATCTCTAAAGACTGGATTGATCAACTGTTTTATTAACGTCCGCCTGCTTTGACAGCCTGGAGTGAAACTGTTGAAGAGAATACATTTTTGAACATTTAACGCGTGTCTGAAGGCCTTGCTTTCAATTAAGGGGCCCACAAAAAGCAGCTGAATGTCAAACGCCGCTTAGGTGGGCTTTCTAGCAGGACAGCGGTGTAGCGTGAAAAATCGCTCCGCCGGTCCATCGCTGGCGTCGCTGACTTGAAAGGCGAACTGTTCAAACTTATAGCTACTGACCACACCTGAAACACTGAATTGTGCATGATCAAAGCAGAATTTCTCTAACACTGAGCACTGGTAGCTATCGATATCGCGCCCAGTATTGTGAAAATCTGTCCTCTCTTCGATCATTGATACATCCACGGTTGAACATTTATGCGCCTCAGAGTAGGCCAGCCTTGGCAGCATGGATGCGTTGTTGTAGCAACGATCACTTGCATGTCACACTCTGCAAACTTCCAAGAGTCAGCTTATGCAACGAAATGTGCAGCGCACATTTTCTACCGCGTACCTAAGTCCGGCGACGCATGCACATCTCCCGCTCGTTTCAAAGCTGTGCGGCCGTTCAGTCAGGTCACGCTAACCTCGAGCATGCGGGGGTTTAAACTACATGTACGCAAAATTCAACGACGAGAAAAAGATGCAGGCTAAGCACTTTAGTATAGTCTTCCCCTAAATACCAAAGAACACTGCTGTTCAGAGGAAATTCGGATCATTCGCGCTTCCGGAAAGCGGTGCAGGAGGTCTTCGCCTCGACGAGTCGATGTGCAGCTCGCCGCAGTAGCAGCGCAGGCCTCTAGTAGATTCGGCATGTCTTCTGCCACGGCTCTGAGGTAGAATTTAAACGAAGAATTTAGCTAGAAACATCATGTTTCCTCGGTCTGCATATGAGGAACGAGTATAATGCCATTTCACTTACATACTTTGGACTGCCGAATGTTCTGCACGGCGAGGTGTGTGTCGTGCCGGCTCTAGATCTTCGGAGGTCGATTCAGGACCTAAAGGCCCCCGTACGGTCGTTTTTAGAGGCGCTGCGCTCGTCCGCCTTCCGCCAGCTGGCGGACGCGTTCGGCACGGGAGGCGCATAGGGTGCTATACGGTCACTTTTGGGCATCTTTTGGGTGGCGGATTTCTCCAGCGCTCCGATTGGCGCGCCCGGCGTTCGCTGCTTCGAACGTCGAAACGCTGCATATGACGGCTGCGGCGCTGGTTTGGCGAAACTTTTCCTCTTCGCGGTGGCTCTCGATCGTCGGCTATCAAATTAATTTGCACCTAGCTGTAGAGTTATTGAGCCCCCGCATATACAGCACAAACAGTATGAACTGACCATTAGTAGAGCGATTAAGTCGCCGGCGATGCAATCATCCAGCAACAGCGTAGACGCACGCATATGCCCCAACGGCACCTGCTTTCGCCGTCTGCTTGGTGTTTTTATGTTATATGAGGAGAAGACGGCACGAATTTTTTAAGTACTCCCGAACGTATACATTGAAAGCTAAAATGTATATATTCATACCTCCCCTGCCTGTGTTCGCGCGTTCACTTCGGTATAGCACTCGCGGCAAAGATGCAGGAGCTGGCAATTTAATGTTTTCATCCGAAATTACAGCCTAAACACATTTTACAACACGCCTGTTTTACTGTGAGAAAATAGACTGCAAAGCATAAACAAACATGCACATCATTTGTAACATGTACAGAAGCACTGTTTTCCGTGCGGTTCTCCCCGGTGGTAGCAATTTCCTAGTGGCGTACATTTCGCCACGTAATCCTCATTTCTGGCTGAAACATACAGCTGTGGTGTTGCATATGAGATGCATTTGCACGCAGAAAATGTGTCGAGGTTCATGACAGTAACAAATCTTTAAAAGTGCATGGAATTATTTGTTATGGTATCCATGCCATAGCAAATGATTCAAACAGTGCATGTTCAAATTATCTCTAAAATTCAATGTGTTTACTTCTTCAAACACATTTAAAATAGCTGCTCAACTAGTTTATTTGTATTCAGTTTGGTTTTCAGCACTACTCATATTTGATTCAGCAGCAAGACTATGCTATTTATAATCAGTTTGGTTGGCAAAACTACAATTCGCATGCCCCCCAGTAATACTAGTTTCTCCATCTCTGTGCTGCCTATATTAATAAGTGCCTTCATGTCAAGTGCAGCATACACTTCCTTTTCTTGACCTATGCCATTTGGTCTTCCTAGGTTTCATGTGTGTGCACTGCTTTTGTCATTTCAAACACAGAAAGTAGCAAATGAAATCTGGCGATTGAGTGTTAACATGCAACACAGCTCAAGCTACTCAGCTGCGGCACGTACTGAAAAGAATTGTTACCAATTGAGACAGCCTCTACCAGTCAAATTTCAAGTGAAATATCTGTACAGTTAGTGCTGAGCACAAATAAACAAGAATTATGGCACAATTGTGCTGCTGCTGAGGAAGAGTCCATAAAGTTTTCGAAACATTGAATGATATGAAATGACTATTCTAAGTACAAATATGTATATATTGGATGTTTTGTGTGGAATGAGTGTTTTATTCTTCTGTTGTAGTTTTATTTCACTGTTTCTCATACTTAAAAACAATACAGCTAAGAGTAAGCACTGAAAAGTCGCGTCACTGCACGAAAGAGTAATAGGGCATGGCCGGAGCGGTCAGTTGGGATCAAGAAATACTTAGCGCCCACTGCCTTGCATCAGTTAAGGGTCCCCACTTGTAGAGAAAAACTGTCCAGGGGCTAAATGTAAAACAGTGACCAAGTGTAATGGCATGTCACTTAGTTGCCAGGACAGCATGCAGACTTGATGGAATTTTGACTTGTCTGTGAACATGAAATACTATACTTCTATGACTAGTGTACTTACCTACCCGAGTCCTTTGCTTTGTTTACATAACTATCCTGCAAGCCCATACATCAAGTTCATCGTGGAGTGAATACACAGATCCTCAATACAATTCAAAGAACAGAAACCAATTGTAGTGGCATGTAAACACAGTGCAATTCTCCAAAAGAGTCACAACAAAACTGCACCTTGTGATATCGAATAAAATATCCCCTCTGAGAATTTCAAGAATTAGATCTAGAAGACAGAGAGCCTGAAGAGATGTGGACTGATGTTTGTGATATAATACAAGAAGTTGCTACTAAGGTAGTTCCAAAGCAAAAGAAATGCAAGAAAGCAAACTGGTTATCTGAAGAGGCTTTGCAAATAGCTGAGGAAAGGAGGATGGCAAAAGTCGTGGGGGAAAGAGAAAGATACAAGGTTTCAATGGGGATTTTCAGAAAATAGCAAGGAGAGATAAGAATGCCTTCCTGAACATACAGTGCCAAGCTGTTGAGGACAACAGCCAATTAAGGAACACAAGAGCTCTGTATAAGACAATCAAAGATATCAAAGGAAGCTTCTGTGCTAAGCTGGGCGTGATAAAGGACAAACGAGGCAAGGACCTCACTGAAGCCTCAGAGATAAAGAAGAGGTGGCAGGAATACACAGAAGAACTGTACAAGAAGGACCCGAATGTGCAAACCCAACATAAGACGGTTGTGGTTGCTGATCTCAAGCCAGGCATCCTGAAGAGTGAAGTTGAATGGGCCTTAGCCAGCCTTGCTAAGAACAAAGCTAGCGGAATTGATGGCATTCCAGCTGAGTTGCTTCAAAACTTCAACCATGACGCTGTTAACATTCTGCACACATTATGTCAGAAGATTTGGACAACCCTGCAGTGGCCACAGGATTGGAGGAGGTCAGTTTACATCCCCATTCCAAAGAAAGGCAGTGCCAAAGATTGTTCCAACTACCGCACGATCGCGCTTATTTCGCATGCTAGCAAGGTGATGTTGAAAATCCTCCAAGGAAGGCTGTAGCAGTACGTGGATCGGGAGCTTCCAGACATGCAAGTTGGGTTTCGCAAGGGCAGAGGAACTAGAGACCAAATTGCCAACCTTCGCTGGATCATGGAAAAAGCAAGAGAGTTCCAGAAACCCATTTACTTCTGCTTTATTGATTATGCGAAAGCGTTTGACTGCGTACATCACAGCAGATTGTGGCAAGCTCTCCAAGAGATGGGAGTTCCAATTCACCTCATCTGCCTCCTCAGGAACCTTTATGAAGGGCAAGAGGCCACAGTCAGAACTGGGCATGGTCTTACTGATTGGTTTCCGATTGAGAAAGGGGTGAGGCAAGACTGCATACTGTCGCCCTGCCTATTTAACCTATATGCAGAGTGCATCATGAGGAAGGCCGGTCTGGACGAGTCTTCAGCTGGAGTGAAGATTGCTGGAAAACGTATCAACAACCTTAGATATGCGGATGATACCACTTTAATGGCAGAAAGTGAAGTGGAACTCAGGAGACTTCTGATGCGCGTACAAGAATAGAGTGAGAAGTTTGGGCTTAAATTGAACATTAAAAACACAAAGATCATGGCGTTTTGCCCTATCAAGTCCTGGAGCATCAATAGACAAGAAGTGGAAGCTGTGACAGATTTTATCTTTTTGGGCTCCAAGATTACCTCGGAAGGAGACTACAGCCATGAAACTAGGAGACGCCTGCTTTTGGGAAAGAGAGCAACGGTTAGCCTTGACCGCCTAGTAAAGAGCAGAGACATTAGTCTGCCAACCAAGATCCGTATAACTTGTGCTATGGTCTTTCCAGTTGTGATGTATGGATGCGAGAGTTGGACTGTGAAAAAGGCTGACCGCCGAAGAATTGACGCGTTTGAATTGTGGTGCTGGCGAAGACACTTGAGAGTTCCTTGGACTGCCAGAAGATCAAATCAGTCGATATTGTCGACCATAAACCCTGACTGCTCATTGGAGGGTCAAATTCTAAAGTTAAAGCTCAGCTACTTTGGTCATCTGATGAGAAGAGAGGAGTCGCTGGAGAAAGATTTGATGTTGGGAAAGGTTGAGGGTCGCCGGAGAAGGGGTAGGCAGCGAACGCGATGATTAGATGGCATCCTCGAGGCACTGCAGATGAAGTTATGTGATGTTAGGAAGATAGTGAGAGACTGGAAAGCGTGGCGTGACATGGTCCATAGGGTCACGAAGAGTCGGACACGATTGAACTGAACTGAAAAAAATGCTGGCTATGCCCACTATCGAACCGTTTGAAATTATGGTTGCATTTTGTATACTTACTTATTTCCTTAATCAACTGAAACTGGCAGTGTTTTTTTTTCCTCAATGATACCTATGCTTAAAAACCCATCTAATGTAGCTTTGCGTTTTGGATTGCTCATCTCACTGAATTTTGTGTATTTACAGGCACATATGGAGACTTCTGGGTCATTTTACAATATCACCAAGCAGCAGGCGTACCATAAAAAACACATTTCATGCTTTGGTCAACCGCTGCAGGATCCTTCGTCAGGGAGTCTGTCTCTACAAAAGCATCGAATGTAAATGTATGGACCAGTGAGGCTTTACATACCTACCAGAGGATGCATGCATATGTAATAGTCATTCGCAACTCATCCATATGTGCCATTTAGTAACTCAAACAGCATCTGCCTTGCAATGGAAACATGCCACTAGGATGCTACATGTGCTGACCATTTTATGCTTGTAGTACTTGCTGTAATGCTAGTTGGTTCACACTGACCATTTGAGCGGCGCAAGGATATGATCGCAGGAAAAGAAGATGGAAAGAAAGAGCGCCTTTCAATCCCTCTTCTTTTCCTGTGATCGTGTTCTTGTGCCGTTTTATTGATCATGTTATGCTGGGTTACTATTTCTTGAATGCGTAACGGCGCCCTCGCTTCACTGCCACTGGAAGGTTCTAGTCTGTGCCTGGTTCAATAGCCCTTAGTTTAGCTCGCCTGAAGAGCTCATGCTGCATGATACGTCATCCTGTCCCGTGTTAGATGCGTGTAGGTTTCTATATGCATTTCTGAATTTATTTTTTTTTGTCTGTGTTTCATTGTTACTTTTTAGATGTTTCCAGGATCATGCACAAATTCCTGTGAAGCTTTGTGGATGCGTTCCTACCTGCGCTGTAGTGTGTTCATTTCCTTCCCTGCTATTGTCATTTCCCTTCATTCACTCTCCAGACCTTTGGGCTGCGTCAAATAACATTGGCCAGCACTACTGCTTCTTGTGCGCCTTGTTTTTGTGCTTTTCGTTTCCACTTTGTTCCCCTTGAAGCTGGATAGAAACTAGTCCATGCAGTTTCACACTTAGAAGATCCTGTCTGCTTTAATGCGTAGTCCCCAAGTAGACGAGAGGAGGGGGGGTTACTGTTGTAATGCAGCAGTGATACACAGTGGCATGCACAACATATAATAGTGATGATCGCACCTTGTAGACTAGCAGACAATGCTGTTTTGCCTTTGAGCAGTGTGGGTGACTATATTGCTGGGTTCTTTTCTATCACAAATTGGTTGGTTGGTTGGTTGGTTGGTTTGTGGGGTTTAACATCTCAAAGCAACTCAGGCTGTGAGAGACGCCGTAGTGGAGGACCCTGGAAATTTTGACCACCTGGGGTTCTTTAACGTGCACTGACATCGCACAGCACACGGGCGCCTTGCTTTTCGCCTCCATCGAAAAGCTGCCGCCGAGGCCGGGATTCGATCCCACGTCTTTGGGAACAGTAGTCGAGCGCCGTAACCACTGCACCACCCCGACAAATTGAATAAATAGATAAGTTGGCAAAGCACTACTCTCGCTCATTCATTACAAGTGTGTTTTCTTCAAGCATGCAGCCTTGTACTGTAATCTCACTTCTTCACACTTGCGCAGCGTTGCATCTGGAGACAGGCTGTGTTGAATTTTCCATACAAAGGGGTGCTTGCAATGGGTGTATACAGTGACAGCTTCATTTAGGGGGACATTATAAAAATAGCCACTGAGCTCAACAGGGAAAGAGAAGTACATTGCTCTGAGAGGACACATAACATGCTGTAAGGTGCTGTGTTCCAGAGTCGTGAAGCACACTAAGCTTTCGGTCAGTCCGAGATTGCTAATTAGGTACATGCTGATGCAACTGCATGAATTTTCACTTGACAACCATATCTGTGGAGTACTTAGAAGCATTCCAGTGATTTTAGGTGTGTGTAACATGGCTTTTTTGAGATTTCAAGCTGTTCGTGTTGCCTGATAGTAATGCTGCACTGCTCTGGTTGAAGCCAGGAAATTCAACAAAGCAAAGGATATTTTATCCAGATTTCTGCATGCTATACCATGAACAAAAAATGAATGTTGCCTGTCTGTAGCAGCAAACTTAAGCTGTTATATGCATATCCCCAGTTGTAGCATCTCGCATCTGTTACCAGTATAGTGGTCTTTGAAGCCAGAAAATAAATGTTTATCCTCCCCATTCTGGTTCTCCTCAACATTTGGTTCTTGCCAAGTAATTTCCATTTTCTAGCTACACTAAGCAGCAGCATTTAACATTCTCAAGAAGCATCACTTTATGCAGCTCAAGGCAATGCAAGGTAATGTGGTTGTGCGACGGGATTCTATCCGAATTATCATGCTGTAAAGGGTTGACACTATCGAACCTTCACGGTTTAGTCTCAAGGAAACTTGTTTGAAAATTCATCTTGCTCAGTTGCAACTCTTTATTTGAATTCGTCTTCCCCTCAGCGTGATCAAGGGCCTTGCCCTGGTAAAAGTGTGCAAGTACCTGTATATTGTTGTATCATTGCAACTGGAAGAATGTTTAGCCAAGTTGAAAAATCCTTTCAGATTGTACATTTTTTTTTCATTCTGCTCCATAATATTGCCCAATTCATTACAGTCTTATAATAGGCCTTACCATATTTCTTAGCCATTCATTTGGTGGCATCTTGCTCTGTTGAGCTAAGGATAGAATGACAGAAGTTGATTACACGGCCTGTGCTCTATTGGGACATGAATCTCTCCTCTTGTTTTTGGCTCAGCACCAAACCCTCGGTACCCATCATAGATATGTACCTTTTTCAGAGAGACAAGAAAATTAACAGTTTTGTCGGCACGCCATCATGATGCCCAGCACCCACAACATAACGATTAATCAGAACAAGACGTGGCACAGACAAGACAGGCTTGCTATAATCTAGCTATAATTGCAAGAATTATACTTCATGAAGAATCAAGCCACCGAGTGGTGCCGATGCTTCTGTAGTCACATCAGAAAGCAGACAGCGGAGATCATTTCATTAATACAAAATAGTTTCCAGAAAGGTCACATCGCACCCAAGGCTGTTTTCAGGCACAGTACACACGAGCCACAATCAATATTTATGATGGACACGTTGCAGGGAAAAAGCCGTGCATGCATGGTCACTACAGGGGGAAGAACAAACGCGACTACCTGCACAGATCAATCTTTATTTCAGCATTCAGAATACAAGATATGTGTAGTGAGCCAAATACTTGTAGGCAATTTCAACCACGAAAAATAATAGGTGCATGTTATTGCCATTATGAAAAGCATTTTTTTTTTGGCTGTTCATAAGACAATGAGGGAAATGTATATTGCAGAACAATGCCGCTGGTCAGCTGTTCACAGGATTTCACGTGACGTCTGAAGTGCTTACATGTGCAAACTGCCTGTCTTGAGAGTACAAAAGCTTATGAGATGCTATTTTCTGCATATACCTTTGGTTTTTCATTGCAATGCACTTGAAAGAACTGTGGTAGCAGCCCATTTCTTAGCAAACTCAGTCTGAAATTACCTGCTCCTTCTTATACCTCTGCGACGCGAACACTTGTGATCCTCATTGAGGTTTTCAGGAAGCATTGAAGCATCTGGTGCTGCACGGCCGTTTTGAATGACCACTGAGAAGCTTTCTTCGTGTGCTTTAGGTGACATCGAGGGTGGCGACGCCCACTCTCGGATGTGCTTCAAAACTCGAGTGCTCAGAAACAGCTTCGATCCAAGCAGGCTCGGGCACGATTGCACGAGTTGAATGCAGATCGAGTTCAATGAGGATCGAAAGTGTTCGTGTGACAGAGGTATTACATACATTCTACTCATTAATTTCTGCTATGAATATTCCTAAAATCTTTGCTCCTTGAGTCATACTTGAGAGTACCAGCATTCATCACTCTCATGAAGTGTTACTGCATGCAGCTTAAGGCATGCCAGATGTAAACAAATGCCTTGTGCCATGTATTTGCACCCCAAGGTTCACACTATGCTCTGTGAGCCGCATGATAAAGCTGAATCCATAGAGCCTCATACACTTTCGTGCAGGTGGTTTTCTACTGAGATCTTGCTTGCAGGTACTCTTATTCTTTATTATTATGGCTTGCAGTGCGAGTTTTTTTTTAATTTTTTTTTATGAGAATATCATGAGGACTGTCCTGCACAATGTGCAGAAAACTTCCATTCTTCTAACCTTATACTGCTCCAATGGGGAAACTGAATAACACATAAGATTGCATTTCATTTCAGATTGTGTCTGTACTTTTCTTCCTGTACCATATAACACTGCCCAATCTATTACACTTGTCCTAAAAAATCTTACACACCTTCTTAGCTTTCTCAGCCATTTCTACGGTAATCGTTCCATTCACAGAACAAGAATGCGTTGTTTTTTTTTTCTCGGCACTAAAACTTGGTTACAAGCCCGCCGTGGTTGTGTGCCCACAACTCATACCTATATATAAAGAGGCCAAGAACACTAGCAACAATGGCGTCCGCGCACGGTTGTAATGAGAGCATCCGAAGTACAACGATTAATCCCAATAAACACATCTGTCGAGACATAACACGAAGCAACGATAACAAGCAACCATCTCACATACTTCACGAAGCATCAAGCAGCAGATAGGTGCCGGCTTCCCGACGCTTCTCCGTGCAGACAAAATCGTTTCGCGCACGTAAAACACAGTTTTCAGAAAGGGCACTTCACGCCCACGGCAGTTCAGAAGCACAGCACATACACGAAACACGATTGATATCAGTGATCGGCACGTAACACGAACAACATCGTATGCTCGCGATCGCTGCACGCAGACGAATGAATGCGACTAGCACAGCTCAAAATTCATATCAACATTCGGAAAACAAAGCGTGCGCAGTGAGCTTTTCACTCGTAACAGATATACTTGCAGGCGATTTCCAACTTGGCAAAACAGCAGACGTTCCGAACGTATCACTTTCGCTATACTCCCACTAATTGTGGCTGCTATGAAACTGTCTACGCGCACAGGGAATTAATTAACTGCGGGGAGCTGCTTCTTGATGCTGTCCGTGAAAATCCTGCAGCAATCACAAACGGCTCCAAATAAACACGTCGAGGCACCGCAACTGTGTAGCAGTAGTACATCTTCCGTCGGTTTGTCGGCCACTCGTCAACTCGGTGCAGGCCAACTCAACTGGGGGAACTGTCACTCGATGCTTGTGCACATGGCAAGGCAAACTTCCAAGTCGCTTTGAATAATCGTAATAAACGAGCAATAGCGACATGGTCTATCTTTCATCGACAGGCACCGTCCGCCTAGGCCTTGCTTCGCCTACGCTCGGTCGGCCGGCGGCCATCTTTGAAAAAGTAGGAGGAGCTTGCGATGCGCCTCCAGAACGCATGCGACAAAAGTTGAAGTTCGCGAACTCTGTGCGGCAGCCGGGCGGAGGACGCATGCCTCCGTCCGCCCCATTGTTAGGACCTGGCGGATGCGTCCTCGAGCGGACGGGCGGAGCGCCCAAATAGTGACCGTACAGCGGCCTTAAGACAGCGTAAATGCTAGGAATAGCTCGCTCGCATTACGGGCAGATCGAGGTGATCGTTTAAAGCGAAGCGAAAGCTGCTCGTGAATGTGCGTATCCCGATGCCAGCTGGTGGAACTGGTGCAGTACGTAGCATCGCCTGCAGCTATGTGCGTCACAGCGATGCTTGCCGTACACAATCCTGAGTGAAGACCGTGATCTATGTTAGAACGGATGCACTCTTCGTAGCACCTCATCGAGAGTCGCGGCTAGCTGATAGCATAGAGGATAAGATTCATTCACGCGTAGCAAGCGGAATGTGGCCGCGTTCGACATGCATATAGCCATGATCCTGTATATCGACGTCCGCCGTATCTTTACGAGAATCAAATAGATACGTCGGACGTACCTTTAGACACTTCGTAAAAACAATCCCGTCGGCGCCCTGTTGTAATAAGAGCTCTCATAACACGAATTATTAATTCCAATAAAGCGCATCAGACAACCTACCATTGCAAGCCTGGTGGCGACGCTTCTCCGTGTAGGTAGAATTGTTTCGCGCACGCAAACAGAAAGGTCGCGTTGCACCCACGACAGATCTGAAGCACAACACATACACGAAACACAGTCATCGATACGTAACAAGCTCAATCCCAACGCTCGGATCGCTGTAAACATTAAGAACCATGCAGAGCTCAAAATTCATGTAAGCGTTCGGAAAGCAAGGAGTGCGCTTTGAACTTTCACTCGTAATATATACATGCGGGTGGTTTGACCAGCTCGACGAAAAAGCAATCGTTCCGAACGTGATTACTTTCACTACACTCGCATTTCTCAGTGCTATGATACTGACTACGCTTCACGTACAAGGAATTCATTGTGAGGAGACTCTTGCTGCTGTCCGTGAAGAACCGCTGAAATCAGGAACATTTTGCGATACGGCTCCAATATCTCCAAAAAACACGTCGAGGCACCGCCGCATCTCGCGTAGGCTTGAAGACCATTTTTTCAACTTGGAAGCTATCCTTGACGCCTTGACAAACAAATAACTCAGTCGAATTACTAAAAATGGAAGAAAAAAAAATGTCGAACAGTCCACGCTTGTGCGTGTCAGAACGATCCACACAACTGTGTGTCAGAATTAGCCCAAGAGGCAGAGATGGTCATTGTTCGAGGAGTATATGTGCTTCACGAGTACGCCTCGCGAAGCTGCCTCGCTGCCCTGCGTCCTTCTATTTATAGTGCGAATTCATGCTAGCACATGAGCATAGTGAGCTGCGCTTCACATTCCGCAATTACATTTCAACCGCAAAAATTTTCTTATTTTTATTAAAACAGTTATAGATCTGTTATATCTCTGCGTGCTTTTCTTAATTCAATTTTCTATTTGTTTGCACAGTTTATTCAAAAAGCTCGCTCAAATTGCAAGAAATGATACTTTGTTTATGATCTGCCCTCTCGAGGAGGTTATTGCAACTAGCATTATACGCGCGTAAATTTAAAATTACTTATTGCATAATGTTAAAAAGAAGACCACTGGATGATTCTCCAGTCTGTGCTTCGTTGTTTTTCGCCCTGCTTTTCATGGGATGGGAAAATGATACTCCGGTTCAATAGGCGAGTGTCTTAACACTTGACCACTTGACCGCTAGGATTCACCGCGGCGGTGCCGAGTGCAGCTATGTGCAGCACGCCTTTCCTCCAACATTTTCATGCGTGCACCTGCTCTCGTCGACGAAATCGAAAGTGACAGCTAAAAAACAAACAGCAGATATAAAATCATACATTCAATCGTTTCGTCAAATATACGAGCGCTTTTTAAGAGACAACTCGTAAGCTCGTTCGGGCGAAAAGCCATCGACGGAAATAATCGGAGGCTGCGTAAAAAAAAAAATATATGATGGCAATTTGGGGTTTTAGTGATTGACGATTGATTGGTGTATTATAGTGGATGACGAGCTAATGAAATCATTGTAATTAATTGCTGAAATGAAAAAAATGAAAAAATGGATAATTAAATGGACTTTAAAGGTGTCAAATACTAGCTCAAAATGAAATGTCAATGCTTAATGTCAAATTTAGCACGTGTGACCGGTATATTAATAAATTGAAATCATAGAAAAAGGAAAATGCGCTAAAATGTGTCAAACTGCTCAGAATGAGAAGCCAATATGTTTGCTGGTGCTAATCGTTTGAATGAAAAGGAAAAAAAAATATTGGTGCTATTTTGCTCAAAGGCATAGGGCTGTGTTATGATGGAGTCATTAACAAGGCTAACTGTTACCCAGACGGCCACTGACGTATGCAGAATGCAAATGAAATTAATGATGCAGGGCTTAAAGCATAATATTTCCAATGGAGTTTTTGAACTGGCTAGCGCTAGTGTGGAGTGGGGCGTCGGCAGGGAGGTCATTCTAGTCGATTGCTGTCGGAACAAAGAAAGCATGCAGGTACGCTGTGCTACATATGTGTGGAAAATAAACGGCTTTAGTATGAGGGGTTCAAAAGAAGGCCAGGGAGGGCGGAACCTTTCTATGCTTCCCAGCGGCCACGAATTACAGTGCTATAGCGCCAATTCCTCCTTCAATTACGCCCTACATTCTGGAGGCTCAACGATGGATTGAACCATTTTTGGCATGGGGGAGAGGACATCCACGTAGCCAAACGCCTCCAAACGCACTCTGGAAGAGGGGAAGTTTGGTGTGTGCTCGCCAGAAATTGCACGTCGTATGCGAGTATACACACGAGCGAGCTGCCTTTAGTGCATTTTTTTTTCCTACTTTCCCGTTGCTGCTGGAAGCTGGTCGCAGTGTCACATCTAGCGTGACCAGCTCGCAGCAGTAATGACAAAGTAGGCGAAAAAGTGCATTAAAGGGAGTTGCGAGAGCTCTCGCACACATATGGGCAATGCATGCAACCTTGCACGTGAACAGTGTCACTGAAGCGGTAAGGAAGTGCGCAAATACATGACTGTTATAATCGGTCCACTGTCTCCCACGACTCACCGGCTCTTGTGCGTGTCGAATTTGATTAGTTTATCTACCCGAGCCATATCCAAACAGGTTTCCAAAGAGACGACGAATGAGCGGTGCCGTCCAAAACAAAGCGTTGCTCTTTGGTGGCCCCTGGGTATTTTAGAAGGCGAGATCTGGCGCTCACTTTCGTTGTGTAACATAGCAGTGGCAAGTCGGCCCCACCACGCACGAACGTCGCGAACAAAAATGGTAATCACCACTTTGTGTAATGAGCCAACATACAAAAGGGTTCATGACACTAGACAGTCGGCACAAGTTGCACAAGTGAAACCGAACGGGTAGTGTCACAAGATAGGGACAGATTTCGAAGCTCACGGGCACAAAAACAGACACTGCTGTAGCTGTCGTTGCACTGACATGACATTACGAGCGCGTGAAGGAACAGCATGGCAAAGCGACCAGAGACGCAAAGTCTACATGCCAAAAGTAGCACACTGTAGTCAGAGAGGAAGAATGTTTACATGGTTTACATGTAAACATTCTCTAGGAAGAAATTTCTCATAATGTTTACATGTAAACCATGAACATCTTACAAAAACAAAACAATGCACTTACTCCACTCCAATTATTAATGGGCAAGGTTGCATCTATGCTACTACACTGCACGTATCACAAAACCACAAGCCCCATCTGCTTTGGCCAATTACTTGATGAAACTAATGGAGACAGATGTCGCACACCACAGACTGGTCGTCTCGCAACATATCTCTGCATATGTTGCATTTCAATTTCCTGCCTTTCCACTTAGTTTCAACTGTTGCCAGCATTACTAGTCACCCATCTTTTCTGAAATTCCTCTTTACGCTGTTAGGATCAGCGTCCTTGTTAATGATGGTCTCTAGTATTTTCGATGCTATCATTTTCACATCTTCCTCACCTGGAAGAGCGAAGGAAATGACAAGCTTTGAGCAGACAAAAAATTAGGGAGACTCCTTATCTCCATCTATAAAGGTATGGTGCGCCAGCGTTAATGGTTCTTGTCTGCAGATCCCACTGTGGATTCCCGTTAACTTACATGCCTCTTGCTACAAACTTGATTACTAATTCCTTAATTCATGTCTCTGTCATCTCAGATATACTCATTAGCATATGGTCGTAGGCTGCCCTGTTATATGATAGACAACCAGGCATAGACCTCACTAAGCCTGACGTTAACCAAACTGTACAAACATGCCTCCATGGCCTAGGAGTAACCTTTCTTAATCGGAGCTGAAACGTCCCAGAACATATTTCAAATATAACTTTGTAAGCTTGACTTAACAGCTCCGGCCATGTCGTGTGGCCTCGTGACATTTGGCTCGTGGCACTTTTGACTTGTGAACAGGGTTCATCTTTTAAATACTGGTTAACATGCATGAAAAATACATTTTCACACAAACTGGTGGCAAATGGTCAAGTGGTGCACTGCAGATTCTGAACTGTACACCTATAAGCATGTAAAGATCGCATCATCACATAACATGATCAAGAGTTCTGTCAGTACCTGTAGTTACATAGCACTTCAATGCCCATTATAGGACCACCTCAGACAATGGTTGTTGTTACCACAAGACCTGTTCTAACAGCGTACTGACACCATTCCACTGAGTGATGGACATGTATATGCATACCCTAGATAGCTCATGATTGTGGATCTCATTTATTTCTATGACTTCCAAGGAGTTCCTGTCGTCAGAAACCCTACACTTTATGAAATCGGGACAGCTGTCTTGAAAGGTGATGAAAAGAAATAACCAGGTTACCTTGATGCAATGCTAAATTACAGAGGGTGAATATGCTGCATGAAGATACCAAGAAGCTTGTACGAAGAAAAGTGAGAGCGAAATGGCAGGATTTTTGAAACATTGAAATGAACTACAAACTATACTTGCCAAACCTGTCATTGAGGAATGGAAATCATGCAGTAATCAAAAACAACATGGAGGACAATTTAGGTCATCTTCACAAAACACATACCCACACCTCACACACAGCTTCATACTTATGAAAGAAGACAAACCAATATGCAAGGAGTGTGGAGATGAACTAACAATAAATCACATCTTACACGTGCACCAGAGTCGAGAAAATAAGAGGAAAACATTTTGTACAATTTTGCAACAGATCCCTTTCCATCCCAGCATGATCCTAGGAGAGACGTGCAAATTTCCTGCATTTTTGGTTTCCTAAAATGTTCCTAAACAAGCTACATCCTAAAGGACATTTTAGTCATTACACACAAAATAAATACAATAAACCTTGTTCTTGGTGCATGGCAGCATTAGTTGCTTATGCACCATAAAAATCAACACAATGCTGTAAGGTATACCTTGGTTAGCTATGTTATATGAGACAAGCTTTCGGTCTGATGTGGTCCTTATTCACGTGACAGCGCTGTCATGAGGGTCTATGTCCCAGCGATCGGAAAGTGACCTATTCCAACAATTTTAAAAACTGAAGGCGATTCTACAGATCTCTAAAGACTGGATTGGTCAACTGTTTTATTAACGTCCGCCTGCTTTGACAGCCTGGAGTGAAACTGTTGAAGAGAATACATTTTTGAACATTTAACGCGTATCTGAAGGCCTTGCTTTCAATTAAGGGGCCCACAAAAAGCAACTGAATGTCAAACGCCGCCTAGGTGGGCTTTCTAGCAGGACAGCGGTGTAGCGTGGAAAATCGCTCCGCCGGTCCATCGCTGGCGTCGCTGACTTGAAAGGCCAACTGTTCAAACTTATAGCTACTGACCACACCTGAAACACTGAATTGTGCATGATCAAGGCAGAATTTCTCTAACACTGAGCACTGGTAGCTATCGATTTCGCGCCCAGTATTGTGAAAATCTGTCCTCTCTTCGATCATTGATACATCCACGGTTGAACATTTATGCGCCTCAGAGTAGGCCAGCCGTGGCAACATGGATGCGTTGTTGTAGCAACGATCACTTGCATGTCACACTCTGCAAACTTCCAAGAGTCAGCTTCTGCAACGAAATGTGCAGCGCACATTTTCTACCGCGTACCTAAGTCCGGCGACGCATGCACATCTCCCGCTCGTTTCAAAGCTGTGCGGCCGTTCAGTCGGGTCACGCTAACCTCGAGCATGCGGGAGTTTAAACTACATGTACGCAAAATTCAACGACGAGAAAAAGATGCAGGCTAAGCACTTTAGTCTAGTCTTCCCCTAAATACCAAAGAACACTGCTGTTCAGAGGAAATTCGGATCATTCGCGCTTCCAGAAAGCGGTGCAGTAGGTCGTCGCCTCGACGAGTCGATGTGCAGCTCGCCGCAGTAGCAGCGCAGGCCTCTAGTAGATTCGGCATGTCTTCTGCCACGGCTCTGAGGTAGAATTTAAACGAAGAATTTAGCTAGAAACATCATGTTTCCTCGGTCTGCATATGAGGAACGAGTATAATGCCATTTCACTTACATACTTTGGACTGCCGAATGTTCTGCACGGCGAGGTGTGTGTTGTGCCGGCTCTAGATCTTCGGAGGTCGATTCAGGACCTAAGACAGCGTAAATGCTAGGAATAGCTCGCTCGCATTACGGGCAGATCAAGGTGATAGTTTAATGCGAAGCGAAAGCTGCTCGTGAATGTGCGTATCCCGATGCCAGCTGGTGGAACTGGTGCAGTACGTAGCACCGCCTGCAGCTATGTGCGTCACAGCGATGCTTGCCGTACACAATCCTGAGTGAAGACCGTGATCTATGTTAGAACGGATGCACTCTTCGTAGCACCTCATCGAGAGTCGCGGCTAGCTGATAGCATAGAGGATAAGATTCATTCACGCGTAGCAAGCGGAATGTGGCCGCGTTCGACATGCATATAGCCATGATCCTGCATATCGACGTCCGCCGTATCTTTACGAGAATCAAATAGATACGTCGAACGTACCTTTAGACACTTCGTAAAAACAATCCCGTCGGCGCCCTGTTGTAATAAGAGCTCTCATAACACGAATAATTAATTCCAATAAAGCGCATCAGACAACCTACCATTGCAAGCCTGGTGGCGACGCTTCTCCGTCTAGGTAGAATTGTTTCGCGCACGCAAACAGAAAGGTCGCGTTGCACCCACGACAGATCTGAAGCGCAACACGTACACGAAACACAGTCATCGATACGTAACAAGCTCAATCCCAACGCTCGGATCGCTGTAAACATTAAGAACCATGCAGAGCTCGAAATTCATGTAAGCGTTCGGAAAGCAAGGAGTGCGCTTTGAACTTTCACTCGTAATATATACATGCGGGTGGTTTCACCAGCTCGACGAAAAAGCAATCGTTCCGAACGTGATTACTTTCACTACACTCGCATTTGTCAGTGCTATGATACTGACTACGCTTCACGTACAAGGAATTCATTGTGAGGCTCCAATATCTCCAAAAAAAACGTCGAGGCACCGCCGCATCTCGCGTAGGCTTGAAGACCATTTTTTCAACTTGGAAGCTATCCTTGACGCCTTGACAGACAAATAACTCAGTCGAATTACTAAAAATGGACGAAAAAAAAAAATGTCGAACAGTCCACGCTTGTGCGTGTCAGAACGATCCACACAACTGTGTGTCAGAATTAGCCCAAGAGGCAGAGGCGGTAATTGTTCGAGGAGTATATGTGCTTCACGAGTACGCCTCGCGAAGCACGCCTCACTGCCCTGCGTCCTTCTATTTATAGTGCGAATTCATGCTAGCACATGAGTATAGTGAGCTGCGCTTCACATTCCGCAATTACATTTCAACCGCAAAAATTTTCTTATTTTTATTAAGACAGTTATAGATCTGTTATATCTCTGCGTGCTTTTCTTAATTCAATTTTCAATTTGTTTGCACAGTTTATTCAAAAAGCTCGCTCGAATTGCAAGAAATGATACTTTGTTTATGATCTGCCCTCTCGAGGAGGTTATTGCAACTAGCATTATACGCGCGTAAATTTAAAATTACTTATTGCATAATGTTAAAAAGAAGACCACTGGATGATTCTCCAGTCTGTGCTTCGTTGTTTTTCGCACTGCTTTTCATGGGATGGGAAAATGATACTCCGGTTCAATAGGCGAGTGTCTTAACACTTGACCACTTGACCGCTAGGATTCACCGCGGCGGTGCCGAGTGCAGCTATGTGCAGCACGCCTTTCCTCCAACATTTTCATGCGTGCGCCTGCTCTCGTCTACGAAATCGAAAGTGACAGCTAAAAAACAAACAGCAGATATAAAATCATACATTCAATCGTTTCGTCAAATATACGAGCGCTTTTTAAGAGACAACTCGTAAGCTCGTTCGGGCGAAAAGCCATCGACAGAAATAATCGGAGGCTGCGTAAAAAAAAAAATTATATCATGGCAATTTGGGGATTTAGTGATTGACGATTGATTGGTGTATTATAGTGGATGACGAGCTAATGAAATCATTGTAATTAATTGCTCAAATGAAAAAAAATGAAAAAATGGATAATTAAATGGACTTTAAAGGTGTCAAATACTAGCTCAAAATGAAATGTCAATGCTTAATGTCAAATTTAGCACGTGTGACCGATATATTAATAAATTGAAATCATAGAATAAGGAAAATGCGCTAAAATGTGTCAAACTGCTCAGAATTGGAAGCCAATATGTTTGCTGGTGCTAATCGTTTGAATGAAAAAGAAAAAAAATATTGGTGCTATTTTGCTCAAGGGCATAGGGCTGTGTTATGATGGAGTCTTTAACAAGGCTAACTGTTACCCAGACGGCCACTGACGTATGCAGAATGGAAATGAAATTAATGATGCAGGGCTTAAAGCATTATATTTCCAATGGAGTTTTTGAACTGGCTAGCGCTAGTGTGGAGTGGGGCGTCGGCAGGGAGGTCATTCTAGTCGATTGCTGTCGGAACAAAGAAAGCATGCCGGTACGCTGTGCTACATATGTGTGGAAAATAAACGGCTTTAGTATGAGAGGTTCAAAGGAAGGCCAGGGAGGGCGGAATCTTTCTATGCCTCCCAGCGGCCACGAATCACAGTGCTATAGCGCCAATTCCTCCTTCAATTACGCCCTACATTCTGGAGGCTCCACTATGGATTGAACCATTTTTGGCATGGGGGAGAGGACATCCACGTAGCCAAACGCCTCCAAACGCACTCTGGAAGAGGGGAAGTTTGGTGTGTGCTCGCCAGAAATTGCACGTCGTATGCGAGTATACACACGAGCGAGCTGCCTTTAGTGCATATTTTGTCCTACTTTCCCGTTGCTGCTGGAAGCTGGTCGCAGTGTCACATCTAGCGTGACCAGCTCGCAGCAGTAATGACAAAGTAGGCGAAAAAGTGCATTAAAGGGAGTTGCGAGAGCTCTCGCACACATATGGGCAATGCATGCAACCTTGCACGTGAACAGTGTCACTGAAGCGGTAAGGAAGTGCGCAAATATATGACTGAATATTTGCACGTCTTTTATTGAAAATTTCCTTGTGAACGTAATCTGTTCTAAAACTGGAGCTTCATTCGGGAATACGCAACATACATAAAATGTATACATACATCGCGGTCAAAAAGTCACTGTGTGCACTTCCCTTGTTATGATCGGTCCATTGTCTTCCACGACTCACCGGCTCTTGTGCGTGTCGAATTTGATTAGTTTATCAATCCGAGCCATATCCAAACAGTTTTCCAAAGAGACGACGAATGAGCGGTGCCGTCCAAAACAAAGCGTTGCTCTTTGGTGGCCCCTGGGTATTTTAGAAGGCGAGATCTGGCGCTCACTTTCGTTGTGTAACATAGCAGTGGCAAGTCGGCCCCACCACGCACGAACGTCGCGAACAAAAATGGTAATCACCACTTTGTGTATTGAGCCAACATACAAAAGGGTTCATGACACTAGACAGTCGGCACAAGTTGCACAAGTGAAACCGAACGGGTAGTGTCACAAGATAGAGACAGATTTCGAAGCTCACGGGCACAAAAACAGACACTGCTGTAGCTGTCGTTGCACTGACATGACATTACGAGCGCGTGAAGGAACAGCATGGCAAAGCGACCAGAGACGCAAAGTCTACATGCCAAAAGTAGCACACTGTAGTCAGAGAGGAAGAATGTTTACATGTAAACCATGTAAACATTCTCTAGAAGAAATTTCTCATAATGTTTATATGTAAACCATGAACATCCTACAAAAACAAAACAATGCACTTACTCCACTCCAATTATTAATGGGCAAGGTTGCATCTATGCTACTACACTGCACTTATCACAAAACCACAAGCCCCATCTGCTTTGGCCAATTACTTGATGAAACTAACGGAGACAGATGTCGCACACCACAGACTGGTCGTCTCGCAACATATCTCTGCATATGCTGCATTTCAATTTCCTGCCTTTCCACTTAGCTTCAACTGTTGCCAGCATTACTAGTCACCCATCTTTTCTGAAATTCCTTTTTACGCTGTTAGGATCAGCGTCCTTGTTAATGATGGTCTCTAGTATTTTCGATGCTATCATTTTCACATCTTCCTCACCTGGAAGAGCGAAGGAAATGACAAGCTTTGAGCAGACAAAAAATTAGGGAGACTCGTAATCTCCATCTGTAAGGGTATGGTGCGCCAGCGTTAATGGTTCTTGTCTGCAGATCCCACTGTGGATTGCCGTTAACTTACATGCCTCTTGCTACAAACTTAATTACAAATTCCTTAATTCATGTCTCTGTCATCTCAGATATACTCATTAGCATATGGTCGTAGGCTGCCCTGTTATGTGATAGACAACCAGGCATAGACCTCACTAAGCCTGACGTTAACCAAACTGTACAAACATGCCTCCATGGCCTAGGAGTAACCTTTCTTAATCGGAGCTGAAACGTCCCAGAACATATTTCAAATATAACTTTGTAAGCTTGACTTAACAGCTCCTGCCATGTCGTGTGGCCTCGTGACATTTGGCTCGTGGAACTTTTGGCTTGTGCACAGGGTTCATCTTTTAAATACTGGTTAACATGCATGAAAAATACATTTTCACACAAACTGGTGGCAAATGGTCAAGTGGTGCACTGCAGATTCTGAAATGTACACCTATAAGCATGTAAGGATCGCATCATCACATAACATGATCAAGAGTTCTGTCAGTACCTGTAGTTACATAGCACTTCAATGCCCATTAAAGGACCACCTCAGACAATGGTTGTTGTTACCACAAGACCTGTTCTAACAGCGTACTGACACCATTCCACTGAGTGATGGACATGTATATGCATACCCTAGATAGCTCATGATTGTGGATCTCATTTATTTCTATGACTTCCAAGGAGTTCCTGTCGTCAGAAACCCTACACTTTATGAAATCGAGACAGCTGTCTTGAAAGGTGATGAAAAGAAATAACCAGGTTACCTTGATGCAATGCTAAATTACAGAGGGTGAATATGCTGCATGAAGATACCAAGAAGCTTGTACAAAGAAAAGTGAGAGCGAAATGGCAGGATTTTTGAAACATTGAAGTGAACTACAAACAATACTTGCCAAACCTGTCATTGAGGAATGGAAAGCATGCAGTAATCAAAAACACAACATGGAGGACATTTTAGGTCATCTTCACAAAACACATACCCACACCTCACACACAGCTTCATACTTATGAAAGAAGACAAACCAATATGCAAGGAGTGTGGAGATGAACTAACAATAAATCACATCTTACACGTGCACCAGAGTCGAGAAAATAAGAGGAAAACATTTTGTACAATTTTGCAAGAGATCCCTTTCCATCCCAGCATGATCCTAGGAGAGACGTGCAAATTTCCTGCATTTTTGGTTTCCTAAAATGTTCTTAAACAAGCTACATCCTAAAGAACATTTTAGTCATTACACACAAAATAAATACAATAAACCTTGTTCTTGGTGCATGGCAGCATTAGTCGCTTATGCACCATAACAATCAACACAATGCTGTAAGGTATACCTTGGTTAGCTATGTTATGAGACAAGCTTTCGGTCTGATGTGGTCCTTATTAACGTGACAGCGCTGTCATGAGGGTCTATGTCCCAGCGATCGGAAAGTGACCTATTCCAACAATTTTAAAAACTGAAGGCGATTCTACAGATCTCTAAAGACTGGATTGATCAACTGTTTTATTAACGTCCGCCTGCTTTGACAGCCTGGAGTGAAACTGTTGAAGAGAATACATTTTTGAACATTTAACGCGTATCTGAAGGCCTTGCTTTCAATTAAGGGGCCCACAAAAAGCAGCTGAATGTCAAACGCCGCCTAAGTGGGCTTTCTAGCAGGACAGCGGTGTAGCGTGGAAAATCGCTCCGCCGGTCCATCGCTGGCGTCGCAGACTTGAAAGGCCAACTGTTCAAACTTATAGCTACTGACCACACCTGAAACACTGAATTGTGCATGATCAAGGCAGAATTTCTCTAACACTGAGCACTGGTAGCTATCGATTTCGCGCCCAGTATTGTGAAAATCTGTCCTCTCTTCGATCATTGATACATCCACGGTTGAACATTTATGCGCCTCAGAGTAGGCCAGCCGTGGCAACATGGATGCGTTGTTGTAGCAACGATCACTTGCATGTCACACTCTGCAAACTTCCAAGAGTCAGCTTCTGCAACGAAATGTGCAGCGCACATTTTCTACCGCGTACCTAAGTCCGGCGACGCATGCACATCTCCCGCTCGTTTCAAAGCTGTGCGGCCGTTCAGTCAGGTCACGCTAACCTCGAGCATGCGGGGGTTTAAACTACATGTACGCAAAATTCAACGACGAGAAAAAGATGCAGGCTAAGCACTTTAGTATAGTCTTCCCCTAAATACCAAAGAACACTGCTGTTCAGAGGAAATTCGGATCATTCGCGCTTCCGGAAAGCGGTGCAGTAGGTCTTCGCCTCGACGAGTCGATGTGCAGCTCGCCGCAGTAGCAGCGCAGGCCTCTAGTAGATTCGGCATGTGTTCTGCCACGGCTCTGAGGTAGAATTTAAACGAAGAATTTAGCTAGAAACATCATATTTCCTCGGTCTGCATATGAGCAACGAGTATAATGCCATTTCACTTACATACTTTGGACTGCCGAATGTTTTGCACGGCGAGGAGTGTGTTGTGCCGGCTCTAGATCTTCGGAGGTCGATTCAGGACCTAAGACAGCGTAAATGCTAGGAATAGCTCGCTCGCATTACGGGCAGATCGAGGTGATAGTTTAATGCGAAGCGAAAGCTGCTCGTGAATGTGCGTATCCCGATGCCAGCTGGTGGAACTGGTGCAGTACGTAGCATCGCCTGCAGCTATGTGCGTCACAGCGATGCTTGCCGTACACAATCCTGAGTGAAGACCGTGATCTATGTTAGAACGGATGCATTCTTCGTAGCACCTCGTCGAGAGTCGCGGCTAGCTGATAGCATAGAGGATAAGATTCATTCACGCGTAGCAAGCGGAATGTGGCCGCGTTCGACATGCATATAGCCATGATCCTGTATATCGACGTCCGCCGTATCTTTACGAGAATCAAATAGATACGTCGGACGTACCTTTAGACACTTCGTAAAAACAACCCCGTCGGCGCCCTGTTGTAATAAGAGCTCTCATAACGCGAATTATTGATTCCAATAAAGCGCATCAGACAACCTACCATTGCAAGCCTGGTGGCGACGCTTCTCCGTGTAGGTAGAATTGTTTCGCGCACGCAAACAGAAAGGTCGCGTTGCACCCACGACAGATCTGAAGCACAACACATACACGAAACACAGTCATCGATACGTAACAAGCTCAATCCCAACGCTCGGATCGCTGTAAACATTAAGAACCATGCAGAGCTCAAAATTCATGTAAGCGTTCGGAAAGCAAGGAGTGCGCTTTGAACTTTCACTCGTAATATATACATGCGGGTGGTTTGACCAGCTCGACGAAAAAGCAATCGTTCCGAACGTGATTACTTTCACTACACTCGCATTTCTCAGTGCTATGATACTGACTACGCTTCACGTACAAGGAATTCATTGTGAGGAGACTCTTGCTGCTGTCCGTGAAGAACCGCTGAAATCAGGAACATTTTGCGATACGGCTCCAATATCTCCAAAAAACACGTCGAGGCACCGCCGCATCTCGCGTAGGCTTGAAGACCATTTTTTCAACTTGGAAGCTATCCTTGACGCCTTGACAAACAAATAACTCAGTCGAATTACTAAAAATGGAAGAAAAAAAAAATGTCGAACAGTCCACGCTTGTGCGTGTCAGAACGATCCACACAACTGTGTGTCAGAATTAGCCCAAGAGGCAGAGATGGTCATTGTTCGAGGAGTATATGTGCTTCACGAGTACGCCTCGCGAAGCTGCCTTGCTGCCCTGCGTCCTTCTATTTATAGTGCGAATTCATGCTAGCACATGAGTATAGTGAGCTGCGCTTCACATTCCGCAATTACATTTCAACCGCAAAAATTTTCTTATTTTTATTAAAACAGTTATAGATCTGTTATATCTCTGCGTGCTTTTCTTAATTCAATTTTCTATTTGTTTGCACAGTTTATTCAAAAAGCTCGCTCAAATTGCAAGAAATGATACTTTGTTTATGATCTGCCCTCTCGAGGAGGTTATTGCAACTAGCATTATACGCGCGTAAATTTAAAATTACTTATTGCATAATGTTAAAAAGAAGACCACTGGATGATTCTCCAGTCTGTGCTTCGTTGTTTTTCGCACTGCTTTTCATTGGATGGGAAAATGATACTCCGGTTCAATAGGCGAGTGTCTTAACACTTGACCACTTGACCGCTAGGATTCACCGCGGCGGTGCCGAGTGCAGCTATGTGCAGCACGCCTTTCCTCCAACATTTTCATGCGTGCACCTGCTCTCGTCGACGAAATCGAAAGTGACAGCTAAAAAACAAACAGCAGATATAAAATCATACATTCAATCGTTTCGTCAAATATACGAGCGCTTTTTAAGAGACAACTCGTAAGCTCGTTCGGGCGAAAAGCCATCGACGGAAATAATCGGAGGCTGCGTAAAAAAAAAAAAAAAATATATGTTGGCAATTTGGGGTTTTAGTGATTGACGATTGATTGGTGTATTATAGTGGATGACGAGCTAATGAAATCATTGTAATTAATTGCTGAAATGAAAAAAATGAAAAAATGGATAATTAAATGGACTTTAAAGGTGTCAAATACTAGCTCAAAATGAAATGTCAATGCTTAATGTCAAATTTAGCACGTGTGACCGGTATATTAATAAATTGAAATCATAGAAAAAGGAAAATGCGCTAAAATGTGTCAAACTGCTCAGAATGAGAAGCCAATATGTTTGCTGGTGCTAATCGTTTGAATGAAAAGGAAAAAAAAATATTGGTGCTATTTTGCTCAAAGGCATAGGGCTGTGTTATGATGGAGTCATTAACAAGGCTAACTGTTACCCAGACGGCCACTGACGTATGCAGAATGCAAATGAAATTAATGATGCAGGGCTTAAAGCATAATATTTCCAATGGAGTTTTTGAACTGGCTAGCGCTAGTGTGGAGTGGGGCGTCGGCAGGGAGGTCATTCTAGTCGATTGCTGTCGGAACAAAGAAAGCATGCAGGTACGCTGTGCTACATATGTGTGGAAAATAAACGGCTTTAGTATGAGGGGTTCAAAAGAAGGCCAGGGAGGGCGGAACCTTTCTATGCTTCCCAGCGGCCACGAATTACAGTGCTATAGCGCCAATTCCTCCTTCAATTACGCCCTACATTCTGGAGGCTCAACGATGGATTGAACCATTTTTGGCATGGGGGAGAGGACATCCACGTAGCCAAACGCCTCCAAACGCACTCTGGAAGAGGGGAAGTTTGGTGTGTGCTCGCCAGAAATTGCACGTCGTATGCGAGTATACACACGAGCGAGCTGCCTTTAGTGCATTTTTTTTTCCTACTTTCCCGTTGCTGCTGGAAGCTGGTCGCAGTGTCACATCTAGCGTGACCAGCTCGCAGCAGTAATGACAAAGTAGGCGAAAAAGTGCGTTAAAGGGAGTTGCGAGAGCTCTCGCACACATATGGGCAATGCATGCAACCTTGCACGTGAACAGTGTCACTGAAGCGGTAAGGAAGTGCGCAAATACATGACTGTTATAATCGGTCCACTGTCTCCCACGACTCACCGGCTCTTGTGCGTGTCGAATTTGATTAGTTTATCTACCCGAGCCATATCCAAACAGGTTTCCAAAGAGACGACGAATGAGCGGTGCCGTCCAAAACAAAGCGTTGCTCTTTGGTGGCCCCTGGGTATTTTAGAAGGCGAGATCTGGCGCTCACTTTCGTTGTGTAACATAGCAGTGGCAAGTCGGCCCCACCACGCACGAACGTCGCGAACAAAAATGGTAATCACCACTTTGTGTAATGAGCCAACATACAAAAGGGTTCATGACACTAGACAGTCGGCACAAGTTGCACAAGTGAAACCGAACGGGTAGTGTCACAAGATAGGGACAGATTTCGAAGCTCACGGGCACAAAAACAGACACTGCTGTAGCTGTCGTTGCACTGACATGACATTACGAGCGCGTGAAGGAACAGCATGGCAAAGCGACCAGAGACGCAAAGTCTACATGCCAAAAGTAGCACACTGTAGTCAGAGAGGAAGAATGTTTACATGGTTTACATGTAAACATTCTCTAGGAAGAAATTTCTCATAATGTTTACATGTAAACCATGAACATCTTACAAAAACAAAACAATGCACTTACTCCACTCCAATTATTAATGGGCAAGGTTGCATCTATGCTACTACACTGCACGTATCACAAAACCACAAGCCCCATCTGCTTTGGCCAATTACTTGATGAAACTAATGGAGACAGATGTCGCACACCACAGACTGGTCGTCTCGCAACATATCTCTGCATATGTTGCATTTCAATTTCCTGCCTTTCCACTTAGTTTCAACTGTTGCCAGCATTACTAGTCACCCATCTTTTCTGAAATTCCTCTTTACGCTGTTAGGATCAGCGTCCTTGTTAATGATGGTCTCTAGTATTTTCGATGCTATCATTTTCACATCTTCCTCACCTGGAAGAGCGAAGGAAATGACAAGCTTTGAGCAGACAAAAAATTAGGGAGACTCCTTATCTCCATCTATAAAGGTATGGTGCGCCAGCGTTAATGGTTCTTGTCTGCAGATCCCACTGTGGATTCCCGTTAACTTACATGCCTCTTGCTACAAACTTGATTACTAATTCCTTAATTCATGTCTCTGTCATCTCAGATATACTCATTAGCATATGGTCGTAGGCTGCCCTGTTATATGATAGACAACCAGGCATAGACCTCACTAAGCCTGACGTTAACCAAACTGTACAAACATGCCTCCATGGCCTAGGAGTAACCTTTCTTAATCGGAGTTGAAACGTCCCAGAACATATTTCAAATATAACTTTGTAAGCTTGACTTAACAGCTCCTGCCATGTCGTGTGGCCTCGTGACATTTGGCTCGTGGCACTTTTGACTTGTGAACAGGGTTCATCTTTTAAATACTGGTTAACATGCATGAAAAATACATTTTCACACAAACTGGTGGCAAATGGTCAAGTGGTGCACTGCAGATTCTGAAATGTACACCTATAAGCATGTAAAGATCGCATCATCACATAACATGATCAAGAGTTCTGTCAGTACCTGTAGTTACATAGCACTTCAATGCCCATTAAAGGACCACCTCAGACAATGGTTGTTGTTACCACAAGACCTGTTCTAACAGCGTACTGACACCATTCCACTGAGTGATGGACATGTATATGCATACCCTAGATAGCTCATGATTGTGGATCTCATTTATTTCTATGACTTCCAAGGAGTTCCTGTCGTCAGAAACCCTACACTTTATGAAATCGGGACAGCTGTCTTGAAAGGTGATGAAAAGAAATAACCAGGTTACCTTGATGCAATGCTAAATTACAGAGGGTGAATATGCTGCATGAAGATACCAAGAAGCTTGTACAAAGAAAAGTGAGAGCGAAATGGCAGGATTTTTGAAACATTGAAATGAACTACAAACTATACTTGTCAAACCTGTCATTGAGGAATGGAAATCATGCAGTAATCAAAAACAACATGGAGGACAATTTAGGTCATCTTCACAAAACACATACCCACACCTCACACACAGCTTCATACTTATGAAAGAAGACAAACCAATATGCAAGGAGTGTGGAGATGAACTAGCAATAAATCACATCTTACACGTGCACCAGAGTCGAGAAAATAAGAGGAAAACATTTTTTACAATTTTGCAACAGATCCCTTTCCATCCCAGCATGATCCTAGGAGAGACGTGCAAATTTCCTGCATTTTTGGTTTCCTAAAATGTTCCTAAACAAGCTACATCCTAAAGGACATTTTAGTCATTACACACAAAATAAATACAATAAACCTTGTTCTTGGTGCATGGCAGCATTAGTTGCTTATGCACCATAAAAATCAACACAATGCTGTAAGGTATACCTTGGTTAGCTATGTTATATGAGACAAGCTTTCGGTCTGATGTGGTCCTTATTCACGTGACAGCGCTGTCATGAGGGTCTATGTCCCAGCGATCGGAAAGTGACCTATTCCAACAATTTTAAAAACTGAAGGCGATTCTACAGATCTCTAAAGACTGGATTGATCAACTGTTTTATTATCGTCCGCCTGCTTTGACAGCCTGGAGTGAAACTGTTGAAGAGAATACATTTTTGAACATTTAACGCGTATCTGAAGGCCTTGCTTTCAATTAAGGGGCCCACAAAAAGCAACTGAATGTCAAACGCCGCCTAGGTGGGCTTTCTAGCAGCACAGCGGTGTAGCGTGGAAAATCGCTCCGCCGGTCCATCGCTGGCGTCGCTGACTTGAAAGGCCAACTGTTCAAACTTATAGCTACTGACCACACCTGAAACACTGAATTGTGCATGATCAAGGCAGAATTTCTCTAACACTGAGCACTGGTAGCTATCGATTTCGCGCCCAGTATTGTGAAAATCTGTCCTCTCTTCGATCATTGATACATCCACGGTTGAACATTTATGCGCCTCAGAGTAGGCCAGCCGTGGCAACATGGATGCGTTGTTGTAGCAACGATCACTTGCATGTCACACTCTGCAAACTTCCAAGAGTCAGCTTCTGCAACGAAATGTGCAGCGCACATTTTCTACCGCGTACCTAAGTCCGGCGACGCATGCACATCTCCCGCTCGTTTCAAAGCTGTGCGGCCGTTCAGTCGGGTCACGCTAACCTCGAGCATGCGGGAGTTTAAACTACATGTACGCAAAATTCAACGACGAGAAAAAGATGCAGGCTAAGCACTTTAGTCTAGTCTTCCCCTAAATACCAAAGAACACTGCTGTTCAGAGGAAATTCGGATCATTCGCGCTTCCAGAAAGCGGTGCAGTAGGTCGTCGCCTCGACGAGTCGATGTGCAGCTCGCCGCAGTAGCAGCGCAGGCCTCTAGTAGATTCGGCATGTCTTCTGCCACGGCTCTGAGGTAGAATTTAAACGAAGAATTTAGCTAGAAACATCATGTTTCCTCGGTCTGCATATGAGGAACGAGTATAATGCCATTTCACTTACATACTTTGGACTGCCGAATGTTCTGCACGGCGAGGTGTGTGTTGTGCCGGCTCTAGATCTTCGGAGGTCGATTCAGGACCTAAGACAGCGTAAATGCTAGGAATAGCTCGCTCGCATTACGGGCAGATCGAGGTGATAGTTTAATGCGAAGCGAAAGCTGCTCGTGAATGTGCGTATCCCGATGCCAGCTGGTGGAACTGGTGCAGTACGTAGCATCGCCTGCAGCTATGTGCGTCACAGCGATGCTTGCCGTACACAATCCTGAGTGAAGACCGTGATCTATGTTAGAACGGATGCATTCTTCGTAGCACCTCGTCGAGAGTCGCGGCTAGCTGATAGCATAGAGGATAAGATTCATTCACGCGTAGCAAGCGGAATGTGGCCGCGTTCGACATGCATATAGCCATGATCCTGTATATCGACGTCCGCCGTATCTTTACGAGAATCAAATAGATACGTCGGACGTACCTTTAGACACTTCGTAAAAACAACCCCGTCGGCGCCCTGTTGTAATAAGAGCTCTCATAACGCGAATTATTGATTCCAATAAAGCGCATCAGACAACCTACCATTGCAAGCCTGGTGGCGACGCTTCTCCGTGTAGGTAGAATTGTTTCGCGCACGCAAACAGAAAGGTCGCGTTGCACCCACGACAGATCTGAAGCACAACACATACACGAAACACAGTCATCGATACGTAACAAGCTCAATCCCAACGCTCGGATCGCTGTAAACATTAAGAACCATGCAGAGCTCAAAATTCATGTAAGCGTTCGGAAAGCAAGGAGTGCGCTTTGAACTTTCACTCGTAATATATACATGCGGGTGGTTTGACCAGCTCGACGAAAAAGCAATCGTTCCGAACGTGATTACTTTCACTACACTCGCATTTCTCAGTGCTATGATACTGACTACGCTTCACGTACAAGGAATTCATTGTGAGGAGACTCTTGCTGCTGTCCGTGAAGAACCGCTGAAATCAGGAACATTTTGCGATACGGCTCCAATATCTCCAAAAAACACGTCGAGGCACCGCCGCATCTCGCGTAGGCTTGAAGACCATTTTTTCAACTTGGAAGCTATCCTTGACGCCTTGACAAACAAATAACTCAGTCGAATTACTAAAAATGGAAGAAAAAAAAAATGTCGAACAGTCCACGCTTGTGCGTGTCAGAACGATCCACACAACTGTGTGTCAGAATTAGCCCAAGAGGCAGAGATGGTCATTGTTCGAGGAGTATATGTGCTTCACGAGTACGCCTCGCGAAGCTGCCTCGCTGCCCTGCGTCCTTCTATTTATAGTGCGAATTCATGCTAGCACATGAGTATAGTGAGCTGCGCTTCACATTCCGCAATTACATTTCAACCGCAAAAATTTTCTTATTTTTATTAAAACAGTTATAGATCTGTTATATCTCTGCGTGCTTTTCTTAATTCAATTTTCTATTTGTTTGCACAGTTTATTCAAAAAGCTCGCTCAAATTGCAAGAAATGATACTTTGTTTATGATCTGCCCTCTCGAGGAGGTTATTGCAACTAGCATTATACGCGCGTAAATTTAAAATTACTTATTGCATAATGTTAAAAAGAAGACCACTGGATGATTCTCCAGTCTGTGCTTCGTTGTTTTTCGCACTGCTTTTCATTGGATGGGAAAATGATACTCCGGTTCAATAGGCGAGTGTCTTAACACTTGACCACTTGACCGCTAGGATTCACCGCGGCGGTGCCGAGTGCAGCTATGTGCAGCACGCCTTTCCTCCAACATTTTCATGCGTGCACCTGCTCTCGTCGACGAAATCGAAAGTGACAGCTAAAAAACAAACAGCAGATATAAAATCATACATTCAATCGTTTCGTCAAATATACGAGCGCTTTTTAAGAGACAACTCGTAAGCTCGTTCGGGCGAAAAGCCATCGACGGAAATAATCGGAGGCTGCGTAAAAAAAAAAAAATATATATGTTGGCAATTTGGGGTTTTAGTGATTGACGATTGATTGGTGTATTATAGTGGATGACGAGCTAATGAAATCATTGTAATTAATTGCTGAAATGAAAAAAATGAAAAAATGGATAATTAAATGGACTTTAAAGGTGTCAAATACTAGCTCAAAATGAAATGTCAATGCTTAATGTCAAATTTAGCACGTGTGACCGGTATATTAATAAATTGAAATCATAGAAAAAGGAAAATGCGCTAAAATGTGTCAAACTGCTCAGAATGAGAAGCCAATATGTTTGCTGGTGCTAATCGTTTGAATGAAAAGGAAAAAAAAATATTGGTGCTATTTTGCTCAAAGGCATAGGGCTGTGTTATGATGGAGTCATTAACAAGGCTAACTGTTACCCAGACGGCCACTGACGTATGCAGAATGCAAATGAAATTAATGATGCAGGGCTTAAAGCATAATATTTCCAATGGAGTTTTTGAACTGGCTAGCGCTAGTGTGGAGTGGGGCGTCGGCAGGGAGGTCATTCTAGTCGAATGCTGTCGGAACAAAGAAAGCATGCAGGTACGCTGTGCTACATATGTGTGGAAAATAAACGGCTTTAGTATGAGGGGTTCAAAAGAAGGCCAGGGAGGGCGGAACCTTTCTATGCTTCCCAGCGGCCACGAATTACAGTGCTATAGCGCCAATTCCTCCTTCAATTACGCCCTACATTCTGGAGGCTCAACGATGGATTGAACCATTTTTGGCATGGGGGAGAGGACATCCACGTAGCCAAACGCCTCCAAACGCACTCTGGAAGAGGGGAAGTTTGGTGTGTGCTCGCCAGAAATTGCACGTCGTATGCGAGTATACACACGAGCGAGCTGCCTTTAGTGCATTTTTTTTTCCTACTTTCCCGTTGCTGCTGGAAGCTGGTCGCAGTGTCACATCTAGCGTGACCAGCTCGCAGCAGTAATGACAAAGTAGGCGAAAAAGTGCATTAAAGGGAGTTGCGAGAGCTCTCGCACACATATGGGCAATGCATGCAACCTTGCACGTGAACAGTGTCACTGAAGCGGTAAGGAAGTGCGCAAATACATGACTGATATAATCGGTCCACTGTCTCCCACGACTCACCGGCTCTTGTGCGTGTCGAATTTGATTAGTTTATCTACCCGAGCCATATCCAAACAGGTTTCCAAAGAGACGACGAATGAGCGGTGCCGTCCAAAACAAAGCGTTGCTCTTTGGTGGCCCCTGGGTATTTTAGAAGGCGAGATCTGGCGCTCACTTTCGTTGTGTAACATAGCAGTGGCAAGTCGGCCCCACCACGCACGAACGTCGCGAACAAAAATGGTAATCACCACTTTGTGTAATGAGCCAACATACAAAAGGGTTCATGACACTAGACAGTCGGCACAAGTTGCACAAGTGAAACCGAACGGGTAGTGTCACAAGATAGGGACAGATTTCGAAGCTCACGGGCACAAAAACAGACACTGCTGTAGCTGTCGTTGCACTGACATGACATTACGAGCGCGTGAAGGAACAGCATGGCAAAGCGACCAGAGACGCAAAGTCTACATGCCAAAAGTAGCACACTGTAGTCAGAGAGGAAGAATGTTTACATGGTTTACATGTAAACATTCTCTAGGAAGAAATTTCTCATAATGTTTACATGTAAACCATGAACATCTTACAAAAACAAAACAATGCACTTACTCCACTCCAATTATTAATGGGCAAGGTTGCATCTATGCTACTACACTGCACGTATCACAAAACCACAAGCCCCATCTGCTTTGGCCAATTACTTGATGAAACTAATGGAGACAGATGTCGCACACCACAGACTGGTCGTCTCGCAACGTATCTCTGCATATGTTGCATTTCAATTTCCTGCCTTTCCACTTAGTTTCAACTGTTGCCAGCATTACTAGTCACCCATCTTTTCTGAAATTCCTCTTTACGCTGTTAGGATCAGCGTCCTTGTTAATGATGGTCTCTAGTATTTTCGATGCTATCATTTTCACATCTTCCTCACCTGGAAGAGCGAAGGAAATGACAAGCTTTGAGCAGACAAAAAATTAGGGAGACTCCTTATCTCCATCTATAAAGGTATGGTGCGCCAGCGTTAATGGTTCTTGTCTGCAGATCCCACTGTGGATTCCCGTTAACTTACATGCCTCTTGCTACAAACTTGATTACTAATTCCTTAATTCATGTCTCTGTCATCTCAGATATACTCATTAGCATATGGTCGTAGGCTGCCCTGTTATATGATAGACAACCAGGCATAGACCTCACTAAGCCTGACGTTAACCAAACTGTACAAACATGCCTCCATGGCCTAGGAGTAACCTTTCTTAATCGGAGCTGAAACGTCCCAGAACATATTTCAAATATAACTTTGTAAGCTTGACTTAACAGCTCCTGCCATGTCGTGTGGCCTCGTGACATTTGGCTCGTGGCACTTTTGACTTGTGAACAGGGTTCATCTTTTAAATACTGGTTAACATGCATGAAAAATACATTTTCACACAAACTGGTGGCAAATGGTCAAGTGGTGCACTGCAGATTCTGAAATGTACACCTATAAGCATGTAAAGATCGCATCATCACATAACATGATCAAGAGTTCTGTCAGTACCTGTAGTTACATAGCACTTCAATGCCCATTAAAGGACCACCTCAGACAATGGTTGTTGTTACCACAAGACCTGTTCTAACAGCGTACTGACACCATTCCACTGAGTGATGGACATGTATATGCATACCCTAGATAGCTCATGATTGTGGATCTCATTTATTTCTATGACTTCCAAGGAGTTCCTGTCGTCAGAAACCCTACACTTTATGAAATCGGGACAGCTGTCTTGAAAGGTGATGAAAAGAAATAACCAGGTTACCTTGATGCAATGCTAAATTACAGAGGGTGAATATGCTGCATGAAGATACCAAGAAGCTTGTACAAAGAAAAGTGAGAGCGAAATGGCAGGATTTTTGAAACATTGAAATGAACTACAAACTATACTTGTCAAACCTGTCATTGAGGAATGGAAATCATGCAGTAATCAAAAACAACATGGAGGACAATTTAGGTCATCTTCACAAAACACATACCCACACCTCACACACAGCTTCATACTTATGAAAGAAGACAAACCAATATGCAAGGAGTGTGGAGATGAACTAGCAATAAATCACATCTTACACGTGCACCAGAGTCGAGAAAATAAGAGGAAAACATTTTGTACAATTTTGCAACAGATCCCTTTCCATCCCAGCATGATCCTAGGAGAGACGTGCAAATTTCCTGCATTTTTGGTTTCCTAAAATGTTCCTAAACAAGCTACATCCTAAAGGACATTTTAGTCATTACACACAAAATAAATACAATAAACCTTGTTCTTGGTGCATGGCAGCATTAGTTGCTTATGCACCATAAAAATCAACACAATGCTGTAAGGTATACCTTGGTTAGCTATGTTATATGAGACAAGCTTTCGGTCTGATGTGGTCCTTATTCACGTGACAGCGCTGTCATGAGGGTCTATGTCCCAGCGATCGGAAAGTGACCTATTCCAACAATTTTAAAAACTGAAGGCGATTCTACAGATCTCTAAAGACTGGATTGATCAACTGTTTTATTAACGTCCGCCTGCTTTGACAGCCTGGAGTGAAACTGTTGAAGAGAATACATTTTTGAACATTTAACGCGTATCTGAAGGCCTTGCTTTCAATTAAGGGGCCCACAAAAAGCAACTGAATGTCAAACGCCGCCTAGGTGGGCTTTCTAGCAGCACAGCGGTGTAGCGTGGAAAATCGCTCCGCCGGTCCATCGCTGGCGTCGCTGACTTGAAAGGCCAACTGTTCAAACTTATAGCTACTGACCACACCTGAAACACTGAATTGTGCATGATCAAGGCAGAATTTCTCTAACACTGAGCACTGGTAGCTATCGATTTCGCGCCCAGTATTGTGAAAATCTGTCCTCTCTTCGATCATTGATACATCCACGGTTGAACATTTATGCGCCTCAGAGTAGGCCAGCCGTGGCAACATGGATGCGTTGTTGTAGCAACGATCACTTGCATGTCACACTCTGCAAACTTCCAAGAGTCAGCTTCTGCAACGAAATGTGCAGCGCACATTTTCTACCGCGTACCTAAGTCCGGCGACGCATGCACATCTCCCGCTCGTTTCAAAGCTGTGCGGCCGTTCAGTCGGGTCACGCTAACCTCGAGCATGCGGGAGTTTAAACTACATGTACGCAAAATTCAACGACGAGAAAAAGATGCAGGCTAAGCACTTTAGTCTAGTCTTCCCCTAAATACCAAAGAACACTGCTGTTCAGAGGAAATTCGGATCATTCGCGCTTCCAGAAAGCGGTGCAGTAGGTCGTCGCCTCGACGAGTCGATGTGCAGCTCGCCGCAGTAGCAGCGCAGGCCTCTAGTAGATTCGGCATGTCTTCTGCCACGGCTCTGAGGTAGAATTTAAACGAAGAATTTAGCTAGAAACATCATGTTTCCTCGGTCTGCATATGAGGAACGAGTATAATGCCATTTCACTTACATACTTTGGACTGCCGAATGTTCTGCACGGCGAGGTGTGTGTTGTGCCGGCTCTAGATCTTCGGAGGTCGATTCAGGACCTAAGACAGCGTAAATGCTAGGAATAGCTCGCTCGCATTACGGGCAGATCGAGGTGATAGTTTAATGCGAAGCGAAAGCTGCTCGTGAATGTGCGTATCCCGATGCCAGCTGGTGGAACTGGTGCAGTACGTAGCATCGCCTGCAGCTATGTGCGTCACAGCGATGCTTGCCGTACACAATCCTGAGTGAAGACCGTGATCTATGTTAGAACGGATGCACTCTTCGTAGCACCTCATCGAGAGTCGCGGCTAGCTGATAGCATAGAGGATAAGATTCATTCACGCGTAGCAAGCGGAATGTGGCCGCGTTCGACATGCATATAGCCATGATCCTGCATATCGACGTCCGCCGTATCTTTACGAGAATCAAATAGATACGTCGAACGTACCTTTAGACACTTCGTAAAAACAATCCCGTCGGCGCCCTGTTGTAATAAGAGCTCTCATAACACAAATAATTAATTCCAATAAAGCGCATCAGACAACCTACCATTGCAAGCCTGGTGGCGACGCTTCTCCGTGTAGGTAGAATTGTTTCGCGCACGCAAACAGAAAGGTCGCATTGCACCCACGACAGATCTGAAGCACAACACGTACACGAAACACAGTCATCGATACGTAACAAGCTCAATCCCAACGCTCGGATCGCTGTAAACATTAAGAACCATGCAGAGCTCAAAATTCATGTAAGCGTTCGGAGAGCAAGGAGTGCGCTTTGAACTTTCACTCGTAATATATACATGCGGGTGGTTTCACCAGCTCGACGAAAAAGCAATCGTTCCGAACGTGATTACTTTCACTACACTCGCATTTGTCAGTGCTATGATACTGACTACGCTTCACGTACAAGGAATTCATTGTGAGGCTCCAATATCTCAAAAAAAAAAAATCGTCGAGGCACCGCCGCATCTCGCGTAGGCTTGAAGACCATTTTTTCAACTTGGAAGCTATCCTTGACGCCTTGACAAACAAATAACTCAGTCGAATTACTAAAAATGGACGAAAAAAAAAATGTCGAACAGTCCACGCTTGTGCGTGTCAGAACGATCCACACAACTGTGTGTCAGAATTAGCCCAAGAGGCAGAGGCGGTCATTGTTCGAGCTGTTCTGCGTCCTTCTATTTATAGTGCGAATTCATGCTAGCACATGAGTATAGTGAGCTGCGCTTCACATTCCGCAATTACATTTCAACCGCAAAAATTTTCTTATTTTTATTAAGACAGTTATAGATCTGTTATATCTCTGCGTGCTTTTCTTAATTCAATTTTCAATTTGTTTGCACAGTTTATTCAAAAAGCTCGCTCGAATTGCAAGAAATGATACTTTGTTTATGATCTGCCCTCTCGAGGAGGTTATTGCAACTAGCATTATACGCGCGTAAATTTAAAATTACTTATTGCATAATGTTAAAAAGAAGACCACTGGATGATTCTCCAGTCTGTGCTTCGTTGTTTTTCGCACTGCTTTTCATGGGATGGGAAAATGATACTCCGGTTCAATAGGCGAGTGTCTTAACACTTGACCACTTGACCGCTAGGATTCACCGCGGCGGTGCCGAGTGCAGCTATGTGCAGCACGCCTTTCCTCCAACATTTTCATGCGTGCACCTGCTCTCGTCGACGAAATCGAAAGTGACAGCTAAAAAACAAACAGCAGATATAAAATCATACATTCAATCGTTTCGTCAAATATACGAGCGCTTTTTAAGAGACAACTCGTAAGCTCGTTCGGGCGAAAAGCCATCGAAAGAAATAATCGGAGGCTGCGTAAAAAAAAATTATATCATGGCAATTTGGGGATTTAGTGATTGACGATTGATTGGTGTATTATAGTGGATGACGAGCTAATGAAATCATTGTAATTAATTGCTGAAATGAAAAAAATGAAAAAATGGATAATTAAATGGACTTTAAAGGTGTCAAATACTAGCTCAAAATGAAATGTCAATGCTTAATGTCAAATTTAGCACGTGTGACCGATATATTAATAAATTGAAATCATAGAAAAAGGAAAATGCGCTAAAATGTGTCAAACTGCTCAGAATGGGAAGCCAATATGTTTGCTGGTGCTAATTGTTTGAATGAAAAAGAAAAAAAAATATTGGTGCTATTTTGCTCAAAGGCATAGGGCTGTGTTATGATGGAGTCATTAACAAGGCTAACTGTTACCCAGACGGCCACTGACGTATGCAGAATGGAAATGAAATTAATGATGCAGGGCTTAAAGCATAATATTTCCAATGGAGTTTTTGAACTGGCTAGCGCTAGTGTGGAGTGGGGCGTCGGCAGGGAGGTCATTCTAGTCGATTGCTGTCGGAACAAAGAAAGCATGCAGGTACGCTGTGCTACATATGTGTGGAAAATAAACGGCTTTAGTATGAGGGGTTCAAAAGAAGGCCAGGGAGGGCGGAACCTTTCTATGCTTCCCAGCGGCCACGAATTACAGTGCTATAGCGCCAATTCCTCCTTCAATTACGCCCTACATTCTGGAGGCTCAACTATGGATTGAACCATTTTTGGCATGGGGGAGAGGACATCCACGTAGCCAAACGCCTCCAAACGCACTCAGGAAGAGGGGAAGTTTGGTGTGTGCTCGCCAGAAATTGCACGTCGTATGCGAGTATACACACGAGCGAGCTGCCTTTAGTGCATTTTTTTTCCTACTTTCCCGTTGCTGCTGGAAGCTGGTCGCAGTGTCACATCTAGCGTGACCAGCTCGCAGCAGTAATGACAAAGTAGGCGAAAAAGTGCATTAAAGGGAGTTGCGAGAGCTCTCGCACACATATGGGCAATGCATGCAACCTTGCACGTGAACAGTGTCACTGAAGCGGTAAGGAAGTGCGCAAATATATGACTGAATATTTGCACGTCTTTTATTGAAAATTTGCTTGTGAACGTAATCTGTTCTAAAACTGGAGCTTCATTCGGGAATACGCAACATACATAAAATGTATACATATATCGCGGTCAAAAAGTCACTGTGTGCACTTCCCTTGTTATAATCGGTCCACTGTCTCCCACGACTCACCGGCTCTTGTGCGTGTCGAATTTGATTAGTTTATCAATCCGAGCCTTATCCAAACAGTTTTCCAAAGAGACGACGAATGAGCGGTGCCGTCCAAAACAAAGCGTTGCTCTTTATGGCCCCTGGGTATTTTAGAAGGCGAGATCTGGCGCTCACTTTCGTTGTGTAACATAGCAGTGGCAAGTCGGCCCCACCACGCACGAACGTCGCGAATAAAAATGGTAATCACCACTTTGTGTATTGAGCCAACATACAAAAGGGTTCATGACACTAGGCAGTCGGCACAAGTTGCACAAGTGAAACCGAACGGGTTGTAGCGCAGCAGCGCCATCTATGAGCCATAACTGAAAATAAAATTATGAGAGCAGCCTGCGCTGATGTCCGACAGGTGGAGCCACAGCTCTAACTATATTCGTTGAATTTAGATTAGTACATTATCTCTGAGTTTGCTGGGCGCAACGATTATGTAATATGAGGGAATATGAGGGCTGGCAGTTATGACGAGGCAAGTAGAGCCTCGGAGAGTAAAGAGGTTTCAGCCTGCGCTACCAAGTAATGTAGCGCAATATAGGAGGACAGTTAAGTTACATGAGGCCTCGAGGAGGGATTAAGAATGAAGAGGAAGAAACTCGCACGTAGAGTAAAGCAGGTTTGATAGGGAAGGGCAGCCGGGAGCCAAAGGAGTTCGTCGAGGCCCGGGGCTACCGGGAAGAGTAGGAGTAAACACCTTCCCTTCCGTCAGCTCGCCGTGGTCTATCGGAGTGAGCGTTGTGGCACTGATAGCTATCAGAAGCCCTCACTGCTCCGATGGATCGCGGCTTAGTTAGGGTAGCTTAGCGGGTCCGGCATCGCGGACCTCGGCGTTGCGGTACTGGTGTCCCACCAGACGAGCCCTCGCTGTATCCTCGCTTCCCTCAGCGCTCTGAGTGCAGTGGCACTGGCTTCATGCCAGACGAGCCCTCGCTTCCCTCAGCTAAAACCCCTTGATACTTTGAAAGTTACGCCAACGATTGAACTTTGCCGCCGCCGCGCTACCTCCTCGCCTCCTCCTCGCCCCTTGCGCGCCCCTTCGCTGAAGGCCGGCTCTCCGCCCGATTTCCTGAGCGACGATTGGTCTCCCTGCCGTTGCCCTTGGAAACCGACGCGCGTCCGGCGTTTTCCTTGTGTGTTCTTTTTCCATCGCGCCATTTTTCCCCTAGTCTCGGCGAGCGAATATTGCGCGCTGTGCTATGGTGGCTAGATAGCTGTGCTTTTATTGCAGCGTGCAAGCTCTATGCCGTGCTGTTGCGCGTACAACTGCAGCAAGCGGCCTGAAGATGGTTGTGCGGTATTCATGATATCTCAAGGCAAGCGTGACGGCTTGCGCACGAGTCAATGGAGTCACAAGATTAGTCGAAAGACGTTTATTCCTAGAAATAACAGAGTTGTTTGCGACGTCGGGTGCCTTTCTCACTCCCCGTAATAACGCGTCACCTGACGCTGCGTTTTTTATTCCTGCTTGCTCCTCAATACTTTTGCGGCGGCAGCATGTTCATTGTATAAAAATAAGGTTGTCCTCTGCAGCATGCTGAATATTCTGCGAGGCTCCAAGGCTCCATCATTTAACACGCTTCGACTTCTGTACAGTCAGAAACAGGGCGCTATAACCTGCTTTTTGCTGTCAGAGATAACTGGAAAATTACAGTCTCTCGATTGCATTTGTCGCGATTATGCTAGGATCCCTGGCCTCCTTCACTAAAAATCAAAATTCGGGATTGTAGAGGAGCTAGCCTTTCCAGCTTGTACTTGTAGTGTGCGTCGGTTAATCGGGAGCAATGAATGCTGGCCCTGAAAAACTCTTTGGCAAGTAAACCCGAGGTATTGCGGGTAATTTGCACTAGTTAGGTCGTACGGCATTTTTTTTTTTCAATTCTTGAATGTGTTGCCACGCTTCGACGCACGCGTGGGTTAAAAAATATGCGTTCGTTTTATCAGGGATACGGCCAATGTGCAGGAGGTTGGTTGGTTGGTTTGTGGGGTTTAACGTCCCAAAGCGACTCAGGCTATGAGAGACGCCGTAGTGGAGGACTTCGGAAATTTTGACCACCTGGGGTTCTTTAACGTGCACTGACATCGCACAGCACACGGGCGCCTTGCTTTTCGCCTCCATCGAAAAGCGGCCGCCGAGGCCGGGATTCGATCCCGCGGAGGTGTTCATATGATATGATAATGTGCAGGAGGTGTTCATATGATCACACACGCTTCACTTTGACCATGACTACTAGGCGGTGGGAGGTTAACTTCGCTTTGAAAGCTGGAGCTCTAAAACCGCGATTCCGCGTATTCATTTATTACGAGAAAAGTTATTCCATCGATGTCAAATCAGCCGGAATCATTGCATCAATTTTCTGTATTTACGAAACTTAAACAATCAATAATGATTATAGTTATGATGTAAAAATAAAGGAACATTTTGCGAGCAATAATTCTTAACACTGTAACATATTACTCATTTCAATTGTATGCAAGAATTTTTTTTTTCACCTAGCCTGAGTGATTAACTCATCGCTCTATGTTCTAGCTACATTTCACTGAAGACCAGTTTGAGCCGCCAATATTACACGAACTCGAAAAAAGAACAGGCCAAACGCAGTTCCATCAATTTTCTCTCACCGACCTGTCCTGAAGTAAAGGAAGCCTCCTCGACAGAGACATGAACCTCGCTCTGATAGTAGTCAGTTATTTCTGTGGCTTGCTCTTTTCCCACCTCCATTTATGAGAAAACAAGAATGTATAAAAATTAAAAGTCAATGTACAGTTGTCTCGTCAGATATCATGAGATAACCGAGATATGACTAACAACGTAAGTAAATGAAAATTGAAGTATATCAATGGGTCATGGGGCGGCATCAGATTAAAGAGTGATGGTTATGAATAGTGATAGGTAATGATGGTGACTGTTACGGATAATAATAGTAAATTATAGTAATAGGCCCGGATAGTGAGGTGATAGTGCTCGTTGCGGATAGTGACAGTTACGATAGGTCTCTGGCATTAGTAGATATAGTGATAGATAGGATAGCGATAGTTAATGAATTGGCAGTTATATGCTTTCTCATTTCTGCACGTTGAAGACCTATGTGCACCTTGTAATTTTTTTATTTGATTGTTGCGTTCAATGAAATCAAGCTCTTTTACATAGCGCATGAGACCACAGCATGCTTGCCCCAGAACTTCAGTGTGTCGGCAATAGGGCCCCCCACTTCTCCCAGTGTACCCTGCTGTCTTTTAACCACACGCGAAGTCAGTGAGGGGCCGCGTACTCATAAAATTATTTAATTTCTCCATCAGCATCATATGAAGACTGCCGTGGCAAACCTGTTCCTTGCCTCGAAGCAGCAAGGAACAGCTCAAAATTTGGTTTTATACAAAATTAACTAATTAACGCAGATTATCGCGGATCGCTAACTAGCACAGTGCCATTACACTTGGCCTAAGCTTTCCAACGGTATACGGTTCGATGTTGCAGCTAAAATTTAGATTTTAATTGCAGTTTACTAAATATCAATTAATTTGGCTCAGTAATTGATCGAAATACATGTGCAATTAACCAGCAATCCAATCTCATGGTTGATCACCTGACATATACTATGCTTAGAGAGATAGCTTGACAGTAGCGAAATAGACTAAGTCCTGCTTTGACCTTCTCTTCAAAGCACCAGCCTGGATCGTTTTCCGAAGTTTTACCGCGGTGACAGATTTCACACTCTAAAAAAAACAAACACAAAGTCAGAGGCAGTACTAGATTAAGTGCACAAAGTAAAACCTTATCATGAGACTTAAAAAATGTCTGTAGCACAGAACTCGCCTGAAAGCTTTATCGGTATTCCCCATTCAAACAGTTCTAAGAAGAAACCAATCAATTCATGAACTTTACTTTCGGCATTCTCAATGCTTTTCTCGCAATTTTTCAAAAATTTGGTGCACTCCTGAAGCGCAGACCTGGCCCAAAAGCTCGCGCTTCACTCACTGCTGCGGCCGGCCGGCGGGCGTCAAGGGGAAAAAGCGTGTCGTGCGCAGCGCTCGCCGCCGCCGAGCGAGGAGAATCGAGGAGGAAAGCGCGGCGCGGGGGAGAGTGTCGCTACTTTCAAATTATCAAGGGACTTTACCCTCAGCTAGCGGAGCAGCCCCCTAGCGCCGTGCAGTTGTTGTCGCCCAGGTAGAAAACCACGCCCCCCTGTCGGACTCACGCTGCGCGCTCCATCACAAACATCGATCTGTGTGTTTGCGTATATTTGTTCCCAGCGTACCAGCGAAAATCTTACTCGCGACAAGTGGTGGAGGTGCGGGGTACGACTACGTACAGACGATGAACAGCTGTAGCGAAGGAAAGTCGCGTTCCCGGCAACGCCGCGACCGAAGGAAGCAGGCGAAGGCGGTCCAACAATCATCGCCAATTAACCCGGAAGAAAAGTGGCAAGACATTGAATTAGCAGAAAAACCAAGGTCACTGAACGACCGCTTCGCGAAAATATTTGAAATCGCAACCGCCGCAGCGACGTGCAAATAAAAGAGAGAGAGAAAAAAAATTTTAATGATCGGGAATAGTGACGAGCGGGTCTTACGAAGTCGTAGCAATCGTAACATCCAAAACACAATGGAAGGCGCTGGAAACGAGCAAGCGTCAAGGCTCTATGGCCCCCCTCCACGCTTTTCTGCAAAATCTGACGAAGACGTGGAAGACTGGGTGCGCCTATATGAGCGCTACGCAACGGCAGTGGGATGGAGCGACGCCCAAAAAGCCAACAATTTGATTTTCGCCTTCGGCGGCGAGGCCAGTCGGTGGTACAGCGCCATCTTGAGGGATTCACCTGCACGGCAGCTGGAGACTTGGGACCAGTGGAAAGGGGCTCTTCGCGAAAGTTTTGCCGGGGAGGACGTCAGGGATTGGGCCTTCATCCAACTACACGAGAGGCGGCAGCAGCCGGGTGAAACTCCTCGAGAATACGTATCGAGCATCCTTCACCTTTGCGCTCGGGCAAACACCACCATGACAGACGCGGAGAGGGTGCGTTGCCTGCTGCGCGGGCTGCGACCGGAAATGATGGAGAGGGTGGCCATCTCAAACCCCAAAACCCCTTCAGAATTTCTGCAACACCTGCAGCGATTAACACACGTAGGTGCCATGGCGCAGCATGCTGTGGCGGCCATGCCAGCGCACCCCCTCCCAGGATTTGCAGCGGCCTCTCCATTTCTAACAGCATACCCTTACCATGCTGCGGCAGGCCCGCCCGAACATAACTGGGAGTCGACTCCGAGGCATAACGCCTCAGCAGCACAGGTCGTAACGACCGAAATGTTTGACGCCCTACAAGAGAGCGTGAAGGCTCTGACATATGCCGTTGAACAACTTGCTCGACCAGGTCCACGCAGGTTCCCGGGCCGACAGTCCCGGAATCAGGCCGGGCAAGTGAGATGCTACCGTTGCGGCCGATCCGGGCATATAATGCGTCAGTGCAACATGCAGCTAGGGCCAACAGGGGCACAAGGCGCCCAGCCATCGGGAAACTAGGACGGCGGGGTCCACGAGTTCCCCCCGAAATGAAAAAAGGTAACTCCCCAGGAGAGGCGGCCTGCGCATGCAGTTCTCACCTCGTCACCCTTCCTGTTTCGGTGAAAGGCCGGAAAACGGCAATGATAGTAGACACCGGCGCATCGGTGAACATTGCCTCCCAGAGCTTCGTGGCCAGGATAGGTGCAGAAATGGGCAAAACTACAGCCATTGTCAGGAACGTCAATGGAAAACTTGTCAGTGCAGCAGGCGAAGTGAAGCTCAATGTACATATCGGACCGATAGAGCTGCAAGAATCATTCCTGGTAATGGATACACTACCGTATGACCTCCTGGGTGGAATACCGATGTGCGCGAACTCTGAAATGACAATCAGTTTCCCAAACCGAACAGTCACGCTGCGGGGACACAGCCTGAAGCTCCGTCTGGATGAGTTCGACACAGACATGGTAAACCCAGAGGTCATTTACTGCCAGCAACACCTACAGATCCCACCCTCTACGGAGGTTATGGTTCCAGTTACGGTTGGCAGAAACGGACCATGCCTGGTAGAACCCTTAAGCCCTACACCAGACAGGCCCCATCCGAGCGTAGCCCGAGCACTGGCTAGCATCCAGAACAACATGACGTATATCCGCATCGCCAATCCGGGACCTACACCCCTGACTATTAACAAGGGAACAGCACTAGGGAAAACCACGCCCCTCCTGAACGTTGAAATCTGCGTAAGGCCTCCGACTCAGTCTAGGTCTGGAATAGACGAAGTCCAGTACGGCACCCAGTTAGACCAAGGCCAGCGTCAAGGGTTCCTGTCCTTACTGGAAGAATATGAGCACCTCTTTGTCAATGCAAGTGAAGGCCTCGGCCGTACAAGCACAGTTGAGCACGAGATCAACACCGGTGATGCAAGACCAGTCCGGCAGAATCCATATCGCCATTCGGCAACAGAAAGAGAGAGAATCCAAAACCAGGTTTCGGAGATGTTGGAGAAGGGAGTCATAAGAGAGTCCAGCAGCCCATGGTCATCCCCCGTGGTTCTCGTTCGGAAGCGAGATGGGACTTGGCGCTTCTGCGTAGACTACAGGAAACTCAATATGGTCACGAAGAAAGACGTACATCCGCTTCCTCGGGTAGACGACGTTGTGGACCGATTGCAAGGCTCCCACTTCTTTACAACACTAGACATGGCGTCTGGGTATTGGCAAGTCCCCATACAGGAGGCAGACAAAGAAAAAAACTGCCTTTTCTACAGGATACGGACTATACGAGTTCAACGTTGTCCCCTTTGGCCTCTGCAATGCCCCTGCCACTTTCCAGCGCATGATAAACAAAGTGCTAGCAAGCCAGCTCTGGAGAGTGTGCCTCGCATATCTTGACGACATCATTGTTTTCTCCAAGACCGCTGGCGACCACCTAACGGACCTCAGAAATGTTTTCAACGCACTGGACTTAGCGGGCCTTCGCCTGCAGCCCAAGAAGTGCCACATCGCAACCGACCGAATTAAGTACCTGGGCCACATAATCGATGGATGTTCGGCAAGACCTGACCCTAGCAATATTCAAGCAATCGAGCAAGCGATGGCACCCAAGAACGTGAAGCAGGTCCGCAGCTTCTTGGGGCTCTGCAACTACTACTGACGCTTTGTAAAAGATTTCGCCCGCATCTCACGACCATTAACCGAGCTCACCAAGACAGGCAAAGGCTGGGACTGGAGCATCGAATGCCAAAACGCCTTCGAAGAACTCAAGCAGCGCCTTACCAATTCACCAGTGCTGCGACTCTTCAACCCCGAGTTGCCTGTTGAAGTCCATACGGATGCCTGCGGGTATGGGATCGGCGCAGTACTTGTGCAAAAGAACGGCATGGAAGAATACGTGGTCAGTTACGCCAGCCGACATCTGAATAAGGCCGAAAAAAATTACAGCGTCACCGAACAGGAATGTCTCGCGGTAATATTCGCGGTCAGGCAATTTCGTCCGTATCTATTTGGCATACCGTTTACCATCGTCACCGATCAAGCCAGCCTGACGTGGCTCATGACCACCAAGAATCCAAGTGGACGTCTCACGCGATGGAGCTTGCTCCTTCAGGAATTCAACATCAGCCTCAAGCATCGCCCAGGTATCAAGAACTCAAACGCAGACGCGCTATCTCGTCTCCCATATGACGCAGAAGGCACACACCCCTTATGCGAAGATATGCCGCTCTTCCTTGCGGACGACCAGAGGGAAAGAATTGCTGAGCTCCAGAGGGAAGACCACTTCTTCGGACCTATCATTGAGCACCTGAGGAACCCGAGTGAACCTGTCCAGAGAAAAACCCGCCGTACAGCACGAGCCTTCAGCTTACAAGAGGAAATTCTGTTCAGAAGAGCAAAAGGCTTCAAGGAAGACAGACTGGCCTTGGCAGTCCCTAAACCACTCCGCCGAGAGATTCTGGCGTCCTGTCACGACGACATAACAGCAGGGCACCTGGGCATGAAGAGAACACTAAGCAAGATCAGCCAACGCTATTTTTGGCCAAAAATGTTTGCCGACATAACCAAGTACGTCCGCTCCTGTCCAGACTGCCAAACTCGCAAGACCCCTCCAGCTAAGCCATCCGGCCTGTTGCAGCCCGTCCCGCCTGCTCGGCGGCCTTTTCAGCGGCTCGGAATGGATTTCCTGGGTCCCCTGACGCAGTCCTCAAGCGGAAATCGACATGTACTCGTACTGATCGACTATCACACTAAGTGGGCGGAAACCGTCGCCGTCCCCGAAGCCACAGCTGCAAGCGCCGCGAAAGCATTTTTGGAAGCAGTGGTTCTACGGCATGGGGCACCTGAACAGGTGATCACAAACCGAGGGCAACATTTTGTGGCCGACATGATCGAAGAGCTGTTCCGTCTCACTCAAACGAACCACACGCGCACGATGGCGTATCACCCTCAGACAAATGGCCTTTGCGAACGTTTTAACCGGACACTCGCTGAAATGATCAGCCAATACGTCTCGTCCGATCACCGCGACTGGGATCAGTTTCTTCCCTTCGTGACGTTCGCATACAACTCATCCGTGCATGAGACGACTGGATACTCTCCATTCTTTTTGCTGTAAGGACACGAGCCAACATTGCCGATCGACGTGGCCGTAGGGGCAGCCCGGGGGGGCGCCATGGGCCTGACAAGCGAGGAGACGATGCGCCGGTGGAATGACGCTAGGGAACTGGTACTAGAGCGGGAGCGAAGGTCACAGGAGGCAAATAAGCTGCGGTACGATCAAACACGCCGCACGCTGCCACTAACCCCTGGTGATCTTGTTTACGTGCGTATGCCTACATCCAAACGTGGTCACACATCAAAATTTTTGCATCCTTACCACGGCCCCTTCCGCCTCGTGAGACAAACCGCGGAAAACGACTGGGAAATAGAAAGTCGCCGAGGACGTCGAGATATTGTAAACATTAACAGGATAAAGCCCTATATAGACCGGGATAGTAACCCAGAAGTCGGTTCAGAAGAACACACCCCCGTCGGAGCAGAAGACGCAACAGAGCCACGCCTAGAGGTCACTGAGGACGAGCAGCCATCCGGCATCAGTAACGACGAAGAATTCTTCGACGCATCGGACACGGTCCCGGACGAAGAGTTCTTTGATACTTCAGACTCAGTCCCGGACAACCCTGTTCCAACCAGACGCGGAAGAAGCGGCCGACGTATACTACCTCCACGAAGAGACGACTTTGTGTACTATTAGGCAAGAAGTGCGCGCGTGTGTGTGTATGAGTGTGCCTGCAACACTAAGGGAGCCTACAGGACAACACGTTACGGGACTAAACGCATGTGCGCAGTGCGTGTGTACGAACAAGTACTTGCACAAAGGAGTATGTGGGTACGTGTGTGCTAAAGTGAACTAGACTCTACGAGTGCAGTGTGTTTCCAGACAGCCGGAAACTGACTTTTGTGGACAGCAGACTACATGAGCCATGGAGGTGAGCTAATGAGAGCGGGCTACTACTTCCCTCTCCCCACAGTGACGCCACCTACGGTGAATCGCGAGCAGTGACAGTGACAACTACTGGAGCAGTGTTTCGCAGTAACGTTGGACAATGCACCATCAAAGGACGATTATCGCATGTGCAGCATGTAGTATTGCAAATTTTGTGTTTTCTTTTATTATAACTTTGTATAAGTTAACTGAGATTGTGAGTGAGGACACTCACCATTGTTGTGTACCGGGAAGGAATGTAGCGCAGCAGCGCCATCTATGAGCCATAACTGATAATAAAATTATGAGAGCAGCCTGCGCTGATGTCCGACAGGTGGAGCCACAGTTCTAACTATATTCGTTGAATTTAGATTAGTACATTATCTCTGAGTTTGCTGGGCGCAACGATTATGTAATATGAGGGAATATGAGGGCTGGCAGTTATGACGAGGCAAGTAGAGCCTCGGAGAGTAAAGAGGTTTCAGCCTGCGCTACCAAGTAATGTAGCGCAATATAGGAGGACAGTTAAGTTACATGAGGCCTCGAGGAGGGATTAAGAATGAAGAGGAAGAAACTCGCACGTAGAGTAAAGCAGGTTTGATAGGGAAGGGCAGCCGGGAGCCAAAGGAGTTCGTCGAGGCCCGGGGCTACCGGGAAGAGTAGGAGTAAACACCTTCCCTTCCGTCAGCTCGCCGTGGTCTATCGGAGTGAGCGTTGTGGCACTGATAGCTATCAGAAGCCCTCACTGCTCCGATGGATCGCGGCTTAGTTAGGGTAGCTTAGCGGGTCCGGCATCGCGGACCTCGGCGTTGCGGCACTGGTGTCCCACCAGACGAGCCCTCGCTGTATCCTCGCTTCCCTCAGCGCTCTGAGTGCAGTGGCACTGGCTTCATGCCAGACGAGCCCTCGCTTCCCTCAGCTAGCGGAGCAGCCCCCTAGCGCCGTGCAGTTGTTGTCGCCCAGGTAGAAAACCACGCCCCCCTGTCGGACTCACGCTGCGCGCTCCATCACAAACATCGATCTGTGTGTTTGCGTATATTTGTTCCCAGCGTACCAGCGAAAATCTTACTCGCGACAGGGTAGTGTCACAAGATAGGAACAGATTTCGAAGCTCACGGGCACAAAAACAGACACTGCTGTAGCTGTCGTTGCACTGACATGACATTACGAGCGCGTGAAGGAACAGCATGGCAAAGCGACCAGAGACGCAAAGTCTACATGCCAAAAGTAGCACACTGCAGTCAGAGAGGAAGAATGTTTACATGGTTTACATGTAAACATTCTCTAGGAAGAAATTTCTCATAATGTTTATATGTAAACCATGAACATCCTACAAAAACAAAACAATGCACTTACTCCACTCCAATTATTAATGGGCAAGGTTGCATCTATGCTACTACACTGCACTTATCACAAAACCACAAGCCCCATCTGCTTTGGCCAATTACTTGATGAAACTAATGGAGACAGATGTCGCACACCACAGACTGGTCGTCTCGCAACATATCTCTGCATATGCTGCATTTCAATTTCCTGCCTTTCCACTTAGCTTCAACTGTTGCCAGCATTACTAGTCACCCATCTTTTCTGAAATTCCTTTTTACGCTGTTAGGATCAGCGTCCTTGTTAATGATGGTCTCTAGTATTTTCGATGCTATCATTTTCACATCTTCCTCACCTGGAAGAGCGAAGGAAATGACAAGCTTTGAGCAGACAAAAATTAGGGAGACTCGTAATCTCCATCTGTAAGGGTATGGTGCGCCAGCGTTAATGGTTCTTGTCTGCAGATCCCACTGTGGATTCCCGTTAACTTACATGCCTCTTGCTACAAACTTAATTACTAATTCCTTAATTCATGTCTCTGTCATCTCAGATATACTCATTAGCATATGGTCGTAGGCTGCCCTGTTATGTGATAGACAACCAGGCATAGACCTCACTAAGCCTGACGTTAACCAAACTGTACAAACATGCCTCCATGGCCTAGGAGTAACCTTTCTTAATCGGAGCTGAAACGTCCCAGAACATATTTCAAATATAACTTTGTAAGCTTGACTTAACAGCTCCTGCCATGTCGTGTGGCCTCGTGACATTTGGCTCGTGGAACTTTTGGCTTGTGCACAGGGTTCATCTTTTAAATACTGGTTAACATGCATGAAAAATACATTTTCACACAAACTGCTGGCAAATGGTCAAGTGGTGCACTGCAGATTCTGAAATGTACACCTACAAGCATGTAAGGATCGCATCATCACATAACATGATCAAGAGTTCTGTCAGTACCTGTAGTTACATAGCACTTCAATGCCCATTAAAGGACCACCTCAGACAATGGTTGTTGTTACCACAAGACCTGTTCTAACAGCGTACTGACACCATTCCACTGAGTGATGGACATGTATATGCATACCCTAGATAGCTCATGATTGTGGATCTCATTTATTTCTATGACTTCCAAGGAGTTCCTGTCGTCAGAAACCCTACACTTTATGAAATCGAGACAGCTGTCTTGAAAGGTGATGAAAAGAAATAACCAGGTTACCTTGATGCAATGCTAAATTACAGAGGGTGAATATGCTGCATGAAGATACCAAGAAGCTTGTACAAAGAAAAGTGAGAGCGAAATGGCAGGATTTTTGAAACATTGAAATGAACTACAAACTATACTTGCCAAACCTGTCATTGAGGAATGGAAATCATGCAGTAATCAAAAACACAACATGGAGGACAATTTAGGTCATCTTCACAAAACACATACCCACACCTCACACAAAGCTTCATACTTATGAAAGAAGACAAACCAATATGCAAGGAGTGTGGAGATGAACTAACAATAAATCACATCTTACACGTGCACCAGAGTCGAGAAAATAAGAGGAAAACATTTTGTACAATTTTGCAACAGATCCCTTTCCATCCCAGCATGATCCTAGGAGAGACGTGCAAATTTCCTGCATTTTTGGTTTCCTAAAATGTTCCTAAACAAGCTACATCCTAAAGAACATTTTAGTCATTACACACAAAATAAATACAATAAACCTTGTTCTTGGTGCATGGCAGCATTAGTTGCTTATGCACCATAAAAATCAACACAATGCTGTAAGGTATACCTTGGTTAGCTATGTTATATGAGACAAGCTTTCGGTCTGATGTGGTCCTTATTCACGTGACAGCGCTGTCATGAGGGTCTATGTCCCAGCGATCGGAAAGTGACCTATTCCAACAATTTTAAAAACTGAAGGCGATTCTACAGATCTCTAAAGACTGGATTGATCAACTGTTTTATTAACGTCCGCCTGCTTTGACAGCCTGGAGTGAAACTGTTGAAGAGAATACATTTTTGAACATTTAACGCGTATCTGAAGGCCTTGCTTTCAATTAAGGGGCCCACAAAAAGCAACTGAATGTCAAACGCCGCCTAGGTGGGCTTTCTAGCAGGACAGCGGTGTAGCGTGGAAAATCGCTCCGCCGGTCCATCGCTGGCGTCGCTGACTTGAAAGGCCAACTGTTCAAACTTATAGCTACTGACCACACCTGAAACACTGAATTGTGCATGATCAAGGCAGAATTTCTCTAACACTGAGCACTGGTAGCTATCGATTTCGCGCCCAGTATTGTGAAAATCTGTCCTCTCTTCGATCATTGATACATCCACGGTTGAACATTTATGCGCCTCAGAGTAGGCCAGCCGTGGCAACATGGATGCGTTGTTGTAGCAACGATCACTTGCATGTCACACTCTGCAAACTTCCAAGAGTCAGCTTCTGCAACGAAATGTGCAGCGCACATTTTCTACCGCGTACCTAAGTCCGGCGACGCATGCACATCTCCCGCTCGTTTCAAAGCTGTGCGGCCGTTCAGTCGGGTCACGCTAACCTCGAGCATGCGGGAGTTTAAACTACATGTACGCAAAATTCAATGACGAGAAAAAGATGCAGGCTAAGCACTATAGTCTAGTCTTCCCCTAAATACCAAAGAACACTGCTGTTCAGAGGAAATCCGGATCATTCGCGCTTCCAGAAAGCGGTGCAGTAGGTCTTCGCCTCGACGAGTCGATGTGCAGCTCGCCGCAGTAGCAGCGCAGGCCTCTAGTAGATTCGGCATGTCTTCTGCCACGGCTCTGAGGTAGAATTTAAACGAAGAATTTAGCTAGAAACATCATGTTTCCTCGGTCTGCATATGAGGAACGAGTATAATGCCATTTCACTTACATACTTTGGACTGCCGAATGTTCTGCACGGCGAGGTGTGTGTTGTGCCGGCTCCAGATCTTCGGAGGTCGATTCAGGACCTAAGACAGCGTAAATACTAGGAATAGCTCGCTCGCATTACGGGCAGATCGAGGTGATAGTTTAATGCGAAGCGAAAGCTGCTCGTGAATGTGCGTATCCCGATGCCAGCTGGTGGAACTGGTGCAGTACGTAGCGTCGCCTGCAGCTATGTGCGTCACAGCGATGCTTGCCGTACACAATCCTGAGTGAAGACCGTGATCTATGTTAGAACGGATGCACTCTTCGTAGCACCTCATCGAGAGTCGCGGCTAGCTGATAGCATAGAGGATAAGATTCATTCACGCGTAGCAAGCGGAATGTGGCCGCGTTCGACATGCATATAGCCATGATCCTGCATATCGACGTCCGCCGTATCTTTACGAGAATCAAATAGATACGTCGAACGTACCTTTAGACACTTCGTAAAAACAATCCCGTCGGCGCCCTGTTGTAATAAGAGCTCTCATAACACGAATAATTAATTCCAATAAAGTGCATCAGACAACCTACCATTGCAAGCCTGGTGGCGACGCTTCTCCGTGTAGGTAGAATTGTTTCGCGCACGCAAACAGAAAGGTCGCGTTGCACCCACGACAGATCTGAAGCACAACACATACACGAAACACAGTCATCGATACGTAACAAGCTCAATCCCAACGCTCGGATCGCTGTAAACATTAAGAACCATGCAGAGCTCAAAATTCATGTAAGCGTTCGGAAAGCAAGGAGTGCGCTTTGAACTTTCACTCGTAATATATACATGCGGGTGGTTTCACCAGCTCGACGAAAAAGCAATCGTTCCGAACGTGATTACTTTCACTACACTCGCATTTGTCAGTGCTATGATACTGACTACGCTTCACGTACAAGGAATTCATTGTGAGGCTCCAATATCTCCAAAAAAAACGTCGAGGCACCGCCGCATCTCGCGTAGGCTTGAAGACCATTTTTTCAACTTGGAAGCTATCCTTGACGCCTTGACAAACAAATAACTCAGTCGAATTACTAAAAATGGACGAAAAAAAAGAATGTCGAACAGTCCACGCTTGTGCGTGTCAGAACGATCCACACAACTGTGTGTCAGAATTAGCCCAAGAGGCAGAGGCGGTCATTGTTCGAGGAGTATATGTGCTTCACGAGTACGCCTCGCGAAGCACGCCTCGCTGCCATGCGTCCTTCTATTTATAGTGCGAATTTATGCTAGCACATGAGTATAGTGAGCTGCGCTTCACATTCCGCAAATACATTTCAACCGCAAAAATTTTCTTATTTTTATTAAGACAGTTATAGATCTGTTATATCTCTGCGTGCTTTTCTTATTTCAATTTTCAATTTGTTTGCACAGTTTATTCGAAAAGCTCGCTCGAATTGCAAGAAATGATACTTTGTTTATGATCTGCCCTCTCGAGGAGGTTATTGCAACTAGCATTATACGCGCGTAAATTTAAAATTACTTATTGCATAATGTTAAAAAGAAGACCACTGGATGATTCTCCAGTCTGTGCTTCGTTGTTTTTCGCACTGCTTTTCATGGGATGGGAAAATGATACTCCGGTTCAATAGGCGAGTGTCTTAACACTTGACCACTTGACCGCTAGGATTCACCGCGGCGGTGCCGAGTGCAGCTATGTGCAGCACGCCTTTCCTCCAACATTTTCATGCGTGCACCTGCTCTCGTCGACGAAATCGAAAGTGACAGCTAAAAAACAAACAGCAGATATAAAATCATACATTCAATCGTTTCGTCAAATATACGAGCGCTTTTTAAGAGACAACTCGTAAGCTCGTTCGGGCGAAAAGCCATCGACGGAAATAATCGGAGGCTGCGTAAAAAAAAAATATATCATGGCAATTTGGGGATTTAGTGATTGACGATTGATTGGTGTAATATAGTGGATGACGAGCTAATGAAATCATTGTAATTAATTGCTGAAATGAAAAAAATGAAAAAATGGATAATTGAATGGACTTAAAAGGTGTCAAATACTAGCTCAAAATGAAATGTCAATGCTTAATGTCAAATTTAGCACGTGTGACCGATATATTAATAAATTGAAATCATAGAATAAGGAAAATGCGCTAAAATGTGTCAAACTGCTCAGAATTGGAAGCCAATATGTTTGCTGGTGCTAATCGTTTGAATGAAAAAGAAAAAAAATATTGGTGCTATTTTGCTCAAGGGCATAGGGCTGTGTTATGATGGAGTCTTTAACAAGGCTAACTGTTACCCAGACGGCCACTGACGTATGCAGAATGGAAATGAAATTAATGATGCAGGGCTTAAAGCATCATATTTCCAATGGAGTTTTTGAACTGGCTAGCGCTAGTGTGGAGTGGGGCGTCGGCAGGGAGGTCATTCTAGTCGACTGCTGTCGGAACAAAGAAAGCATGCAGGTACGCTGTGCTACATATGTGTGGAACATAAACGGCTTTAGTATGAGAGGTTCAAAGGAAGGCCAGGGAGGGCGGAACCTTTCTATGCCTCCCAGCGGCCACGAATCACAGTGCTATAGCGCCAATTCCTCCTTCAATTACGCCCTACATTCTGGAGGCTCAACTATGGATTGAACCATTTTTGGCATGGGGGAGAGGACATCCACGTAGCCAAACGCCTCCAAACGCACTCTGGAAGAGGGGAAGTTTGGTGTGTGCTCGCCAGAAATTGCACGTCGTATGCGAGTATACACACGAGCGAGCTGCCTTTAGTGCATATTTTGTCCTACTTTCCCGTTGCTGCTGGAAGCTGGTCGCATTGTCACATCTAGCGTGACCAGCTCGCAGCAGTAATGACAAAGTAGACGAAAAAGTGCATTAAAGGGAGTTGCGAGAGCTCTCGCACACATATGGGCAATGCATGCAACCTTGCACGTGAACAGTGTCACTGAAGCGGTAAGGAAGTGCGCAAATACATGACTGTTATAATCGGTCCACTGTCTCCCACGACTCACCGGCTCTTGTGCGTGTCGAATTTGATTAGTTTATCTATCCGAGCCATATCCAAACAGGTTTCCAAAGAGACGACGAATGAGCGGTGCCGTCCAAAACAAAGCGTTGCTCTTTGGTGGCCCCTGGGTATTTTAGAAGGCGAGATCTGGCGCTCACTTTCGTTGTGTAACATAGCAGTGGCAAGTCGGCCCCACCACGCACGAACGTCGCGAACAAAAATGGTAATCACCACTTTGTGTAATGAGCCAACATACAAAAGGGTTCATGACACTAGACAGTCGGCACACGTTGCACAAGTGAAACCGAACGGGTAGTGTCACAAGATAGGGACAGATTTCGAAGCTCACGGGCACAAAAACAGACACTGCTGTAGCTGTCGTTGCACTGACATGACATTACGAGCGCGTGAAGGAACAGCATGGCAAAGCGACCAGAGACGCAAAGTCTACATGCCAAAAGTAGCACACTGTAGTCAGAGAGGAAGAATGTTTACATGGTTTACATGTAAACATTCTCTAGGAAGAAATTTCTCATAATGTTTATATGTAAACCATGAACATCCTACAAAAACAAAACAATGCACTTACTCCACTCCAATTATTAATGGGCAAGGTTGCATCTATGCTACTACAATGCACTTATCACAAAACCACAAGCCCCATCTGCTTTGGCCAATTACTTGATGAAACTAACGGAGACAGATGTCGCACACCACAGACTGGTCGTCTCGCAACATATCTCTGCATATGCTGCATTTCAATTTCCTGCCTTTCCACTTAGCTTCAACTGTTGCCAGCATTACTAGTCACCCATCTTTTCAGAAATTCCTTTTTACGCTGTTAGGATCAGCGTCCTTGTTAATGATGGTCTCTAGTATTTTCGATGCTATCATTTTCACATCTTCCTCACCTGGAAGAGCGAAGGAAATGACAAGCTTTGAGCAGACAAAAAATTAGGGAGACTCGTAATCTCCATCTGTAAGGGTATGGTGCGCCAGCGTTAATGGTTCTTGTCTGCAGATCCCACTGTGGATTGCCGTTAACTTACATGCCTCTTGCTACAAACTTAATTACTAATTCCTTAATTCATGTCTCTGTCATCTCAGATATACTCATTAGCATATGGTCGTAGGCTGCCCTGTTATGTGATAGACAACCAGGCATAGACCTCACTAAGCCTGACGTTAACCAAACTGTACAAACATGCCTCCATGGCCTAGGAGTAACCTTTCTTAATCGGAGCTGAAACGTCCCAGAACATATTTCAAATATAACTTTGTAAGCTTGACTTAACAGCTCCTGCCATGTCGTGTGGCCTCGTGACATTTGGCTCGTGGAACTTTTGGCTTGTGCACAGGGTTCATCTTTTAAATACTGGTTAACATGCATGAAAAATACATTTTCACACAAACTGGTGGCAAATGGTCAAGTGGTGCACTGCAGATTCTGAAATGTACACCTATAAGCATGTAAGGATCGCATCATCACATAACATGATCAAGAGTTCTGTCAGTACCTGCAGTTACATAGCACTTCAATGCCCATTAAAGGACCACCTCAGACAATGGTTGTTGTTACCACAAGACCTGTTCTAACAGCGTACTGACACCATTCCACTGAGTGATGGACATGTATATGCATACCCTAGATAGCTCATGATTGTGGATCTCATTTATTTCTATGACTTCCAAGGAGTTCCTGTCGTCAGAAACCCTACACTTTATGAAATCGAGACAGCTGTCTTGAAAGGTGATGAAAAGAAATAACCAGGTTACCTTGATGCAATGCTAAATTACAGAGGGTGAATATGCTGCATGAAGATACCAAGAAGCTTGTACAAAGAAAAGTGAGAGCGAAATGGCAGGATTTTTGAAACATTGAAATGAACTACAAACTATACTTGCCAAACCTGTCACTGAGGAATGGAAATCATGCAGTAATCAAAAACACAACATGGAGGACATTTTAGGTCATCTTCACAAAACACATACCCACACCTCACACACAGCTTCATACTTATGAAAGAAGACAAACCAATATGCAAGGAGTGTGGAGATGAACTAACAATAAATCACATCTTACTCGTGCACCAGAGTCGAGAAAATAAGAGGAAAACATTTTGTACAATTTTGCAACAGATCCCTTTCCATCCCAGCATGATCCTAGGAGAGACGTGCAAATTTCCTGCATTTTTGGTTTCCTAAAATGTTCCTAAACAAGCTACATCCTAAAGAACATTTTAGTCATTACACACAAAATAAATACAATAAACCTTGTTCTTGGTGCATGGCAGCATTAGTCGCTTATGCACCATAACAATCAACACAATGCTGTAAGGTATACCTTGGTTAGCTATGTTATATGAGACAAGCTTTCGGTCTGATGTGGTCCTTATTCACGTGACAGCGCTGTCATGAGGGTCTATGTCCCAGCGATCGGAAAGTGACCTATTCCAACAATTTTAAAAACTGAAGGCGATTCTACAGATCTCTAAAGACTGGATTGATCAACTGTTTTATTAACGTCCGCCTGCTTTGACAGCCTGGAGTGAAACTGTTGAAGAGAATACATTTTTGAACATTTAACGCGTATCTGAAGGCCTTGCTTTCAATTAAGGGGCCCACAAAAAGCAGCTGAATGTCAAACGCCGCCTAGGTGGGCTTTCTAGCAGGACAGCGGTGTAGCGTGAAAAATCGCTCCGCCGGTCCATCGCTGGCGTCGCTGACTTGAAAGGCGAACTGTTCAAACTTATAGCTACTGACCACACCTGAAACACTGAATTGTGCATGATCAAGGCAGAATTTCTCTAACACTGAGCACTGGTAGCTATCGATATCGCGCCCAGTATTGTGAAAATCTGTCCTCTCTTCGATCATTGATACATCCACGGTTGAACATTTATGCGCCTCAGAGTAGGCCAGCCGTGGCAACATGGATGCGTTGTTGTAGCAACGATCACTTGCATGTCACACTCTGCAAACTTCCAAGAGTCAGCTTCTGCAACGAAATGTGCAGCGCACATTTTCTACCGCGTACCTAAGTCCGGCGACGCATGCACATCTCCCGCTCGTTTCAAAGCTGTGCGGCCGTTCAGTCAGGTCACGCTAACCTCGAGCATGCGGGGGTTTAAACTACATGTACGCAAAATTCAACGACGAGAAAAAGATGCAGGCTAAGCACTTTAGTATAGTCTTCCCCTAAATACCAAAGAACACTGCTGTTCAGAGGAAATTCGGATCATTCGCGCTTCCGGAAAGCGGTGCAGGAGGTCTTCGCCTCGACGAGTCGATGTGCAGCTCGCCGCAGTAGCAGCGCAGGCCTCTAGTAGATTCGGCATGTCTTCTGCCACGGCTCTGAGGTAGAATTTAAACGAAGAATTTAGCTAGAAACATCATGTTTCCTCGGTCTGCATATGAGGAACGAGTATAATGCCATTTCACATACATACTTTGGACTGCCGAATGTTCTGCACGGCGAGGTGTGTGTTGTGCCGGCTCTAGATCTTCGGAGGTCGATTCAGGACCTAAAGGCCCCCGTACGGTCGTTTTTAGAGGCGCTGCGCTCGTCCGCCTTCCGCCAGCTGGCGGACGCGTTCGGCACGGGAGGCGCATAGGGTGCTATACGGTCACTTTTGGGCATCTTTTGGGTGGCGGATTTCTCCAGCGCTCTGATTGGCGCGCCCGGCGCGCGCTGCTTCGAACGTCGAAACGCTGCATATGACGGCTGCGGCGCTGGTTTGGCGAAACTTTTCCTCTTCGCGGTGGCTCTCGATCGTCGGCTATCAAATTAATTTGCACCTAGCTGTAGAGTTATTGAGCCCCCGCATATACAGCACAAACAGTATGAACTGACCATTAGTAGAGCGATTAAGTCGCCGGCGATGCAATCATCCAGCAACAGCGTAGACGCACGCATATGCCCCAACGGCACCTGCTTTCGCCGTCTGCTTGGTGTTTTTATGTTATATGAGGAGAAGACGGCACGAATTTTTTAAGTACTCCCGAACGTATACATTGAAAGGTAAAATGTATATATTCATACCTCCCCTGCCTGTGTTCGCGCGTTCACTTCGGTATAGCACTCGCGGCAAAGATGCAGGAGCTGGCAATTTAATGTTTTCATCCGAAATTACAGCCTAAACACATTTTACAACACGCCTGTTTTACTGTGAGAAAATAGACTGCAAAGCATAAACAAACATGCACATCATTTGTAACATGTACAGAAGCACTGTTTTCCGTGCGGTTCTCCCCGGTGGTAGCAATTTCCTAGTGGCGTACATTTCGCCACGTAATCCTCATTTCTGGCTGAAACATACAGCTGTGGTGTTGCATATGAGATGCATTTGCACGCAGAAAATGTGTCGAGGTTCATGACAGTAACAAATCTTTAAAAGTGCATGGAATTATTTGTTATGGTATCCATGCCATAGCAAATGATTCAAACAGTGCATGTTCAAATTATCTCTAAAATTCAATGTGTTTACTTCTTCAAACACATTTAAAATAGCTGCTCACCTAGTTTATTTGTATTCAGTTTGGTTTTCAGCACTACTCATATTTGATTCAGCAGCAAGACTATGCTATTTATAATCAGTTTGGTTGGCAAAACTACAATTCGCATGCCCCCCAGTAATACTAGCTTCTCCATCTCTGTGCTGCCTATATTAATAAGTGCCTTCATGTCAAGTGCAGCATACACTTCCTTTTCTTGACCTATGCCATTTGGTCTTCCTAGGTTTCATGTGTGTGCACTGCTTTTGTCATTTCAAACACAGAAAGTAGCAAATGAAATCTGGCGATTGAGTGTTAACATGCAACACAGCTCAAGCTACTCAGCTGCGGCACGTACTGAAAAGAATTGTTACCAATTGAGACAGCCTCTACCAGTCAAATTTCAAGTGAAATATCTGTACAGTTAGTGCTGAGCACAAATAAACAAGAATTATGGCACAATTGTGCTGCTGCTGAGGAAGAGTCCATAAAGTTTTCGAAACATTGAATGATATGAAATGACTATTCTAAGTACAAATATGTATATATTGGATGTTTTGTGTGGAATGAGTGTTTTATTCTTCTGTTGTAGTTTTATTTCACTGTTTCTCATACTTAAAAACAATACAGCTAAGAGTAAGCACTGAAAAGTCGCGTCACTGCACGAAAGAGTAACAGGGCATGGCCGGAGCGGTCAGTTGGGATCAAGAAATACTTAGCGCCCACTGCCTTGCATCAGCTAAGGGTCCCCACTTGTAGAGAAAAACTGTCCAGGGGCTAAATGTAAAACAGTGACCAAGTGTAATGGCATGTCACTTAGTTGCCAGGACAGCATGCAGACTTGATGGAATTTTGACTTGTCTGTGAACATGAAATACTATACTTCTATGACTAGTGTACTTACCTACCCGAGTCCTTTGCTTTGTTTACATAACAATCCTGCAAGCCCATACATCAAGTTCATCGTGGAGTGAATACACAGATCCTCAATACAATTCAAAGAACAGAAACCAATTGTAGTGGCATGTAAACACAGTGCAATTCTCCAAAAGAGTCACAACAAAACTGCACCTTGTGATATCGAATAAAATATCCCCTCTGAGAATTTCAAGAATTAGATCTAGAAGACAGAGAGCCTGAAGAGATGTGGACTGATGTTTGTGATATAATACAAGAAGTTGCTACTAAGGTAGTTCCAAAGCAAAAGAAATGCAAGAAAGCAAACTGGTTATCTGAAGAGGCTTTGCAAATAGCTGAGGAAAGGAGGATGGCAAAAGTCGTGGGGGAAAGAGAAAGATACAAGGTTTCAATGTGGATTTTCAGAAAATAGCAAGGAGAGATAAGAATGCCTTCCTGAACATACAGTGCCAAGCTGTTGAGGACAACAGCCAATTAAGGAACACAAGAGCTCTGTATAAGACAATCAAAGATATCAAAGGAAGCTTCTGTGCTAAGCTGGGCGTGATAAAGGACAAACGAGGCAAGGACCTCACTGAAGCCTCAGAGATAAAGAAGAGGTGGCAGGAATACACAGAAGAACTGTACAAGAAGGACCCGAATGTGCAAACCCAACATAAGACGGTTGTGGTTGCTGATCTCAAGCTAGGCATCCTGAAGAGTGAAGTTGAATGGGCCTTAGCCAGCCTTGCTAAGAACAAAGCTAGCGGAATTGATGGCATTCCAGCTGAGTTGCTTCAAAACTTCAACCATGACGCTGTTAACATTCTGCACACATTATGTCAGAAGATTTGGACAACCCTGCAGTGGCCACAGGATTGGAGGAGGTCAGTTTACATCCCCATTCCAAAGAAAGGCAGTGCCAAAGATTGTTCCAACTACCGCACGATCGCGCTTATTTCGCATGCTAGCAAGGTGATGTTGAAAATCCTCCAAGGAAGGCTGTAGCAGTACGTGGATCGGGAGCTTCCAGACATGCAAGTTGGGTTTCGCAAGGGCAGAGGAACTAGAGACCAAATTGCCAACCTTCGCTGGATCATGGAAAAAGCAAGAGAGTTCCAGAAACCCATTTACTTCTGCTTTATTGATTATGCGAAAGCGTTTGACTGCGTACATCACAGCAGATTGTGGCAAGCTCTCCAAGAGATGGGAGTTCCAATTCACCTCATCTGCCTCCTCAGGAACCTTTATGAAGGGCAAGAGGCCACAATCAGAACTGGGCATGGTCTTACTGATTGGTTTCCGATTGAGAAAGGGGTGAGGCAAGACTGCATACTGTCGCCCTGCCTATTTAACCTATATGCAGAGTGCATCATGAGGAAGGCCGGTCTGGACGAGTCTTCAGCTGGAGTGAAGATTGCTGGAAAACGTATCAACAACCTTAGATATGCGGATGATACCACTTTAATGGCAGAAAGTGAAGTGGAACTCAGGAAACTTCTGATGCGCGTACAAGAAGAGAGTGAGAAGTTTGGGCTTAAACTGAACATTAAAAACACAAAGATCATGGCGTTTTGCCCTATCAAGTCCTGGAGCATCAATAGACAAGAAGTGGAAGCTGTGACAGATTTTATCTTTTTGGGCTACAAGATTACCTCGGAAGGAGACTACAGCCATGAAACTAGGAGACGCCTGCTTTTGGGAAAGAGAGCAACGGTTAGCCTTGACCGCCTAGTAAAGAGCAGAGACATTAGTCTGCCAACCAAGATCCGTATAACTTGTGCTATGGTCTTTCCAGTTGTGATGTATGGATGCGAGAGTTGGACTGTGAAAAAGGCTGACCGCCGAAGAATTGACGCGTTTGAATTGTGGTGCTGGCGAAGACACTTGAGAGTTCCTTGGACTGCCAGAAGATCAAATCAGTCGATATTGTCGACCATAAACCCTGACTGCTCATTGGAGGGTCAAATTCTAAAGTTAAAGCTCAGCTACTTTGGTCATCTGATGAGAAGAGAGGAGTCGCTGGAGAAAGATTTGATGTTGGGAAAGGTTGAGGGTCGCCGGAGAAGGGGTAGGCAGCGAACGCGATGATTAGATGGCATCCTCGAGGCACTGCAGATGAAGTTATGTGATGTTAGGAAGATAGTGAGAGACTGGAAAGCGTGGCGTGACATGGTCCATAGGGTCACGAAGAGTCGGACACGATTGAACTGAACTGAAAAAAATGCTGGCTATGCCCACTATCGAACCGTTTGAAATTATGGTTGCATTTTGTATACTTACTTATTTCCTTAATCAACTGAAACTGGCAGTGTTTTTTTTTCCTCAATGATACCTATGCTTAAAAACCCATCTAATGTAGCTTTGCGTTTTGGATTGCTCATCTCACTGAATTTTGTGTATTTACAGGCACATATGGAGACTTCTGGGTCATTTTACAATATCACCAAGCAGCAGGCGTACCATAAAAAACACATTTCATGCTTTGGTCAACCGCTGCAGGATCCTTCGTCAGGGAGTCTGTCTCTACAAAAGCATCGAATGTAAATGTATGGACCAGTGAGGCTTTACATACCTACCAGAGGATGCATGCATATGTAATAGTCATTCGCAACTCATCCATATGTGCCATTTAGTAACTCAAACAGCATCTGCCTTGCAATGGAAACATGCCACTAGGATGCTACATGTGCTGACCATTTTATGCTTGTAGTACTTGCTGTAATGCTAGTTGGTTCACACTGACCATTTGAGCGGCGCAAGGATATGATCGCAGGAAAAGAAGATGGAAAGAAAGAGCGCCTTTCAATCCCTCTTCTTTTCCTGTGATCGTGTTCTTGTGCCGTTTTATTGATCATGTTATGCTGGGTTACTATTTCTTGAATGCGTAACGGCGCCCTCGCTTCACTGCCACTGGAAGGTTCTAGTCTGTGCCTGGTTCAATAGCCCTTAGTTTAGCTCGCCTGAAGAGCTCATGCTGCATGATACGTCATCCTGTCCCGTGTTAGATGCGTGTAGGTTTCTATATGCATTTCTGAATTTATTTTTTTTTGTCTGTGTTTCATTGTTACTTTTTAGATGTTTCCAGGATCATGCACAAATTCCTGTGAAGCTTTGTGGATGCGTTCCTACCTGCGCTGTAGTGTGTTCATTTCCTTCCCTGCTATTGTCATTTCCCTTCATTCACTCTCCAGACCTTTGGGCTGCGTCAAATAACATTGGCCAGCACTACTGCTTCTTGTGCGCCTTGTTTTTGTGCTTTTCGTTTCCACTTTGTTCCCCTTGAAGCTGGATAGAAACTAGTCCATGCAGTTTCACACTTAGAAGATCCTGTCTGCTTTAATGCGTAGTCCCCAAGTAGACGAGAGGAGGGGGGGTTACTGTTGTAATGCAGCAGTGATACACAGTGGCATGCACAACATATAATAGTGATGATCGCACCTTGTAGACTAGCAGACAATGCTGTTTTGCCTTTGAGCAGTGTGGGTGACTATATTGCTGGGTTCTTTTCTATCACAAATTGGTTGGTTGGTTGGTTGGTTGGTTTGTGGGGTTTAACATCTCAAAGCAACTCAGGCTGTGAGAGACGCCGTAGTGGAGGACCCTGGAAATTTTGACCACCTGGGGTTCTTTAACGTGCACTGACATCGCACAGCACACGGGCGCCTTGCTTTTCGCCTCCATCGAAAAGCTGCCGCCGAGGCCGGGATTCGATCCCACGTCTTTGGGAACAGTAGTCGAGCGCCGTAACCACTGCACCACCCCGACAAATTGAATAAATAGATAAGTTGGCAAAGCACTACTCTCGCTCATTCATTACAAGTGTGTTTTCTTCAAGCATGCAGCCTTGTACTGTAATCTCACTTCTTCACACTTGCGCAGCGTTGCATCTGGAGACAGGCTGTGTTGAATTTTCCATACAAAGGGGTGCTTGCAATGGGTGTATACAGTGACAGCTTCATTTAGGGGGACATTATAAAAATAGCCACTGAGCTCAACAGGGAAAGAGAAGTACATTGCTCTGAGAGGACACATAACATGCTGTAAGGTGCTGTGTTCCAGAGTCGTGAAGCACACTAAGCTTTCGGTCAGTCCGAGATTGCTAATTAGGTACATGCTGATGCAACTGCATGAATTTTCACTTGACAACCATATCTGTGGAGTACTTAGAAGCATTCCAGTGATTTTAGGTGTGTGTAACATGGCTTTTTTGAGATTTCAAGCTGTTCGTGTTGCCTGATAGTAATGCTGCACTGCTCTGGTTGAAGCCAGGAAATTCAACAAAGCAAAGGATATTTTATCCAGATTTCTGCATGCTATACCATGAACAAAAAATGAATGTTGCCTGTCTGTAGCAGCAAACTTAAGCTGTTATATGCATATCCCCAGTTGTAGCATCTCGCATCTGTTACCAGTATAGTGGTCTTTGAAGCCAGAAAATAAATGTTTATCCTCCCCATTCTGGTTCTCCTCAACATTTGGTTCTTGCCAAGTAATTTCCATTTTCTAGCTACACTAAGCAGCAGCATTTAACATTCTCAAGAAGCATCACTTTATGCAGCTCAAGGCAATGCAAGGTAATGTGGTTGTGCGACGGGATTCTATCCGAATTATCATGCTGTAGAGGGTTGACACTATCGAACCTTCACGGTTTAGTCTCAAGGAAACTTGTTTGAAAATTCATCTTGCTCAGTTGCAACTCTTTATTTGAATTCGTCTTCCCCTCAGCGTGATCAAGGGCCTTGCCCTGGTAAAAGTGTGCAAGTACCTGTATATTGTTGTATCATTGCAACTGGAAGAATGTTTAGCCAAGTTGAAAAATCCTTTCAGATTGTACATTTTTTTTTTTCATTCTGCACCATAATATTGCCCAATTCATTACAGTCTTATAATAGGCCTTACCATCTTTCTTAGCCATTCATTTGGTGGCATCTTGCTCTGTTGAGCTAAGGATAGAATGACAGAAGTTGATTACACGGCATGTGCTCTATTGGGACATGAATCTCTCCTCTTGTTTTTGGCTCAGCACCAAACCCTCGGTACCCATCATAGATATGTACCTTTTTCAGAGAGACAAGAAAATTAACAGTTTTGTCGGCACGCCATCATGATGCCCAGCACCCACAACATAACGATTAATCAGAACAAGACGTGGCACAGACAAGACAGGCTTGCTATAATCTAGCTATAATTGCAAGAATTATACTTCATGAAGAATCAAGCCACCGAGTGGTGCCGATGCTTCTGTAGTCACATCAGAAAGCAGACAGCGGAGATCATTTCATTAATACAAAATAGTTTCCAGAAAGGTCACATCGCACCCAAGGCTGTTTTCAGGCACAGTACACACGAGCCACAATCAATATTTATGATGGACACGTTGCAGGGAAAAAGCCGTGCATGCATGGTCACTACAGGGGGAAGAACAAACGCGACTACCTGCACAGATCAATCTTTATTTCAGCATTCAGAATGCAAGATATGTGTAGTGAGCCAAATACTTGTAGGCAATTTCAACCACGAAAAATAATAGGTGCATGTTATTGCCATTATGAAAAGCATTTTTTTTTGGCTGTTCATAAGACAATGAGGGAAATGTATATTGCAGAACAATGCCGCTGGTCAGCTGTTCACAGGATTTCACGTGACGTCTGAAGTGCTTACATGTGCAAACTGCCTGTCTTGAGAGTACAAAAGCTTATGAGATGCTATTTTCTGCATATACCTTTGGTTTTTCATTGCAATGCACTTGAAAGAACTGTGGTAGCAGCCCATTTCTTAGAAAACTCAGTCTGAAATTACCTGCTCCTTCTTATACCTCTGCGACGCGAACACTTGTGATCCTCATTGAGGTTTTCAGGAAGCATTGAAGCATCTGGTGCTGCACGGCCGTTTTGAATGACCACTGAGAAGCTTTCTTCGTGTGCTTTAGGTGACATCGAGGGTGGCGACGCCCACTCTCGGATGTGCTTCAAAACTCGAGTGCTCAGAAACAGCTTCGATCCAAGCAGGCTCGGGCACGATTGCACGAGTTGAATGCAGATCGAGTTCAATGAGGATCGAAAGTGTTCGTGTGACAGAGGTATTACATACATTCTACTCATTAATTTCTGCTATGAATATTCCTAAAATCTTTGCTCCTTGAGTCATACTTGAGAGTACCAGCATTCATCACTCTCATGAAGTGTTACTGCATGCAGCTTAAGGCATGCCAGATGTAAACAAATGCCTTGTGCCATGTATTTGCACCCCAAGGTTCACACTATGCTCTGTGAGCCGCATGATAAAGCTGAATCCATAGAGCCTCATACACTTTCGTGCAGGTGGTTTTCTACTGAGATCTTGCTTGCAGGTACTCTTATTCTTTATTATTATGGCTTGCAGTGCGAGTTTTTTTTTAATTTTTTTTAATGAGAATATCATGAGGACTGTCCTGCACAATGTGCAGAAAACTTCCATCCTTCTAACCTTATACTGCTCCAATGGGGAAACTGAATAACACATAAGATTGCATTTCATTTCAGATTGTGTCTGTACTTTTCTTCCTGTACCATATAACACTGCCCAATCTATTACACTTGTCCTAAAAAATCTTACACACCTTCTTAGCTTTCTCAGCCATTTCTACGGTAATCGTTCCATTCACAGAACAAGAATGCGTTGTTGTTTTTTTTCTCGGCACTAAAACTTGGTTACAAGCCCGCCGTGGTTGTGTGCCCACAACTCATACCTATATATAAAGAGGCCAAGAACACTAGCAACAATGGCGTCCGCGCACGGTTGTAATGAGAGCATCCGAAGTACAACGATTAATCCCAATAAACACATCTGTCGAGACATCACACGAAGCAACGATAACAAGCAACCATCTCACATACTTCACGAAGCATCAAGCAGCAGATAGGTGCCGGCTTCCCGACGCTTCTCCGTGCAGACAAAATCGTTTCGCGCACGTAAAACACAGTTTTCAGAAAGGGCACTTCATGCCCACGGCAGTTCAGAAGCACAGCACATACACGAAACACGATTGATATCAGTGATCGGCACGTAACACGAACAACATCGTATGCTCGCGATCGCTGCACGCAGACGAATGAATGCGACTAGCACAGCTCAAAATTCATATCAACATTCGGAAAACAAAGCGTGCGCAGTGAGCTTTTCACTCGTAACAGATATACTTGCAGGCGATTTCCAACTTGGCAAAACAGCAGACGTTCCGAACGTATCACTTTCGCTACACTCCCACTAATTGTGGCTGCTATGAAACTGTCTACGCGCACAGGGAATTAATTCACTGCGGGGAGCTGCTTCTTGATGCTGTCCGTGAAAATCCTGCAGCAATCACAAACGGCTCCAAATAAACACGTCGAGGCACCGCAACTGTGTAGCAGTAGTACATCTTCCGTCGGTTTGTCGGCCACTCGTCAACTCGGTGCAGGCCAACTCAACTGGGGGAACTGTCACTCGATGCTTGTGCACATGGCAAGGCAAACTTCCAAGTCGCTTTGAATAATCATAATAAACGAGCAATAGCGACATGGTCTATCTTTCATCGACAGGCACCGTCCGCCTAGGCCTTGCTTCGCCTACGCTCGGTCGGCCGGCGGCCATCTTTGAAAAAGTAGGAGGAGCTTGCGATGCGCCTCCAGAACGCATGCGACAAAAGTTGAAGTTCGCGAACTCTGTGCGGCAGCCGGGCGGAGGACGCATGCCTCCGTCCGCCCCATTGTTAGGACCTGGCGGCTGCGTCCTCGAGCGGACGGGCGGAGCGCCCAAATAGTGACCGTACAGCGGGCTTAAGACAGCGTAAATGCTAGGAATAGCTCGCTCGCATTACGGGCAGATCGAGGTGATCGTTTAAAGCGAAGCGAAAGCTGCTCGTGAATGTGCGTATCCCGATGCCAGCTGGTGGAACTGGTGCAGTACGTAGCATCGCCTGCAGCTATGTGCGTCACAGCGATGCTTGCCGTACACAATCCTGAGTGAAGACCGTGATCTATGTTAGAACGGATGCACTCTTCGTAGCACCTCATCGAGAGTCGCGGCTAGCTGATAGCATAGAGGATAAGATTCATTCACGCGTAGCAAGCGGAATGTGGCCGCGTTCGACATGCATATAGCCATGATCCTGTATATCGACGTCCGCCGTATCTTTACGAGAATCAAATAGATACGTCGGACGTACCTTTAGACACTTCGTAAAAACAATCCCGTCGGCGCCCTGTTGTAATAAGAGCTCTCATAACACGAATTATTAATTCCAATAAAGCGCATCAGACAACCTACCATTGCAAGCCTGGTGGCGACGCTTCTCCGTGTAGGTAGAATTGTTTCGCGCACGCAAACAGAAAGGTCGCGTTGCACCCACGACAGATCTGAAGCACAACACATACACGAAACACAGTCATCGATACGTAACAAGCTCAATCCCAACGCTCGGATCGCTGTAAACATTAAGAACCATGCAGAGCTCAAAATTCATGTAAGCGTTCGGAAAGCAAGGAGTGCGCTTTGAACTTTCACTCGTAATATATACATGCGGGTGATTTCACCAGCTCGACGAAAAAGCAATCGTTCCGAACGTGATTACTTTCACTACACTCGCATTTCTCAGTGCTATGATACTGACTACGCTTCACGTACAAGGAATTCATTGTGAGGAGACTCTTGCTGCTGTCCGTGAAGAAAAACTGAAATCAGGAACATTTTGCGATACGGCTCCAATATCTCCAAAAAACACGTCGAGGCACCGCCGCATCTCGCGTAGGCTTGAAGACCATTTTTTAAACTTGGAAGCTATCCTTGACGCCTTGACAAACAAATAACTCAGTCGAATTACTAAAAATGGAAGAAAAGAAAAATGTCGAACAGTCCACGCTTGTGCGTGTCAGAACGATCCACACAACTGTGTGTCAGAATTAGCCCAAGAGGCAGAGATGGTCATTGTTCGAGGAGTATATGTGCTTCACGAGTACGCCTCGCGAAGCTGCCTCGCTGCCCTGCGTCCTTCTATTTATAGTGCGAATTCATGCTAGCACATGAGTATAGTGAGCTGCGCTTCACATTCCGCAATTACATTTCAACCGCAAAAATTTTCTTATTTTTATTAAAACAGTTATAGATCTGTTATATCTCTGCGTGCTTTTCTTAATTCAATTTTCTATTTGTTTGCACAGTTTATTCAAAAAGCTCGCTCGAATTGCAAGAAATGATACTTTGTTTATGATCTGCCCTCTCGAGGAGGTTATTGCAACTAGCATTATACGCGCGTAAATTTAAAATTACTTATTGCATAATGTTAAAAAGAAGACCACTGGATGATTCTCCAGTCTGTGCTTCGTTGTTTTTCGCACTGCTTTTCATGGGATGGGAAAATGATACTCCGGTTCAATAGGCGAGTGTCTTAACACTTGACCACTTGACCGCTAGGATTCACCGCGGCGGTGCCGAGTGCAGCTATGTGCAGCACGCCTTTCCTCCAACATTTTCATGCGTGCACCTGCTCTCGTCGACGAAATCGAAAGTGACAGCTAAAAAACAAACAGCAGATATAAAATCATACATTCAATCGTTTCGTCAAATATACGAGCGCTTTTTAAGAGACAACTCGTAAGCTCGTTCGGGCGAAAAGCCATCGACGGAAATAATCGGAGGCTGCGTAAAAAAAAAATATATATCATGGCAATTTGGGGTTTTAGTGATTGACGATTGATTGGTGTATTATAGTGAATGACGAGCTAATGAAATCTTTGTAATTAATTGCTGAAATGAAAAAAATGAAAAAATGGATAATTAAATGGACTTTAAAGGTGTCAAATACTAGCTCAAAATGAAATGTCAATGCTTAATGTCAAATTTAGCACGTGTGACCGATATATTAATAAATTGAAACCATAGAAAAAGGAAAATGCGCTAAAATGTGTCAAACTGCTCAGAATGGGAAGCCAATATGTTTGCTGGTGCTAATCGTTTGAATGAAAAAGAAAAAAATAATATTGGTGCTATTTTGCTCAAAGGCATAGGGCTGTGTTATGATGGAGTCATTAACAAGGCTAACTGTTACCCAGACGGCCACTGACGTATGGAGAATGGAAATGAAATTAATGATGCAGGGCTTAAAGCATAATATTTCCAATGGAGTTTTTGAACTGGCTAGCGCTAGCGTGGAGTGGGGCGTCGGCAGGGAGGTCATTCTAGTCGATTGCTGTCGGAACAAAGAAAGCATGCAGGTACGCTGTGCTACATATGTGTGGAAAATAAACGGCTTTAGTATGAGGGGTTCAAAAGAAGGCCAGGGAGGGCGGAACCTTTCTATGCTTCCCAGCGGCCACGAATTACAGTGCTATAGCGCCAATTCCTCCTTCAATTACGCCCTACATTCTGGAGGCTCAACGATGGATTGAACCATTTTTGGCATGGGGGAGAGGACATCCACGTAGCCAAACGCCTCCAAACGCACTCTGGAAGAGGGGAAGTTTGGTGTGTGCTCGCCAGAAATTGCACGTCGTATGCGAGTATCCACACGAGCGAGCTGCCTTTAGTGCATTTTTTTTTTCCTACTTTCCCGTTGCTGCTGGAAGCTGGTCGCAGTGTCACATCTAGCGTGACCAGCTCGCAGCAGTAATGACAAAGTAGGCGAAAAAGTGCATTAAAGGGAGTTGCGAGAGCTCTCGCACACATATGGGCAATGCATGCAACCTTGCACGTGAACAGTGTCACTGAAGCGGTAAGGAAGTGCGCAAATACATGACTGTTATAATCGGTCCACTGTCTCCCACGACTCACCGGCTCTTGTGCGTGTCGAATTTGATTAGTTTATCTATCCGAGCCATAACCAAACAGGTTTCCAAAGAGACGACGAATGAGCGGTGCCGTCCAAAACAAAGCGTTGCTCTTTGGTGGCCCCTGGGTATTTTAGAAGGCGAGATCTGGCGCTCACTTTCGTTGTGTAACATAGCAGTGGAAAGTCGGACCCACCACGCACGAACGTCGCGAACAAAAATGGTAATCACCACTTTGTGTAATGAGCCAACATACAAAAGGGTTCATGACACTAGACAGTCGGCACAAGTTGCACAAGTGAAACCGAACGGGTAGTGTCACAAGATAGGGACAGATTTCGAAGCTCACGGGCACAAAAACAGACACTGCTGTAGCTGTCGTTGCACTGACATGACATTACGAGCGCGTGAAGGAACAGCATGGCAGAGCGACCAGAGACGCAAAGTCTACATGCCAAAAGTAGCACACTGTAGTCAGAGAGGAAGAATGTTTACATGGTTTACATGTAAACATTCTCTAGGAAGAAATTTCTCATAATGTTTACATGTAAACCATGAACATCTTACAAAAACAAAACAATGCACTTACTCCACTCCAATTATTAATGGGCAAGGTTGCATCTATGCTACTACACTGCACGTATCACAAAACCACAAGCCCCATCTGCTTTGGCCAATTACTTGATGAAACTAATGGAGACAGATGTCGCACACCACAGACTGGTCGTCTCGCAACATATCTCTGCATATGTTGCATTTCAATTTCCTGCCTTTCCACTTAGTTTCAACTGTTGCCAGCATTACTAGTCACCCATCTTTTCTGAAATTCCTCTTTACGCTGTTAGGATCAGCGTCCTTGTTAATGATGGTCTCTAGTATTTTCGATGCTATCATTTTCACATCTTCCTCACCTGGAAGAGCGAAGGAAATGACAAGCTTTGAGCAGACAAAAAATTAAGGAGACTCGTAATCTCCATCTGTAAGGGTATGGTGCGCCAGCGTTAATGGTTCTTGTCTGCAGATCCCACTGTGGATTCCCGTTAACTTACATGCCTCTTGCTACAAATTTAATTACTAATAACTTAATTCATGTCTCTGTCATCTCAGATATACTCATTAGCATATGTTCGTAGGCTGCCCTGTTATGTGATAGACAACCAGGCATAGACCTCACTAAGCCTGACGTTAACCAAACTGTACAAACATGCCTCCATGGCCAAGGAGTAACCTTTCTTAATCGGAGCTGAAACGTCCCAGAACATATTTCAAATATAACTTTGTAAGCTTGACTTAACAGCTCCTGCCATGTCGTGTGGCCTCGTGACATTTGGCTCGTGGCACTTTTGGCTTGTGCACAGGGTTCATCTTTTAAATACTGGTTAACATGCATGAAAAATACATTTTCACACAAACTGGTGGCAAATGGTCAAGTGGTGCACTGCAGATTCTGAAATCTACACCTATAAGCATGTAAGGATTGCATCATCACATAACATGATCAAGAGTTCTGTCAGTACCTGTAGTTACATAGCACTTCAATGCCCATTAAAGGACCACCTCAGACAATGGTTGTTGTTACCACAAGACCTGTTCTAACAGCGTACTGACACCATTCCACTGAGTGATGGACATGTATATGCATACCCTAGATAGCTCATGATTGTGGATCTCATTTATTTCTATGACTTCCAAGGAGTTCCTGTCGTCAGAAACCCTACACTTTATGAAATCGAGACAGCTGTCTTGAAAGGTGATGAAAAGAAATAACCAGGTTACCTTGATGCAATGCTAAATTACAGAGGGTGAATATGCTGCATGAAGATACCAAGAAGCTTGTACAAAGAAAAGTGAGAGCGAAATGGCAGGATTTTTGAAACATTGAAATGAACTACAAACTATACTTGCCAAACCTGTCATTGAGGAATGGAAATCATGTAGTAATCAAAAACACAACATGGAGGACATTTTTGGTCATCTTCACAAAACACATACCCACACCTCACACACAGCTTCATACTTATGAAAGAAGACAAACCAATATGCAAGGAGTGTGGAGATGAACTAACAATAAATCACATCTTACACGTGCACCAGAGTCGAGAAAATAAGAGGAAAACATTTTGTACAATTTTGCAACAGATCCCTTTCCATCCCAGCATGATCCTAGGAGAGACGTGCAAATTTCCTGCATTTTTGGTTTCCTAAAATGTTCCTAAACAAGCTACATCCTAAAGAACATTTTAGTCATTACACACAAAATAAATACAATAAACCTTGTTCTTGGTGCATGGCAGCATTAGTCGCTTATGCACCATAAAAATCAACACAATGCTGTAAGGTATACCTTGGTTAGCTATGTTATATGAGACAAGCTTTCGGTCTGATGTGGTCCTTATTCACGTGACAGCGCTGTCATGAGGGTCTATGTCCCAGCGATCGGAAAGTGACCTATTCCAACAATTTTAAAAACTGAAGGCGATTCTACAGATCTCTAAAGACTGGATTGATCAACTGTTTTATTAACGTCCGCCTGCTTTGACAGCCTGGAGTGAAACTGTTGAAGAGAATACATTTTTGAACATTTAACGCGTATCTGAAGGCCTTGCTTTCAATTAAGGGGCCCACAAAAAGCAGCTGAATGTCAAACGCCGCCTAGGTGGGCTTTCTAGCAGGACAGCGGTGTAGCGTGAAAAATCGCTCCGCCGGTCCATCGCTGGCGTCGCTGACTTGAAAGGCGAACTGCTCAAACTTATAGCTACTGACCACACCTGAAACACTGAATTGTGCATGATCAAGGCAGAATTTCTCTAACACTGAGCACTGGTAGCTATCGATTTCGCGCCCAGTATTGTGAAAATCTGTCCTCTCTTCGATCATTGATACATCCACGGTTGAACATTTATGCGCCTCAGAGTAGGCCAGCCGTGGCAACATGGATGCGTTGTTGTACCAACGATCACTTGCATGTCACACTCTGCAAACTTCCAAGAGTCAGCTTCTGCAACGAAATGTGCAGCGCACATTTTCTACCGCGTACCTAAGTCCGGCGACGCATGCACATCTCCCGCTCGTTTCAAAGGTGTGCGGCCGTTCAGTCGGGTCACGCTAACCTCGAGCATGCGGGAGTTTAAACTACATGTACGCAAAATTCAACGACGAGAAAAAGATGCAGGCTAAGCACTTTAGTCTAGTCTTCCCCTAAATACCAAAGAACACTGCTGTTCAGAGGAAATTCGGATCATTCGCGCTTCCAGAAAGCGGTGCAGTAGGTCTTCGCCTCGACGAGTCGATGTGCAGCTCGCCGCAGCAGCAGCGCAGGCCTCTAGTAGATTCGCCATGTCTTCTGCCACGGCTCTGAGGTAGAATTTAAACGAAGAATTTAGCTAGAAACATCATGTTTCCTCGGTCTGCATATGAGGAACGAGTATAATGCCATTTCACTTACATACTTTGGACTGCCGAATGTTCTGCACGGCGAGGTGTGTGTTGTGCCGGCTCTAGATCTTCGGAGGTCGATTCAGGACCTAAGACAGCGTAAATGCTAGGAATAGCTCGCTCGCATTACGGGCAGATCGAGGTGATAGTTTAATGCGAAGCGAAAGCTGCTCGTGAATGTGCGTATCCCGATGCCAGCTGGTGGAACTGGTGCAGTACGTAGCATCGCCTGCAGCTATGTGCGTCAAAGCGATGCTTGCCGTGCACAATCCTGAGTGAAGACCGTGATCTATGTTAGAACGGATGCACTCTTCGTAGCACCTCATCGAGAGTCGCGGTTAGCTGATAGCATAGAGGATAAGATTCATTCACGCGTAGCAAGCGGAATGTGGCCGCGTTCGACATGCATATAGCCATGATCCTGCATATCGACGTCCGCCGTATCTTTACGAGAATCAAATAGATACGTCGAACGTACCTTTAGACACTTCGTAAAAACAATCCCGTCGGTGCCCTGTTGTAATAAGAGCTCTCATAACACGAATAATTAATTCCAATAAAGCGCATCAGACAACCTACCATTGCAAGCCTGGTGGCGACGCTTCTCCGTGTAGGTAGAATTGTTTCGCGCACGCAAACAGAAAGGTCGCGTTGCACCCACGACAGATCTGAAGCACAACACATACACGAAACACAGTCACCGATACGTAACAAGCTCAATCCCAACGCTCGGATCGCTGTAAACATTAAGAACCATGCAGAGCTCAAAATTCATGTAAGCGTTCGGAAAGCAAGGAGTGCGCTTTGAACTTTCACTCGTAATATATACATGCGGGTGGTTTCACCAGCTCGACGAAAAAGCAATCGTTCCGAACGTGATTACTTTCACTACACTCGCATTTGTCAGTGCTATGATACTGACTACGCTTCACGTACAAGGAATTCATTGTGAGGCTCCAATATCTCCAAAAGAAAAACGTCGAGGCACCGCCGCATCTCGCGTAGGCTTGAAGACCATTTTTTCAACTTGGAAGCTATCCTTGACGCCTTGACAAACAAATAACTCAGTCGAATTACTAAAAATGGACGAAAAAAAAAATGTCGAACAGTCCACGCTTGTGCGTGTCAGAACGATCCACACAACTGTGTGTCAGAATTAGCCCAAGAGGCAGAGGCGGTCATTGTTCGAGGAGTATATGTGCTTCACGAGTACGCCTCGCGAAGCACGCCTCGCTGCCCTGCGTCCTTCTATTTATAGTGCGAATTTATGCTAGCACATGAGTATAGTGAGCTGCGCTTCACATTCCGCAATTACATTTCAACCGCAAAAATTTTCTTATTTCTATTAAGACAGTTATAGATCTGTTATATCTCTGCGTGCTTTTCTTAATTCAATTTTCAATTTGTTTGCACAGTTTATTCAAAAAGCTCGCTCGAATTGCAAGAAATGATACTTTGTTTATGATCTGCCCTCTCGAGGAGGTTATTGCAACTAGCATTATACGCGCGTAAATTTAAAATTACTTATTGCATAATGTTAAAAAGAAGACCACTGGATGATTCTCCAGTCTGTGGTTCGTTGTTTTTCGCACTGCTTTTCATGGGATGGGAAAATGATACTCCGGTTCAATAGGCGAGTGTCTTAACACTTGACCACTTGACGGCTAGGATTCACCGCGGCGGTGCCGAGTGCAGCTATGTGCAGCACGCCTTTCCTCCAACATTTTCATGCGTGCATCTGCTCTCGTCGACGAAATCGAAAGTGACAGCTAAAAAACAAACAGCAGATATAAAATCATACATTCAATCGTTTCGTCAAATATACGAGCGCTTTTTAAGAGACAACTCGTAAGCTCGTTCGGGCGAAAAGCCATCGACAGAAATAATCGGAGGCTGCGTAAAAAAAAATATATCATGGCAATTTGGGGATTTAGTGATTGACGATTGATTGGTGTATTATAGTGGATGACGAGCTAATGAAATCATTGTAATTAATTGCTGAAATGAAAAAAATGAAAAAATGGATAATTAAATGGACTTTAAAGGTGTCAAATACTAGCTCAAAATGAAATGTCAATGCTTAATGTAAATTTAGCACGTGTGACCGATATATTAATAAATTGAAATCATAGAAAAAGGAAAATGCGCTAAAATGTGTCAAACTGCTCAGAATGGGAAGCCAATATGTTTGCTGGTGCTAATTGTTTGAATGAAAAAGAAAAAAAAATATTGGTGCTATTTTGCTCAAAGGCATAGGGCTGTGTTATGATGGAGTCATTAACAAGGCTAACTGTTACCCAGACGGCCACTGACGTATGCAGAATGGAAATGAAATTAATGATGCAGGGCTTAAAGCATAATATTTCCAATGGAGTTTTTGAACTGGCTAGCGCTAGTGTGGAGTGGGGCGTCGGCAGGGAGGTCATTCTAGTCGATTGCTGTCGGAACAAAGAAAGCATGCAGGTACGCTGTGCTACATATGTGTGGAAAATAAACGGCTTTAGTATGAGGGGTTCAAAAGAAGGCCAGGGAGGGCGGAACCTTTCTATGCTTCCCAGCGGCCACGAATTACAGTGCTATAGCGCCAATTCCTCCTTCAATTACGCCCTACATTCTGGAGGCTCAACTATGGATTGAACCATTTTTGGCATGGGGGAGAGGACATCCACGTAGCCAAAGGCCTCCAAACGCACTCAGGAAGAGGGGAATTTTGGTGTGTGCTCGCCAGAAATTGCACGTCGTATGCGAGTATACACACGAGCGAGCTGCCTTTAGTGCATTTTTTTTCCTACTTTCCCGTTGCTGCTGGAAGCTGGTCGCAGTGTCACATCTAGCGTGACCAGCTCGCAGCAGTAATGACAAAGTAGGCGAAAAAGTGCATTAAAGGGAGTTGCGAGAGCTCTCGCACACATATGGGCAATGCATGCAACCTTGCACGTGAACAGTGTCACTGAAGCGGTAAGGAAGTGCGCAAATATATGACTGAATATTTGCACGTCTTTTATTGAAAATTTGCTTGTGAACGTAATCTGTTCTAAAACTGGAGATTCATTCGGGAATACGCAACATACATAAAATGTATACATACATCGCGGTCAAAAAGTCACTGTGTGCACTCCCCTTGTTATAATCGGTCCACTGTCTCCCACGACTCACCGGCTCTTGTGCGTGTCGAATTTGATTAGTTTATCAATCCGAGCCATATCCAAACAGTTTTCCAAAGAGACGACGAATGAGCGGTGCCGTCCAAAACAAAGCGTTGCTCTTTGGTGGCCCCTGGGTATTTTAGAAGGCGAGATCTGGCGCTCACTTTCGTTGTGTAACATAGCAGTGGCAAGTCGGCCCCACCACGCACGAACGTCGCGAACAAAAATGGTAATCACCACTTTGTGTATTGAGCCAGCATACAAAAGGGTTCATGACACTAGACAGTCGGCACAAGTTGCACAAGTGAAACCGAACGGGTAGTGTCACAAGATAGGGACAGATTTCGAAGCTCACGGGCACAAAAACAGACACTGCTGTAGCTGTCGTTGCACTGACATGACATTACGAGCGCGTGAAGGAACAGCATGGCAGAGCGACCAGAGACGCAAAGTCTACATGCCAAAAGTAGCACACTGTAGTCAGAGAGGAAGAATGTTTACATGGTTTACATGTAAACATTCTCTAGGAAGAAAGTTCTCATAATGTTTACATGTAAACCATGAACATCTTACAAAAACAAAACAATGCACTTACTCCACTCCAATTATTAATGGGCAAGGTTGCATCTATGCTACTACACTGCACGTATCACAAAACCACAAGCCCCATCTGCTTTGGCCAATTACTTGATGAAACTAATGGAGACAGATGTCGCACACCACAGACTGGTCGTCTCGCAACATATCTCTGCATATGTTGCATTTCAATTTCCTGCCTTTCCACTTAGTTTCAACTGTTGCCAGCATTACTAGTCACCCATCTTTTCTGAAATTCCTCTTTACGCTGTTAGGATCAGCGTCCTTGTTAATGATGGTCTCTAGTATTTTCGATGCTATCATTTTCACATCTTCCTCACCTGGAAGAGCGAAGGAAATGACAAGCTTTGAGCAGACAAAAAATTAAGGAGACTCGTAATCTCCATCTGTAAGGGTATGGTGCGCCAGCGTTAATGGTTCTTGTCTGCAGATCCCACTGTGGATTCCCGTTAACTTACATGCCTCTTGCTACAAATTTAATTACTAATAACTTAATTCATGTCTCTGTCATCTCAGATATACTCATTAGCATATGTTCGTAGGCTGCCCTGTTATGTGATAGACAACCAGGCATAGACCTCACTAAGCCTGACGTTAACCAAACTGTACAAACATGCCTCCATGGCCTAGGAGCAACCTTTCTTAATCGGAGCTGAAACGTCCCAGAACATATTTCAAATATAACTTTGTAAGCTTGACTTAACAGCTCCTGCCATGTCGTGTGGCCTCGTGACATTTGGCTCGTGGCACTTTTGGCTTGTGCACAGGGTTCATCTTTTAAATACTGGTTAACATGCATGAAAAATACATTTTCACACAAACTGGTGGCAAATGGTCGAGTGGTGCACTGCAGATTCTGAAATGTACACCTATAAGCATGTAAGGATCGCATCATCACATAACATGATCAAGAGTTCTGTCAGTACCTGTAGTTACATAGCACTTCAATGCCCATTAAAGGACCACCTCAGACAATGGTTGTTGTTACCACAAGACCTGTTCTAACAGCGTACTGACACCATTCCACTGAGTGATGGACATGTATATGCATACCCTAGATAGCTCATGATTGTGGATCTCATTTATTTCTATGACTTCCAAAGAGTTCCTGTCGTCAGAAACCCTACACTTTATGAAATCGAGACAGCTGTCTTGAAAGGTGATGAAAAGAAATAACCAGGTTACCTTGATGCAATGCTAAATTACAGAGGGTGAAATGCTGCATGAAGATACCAAGAAGCTTGTACAAAGAAAAGTGAGAGCGAAATGGCAGGATTTTTGAAACATTGAAATGAACTACAAACTATACTTGCCAAACCTGTCATTGAGGAATGGAAATCATGCAGTAATCAAAAACACAACATGGAGGACATTTTAGGTCATCTTCACAAAACACATACCCACACCTCACACCCAGCTTCATACTTATGAAAGAAGACAAACCCATATGCAAGGAGTGTGGAGATGAACTAACAATAAATCACATCTTACACGTGCACCAGAGTCGAGAAAATAAGAGGAAAACATTTTGTACAATTTTGCAACAGATCCCTTTCCATCCCAGCATGATCCTAGGAGAGACGTGCAAATTTCCTGCATTTTAGGTTTCCTAAAATGTTCCTAAACAAGCTACATCCTAAAGAACATTTTAGTCATTACACACAAAATAAATACAATAAACCTTGTTCTTGGTGCATGGCAGCATTAGTCGCTTATGCACCATAACAATCAACACAATGCTGTAAGGTATACCTTGGTTAGCTGTGTTATATGAGACAAGATTTCGGTCTGATGTGGTCCTTATTCACGTAACAGCGCTGTCATGAGGGTCTATGTCCCAGCGATCGGAAAGTGACCTATTCCAACAATTTTAAAAACTGAAGGCGATTCTACAGATCTCTAAAGACTGGAGTGCTCAACTGTTTTATCAACGTCCGCCTGCATTGATAGCCTGGAGTGAAACTGTTGAAGAGAATACATTTTTGAACATTTAACGCGTATCTGAAGGCCTTGCTTTCAATTAAGGGGCCCACAAAAAGCAGCTGAATGTCAAATGCCGCCTAGGTGGGCTTTCTAGCAGGACAGCGGTGTAGCGTGGAAAATCGCTCCGCCGGTCCATCGCTGGCGTCGCTGACTTGAAAGGCGAACTGTTCAAACTTATAGCTACTGACCACACCTGAAACACTGAATTGTGCATGATCAAGGCAGAATTTCTCTAACACTGAGCACTGGTAGCTATCGATTTCGCGCCCAGTATTGTGAAAATCTGTCCTCCCTTCGATCATTGATACATCCACGGTTGAACATTTATGCGCCTCAGAGTAGGCCAGCCGTGGCAACATGGATGCGTTGTTGTAGCAACGATCACTTGCATGTCACACTCTGCAAACTTCCAAGAGTCAGCTTCTGCAACGAAATGTGCAGCGCACATTTTCTACCGCGTACCTAAGTCCGGCGACGCATGCACATCTCCCGCTCGTTTCAAAGCTGTGCGGCCGTTCAGTCAGGTCACGCTAACCTCGAGCATGCGGGGGTTTAAACTACATGTACGCAAAATTCAACGACGAGAAAAAGATGCAGGCTAAGCGCTTTAGTATAGTCTTCCCCTAAATACCAAAGAACACTGCTGTTCAGAGGAAATTCGGATCATTCGCGCTTCCGGAAAGCGGTGCAGTAGGTCTTCGCCTCGACGAGTCGATGTGCAGCTCGCCGCAGTAGCAGCGCAGGCCTCTAGTAGATTCGGCATGTCTTCTGCCACGGCTCTGAGGTAGAATTTAAACGAAGAATTTAGCTAGAAACATCATGTTTCCTCGGTCTGCATATGAGGAACGAGTATAATGCCATTTCACTTACATACTTTGGACTGCCGAATGTTCTGCACGGCGAGGTGTGTGTTGTGCCGGCTCTAGATCTTCGGAGGTCGATTCAGGACCTAAGACAGCGTAAATGCTAGGAATAGCTCGCTCGCATTACGGGCCGATCGAGGTGATAGTTTAATGCGAAGCGAAAGCTGCTCGTGAATGTGCGTATCCCGATGGCAGCTGGTGGAACTGGTGCAGTACGTAGCATCGCCTGCAGCTATGTGCGTCACAGCGATGCTTGCCGTACACAATCCTGAGTGAAGACCGTGATCTATGTTAGAACGGATGCACTCTTCGTAGCACCTCATCGAGAGTTGCGGCTAGCTGATAGCATAGAGGATAAGATTCATTCACGCGTAGCAAGCGGAATGTGGCCGCGTTCGACATGCATATAGCCATGATCCTGTATATCGACGTCCGCCGTATCTTTACGAGAATCAAATAGATACGTCGGACGTACCTTTAGACACTTCGTAAAAACAATCCCGTCGGCGCCCTGTTGTAATAAGAGCTCTCATAACACGAATTATTAATTCCAATAAAGCGCATCAGACAACCTACCATTGCAAGACTGGTGGCGACGCTTCTCCGTGTAGGTAGAATTGTTTCGCGCACGCAAACAGAAAGGTCGCGTTGCACCCACGACAGATCTGAAGCACAACACATACACGAAACACAGTCATCGATACGTAACAAGCTCAATCCCAACGCTCGGATCGCTGTAAACATTAAGAACCATGCTGAGCTCAAAATTCATGTAAGCGTTCGGAAAGCAAGGAGTGCGCTTTGAACTTTCAGTCGTAATATATACATGCAGGTGGTTTCACCAGCTCGACGAAAAAGCAATCGTTCCGAACGTGATTACTTTCACTACACTCGCATTTGTCAGTGCTATGATACTGACTACGCTTCACGTACAAGGAATTCATTGTGAGGAGACTCTTGCTGCTGTCCGTGAAGAACCGCTGAAATCAGGAACATTTTGCGATACGGCTCCAATATCTCCAAAAAACACGTCGAGGCACCGCCGCATCTCGCGTAGGCTTGAAGACCATTTTTTCAACTTGGAAGCTATCCTTGACGCCTTGACAAACAAATAACTCAGTCGAATTACTAAAAATGGAAGAAAAAAAAAATGTCGAACAGTCCACGCTTGTGCGTGTCAGAACGATCCACACAACTGTGTGTCAGAATTAGCCCAAGAGGCAGAGATGGTGCCGTTGTCAGATGGGAGGAGGTTTGGCACCAGAAGGCGCCGCACCTCAAGGTCTCACATAACCTATCTACCCGTCATCATTCATACATCATCCCCGGCACTTCCCCCCCCTCCCGGATGTCCGGGAGGCGGAGGTATTTGTTTTGGGATGACGGCCATACCCTGGCAAGGGGGCAGTCGTGTGGTGACACGCACACAGCAGTCACCGAACACTATGCCAACTGCGTTTAAGGTCCCCGCTGTGCTAGCAGGCCAAACACAGGGAGACCGGACCTTCTTTGGACCTCGGATGTCCTGAAGGACAACACTAACTTTAAAGGGCTTCATATCGATACTGTTATGGTACGCCCAGAAACCTCGCAAATAATCGGTGGCCTGCTCCACATGTCTATGAAGTCTTGCTCGCTGAGGTGACGCTGCTCACGGCTTAGGTGAAACCAGACCTCCCTGCAGACTCGTGCGAGTACCTCATGAAGGCCTGGGACACTGCGCGAAAAAGCAGCGGCGCACCTGGCAGACCAGACTTGGTACATGCACTCAACGAGCAAGAGCACAAACTGTTTCACAGCATGCCTGGGTAACGGGTTGAGGTACCGGACAGTTTGATATGGCACTCCTGGAATGCTAAACAAGGTAGCCACTCGTCGAAGGAGGGCTGCTGGGAGAAGACATTGTGTAAAGATATGCACAAGGTCTTCACGACCACCACAGAACGGGCAGACTGGATGCAAGCTCGCTCGTGTGAATGCTTTGCTGCGGATGGGAAGCCGTCCGTGTGCAAAGCGATACATGAACGTTGCTCTGCCTGCATCCAAAAAGTCTGCCAGTATCAAATTCCAGCTTGGACGCATATTGGACAGATCTGTTTGAATATACCTAGGGGGGAGCTTCGGCGTCAAAAGATTGGCTAGATCTTTTAACGGTACTGCCAGAATATCTATGTCGGCCTGGAGGCCTCTGAGTCGCTCCAAGCAGTTAGCTGCTTGGGCGTAAAAGGGCGAAGGAGAGCCAGAACGGTGAACACAGTGGGAAAACGTGCTTTGCGAAAAAAGACGAAGGCGGGTGCTCAGGAAGAACGAGGTCAAGCTTCGAGTCAGGGACATGTCTGAATTCAGGGCTGTCTGGGTCCATCTGACGTGTAGCACTGCGGTTACTATGCCCAGGTCGGGGAGGCCAAGACCTCCCTTGTCCCGAGGCTGTTTCACCACAGGCCTCCCGATTTGATCAATCATTCCGTTCCACAGGAAACGGAAGAGGATTCTCTCAAGCTGCAGCTTGGTACGTGCCGGCAGAGGTGTTATGCAGGCAACATACGTCAGGAACGAAAACAGAATTGACCGAACGACAGTAGCCCTTGCCGTGAGAGGGCACGCCAACGTCCCATATTCTCTAACTCTCTTCTCAAGCTTCTCTTTAGCAAGAGGCCAGTTGGTCTCGGATAACCCGTCGGAACGGAAGTGGAATCCTAATATACGAACTTCATCCCTCACAGGAAGGCCATGAGAGGGGTTTGGACTGGACGGTGCTTGCCTGATGTACAGGGTGGCACTCTTGGATTTATTCAGCCTAGCCCCACTAGCCCTGCAGTACCCTTCTATGACGTTAAGGACGGAGCACACAGATGCCTCGTTCGGAACGACGATAGTCAGGTCGTCTGCATAGGCAAACATGGGGACAGGCGGAGAGTCTGGCGGTAAAGGAAATCTGCCTATCTGGGAGTCTTTTGCTAATCTTTGGAGGAGAGGTTCGATTGCAAGCACATAGAGAGCAGGTGATAGGGGACATCCCTGTCTAACTCCACGGCCTACATCGAAAGCCTGCGAAACCACACCTTGAACTGTTACCGCAGAGGTAGGCCTTGAGTACAAGACTCTCACCATCCTCTGAAAATCAGAGTGGAGGCCAGCCTCCTCTAACACTCTGAACAAGTAGGCATGACTAATGATGTCGAATGCCTTTTCTTGGTCAAATGAACAAAGAATACCTGATACATTACGCGCCTGCGCCCAAAGAAAGAGGTCTCTAAGGGCGAAACCATGAAGCTGGGTGGAGCGGCCTGGAACGCAACAAGCCTGATACGGACCTAATAGGTCGCTAATGAACAATGTTAACCGTTTGGACAGGCATCTCGCGATGAGCTTGTAGTCGCAGTTCAGGAGCGTGATGGGACGCCAGGCTCTCAGGTCAGTGCGTCTCGACTCGTCCTTACACAGGAGAGTGATCAGCCCCTCCCTTTGAGTATCTGACAAAGCCCCCTCACTAAGGAGCCTATTCACTAATGAGGTGAAAGGACCCCCCAGTTGCCCCCAAAATTTGACGTAAAACTCAACGGGGAGGCCGTCCGTCCCTGGACTACGATTCCGATTGGAAGCCTTAATGGCTGCTAAAATTTCCTCTGCCTCTAAAGGACCACCTGGGACATCTACCATTTTTGACGGCCTCTCAAAAGGAAAAGAGGTCGTTGACGGAGGAGGAGCTGCGTACAAATTAACATAAAACTGCCTTGCCAATTTCAAAATGCCCTCAGGTGTTTTTTCGATGGAACCTGTATCGGGATCAGTTACTGCTGAGAGGATCGACTCTGTGCGTGCTAAGTGGCGTCGGAGCAGATGCCTACTGCACCACGTCTCCCTTTCCCACTTTTCAGCGCGCAATGTGGCCCTCAAACGATTCCATCTGCGCTGGAGGAGAGCGCGATATTCTTTTCGAAGTGACTGCAGTGCAGCGGTCACCCCCGGTCCCCCGGAGAGAGGCGCGGAAGCCAGGAGGATCGCATCAGAGACTATTTTAATCTCTTCGCGCTCCTCACGTGCCCTCCGCATTCCCCAGGACCGGCAGCAATCGCGTACACTAGCCTTCACTCTATCCCAATCAGCACCATCGAGAGAATTATTCAAATCGGAGCTTAAAATAGACTTAATGTCATTCGCTACCTCCTTATCTAATAATAATCGCGGGTTGAGACGCCACGGTCCCTTGCCGCGAGGAGCTAACGAACCGTGAGCGAAGCGGAGAATAACTAATTTATGGTCACTAAGGGCTGTTGAAAATGTCCACATGGATTGCATGCTGGGCACCAGTGACTGAGAAACGTAGAACCTGTCGATGCGGCTCTGCACGCGCCTCCCAGACCAAGTCATGCCTGACTGTCCTGAGCGGAGCGAGCGCCATGCATCATCAAGCTCTAGCTCACTCACTACTGCCCCAAGCGCTTGCGCCCCATTGCGGTCCCGCCTCCTTGGGGTACCGCGAGTGGACACTCGGTCCGTAACATCAAGCACGCAATTAAAGTCCCCAACAAAAACAACTCTGGAAGGACCAACCAGGTATGCATCCAAAGACGAAAAGAATGCACCCTGGTCACAGCCCGTACATGGAGCATACACATTCACCACGCGTAAGCCGCAATCAAGATCAACAGACAAAACACGGCCATCAGAATCTCTAGAGTGGCGCAGGACTTTACCGCGAAAACGTTTCATTAAAATAATGGCAACGCCGCGGGAGCCCGATGCTCCATAGCTCCAAAAAGATCTGGTGCCAAAGGTTTCGTCGAAGTTGATGGTCATTGTTCGAGGAGTATATGTGCTTCACGAGTACGCCTCGCGAAGCTGCCTCGCTGCCCTGCGTCCTTCTATTTATAGTGCGAATTCATGCTGGCACATGAGTATAGTGAGCTGCGCTTCACATTCCGCAATTACATTTCAACCGAAAAAATTTTCTTATTTTTATTAAAACAGTTATAGATCTGCTATATCTCTGCGTGCTTTTCTTAATTCAATTTTCAATTTGTTTGCACAGTTTATTCAAAAAGCTCGCTCGAATTGCAAGAAATGATACTTTGTTTATGATCTGCCCTCTCGAGGAGGTTATTGCAACTAGCATTATACGCGCGTAAATTTAAAATTACTTATTGCATAATGTTAAAAAGAAGACCACTGGATGATTCTCCAGTCTGTGCTTCGTTGTTTTTCGCACTGCTTTTCATGGGATGGGAAAATGATACTCCGATTCAATAGGCGAGTGTCTTAACACTTGACCACTTGACCGCTAGGATTCACCGCGGCGGTGCCGAGTGCAGCTATGTGCAGCACGCCTTTCCTCCAACATTTTCATGCGTGCACCTGCTCTCGTCGACGAAATCGAAAGTGACAGCTAAAAAACAAACAGCAGATATAAAATCATACATTCAATCGTTTCGTCAAATATACGAGCGCTTTTTAAGAGACAACTCGTAAGCTCGTTCGGGCGAAAAGCCATCGACGGAAATAATCGGAGGCTGCGTAAAAAAAAAATATATCATGGCAATTTGGGGTTTTAGTGATTGACGATTGATTGGTGTATTATAGTGGATGACGAGCTAATGAAATCATTGTAATTAATTGCTGAAATGAAAAAAATGAAAAAATGGATAATTAAATGGACTTTAAAGGTGTCAAATACAAGCTCAAAATGAAATGTCAATGCTTAATGTCAAATTTAGCACGTGTGACCGATATATTAATAAATTGAAATCATAGAAAAAGGAAAATGCGCTAAAATGTGTCAAACTGCTCAGAATGGGAAGCCAATATATTTGCTGGTGCTAATCGTTTGAATGAAAAAGAAAAAAAAAATATTGGTGCTATTTTGCTCAAAGCCATAGGGCTGTGTTATGATGGAGTCATTAACAAGGCTAACTGTTACCCAGACGGCCACTGACGTATGCAGAATGGAAATGAAATTAATGATGCAGGGCTTAAAGCATAATATTTCCAATGGAGTTTTTGAACTGGCTAGCGCTAGTGTGGAGTGGGGCGTCGGCAGGGAGGTCATTCTAGTCGATTGCTGTCGGAACAAAGAAAGCATGCAGGTACGCTGTGCTACATATGTGTGGAAAATAAACGGCTTTAGTATGAGGGGTTCAAAAGAAGGCCAGGGAGGGCGGAACCTTTCTATGCTTCCCAGCGGCCACGAATTACAGTGCTATAGCGCCAATTCCTCCTTCAATTACGCCCTACATTCTGGAGGCTCAACGATGGATTGAACCATTTTTGGCATGGGGGAGAGGACATCCACGTAGTCAAACGCCTCCAAACGCACTCAGGAAGAGGGGAAGTTTGGTGTGTGCTCGCCAGAAATAGCACGTCGTATGCGAGTATACACACGAGCGAGCTGCCTTTAGTGCATTTTTTTTCCTACTTTCCCGTTGCTGCTGGAAGCTGGTCGCAGTGTCACATCTAGCGTGACCAGCTCGCAGCAGTAATGACAAAGTAGGCGAAAAAGTGCATTAAAGGGAGTTGCGAGAGCTCTCGCACACATATGGGCAATGCATGCAACCTTGCACGTGAACAGTGTCACTGAAGCGGTAAGGAAGTGCGCAAATACATGACTGTTATAATCGGTCCACTGTCTCCCACGACTCACCGGCTCTTGTGCGTGTCGAATTTGATTAGTTTATCTATCTGAGCCATATCCAAACAGGTTTCCAAAGAGACGACGAATGAGCGGTGCCGTCCAAAACAAAGCGTTGCTCTTTGGTGGCCCCTGGGTATTTTAGAAGGCGAGATCTTGCGCTCACTTTCGTTGTGTAACATAGCAGTGGCAAGTCGGCCCCACCACGCACGAACGTCGCGAACAAAAATGGTAATCACCACTTTGTGTAATGAGCCAACATACAAAAGGGTTCATGACACTAGACAGTCGGCACAAGTTGCACAAGTGAAACCGAACGGGTAGTGTCACAAGATAGGGACAGATTTCGAAGCTCACGGGCACAAAAACAGACACTGCTGTAGCTGTCGTTGCACTGACATGACATTACGAGCGCGTGAAGGAACAGCATGGCAGAGCGACCAGAGACGCAAAGTCTACATGCCAAAAGTAGCACACTGTAGTCAGAGAGGAAGAATGTTTACATGGTTTACATGTAAACATTCTCTAGGAAGAAATTTCTCATAATGTTTACATGTAAACCATGAACATCTTACAAAAACAAAACAATGCACTTACTCCACTCCAATTATTAATGGGCAAGGTTGCATCTATGCTACTACACTGCACGTATCACAAAACCACAAGCCCCATCGGCTTTGGCCAATTACTTGATGAAACTAATGGAGACAGATGTCGCACACCACAGACTGGTCGTCTCGCAACATATCTCTGCATATGTTGCATTTCAATTTCCTGCCTTTCCACTTAGCTTCAACTGTTGCCAGCATTACTAGTCACCCATCTTTTCTGAAATTCCTCTTTACGCTGTTAGGATCAGCGTCCTTGTTAATGATGGTCACTAGTATTTTCGATGCTATCATTTTGACATCTTCCTCACCTGGAAGAGCGAAGGAAATGACAAGCTTTGAGCAGACAAAAAATTAGGGAGACTCGTAATCTCCATCTGTAAGGGTATGGTGCGCCAGCGTTAATGGTTCTTGTCTGCAGATCCCACTGTGGATTCCCGTTAACTTACATGCCTCTTGCTACAAATTTAATTACTAATTCCTTAATTCATTTCTCTGTCATCTCAGATATACTCATTAGCATATGTTCGTAGGCTGCCCTGTTATGTGATAGACAACCAGGCATAGACCTCACTAAGCCTGACGTTAACCAAACTGTACAAACATGCCTCCATGGCCTAGGAGTAACCTTTCTTAATCGGAGCTGAAATGTCCCAGAACATATTTCAAATATAACTTTGTAAGCTTGACTTAATAGCTCCTGCCATGTCGTGTGGCCTCGTGACATTTGGCTCGTGGCACTTTTGGCTTGTGCACAGGGTTCATCTTTTAAATACAGGTTAACATGCATGAAAAATACATTTTCACACAAACTGGTGGCAAATGGTCAAGTGGTGCACTGCAGATTCTGAAATGTACACCTATAAGCATGTAAGGATCGCATCATCACATAACATGATCAAGAGTTCTGTCAGTACCTGTAGTTACATAGCACTTCAATGCCCATTAAAGGACCACCTCAGACAATGGTTGTTGTTACCACAAGACCTGTTCTAACAGCGTACTGACACCATTCCACTGAGTGATGGACATGTATATGCATACCCTAGATAGCTCATGATTGTGGATCTCATTTATTTCTATGACTTCCAAGGAGTTCCTGTCGTCAGAAACCCTACACTTTATGAAATCGAGACAGCTGTCTTGAAAGGTGATGAAAAGAAATAACCAGGTTACCTTGATGCAATGCTAAATTACAGAGGGTGAATATGCTGCATGAAGATACCAAGAAGCTTGTACAAAGAAAAGTGAGAGCGAAATGGCAGGATTTTTGAAACATTGAAATGAACTACAAACTATACTTGCCAAACCTGTCATTGAGGAATGGAAATCATGCAGTAATCAAAAACACAACATGGAGGACATTTTTGGTCATCTTCACAAAACACATACCCACACCTCACACACAGCTTCATACTTATGAAAGAAGACAAACCAATATGCAAGGAGTGTGGAGATGAACTAACAATAAATCACATCTTACACGTGCACCAGAGTCGAGAAAATAAGAGGAAAACATTTTGTACAATTTTGCAACAGATCCCTTTCCATCCCAGCATGATCCTAGGAGAGACGTGCAAATTTCCTGCATTTTTGGTTTCCTAAAATGTTCCTAAACAAGCTACATCCTAAAGAACATTTTAGTCATTACACACAAAATAAATACAATAAACCTTGTTCTTGGTGCATCGCAGCATTAGTCGCTTATGCACCATAAAAATCAACACAATGCTGTAAGGTATACCTTGGTTAGCTATGTTATATGAGACAAGCTTTCGGTCTGATGCGGTCCTTATTCACGTGACAGCGCTGTCATGAGGGTCTATGTCCCAGCGATCGGAAAGTGACCTATTCCAACAATTTTAAAAACTGAAGGCGATTCTACAGATCTCTAAAGACTGGATTGATCAACTGTTTTATTAACGTCCGCCTGCTTTGACAGCCTGGAGTGAAACTGTTGAAGAGAATTCATTTTTGAACATTTAACGCGTATCTGAAGGCCTTGCTTTCAATTAAGGGGCCCACAAAAAGCAGCTGAATGTCAAACGCCGCCTAGGTGGGCTTTCTAGCAGGACAGCGGTGTAGCGTGAAAAATCGCTCCGCCGGTCCATCGCTGGCGTCGCTGACTTGAAAGGCGAACTGCTCAAACTTATAGCTACTGACCACACCTGAAACACTGAATTGTGCATGATCACGGCAGAATTTCTCTAACACTGAGCACTGGTAGCTATCGATTTCGCGCCCAGTATTGTGAAAATCTGTCCTCTCTTCGATCATTGATACATCCACGGTTGAACATTTATGCGCCTCAGAGTAGGCCAGCCGTGGCAACATGGATGCGTTGTTGTAGCAACGATCACTTGCATGTCACACTCTGCAAACTTCCAAGAGTCAGCTTCTGCAACGAAATGTGCAGCGCACATTTTCTACCGCGTACCTAAGTCCGGCGACGCATGCACATCTCCCGCTCGTTTCAAAGCTGTGCGGCCGTTCAGTCGGGTCACGCTAACCTCGAGCATGCGGGAGTTTAAACTACATGTACGCAAAATTCAACGACGAGAAAAAGATGCAGGCTAAGCACTTTAGTCTAGTCTTCCCCTAAATACCAAAAAACACTGCTGTTCAGAGGAAATTTGGATCATTCGCGCTTCCAGAAAGCGGTGCAGTAGGTCTTCGCCTCGACGAGTCGATGTGCAGCTCGCCGCAGTAGCAGCGCAGGCCTCTAGTAGATTCGGCATGTCTTCTGCCACGGCTCTGAGGTAGAATTTAAACGAAGAATTTAGCTAGAAACATCATGTTTCCTCGGTCTGCATATGAGGAACGAGTATAATGCCATTTCACTTACATACTTTGGACTGCCGAATGTTCTGCACGGCGAGGTGTGTGTTGTGCCGGCTCTAGATCTTCGGAGGTCGATTCAGGACCTAAGGCAGCGTAAATGCTAGGAATAGCTCGCTCGCATTACGGGCAGATCAAGGTGATAGTTTAATGCGAAGCGAAAGCTGCTCGTGAATGTGCGTATCCCGATGCCAGCTGGTGGAACTGGTGCAGTACGTAGCATCGCCTGCAGCTATGTGCGTCACAGCAATGCTTGCCGTACACAATCCTGAGTGAAGACCGTGATCTATGTTAGAACGGATGCACTCTTCGTAGCACCTCATCGAGAGTCGCGGCTAGCTGATAGCATAGAGGATAAGATTCATTCACGCGTAGCAAGCGGAATGTGGCCGCGTTCGACATGCATATAGCCATGATCCTGCATATCGACGTCCGCCGTATCTTTACGAGAATCAAATAGATACGTCGAACGTACCTTTAGACACTTCGTAAAAACAATCCCGTCGGCGCCCTGTTGTAATAAGAGCTCTCATAACACGAATAATTAATTCCAATAAAGCGCATCAGACAACCTACCATTGCAAGCCTGGTGGCGACGCTTCTCCGTGTAGGTAGAATTGTTTCGCGCACGCAAACAGAAAGGTCGCGTTGCACCCACGACAGATCTGAAGCACAACACATACACGAAACACAGTCATCGATACGTAACAAGCTCAATCCCAACGCTCGGATCGCTGTAAACATTAAGAACCATGCAGAGCTCAAAATTCATGTAAGCGTTCGGAAAGCAAGGAGTGCGCTTTGAACTTTCACTCGTAATATATACATGCGGGTGGTTTCACCAGCTCGACGAAAAAGCAATCGTTCCGAACGTGATTACTTTCACTACACTCGCATTTGTCAGTGCTATGATACTGACTACGCTTCACGTACAAGGAATTCATTGTGAGGCTCCAATATCTCCAAAAAAAAACGTCGAGGCACCGCCGCATCTCGCGTAGGCTTGAAGACCATTTTTTCAACTTGGAAGCTATCCTTGACGCCTTGACAAACAAATAACTCAGTCGAATTACTAAAAATGGACGAAAAAAAAAATGTCGAACAGTCCACGCTTGTGCGTGTCAGAACGATCCACACAACTGTGTGTCAGAATTAGCCCAAGAGGCAGAGGCGGTCATTGTTCGAGGAGTATATGCGCTTCACGAGTACCCCTCGCGAAGCACGCCTCGCTGCCCTGCGTCCTTCTATTTATAGTGCGAATTCATGCTAGCACATGAGTATAGTGAGCTGCGCTTCACATTCCGCAATTACATTTCAACCGCAAAAATTTTCTTATTTTTATTAAGACAGTTATAGATCTGTTATATCTCTGCGTGCTTTTCTTAATTCAATTTTCAATTTGTTTGCACAGTTTATTCAAAAAGCTCGCTCGAATTGCAAGAAATAATACTTTGTTTATGATCTGCCCTCTCGAGGAGGTTATTGCAACTAGCATTATACGCGCGTAAATTTAAAATTACTTATTGCATAATGTTAAAAAGAAGACCACTGGATGATTCTCCAGTCTGTGCTTCGTTGTTTTTCGCACTGCTTTTCATGGGATGGGAAAATGATACTCCGGTTCAATAGGCGAGTGTCTTAACACTTGACCACTTGACCGCTAGGATTCACCGCGGCGGTGCCGAGTGCAGCTATGTGCAGCACGCCTTTCCTCCAACATTTTCATGCGTGCACCTGCTCTCGTCGACGAAATCGAAAGTAACAGCTAAAAAACAAACAGCAGATATAAAATCATACATTCAATCGTTTCGTCAAATATACGAGCGCTTTTTAAGAGACAACTCGTAAGCTCGTTCGGGCGAAAAGCCATCGACAGAAATAATCGGAGGCTGCGTAAAAAAAAATTATATCATGGCAATTTGGGGATTTAGTGATTGACGATTGATTGGTGTATTATAGTGGATGACGAGCTAATGAAATCATTGTAATTAATTGCTGAAATGAAAAAAATGAAAAAATGGATAATTAAATGGACTTTAAAGGTGTCAAATACTAGCTCAAAATGAAATCTCAATGCTTAATGTCAAATTTAGCACGTGTGACCGATATATTAATAAATTGAAATCATAGAAAAAGGAAAATGCGCTAAAATGTGTCAAACTGCTCAGAATGGGAAGCCAATATGTTTGCTGGTGCTAATTGTTTGAATGAAAAAGAAAAAAAAATATTGGTGCTATTTTGCTCAAAGGCATATGGCTGTGTTATGATGGAGTCATTAACAAGGCTAACTGTTACCCAGACGGCCACTGACGTATGCATAATGGAAATGAAATTAATGATGCAGGGCTTAAAGCATAATATTTCCAATGGAGTTTTTGAACTGGCTAGCGCTAGTGTGGAGTGGGGCGTCGGAAGGGAGGTCATTCTAGTCGATTGCTGTCGGAACAAAGAAAGCATGCAGGTACGCTGTGCTACATATGTGTGGAAAATAAACGGCTTTAGTATGAGGGGTTCAAAAGAAGGCCAGGGAGGGCGGAACCTTTCTATGCTTCCCAGCGGCCACGAATTACAGTGCTATAGCGCCAATTCCTCCTTCAATTACGCCCTACATTCTGGAGGCTCAACTATGGATTGAACCATTTTTGGCATGGGGGAGAGGACATCCACGTAGCCAAACGCCTCCAAACGCACTCAGGAAGAGGGGAAGTTTGGTGTGTGCTCGCCAGAAATTGCACGTCGTATGCGAGTATACACACGAGCGAGCTGCCTTTAGTGCATTTTTTTTCCTACTTTCCCGTTGCTGCTGGAAGCTGGTCGCAGTGTCACATCTAGCGTGACCAGCTCGCAGCAGTAATGACAAAGTAGGCGAAAAAGTGCATTAAAGGGAGTTGCGAGAGCTCTCGCACACATATGGGCAATGCATGCAACCTTGCACGTGAACTGTGTCACTGAAGCGGTAAGGAAGTGCGCAAATATATGACTGAATATTTGCACGTCTTTTATTGAAAATTTGCTTGTGAACGTAATCTGTTCTAAAACTGGAGCTTCATTCGGGAATACGCAACATACATAAAATGTATACATACATCGCGGTCAAAAAGTCACTGTGTGCACTTCCCTTGTTATAATCGGTCCACTGTCTCCCACGACTCACCGGCTCTTGTGCGTGTCGAATTTGATTAGTTTATCAATCCGAGCCATATCCAAACAGTTTTCCAAAGAGACGACGAATGAGCGGTGCCGTCCAAAACAAAGCGTTGCTCTTTGGTGGCCCCTGGGTATTTTAGAAGGCGAGATCTGGCGCTCACTTTCGTTGTGTAACATAGCAGTGGCAAGTCGGCCCCACCACGCACGAACGTCGCGAACAAAAATGGTAATCACCACTTTGTGTATTGAGCCAACATACAAAAGGGTTCATGACACTAGACAGTCGGCACAAGTTGCACAAGTGAAACCGAACGGGTAGTGTCGCAAGATAGGGACAGATTTCGAAGCTCACGGGCACAAAAACAGACACTGCTGTAGCTGTCGTTGCACTGACAAGACATTACGAGCGCGTGAAGGAACAGCATGGCAAAGCGACCAGAGACGCAAAGTCTACATGCCAAAAGTAGCACACTGTTGTCAGAGAGGAAGAATGTTTACATGGTTTACATGTAAACATTTTCTAGGAAGAAATTTCTCATAATGTTTATATGTAAACCATGAACATCCTACAAAAACAAAACAATGCACTTACTCCACTCCAATTATTAATGGGCAAGGTTGCATCTATGCTACTACACTGCACTTATCACAAAACCACAAGCCCTATCTGCTTTGGCCAATTACTTGATGAAACTAATGGAGACAGATGTCGCACACCACAGACTGGTCGTCTCGCAACATATCTCTGCATATGCTGCATTTCAATTTCCTGCCTTTCCACTTAGCTTCAACTGTTGCCAGCATTACTAGTCACCCATCTTTTCTGAAATTCCTTTTTACGCTGTTAGGATCAGCGTCCTTGTTAATGATGGTCTCTAGTATTTTCGATGCTATCATTTTCACATCTTCCTCACCTGGAAGAGCGAAGGAAATGACAAGCTTTGAGCAGACAAAAAATTAGGGAGACTCGTAATCTCCATCTGTAAGGGTATGGTGCGCCAGCGTTAATGGTTCTTGTCTGCAGATCCCACTGTGGATTCCCGTTAACTTACATGCCTCTTGCTACAAACTTAATTACTAATTCCTTAATTCATGTCTCTGTCATCTCAGATATACTCATTAGCATATGGTCGTAGGCTGCCCTGTTATGTGATAGACAACCAGGCATAGACCTCACTAAGCCTGACGTTAACCAAACTGTACAAATATGCCTCCATGGCCTAGGAGTAACCTTTCTTAATCGGAGCTGAAACATCCCAGAACATATTTCAAATATAACTTTGTAAGCTTGACTTAACAGCTCCTGCCATGTCGTGTGGCCTCGTGACATTTGGCTCGTGGAACTTTTGGCTTGTGCACAGGGTTCATCTTTTAAATACTGGTTAACATGCATGAAAAATACATTTTCACACAAACTGGTGGCAAACGGTCAAGTGGTGCACTGCAGATTCTGAAATGTACACCTACAAGCATGTAAGGATCGCATCATCACATAACATGATCAAGAGTTCTGTCAGTACCTGTAGTTACATAGCACTTCAATGCCCATTAAAGGACCACCTCAGACAATGGTTGTTGTTACCACAAGACCTGTTCTAACAGCGTACTGACACCATTCCACTGAGTGATGGACATGTATATGCATACCCTAGATAGCTCATGATTGTGGATCTCATTTATTTCTATGACTTCCAAGGAGTTCCTGTCGTCAGAAACCCTACACTTTATGAAATCGAGACAGCTGTCTTGAAAGGTGATGAAAAGAAATAACCAGGTTACCTTGATGCAATGCTAAATTACAGAGGGTGAATATGCTGCATGAAGATACCAAGAAGCTTGTACAAAGAAAAGTGAGAGCGAAATGGCAGGATTTTTGAAACATTGAAATGAACTACAAACTATACTTGCCAAACCTGTCATTGAGGAATGGAAATCATGCAGTAATCAAAAACACAACATGGAGGACATTTTAGGTCATCTTCACAAAACACATACCCACACCTCACACACAGCTTCATACTTATGAAAGAAGACAAACCAATATGCAAATAGTGTGGAGATGAACTAACAATAAATCACATCTTACACGTGCACCAGAGTCGAGAAAATAAGAGGAAAACATTTTGTACAATTTTGCAACAGATCCCTTTCCATCCCAGCATGATCCTAGGAGAGACGTGCAAATTTCCTGCATTTTTGGTTTCCTAAAATGTTCCTAAACAAGCTACATCCTAAAGAACATTTTAGTCATTACACACAAAATAAATACAATAAACCTTGTTCTTGGTGCATGGCAGCATTAGTCGCTTATGCACCATAACAATCAACACAATGCTGTAAGGTATACCTTGGTTAGCTATGTTATATGAGACAAGCTTTCGGTCTGATGTGGTCCTTATTCACGTGACAGCGCTGTCATGAGGGTCTATGTCCCAGCGATCGGAAAGTGACCTATTCCAACAATTTTAAAAACTGAAGGCGATTCTACAGATCTCTAAAGACTGGATTGATCAACTGTTTTATTAACGTCCGCCTGCTTTGACAGCCTGGAGTGAAACTGTTGAAGAGAATACATTTTTGAACATTTAACGCGTATCTGAAGGCCTTGCTTTCAATTAAGGGGCCCACAAAAAGCAGCTGAATGTCAAACGCCGCCTAGGTGGGCTTTCTAGCAGGACAGCGGTGTAGCGTGGAAAATCGCTCCGCCGGTCCATCGCTGGCGTCGCTGACTTGAAAGGCGAACTGTTCAAACTTATAGCTACTGACCACACCTGAAACACTGAATTGTGCATGATCAAGGCAGAATTTCTCTAACACTGAGCACTGGTAGCTATCGATTTCGCGCCCAGTATTGTGAAAATCTGTCCTCTCTTCGATCATTGATACATCCACGGTTGAACATTTATGCGCCTCAGAGTAGGCCAGCCGTGGCAACATGGATGCGTTGTTGTAGCAACGATCACTTGCATGTCACACTCTGCAAACTTCCAAGAGTCAGCTTCTGCAACGAAATGTGCAGCGCACATTTTCTACCGCGTACCTAAGTCCGGCGACGCATGCACATCTCCCGCTCGTTTCAAAGCTGTGCGGCCGTTCAGTCGGGTCACGCTAACCTCGAGCATGCGGGAGTTTAAACTACATGTACGCAAAATTCAACGACGAGAAAAAGATGCAGGCTAAGCACTTTAGTCTAGTCTTCCCCTAAATACCAAAGAACACTGCTGTTCAGAGGAAATCCGGATCATTCGCGCTTCCAGAAAGCGGTGCAGTAGGTCTTCGCCTCGACGAGTCGATGTGCAGCTCGCCGCAGTAGCAGCGCAGGCCTCTAGTAGATTCGGCATGTCTTCTTCCACGGCTCTGAGGTAGAATTTAAACGAAGAATTTAGCTAGAAACATCATGTTTCCTCGGTCTGCATATGAGGAACGAGTATAATGCCATTTCACTTACATACTTTGGACTGCCGAATGTTCTGCACGGCGAGGTGTGTGTTGTGCCGGCTCTAGATCTTCGGAGGTCGATTCAGGACCTAAGGCCGCGTAAATGATAGGAATAGCTCGCTCGCATTACGGGCAGATCGAGGTGATAGTTTAATGCGAAGCGAAAGCTGCTCGTGAATGTGCGTATCCCGATGCCAGCTGGTGGAACTGGTGCAGTACGTAGCATCGCCTGCAGCTATGTGCGTCACAGCGATGCTTGCCGTACACAATCCTGAGTGAAGACCGTGATCTATGTTAGAACGGATGCACTCTTCGTAGCACCTCATCGAGAGTCGCGGCTTGCTGATAGCATAGAGGATAAGGTTCATTCACGCGTAGCAAGCGGAATGTGGCCGCGTTCGACATGCATATAGCCATGATCCTGTATATCGACGTCCGCCGTATCTTTACGAGAATCAAATAGATACGTCGGACGTACCTTTAGACACTTCGTAAAAACAATCCCGTCGGCACCCTGTTGTATTAAGAGCTCTCATAACACGAATTATTAATCCCAATAAAGCGCATCAGACAACCTACCATTGCAAGCCTGGTGGCGACGCTTCTCCGTGTAGGTAGAATTGTTTCGCGCACGCAAACAGAAAGGTCGCGTTGCACCCACGACAGATCTGAAGCACAACACATACACGAAACACAGTCATCGATACGTAACAAGCTCAATCCCAACGCTCGGATCGCTGTAAACATTAAGAACCATGCAGAGCTCAAAATTCATGTAAGCGTTCGGAAAGCAAGGAGTGCGCTTTGAACTTTCACTCGTAATATATACATGCGGGTGGTTTCACCAGCTCGACGAAAAAGCAATCGTTCCGAACGTGATTACTTTCACCACACTCGCATTTCTCAGTGCTATGATACTGACTACGCTTCACGTACAAGGAATTCATTGTGAGGAGACTCTTGCTGCTGTCCGTGAAGAACCGCTGAAATCAGGAACATTTTGCGATACGGCTCCAATATCTCCAAAAAACACGTCGAGGCACCGCCGCATCTCGCATAGGCTTGAAGACCATTTTTTCAACTTGGAAGCTATCCTTGACGCCTTGACAAACAAATAACTCAGTCGAATTACTAAAAATGGAAGAAAAAAAAAAATGTCGAAGAGTTCACGCTCGTGCGTGTCAGAACGATCCACACAACTGTGTGTCAGAATTAGCCCAAGAGGCAGAGATGGTCATTGTTCGAGGAGTATATGTGCTTCACGAGTACGCCTCGCGAAGCTGCCTCGCTGCCCTGCGTCCTTCTATTTATAGTGCGAATTCATGCTAGCACATGAGTATAGTGAGCTGCGCTTCACATTCCGCAATTACATTTCAACCGAAAAAATTTTCTTATTTTTATTAAAACAGTTATAGATCTGTTATATCTCTGCGTGCTTTTCTTAATTCAATTTTCAATTTGTTTGCACAGTTTATTCAAAAAGCTCGCTCGAATTGCAAGAAATGATACTTTGTTTATGATCTGCCCTCTCGAGGAGGTTATTGCAACTAGCATTATACGCGCGTAAATTTAAAATTACTTATTGCATAATGTTAAAAAGAAGACCACTGGATGATTCTCCAGTCTGTGCTTCGTTGTTTTTCGCACTGCTTTTCATGGGATGGGAAAATGATACTCCGGTTCAATAGGCGAGTGTCTTAACACTTGAGCACTTGACCGCTAGGATTCACCGCGGCGGTGCCGAGTGCAGCTATGAGCAGCACGCCTTTCCTCCAACATTTTCATGCGTGCACCTGCTCTCGTCGACGAAATCGAAAGTGACAGCTAAAAAACAAACAGCAGATATAAAATCATACATTCAATCGTTTCGTCAAATATACGAGCGCTTTTTAACCCATTCGCATCAAGTGACGGCGATTTCCGACGGAAAACCGCTAGTTATCGCGATTAATAAGAGATGGCGCATCATAAAAGTTTTCCTGGTTTTTGCTTACTAGTTTTTACACCAGATGGGGATAGTTGTCTGCAAGATTCTCAAATATTTAGAAGGAGAGAAGTGTCTTTCAAGCCCGCGCTTTTTAGTCGATCATGGCGACGCGACGAGGCAAGCCTCTCACGGAGTCAGAGATTGAATCGCTTCTATTTGCGAGTGATGATGACGACAGTGACAACACTGTAGTTAGAGATGACCTTCAAAGCAGTGATTGCGAAAGTGACTCGTCCGAAGAGGATGTAGGCTCTGACGCCGTGTCAAACTCGTCAGATGTCGACAGCGCGCCGCCTGCAAAAGCACCGAAGTTAGAAGACTGGAAGTGGAATCCGACTGACAGTGACGAAAAAGTTTAAAAACGTTTGTTCTGTGGGAATCCAGGAATGAAAAGAACTCTTCATTTATCCCTCTCTGCGAACCCGACAGCTTTGACGTCGTTCAACGGCTTGATCGGCGAAGACTTCTGGCAGATGATCGCCGATGAAACGAACGCATTTGCTGTTTTGAAACAGGCTTCAGCTCCCGATCCTTCGTGGTTTCCCACAGCACCTGGTGAGATGAAGGTTTTCTTCGCTGTCTGTGTACTTATGAGCCAAATCAGGAAAAACACAATACAGTCATATTGGGCACACAGATCAGTAATCAGCACACCGTTTTTCCCATCACTGATGCCCAAGCAGCGTTATCAAGCCCTTTGTAAATACCTCCATTTCTCAGACATTAGTGGCCAAGCCAACGGGGATAAGCTGTGGAAGCTCCGCTCAGTTTTAGAGTATATGTTGGAAGCTTTCTCCAGCTCCTATTACCCAGAAGAACAGTTGGCAGTGGATGAGAGTCTCGTGAAGTTTCGAGGCCGACTCTCCTTTGTGCAGTTCAACCCGTCGAAGAGAGCTCGCTTTGGAATAAAATTTTACAAGATCTGCGAATCGACCAGTGGATACTGCCTAAAATTTGCGATATATACTGGAAAAAGTGACAAGTCGCCTGCGACAGCTGGAATGCTGTGCAGCGAGGCAGTTGTTATAGATCTTGCGAGTGAGTACCTACCAAATGGACATACCATTTTTGTGGACAATTGGTACAGTTCTCCAACCCTGTTTTTACGTTTAAAAGATTCAGGATCCAATGCTGTTGGTACAGTGAGATTGCACCGCAAACAAATGCCGAAAGATTTTAAGAAATTGAACTTGCAGCGGGGTGAGTGCTCCACTGTTTTTTCCCATGGCATTATGGCTGCAAAATGGCAGGATAGGAAACCAGTGACAATGCTTTCCACTGTCCACGCAGCTGCAGACTTCAGTGACTCGGGGAAAAAAACAAAAGATGGTCAACCGATCCGAAAACCTCGTGTTGTGCTTGACTATAATAAAGGCATGGGAGGCGTTGACCGCCATGACCAACAGCTGGCTTTTTTCCCCATAATGGGCCGATATGCCAAAGGTTATAGGAAAATTTTTTTTTATGTTGTGGATTTAGCTGTTTATAACAGCTATATCTTGTTTCAAAAAGCGACTGGAAAAAGAATGTGCTACGCAGATTGGAAGGTGGACCTCGTCGAACAGATCGTCGAAGAAACTGTTTTGCCAGGATATCAGCGCAGAGGAAAACCAGCTGTTGCTCCATCACCGTTGCGGCTAGAAGCTTCTGAGTGGGCGCATTTTCCTCGCCAGATACTACCCAATGCTGTGAAAGGAAATCCATCTCGAAGATGTGTGGTCTGCAAAGCGCAGGGGAAGAGAAGTGAAAGCCGTTGGGAATGTGAAAAATGCAACGTCGCACTTCACATGCCAGGGTGTTTTAAGATTTACCATACTCGAAAGAATTTCTGATTCCAAACATATGTGCATGCCTTGAGAGCAAAATAAAACAATTTTTTTTTATGCTGTCACTTTTCTAGCGCAAGTTATGGCGATTTTTTTGCAGCGACCTCGGTCGCGCTGCACGCCCCAAAAAATGTCGCGGATGGCAGCGCGCGGAACGCGGATGAAGCGGTGGAAGCGAATGGGTTAAGAGACAACTCGTAAGCTCGTTCGGGCGAAAAGCCATCGACGGAAATAATCGGAGGCTGCGTAAAAAAAAATATATATATCATGGCAATTTGGGGTTTTAGTGATTGACGATTGATTGGTGTATTATAGTGGATGACGAGCTAATGAAATCATTGTAATTAATTGCTGAAATGAAAAAAAATGAAAAAATGGATAATTAAATGGACTTTAAAGGTGTCAAATACTAGCTCAAAATGAAATGTCAATGCTTAATGTCAAATTTAGCACGTGTGACCGATATATTAATAAATTGAAATCATAGAAAAAGGAAAATGCGCTAAAATGTGTCAAACTGCTCAGAATGGGAAGCCAATATGTTTGCTGGTGCTAATCGTTTGAATGAAAAAGAAAAAAAAAATATTGGTGCTATTTTGCTCAAAGGCATAGGGCTGTGTTATGATGGAGTCATTAACAAGGCTAACTGTTACCCAGACGGCCACTGACGTATGCAGAATGGAAATGAAATTAATGATGCAGGGCTTAAAGCATAATATTTCCAATGGAGTTTTTGAACTGGCTAGCGCTAGTGTGGAGTGGGGCGTCGGCAGGGAGGTCATTCTAGTCGATTGCTGTCGGAACAAAGAAAGCATGCAGGTACGCTGTGCTACATATGTGTGGAAAATAAACGGCTTTAGTATGAGGGGTTCAAAAGAAGGCCGGGGAGGGCGGAACCTTTGTATGCTTCCCAGCGGCCACGAATTACAGTGCTATAGCGCCAATTCCTGCTTCAATTACGCCCTACATTCTGGAGGCTCAACGATGGATTGAACCATTTTTGGCATGGGGGAGAGGACATCCACGTAGCCAAACGCCTCCAAACGCACTCTGGAAGAGGGGAAGTTTGGTGTGTGCTCGCCAGAAATTGCACGTCGTATGCGAGTATACACACGAGCGAGCTGCCTTTAGTGCATTTTTTTTCCTACTTTCCCGTTGCTGCTGGAAGCTGGTCGCAGTGTCACATCTAGCGTGACCAGCTCGCAGCAGTAATGACAAAGTAGGCGAAAAAGTGCATTAAAGTGAGTTGCGAGAGCTCTCGCACAAATATGGGCAATGCATGCAACCTTGCACGTGAACAGTGTCACTGAAGCGATAAGGAAGTGCGCAAATACATGACTGAATATTTGCACGACTTTTATTGAAAATTTGCTTGTGAACATAATCTGTTCTAAAACTGGAGCTTCATTCGGGAAAACGCAACACACATAAAATGTATACATACATCGCGGTCAAAAAGTCACTGTGTGCACTTCCCTTGTTATAATCGGTCCACTGTCTCCCACGACTCACCGGCTCTTCTGCGTGTCGAATTTGATTAGTTTATCAATCCGAGTCATATCCAAACAGTTTTCCAAAGAGACGACGAATGAGCGGTGCCGTCCAAAACAAAGCGTTGCTCTTTGGTGGCCCCTGGGTATTTTAGAAGGCGAGATCTGGCGCTCACTTTCATTGTGTAACATAGCAGTGGCAAGTCGGCCCCACCACGCACGAACGTCGCGAACAAAAATGGTAATCACCACTTTGTGTAATGAGCCAAGATACAAAAGGGTTCAAGACACTAGACAGTCGGCACAAGTTGCGCAAGTGAAACCGAATGGGTAGTGTCACAAGATAGGGACAGATTTCGAAGCTCACGGGCACAAAAACAGACACTGCTGTAGCTGTCGTTGCACTGACATGACATTACGAGCGCGTGAAGGAACAGCATGGCAAAGCGACCAGAGACGCAAAGTCTACATGCCAAATGTAGCACACTGTAGTCAGAGAGGCTGGCGGAGATCACGGAACACACACACAGCATTCAAAACGAGGCGAATGGCACGCAGTCGAATGGCGGCACGGCAGTTAAAAATTCAAAAGGGATAGACAGAAGAGACGGAAAGAGATTAAAGAAGGAGAGACTTTCCTCCTCGCACCTACACCTTGGCCTCCGAGTGTGAGTAGGTTCGTCGAATTAGCCGGGACAGAAGTGGGCTGTGCTTTCCTCCCCTTGAAAAGGCTTCGTGAGCTGGTTTTAAATCTGGACTATCAAATTTGTGAAAGACGCTCAAAGTTTGAGCCAGATCTTTTGGTCAGGCAGGCTAGTTTTCTATTTCCTGGCAGTGACACTGGAATTATAAGAATAATTTGAGTGGATGAATCTGACGGCACGATTTTGTACTGATTTAAGAGTTTTCTGCAAAAAAGAAATGTGAGCATCCCATGTGGCATATGCATATTCTACCTTTGGGCTAGCTAATGTTAAATAGCCAAGAGGTTTAATAAGGGAAGAAGCTAATAGTAAGTTATGTTGTAGCTAAGACAGGGCCCCACTGTTGCCTTTGTTAATAAATAGAGATTGTGCGATATAATAACTCCAGGATACATACATGCTCATACGAGAGAAGTATAATGGTGCCACATAATGCATAATGGTGCTGGGTAAGGATGTCAGCAGTGAAAAAAAAAAAGAAATGTTTTAAGCACATTGAGAAACATTAACTATGTTTTGCACTAAGATTCAATGTTTAAATGTGCAGGTAGGAGGGCACCAACATCTGCATTATTGTTAATTGGCTATAAATAACACAGTCGTCACCAAAAGCACTGTAGCTTGTATGCGGCCAAGTTGCTGAGAAAGCACAGTGATCAAACTGAGAACTTGTTAAGGCCTTTTCTATCTAAGTGGCTGGCTCCTGCTGTGTAAGCACATTCTCACTAATATTTCTGAAAGAGAAAGTCGGGACTTTAGACCCTGTAACAATAATTATTTATTTGGAAATTGATGGCATGCTTCACCACTGTAAGAAGGGTAACTTTTTCTTGATTGGCATGCTAAGGTGCTCGCTCAAATACTAGTTAATTTCTCTGTTAAGTTGTAAGAGCGTTTACATATGTTGTATCTGTCCCTCTGTGTACCTTTCACTTGATGCGATTTTTCGATCGAGTGCAACGCATCAGCTAGCTCATCTGAACATCACGTTGTTTCCTAATGATAAAATGTTAATTACAAAATAACTAACAAATATTAATTAATACTGGTATTAGTAATAAATATATAACGGTTATTAAGCAAGGCCAGCAACTTGTCTACTGGCATCGTACCCGACATAAGCCATCCCGTGGTATGACTTGCCATTGCAGCCTGAAGTTGAACTTTTGCTAACAATTAACTAATTAAAGGCTATTAATTAGCACTGGTAACTAGGGCACTGCAATCATACTCAATATAAGCTATCCAATGATATACGGCTTTACACTATCGCCTAATAGAAAAATGTTATATACAAAAATAACTAACTAACGGTAATTAATTAAGACGGTTAATTAGTATACTGTAATTGTCACCGACATAAGCTGTCTTGTGATATGACTTGGCACTGTAGTCTAAAGTTCAAGTGTTAATCACAATTAACTAATTAACAGTTGTTAGCAATGTCTGGGAATGAGTAATTTTGCTCGATATAAGCTATCCTTTGATATGACTTGACATTGTAGATTAAAATTCAATTCTTTATCACAATTAACTAATTAATGGTTATATTAACTAAGACTGGCTATTAGTGCAGTGCAATCATTCGGTATTAAGCTATCCAATGATATGTGACTCGATGCTATAGCCTGAAGTTCAATTTTATTCACAATTAATTAAATAACGTCAATTAAGACCTGAAAATAGTCAAGCACAATTGCACTCAACGTAATCTATCCAACAATATATGACTTGATGCTGCTGCAATGAATTCATTTTCTTTGCAATTAACTAATTAACTGCTGTATAGTTAGTACCTACAATAATGTTAGTGCAATTATACTCAATATAAGTTTTCCACTGATATAACAGGTGTGGTATTGAACCTAAAATAACACACAGCTACTTTGGGCACTCTGTACACGTCTGCCCAGGATGCTCATCGGCCAAGTAACGCTAGCATTAAAATAATGTGTCGGCAAACAATATTTCCTGATAGGAAACATCATTTTGATTTAATTACAGAGCTGTGATCCTCCCAGAAAAGTCACATAAGGTGCTAATCAGCTAATATGGCCAAATTCTCATTTTACACCAGCCTTGTTCTATACTATATATACAAAGCGTGTCACTCGTAGGCTGGGGACCAAAATGACGGCCCACCGAGCTTGACGGACGTTTTCGGTCAAAATAGGCAACCCTGGCATGAGAAGTCACCACCCTAAGCCGGGCGCCGCAGCACAACATCTAGGTTCTCTATATGGAGGAAAGAAATAACTTAGGAGAGGCTAGGGAGGCTAGAACTGACGTCACTTTTTTGAAGCCGGCGCGGCCTCTCTGTGACCGGACTATAGTGCCTAGAATATTCTAGGCACTATAACCGGACGCTGCAATGTCTCTCCTCCTCTTTTACCCTCCGCATTTTCTATTTCCGCGACGCTCACGTACTTCGGGCCCTTAGCAACCCTGTTGCTAGTGGTCTGAGTTTTTACAGCAACAGCGATGCCGTTGCTAATGGCCCGACTTGGCTAACCCTAAATTTTGACGTACGTCACTTCCGCCACACTTTCTCCAATGTATTGGGAATGGCAGGGGCCTCTCCTAAGTTGTTTCCTTCCTCCATGGTTCCCTACATCAATTTTTTAAAGGTAGCGACAACTACATGAACGCCCTCTCGAGGGGTCCAGAGGGCAGCGCTGGCAGACTACGCGCCGCGCTCTTTCGTGCATGAAGACGCCCTCGGTGCACACATAAACCGGTAAATTCAACAGGTTTGTGTCCTATCCTGCTCAAGAATTTTCAAAAGACAGGAATAATAACTTAAACATGCGTTTGGCGCATAAACTTCAAAAAAAAAAAAACGCGTGCGGTTAACGAGCCAACTCACACCACTCGCCTTAGTACAGCGGCTAGGAAAGTGTTCATTAATTATGCTTTGAAATTAGTAGCGAACTTGAAGTAGAAACGATATTTCAGTAAACTTATTGGGCTCGTTTCCCTACTAAAAATAAATAGACTGCGAGTTTTCTGCAACATTTGGGAACGTCGTTGCGCACAGAGCTCTAAATCAATGAGCGTCATTGCGTTTGTAACCGTTCGTTCGGGTGTACCCCGTTTTATACACATTTTTTGGCTCTAGTTTATTTCGTTTACAGAGTATTCGAATAGCTTGATTTTGGAGAAAAAGTCAGTTTCTCTGCAACTGTGGATTACCAACGCATGTATATCTTCCAGCAACTACAAAACAAAATAGGGTATGATGCGATATAAAGCTTACAAATAATGTTTTCTCACTTTTATATTCTTTATTTGTTTTATATTGTTTTCCTTAGTACCTTCCGGGCAATAATGTCACCAATAAACTTGGATGCCGGCTCTTGAAACTTGACGAGTTCCTGTGAGCGTTCAGCGCAACTTTTTAGCTTTCCATGCAACGCCGTGAGACTCCGTTAAAAGAATGGCTGAATAAACGTTTCACACTGTTACAATTCGCCTCCGTCATGTGCGACAGCTGACGCGGTCGCAGCGTAGCGTCGGTCAAGGCAGCGAGCATTTCGGCCATTTCAGCGCCATGAAATCGGCCGCCCAACGCTTCCTCCCGCGGGCGTGACTCGGCATGTCGAATTCACACGTGCTGTAATGTGTGTTCGTGTGTGTCTGTGTGCGCCAACGCTGGCCAACCCCAGCGCTCGAGGGAGAGAGCGTCGCCCTCGCCCGTTAACAGAAGGTTGGGGAGGTTCCTCCGCGCTGCCGTGACTGAGTGATGAGTCAGCAAAGCTTGTTCTGACATGAATTCTCACTTTCCATCTCAACTGCCGCTTCGAGAGACTACGCAGAGACGACGCCGAGATGCCTGCTTTGTGAGCGTGCTAGTTTTCTCTCCAGGCCTGCTTCCCTGCCCGTTCCTATGTGATACTGTATTAAACGTTGTTGTTGTTAGTCGACGCCTCGTCTTTGCCGGGGCTGCTGATGCCTTCCGCCGAGCCGCAAGCGGCGCAAGGCCCCATCGGTAGCTTGACAACTGGTGGCAGCGGTGGGATGAACCAGGTGTGACCGTGGTCTAACATCTCGCAGTATATGCTGCGTGTAAAAACGCGGTACGTACAGCAGCGTACCGTAGACGAAACTATACGAGACTATCTAAAGAACCCTCTATCAGCCTTTATATCAATCAAATTTTACAACTGTAAAAAATTGTAATGCTAAAACTTTTCTTCTCATCTTTCTTGCGAATAAAGCGCTGCGCCCATAGGGAGTTGGCCCACTGCGATTCCTGCCGCCGCGGCGCTGCGATAGAAGATTGAGTAAAGTGCACTGGTTAACATTGAGTAGGTATCGAAGCGCTCTAAGATTGAGCGAATGAGCGGGTGTCGTCTGCAAGTGCGCCGCAGGTTACTCAGGAGCAGGGTACTCTGGGGTTTTAATAAACTGTCACGTTATCGCATTGTTAGCAATCAATGCGTGTGCACAATCCTACGTCCTAGCTGCCGTTAAAGTGGTAGCATGTTTGCAATTGCCACAGCTGACTGACCTGCGTGCGTGCCTGCGGACAGAAATATTAACTATTTTCTGTTCCATGATCAGCGGTTTCGGGCTTTCTATGATAAAATCTCACCGATATTTTTCCGACGGCTGCGCGGAGTATGCATGAGAGGATATAGAGGAGGAAGCAGCATCCGGTGATAAGACAATTCTAGCACGTACATACAATTCAGTTTCTGTCCTACTTTGCACTGTCGTATTTCGATTCATTCTCTTAGACAAGCTTTGCTTTCTTCCTTTCCCTCTTTGCTCGTGCCACGCAGTCATTCTCACAGGTTTTCTGTCAAACAAATTTAAGAAGTGCATGCGCGTTATCAAAATGTATAACGAGAGCAGTAAATTGATCGCAGTGCTGTACGCGGGCAGCCTACATTACCCGTTCCGCGCTTAGGGAGCCAGAGTTTTTTGGCAGGATTGAATCACAATTCTTCTAAGCGGCTGATCGTACGTACCTGGACAAATGTATGACAAAATTTTGGTTAACCTGCGGGCACATTCACACTAAAACTCACACACGCTTAGTCTCACCGAATTCGTGAACTCAAACTTACGACTTATCCAGAGATAACCACTCAATCCTTGCCCCTCACTGCTCACTTCGACTAGGTGGTATGCACTGGCGCACAGCCACGCCGCGGTGCACCGACGCCGCCCGCCATTTTTGCGGTGTACGTAGCAGACGACCTGATGCATTGCTGGTGCGGGTGTTGTGTCTCGAGCTGGTGAGGGCCTCGTGGTTGCAGCGCTTTGTTTGCGACTTGTGGTGTGGACTGCTGGCCACGGTCCCGCGGTGGCGTTTGGATGGCACAACGTTTAAACTACTGCGCGTCGCAGCCATTTAGAAAACGACGGTTCATGATGGTGTTCTGCGCAGATTCGGTTGTACGAACCGGTCACGAAACGGACGTAACGATGAAAATTTCTCGCATGTGTGAGATTCTTCTCGATATCAAAACCAAGACAGGGAGGGTGCTCAAAGACTGCAGCGCTTCCTTAAAGCGGAGGGCTATATGACTGGAAAGAATTCATAGAGAGGACCCGAACGACTCGGCGCCCACTACTATGTGTGCGGTGCGCACCAATGTTCCTAGTTGGTGCGCACTTCATGATGAGCGCACTTCATAGTGAGCGAAGTATCGAGAGAGCCTTCGATTTTGGAGCTCTGACGAATGCATGTGGTCCTACAGGGTGCTTCGAACGTTAATTGATGACCTGCGTGACTACATCGACCAGAGGCACCCTGAATATATAGGCGCCGAGTTTAAACTTCGACCACAAGACGGCCGCGCTTTATGGGGAGGCATGCAAATGACAAATATGAATTAGAATTTTCACATAATATTGGGAGGAATGAGAAGGGAGGGGGAAGGTACAATCGAGCCGCTGATTAGTGGGGTCTAACGAGAGGGTTGGTTTTTTTTTTGTTTTTTTTAGATATGTCGAGAACGGGCACGCGCGAGGTCTGTGATTGCAGACCCCGGACCGTCAGGTGCACGAAAGGTTGCCACGACGATGTACCACTGTCTCTAATTAAAAAACAAAGGGCCGTTCCAATGTGAGAGCATGCCTCCCCCAAACCAACCATCCAGATACAGTGGCCGTGGATAACTTCGCGGCATCAGCCTTGATGAGGAGCCAAGGGTAGAAGCAGCGTTTTTTTTTTGTTTTTTTTTTTTTGCGAAATGACTGCGAATGGCTTACCTGAAAACGCACGGAGCAGAAAATGGCAAACTTTAGAGCATGCTCAAGACTGGCTCGAATCGAATATTTTAGACATCAATCTTTCGACTGCGGCGAAAAAAAAATCGAGACCTAAATTCCAGTATTCTGTCCCTTTAAAGTACTGCAAGGCCTTCCTAGTGTATGCATGGCGGGAGTAGGTGTATGCCGCGAAGAGTTGGTTCAAAAGCAAGAGAATGACGCGACCCTGCCCTCGTGCTTCGATCGCGTGGGCCCGCCACAAGCGAAGAAGGGATCAGTTTTTCATTGCTAACGGCGTTCTTCAGAGGAAATACGTCGCCGAGTCCGGTGGGGAGTACACTTAAGTTAATTTGTTGTGCCCCAAAAGTACAGATCAGCTATTCACAACCTCGCACATGATGGGTTGATGGGAGGCCATCAAGGCGCGAAGAAAAACCTACTGAAGCTTCAGACAGAATTCTTCTGGCCCGCAATGCACGCTGACGCTGAGCGGTTCGTTGCCTCTTGCGATCTATGTCAACGCACAACTCCTAAGGGTCACACCCTACAAGCGCCTTTGGTCCGAGTGCCCGTCAACGAGACCCCGTTTCGAGGGTGGCGATCGACATTGTTGGCCCACTCAACCCGAAGTCCACTCAAGGCAATCGGTACATCCTGACCATGGTGGACAATGCCACTCGGAACCCTGATGCAGTCGCACTTCCTAACCACAAAAATATTCCACATCAACATGCTAAAGAAATACCAGCAAAGGAAAGATGACACTATCGTAGCAGCTGTCGGGGCAGGTGTATAATATCGGCAGAAGAAGACACAGACGCTGAAGAGATAGAGCTTCTTAAGCCCTCCAAGACGCAAGTCTATCGGGGATGTGCACATTGCCGAGAGACTGACCAACGTAGAGCAGAACGAAGTCAAGAAACTTCTGCAACAGTACAAAGGTATATTTTCGGACCTTCCGGGAAATACCACGCTGATCGAGTGCCAACTGAAGTTACAGAGCGACAGGCCGATAAATGTAAAACAATATCCGCTACCGTACGCTTTGAGACAGGCGCAATTGCATCAGAAGTGGACGACTTGCTCCGATTAGACATCATTGAGCCATCGGAGTCGCCCTACAACTCCCCTATGATCGCCGTACGCAAGCCTGACGGGACGCATCGGCTATGCATTGACTTTCGGAAGGTTTGGTTTGGTTTGGAAGGGTCAACCTTCGGTCGTGAGCTGGGGCCCCGAACAAGAACGGGCTTTCAAGAACTTGCGGGAAGAACTGGCTGAGGCCCCAATACTGAAACTTGCAGATTTTGACAAGGAATTCGTCCTGCGAACGGATGCTTCTGATAGAGGTATTGGAGCCGTTCTGCTTTAATCGCATGACGAAAGCCTGCACCCAGTTGCTATGCGAGCCGCAAGTTGCTTCCTCGAGAGGTAGCTATATTCAACCACTGAGAAAGAGGCTTTGGCACTCATTTGGGGAATCGAGAATTTTCAAGTCTTCCTTTACGGGAGAAGGTTTCTCGTTCAGATGGATCAGCATGCCTTTGAAGTTCATAAAAGAAACAAAATCTGCGAACAGCCGCGTTCTTCGCTGTAGTATTAAGCTTCAGGAATACAACTTCCGTGTCGAGTATATATTAAAGGCAGCGAGAACGTGGGAGCACATTACATGGGCCGGCTGGAATAATTATTCAGCTTGCCCTGCTACCTAGCTGCATTGTGTTCATTGTGAAATGGAAATCGTACATGATGTGCCTGTCTATTTGTGCTAGCTTGATTGTTATCAGTGACTTGCGACTTGTGCTCAAGACATGACTGACGAACTACAGTGTTGTGGTGCTGTGCGGGTTCTGATCGGTGCGTATATGGTGCGCGTAATGAGTGAGTGACGAGCGATCTTCGGTGCATCGAACGGACCCAATCCATTTGCACCCTTCTGCGCGGCGCAGTAACGTCGCTCTCGGCCCGTGGATGTCTAGAATATTTCGAGGCAATATTCTTCAGTGGGGGGGCAATGTCACAAGCTGCCTCACCTATTATACAGCGGAAGTTGCAGGAGCTTCTACCTCATATATAGAGCGAAACTCACGGGACCCCGCCGCTCCTCTGGGCAAGAGAGAAACAACTATGAATGCCAATAGAGTAATAATTAAGGCAAGATTCAGCACGCCGGCAGGGGCAGCGACCGCCTGTCCTTGGCGCGCGCGCTGCGCACAAGCCGAGTGTATAAAATAAATGACCGCAGAAGGCCCACGCCCGTGCGCTTGGGAAGATTCAGACTTCCTGCCACTCTCGCGGCGCTCCGGGAAAGCGTATTGTATTTCCTCGAGCCCGCGGCCGCCGCATCCTCTCTTCACCTGTACGGTCGCCGCTACCAAGCAGCCCAGCCTTCGACGCCTCAACGAACAAGAAAGCCGTGAGAATTCCATTTCGCCACAGACTTTGTTCAATTAAACATTACTTTCGCTTTTGTTAACCTCTACCTGACTTAGTCATTTTCGCTGTGTTTCTATGTGACTTTTGCCCACACTTATTATATCTAGAATACTTGTTTTGTTATCTTTACAGTCTTCTTTTTATCGCAGCGTTTTATTCATTTTTGGGTTTTTTTTCTCTTGTCGTTTAACTAATATTTTACCAATATCTTGTCGTGGCGTTTTATTTTTTTATTGTACTCTATTATTATGCAGTGTAATTCGGACTACTATATATAAACAGTCAATTGTTTGTAAAAGAAAGCGACCTTTATTTGAACTTATTCCTCAGTCACACACCCACACACGTACTTCACGGGTTGACCGGCCTAGCTTTTAAATGTGTTCTCAAACCTCACAGAGGGACGACGGGAAACCGTAAAGGGGATCCCGCGCCTCATTTGACCGTAAAGGCGGGGGTTTGTGACAAGCTGATATAAACAGATGGCTCCTCTACAGAATATTAGGTATTGCATAAAGTATACAATGAAAACAAATACACATACAGATAACATATATCAACGATTAAACAGAAACGTGCAAAAAAACAGCTGTCAATAATACTAGAAGCATCACTCTCAAAATGAAAGGCCTGCTTTGAACACCAAACAGGAGGACAGATGATCAGTTTAAAGAAAAATATGTACAACTGAACCATGCATCCATCAAGTGAGGGTATGCAATTTGAGGTAAATAATAGGTAGCTATGCACTCTATTTTCAATGGGCATTTTTTGTATCACCTGCCTGCAAGACATGGGGGGAACTTGAATTCATATGCCAATGTTTGTAGCAAAATTTCTTTCCACCGGATTGGCACTTCATAGGATTCCATCAATGCTAATGATTACACACACACACTCTTTGCACTAAGTGTTCATAAGGATGAGAGATAGTGTTTTTTGCAGGTTCCTTCAGTTTTTCGTTGTAGCGCATATAAAAGGAGGGCTACATCACTGGTTGCCAGGGCATTATGACATTTAGTGATTTGCTGTGTTTGACGTTTTAGCAGACTTGGCCATTAATATGCCTGTTCCATCATAATTATTTCCTTGTTAACAAAGGCCTGTTTATAACATCATAAACATCTTCACTCACAAAATCGTGAACCCCTTCTTGCTACACTTAACAGCAGCATTTAATGAAGTGTTTGTTCATGCAGCTCAAGGCACTGAAAGATAATGCTATTCTGTGACAGGATTTCACTCGAATTATCGTGCTGTACAGCGTTCACACCGATATCACACTGGTCAAACCTTCGCAGTTTGCTCTCGCTGTCTCTTGACTTAGTGTGATCAGGGGCCCTGCCCTGATGAGTGTCCAAGTACCCCTCCATAGTTGTATCATTGCGACCGGCAACTGGGTGAATGTTTACCCTGCTCTACCTATTCAGATTGTGATACTTATTTTTTTACTTCTATGCCTAAAATTTCCAGTACATTTCAGTAGTATTATAACAGACCTTCCCATCGTTCTCAACTGTTGATTTGGTGGTATTTTGATCTGTTGGGACAAGGATCACACTTCTTGTTTTTGGCTCAGCTCTAAACCCTTGATATATAGGCACCGTGCAGAAACCCAGGGGGCAGCACTCGCGGCGAACAGGCAGCGCCACGAGTGAGCGCCGGAACAGTTTGATAGGGAGACGCGCGGCCGCCTAGGCAGGGCGCGCGCTTGAAAAGGCGGCCTGCGCAACGGAATGGTAGCAGTTTCAGCCAGGTCGAGTGACGTAGCGAAGCACAAACGATGCGAGAACCACACGACACACGACACAAGACGCAGAGACAGAGACGAGCCCTGGCCGCCCCCTGGGCGTTTATTTCTAGGCTGGAAACACGCAAAACGGAAGACGACAGGAGAAGCGCGCGCAGTTGGAAAAGGCCGAGCAAAAAACGAAGGGGGTGGGAGGGTGGGGGCGAAAAAACACGGTAAAAATGTAGAAAAATACAAAAAACGTTTGTGGCGAACGCCCCTCCTCTCAAGTGTGCTACAGCTTCACAAAGGCCAGCTCGAACGCCCCAAGCTGGGGTGGGTGAGAGAAAAAAAAAAGAAAGCTGCGTTGAATCGAGCGGCCGAGAAGGGTGGAACGAGTATGGGAGAAGAATAGGAATGAATAAAGCTGTAGTCGAAGAAGAGAAAAAAGCCTAAAAAAAGGGACAAGCCTGAAAACTCGCGATTACCGGGGCCTGAAGATGCCGCAGGCACTGATATTACGCAGACGGATTTTGAAGAGCTTAAGCTGTTTTCTGGTGAGGCGGTTGCCACTTTTCTCGACGATAAAGGAAAGGATGGCAGATGGCATGCGGTCGCTGATACAGTGACACAGCTATGAGAATGGAAACTGCCTTACAGCACCGCACAAACGATCTACAGTTTCTAATACACATTCATGTGTTCCTCTCTGTCACATGTCAGAATTGTAGCACGCTTAATTTTCTTTTTCGTTGAAAGAACGTCCTGCCTCATCCCGACTTGAATGCTAGTTTTCTTTCGTTTTTTTTTAACGATCCTTAATACCTCTTTAACGGTACTTTCAAGTCATCTGCCACAAAATTAAGTTTTGACAGGGGAAGGTAACAGGTGGCAGCCAGCCGCTCGACAACTTGTTTGGAGCAGGATGGCATGTAATGAATGCAAGATCTGTTCAGAGTGTCCACAAATAAGTAAAAAAAAAACATTTTTTTTACTTATTTTTTATTATAGTCTCGATTGAGCAGTATCGCATGAGAAACAGCTTATCATTCGAGGTTCAACAACTCAGTAGACATCGAAATGTCATTAACACAACTAAATGAATAAAGCGTATGGAATGGCACCTCCTGAATAACATCTACAGAGGAGGGCGAAGTGGACAGCGAAGGATGGCGAGGAAAAAAAAAATATCAGGCTGGGGGACGGACAAAGGAAGCCGCCCAAGAGGAGAAGGAAAGTAGCGGCATAAGCGTGGAAGGAAAGGGTGTGGAAAGAAGAAAAGGAACGAGCTGAGAGGAGGAAAAATATAATGAAAGCAAGCATGCAAGCAAAAAAAAAGTTGCCAAGGCACATTCGCGAAACTAATGCGCAAGACATAGTAAATGCGCCATTTAAACACTCCATTCCTGTTGATTACTCTCTGCATTGTACTGGTGCTTATGCAAGCTATCGTAGACAGGGAAATATAGACCACAGGACAGCATAAATAAAAATTATGCAATGAACGACTGCATCCACGAGCGCGGCCCACAGGCGCGCACGGCGGTCCCAGTAGTGTTGATGCCTATGAGTTGAGTTGCCCAATTTCTTTAAATATTTTTTTTGCGGGTTGAGAAAGGATGCTAATGCAGGTGAAGGTATAGTCTGTCCTCTTTCGAGAAAAATGCTTCGCGGTAAATCTGGACGCGGCAATAACCGGGCATGATTGCCAGCTCACTGCTCGTTGGAAGGCAGCGATTCGCCTTAGCGTCGCTTCGCTTCGTAAAGCTTATTCGGTGACGCGAAAAATATTTTATCAGGCCAGTGAAAATGTGTGCAACAGCAGCAATCCAAGGTCTGCAACCTAGCAATTCATTTGTGACCATAGAATGCCGCGAATCGAAAGGACGAACGGCGAATGCGCCCCACGCACAGCAGATCCGCCGCGTCTCCGCTGCACGGCCGGGCGCACGTCTCCCTACCAAACTGTTCTTCCCGCCGCGAGGGGCGCGCGCGTCGCACCGCGAGTTACTCCTGCACGGTGCCTATAATACCTCATCGTGGATATGCACAATTTTCAGAGAGACCGGAAAAATAACAACAGTGTCATCACCATATAATTGTAGTGCCAGCCCCTATAACACAATGATTAATCAGAATGAGGAGTACCACAGAGAACACGTAAGTCAAAACACCGATAACGAGTTATCATCACAAGAAATATGCTTTATGAAGAATGAAGCCGCTGAGTGGCGGTGACACTTTTGTAGTCACGTCAGAGAACCGATGGCCAAGCAGCTAAGATCATCTAATGCATTCGAAACAGTTTCCAGTAAGATCACGTCGCATAAACGGCTGTTCTCAAGCATTGTACATAAACAAACAACAATATTATTGGTGCTGGCTACATTGCAGGGGCAATACCATGCGTGCATGGTCACTGTAAGGGAAGGAATGAATGCAACTAGCTGCACATATCAAAGTTAATTTCAGCATTAGGTGAGATAATCATGCATAGTGGGTTTTCAGATGTAATATATACTTGCAGGCAATTTCATTAATAAAAAAAATCAAGTAAAACTGCACAACAGAAAAATTCATCAATGGGAGCATGAAATTTGTGGTAAATGAGACGTAGTACATGCTGTGGCCATTATGATAGGCATTTGTTTTGTTGTCGGGTATCCACAAGACATGAAGAGGGAAACTTATATTACATGACAATATATGTTGCCAAATTTCTTGCCACTGAATTGCCTTCTTACACGACTTTGTGTGATGTCCGAAGTGCTTGCATATGCAAACTGCCTGTCTTGAGAGTCCAAAAGCTTGTGAGATGCTATTTTCTGCAGGTCCCTTTGGAATTTCCATTCTAGCGCATGTGAAAGAACTGTGGTGGAACCAGGCATTGTGGAATTTAGTGGAATACAGTAGCCGATTTCTTAGCAAACTCAGTCCGAGTGCACCTGCTCAACTAAATTACTTAACCTTCTGCTCACTGATGCCTGTGTGAAATATCAATATAAGCATTCGTCCTTCTTATGAAGTTTCAGTTCATGCACCCCAAGGCATGTCAGATTAAACACTGCTCTTATGCCATGAAATTGCACTCCGATGTTTTTTTTATGGTGTCCAAAGTTCACACTATCAGCTGTGAGCCATATGTGATAGCAAGCTGAGTATATGGACCACTATACACTTTCAAGCCAGTAGTTTGCTGTCGAGAGTACTGATTTGGAGATTCTCCAAAAGACACGGTCTGACGGCCGCATCACGAAGCCCATTGATCGTCTGACAAATGTTTTTCTTTTTTTTTTCTTTACGGAAATAAAGTTTTCACCACCACCACCTTACTCTATTGCACCTCATTATGTGAGTTTTGGTTTTTCTCTCCTTTTTGGTGCGAATATCATGAAGCCTAGGTGCTTAGCATAAAGTGCAGAAAAATCTCCATTCTTGTACTGCTCTAATTGGGAAACTGTATGGTGAACAGATAATATGAAATTACATTTCAGATTGTTTCAACATTTTTTTTTATTCTATATCATAAAGCTTCGCAGTCTGTTTCACTAACCTTCTTACTCTTAAGACAGACGTTTCATTAACCTTCTTAATCTTACAGACCAGACGTTCCTGGCTCAAGCCAGGAACGTCTGGTCTTTCCTCTAGATCATGAATTGTAGCCTCTGCATCAGGTGAGAGAGTTGTCGAAATTCTTCCTCTATGGAATGTTTGAAACCGGATCTGCTGCAGAAAGAAGTTATTTCGACAGGCAATGAATTTTTGAAAAGTGTGACACTCACCTCACAAACAGCAATGCAAATAGCAACAAGCGAAACACTTCACAGCACAAAAGTAGTATAGATAGGTTGCAGAAACTTAGAAGTCAGCAGAGCAAAACCCCTTCACCATGGCAGCCAAACCTGTTTTGAGGGCAGAAGTTGGGTGCAGCGCAGAATACTTCTATGTCCAGCCTGATGTCATGTGCAAACGTGTTGAGCAGAATTCCTTCACTATTGAGAGCCTGGAGGAGGTAGGGGCAGGGGAGGTGTTATGAATGGCACTCACAAATGGAGGGGTTCTTAATCCCATAATTGCGACAAGAAGAAGAGGGGTGCAGGAAATGGTCGCCATTATTGCCACAATAGACGTCTCCTGCACTGCACCTGATTTCTGCCCCCAAAACAGGTTTGGCCGCCATGGTGAAGGGGTTTTTGCACTGCAGAGAAGCTGACTTCTAGGTTTCTTGACTAGCTTCAATACTCTGAAGGAGTGTAGTCACGCGCGCCTCTCCTGGCAATTGAATGAACTCACACTTTTGCTGCTTTTACCTAGATGGCGCTAGCAGTAAAAAACCTTTAATGACCGAATACAGGTGCAAATACTAATTATCACCATGGTTTGTGCTTCTTATTTTAACTTTATTTTACAGTAATACAATATTAAAAAAAGCCAACTCAAACAAGGCTCACGTTGTTGAGCATGACGGCCTTCCAGATTGAATGTCGTGTAGGAAAAATTGATTATATTTGAAGGCTCAGTATTATCGTGCTAATTGTATAAAGCGCAATTTGCGAGCATTTTCACAAATAACTACTATTCTACTTTCGCCATGCATGATTCCTAGGCTGTAGAATGAGCGGTTTTTCTGGTCAAGCTATGCGATGTGAGGCAGTATTACGGAAATCTTCAAATTGGAAAGGTAATTAAAAACGAACTAGCGAATAAATTTCGATGAAACTTCGTACACTCAACTATTATAATGTGCGCCCAAAGTGGTAAACATTTTACTGCTGTGCACGTTGATAAAGCGCAGATATTCGTGCCCAAAATAGCCAAACTTTACCATGTTTAAAAGGCTGCCGATCAAATACTGATTAAATTTAAACTCATTCCGCGCCATTTTTCCTAAATAAATACCCATTCTAAGTGTAGGCCAAAGGAAACTGTTCTAAGGGCAGCAGTTTCTTCAGCAAATTAATCCGAAGTAGGGTATATCAACGACGCTAGCGAATTTGTCATCTGCAATACCACCTCTCATGCAGTTGATAACGTTGGCACACTAAAGCAGCGCACATCATTTGACAGAGCGTATATTAGGCTTTCGAATGATGCTTACATTGTGATGTTCGAAAACGAACAACGCGCAGAATGCTCACGCAAACATTGCCTAAAATGGCACATTCGCGCTGCCGGAGTGGGACCCCCGCCATAATCTCGCAGACCAGACGTTCCTGGCTCAAGCCATTTCTACAGTGATCATTCCATTTAAAGAACAAGAATGTAAAAGTTATTTTTTATTCGTTCAGCACTAAATCTTGGCAACAATTGGGAAACTGATTGTTCACAGAAAAATCTGAAATTTAATTTCAGATTGTGTCAATATATGTTTTCATTCTGTATCATAAACTGCCCAATCTGTTTCACTAGCTTTATTAATATTACAGACCTTTCTGGCTTGCTCACGCCGTTCTACAGTGATCCTTCATTTACCCGAAAAATAATGCAACGGTTGTTTTTTTTTCTCACTACTAGATCTAGGCCACAATCCCCCGTGGATATGCGCAACCCACGGCTATGCAAAGGTCAAGAACATTAAACCCGGTGCGTTTTTCTTCAGGATACGTCGGACGGATCCGGGAAATATTTTTCAGAGGTACGGCGGACGTACCCGATAGGCGGGGTTCGTCCGATGGACTCGACGCATGTTTCTACGATATGGGCCTAGGGATCCGTCGGGAAAGCCGGACGGATCCGAGATCCCCAGATGTGGTTGTAGCAACAACATGGTAGCCATATGTAGCCAAATCGAAGCTGGTATGAGGTGTGCGAGGTGCAAGAAGTATGTCCTACATACTGCAGGCGTGAAATGTGAAATTACAAAGAATAGTACAGTGGCAACAATAGTGCCTAGAATGGGTGATATACTACGTGATGGCATGATCATAGGTTACCGTCAGTTGAACCGCGGCATGGTGGCAAGCACGACCAGAGCGCAAGCGCATGTAATCGCGGTGTTGACGGCCAGCCCGCGGCCCGCACGCCCACTCATTTGGTCCTCGTTATCATGTGGATTGACGTCTACGACGGTCGTTATGTAGTTTTGATTCTTCAAAGTTTCCTCACTTCCATCTGTGATAAGATGCGTCACGTAACGCATCGCTTTCTGCTCGCATTGAGATTTGGGGCTGCAAGTTCTACGTAGTACATATACAAGCGGCGCAGAAAAAGCTGAGTACCGCCGGCATGTCTCTAGCCCAAGCATCGCGTCATTCGTGTTTGTTGTACAACTGGAGGTGTGGTTTGTGCTTACCGTGATATTGTCACGTAGTGGTGACGAGGTCGACGACACAAATGAAGGGGTCGATGATTGCACTAAAGAAACCTTTATTTGGGCTGACTTGCGCCCGCAAAAGAACTAAGCAACTCGGCAGCGGCGATAGCAACAAACGCGCTCGTCGGTCGTCGTACAAAGAATGCTCGTCACACTCGTCAACGTTCAATTTAAAGGCTCCACAGAACAATCTAGATAACGTCGCAAACAGCTACCAGCACGGACTGGAACATTGTGGAAAGACACCCGAGTGGCCGGAACCTTCGAGACAGATCTCGGTGCATCTTTCGCTACAACAAAACTGATAAAGGTGTGACTCGCGACATCGAGCATTAACAAACAAAGATTACGGAACTGATACGCGGTCCAGAATCAGAGTGATAAGCCTGTATGCCGGCGGCTGTTAAAAAAACAACAAATACACTTTTGAAGGTTTCGCGGCAATATCCTGTGATGTACGGATTACGTCCAACAAGAGTGCCATGTGAGACTACGAGAGTGCTCTGATGAGTGCGCCGATGTCCGGACGGACATCAGTGTGTCCGTTTATGATCGGCGATGTTGCATGTTGCACGTGCATGTCAGTGTTTATTAGGTGCAGTGGTAATTTATTTACACGCGCTGTGCAACAATCAAACGAAAATAAGTAATCGACAATTTGTTAGACTGCACTACAGAGCTCAAAACTCGGAAAATGGGAATGCACATGATGCAGTTTTCGCATTTTGGAGTGGACCGAAAAATAAGTGCCCAGCCCACACCGCCGAGATGCGCATTACCACAGATGAAATGGTTCAGGTTTCTGTAAAATAGCTGCCTGGCACAGCACCTTCCTAAATGTTCAGGCTTTGTACTATTGTTGAAGGCCACTTTAACATTAATAAATGAACGAATATGCTTTATGTGTTAATGACTAGTGCTTTTTCAACATATTATGTTCATTTTTTTTCTCGTCTTTCCTTAGTTTCCTTTGTTTTTCATGCTAGACAAACACAAATGGTGCACTTTTAAACTTGTCAGTCCAAAGCTGAACATGAATATCTGCCATGCATGTGACAGCTTTAATGCTAGAAAGGTTGACGTGTATAGCATGTATGTACACGCTGCGACATCTTAGCGGCACGTTCGGCTACTTGCCCCAAGGTCATGATGTTTAATGCCAGTGATGGCAGTCACACTTTGGTGCAGGTGAAATGCACATGCTTCTGTTTCCGGCAAGATGTCAACGCAAAGTACAAATCCCGGGCAGTCAAATTAGTCTGGAGCTCTCCATTACATTATTCTTCATAGCTACATATGTCGCTTTAAGATGTGAAACCCTACATGCCCCATGCCACAGGTAGGATGCATTGTTTTTTTAGATTTTGTAACCTCTCATCTATGTTTTGCAACATTTGGCTAATTTTAGTTCTCAAACAGTTGTTAAAGATGAAACCGAAGCAGTTCTTGGCATGGTTTCCTGCTTGGAATAACTGTCTAATTGCAGTTCTTTGAAATTTGCATCAATGCTGGAGAGTTCAAAAAGCAGGCAGTTGAATTACAGAAATAATGTGGATCATGCATTTCAGTTCTGACAAATGGAAAGAAAGTAACGGTCCCCTCCTTGCATGCATAGGTGCCCTTAGACAAATACATACTCGGGTGTACGATTGTGATGCATATCAAGGGTTGACAAAAGGCCATGTGGAGCAAGTGTGATATTCTTCATGAAGGCTAAAGTAAAATTGTACAACAGCTGCTGTACCAGGGAGAAAAAATATTGCTCATTTAGTGTATGATTAACTGACCATGAATAGCATCTTACTCAAAGTATGATGTGATATATAATATCTGGTTTAGCATCCCAAAATAACTACGGCTATGAGGAACATAATAGTTGAGGGCTCTGGCATAATTTCGACCACCTGGGGTTCTTTTACATGCACTGACACCGCACAGTGCATGACGGCCTATTGTTTCACCTCTATTGAAATGCCCCTGCTGTCGCTGGAACCAAATCTGCATCTATGGGTTCAGCAGCAAAGCACTCTAACCACTCAGCCAGCACAATGGGGCCAAGTATCAAAATGCATGCCATTACATTTCCTTCCAGCCTGTGGTTTCCTTCACAGAACTAATGCATACAAGGAAAAGTAAATAGCAAGAAAACATTAGTTTTATTGCACATTATATTCACATTTCAGCAAACATTCTCTAGGAAGAAATTTCTCATAATGTTTACATGTAAACCATGAACATCTTACAAAAACAAAACAATGCACTTACTCCACTCCAATTATTAATGGGCAAGGTTGCATCTATGCTACTACACTGCACTTATTACAAAACCACAAGCCCCATCTGCTTTGGCCAATTACTTGATGAAACTAACGGAGACAGATGTCGCACACCACAGACTGGTCATCTCGCAACATATCTCTGCATATGTTGCATATCAATTTCCTGCCTTTCCACTTAGCTTCAACTGTTGCCAGCATTACTAGTCACCTATCTTTTCTGAAATTCCTCTTTACGCTGTTAGGATCAGCATCCTTGTTAATGATGGTCTCTAGTTTTTTCGATGCTATCATTTTCACATCTTCCTCACCTGGAAGAGCGAAGGAAATGACAAGCTTTGAGCAGACAAAAAATTAGGGAGACTCCTAATCTCCATCTGTAAGGGTATGGTGCGCCAGCGTTAATGGTTCTTGTCTGCAGATCCCACTGTGGATTCCCGTTAACTTACATGCCTTTTGCTACAAACTTAATTACTAATTCCTTAATTCATGTCTCTGTCATCTCAGATATACTCATTAGCATATGGTCGTAGGCTGCCCTGTTATGTGATAGACAACCTGGCATAGACCTTACTAAGCCTGATGTTAACCAAACTGTACAAACATGCCTCCATGGCCTAGGAGTAACCTTTCTTAATCGGAGGTGAAACGTCCCAGAACATATTTCAAATATAACTTTATAAGCTTGACTTAACAGCTCCTGCCATGTCATGTGGCCTCGTGACATTTGGCTCGTGGCACTTTTGGCTTGTGCACAGGGTTCATTTTTTAAATACTGGTTAACTGGTGGCAAATGGTCAAGTGGTGCACTGCAGATTCTGAAATGTACACCTATAAGCATGTAAGGATCGCATCATCACATAACATGATCAAGAGTTCTGTCAGCACCTGTAGTTACATAGCACTTCAATGCCCATTAAAGGACAACCTCAGACAATGGTTGTTGTTACCACAACACCTGTTCTAACAGCGTACTGACACCATTCCACTGAGCGATGGACATGTATATGCATACCCTACATAGCCCATGATTGTGGATCTCATTTATTTCTATGACTTCCAAGGAGTTCCTGTCGTCAGAAACCCTACACTTTAAGAAATCGGGACAGCTGTCTTGAAAGGTGATGAAAAGAAATAACCAGGTTACCTTGATGCAATGCTAAATTACAGAGGGTGAATATGCTGCATGAAGATACCAAGAAGCTTGTACAAAGAAAAGTGAGAGTGAAATGGCAGGATTTTTGAAACATTGAAATAAACTACAAGCTATACTTGCCAAACCTGTCATTGAGTAATGAAAATCATGCAGTAATCAAAAACACAACATGGAGGACATTTTAGGTCATCTTCACAGAACACATACCCACACCTCACACACAGCTTCATACTTATGAAAAAAGACAAACCAATATGCAAGGAGTGTGGAGATGAACTAACAATAAACCACATCTTACACGTGCACCAGAGTCGAGAAAATAGGAGGAAAACATTTTGTACAATTTTGCAACAGATCCCTTTCCATCCAGCATGATCCTAGGAGAGACGTGCAAATTTCCTGCATTTTTGGTTTCCTAAAATGTTCCTAAGCAAGCTACATCCTAAAGAACATTTTAGTCATTACACAAAAAATAAATACAATAAACCTTGTTCTTGGTGCATGGCAGCATTAGTCGCTTATGCACCGTAAAAATCAACACAATGCTGTAAGGTATACCTTGGTTAGCTATGTTATATGAGACAACCTTTCGGTCTGATGTGGTCCTTATTCACGTGACAGCGCTGTCATGAGGGTTTATGTCCCAGCGATCGGAAAGTGACCTATTCCAACAATTTTAAAAACTGAAGGCGATTCTACAGATCTCTAAAGACTGGAGTGATCAACTGTTTTATTAACGTCCGCCTGCTTTGACAGCCTGGAGTGAACCTGTTGGAGAGAATACATTTTTGAACATTTAACGCGTATCTGAAGGCCTTGCTTTCAATTGAGGGGCCCACAAAAAGCAGCTGAATGTCAAACGCCGCCTAGGTGGGCTTTCTAGCAGGATAGCGGTGTAGCGTGGAAAATCGCTCCGCCGCTCCATCGCTGGCGTCGCTGACTTGAAAGGCGAACTGATCAAACTTATAGCTACTGACCACACCTGAACCACTGAATTGTGCATGATCAAGGCAGAATTTCTCTAACACTGAGCACTAGTAGCTATCGACTTCGCGCCCAGTATTGTGAAAATCTGTCTTCTCTTCGATCATTGATACATCCACGGTTGAACATTTATGCGCCTCACGGTAGGCCAGCCGTGGGAACATGGATGCGTTGTTGTAGCAACGATCACTTGCATAGCACACTCTGCAAACTTCCAAGAGTCAGCTTCTGCAACGAAATGTGCAGCGCACATTTTCTACCGCGTACCTAAGTCCGGCGACGCATGCATATCTCCCGCTCGTTTCAAAGCTGTGCGGCCGTTCAGTCGGGTCACGCTAACCTCGAGCATGCGGGGGTTTTAACTACATGTACGCAAAATTCAACGACGAGAAAAAGATGCAGGGTAAGCACTTTAGTCTAGTCTTCCCCTAAATACCGAAGAACACTGCTGTTCATAGGGAATTCGGATCATTCGCGCTTCCGGTAAGCGGTGCAGTAGGTCTTCGCCTCGACGAGTCGATGTGCAGCTCACCGCAGTAGCAGCGCAGACCTCTAGTAGATTCGGCATGTCTTCTGCCACGGCTCTGAGGTAGAATTTAAACGAAGAATTTAGCTAGAAACATCATGTTTCCTCGGTCTGCATATGAGGAACGAGTATAATGCCATTTCACTTACATACTTTGTACTGCCGAATGTTCTGCACGGCGAGGTGTGTGTTGTGCCGGCTCTAGATCTTCGGAGGTCGATTAGGACCTAAGACAGCGTAAATGCTAGGAATAGCTCGCTCGCATTACGGGCAGATCGAGGTGATAGTTTAATGCGAAGCGAAAGCTGCTCGTGAATGTGCGTATCCCGATGCCAGCTGGTGGAACTGGTGCAGTACGTAGCATCGCCTGCAGCTATGTGCGTCACAGCGATGCTTGCGGTACACAATCCTGAGTGAAGACCGTGATCTATGTTAGAACGGATGCACTCTTCGTAGCACCTCCCTTGCAAAAAAACTGATACAAATTTCTACAAGTCTCTTAGGAATATGTATAAGTCCTGTAGGTCCTTCTATGAGTCTGGTAGATATCCCTACCTGACCCATAGAACTTTTTACCAGACTTGTATACGGCATATAGATATCAATGTGTCACCTATGGGTCCTTCTACAAGTCTGGTACATATTCCTACCTGACCCATAAACCTCTTTACAAAACTGATAGGCAGCACATAGATCTCATTGTGTGCCCTAATACAAACCTGAAATGATGATGTATCAGTCTTTTACAGCCAAATAGAGTTCATCACACAGCGCACATAAATCTAACTGAAGCAATAATAAAGCCATAGTAGAGATAGCATGAACTTATATGGCACCTCCACACCTGATGACAACAACCCCCAATGGGCTGCCTGCCATGTGTATAGATTATTAAACACAGTTGCATATTCAATTCAATAATAGAATATAAAATGAAATGAACTCAGACTAAACTGTGATACTATGATAATCTCTTTTTTTCATTCGTTGAAATACAGGCTAGTTTGTTGTTATTGATGAATTTTTTTTTTCAGTTGATATGCATAACCTTAAATGCATTTTAATTCAATGCACATGTCTTTTGAAGTGCAGCAGCAATATCTATTTTGTGAAAATGTAATATGAAATTTGAATAAATAAAGCACCAGTACAGTTTCATGACAGGTGTGCTCCACTTTATTGCATTATATGCCATTTACATGAGAGAGACTACAGCAACTAATGCGTATCTAAACAGAAATATTGCTTTGAAATATATTTACAAAGGCAGGAGAACGGTGGGTGATGACCTCCTTGTGAATACTATTCACATACTTCAGTCTAGCTCTCATATGTCAGCCTGAGTGTGAATACCATAAATTCAACTCTTACAAAATGACTATATATACTTTCAATGCCTATAAGTAAACAACCAGATTTAAGCAAATTTAGATAGACACATGAATGAGAGTACTTTAGACCACCAACAGTGAAGTCATTAATAAGGAGCCAGCTTATCATCTAAAAAAGGACCAGTGTGAACATGATTTTCAGTTGTATAAAATGCCAAAACTAATTTGCAGATGTCACTATTATATTCAAAATTGAGATCATGGCACTTTGTACACACTGCGGTTTTTCCTTCATCCAGGAACTATTGTGATAAATGACAAAGCATTATTGAGTGAATGAACTTGAAAAACGGCAATTTATCATGGAATATCGACAAGAAGCAAAAAGTATGCATGCAGTATTACTACTATAAGACACATTAGAACATGAAAACACAGCATTATTTAGACAACAGTTAATACAACTTGCAGTGCTTGCTCATGCAAGCAAGCATATGCGTTTGTACAACCCTATACTCACGGAAAGAACTGCCAAACATAAGGCACAGATATTGTAAGAACAGAAGAGATAATTCTTCCACTGCGAGCTCTTAGTCTGACCACTACTTGTAGGGCACTGACCCAAACCATGCATAATTGCCACCAAAAATTGTCATTTTTTGGCTACTGTGACTGTTGGCAGCTACATTACTGCTGTCAAAATGCATACTATGCAGTTCCCCACCCATTCCGTCAAATGAGCGTAAAATTGGTTATGTGACAATGGTGTATTTACAAAAACCTTATATTTGCAATCTCTCAGCTGAAATGTATTCTGAAACAGTATATAACACATTTTTAAATGTATAACCAGAAAAGTACAAACATTATTTGTACGCATACAGTTCCAAGCCAAGACCTCCGGTATCATGGCTGAATTCTGTTCACCAGACTGTTTTGAGCATGAGAGTTAGTCTTTTTCATAGAGGTTTGGAATCGTTGAAACAAAAATAATGTGGTCTATTTCCATAAACACACACAGGCGCATAACTTCATTGGGTTTTATGTAAACTAACGGCTCTTCTCTTTTGACACAAATCAAAAGGTGCTTTGCATAGAGCCTTTCGACAAGTAGTAGTTCCTGGCACTGCAAAATTATGCAAGAATTTTCGCCACTAAGAATTCTATGAATTAGAAAAAAAGAGCCAGAAAAGCTGATAAATGCACTGTTGTTAGTCTTTATAGGCCTGGTATACTGAGCAGAGTGAAATGTTTGCTGACTGATGACCACTCGGTTATATTCAATAACACTTGAGTCACAGCCAAGCTTATCAGCAATAGCCTGGTTTTCACTTGAATCCAAGTTTAAGCATGGCTTTCCAGTGCCTAGCAAAACTGTTTGCTGACTGGTTCTTTTCCTCTGTACACCCAGAAAATTTACTGCTCCTGGTGAAAGGTTTAAAGTTGCTTTCGCTGTCTGTAACTTTCGAGCAAGTATGTAACGTTCTAATATTTGCAGAGGAACACCATTAGCTCCACTCACCAGTTTAACAAGTCCATTTCCACCTTCAAATACAAATGAAGAGTGTGACCAAAGAGGTCCTAGTTTAGCCACCCTCTTTGGCAGATGCAGAAGTTGGTGTACATTGTAGGTCATTGCAGACAATCCATACAATGACTGTGTTTGCACAACAAACTCTGACAGAAGATCTGATGACCTGAGAATATCATCTGATGATATGGTGTCCTGTAGAAGTATGTAGATTCCCTCTACAAGCAAACTGAAATGTTTTATGTAAATATCTGGCAAAGAGCCACGAAGACACGGTAGTGAATAATGAAGAACCCACCACTTCCATTCGCTGGCTTTCCAGATAGCGAAGTCAGATAATCTTCGAGGTGTACGTGTCAACCAATTTGGGGGCTTAATTGCCAATAACCTCCTGTTTAAAGAGTTCACTGTTTCTCGTGCACCAATGTAATATTCAGCACCTCTCGAATGTAGCCACAAGGAACAAAATTGCTTAGCCACACCTTCAAGAACCACATGCATATAGTCTGGGCTTGTTCCCCAAACTAAATCGTAACCAGGCAGCTTCGATAGCACTGTTCTGCCCTTCATACCATTCACAACAACATTTGTATGTTGTGCTTTTTTCCCATCTGCCTTCATGCTGTTGGAAGTCCTTTCCATGACAGCTCCTCCATGATCAGGAAGGATATACCTCAGGGCCCCTGAAAGAATCAACAAGAAATAACACCAAAACATTACTGGCCATAACACCATTTGTGCTTTTAAGGTTAGCATCACACTTTATGAAATTTTACAAGTCATTTCAAAGTTGGGATATTAAAACTCACCATGAGCAAATTTTCCACGCAGCAGGCAGATACTACAACCATAATGTCCATTGAAGTTCTTCATGTGAAGCACCATTGCCCGGGCAGGTGTATCCACACAGACACCTGCCACCTTTAGTGCAGACCTTATTGTTTTGCCACTGTGCTTCCATACAACAAAAGTTGCACTCATGAGTTCATTTAGGAATGTTCCTAGGAACATTTGCATGTCAGGATGGCCACTGCCAAACCACAAGCCACCCAAGAGCACATTGGACCATCTCATGAAAATGGGCAGTTCGTTCATTACCAGTTGGATTGGCCATAAAGAATCTTTGCTGCAGTTGAACACCCTTGCACCATCCGTGTTCAGTGTGAGCGTGATGTCACACCAGCTGGAATTCTCTCTGACCTTTCTGACAAGTGAACCATCACTAATATCCTTAATACCCTCAGACATGTCCCTGTTCTTCAGATTTTGATACAAAGCTTCTGCCACCGCATTATCTTGTAGAAGTTCTTGAAGTTGGAGTTTGATATCTAAAGTAGAAAAAAAGTTTCAATGTGAAGTTGGATATGGGTATGTTGCTGCCGCATTTGCTGCAGGATACATGCTTTTTGGCTTGCTTACCGGCATAAGTCATACAGGAAGGACAAAAAAAATGATGGTGCACTGTCTCTGTTATTGAACTTGCCCACAGTTTTCGGAGTGCATATTGTGAGCTTGGAATGACGGGGCTGCCAAGCAAGAAGTTGACCAGTCTGGCAAGGCCTTCAATTTGTACCCAGTTCAAACCTGACACGATACTGTAGCTCAGAATTCCCAGCAAAGCTTCTGCAACTGTAACTGTAGAATTTGGGAGTGTCCTCTTTGACGCCTCTTGCCAACCATCGAACAACGTGTTGTCCTCTGTGGAAGTGCCACTAGCTGAGCTGTCGCTGTCAGCGTTCGGGTTGGATGAAATGTCGCTTTCAACAGTGAGCCAGTCAGCATCTGACAAAAAAAAGCATCTTAACGTGTGCCCAATAACAGTTAACATACGTGCTAATTGCCACCACACTAAAACCTAGAACAAAAAAAAAGTGTGTTACATTTGCCCCATGCTTCGTGGAAACAAATTTGCCTAGGAAGGGAGCCGGGCCTTTTAAAATGTCCCGACACCAAATTTTACTAGTTACACAAGTACTAACTTCCACAGCGATGAGAGTTCAACTTAATCTTGAAGTTAATAGCCGGTGTGAACAGACGACATAAAATGGAAACGCGGGCAGGCATTAAATTTTGAGAGAATGTTTAAGGCTTGACTGCAGGAATTTGCAGATGGTTTAAATATTTCAACTCTCATCCTTTTTTATTGGAATATTGCCAGGGCAAATTAAACAGACTGATATCTTTTTTTCGTGAGCAAACAGGTCATACATAAATTATGACCAGCCTACTTACCATCATTCATTGTGCCAGGCGTGCAGTCATTGCTGTCCTCCGCGGGTTCTAGGAAGATCTCAGATGAGTCTTGCTCCTGCTGGGTTATCGTAGCCTCAGATGCACTATTTACATCCGCGTCTAGTTGGGACAACCAAGATTTCGTCCGCCATTTTGTCGTCCTTGGAATGCCACACAGTGCGTCCGGCTCAAGGTACAACTTCCTCTTCTTCGGGCGGTTCACAGAGGTGACGTCTATTGCACTTGGTTGTGAAGTAGAACCCATTATACCACGCTAATTCGACTGCGGACAGCAACAGGAGTGGAAACAGAAGCATCCGGCTTTGTTTCGGTGTTAACTGCGGCGCTCAAGCCCCTCTTGAGAAAATTTTCGGCTGTGCGCGTTGAACATGCTGTCATATCATGTCATGCGAGCAGGCACTGATGCGAGTGACTCCGGGACCTTTCGCACAATTGCGATATGAACACCATGAAGTTTCTTCACACTGCTGAGAAAAGCTGGGAGGTGATCGTTTAAAAACTACAGTGATGCTGCACAAGAATTTACCAACCTGTAACAATGGTCAAATTGTGTGTACATCAATGTTAATTGCTACCTAACTGAACGCTTTGCCTTTTCACAGTAATATCGTAATTCAATAAAAAAATCGAAGTGTCTAAAGGTACGTCCGACGTATTCATTCGATTCTCGTAAAGATACGGCGGACGTCGATATACAGGCTCATGGCTATATGCACGTCGAACGCGGCCACATTCCGCTTGCTACACGTGAATGGATCTCATCTTCTATGATATCAGCTAGCCGCGACTCTCGATGAGGTGCTACGAAGAGTGCATCCGTTCTAACATAGATCACGGTCTTCACTTAGGGTTGTGTACGGCAAACATCGCTGCCAAGCACATAGCTGCAGGCGATATGCTACGTACTGCACCAGCTCCACCAGCTGGCATCGAGATACGCACATTCACGAGCAGCTTTCGCTTCGCACTAAACTATCACCTCGATCTGCCCGTAATGCGAGCGAGCTATTCCTAGCATTTACGCTGTCTTAGGTCCTGCATCGACCTCCGAAGATCTAGCGCCGGCACAACATACACACACCTCGCAGTGCAGCTGAACATTCGGCAGTCCAAAGTATGTATGTGAAATGGCATTATGCTCGTTTCTCACATGCAGACCGAGTAAACAGGATGTTTTTAGCTAAATTCTTCGTTTAAATTCTACCTCAGAGCCGTGGCAGAAGACATGCAGAATCTACTAGAGGCCTGCACATCGACTCGTCGCGGCGAAGACCTACTGCACCGCACCGCAAGAGTGCACAACCGGAAAGCCGGAAGCGTGAATGATCCGAATTCCCTGTGAACAGCAATGTTCTTTGGTATATAGGGGAAGACTAGACTAAAGTGCTTAGGCTGCATCTTTTTCTTGTCGTTGAAGTTTGCGTACATGTAGTTTAAACCCCCGCATGTTCGAGGTTAGCGTGACCCGACTGAACTGCCGCGCAGCTTTGAAACGATCGGGATCGATATGCATGCATCGCCGGACTTAGGTACGCGGTGGAAAATGTGCGCTGCACATTTCGTTGAAGAAGCTGACTCTTGGAATTTTGCAGAGTGTGCCATGCAAGTGATCGTTGCTACAACCACGCATCCATGTTCCCACGGCTGGCCTACCCCGAGGCGCATAAATGTTCAACCGTGGACGTATCAATGATCGAAGAGAGGACAGATTTTCACAATATTGGGCGCGAAATCAATAACTACCAGTGCTCAGTGTTAGAGAAATTCTGCCTTGATCATGCGCAATTCAGTGTTTCAGGTGTGGTCAGTAGCTATATAAGTTTGAACAGTTCGCCTTTCAAGTCAGCGGCGCCAGCGATGGATCGGCGGAGCGATTTTCCACGCCACACCGCTGTCTTGCTAGAAAGCCTATCTAGGCGGCGTTTGACATTCACCTGCTTTTTGTTGGCTCCGTAATTCAACAGTTTCACTCCAGGCTGTCAAAGCAGGCGGACGTTGATAAAACAGTTGAGCACTCCAGTCTTTAGAAATCTGTACAATCACCTTCAGTTTGTAAAATTATTGGAATAGGTCACTTTCCGATCGCTGGGACATAGACCCTCGTGACAGCGCTGTCACGTGAATAAGGACCACACCAGGCCGAAAGCTTGTCTGATATAACATAGCTAACCAAGGTATACCTTACAGCATTGTGTTGATTTTTATGGTGCCTAAGCGACTAATGCTGCCATGCACCAAGAACAAGGTTTAATGTATTTATTTTGTGTGTAATGACTAAAATGTTCTTTAGCATGTAGCTTGTTTAGGAACATTTTAGGAAACCAAAAATGCAGGAAATTTGCACGTCTCTCCTAGGATCATGCTGGGATGGAAAGGGATCTGTTGCAAATTGTACAAAATGTTTCCTCTTTGCTCGACTCTGGCGCAGGTGTAAGATATGGTTTATTGTTAGTTCATCTCCACAATCCTTGCATATTGGTTTGTCCTCTTTCATAAGTATGAAGCTGTGTGTGAGGTTTGGGTATGTGTTTTGTGAAGATGATATAAAATGTCCTCCATGTTGTGTTTTTGATTACTGCATGATTTCCATTCCTTAATGACAGGTTTGACAAGTATAGTTTGTAGTTTATTTCAATGTTTCAAAAATCCTGCCATTTCACTCTCACTTTTCTTTGTACAAGCTTCTTGGTATCTTCATGCAGCATATTCACCCTCTGTAATTTAGCATTGAGTCAAGGTAACCTGGTTATTTCTTTTCATCACATTTCAAGACTACTGTCTCGATTTCATAAAGTTTCTGACGACAGGAACTCCTTGGAAGTCATAGAAATAAATGAGATCCACAATCATGAGCTATCTAGGGTATGCATATACATGTCCATCGCTCAGTGGAATGGCGTCAGTACGCTGTTAGAACAGGTCTTGAGATAACAACAACCATTGTCTGAGGTGGTCCTTTAATGGGCATTGAAATGCTATGTAACTACAGGTACTGATAGAACTCTTGATCATGTTATGTGATGATGCGATCCTTGCATGAATATAGGTATACATTTCAGAATCTGCAGTGCACCACTTGGCCATTTGCCACCAGTTTGTGTGAAATGGTATTTTTCATGCATGTTAACCAGTGTTTAACAGATGACCCCTGTGCACAAGCCAAAAGTGCCACGAGCCAAATGTCTCGAGGCCACACGACATGGCAGGAGCTGTTAAGCCAAGCTTACAAAGTTATATTTGAAATATTTCAGCTTCAACGTTTCAGCTCCAATTAAGAAAGGTTGAGGCTTACAGAGGTCTATGCCAGGTTGTCTATCACCTAACAGGGCAGCCTACGACCGTATGCTAATGAGTATATTTGAGATAACAGAGACATGAATTAAGGAATTAGTAATAATGTTTGTAGCAAAGGGCATGTAAATTAACGAGAATCCACAGTGGGATCTGCAGACAAGAACCATTAACGCTGGCACATCATACCCTTACAGGTGGAGATTAGGAGTCTCCCTAATTTTTTGTCTGCTCAAAGCTTGTCATTTCCTTCGTTCTTCCAGATGAGGAAGATGTGAAAATGATAGCATCCAAAATGCCAGAGACCATCGTTAACAAGGATGCTGATCCCAACAGCGTAAAAAGGAATTTCAGAAAAGATGGGTGACTAGTAATGCTGGCAACAGTTGAAACTAAGTGGAAAGGCATGAAATTGAAATGCAACATATGCAGAGATATGTTGCGAGACGACCAGTCTGTGGTGTGCGACATCTGTCTCCGTTAGTTTCATCAAGTGATTGGCCAAAGCAGATGGGGCTTGTGGTTTTGTGATAAGTGCAGTGTAGTAGCATAGATGCAACCTTGCCCATTAATAATTCGAGTGGAGTAAGTGCATTGTTTTGTTTTGTTCATGGTTTCCATGAAAACATTATGAGAAATTTTTTCCTAGAGAATGTTTGCTGAAATGTAAATATAATGTGCAATAAAACTAGTGTTTTCTTGCTGTTTACTTTTCCTTTTATACATTAGTTCTGTGAAGAAAACCACAGGCTAGAAAGAAATGTAATGGCATGCATTTTGATACTTGGCCCCGTTGTGCTGGCTCAGTAGTTAGAGTGCTTGGCTGCTGAACCCAAAGATGCAGATTTGGTTCCAGCCACAGCAGGGGCATTTCAATAGAGGCGAAACAATAGGCCGTCATGCACCGTGCGGTGTCAGTGCACGTAAAAGAACCGCAGATGGTCGAAATTATACCGGAGCCCTCAACTATTGTGTTCCTCATAGCCGTAGTTATTTTGGGATGCTAAACCAGATATATATCACATCATACTCTGAGTAAGATGCTATTCATGGTCAGTTAATCATACACTAAATGATCAATTTTTTTCTGCATGGTACAGCAGCTGTTGTACAATTTTACTTTAGCCTTCATGAAGAATATCACACTGGCTCCACATGGCCTTCTGTTGACCGTTGATATGCGTCACAATCACACACCTGAGTATGTATTTGTCTAAAGGCACCTATGCATGCAAGGAGGTCACCGTTACTTTTTTTCCATTTGTCAGAACTGAAATGCATGATCCACATCATTTCTGTAATTCAACTGCTTGCTATTTGAACTGTCCAGCATTGATGCAAGTTTCAAAGAACTGCAATTAGCAAATTAATCTAAGCAGCAAACCATGCCAAGAACTGCTTCGGTTTCATCTTTAGCAACTGTTTGGGAACTAAAATTAGCCAAATGTTGCAAAACATAGATGAGAGGTTACAAAATCTAAAAAACAATGCAGCCTACCTGTGGCATGTAGGGTTTCACATCCTAAAGTGGCATATGTAGCTATGAAGAATACCGTAGTGGAGAGCTCCAGACTAATTTGACTGCCCAGGCTTTGTACTTTGCATTGACATCTTGCAGAAAACAGAAGCATTTGCATTTCACCTGCACCAAAGTGCGACTGCCATCACTGGTATTAAACATCACGACCTTGGGGCAAGTAGCCTGACGTGCCACTAAGATGTCGCAGCATGTACGTACATGCTATACATGTCAACCTTTCTAGCATTAAAGCTGTCACATGCATGGCAGATATTCATGTTCAGCTTTGGACTGACAAGTTTAAAAGTGTACTATTTGTGTTTGTCCAGCATGAAAAACAAAGGAAACTAAGGAAAAACGAAAAAAAAAATGAACATAATATGTTGAAAAAGCACTAGTCATTAACACATAAAGCATATTCGTTCCTTTATTAATGATAAAGTGGCCTTCAACAATAGTACAAAGCCTGAACATTTAGAAAGGTGCTGTGCCAGGCAGCTATTTTACAGAAACCTGAACCATTTCACCTGTAGTAATGCGCATCCCGGCGGTGTGGGCTGGGCACTTATTTTTCGGTCCACTCCAACATGCGAAAACTGCATCATGTGCATTCCCATTTTCCGAGTTTTGAGCTATGTAGTACAGGCTAACAAATTGTCGATGACTTATTTTCGTCTGATTGTTGCACAGCGCGTGTAAATAAATTACCACTGTACCTAATAAACACTGACATGCACGTGCAACATCGCCGATCATAAACGGACACACTGATGTCCGTCCGGACATCGGCGCACTCATCACAGCACTCTTCGTAGTCTCAGACAGCACTCTAGTAGGACGTAATCCGTAATCACAGCATCTCACGGTAAGCACAAACCACTCCTCCAGTTGTACAACAAACACGAATGACGCGATGCTTGGGCTAGAGACACGCCGGCGGTGCCCAGCTTTTTCAGCGCCGCTTGTACTACGTAGAACTTGCAGCACCAAACCTCAATGCGAGCAGAAAGCGATGCGTTACGTGACGCATCTCATCACAGATGGAAGTGAGGAAACTTTGAAGAATCAAAACTACATAATTACATAACGACCGTCGTAGACGTTAATCCACATAATAACGAGGACCAAATGAGCGGGCGTGCGGGCCGCGGGCTGGCCGTCAACACCGCGATTACATGCGCTTGCGCTCTGGTCGTGCTTGCCACCCTGCCGCGGTCCAACTCACGTAAACCTATCATCATGCCATCACGTAGTATATCATCCATTCTAGGCACTATTCTTGCCACTGTACTATTCTTTGTAATTTCACATTTCACGCATGCAGTATATGTAGTACATACTTCTTGCACCTCGCACGTAGACCTCATCATAGCCTCCTTTACCTCATACCATGACCGGCCTCATACCAACTTCGATTTGGCTACATATGGCTTGTCTCGGATCCGTCCGGCTTTCCCGACGGATCCCAAGGCCCATATCGGAGAAAAATGCGTTGTGTCCGTCGGAAGAACCCTACCGATCGGGTCCGTCCGCCGTACCTCTGAAAAATATTTCCCGGATCCGTCGGACGGATCCCGAAGAAAAACGCACCGAGTCCGTCGGACGTACCTTTAACACCATTGATCGGGTCCGTCCGACGTACCTTTAGCCACAGCCTAAAAAAATATCTAACCTCAGTAAACCCTTTGTTGCTTTGGCGGGGCGAAGTGCGGTATTTCAGCAAGAAGAGAGACTACAGAACATGCTGTTCTACTTAAAGTTCAATGCTCCAACCACGGCAATATGCCGGAATGGCTTTCAAGCACGCACGGTGCTTTTGAGCAGGCACTTGGATTCCCGCCTGTTCCCGTCTCGACTCTCGACGACTGCTTTATGGCGATTGGGCTGCATTTTGGGATGTTGAAAGCTCTGGTAGAAGCAACAGTGAAAACAATTAGAAAGCAATGACTTACGTCGTGCAATAAAAATTCCTTGAAGTATAATAGACTGTAGGGATGCTTATGTAATTCGGCTAGGACACCTGCGGAACCAGTCAGAAATCCAAATAAACAAGCAAACGATTTTCGTACATCGTTTTTCTTACAAATTTTTAGAATGCTTTTAATTAATTTAATTTCTTTTTAATTTAATTTAGGGTTTTACAAAGTACTAGCATGGCGGAAGTAGGTGCTAGCAATTGTTGGTTCTAGCCGAAGCCGCTCATTTTAGCGCGCCAACATTCTAGTCATTGTTCTAACTATAGTGCCTAGAATATAGTTCTAACTGCGCGCCACATGGGCGCTATTCTAGCTGCGCGCCACATCGAAACAAAGGGTTTAGACGGGAGCGCCGTGGATGGGAGGCATGTAATTAGGACAAAGCATTTATGCTTATGTCAAGTTTGTTGATGACAAGGAGAGGCACATTGTGCCCGTTGAAGATATTCTGAACTTTCACCCTGACGGCTCTTCGAAGTTTGTGCGTGGGAAAGTGTACAGTGTGAAGTGGTCTGACAAAGTGCAAGACGGATATTTTGGTGCACAGATATTGGAAGTATTCGGTAAGTTTCTTTGTACTCTATGGTGCGCTAGGCCAGACAGCAAACGTTTATGACATTTATCAGCCGACGTATTTTGAATGTCTTAAACCAAACTATGTATAATGCATGCTGTTTACGTTATTGTGATTCAATTTTATACACTCGGTGTAACACGTTTTTTACTGCGAATGTTATACATTTTTAATGTTTTATCTTCAAGTATTATTGTTCGCGGGAAACGAACGTAGGGCTGTTAGTGCCCTACAGTAGGGCGAAAGCCGCGGGTCACCTTATAGCCAAAAAGCTAACGGCTCTCTGAAAATTTCCAGAAACTCGCGAAGAAGCGGAGTTAAAAGTCCAGCGCAAGCGGTTCTCAGTACCACCGATCATGGACTCGGGGTCAAGCAGTGACGAAATGGTAAGTAATGACTGCACTGTGCCTTGGCGGCCAATTAATATACAATCTCTGCAACAGGTGCAGGACAGTCCGAAAGTGCGTAGACCTTCTGCAAAACGAATGAAGCAACATCAACGCAGACTGCTGAAAAGTGACAGCAGCTCGAGTGACGAGCTAGTGGCTCGTTCGGAAGTTAAAACTCTTCGAGAAAAAAACAAGGCACTTTTGCAAGAAAATCGGACATTGAAAAAAGAAAATGGCCTACTTATAGGGAGCTGAACATTCGACTGCAAAAAATTTTGACAGGTAAGTTATATGATGTTTTTCATCCCATATATTTCGGGGCTGCCAGGAAGTTTAGCTCGTGCGAATGAAAAGCGGAAAGCATTAATTCGAATTGTTGGGCTGCATTTGGAACCTTTACTAAAATCTCAAGCGTAGCACTGTGGCATTTCTTTCAGGCACCTAATAAGAAGCCTTGGTGTAATAAGCTTGTTTCATTGTGAGCGTGGATGTAAACTGCGATATTGCAGGTGTCGCTGTGTTTTAAACTTTCCTTCCTTCTCATGAGGGGTTTTATAAGCTAGCACATTTAAAATCGTTTAGTTATGTGTAGTGTATTGGACTGGTATGAAAATTAGGGGGATGGTCAAGCTTAGCTTATGAGTAGACATGATATGCCTTCAGAGGGACACAACACTAACCAAAATGTGTAATAAGATTAAGGTGCAAACAAAATAATCTTGCCTCATGTATTATAGATTGAGCACTGCAATATCGAAGAAACGAGAATCTATAATTTTATTTTGGCACTGAAAATCTCATAAAAAGGACTCAAGTGAACTTTTTTTTTTCGCAGACTTGTCATAAGGCATACTATAGAAAATCATGTAAAGTGTTCTCTTCCAGAAACCAGAGAAGGCTCTTGCAACATGTAATTATCACTGTAGTACCCCACATGGCCACATGTCAGCAAAGTGTCACTGATTTTCTTAACTGCATAATCCTTCAAGAGTGCGTGCCTTGTTTTATTCTATTTTACGCTCTCTCCAGTGCACCCGTAGATAAAAAAAAACTTCTTCTGCATAGTATGTGATGTGCTTTTAGTGCTTGCCAAAAGATGGTGCTGCAGTGTTTTGAATTCCTTGGTTGAACCAGTGACCACGGCCCAGTAAAACATTCGTCGATGAGGCTTGCATTCCTGTGCTATAACAGCCTTGGGTGTGGAAACTAAGACGGATGCCACTATGCACTAAATAAATGTCTAATTAGTGTCTGTGGATGAGATTTTTATTAGCTTTTAGTACATTACTTCTAATGACATGAAATCGTTGAGGTCGCTCGCTGCTCATGGTTTCCATCATCAGTCTACGTAAAATTGGGCAGATACACTGATCAAATTTTTTCACTGCTTTTCTAACAAAACCCCTACGGACTCGACCACTCAAGTCGCGAAGCCTTTTAGTGAGACAAAAAAAAAACTGGATGCTCAAAGTGCAGTGTTCCTCAGCTCTGTCTGGAAATTCAGAGAATTTTTAAAATATTCTTTAAGTTGGTTTTAGGGGAAGGAAGGTGCAGCATCTGTCTCAGTTTACAGTGGATATCTAAACCTACAATTAACAGAATATAATTCGAGGTACACATATCATTGGGTTGAATCCCTGTTGCAAAACTAGACTCCAACTTTACTAGGAGATGGATGCTAAATAGGAAGTGAAATGGTATGACATCACCTTAAACTTTGCACCAATAACGGTGGTCTAATAATTTTATATGAAACCACGTGCATATATTTTCTGTCACATTTGGAATGATGCCAGGTTTTCCCCCACAATTCTACGGTACCGGAACGGCTTTTTTGCATGAGCCCAGCACGCTCTCGTGCAAAATATGCACCTAATAAAATTTTCATGTGCGTTTTAAGGATGATGTAATGCATTGTATGGCACTTTCACAGTTAAGTATAAACTGCAGACAGTTGACACACACGTCAGCATAGCATTATGCATGGAAAACTGGGCAAGAGTGCATGCATAGCACAATATTGCTCTGAGTGTTATGATGCAGTCTGGTGTCATGCAACGATAAGGACATTTATTAAGGCACTTAGGAAATAATGGTAGGTGTATTGAGCTGTGAAGACCTTTCATGACGTACGCTTGTTATGCTTGAGGCACTGGCTTTGCTAAAGGAGAGAAATCTCCCTTGAGAGCTTACATGAGTTTAGACACATAATACATAAAAATTGTCCATTACTTTGATGTTTAATACCAAATGTAGATGCAACATCTCTTTTTTGTGTGACTATTTTCCTCTCAGATAGCCACCCAACGTCCCACCCACCGTCAGATTGTGTGCCACTGCATGTGGAAGAAACAAGGAGTCCTGCACTTGGAAAAGGTACTAGGCAACTCACGTTTGGGTTTCTTACTGTTTTTTATGGGTTGGGTTTTTCATACCTATAGCTTTTGGAGATAACTTGTTCATTGCATTTTTCTTATTGGTTAAAACTGCATTGTTTATTCATCAAAAGGTATTTCGATTCAGTAATGTTTTGCATGAAAATCAGTCACAGGTAACAGTCATTATTTGGCTACTTCTATGGTCAGTGGACCTTCACTATGTTTTTTTTCTTAGTGTCTCAGAGGCATGACAGCCTGCAGCCAAAGGGATTTGCACAGCAAATCAAGCAAGTGAACCCCGAGGATGCCAGTAGCGTGTGCTCCGACAGACATGGTGATTTGCATTTTTGAAATTGGTGCATGTTACTCTAATGGTTTTGAGCCATGTGGATGGTCAAAGCACCATGGTGCTAATTCATTTCCCTCCAATCTGATTTTTTTTTCACCTGTTAGAGCTACCACCTTCGCCAAGTGTTCAAGTCGCAGTTACACAAAGCCAGAGAAACAGCGAGGACAACAAACGAATACTTTTTCAAGAAAGTGAAGGCCAGGTAACCATCACTGTTGCATTTTACTTGTGTCAAGCCTTGTGTCAGCAATTTGTATTCCTAAGTTGGCTGCAACTTTTTCCAGGTCTACATAAGCCAGCAAGTAAGCTTGCCGACTTCAGACTTCATTGAAATAATGAGATCAAGAAACGATTCCACATTTGTGAGAGATGCCGCTACACGAATCTTCTCAACAGCTGGCCTTATCAATAGGAGCGTGACTGGGAAACCATCTAACAGGACGAAAACACCACCGAAGCCTCCTTTGGATAAACAGAAACTGGATGCACTAAAAGGTATAGCAATTTAACTGCACTTACTTGATCATTTTATTAGACAAAGTAAATGAAATGTCAATGGCAGTTTAAACTACCAAAGTAATACATAGGTCCTTTACTGTATTAGTGGCGCCTTCCAACATGTGCAGATGTCTTCATAAAAGTGCTGTAGCTAGGCTGACATCATGGAAAGGTGGGTTGCTTATTAGCCACATCAAACTCTTAATTACAAAATAGGCTTTGTGTCCTTTTGCACATATAATTGTTATTTAGCTGAGGGATGCTAATAAGACTGAATGTAGCACCTTTCATTGGAGGCACTGTGGTTTTCTGTAAATGTTCAGTATTTTTTGCTGAACTACAGAAAAGTGCATCGTTTTGTCACATCATCTGCTCTCCAACATTTGAAACTGTTTGGAAGTGCACAGAGTCATTCATGCCTGCCAGTTTGATTTGGTTTGGTCTATGACCCAAAGCAACTCAGCCTATGAGAGGTGCCATAGTGGAGGGCTCTGGAAATTTTGACCACCTAGGGTTCTTTAATGTGCACTGACATCACACAGCACACGGATGCCTTTTCTTTCGCCTCCACCACTAAGTGGCCGCTGGGCTGGGATTCGATCCCTCATGCTTGGGCACAGAAGTCGAGCATCCCTAACCACTGCGCCACCACAGTGGGGCTCGTGCCTGCTAGTGAATACAAGGATACGCAACTTATTGCTCTTGGTTGGTTTATGGGGTTTAATGTCCCAGAGCAACTCAGGCTATGAGAGACGTAACTTTTACTGTTGTATGTGCTTGAGTATGCCACAGATTTTGTTGTATTCAATACTGACACATTTATTTGCAAAGTAAAATATATAAGAAATGACCTGAAAAAAATGCAAGAATATACAGCGCAGTCTTTTTAACATTCTTTCAGGCCTGTTGTTTTCCTCTGTAGCATTGTTACATATGACTGCAGCACAGCCCAGAAATAACATTCACTTGCATCATGAAAAATTATACCTGTAACTGTACTGCTTTCCTGCCCAGGTTTTTTTTCATCATTTTGTTACGTCGGGGTCATCAGATGAAGACGCAAAAAAGCGGCTAAAGATGTTTGGTCGCCACCTTGCTTCGAAACTTTCAGACGTTTCTGCTGCAAAGCCCCTTATCACAGACAAGCAGTGAGAGACATCCACCTATGCTGTGTTTATTTTGGTTATTTTTAATGGTTTCAAAAGTTCCTTGAACCTTTTAGTTCTTGGCTGTGACTGCAATATTATGCTGTTTTTTCATTCCTGTGTGTGCCTCATAAGAAGTCTGCACAGCAGCACAGTGCAGCGTAAGGTACTAGTCAGTGGCTATTTCGTTTGCTTTTTGGTTTGTCTTAAAGAAAAAAAATGAAAACATGATTTTTTTTTGTCGCTCCACCTATGGTGTGGTTAATGTTCATCACTTTCAGCGATTACCTGAACATTTTTTTTTTGTGCTCAACCATGTGATGTGGTTGATGTTAATTACATTTAGCTACTTTCTCATGGCAATTGTTTTATTGCTTGTGGGTCTAGGTTGCGATTTTCATTATTGAACTAAAAGATATTTTTGCTGCCCACTTGATATCGCGTTATGTGTTTACTTGTGAATTTCTAGTCACTGGCTCCTTGAATATTAGTTTTTTGGTTTCTGCCAGATAGGGGAGACAACTTTTGCATATTTTATGTTACTTCACGTGTGGTGTGAAAGCCTTAATTGCATTTAGTTATTTTCCTGTAGCGGATTTTTTGGCCGCCTGCAAGCCAAAGCAAGTGTGAGTGGGCTGTGGGTTTCATTGCTTTTATACTAGTCTCTGGCTCCTTGCCTTTTAGTTTTTTGGTTCCTGCCAGATAGGGGAGCCAATTTTTGCATATCTTTTATATGTAACTTTCCCCATGGTGTGATAGCTTTTTTTTTGCATTTAGTTATTTTCCTATATAGCGGATTTTATGGCCGCCTGCAAGCCAAAGCAAGTGCGAGTGGGCTATGGGTTTCATTGCTTTTATTCTAGTCTCTGGCTCCTTGCCTTTTAGTTTTTTGGTTTCTGCCAGATAGGGGAGCCAATTTATGCATATCTTTTATATGTCACTTTACCCATGGTGAGATAGATTTTTTTTTTCATTTAGTTATTTTCCTATAGCGGATTTTTTTGCCGCCTGCAAGCCAAAGCAGGTATGGGTTTCATTGCTCTTATTCTAGACACTGACTCCTTTTGTTTTAGTTTTTTGGTTTTTGCTAAGTAGGGGAGGCAATTTTTGCATATTTTGTATGTCCCTTCACCTATGGTATGATAGCTTTAATTGCAGTTATTCATTTTTCTATGGTAGATTTTTCGGCCACCTTCAAGCCAAAGCAATGCCGAGTCGCCTGAGGCTTTCATTGCTTTTAATGTAAAAACCTGTTGTTAAATGTGATAAAGAAGCCTTTTAGTGTTGTTTTATATATGTATATATATGTGTGTGTATGTGTGTGTGTTTAGATTTGTTTAACTTTTCCTTCACAAATTGTGAGCTTTGTCATTTGAAATATATGTATTGCCTTTTGTGATAATATACATTTTTCACTTGTTTCCGAAAGCTTGTTTCTTGTCATTGCATTACAACTATACAACACATAGAAACTGATAAACCATAGAACTTATATACCAATACAAATACACTATTACCCTAATAGAAAAAATAGCACTGATAGGTCACAATAGAACTAAAAGAAATTTTATGAGTGTATTAGTTGTATCGTTTCATAATTCAATAGACAAAACTGGTAGGTTGTTCATCAGTTTATTGTATCAGAATTTTTTCTAGGGCTGATCGAGAGTCGCGGCTAGCTGATATCATAGAGCATAAGATTCATTCACGCGTAGCAAGCGGAATATGGCCGCGTTCGACATGCATATAGCCATGATCCTGTATATCGACGTCCGCCGTATCTTTACGAGAATCAAATGGATACGTCGGACGTACCATTAGACACTTCGTAAAAACAATCCCGTCGGCGCCATGGTGTAATAAGAGCTCTCATAACACGAATAATTAATTCCAATAAAGCGCATCAGACAACCTACCATTGCAAGCCTGGTGGCGACGCTTCTCCGTGTAGGTAGAATTGTTTCGCGAACGCAAATAGAAAGGTCGCGCTGCACCCACGACAGATCTGAAGCACAACACATACACGAAACACAGTCATCGATACGTAACAAGCTCAGTCCCAACGCTCGGATCGCTGTAAACATTAAGAACCATGCAGAGCTCAAAATTCATGTAAGCGTTCGGAAAGCAAGGAGTGCGCTTTGAACTTTCACTCGTAATATATACATGCGGGTGGTTTCACCAGCTCGACGAAAAAGCAATCGTTCCGAACGTGATTACTTTCACTACACTCGCATTTGTCACTGCTATGATACTGACTATGCTTCACGTACAAGGAATTCATTGTGAGCAGATTCTTGCTGCTGTCCGTGAAGAACCGCTGAAATCAGGAACATTTGGCGATACGGCTCCAATATCTCCAAAAAACACGTCGAGGCACCGCCGCATCTTGCTTAGGCTTGAAGACCATTTTTTCAACTTGGAAGCTATCCTTGACGCCTTGACAAACAAATAACTCAGTCGAATTACTAAAAATGGAAGAAAAAAAAAATGTCGAACAGTCCACGCTTGTGCGTGTCAGAACGATCCACACAACCGTGTGTCAGGATTAGCCCAAGAGGCAGAGATGCTCATTGTTCGAGGAGTATATGTGCTTCACGAGTACGCCTCGCGAAGCACGCCGCGCTGCCCTGCGTCCTTCTATTTATAGTGCCAATTCATTCTAGCACATGAGTATAGTGAGCTGCGCTTCACATTCTGCAATTACATTTCAACCGCAAAAATTTTCTTATTTTTATTAAGACAGTTATAGATCCGTTTATCTCGGCGTGCTTTTCTTATTTCAATTTTCAATTTGTTTGCACCGTTTATTCAAAAAGCTCGCTCGAATTGCAAGAAATGATACTTTGTTTATGATTTGCCCTCTCGAGGAGGTTATTCCAACTAGCATTATACGCGCGTAAATTTAAAATTACTTATTGCATAATGTTACAAAGAAGACCACTGGATGATTCTCCAGTCTGTGCTTCGTTGTTTTTCGCACTGCTTCTCATGGGATGGGAAAATGATACTCCGGTTCAATAGGCGAGTGTCTTAACACTTGACCACTTGACCGCTAGGATTCACCGCGGCGGTGCCGAGTGCAGCTATGTGCAGCACGCCTTTCCTCCAACATTTTCATGCGTGCACCTGCTCTCGTCGACGAAATCGAAAGTGATAGCTAAAAAACGAACAGCAGATATAAAATCATACATTCAATCGTTTCGTCAAATATACGAGCGCTTTTTAAGAGACAACTCGTAAGCTCGTTAGGGCGAAAAGCTATCGACGAAAATAATCGGAGGCTGCGTAAAAAAAAAAATTATATCATGGCAATTTGGGGTTTTAGTGATTGACGATTGATTGGTGTATTATAGTGGATGACGAGCTAATGAAATCATTGTAATTAATTGCTTAATTTATGAATGAAAGAAATGAAAAAAAGGAAAAATTGATAATTAAATGGGCTTTAAAGGTGTCAAATACTAGCTCAAAATGAAATGTCAATGCTTAATGTCAAATTTAGCACGTGTAACCGATATATTAATAAATTGAAATCATAGAAAAAGGAAAATGCGCTAAAATGTGTCAAACTGCTCAGAATGGGAAGCCAATATGTTTGCTGGTGCTAATCGTTTGAATGAAAAAGAAAAAAAAATATTGGTGCTATTTTGCTCAAGGGATTAGGGCTGTGTTATGATGGAGTCCTTAACAAGGCTAACTGTAACCCAGACGGCCACTGACGTATGCAGAATGGAAATGAAATTAATGATGCAGGGCTTAAAGCATAATATTTCCAATGGAGTTTTTGAACTGGCTAGCGCTAGTGTGGAGTGGGGCATCGGCAGGGAGGTCATTCTAGTCGATTGCTGTCGGAACAAAGAAAGCATGCAGGTACGCTGCGCTACATATGTGTGGAAAATAAACGGCTTTAGTATGAGGGGTTCAAAAGAAGGCCAGGGAGGGCGGAACCTTTCTATGCCTCCCAGCGGCCACGAATTACAGTGCTATAGCGCCAATTCCTCCTTCAATTACGCCCTACATTCTGGAGGCTCAACTATGGCTTGAACCATTTTTGGCATGGGGGATAGGACATCCATGTAGCCAAACGCCTCCAAACGCACTCTAGAAGAGGGGAAGTTTGGTGTGTGCTCGCCAGAAATTGCACGTCGTATGCGAGTATACACACGAGCGAGCTGCCTTTAGTGCATTTTTCTTCCTACTCTCCCGTTGCTGCTGGAAGCTGGTCGCAGTGTCACATCTAGCGTGACCAGCTCGCAGCAGTAATGACAAAGTAGGCGAAAAAGTGCATTAAAGGGAGTTGCGAGAGCTCTCGCACACATATGGGCAATGCATGCAACCTTGCACGTGAACAGTGTCACTGAAGCGATAAGGAAGTGCGCAAATACATGACTGAATATTTGCACGTCTTTTATTGAAAATTTGCTTGTGAACGTAATCTTTTCCAAAACTGAAGCTTCATTCGGGAAAACGCAACATGCATAAAATGTATACATACATCGCAGTCAAAAAGTCACTGTGTGCACTTCCCTTGTTATAATCGGTCCACTGTCTAAATCGACTCACCGGCTCTTCTGCGTGTCGAATTTGATTAGTTTATCAATCCGAGCCATATCCAAACAGGTTTCCAAAGAGAGGACGAATGAGCGGTGCCGTCCAAAACAAAGCGTTGCTCTTTGGTGGCCCCTGGGTATTTTAGAAGGCGAGATCTGGCGCTCACTTTCATTGTGTAACATAGCAGTGGCAAGTCGGCCCCACCACGCACGAACGTCGCGAACAAAAATGGTTATCACCACTGTGTGTAATGAGCCAACATACAAAAGGGTTCAAGACACTCGACAGTCGGCACAAGTTGCACAAGTGAAACCGAACGGGTAGTGTCACAAGATACGGAGAGATTTCGAAGCTCACGGGCACAAAAACAGACACTGCTGTAGCTGTCGTTGCACTGACATGACATTACGAGCGCGTGAAGGAACAGCATGGCAAAGCGACCAGAGACGCAAAGTCTACATGCCATAAGTAGCACACTGTAGTCAGAGAGGAAGAATGTTTACATTGTTTACATGTAAACATTCTCTAGGAAGAAATTTCTCATAATATTTACATGTAAACCATGAACATCTTACAAAAACAAAACAATGCACTTACTCCACTCCAATTATTAATGGGCAAGGTTGCATCTATGCTACTACACTGCACTTATCACAAAACCACAAGCCCCATCTGCTTTGGCCAATTACTTGATGAAACTAACGGAGACAGATGTCGCACACCACAGACTGGTCGTCTCGCAACATATCTCTGCATATGTTGCATTTCAATTTCCTGCCTTTCCACTTAGCTTCAACAGTTGCCAGCATTACTAGTCACCTATCTTTTCTGAAATTCCTCTTTACGCTGTTAGGATCAGCATCCTTGTTAATGATGGTCTCTAGTTTTTTCGATGCTATCATTTTCACATCTTCCTCACCTGGAAGAGCGAAGGAAATGACAAGCTTTGAGCAGACAAAAAATTTGGGAGACTCCTAATCTCCATCTGTAAGGGTGTGGTGCGCCAGCGTTAATGGTTCTTGTCTGCAGATCCCACTGTGGATTCCCGTTAACTTACATGCCTTTTGCTACAAACTTAATTACTAATTCCTTAATTCATGTCTCTGTCATCTCAGATATACTCATTAGCATATGGTCGTAGGCTGCCCTGTTATGTGATAGACAACCTGGCATAGACCTCACTAAGCCTGACGTTAACCAAACTGTACAAACATGCCTCCATGGCCTAGGAGTAACTTTTCTTAATCGGAGCTGAAACGTCCCAGAACATATTTCAAATATAACTTTGTAAGCTTGACTTAACAGCTCCTGCCATGTCGTGTGGCCTCGTGACATTTGGCTCGTGGCACTTTTGGCTTGTGCACAGGGTTCATCTGTTAAATACTGGCTAACATGCATGAAAAATACATTTTCACACAAACTGGTGGCAAATGGTCAGGTGGTGCACTGCAGATTCTGAAATGTACACCTATAAGCATGTAAGGATCGCATCATCACATAACATGATCAAGAGTTCTGTCAGTACCTGTAGTTACATAGCACTTCCATGCCCATTAAAGGACCACCTCAGACAATGGTTGTTGTTACCACAACACCTGTTCTAACAGCGTACTGACACCATTCCACTGAGCGATGGACATGTATATGCATACCCTACATAGCTCATGATTGTGGATCTCATTTATTTCTATGACTTCCAAGGAGTTCCTGTCGTCAGAAACCCTACACTTTATGAAATCGGGACAGCTGTCTTGAAAGGTGATGAAAAGAAATAACCAGGTTACCTTGATGCAATGCTAAATTACAGAGGGTGAATATGCTGCATGAAGATGCCAAGAAGCTTGTACAAAGAAAAGTGAGAGTGAAATGGCAGGATTTTTGAAACATTGAAATAAACTACAAACTATACTTGCCAAACCTGTAATTGAGGAATGGAAATCATGCAGTAATCAAAAACACAACATGGAGGACATTTTAGGTCATCTTCACAAAACACATACCCACACCTCACACACAGCTTCATACTTATGAAAGAAGACAAACCAATATGTAAGGAGTGTGGAGATGAACTAACAATAAACCACATCTTACACGTGCACCAGAGTCGAGAAAATTAGAGGAAAACATTTTGTACAATTTTGCAACAGATCCCTTTCCATCCCAGCATAATCCTAGGAGAGACGTGCAAATTTCCTGCATTTTTGGTTTCCTAAAATGTTCCTAAACAAGCTACATCCTAAAGAACATTTCAGTCATTACACACAAAATAAATACAATAAACCTTGTTCTTGGTGCATGGCAGCATTAGTCGCTTATGCACCACAAAAATCAACACAATGCTGTAAGGTATACCTTGGTTAGCTATGTTATATGAGACAAGCTTTCGGTCTGATGTGGTCCTTATTCACGTGACAGCGCTGTCATGAGGGTCTATGTCCCAGCGATCGCAAAATGACCTATTCCAACAATTTTAAAAACTGAAGGCGATTCTACAGATCTCTTAAGACTGGAGTGATCAACTGTTTTATTAACGTCCGCCTGCTTTGACAGCCTGGAATGAAACTGTTGAAGAGAATACATTTTTGAACATTTAACGCGTATCTGAAGGCCTTGCTTTCAATTAAGGGGCCCACAAAAGCAGCTGAATGTCAAACGCCGCCTAGGTGGGCTTTCTAGCAGGACAGCGGTATAGCGTGGAAAATAGCTCCGCCGGTCCATCGCTGGCGTCGCTGACTTGAAAAGCGAACTGTTCAAACTTATAGCTACTGACCACACCTGAAACACTGAATTGTGCATGATCAAGGCAGAATTTCTCTAACACTGAGCACTGGTAGCTATCGATTTCGCGCCCAGTATTGTGAAAATCTGTCCTCTCTTCGATCATTGATACATCCACGGTTGAACATTTATGCGCCTCAGGGTAGGCCAGCCGTGGGAACATGGATGCGTTGTTGTAGCAAGGATCACTTGCATGGCACACTCTGCAAACTTCCAAGAGTCAGCTTCTGCAACGAAATGTGCAGCGCACATTTTCTACCGCGTACCTAAGTCCGGCGACGCATGCACATCTCCCGCTCGTTTCAAAGCTGTGCGTTCGTTCAGTCGGGTCACGCTAACCTCGAGCATGCGGGGGTTTAAACTACATGTACGCAAAATTCAACGACGAGAAAAAGATGCAGGCTAAGCACTTTAGTCTAGTCTTCCCCTAAATACCAAAGAACACTGCTGTTCATAGGGAATTCGGATCATTCGCGCTTCCGGAAAGCGGTGCAGTAGGTCTTCGCCTCGACGAGTCGATGTGCAGCTCGCCGCAGTAGCAGCGCAGGCCTCTAGTAGATTCGGCATGTCTTCTGCCACGGCTCTGAGGTAGAATTTAAACGAAGAATTTAGCTAGAAATATCATGTTTCCTCGGTCTGCATATGAGGAACGAGTATAATGCCATTTCACTTACATACTTTGGACTGCCGAATGTTCTGCACGGCGAGGTGTGTGTTGTGCCGGCGCTAGATCTTCGGAGGTCGATTCAGGACCTAAGACCGCGTAAATGATAGGAATAGCTCGCTCGCATTACGGGCAGATCGAGGTGATAGTTTAATGCGAAGCGAAAGCTGCTCGTGAATGTGCGTATCCCGATGCCAGCTGGTGGAACTGGTGCAGTACGTAGCATCGCCTGCAGCTATGTGCGTCACAGCGATGCTTGCCGTACACAATCCTGAGTGAAGACCGTGATCTATGTTAGAACGGATGCACTCTTCGTAGCACCTCATCGAGAGTCGCGGCTTGCTGATAGCATAGAGGATAAGATTCATTCACGCGTAGCAAGCAGAATGTGGCCGCGTTCGACATGCATATAGCCATGATCCTGTATATCGACGTCCGCCGTATCTTTACGAGAATCAAATAGATACGTCGAACGACACTTCGTAAAAACAATCCCGTCGGCGCCCTGTTGTAATAAGAGCTCTCATAACACGAATAATTAATTCCAATAAAGCGCATCAGACAACCTACCATTGCAAGCCTGGTGGCGACGCTTCTCCGTGCAGGTAGAATTGTTTCGCGCACGCAAACAGAAAGCTCGCGTTGCACCCACGACAGATCTGAAGCACAACACATACACGAAACACAGTCATCGATACGTAACAAGCTCAATCCCAACGCTCGGATCGCTGTAAACATTAAGAATCATGCAGAGCTCAAAATTCATGTAAGCGTTCGGAAAGCAAGGAGCGCGCTTTGAACTTTCACTCGTAATATATACATGCTGGTGGTTTCACCAGCTCGACGAAAAAGCAATCGTTCCGAACGTGATTACTTTCACTACACTCGCATTTGTCAGTGCTATGATACTGACTACGCTTCACGTACAACGAATTCATTGTGAGGAGACTCTTGCTGCTGTCCGTGAAGAACCGCTGAAATCAGGAACATTTTGCGATACGGCTCCAATATCTCCAAAAAACACGTCGAGGCACCGCCGCATCTCGCGTAGGCTTGAAGACCATTTTTTCAACTTGGAAGCTATCCTCGACGCCTTGACAAAAAAATAACTCAGTCGAATTACTAAAAATGGAAGAAAAAAAAATGTCGAACAGTCCACGCTTGTGCGTGTCAGAACGATCCACACAACTGTGTCTCAGGATCAGCCCAAGAGGCAGAAATGCTCATTGTTCGAGGAGTATATGTGCTTCACGAGTACGCCTCACGAAGCACGCCTCGCTGCCCTGCCTCCTTCTATTTATAGTGCGAATTCATTCTAGCACATGAGTATAGTGAGCTGCGCTTCACATTCTGCAATTACATTTCAACCGCAAAAATTTTCTTATTTTTATTAAGACAGTTATAGATCTGTTATATCTCTGCGTGCTTTTCTTAATTCAATTTTCTATTTGTTTGCACAGTTTATTCAAAACGCTCGCTCGAATTGCAAGAAATGATACTTTGTTTATGATCTGCCCTCTCGAGGAGGTTATTGCAACTAGAATTATACGCGCGTAAATTTAAAATTACTTATTGCATAATGTTAAAAAGAAGACCACTGGATGATTCTCCAGTCTGTGCTTTGTTGTTTTTCGCACTGCTTTTCAGGGGATGGGAAAATGATACTCCGGTTCAATAGGCGAGTGTCTTAACACTTGACCACTTGACCGCTAGGATTCACCGCGGCGGTGCCGAGTGCAGCTATGTGCAGCACGCCTTTCCTCCAACATTTTCATGCGTGCACCTGCTCTCGTCGACGAAATCGAAAGTGACAGCTAGAAAACGAACAGCAGATATAAAATCATACATTCAATCGTTTCATCAAATATACGAGCGCTTTTTAAGAGACAACTCGTAAGCTCGTTCGGGCGAAAAGCCATCGACGGAAATAATCGGAGGCTGCGTAAAAAAAAATTATATCATGGCAATTTGGGGTTTTAGTGATTGACGACTGATTGGTGTCTTATACTGGATGACGAGCTAATGAAATCATTGTAATTAATTGCTTAATTTATGAATGAAAGAAATGAAAAAAAGGAAAAATTGATAATTAAATGGGCTTTAAAGGTGTCAAATACTAGCTCAAAATGAAATGTCAATGCTTAATGTCAAATTTAGCACGTGTAACCGATATATTATAAATTGAAATCATAGAAAAAGGAAAATGCGCTAAAATGTGTCAAACTGCTCAGAATGGGAAGCCAATATGTCTGCTGGTGCTAATCGTTTGAATGAAAAAGAAAAAAAATATTGGTGCTATTTTGCTCAAGGGCATAGGGCTGTGTTATGATGGAGTCTTTAACAAGGCTAACTGTTACCCAGACGGCCACTGACGTATGCAGAATGGAAATGAAATTAATGATGCAGGGCTTAAAGCATAATATTACCAATGGAGTTTTTGAACTGGCTAGCTCTAGTGTGGAGTGGGGCGTCGGCAGGGAGGTCATTCTAGTCGATTGCTGTCGGAACAAAGAAAGCATGCAGGTACGCTGTGCTACATATGTGTGGAAAATAAACGGCTTTAGTATGAGGGGTTCAAAAGAAGGCCAGGGAGGGCGGAACCTTTCTATGCCTCCCAGCGGCCACGAATTACAGTGCTATAGCGCCAATTCCTCCTTCAATTACGCCCTACATTCTGGAGGCTCAACTATGGATTGAACCATTTTTGGCATGGGGGAGAGGACATCCACGTAGCCAAACGCCTCCAAACGCACTCTGGAAGAGGGGAAGTTTGGTGTGTGCTCGCCAGAAATTGCACGTCGTATGCGAGTATACACACGAGCGAGCTGCCTTTAGTGCATTTTTTTTCCTACTTTCCCGTTGCTGCTGGAAGCTGGTCGCAGTGTCACATCTAGCGTGACCAGCTCGCAGCAGTAATGACAAAGTAGGCGAAAAAGTGCATTAAAGTGAGTTGCGAGAGCTCTCGCACAAATATGGGCAATGCATGCAACCTTGCACGTGAACAGTGTCACTGAAGCAATAAGGAAGTGCGCAAATACATGACTGAATATTTGCACGACTTTTATTGAAAATTTCCTTGTGAACGTAATCTGTTCTAAAACTGGAGCTTCATTCGGGAAAACGCAACCTATATAAAATGTATACATACATCGCGGTCAAAAAGTCACTGTGTGCACTTCCCTTGTTATAATCGGTCCACTGTCTAAATCGACTCACCGGCTCTTCTGCGTGTCGAATTTGATTAGTTTATCAATCCGAGCCATATCCAAACAGGTTTCCAAAGAGACGACGAATGAGCGGTGCCGTCCAAAACAAAGCGTTGCTCTTTGGTTGTCCCTGGGTATCTTAGAAGGCGAGATCTGGCGCTCACATTCGTTGTGTAACATAGCAGTGGCAAGTCGGCCCCACCACGCACGAACGTCGCGAACAAAAATGGTAATCACCACTTTGTGTAATGAGCCAAGATACAAAAGGGTTCAAGACACTAGACAGTCGGCACAAGTTGCGCAAGTGAAACCGAATGGGTAGTGTCACAAGATAGGCACAGATTTCGAAGCTCACGGGCACAAAAACAGACACTGCTGTAGCTGTCGTTGCACTGACATGACATTACGAGCGCGTGAAGGAACAGCATGGCAAAGCGACCAGAGACGCAAAGTCTACATGCCAAAAGTAGCACACTGTAGTCAGAGAGGCTGGCGGAGGTCACGGAACACACACACAGCATTCAAAACGAGGCGAATGGCACGCAGTCGAATGGCGGCACGGCAGTTAAAAATTCAAAAGGGATAGACAGAAGAGACGGAAAGAGATTAAAGAAGGAGAGACTTTCCTCCTCGCACCTATACCTTGGCCTCCGAGTGTGAGTAGGTACATCGAATTAGCCGGGACAGAAGTGGGCTGTGCTTTCCTTCCCTTGAAAAGACTTCGTGAGCTGGTTTTAAATTTGGGACGAGTAAGTGATCAAATTTATGAAAGACGCTCAAATTTTAAGCCAGATCTTTTGGTCAGGCAGGCTAATTTTCTATTTCCTGGCAGTGACACTGGAACTATAAGAATAATTTTAGTGGATGAATCTGACTGCACTATTTTGTACTGATTTAAGAGTTTTCTGCAAAAAAGAAATGTGAGCATCCCATGTGGCATATGCATATTCTAGCTTAGGGCTAGCTAATGTTAAATAGCCAAGAGGTTTAATAAGAGAAGAAGCTAATGGTAAGTTATGTTGTAGCTAAGACAGGGCCCCACTGTTGCCTTTGTTAGTAACTAGAGATTGTGCGATATATTAACTCCAGGATACATACATGCTCATACGAGAGAAGTATAATGGTGCCACATAATGCATAATGGTGCTGGGTAAGGATGTCAGCAGTAAAAAAAAAAAGAAATGTTTTCAGCACATTGAGAAACATTAACTATGTTTTGCACTAAGATTCAATGTTTAAATGCGCAGGTAGGAGGGCACCAACATCTGCATTATTGTTAATTGGCTATAAATAACACAGTCGTCACCAAAAGCACTATTGCTTGTATGCGGCCAAGTTGCTGAGAAAGCACAGTGATCAAACTGAGAACTTGTTAAGGCCTTTTCTATCTAAGTGGCTGGCTCCTGCTGTGTAAGCACATTCTCACTAATATTTCTGAAAGAGAAAGTCGGGACTTTAGACCCTGTAACAATAATTATTTATTTGAAAATTGATGGCATGCTTCACCACTGTAAGAAGGGTAACTTTTTGTTGATTGGCATGCATTTCTAAGGTGCTCGCTGAAATACTAGTTAATTTCTCTTTTAAGTTGTAAGAGCGCTTACATATGTTGTATCTGTCCCTCTGTGTACCTTTCACTTGATGCGATTTTTCAATCGAGTGCAACGCATCAGCTAGCTCATCTGAACATCACGCTGTTGCCTAATGATAAAATGTTAATTACAAAATAACTAACAAATAATTATTAATACTGGTATTAGTAATAAATAATTAACGGTTATTAAGCAAGGCCAGCAACTTGTCTACTGGCATCGTACCCGACATAAGCCATCCCGTGGTATGACTTGCCATTGCAGCCTGAAGTTCAACTGTTGCTAACAATTAACTAATTGAAGGCAATAATTAGCACTGGTAACTAGGGCACTGCAATCATACTTAATATAAGCTATCCCATGATATACGGCTTTACATTATCGCCTAATAGAAAAATGTTATATACAAAAATATCTAAGACGGTTAATTAGTATACTGTAATTGTCACCGACATAAGCTGTCTTGTGATATGACTTGGCACTGTAGTCTAAAGTTCAAGTGTTAATCACAATTAACTAATTAACAACTGTTAGCAATGTCTGGGAATGAGTAATTTTGCTCGATATAAGCTATCCTTTGATATGACTTGACATTGTAGATTAAAGTTCAATTCTTTATCACAATTAACTTAGTAATGGTTATATTAACTAAGACTGGCTATTAGTGCAGTGCAATCATTCGGTATTAAGCTATCCAATGATATGTGACTCGATGCTATAGCCTGAAGTTCAATTTTATTCAAAATTAATTAAAGAATGTCAATTAAGACCTGAAAATAGTCAAGCACAATTGCACTCAACGTAATCTATCCAACAATATATGACTTGATGCTGCTGCAATGAATTCATTTTCTTTGCAATTAACTAATTAACTGCTGTATAGTTAGTACCTACAATAATGTTAGTGCAATTATACTCAATATACGTTTTCCATTGATATAACAGGTGTGGTATTGAACCTAAAATAACACACAGATACTTTGGGCACTCTGTACACGTCTGCCCACGATGCTCATCGGCGAAGTAACGCTAGCAATTAAATAATGTGTCGGCAAACAATATTTCCTGATAGGAAACATCATTTTGATTTAATTACAGAGCTGTGATCCTCCCAGAAAAGTCACATAAGGTGCTAATCAGCTAATATGGCCAAATTCTCATTTTACACCAGCCTTGTTCTATACTATATATACAAAGCGTGTCACTCGTAGGCTGGGGACCAAAATGACGGCCCACCAAGCTTGACGGTCGTTTTCGGTCAAAATAGGCAACCCTGGCATGAGAAGTCACCACCCTAAGCCGGGCGCCGCAGCACAACATCTAGGTTCTCTACATGGAGGAAAGAAAGAACTTAGGAGAGGCTAGGGAGGCTAGAACTGACGTCACTTATTTGAAGCCGGCGCGGCCGCTCTGTGACCGGACTATAGTTCTAGGCACTATAACCGGACGCTGCAATGTCTCTCCTCCTCTTTTACCCTCCGCATTTTCTATTTCCGCGACGCTCACGTACTTCGGGCCCTTAGCAACCCTGTTGCTAGTGGTCTGAGTTTTTACAGCAACAGCGATGCCGTTGCTAATGGCCCGACTTGGCTAACCCTAAATTTTGACGTACGTCACTTCCGCCACACTTTCTCCAATGTATTGGGAATGGCAGGGGCCTCTCCTAAGTTGTTTCCTTCCTCCATGGTTCCCTACATCAATTTTTTAAAGGTAGCGACAACTACATGAGCGCCCTCTCGAGGGGTCCAGGGGGTAGCGCTAGCAGACTACGCGCCGCGCTCTTTCGTGCATGAAGACGCCCTCGGTGCACACATAAACCGGTAAATTCAACAGGTTTGTGTCCTATCCTGCTCAAGAATTTTCAAAAGACAGGAATAATAACTTAAACATGCGTTTGGCGCATAAACTTCAAAAAAAAAAGAAAACGCGTGCGGTTAACGAGCCAACTCACACCACTCGCCTTAGTACAGCGGCTAGGAAAGTGTTCATTAATTATGCTTTGAAATTAGTAGCGAACTTGAAGTAGAAACGATATTTCAGTAAACTTATTGGGCTCGTTTCCCTACTAAAAATAAATAGACTGCGAGTTTTCTGCAACTTTTGGGAACGTCGTTGCGCACAGAGCTCTAATGCAATGAGCGTCATTGCGTTTGTAACCGTTCGTTCGGGTGTACCCCGTTTTACACACTTTTTTGGCTCTAGTTTATTTCGTTTACAGAGTATTCGAATAGCTTTATTTTGGAGAAAAAGTCAGTTTCTCTGCAACTGTGGATTACCAACGTATGTATATCTTCCAGCAACTACAAAACAAAATAGGGTATGATGCGATACAAAGCTTACAAATAATGTTTTCTCACTTTTATATTCTTTATTTGTTTTATGTTGTTTTCCTTAGAACCTTCCGGGCAATAATGTCACCAATAAACTTGGATGCCGGCTCTTGAAACTTGACGAGTTCCTGTGAGCGTTCAGCGCAACTTTTTAGCTTTCCATGCAACGCCGTGAGACTCCGTTAAAAGAATGGCTGAATAATCGTTTCACACTGTTACAATTCGCCTCCGTCATGTGCGACAGCCGACGCGGTCGCAGCGTAGCGTCGGTCAAAGCAGCGAGCATTTCGGCCATTTCAGCGCCATGAAATCGGCCGCCCAACGCTTCCTCCTGCGGGCGTGGCTCGGCATGTCGAATTCACACGTGCTGTAATGTGTGTTCGTGCGTGTCTGTGTGCGACAACGCTGGCCAACCCCAGCGCTCGAGGGAGAGAGCGTCGCCCTCGCCCGTTAACAGAAGGTTGGGGAGGTTCCTCCGCGCTGCCGTGACTGAGTGATGAGTCAGCAAAGCTTGTTCTGACATGAATTCTCCCTTTCCATCTCAACTGCCGCTGCGAGAGACTACGCAGAGACGACGCCGAGACGCCTGCTTTGTGAGCGTGCTAGTTTTTTCTCCAGGCCTGCTTCCCTGCCCGTTCCTATGTGATACTGTATTAAACGTTGTTTTTGTTAGTCGACGCCTCGTCTTTGCCGGGGCTGCTGACGCCTTCCGCCGAGCCGCAAGCGGCGCAAGGCCCCGTCGGTAGCTTGACAACTGGTGGCAGCGGTGGGATGAACCAGGTGTGACCGTGGTCTAACATCTCGCAGTGCATGTTGCGTGTAAAAACGCAGTACGTACAGCAGCGTACCGTAGACGAAACTATACGAGACTATCTAAAGAACCCTCTATCAGCCTTTATATCAATCAAATTTTACAACTGTAAAAAATTGTAATGCTAAAACTTTTCTTCTCATCTTTCTTGCGAATAAAGCGCTGCGCCCATAGGGAGTTGGCCCGCTGCGATTCCTGCCGCCGCGGCGCTGCGATAGAAGATTGAGTAAAGTGCACTGGTTAACATTGAGTAGGTATCGAAGCGCTCTAAGATTGAGCGAATGAGCGGGTGTCGTCTGCAAGCGCGCCGCAGGTTACTCAGGAGCAGGGTACTCTGGGGCTTTAATAAACTGTCACGTTATCACATTGTTAGCAATCAATGCGTGTGCACAATCCTACGTCCTAGCTGCCGTTAAAGTGGTAGCATGTTTGCAATTGCCACAGCTGACTGACCTGCGTGCGTGCCTGCGGACAGAAATATTAACTATTTTCTGTTCCATGATCAGCGGTTTCGGGCTTTCTATGATAAAATCTCACCAATATTTTTCCGGCGGCTGCGCGGAGTATGCATGAGAGGATATAGAGGGGGAAGCAGCATCCGGTGATAAGACAATTCTAGCACGTACGTACAATTCAGTTTCAGTCCTACTTTGCACTGTCGTATTTCGATTCATTCTCTTAGACAAGCTTTGCTTTCTTCCTTTCCCTCTTTGCTAGTGCCACGCAGTCATTCTCACAGGTTTTCTGTCAAACAAATTTAAGAAGTGCATGCGCGTTATCAAAATGTATAACGCGAGCAGTAAATTGATCGCAGTGCTGTACGCGGGCAGCCTACATTACCCGTTCCGCGCTTAGGGAGCCAGAGTTTTTTGGCAGGATTGAATCACAATTCTTCTAAGAGGCTGATCGTACGTACCTGGACAAATATATGACAAAATTTTGGTTAACCTGCGGGCACATTCACACTAAAACTCACACACGCTTAGTCTCACCGAATTCGTGAACTCAAACTTACGACTTATCCAGAGATAACCACTCAATCCTTGCCACTCACTGCTCACTTCGACTAGGTGGTATGCACTGGCGCACAGCCACGCCGCGGTGCACCGACGCCGCCCGCCATTTTTGCGGTGTACGTAGCAGACGACCTGGTGCATTGCTGGTGCGGGTGTTGTGTCTCGAGCTGGTGAGGGCCTCGGGGTTGCAGCGCTTTGTTTGCGACTTGTGGTGTGGACTGCTGGCCACGGTCCCGCGGTGGCGTTTGGATGGCACAACGTTTAAACTACTGCGCGTCGCAGCCAGTTAGAAAACGACGGTTCATGATGGTGTTCTGCGCAGATTCGGCTGTACGAACCGGTCACGAAACGGACGTAACGATGAAAATTTCTCGCATGTGTGAGATTCTTCTCGATATCAAAACCAAGACAGGGAGGGTGCTCAAAGACTGCAGCGCTTCCTTAAAGCGGAGGGCTATATGACTGGAAAGAATTCATAGAGAGGACCCGAACGACTCGGCGCCCACTACAATGTGTGCGGTGCGCACCAATGTTACTAGTTGGTGCGCACTTCATGATGAGCGCACTTCATAGTGAGCGAAGTATCGAGAGAGCCTTCGATTTTGGAGCTCTGACGAATGCATGTGGTCCTACAGGGTGCTTCGAACTTTAATTGACGACCTGCGTAACTACATCGACCAGAGGCACCCTGAATATATAGGCGCCGAGTTTAAGCTTCGACCACAAGACGGCCGCGCTTTATGGGGAGGCATTCAAATGACAAATATGAATCAGAATTTTGCACATAATATTGGGAGGAATGAGAAGGGAGGGGGAAGGTACAATCGAGCCGCTGATTTGCGGGGTCTAACGAGAGGGCTGGTTTTTTTTTTTTTTTTTTAAGATACACACGATGTCGAGAACGGGCACGTGCGAGGTCTGTGATTGCAGACCCCGGACCGTCAGGTGCAGGAAAGAACTTGCGGGAAAAACTGGCTGAGGCCCCAATACTGAAACTTTCAGATTTTGACAAGGAATTCGTCCTGCGAACGGATGCTTCTGATAGAGGTATTGGAGCCGTTCTGCTTTAATCGCATGATGAAATCCTGCACCCAGTTGCTATGCGAGCCGCAAGTTGCTTCCTCGAGAGGTAGCCTATTCAACCACTGAGAAAGAGGCTTTGGCACTCATTTGGGGAATCGAGAATTTTCAAGTCTTCCTTTACGGGAGAAGGTTTCTCGTTCAGATGGATCACCATGCCTTTGAAGTTCATAAAAGAACCAAAATCTACGAACAGTCGCGTTCTTCGCTGGAGTATTAAGCTTCAGGAATACAACTTCCGTGTCGAGTATATATTAAAGGCAGCGAGAACGTGAGAGCACATTACATGAGCCGGCTGGAATAGTTATTCAGCTTGCCCTGCTACCTAGCTGCATTGTGTTCCTTGTGTAATGGAAATCGTACATGATGTGCCTGTCTATTTGTGCTAGCTTGATTGTTATCAGTGACTTGCGCCTTGTGCTCAAGACATGACTGACGAACTACAGTGTTGTGGTGCTGTGCGAGTTCTGATCGGTGCGTATATGGTGCGCGTAATGAGTGAGTGACGAGCGATCTTCAGTGCATCGAACGGACCCAATCCATTTGCACCCCTCTGCGCGGCGCAATAACGTCGATCTCGGCGCGTGGATGTCTAGAATATTTCGAGGCAATATTCTTCAGTGGGGGGCAATGTCACAAGCTGCCTCCCCTATTATACAGCGGAAGTTGCGGGAGCTTCTACCTCATATATAGAGCGAAACTCACGGGACCCCGCCGGTCCTCTGGGCAAGAGAGAAACAACTTTGAATGCCAATAGAGTAATAATTAAGGCAAGATTCAGCACGCCGGCAGGGGCAGCGACCGCCTGTCCTTGGCGCGCGCGCTGCGCACAAGCCGAGTGTATAAAATAAATGACCGCAGAAGGCCCACGCCCGTGCGCTTGGGAAGATTCAGACTTCCTGCAACTCTCGCGGCGCTCCGGGAAAGCGTATTGTATTTCCTCGAGCCCGCGGCCGACGCATCCTCTCTTCACCTGTACGGCCGCCGCTACCAAGCAGCCCAGCCTTCGACGCCTCAACGAACAAGAAAGCAGTGAGAATTCCATTTCGCCACAGACTTTGTTCAATTAAACATTACTTTCGCTTTTGTTAACCTCTACCTGACTTAGTCATTTTCGCTGTGTTTCTATGTGACTTTTGCCCACACTTATTATATCTAGAATACTTGTTTTGTTATCTTTATAGTCTTCTTTTTATCGCAGCGTTTTATTCATTTTTGGGTTTTTTTTCTCTTGTCGTTTAACTAATATTTTACCAATATCTTGTCGTGGCGTTTTTTTTTTTATTGTACTCTATTATTATGCAGTGTAATTCGGACTACTATATATAAACAGTCAATTGTTTGTAAAAGAAAGCGACCTTTATTTGAACTTATTCCTCAGTCACACACCCACACACGTACTTCACGGGTTGACCGGCCTAGCTTTTAAATGTGTTCTCAAACCTCACAGAGGGACGACGGGAAACCGTAAAGGGGATCCCGCGCCTCATTTGTCCGTAAAGGCGGGGGTTTGTGACAAGCTGATATAAACAGATGGCTCCTCTACAGAATATTAGGTATTGCATAAAGTACACAATGAAAACAAATACACATACAGATAACATATATCAACGATTAAACAGAAACGTGCAAAAAAACAGCTGTCAATATTACTAGAAGCATCACTCTCAAAATGAAAGGCCTGCTTTGAACACCAAACAGGAGGACAGATGATCAGTTTAAAGAAAAATATGTACAACTGAACCATGCATCCATCAAGTGAGGGTATTCAATTTGAGGTAAATAATAGGTAGCTATGCACTCTATTTTCAATGGGCCTTTTTTGTATCACCTGCCTGCAAGACATGGGGGGAACTTGAATTCATATGCCAATGTTTGTAGCAAAATTTCTTTCCACTGGATTGGCACTTCATAGGATTCCATCAATGCTAATGATTACACACACACACACTCTTTGCACTAAGTGTTCATAAGGATGAGAGAGAGTGTTTTTTGCAGGTTCCTTCAGTTTTTCGTTGTAGCGCATATAAAAGGAGGGCTACATCACTGGTTGCCAGGGCATTATGACATTTAGTGATTTGCTGTGTTTGACGTTTTAGCAGACTTGGCCATTAATATGCCTGTTCCATCATAATTATTTCCTTGTTAACAAAGGCCTGTTTATAACATCATAAACATCTTCACTCACAAAATCGTGAACCCCTTCTTGCTACACTTAACAGCAGCATTTAATGAAGTGTTTGTTCATGCAGCTCAAGGCACTGAAAGATAATGCTATTCTGTGACAGGATTTCACTCGAATTATCGTGCTGTACAGCGTTCACACCGATATCCCACTGGTCAAACCTTCGCAGTTTGCTCTCGCTGTCTCTTGACTTAGTGTGATCAGGGGCCCTGCCCTGATGAGTGTCCAAGTACCCCTCCATAGCTGTATCATTGCGACCGGCAACTGGGTGAATGTTTACCCTGCTTGACCTATTCAGATTGTGATACTTGTTTTTTTACTTCTATGCCTAAAATTTCCAGTACATTTCAGTAGTATTATAACAGACCTTCCCATCTTTCTCAACTGCTGATTTGGTGGTATTTTGATCTTTTGGGACAAGGATCACACTTCTTGTTTTTGGCTCAGCTCTAAACCCTTGATATATAATACCTCATCGTGGATATGCACAATTTTCAGAGAGACCGGAAAAATAACAACAGTGTCATCACCATATAATTGTAGTGCCAGCCCCTATAACACAATGATTAATCAGAATGAGGAGTACCACAGAGAACACGTAAGTCAAAACACCGATAACGAGTTATCATCACAAGAAATATTCTTTATGAAGAATGAAGCCGCTGAGTGGCGGCGACACTTCTGTAGTCACGTCAGAGAACCGATGGCCAAGCAGCTAAGGTCATCTAATGCATTCGAAACAGTTTCCAGTAAGATCACGTCGCATAAACGGCTGTTCTCAAGCATTGTACATAAACAAACAACAATATTATTGGTGCTGGCTACATTGCAGGGGCTATACCATGTGTGCATGGTCACTGTAAGGGAAGGAATGAATGCAACTAGCTGCACATATCAAAGTTAATTTCAGCATTAAGTGAGATAATCATGCATAGTGGGTTTTCAGATGTAATATATACTTGCAGGCAATTTCATTAATAAAAAAAATCAAGTAAAACAGCACAACGCAAAAATGCATCAATGGGAGCATGAAATCTGTGGTAAATGACATGTAGTACATGCTGTGGCCATTATGATAGGCATTTGTTTTGTTGTCGGGTATCCACAAGACATGAAGAGGGAAACTTATATTACATGACAATATATGTAGCCAAATTTCTTGCCACTGAATTGGCTGCTCACACGACTTTGTGTGATGTCCGAAGTGCTTGCATATGCAAACTGCCTGTCTTGAGAGTCCAAAAGCTTGTGAGATGCTATTTTCTGTAGGTCCCTTTGGATTTCCATTCTAGCGCATGTGAAAGAACTGTGGTGGAACCAGGCATTGTGGAATTTAGTGGAATACAGTAGCCGATTTCTTAGCAAACTCAGTCCGAGTGCACCTGCCCAACTAAATTACTTAACCTTCTGCTCACTGATGCCTGTGTTAAATATCAATATAAGCATTCGTCATTCTTATGAAGTTTCAGTTCATGCACCCCAAGGCATGCCAGATTAAACACTGCTCTTATGCCATGAAATTGCACTCCGATGTTTTTTTATGGTGTCCAAAGTTCACACTATCAGCTGTGAGCCATATGTGATAGCAAGCTGAGTATATGGACCACTATACACTTTCAAGCCAGTAGTTTGCTGTCGAGAGTACTGATTTGGAGATTCTCCAAAAGACACGGTCCGAAGGCCGCATCACGAAGCCAACGAAAAGAAGCCCATTGATCGTCTGAGAAATGTTTTTCTTTTTTTTTCTTTACGGAAATAAAGTTTTCACCACCCCCACCTTACTCTATTACACCTCATTATGTGATTTTTGGTTTCTCTCTCCTTTTTGGTGCGAATATCATGAGGCCTAGGTGCTTAGCATAAAGTGCAGAAAAAACTCCATTCTTGTACTCCTCTAATTGGGAAACTGTATGGTGAACAGATAATATGAAATTACATTTCAGATTATTTCAACATTTTTTTTATTCTATATCATAAAGCTTCCCAGTCTGTTTCACTAACCTTCTTACCCTTACAGACCACACGTTCCTGGCTCAAGCCATTTCTACAGTGATCATTCCATTTAAAGAGCAAGAATGTAAAAGTTATTTTTTATTCGTTCAGCACTAAATCTTGGCAAGAATTGGGAAACTGAATGTTAACAGATAAATCTGAAATTTAATTTCAGATTGTGTCAATATATTTTTTCATTCTGTATCATAAACTGCCAATCTGTTTCACTAGCTTTATTAATATTACAGACCTTTCTGGCTTCCTCACGCCGTTCTACAGTAATCCTTCATTTAACCGAAAAATAATGCAACATTTTTTTTCTCACTACTAGATCTAGGCCATAATCCCCCGTGGATATGCGCAACCCACGGCCATACAGAGGTCAAGAACATTAAAAACAAGGCTGTGGCTAAACGTACGTCGGACGGACCCGATCAATGGTCTTAAAGGTACGTCCGACAGATCCGGTGCGTTTTTCTTCACGATACGTCGGACGGATCCGGGAAATATTTTTCAGAGGTACGGCGGACGGACCCGATCGGCGGGGTTCGTCCGACGGACTCGACGCATGTTTCTCCGATATGGGCCTTGGGATCCGTCGGGAAAGCCGGACGGATCCGAGATCCTCAGATGTGGTTGTGGCAACAACATGGTAGCTATATGTAGCCAAATCGAAGTTGGTATGAGGTGTGCGAGGTGCAAGAAGTATGTACTACATACTGCATGCGTGAAATGTGAAATTACAAAGAATAGTGCAGTGGCAAGAATAGTGCCTAGAATGGGTGATATACTACGTGATGGCATGATCATAGGTTTACGTCAGTTGAACCGCGGCAGGGTGGCAAGCACGATCAGAGCGCAAGCGCATGTAATCGCGGTGTTGACGGCCAGCCCGCGGCCCGCACGCCCACTCATTTGGTCCTCGTTATCATGTGGATTGACGTCTACGACGGTCGTTATGTAGTTTTGATTCTTCAAAGTTTCCTCACTTCCATCTGTGATAAGATGCGTCACGTAACGCATCGCTTTCCGCTTGCATTGAGGTTTGGTGCTGCATGTTCTACGTAGTACATATACAAGCGGCGCTGAAATAGCTGGGTACCGCCGGCGTGTCTCTAGCCGAAGCATCATGTCATTCGTGTTTGTTGTACAACTGGAGGTGTGGTTTGTGCTTACCGTGAGATGCTGTGATGTACGGATTACGTCCTACAAGAGTGCCATGTGACACTACGAGAGGGCTGTGATGAGTGCGCCGATGTCCGGACGGACATCAGTGTGTCCGTTTATGATCGGCGATGTTGCACGTGCATGTCAGTGTTTATTAGGTGCAGTGGTAATTTATTTATACGCGCTGTGCAACAATCAGACGAAAATAAGTAATCGACAATTTGTTAGACTGCACTACAGAGCTCAAAACTCGGAAAATGGGAATGCACATGATGCAGTTTTCGCATGTTGGAGTGGACCGAAAAATAAGTGCCCAGCCCACACCACCGAAATGCGCATTACCACAGGTGAAATGGTTCAGGTTTCTGTAAAATAGCTGCCTGGCACAGCACATTCCTAAATGTTCAGGCTTTGTACTATTGTTGAAGGCCACTTTATCATTAATAAATGAACGAATATGTTTTATGTGTTAATGACTAGTGCTTTTTCAACATATTATGTTTATTTTTTTTCTCGTTTTTCCTTAGTTTCCTTTGTTTTTCATACTAGACAAACACAAATGGTGCACTTTTAAACTTGTCAGTCCAAAGCTGAACATGAATATCTGTCATGCATGTGACAGCTTTAATGCTAGAAAGGTTGACGTGTATAGCATGTATGTACACGCTGCGACATCTTAGCGGCACGTTCGGCTACTTGCCTCAAGGTCGTGATGTTTAATGCCAGTGATGGCAGTCACACTTTGGTGTAGGTGAAATGCAAATGCTTCTGTTTCCTGCAAGATGTCAACGCAGAGTACAAAGCCCGGGCAGTCAAATTAGTGTTGAGGTCTCCACTACAGTATTCTTCATAGCTACATATGTCGCTTTAAGATGTGAAACCCTACATGCCACATGCCACAGGTAGGATGCATTGCTTTTTAGATTTTGTAACCTCTCATCTATGTTTTGCAACATTTGGCTAATTTTAGTTCTCAAACAGTTGTTAAAGATGAAACCGAAGCAGTTCTTGGCATGGCTTCCTGCTTGGATTAATTGGCTAATTGCAGTTCTTTGAAATTTGCATCAATGCTGGACAGTTCAAATAGCAGGCAGTTGAAATACAGAAATGATGTGGATCATGCATTTCAGTTCTGACAAAATAGAAAGAAAGTAACGGTCCCCTCCTTGCATGCATAGGTGCCCTTAGACAAATACATACTCGGGTGTGCGATTGTGACGCATATCAAGGGTCGACAGAAGGCCATGTGGAGCAAGTGTGATATTCTTCATGAAGGCTAAAGTAAAATTGTACAACAGCCGCTGTACCATGGAGAAAAAAAATTGCTCATTTAGTGTATGATTAACTGACCATGAATAGCATCTTACTCAGAGTATGATGTGATATATAATATCTGGTTTAGCATCCCAAAATAACTACGGCTATGAGGAACATAATAGTTGAGGGCTCTGGCATAATCTCGACCACCTGGGGTTCTTTTACATGCACTGACACCGCACAGTGCATGATGGCCTATTGTTTCGCCTCTATTGAAATGCCCCTGCTGTGGCTGGAACCAAATCTGCATCTATGGGTTCAGCAGCCAAGCACTCTAACTACTCAGCCAGCACAATGGGGCCAAATATCAAAATGCATGCCATTACATTTCCTTCTAGCCTGTGGTTTCCTTCACAGAACTAATTTGTATACAAGGAAAAGTAAATAGCAAGAAAACATTAGTTTTATTGCACATTATATTCACATTTCAGCAAACATTCGCTCGGAAGAAATTTCTCATAATGTTTACATGTAAACCATGAACATCTTACAAAAACAAAACAATGCACTTACTCCACTCCAATTATTAATGGGCAAGGTTGCATCTATGCAACTACACTGCACTTATCACAAAACCACAAGCCCCATCTGCTTTGGCCAATCACTTGATGAAACTAACGGTGACAGATGTCGCACACCACAGACTGGTCGTCTCGCAACATATCTCTGCATATGTTGCATTTAAATTTCCTGCCTTTCCACTTAGCTTCAACTGTTGCCAGCATTACTAGTCACTCATCTTTTCTGAAATTCCTTTTTACGCTGTTAGGATCAGCATCCTTGTTAATGATTGTCTCTGGTATTTTCGATGCTATCATTTTCACATCTTCCTCACCTGGAAGAACGAAGGATATGACAAGCTTTGAGCAGACAAAAAATTAGGGAGACTTCTAATCTCCATCTGTAAGGGTATGGTGCGCCAGCGTTAATGGTTCTTGTCTGCAGATCCCACTGTGGATTCCCGTTAACTTACATGCCTTTTGCTACAAACTTAATTACTAATTCCTTAATTCATGTCTCTGTCATCTCAGATATACTCATTAGCATATGGTCATAGGCTGCCCTGTTATGTGATAGACAACCTGGCATAGACCTCACTAAGCCTCACGTTAACCAAACTGTACAAACATGCCTCCATTGCCTAGGAGTAACCTTTCTTAATCGGAGGTGAAACGTCCTAAAACATATTTCAAATATAACTTTGTAAGCTTGACTTAACAGCTCCTGCCATGTTGTGCGGCCTCGTGACATTTGGCTCGTGGCACTTTTGGCTTGTGCACAGGGTTCATCTGTTAAATACTGGTTAACATGCATGAAAAATACATTTTCACACATCATCACATAACATGATCAAGAGTTCTGTCAGTACCTGTAGTTACATAGCACTTCAATGCCCATTAAAGGAACACCTCAGACAATGGTTGTTGTTATCACAAAACCTGTTCTAACAGCATACTGACACCATTCCACTGAGCGATGGACATGTATATGCATACACTAGATAGGTCATGATTGTGGATCTCATTTATTTCTATGACTTCCAAGAAGTTCCTGTCGTCAGAAAGCCTACACTTTATGAAATCGGGACAGCTGTCTTGTAAGGTGATGAAAAGAAATAACCAGGTTACCTTGATGCAATGCTAAATTACAGAGGGTGAATATGCTGCATGAAGATACCAAGAAGCTTGTACAAAGAAAAGTGAGAGTGAAATGGCAGGATTTTTGAAACATTGAAATAAACTACAAACTATACTTGCCAAACCTGTCATTGAGGAATGGAAATCATGTAGTAATCAAAAACACAACATGGAGGACATTTTGGGTCATCTTCACAAAACACATACCCACACCTCACACACAGCTTCATACTTATGAAAGAGGACAAACCAATATGCAAGGAGTGTGGAGATGAACTAACAATAAACCATATCTTACACGTGCACCAGAGTCGAGAAAATAAGCGGAAAACATTTTGTACAATTTTGCAACAGATCCCTTTCCATCCCAGCATGATCCTAGGAGAGACGTGCAAATTTCCTGTATTTTTGGTTTTCTAAAATGTTCCTAAACAAGCTACATCCTAAAGAACATTTTAGTCATTACACACAAAATAAATACATTAAACCTTGTTCTTGGTGCATGGCAGCATTAGTCGCTTATGCACCATAAAAATCAACACAATGCTGTAAGGTATACCTTGGTTAGCTATGTTATATGAGACAAGCTTTCGGTCTGATGTGGTCCTTATTCACGTGACAGCGCTGTCATGAGGGTCTATGTCCCAGCGATCGGAAAGTGACCTATTCCAATAATTTTAAAAACTGAAGGCGATTCTACAGATCTCTAAAGACTGGAGTGCTCAACTGTATTATCGACGTCCGCCTGCTTTGACAGTCTGGAGTGAAACTGGAGAGAATACATTTTTTAACATTTAACGCGTATCTGAAGGCCTTGCTTTCAATTAAGGGGCCCACAAAAAGCAGCTGAATGTCAAACGCCGCCTAGGTGGGCTTTCTAGCAAGACAGCGGTGTAGCGTTAAAAATCGCTCCGCCGGTCCATCGCTGGCGCCGCTGACTTGAAAGGCGAACTGTTCAAACTTATAGCTACTGACCACACCTGAAACACTGAATTGTGCATGATCAAGGCAGAATTTCTCCAACACTGAGCACTGGTAGCTATTGATTTCGCGCCCAATATTTTGAAAATCTGTCCTCTCTTCGTTTATTGATACGTCCACGGTTGAACATTTATGCGCCTCGGGGTAGGCCAGCCGTGGGAGCATGGATGCGTGGTTGTAGCAACGATCACTTGCATGGCACACGCTGCAAAATTCCAAGAGTCAGCTTCTGCAACGAAATGTGCAGCGCACATTTTCTACCGCGTACCTAAGTCCGGCGACGCATGCATATCTCCCGCTCGTTTCAAAGCTGTGCGGCCGTTCAGTCGGGTCACGCTAACCTCGAGCATGCGGGGGTTTAAACTACATGTACGCAAAATTCAACGACGAGAAAAAGATGCAGGCTTAGCACTTTAGTCTAGTCTTCCTCTAAATACCAAAGAACCCTGCTGTTCATAGGGAATTCGGATCATTCGCGCTTCCGGCTTTCCGGTTGTGCACTCTTGCGGTGCGGTGCAGTAGGTCTTCGCCTCGACGAGTCGATGTGCAGCTCGCCGCAGTAGCAGCGCAGGCCTCTAGGAGATTCGACATGTCTTCTGCCACGGCTCTGAAGTAAAATTTAAACGAAGAATTTAGCTAGAAACATCCTGTTTCCTCGGTCTGCATATGAGGAAAGAGTATAATGCCATTACACTTACATACTTTGGGCTGCCGAATGTTCTGCACGGCGAGGTGTGTGTTGTGCCGGCGCTAGATCTTTGGAGGTCGATTCAGGACCTAAGACAGCGTAAATGCTAGGAATAGCTCGCTCGCATTACGGGCAGATCGAGGTGATAGTTTAGTGCGAAGCGAAAGCTGCTCGTGAATGTGCGTATCCCGATGCCAGCTGGTGGAGCTGGTGCAGTACGTAACATCGCCTGCAGCTATGTGCGTCACAGCGATGCTTGCCGTACACAATCCTGAGTGAAGACCGTGATCTATGTTAGAACGGATGCACTCTTCGTAGCACCTCATCGAGAGTCGCGGCTAGCTGATATCATAGAGGATAAGATTCATTCACGCGTAGCAAGCGGAATGTGGCCGCGTTCGACTTGCATATAGCAATGATCCTGTATATCGACGTCCGCCGCATCTTTACGAGCATAGAGTTGATACAAAGTCTCTAGAGGGAAAGCTGCCCGTTCACCCAATGCATTCGAGTTGTGACCGCGTGATTGCCGCCATTATCACACTGTTTAATGGTTGCCAGATGAATTTTACTTGCTAAATCTGGCACATGAAGATGGTTTGAAGCTGGCAACGTAGATCGTGGGAAGATGGCGGCGTGCAGTTAACCGACGGTTACTCTTAAGTAGGTGCTGTAAACAACGGCAGAATCGTCGCGTCTGGAGCGTTTCTTGTGGTTTGCTGCGTCGCGTACCTACTGTAACATCATATAGGTGTCCTGCTTCTCCTGAGTTGTTATCGCAAGGCCGGCTATCCCTTCGATTGTTTCGCGCTTCGCATGCATTTCGTCCGTCGAGCGCACATGCATCTCCTCTGTGCCCGATCACCTGAAAACACGTCAGAAATTTACTTTGGTGCAAGACGACGACCACAGTATATTAAGAAAAAAAAAACAGTGACGAATTCCACAGCAACGGCCCTTGGTCTATCCGGGATGGCTAGTGTTGCACACAGTAAATGCCAAAGGGTGCTCGTGTGTGTTTACTGTTGATCTGCTACGTCTGCTCGCAGACATGGTTTCCAATCGTTCTACATCATTCCTTTACGACCAAGTAGGTGCCTGAAAGATCATATAATATGCTTGAAACTTGAAAACAATGTACAGAAATTTCCTACAGTTGTGTTATCGGCAGCGGTTTTTAAAACTTTTGTTCAAACCTTTGTTCATTTTTGACGCAGTGAGCAGAAACTGTGCTGGCCACAATAATAAATTTGATGATGGCGGCGAATCAGTGGGAAGCGCGTTGCCCTGCTCAGCTTTCCCTCTAGAGTTTGTGTATTAACTCTATGTTTACGAGAATCGAATGGATACGTCGGACGTACCTTTAGACTAGGTGACTGAGCGGCGCGGGCTGGGCGCGAAGCGGAGGAGAAGGCATGGAGTTCTCCTTTCTCCACTCGTCAAGAGAGGGCGCTAGCAACTTGCGCCCGCTAGGGTGCCTCGGCGAGGCACCCTAGCGCCCGCTGAGACCCCCGCTCGCCGTCTTCGCGCGCCTACATCATCGGCTGGTTACCGCTGTGTTGCTGCCACGTGCAGCGACCTGAACTTGCAGAGAGCCGGCTCCGTGAACTGCGCATGCGCGCCCAGGACCAAAGTGGAAAGGAGGATATGTTGCTCTTCTGGACGGATGTGACGTCAAATAGCTTTTAGTGCTTGTTTTTTTCTAGAAGTAAGCCTCAAACCCAGATGCTCACTGAGTCGCCCAAAGTATGGCCCAAAGAAGGAAGACTGGCGCGCTTTTCAGACAACGAGCATTTGCGCTTTGCGAGCCCTAGGCACCTAGGTTGTCTTTCATGCGTCGGTCTGCTGCAGTTTGCGGGCCATCATCCTGGTAAATGCAAACTCGGTGATATGCGAATTCAGTTCGTGAATTATAGCCTTAAATTCAAGGGCGCAGCCTTCGGTGCAGTCCTATTTGCAGCCTTCTGACTGCGGTGAGTCGTACATACATGCCCGCGAACTCTAAGTAAAGCATTTGTAGTCTTTCTGCCATCGCCTTCCTTGCAGCTTCTTGTAACGAGTTTTTGCACGGCAGCGCAAGCATGCGTTAGCCTCAATTATTGACGCGGCGTAATCGCGCGACGGTCTCCGTTCGAAGGCGTGAGGAGACTGCGTAATGGCGTCCACGATCTCGTTTCATTGCGCTTGGAACAGCTTCCATACCTGCTGCCGTGCACCGATCAATCGCCGGTTGCTGTTGTCTTCCGGATGCACAAGAGTATTGGGACATATGAGGCGACTAAAAGATAACGTAAAACTGTTTCTGAGTTCGCTTATATTTGTTTGGGCTGTATAAGGCATTTTTGCGTGCGCCAGCGTGAACGCGCTGGTTTATAATCAGGAGGTTTTATTGCCTTCCTCGCAGCTTCAACCGATGGAGCGGCTCAGCCCATAGAAAATGTCGGGCTTCTTTCGGAAAACTGTTGGAAGGTAAGTGGCACTCATCTGTACAGACCATACGTGGTAGTGCTGCAATACATGAGTATATCTGCGGACTGATAAAGGGGGGTTGCTGGCCAGCTGAGAGATGGTTTAAACGTGAGTTGGCCCTGTGCGGAATGAGCCTCGAAGTGCAACAAGCCTACTGCACAGCATGAAATGGCTACAAAAGTATGGTTATATACATGACCGAATTCCTGTGCTTATTTGCTCAGACCTTCCACTGTCAAGTACTCACTTATTTCGGTGTATGCAGCAATGAGGGTGACCTCAATACTCCTCAGCTAGCATAGGTTCATGCCTGTGACAATATCTCTCTTTTTACTGCCGAAATAACTGCATTGGTGGAACTCACTGAGCTTGTTTATATAGATTTAACACTTTGGATGCATGTTGCTACCGCAGAGTTCCCTAATATATATATCTTTTGCCTGCTCCAACATAAATAGTTGGCAGTGCTTGGCTTCAAGCTGCTGCCAAGGCCATTGACAGCTTATTTGAAAACAGAGCAATAATTAATCTGAGCTAGCATGTTTTGTGGGAGAGTGAGGCACCATTGCGAGTACCTCGTAATCCTGTCAAAGAGCTTGGCAGTTGCTGCTATAAGCACTCTCCATTGCAGTTCCATGCAAGCCGCAGCATATTGGGCACTTACTGCACAAGTGATTTAACTTAGATTCTCTTTGTTGCTATTTCAGTGTTTTGTAAGTGTTCTAAATATTTGTATTTGTGCTAGCATTGACAGCCAGTCTCATTACTACCTTTTTCCTTCTGCAGCAGGCACTCTCACTTGCTTTACTCGAACCAAATTCTATTGTGAGTGAGTTTGCTGAATTTATGCAAACTAAATGTAATTACAGTATTACTCTCATTTATTTACATTTGCAGAGGCAACGAATTCTTGGTGCCGACGAACAAGTTCCCTCCGCCAGTTCGATTACACCGCCACCTCAGTAGTGCAGTGAGCTGCGACTGGCGTGACCAAATGGATACTCTCACTGCTTCCACAGGTTTAGAGCGTGCTCCCAGTTAAGTTTAAAACACCTTGCTTGCAATGTATTTAATCTTGTGTAATATTGTCACCCTTGAATTTGCTGATATGCTATTATTTGAAAATCATTCTGGGTGGTTTGGAACTCATGATTTGCAGTGGGGGGAGGTGGGAAGCACAAATGTGTGACTGCAATTTTTTGCCATTCTAGCTTCTAGCCTTGCGAATTAAAGTAACAGATTAATACCTGAACAGGCCTGACATTTATTGGAGAGATGTCATATAGAAGAAAACTTGATCCCTTGTGGAGGTAACACAGCTGTGGTTCTCCGAGAAAAAGTTATCCGTGTGTGATGGTGTCTAAAACATGGCATTGTCTTAGGTAACTTGGCATGGAATCAGCCACTTGTACTCTCTTGACAGCATCTATTGTACTATGTGCTAGGTGACATGCCTTCAGGGATGAGGGTAGATGGAGAATACCTCAGTAATCTGCAATTTGCTGATGACATTGCCCTGAAGCAGTCACAGCAGCAGCTGAAGCAGTCAGGATGACGGGCAGTAATGTGAGCAGGTTGTACGTCATGCTGGTCATGGAGGAAGTAAAAAAGCCTTAGAAGCAATGCAAAGGGGTAAAGCGGCTGGTATGGATAGGCAACTGCAGATCTTTGAAGAGTGGTAGGGAGATTGTGCTAGAAAAACTGCTTGCTTTGTGTGTGTAGTGCCTCACGACCTCAAGTGTATTGAAATCTTGGAAGGATCCTAACAGTACCATAGTCTATAAGAATAGGGCTGTCAAGCACTTGCAAACTTAAACTGATCGGGTTATTGTCCATTGCCTACAAGATAATAGAATTGGGAAAATCTTGGACTTTTTATCAGCTGAAGGAGCAGCTGGCTTTCGTAAGGGCTGCCATGTTTTTTAATGTGTCTGCCCTGCCGCTGTTGTGTGCTGGATTGTAGCCTACATCCACATCGGATAGGAGGCTGTGCAAACAAACTGCTCTTTACAGAAGGGACATAATTTGAACTGCCCATATCATACAATGCAGCAGCAGTAGTGAAAAGTGCTCCACAAGAAGTGACTTATTTTAGAATAGTTGCTTTATTGCGGTAGCGTAAAAGGCGTCACCCTTGAGAAAAATCACAACCATGCCTTTGGCAGGTGACATGGCCATGCACTGATTGGTTGTCTGGTTCTGCGATGTCATGAGGCCACATGATATGGCCGAACTGGCTGGAGCTCATATTGTGGAAAAGCGAAAAAGAGACAAAGGATCGAGAAAAGAGAGGACGACGCTATCTGGAGCTGCTAACTCAGGCAGCTCCTTTGAGGTGAGAGGTTGAGGTGGAATAGAACCATCCGAGACCCTTGGGTCTAGTATCAGACATGCTACTCCATGTTCATACAGCTTTGTTAAAACAGAGCTTTATACCCATGTTGGGTGGTCTTAGGCACAATGTGGTAGATTATGGTTGTATGCTGATGATTGTGTGTGAGATAATACCGGCACAAATTAAGGGATTAGGGCTTATAACCTTTCAGGACTGCTTTAAGCCAATCGTTCATATATGAATGATCGTTCTCACACACTGGCAGACGTAAATTTATGTATTTGGAACATGTAGCCCCATTTAGGCAGATAGTATGACAAAAGTAATTATAGTAATTAGTTCACAGGAATGGAAAAGGCACAGAATCTGTCACTTGTTTCTGTGGGCACCTGAACTGTGCCGTAAGGGAAGGGAGGAGGGAGTCAAAGTGGAAAGACAGAAATGGGTGCCGTAGTGGAGGTCTATGGAGTAATTTTGACCACCTAGGGATCTTTAACGCGCGCTGACATCACAAAGCACACGGGTGCCACTTCGTTTGCATCGAAAGCAGCCGCCAGCGATCGGGTTTGGACATGGGTACTCCGGCACAGTAATCTAGCATCTTAACCACTGCACTACCGCAGTGGGGCTATTGTGACAACCATAGTTTCTGTTTGTGTGGAGCTTGTTTATTTTTTTTTATTTATTTATTTTTTGTTCTTTCTGGCACAGTGTGACATTTAAAAAATTATTTGAAATAAAGAGGTCTTTGGCGCCATTCACACGATTCTGCTGCTTCTACTATAGTTTTCTGTTTATGAGAGTAGTAGCGAAGTCTCTTGAAGACAATTTTACTAGCTCTCAGTTCAGCTCAGATGATGAATCAGTCAAATGTCAGCCTCGGACTTCAGGTAGTGGCCAAGAAAAGCTTAGTTTCAATCTCTGATCACACTTGGTCAGTTACACATGCTCATTTTGTGTTCCCACTGTTCTGTTTCCATTCGCTGGGTTTCAGCAGTAATGAAAGCTTGGTACTACTTGATATGGCTTCTACAGAACTTCAAGTGTGGAACTTCTTCAAGCAAATTCAGCGGAGTTTGAACACCAAGCTTCTATTGCAGATTTTGAAATTTAATGGCAAACTCTCCCACCTTCTGGAAAACATGTCACCAAATAATTCAGTCATAAATCCTGAAAGGTTTGGAAATGCCAATACTATAAACTGTAAAATGAGTAGAACAAGGCCGAGCATAAAAATGGGTGTTTTCAGCAACTTAGCTATATTTCTGAGAGAACAGCACACCTTCAAAATGAACTTCAGAACCTAAACTAGTAATAAAAGAGGCAGTGTAGCATACTTTTAGTATTCTGAATTATTTTTCTTGCTGTCTTATTTTGATATTCATGCCCCCTTTTCTTTCACTTTTTGGATTTTTTCTGCAAATTTCGGAGAAAAAGTTTTTTATGCTATGTATAAAGCCAGAACAAAAACATGGGCATTTATTTAATTGAGCATCTAAATACCTGCATTTTAGTATTATCTAATAGCAAGATTGTGTAAATATTTCATTTAATAAACAAATTACATGGTGCTGAAGGAGTTGAGGCAAAAAAAAGCTTCATTTGCAAGCTGTAGTTCAAGAAATGACCATTTTTCTGCCTTTTGTATATCCTCAAGATTTTATTACAATTTCTTGATTTTATATTCATGTTTGACAATACTTTGTGAATATTTTACCCAGTGCTGAGAATTTATCTTATGTACTATGCTTATATTCATAATATTCACGTGTCTAGAGGGCATTTAAATAGCTGTATTTTAATTGGCTCATGTGCGTCATGTACAGAAAGTGTGATCAGAAATTGTCATCAAGAAACGTCCTTCATACTGGAACTTGCGTGTGAAGAGCTCTGGCAGGTGCGTGCTCTGTTGCCGCGTTGCAGAGAGGAGGAAAGGAGGCATCCTGGCTGTGCAAACCGCTGCAGAGAGGTGACAAAGAGGGTAATGGCAACCCCATGCATACTCGGGCCACTTATGCGCTTATTCACAGGACCTTGGAGGATGGGCGTGTGGTATTCGATCTGTCATTTGACGTGCGTAACTATAAGGCTGCATTCCCTGCACCGTACTTATTAGTCACATATTCTAATTCTGGTGTCGGGTTTTGTTCACCTTAGCGATCTTAGAGCTCTTAAGCACTTCCTACATTTTTTTTTTTGTAGGTTGCAGCAAAGTTCTTTAAAGACTTCATTTATAAAATAGCAAGGTGCATGTATGCGATCAAGGATCTTTGAGGGAAGCTGCAGATGGGAGCTGTTGACGCTACCATGCTATACTCTTAAAGACAGATCTCAAGTGTCTCCTAAATTTTTATAACAAAACGAACATCCGCACAGTGTTTGCTGGAGATGCTTACAACCCTGCTGTCCTGTCCGAAGACAGGGGTACATGCATTACTGCCCGCCATATGCAAGGCCAGCCACAATTAAACATTCGTTACCAGAGTAACATGATTGCCTGGCTTTTTTGTGTGTTCACTTCCTTAGCATACTGTAGCATAGTCATAGTAGTGTGCACCTTTTCAATAAGTGGTCACGGGGTGTCACCATATTACCTGCTGGACTGCTTTGTGCATTTGGTGCTAGCGCAGTGGAAGCAGAGCCGGTTTGCAGCAGTCCAGAGAGGAGGAGCGAACAATATGGTGACACCGAGTAACTTATTGGAAAGGTGTATATAGATTGCTTGTTCCTGCAAGATGCGAGTTAAACTGCTCTCATACGAACAGTTTCGATCCTCATTGAACTGGATCTACGTTCAACTCATTGTAGATCGAGGTTGTCACACGGCAACTGTCAAGTGCAGTGAGCTCGAGCCTGCTTGACTCAAGGTTGCTTCCTCAATCGCTCTCGAGATTTCAAGCACACTCAAAAGCGGTCATTGACACCCTCGTCATCAACGAGCTCTAAAACTTGAAAAATGAATAAATGCAATAGAACTGCACATAATAACACATAAATGTATTAAAAGGCATGATAGAACATTCGTAGAACGGCTAATTTTATAATATTGACACCGTAGTCTACTGCCAGTGGAAGCTAAGGTGGCGTTCTCTTCGACTGCGTCAGTGTGGAAACTGGAGTGGAAGAGAAACTGCACTGTAGCACTTGACCGCTGGGAAGATAGGTTAGATGACCTGAGGTGCCAAAAGTGGAATGCTGCTGTGTACACTGAAATCGTGCAATCATTACCCCAATCTTAAATTTCCTTTTGAGACTCATTGCGACTGACAGCAGACGACGGACCACGTAGGAAATTTCTCAATGCTGACTGAAAACGCTCGTGTAGCACCGGATGCTTCAATCCTTCTTGAAAGCCTGAATGCAGATTGAGTTCAATGAGGATCGGAAGTGTTTGTGTGACAGAGGGATTAGTGTAGCGCTGCTAAAGCTTTGTGTTAGCTGGTGTGCACAAGTTGGGTGGCCAAGCTGTGTTAAATGGTCTTACAATGCATATTTAGAAAACAAAACAGGACACCCCGAACGGTTTATTCAACTTCTCAGATTATTTGGCATTACACACATTGTCTTGAAAGCAGTCCACAATATGGCCAGCACAACTTATGTCCTTGCTTATTTCAGATTGTTCATTTAAGAGAACTAACATATTCAAGGGCTACTGGCCAGGCTGACATTTTAACCAAGCCCGATAAGGCGTTGGACATGGTCTCTGCGAAATACTGCAGCGATGCACACACTGGAAAGCAACAAAATGCAAACCAAAGCTCTCATGGTCCTTTTAAAACAGCCAAACCTTCTCATCCTTTGCGCTGGCCATCGAACTTTGTCGATGAGGTACCCACAGATACTGCATCCATTGGTTTCTCTCTGACTGATGGGCGAGGGGTGTCACTTGGTCTGCTGATGTCACGCACTTTTTTGTCTTGCATTTCGTTTTCACTCATGCATACACTCACACAAGAAAGAAAGCTTTTAGTTTCTTGCCCTTGTCTATGCATGCTTCAGCGTGTTCTGTGCACTGTGCTATTCATACACCAACGGCTGGACTCAAGTGGCAGCGGTGCGCACTTTCATACAGCCTGCGCATTCGCCGCAGATATAATGGCAGCTCTTCTAAGCAAGCAGTGCTCTCTTCCCCGTGAAGTTAGTGCAGGATTTACCCAACCCTGGCCACTCGCTTCTGTGGCGGCGCCCGGTGCGCACCTGCGTTCGCGCCTTCAAGCGTTCAAGCGTTCAGTTTACGGAGTGAGCGAAATACTTAGAGAAATTATGTAGTCTCAATTTTGTGTGCGCAAAAGCGGTGCAGTGTAGGCTCAGGCAACAGTATTATTTTGATCGTAGTAATACTTACTTTGTCTTATTTCTTACAGTGCGCAACATGTGCTAATTACCGTCTGAATACAGCAGTGATTTGGGTTATCAGTCTGCAGTAAGGCAAGTAGCAGCATACTATTGTAAGGTCAGTCCCATTATGCTGCACAAAAGCTGATTTTTTTCTTCCTGCTGTAACTTTGTTTTCTTTATGATATGAGGGGAACTGTCAAAAATGCATTGACATGGCTACAGAAGCACAGAATTTATCACATGAACATTTTCGGCCTCTCGGGCCTGTTCTGCCAGGCCTGTTACACTTAGTGGCCGAGCAAGGAGGAGTACCTGTTTTGCCTACATACATTATTTCAAATGATATGCCAGTGTGACGGCATCTTTTCGCTTTTGGGCACATTTCTGTCTGCTTCTGCACATGTACCAAAATTTCGGGCACCTTCACGTGTCTGCAAGTCAGGCTGGTCATTGACCTGTTTTAAGTTGTTAGTGCAAATTAAAAAAAAAAAGGTAACCTGCTCTTATTGCACTTTTTGTGAACTTTGAACAGCGCATTCACTGTAACTGCTTTTCCTGTTCTGAGGCGTGCGCAGCATCACCTCGAAATAACAGGAGACATTCATCACCATCCTCATATAAGGATAGGATAGTAGGAAAGCCTTCCGACCCTTGTCTTTGCCTGCCACCTATGTTGCTAAACTCTGCGGCTAGTTTGTAACGAAGCTAACTTTATGACAATAGTTGAGCTTCTCGGCCGCAGTGTGCTTTTGGTATTTCCTTCGGTCCGGACCCATACGTATGTTTTCTGCCACGCATTTGAACTTTATTTCCTCTGAACGACGTGCCCACGCCTTCAAGTTTGAAAAACTTGCAGTGTTTCCTTTCATCAATTTCCGAGTGATGGAGAACTCTGTTCCAATAATTTAGCTATATTTTATGAGAGTTTTTCCCTGGTTTTGGCTCTTCGGCAAGATGCTGATACACAGCCAGAGCCTGTAAGGATGGCTCACGGCCGGCACACCTATCATATATAACTCTCAGTACAGCGGCAAAAATCACTGCAGGTCGCTCTGAACGCTCAAGTTCATGACATCTCGTTGGCAAGAATCACAACCGGGTGAAAGTGCAGGCTTGGCCAGCCTCCGCTTTTTTTTTTCCAGCTTGTTGCACACCAAATGACGGCATCACTGAGTAGACGCGTCAATGCCACACAGTGCCACGATTTCGCAGCTGTAGCAGACAGGAAGCACCCTCCATGCGTAGGTCGTAAAGAGCGCACCGTCGCCACTCGAATCCAGCCATGGTACACCGTGCATAACCATAATACAGAAAACACAGAACATCCATACATGCACGGGCTTGGTTTCCTGTTCCAATAATTTAGCTATATATTATGCGAGTTTTTCCCTGGTTTTGGATCTTCGGCAAGATGCTGATACACAGCCAGAGCCTGTAAGGATGGCTCACGGCCGGCACACCTATCATATATAACTCTCAGTACAGCGGCAAAAATCACTGCAGGTCGCTCTGAACGCTCAAGTTCATGACATCTCGTTGGCAAGAATCACAACCGGGTGAAAGTGCAGGCTTGGCCAGCCTCCGCTTTTTTTTTTTCCAGCTTGTTGCACACCAAATGACGGCATCACTGAGTAGACGCGTCAATGCCACACAGTGCCACGATTTCGCAGCTGTAGCAGACAGGAAGCACCCTCCATGCGTAGGTCGTAAAGAGCGCACCGTCGCCACTCGAATCCAGCCATGGTACACCGTGCATAACCATAATACAGAAAATACAGAACATCCATACATGCACGGGCTTGGTTTCCTGTTCCAATAATTTAGCTATATTTTATGCGAGTTTTTCCCTGGTTTTGGCTCTTCGGCAACATGCTGATACACAGCCAGAGCCTGTAAGGATGGCTCACGGCCGGCACACCTATCATATATAACTCTCAGTACAGTGGCAAAAATCACTGCAGGTCGCTCTGAACGCTCAAGTTCATGACATCTCGTTGGCAAGAATCACAACCGGGTTAAAGTGCAGGCTTGGCCAGCCTCCGCTTTTTTTTTTTTTCCAGCCTGTTGCACACCAAATGACGGCATCACTGAGTAGACGCGTCGATGCCACACAGTGCCACGATTTCGCAGCTGTAGCAGACAGGAAGCACCCTCCATGCATAGGTCATAAAGAGTGCACCGTCGCCACTCGAATCCAGCCATGGTACACCGTGCATAACCATGAATACAGAAAACACAGAACATCCATACATGCACGGGCTTGGTTTCCTAAGAAAGGCCAGAGGCCTCGCACCTATGCTTCGGCCACCCATTGAGCTCAGCCTCTCCCCCTCCTCCTCCTTATTGGCATTGTAGCTGGATGAGCCAAAGCTCACTTCTCAACCTTCAAACAAAGGTCACTGGTGGTGCTTGGGTAGCAGAAAGCAAGAAAAAAAAAGCTGAGGCGGTAGCGTTTTGATGGAAGGCAGAAAGCAAGGCACCCGTGTTTGTGCAATGTCAGTGCACCTTAAAGAAAGAACTCCAGGTGGTCGGAATTATCGGGGCCCTTCACTATGGCGTCTATCATACCCGAGTCTCTTTTGGACGTTAAACCTCACATACCAACCAGCAAGAAAAAAAAGAATGCCTGTAAAAGTCTGGGCCATAATGACTGCATTTGATGCATTCTTGTAGCTGTTTTTACCCAGCACAGGGCAGCGTTTTCATTTTGTTGACCGAACCAACATGGCGGGCATAGTTTCTCAAAGCACTAAGAGATGGCACTCCACATTTCACGTATTTAGGGAGCCTACATGTACCAGCCCTACGCGTATTGTCTCTTGTGGAGGCTAGTCAACCAGGGAGGAGGGAGAGACTCTTTGGTGATGGAAGGGAAGGAGAGAAACATACCGGTTTTGATGGTTGTAGCTCTGTTATTAACGAGTCTGCTGCAAAAGTATTTTTGGCCACCGCGCATTCTGAAGGCGCTGCCTCATAGACAGCAGGTTTGAAAACATTTTCGAATCTAGGGTGGTTCATAAACAAGTTCAGTTTATGGAATCGCACCTGAAAACGAAAGGAATGATTGAAGCAGGAGAAATGATAGCACCTTAAAATAGAAACAAAGGGTGGATGGGTTTTAAGATGCTTTGCAGCTGTTTTCCACTTGCCCAAAGGCAGTGCAGAGTTTTGGCCGGTGTGCAATGAGCAGTTGGGCGCATGGTTTTGCTGATGGCATGGCAGCTACGTGCTGGTTGGTGACATTTTATACACAAGGTCTTGTAGACTTTGTGTCTAGTTGGAAAAAAAGAGTATTGTAGCAAATGAGCATTATGCTGAAATAATTTTGTGAGTAGCTTCAAAGAGCAGCTTTTTTAAAAAATGGCTGCTTTTCATGAAAACATGGCATTAGATTTTTGCTTTTCTAGATGGGGTTTTAAATTTTGTTTTGATGGTTTCTTGCAATCTTTTGCTTGTTCTTCACGACAAATGTATTTACTTCATAGCTTGCAATAAAATGCTTTCATTGCAAATAAGCATTCCTTGTGTGTCGTGCTCTTTGGTCTCATTATTTTGAACTGTAGTAGCCATGACAATCGGAAAACATTTGGGTGAACAGCATTGCATCATGTCTACATTATATTTCTGTAGAAAAAGAGAACGGGCATTGCAGTTGATGTCAATGAGACTGAAATCGACATTTGTTTCAGCTAAACTGTTTCCTCGATTTCGAATCTGGTTTGGGCTATTGCATGTCTAAGGCCCCAGCCAAATATTGCCCACTGCCTCAATAACAGCACATGCTCAAGGACCTAAAGAAACTACAAGATGAAAGTTTATTGTGATGAGAGCAACTTTACAACAGGTAGAGGTATTGACATAGCACACAGGGATCGGGAATGCCAAAACCTAATGCGGTCTATGAAAGACGGCAAGCATGGGCAAGAGCTAATTAATTTTGACTGCTTGGTGTCCTTTTTATATGCACTGACATTGTGTAGCCCACAGGTGTCTTTACATCTTGCCTCTGCCAAAATGTAGCCATGTATTTAATCTTAAAACCTTAGGATTAGCAGTCGAATGCATAGCCACAAAGTCACTGCTGCACATAGGTAGGAAGGTTTCGGACGTAGGAAGGGAGTAATGTTTTTAAGCCAGGTTGAATCTGAACCATGAGAAACATTTCCCGAAGAGTAAAAAGAGGTGAATGTAAATTTGGAAGGTGCTGTATATATAATGTAATAAAAGGCAGCTTGCTATCATGTGATCATTTGAAAGGCTGAAAAGTGGATATTAAAGCATTAGTTTAAAATACCTAAGCAAAGGACAGTGCAGCAGGTTATAGAAAGTAAAATAATTTGGAAAACCTTCACAAACACAGATGTGGATTAAAGTACAGTTTCAAGGTAATCATAACAAGGAAGTAGTAATCAGCTATTATTGAAATGAGCAGGCCCTATTTGCCCTGGGCAGGTGGCGTCCTTGGTCCAAAAAGGTGAGGGCATAAGCAGGTCCTCATCTGATGGTTTGTGTGGGTGGTACTTCTATGCTGCCGCAACATCATACCATATGACACAGAGTGCTGGGCATCTTGCAGTAGAGTACCTGCAGTTGAGATTGCAGCACATGGTGCACATCTTTGAGTATGAAGATGCAGAAAACTGAAAAGAAGCATTAGAGAGGGACATGTGATCCAGGAAATAGGGCTTTTCAGCTAATCGATTAGGTTTTGAGGGAGTGAAACAAGTAAGGGATACCAGACACTGGAATGAAGAGATAATGTCGGCAAATGAGCCAAGGTTAGCGGCTGCAGCTAACGCATGAAGCAGCGATGATTGCAGACCATCAATTCCCTTCAGCATACCTAATGCAGGCAGTGATGATGAATCAAAACTGTGTTGCCAATTTATGAAATAACTATAGATATGTAACTGCACTGTGGGAAGCCCACTTAGCCTCTTGATTTTTCTTCCAAGTTTTTGTTATGAATGGACAGAGTGAAAATGCGCAAAGGAAATAAATGCCAGACTAGGAATAAGTGTAGTCCTTCATTGAATGGCTCTAGTGTCGCATTGCTGAACTGTGGTTTAGAAGTTACTTGTGGCGAGATACAGCCTCTGGGAGGCTTGCAAGAGAGCTGAACTGAGAAGAAAGAACAGCAGAGACTTGTGCGAGCACCGTACAACCAGCCGGTTCAAATGGCGCGCCGTTGCAACGGTTGAGTGACAGCGCTGCAGGTGGCGAAAACGTCCAATGCCAACAAAAATTAATTCAGTAAAAGGAAACCTTTAGATAATTAAAATTGGCACTTGTAGTTTATGCGTCACCACCTCCTTTGTTTAACTGAAACTGTATAGTTTCATTTGCAACAATTTTAGATACGATGGTGCGTGCGCCATTATCATCATCATCGCCCCTCCGCTAAATTATTTTGAGTTGCGGCGCGTTACATGAAACGTTTTAAAAAAATGTTTGACGCGTTATTGACTCTAGTTATTCTCCTTCCAGTGCTTTGCGGACCCTGTGTTGCGCTTTATCTATTTGTTGTTAATGCTAACGAACCATAAAATGGCTGTGTTCTGTGTTTATACAGCACAGGCGACGCACTTCGCACGGTGAGCATCACTTTGGTAAGTCGAATAGAAAGCCAGCTGATTGCTCTTTGGAAGGAAATGAGTTACATAATATATTGATTTGTGGAACATTAACGTACTCGAGTGCCATGTTGGTAAGCATGGTGCCTGCGCTAGAACCGCGATTCTTCCGCGAATCGCTGTGTGAAATTAGCTGGGAACGATTTGTTTCGGAACGTTTAACTGTGAACATTGCAGCAAGGTTACTTTCTTGCTGCACTTGAGGTTGTCTGAGCGAAGTTCTGAGCTTGCCTGCGCAGAACTAAATAAAGCGCTCCGCTGAAAGTGTTTAGGCATTGTGACTACAGAGACATCGAAGGCTTACGTTTGTGTCAGAAGTGCTTTGAATTAATTTTTAGTGTGACTGTGAGGCATGTAGCTTTCCCTAGCAGTCGTAAGATCACCGAGGCCAACGTCAGTTTTGCACTTGCATGGGACGCGCCTTTTCAGCACATGCTGCATGTATGCGCCTGTTGTTGCTTTTATGTATGATGACTGTGGTAATAGTTTGCAGACTAGCTGAATATAGAACTGTGTTTCAAGTGTGTTGACCGCTTCTTAATAGTGTGTAATGTTGATTGACTAGAAATTAAGCTTCGCTTTTTTTTTGGCAAATGATAAGGGCCTAACACGCTGTCCGTCAGTCCCGAGACGAGTGGTACGCTGTACAGCAAAGTAATGTACTGCATTACCGAACGGGGTCACGTACTCGTTAGCTATGATTTTTATTTTTATAACTGTAGTGCACAACGTAGATGTAATGTGCGATCGCTTGGTTCTTTCCTAGTGTATTCTTGTAAAACAAATAAACTGGTCAGAACAGCATAGAGATGTGGCTTTAGGGAATGCATCGAAACAGGCTTACCAAATGGCTTGCCTCTGTTCTCATTCTTGCTCAGATCCAAAGGCAGTACATTTCATTTATCAACTTAATTTTTTGTAATTTCAGTGTTTGACTTTACAGTAGTTGTCTGCATGTTAGGTAATCTTCCCAAGTATAGATGACTTGCAGCACTGTCACATTCTTGGTGGACCAGAGCCATGAACGAACCCTGTTTGCCTGCCTAGCCTGCTACTAGCTACCTGCCCCATGGAAGATACATATACCTGATTTACTATCATGGAGTATGTGCGACAGCCACCTGATAGCTCGCAGCTGCAGCCATGTTTTTATGTTCTACACCTGTGCACTGCAGTGTAACGCTCTATCACGCATTTTAAAAAGGACAGTATTTAATGGCTACATTTTCATCTACAATAATCTGTCACGGTTCCATCCACCAAGGCTGCACGACATTCATAGGTGCCCTAGTGAGGCTCAGAGGAGTTTTGAAAATTCTTGTGCAGTATTGTTGAATTATTACTTACAAAATATTGTCCAGTGAACCAGTTTTAACTGTGAATGTATTTATTTTTTCTAAATTACTACCCACGCAATGTTGTTATTACGGCATTGTGAATGCACAAGATTGTTAGTCTGCTAGAGTTTCCAGTTTGTACAACCCATAGCCATTTAAACAAGAATTGCAATGGTGGCGCTGAAGGGCAGCACTTATCTGCGAGATGGCTGATGCATTGTGAGGGCACCAGACATTCCCCTCATCGTCTGCGCCGACTGTCATCGATACTACGAAATCACAGTGGTTGCCAGTGTTCACGTGCGAACTGCTCGGGGTCGCAGTCAACAATTTCAAGCCACTACAAAAAGTGTTAATTGCATTGATTACATCTTTGCATGACAGCCGATGTATCCAGCATGAACTATGTCTTACTACAGGTACCATATGCCATTACTTGCTGTACTGTACGACAGCACAGAGCACATGTGTGATTAGTGGGGTAAATAAAATAAATAAATACTGTCTCCACTGGGAATCAAACCTCCATCCCTTGTATTCCTCACATACTGTACTTTGTTTATGGCAATAGAACATGAGTCAGCACAGATGCATTCTTGCAGTGGAATTATCTAGGCATAGCACTGCTAATTTTTGTTCTAATGTGGCACCTTTTATGGAGTTCACCGATTTTTTTTTTTTTGCATCGTTCATATAATAAACACATAAAAACCCTGCAGCACTATGAAAATTTGCCCGGAGCATTCAACTCGTGCTACAGTATGTGCATAAAGCTACCTTTGTCTTTGTGTGCAAAATGAAATTTTTTACGAAAGATTTACATTTTGCATGTTGATTTGATCAGAATATATTGGTTTTGAACATGATTGGAAGAGGCTTTTCAATACCCGAGCTGTTTCATGTGCATGGTTGTTAACTACCATGCTGAACTTTGTAGTCAAGTACAATATGTGCATAGTGCCTATATGCATACAATATATGCATAGAGGCAGGTAGAGTGATTGTTTAGGTGTACTGTAATTATCAGGCTGTGCTAGTATCGTTACAGCTATGATATAAAAATTCGCATCAGGTTTGTAGAACTTGTATTGTGAACAGTGGTTATATGGTGTCTGTGTATTTTATTTTAGCATAGCAGTGATATTGGTGCAAGTTCTGTCAAGTTTGGTTTTGTTTTGATTTTAACTTTGCTTATTGCCACTTATGGACAGCCTTATCACACAGCGCTATTCAGGTTCTACTAGTGTCGAAGATCATTCATTTCACTTTCTTTAATAGACACTGAGGGTTCACTGACACATACGCCACCAAATTTTTTTGTTTCAACTGCTTCAATTGTTTTCCTTCCCAGTGGTGTTGTACATTTTCACAAAAATTTGCTTCCAAAGTGAAGTTGTCGACTTTCTTCCAAGTTGTGTGATATGCTGTGAAAAATGGCACGCGTGTCATGAAACTTGTTCCAGATTTTTTGATCGCATTCTGCATGTACAAGTTTTTTCAACCTTCTATGAATGCTTTGTCTCAAAAATATTAAGTATTCAGGCTAACGTAGGATTAGGTTGCATTCTGGGTTCTGTTGTGCCGGGTAGCAGCTCAGCAGTCAGATTCTTTTACTGGACTTGCCTGAGAGTACGAGTTGTGTGAAGCCTGCACACAGACCCATATCATGCCATTTGACGCAATTTTTACGCTCGACCGCCGTCAGTTTAGAAAAGGACTGTATTGGGTTACTACGACAAACGTTACCCCAGCTTGTTTTAGGCGGAAAAAAAAAAGTTTGTGCCATGGTCGCCATCTTGCATGTTCTCATACACTTTAATTTCAAATTTGTAAAATTTGCTGTTCTCATCGTAGTTGTTCCAACAATACCCCAAGTTTTCCAGAAGTAAAGGAACCCAAGAAAATTGTTTTGGAGATTAGAGAATATAAGCCATGCCAGAATAAAATTCTCAAGTTTAGAAAATTTGCTTTTTGCAGCATTTACAGCTGTAAAATACAGAGTAAGGTGGTTCTAGTAAATATATGACGTGTATTAAGAAAAAAGTACCACTCGGTGGCATTTATTTTGGGAAGTTAAATCACAGCACTCAGTTCCTTGCTCGCTGGGCAACTAGACTGCACAACGCCCACTTTCAACAGTGATGCTGTTTAAGCTGGAGGTTGTTTCATCTATTGTGCGCAGCTTAATGTGTTCGCAGTAATGTCACCATGACCGGATGTGACATCATCATGACGTCACGTCCAGTCATGTCTAATAACCAGAACTGAGGTCACCACATGACATCATGTCCGGTCATGACCGATGACTTCACCGTGCGATTCACGCATATATGAAGCTAACCTTGCCAGGCATCCAATCCAGGTATCCGTGCTGCGCCTTTCATTTGTCGCTTCCTCAAACGCCGCACCACACAGGAATCAGCAGTGTTTTAAATTGGTTTACAGGAAAGAAAAGGCATAATATCTGTTGCACTTGTCCGCTGACAACAGATAGCCACGATGAGTCTCGAAGTATAATCACGGATAACTTGAGGCAAACAGAAACAGCATCATTGTGTCATCAGTCTTGTACATGACTGCAATCTGCCTTAATTTTTTTCTGTACCCCTGTGCCTTGGCAGGAATCGAACTTGCAGAGAGGTAAAAATAAGGCAAGGCCTTATTTCAGCTTGTATCCTAAGGTCAACATGAATTCCTAGAGGATCACAACTTGTTGAGAAGTGAGGACTGCAGCTTGCCTTTACTACTTTGCACAGATTTACAGTTTCAGAAGTGGTACGAATTATCTGCTACTCTGCTGAAAAGCGGAGCACGCAGCCTGGTTATTTTTGGCAATGGTGGTACTTCCATTATCTTATACATACTCTTTAGCATAGAGTCATGAACTACCACATTATGTGAAAGACTGCCTGACACAAATATAAAGCCTCCCTTAGCCTAGCCGTATGAAGTGCCTTTGTGGTCTACGGGTAGCATGTCTGACTTGAAATGCAAGAGTCCTGGAGGGTTCGATTCATTTCACCTACCCATCTGATTCGAGAAGCTTGAGTTGGCAGCTCCTGCCAAATCTGCCATATCATATGATCAAGTGACTTTGCACAACCCTGCCACCAATCAATTCCCGGCTATCACCCAAAATTTTTCTTTCACAACCCTGATACCAAATTTTATGGTGAATGGCAGCCTTTAACGCTGTCATATCAACATGTAACCAAAATTTGGTTTCCTTCAAGTGGTGGCTTTAGACAGCTTGTGTTGTTCGTCCCTTTGAGACCTTGATTGGCAGGTGGCAAAGTAGAGACAAGAGGGATGATGAAGAGAAGGTAGGAGGCAGAGGGTGGAGAACGGGTACAATGTGTCGCACTGTGATTTGTAGATTAGGTGGCACAACCCGCTTGCATGGTCGTAACCCATCAGCTGCATTGAGAACAGCAATGCTAACTCCTAGCTCTTACTCCCCTGCACAGATCGTATTCATTGTCTATACTTTTTCTTGGACAAGTTCTTCTGAATATCTCGTAGGATGTCACTGCTAAGATTTTTGCACGGCCCCTGAAGGCTAGGTATTGCTGCAAAGCACCTTGTCCAGAAAACGGAAACATAGAATGACCAGCTTGTTCAGCTTGTTTCTGCAATGGGCACAAAACTGGACTTCATTCCACTCGTGAAATATGGAGGAGCCTCTATGACCGGTTATCATTGTACAGTAGAACCCTGCTATAGTAAAGTGAAACTGAAGTCCCATCATAGTAGTGCTTTTGGTAAAACTAGGTTATACTAAACAACGTCTGGCCGTGGCGTCGACTTCTCACGAAATGTCATTGCTGCACACGCATTACATGGAATCGCGAGGAAATTTTTTCTTAAAAAAAAAAAATAAGTAGTGCTTTTTTTTATGGTTTTACCGCTGGGCTCATCAGCACTGAGAAGAAGCCAACTTTAAGGCCTTGGAGCCGTGAGGGAAAGCATGCAGCACGTAGCGGGAAAAATGTAAAGCTGACTAAACACAAAAAGAAGACGGCCGGTAACTTAAAAATAGAGTAAAAGTGCAGCAAGAAAAAGGGAAGCGAAGAAACGGCCGAACATTCACACAACACTGTTCAGCACGAAGGAGTAGTGGCAAGAATTGGAGGCGTGGCTTGTGAGGTTTTGCAGTGCGGGACTGTCGCGCATTTTTCATCTATTGCCTCTTAAAAGGTGGAAACAGCGGAAGATGATGCTGCGCTCACGCAATGCTTTGGTTCTCAGCTGGAATCAAGCTCGGCTGTATTTGTATCCATGTTGCATTCATGCTAAACAGGTACTTCTACAAGCTGTAAAAGAAAAAAAAAAGAAAAAGGAAATGGCACAGAGATGATAAGAGAGTGATGGAAGGCATTTTAGAGCGTTCTTTTCATAAAGCAACAAGATGTGCTTAGTAAGCAGACTTTAATTACGAGATAGTATCTTCAGGACCGTGTCATCACTAACAACTGATATAGTAAGATTTTGGCCGGTCCCGGTGACTTTCCTGTAATGGGGTTCTGTACTTATCAGTTCGCAAAGAGCACTTCCTGGCAGAAGGGCAGCTCAACACTGTTAATGTGGAAAAGCACTCACCACTCTGCTTGTGCTCAAACTGAAACCCACATCTGAATTTGATTATGCTTCCTGCAGGAACGACCTTTAGTCTGCATCTCAAGTGAGCATGCGGGGTATCTTGATGCTTATTTTTATTTTTTGTAACCGCAACCTCGAGCAGACTAATTCGCCAAAGCTGGCAGCGCTGGTTATGTATACGTTTGCCGCTGGCTCAAGCCTGCACTGCAGTGAAGTGCAGGCACAGAACAACGCTAGAGAAGAGCACGGGCGTTCAAATTGCGAAACTTTTCTGCCCCAGTCAAAAAGAATTCCATTTAAGCTTCCGGGGAAAAAAAAAATGCTAGAGTGGCCCTGCGCAATATAATACCAGCTAGTACCACATCACTACTCTCTACAGCGACTTTCTGTTAGCTAGTGCCAAGTTACTGTATATCTGGCAGAACCACATGGAATGGTCTGTGGGGTTTAATGTCCCAAAGCGACTCGGGCTATGAGAGACGCTGTAGTGGAGGACTCCGGAAATTTCGACCACCTGGGGTTCTTTAACGTACACTGACATTCCACAGCACACGGTCGCCTTGCCTTTCGCCTCCATTCGAAAAGCGGTCGCCGAGGCCAGGATTCGATCCCGCATCCTTAGGAAGCGCCCTAACCACTGCGCCATCCCGGCGGGGTAACACATGAATGTGTCATGACAAACACAAAATAACATAAAAGGAACAGCCAAGGTCGCAATGAGCGACTGCAGGTGACAAATGCATCGGTCCCTGGTACTCGTGCTTTTTTAACATCACACTATGCAGCACTGAACTGAATGCTCATACGAGCAAAAAGTAAAAACTCTAGGGGCACTTTGGACCACTAAAGAGCAATGAGGTGAAAGCCTTTATTGCATGGTGGTCTGATGCCCTCCACTATGGCACCTCCTTCCTCATTTTCCTTATGGCTCGATTCAGGTGTTCGCGGAGAAGTGTGAGATACGCCTTTTCTTTCCTGTAAACCAATTTGAAATGCTGCTGATGCTTGCTGTACTGCGTCTGCTTTTGTATGCTGTGTCATGTGGCGTTAGAGCAAACGCCAAATGAAAGGTGCTGCACTGACGACTGGATCAGGTTAACTTTCACATGTGCTCGAGTCGCCTGGTAACGTCATGACATCATAGTAATCTCTGTCATTATCATCACTGTCACTATCATTATCAATCAGTATCTATCACTAAGTTCTTCACTGACAGATTTAAAGGTAAACAGCACAACCACGCAACTGCTCGCAAGATTCCAATGACAGCTCTCGCATGTTGGAATGGGGACGGAGGAAAGCAGTGGCAATGTGAGTGGCAAGTATGTATTTCCTGGGGCGGCTGTGCTGGGCAGATATCGTGCTAGAAAAACTGGCTACCCTGTATACGCAGTGCCTGGTGTCATCGATAGTACCGGAACTATGGAAGAACGCAAACATTATCCTCATTCATAAGAAAGGGGATGCTAAGAACCTTAAAAATTAGACCAATCAGCTTACTGTCTGTTACGTATAAGGTGTTTACTAAGGTAATCGCTAATAGAATCAGGGCAACCTTAGACTGCAATCAAGCAAAGGATCAAGCAGGGCTTCAGAAACGGTACTCTACTATCGATCATATCCATACCATCAATCAGGTGATAGAAAAATGCTCGGAATATAACCAGCCCTTATACATAGCATTCATTGATTACGAAAAAGCATTTGACTCAGTTGAAACCTCGGCGGTGATGCAGGCATTGCGAAATCAGGGGGTGCTGGAAGATATATATAGTGGCTGCACAGCAACCATAGTTCTGCATAAAGAAAGTAACAAAATTCCGATAAAGAAAGGTGTTAGGCAAGGAGACACAATCTCCCCAGTACTATTCACAGCTTGCTTAGAGGAAGTATTCAGAGACTTGGAATGGGAGCAGTGAGGGATAAGGGTAGATGGAGAATACCTCAGTAATCTGCGATTTGCTGATGACATTGCCTTGCTAAGCAACTCGGGGGATGAACTGCAAATAATGATTGATGACCTAGACAGGAAAAGTAGAAAGGTAGGCTTGAAAATCAATATGCAGAAGACTAAGGTAATGTTCAACAGCCTCAGAAAGGAACAGCAGTCTACATTAGGTAGCGAAGTACTGGAAGTAGTAGGCGAATATGTCTACTTTGGACAGGCAGTACCCGCAGATCCGGACCATGAAAAGGAAATAAGAACAGGATTGGGATGGAGCGCATTTCGCAAGCACTCGCAGATTATGACTAGCAGCTTATCGTTATCGCTCAAGAGGAAAGTATACAACAGTTGCATCTTACCATTACTCGCCTATGGGGCTGAAACGTGGAGGCTAACCAAGAGAGTTCTACTTAAGTTGAGGACAACCCAGAGGGCTATGGAACGAAAAATGGTAGAGGTAACATTAAGAGAGAGGAAGCGTGCACAGTGGGTCAGAGAAATAACTCAAGTTACCGACATTCTAGTGGAAATTAAGAAGAAATGGACATGGGCCGGACATGTAGTGCGAAGAGAGGATAACCGATGGTCGCTGAGGGTAACAAACTGGATTCCAAGGGAAGGAAAGCGTAGCAGGGGGCGGCAGAAAGTTAGATGGGCGGATTAAGAAGTTCGCAGGGGTGAAGCGGATGCAACCTAGCACAGAACCGGGTTAAGTGGAGAAATATGGGAGAGTGCAATGGGTATAGTCAGGCTGATGATGATGAATCCCACAGACTTTCGGTAGAAGCAATGTTAGGTAACCCAAGGGCCGCCTTATACGCCAGCCTAATCATAGCGTCCACCTTGTTTTCCTCTGTCACGTCCATATTCATACAAGGCGTCGCATAAACTGTTCTACTGATCACGAATGCCTGTACCAAATGACTTGACTCCTTTTCCTGCAATCCTCTCTTTAGATTGGCGATTCTTTCAGTGAGCCTCATGGCGGCGTTTACCGTATTCTTTAGCTTTCCTAAGGCCTCCTTATTTTTCCTGTTAGTCTGCAAGTACATGTCCTGTTGTAGCGTATCCTCCTCCTCCAATTGTCTGTCTCTACCCCTGGTGACACAGAGTAACATCGCACCAAGTGGTGACACACAAGCGATCTGTATCTGAAGAATGGTGGCAGCTTAGATGAAGAAATGTTCATGTCAGGCCGCACAACAAAAAACACTGAAATTGTGTGATTCAGCAACTTCAGCTACAGATTTTTTTTTTATCGCACTAGCAGCAAAGAAGCCAGAAGAGTCTGTCAGAAGAAGCTCTGATTTCAGCTTTTAGCGATTCAGGTACTACAACCACCTGTAATGCCAACTAGTGGCCAAAGGTGCACATAGTTTCCGTACCCACTTGCTTTTGAGTATGTACACATGATCGCTGCATGTCCTCAGTTTTATCTCTGTTTAGGAGGGTTTCCACAATCGTTAGCAATGATCTGCTGACACTGGCACACAAGCGTGTAGTTTTCACGTAGATAGAAACCTAGTGTATACTTGAGTGAAGGCTCTCCAGCTTATACAAACTATTTGTAAAAATAAAAATAAATATGATTGTACAGGGATTTTGGGGAAACCAACAGGTTGCTTGTTTTGACGGATGTTTAGAAGAAATGACTAAGTGAAATGCTCAAGTTCATAGGCCTCTTGTTTGTCCAACACGGGCATTGTGAAACTTCACTGGCTGAAGCTGCACTGGAATGAGGACATCTACAGTGGTTTGCCTCCACCAGGAACAATGCTGGGAATCTGCTTCATAGCAGTGCTGGTGCTCCTCAAAGTGGCAGTCCTGTACAATGTAGACCAGCTGCCACAAGTAATGCACCGGTACATCAATCAAGTGCAAAGCCCTCACAGCCACATTAGGCAGTATTTGCATGTAGCTTCCCGAGAAGAGTTCAATAAACAGATATTTAACCTTCGTGGCACACCAGCTCAAATTTTGTCACCCTCTGCAAAATGTGCCAACCATAAACCACAAAAAGTTGACAAATGCACGAAATGAGTTGTGCTATGAGCAAAAGAAGACCGGGCTTAAAAATAATGTTTCTAGCAATTTGGCAAAGTTACGAGAATGGCAAGCCTTCACAATGAACCACATAACACATTGGTTCCTGGTATTTGGCTTCACTGCATTTTATTGGTGTAGTCTGGAGAATAGGAATTTCCAACTCGCAACAACCACCCCATCTTGATACATCAAGGCAACTGCTGCAGACAGATCCGAAGGCATGTCGCCTAGCACACATTACAATAGATGCTGTCAAGAGAATGCAAGAAGTGGCCGATTCCATGCCAAGTTACTTAAGACAATGCCGTGTTTCGGACACCATCACATACAGAGAACTTTTGCGCAGATAACCACAGCTGTGTTACCCCCGCAAGGGTCAAGTGTTGTTGTATATGACAAACTCTTTAATCCATGCCAGGCCTGTTCACATATCAATCTGTTGCTTTAATTCTAAAGGCTGAAAACTAGAGAGGAAAAAAATTGCAGTCACACATTTGTGCTTCTCGACCTCCCGCCACTGCAAATCATGCGTCCAAGATCACTCTGAATGCTTTCCAAATAATAACATATCAGCAAATGCAAGGGTGACAATATTCCACAACAAGATTAAATACATTGCAAGCAAGATATTTTAAACTTAACTAGGAGCACGCTCTAAACCAGTAGAAGGAGTGAGTGTCCATTTGGTCACACCAGTCACAGCTCACTGCACTACTGAGGTAGCGGCGGAATCCAACTGGTAGAGGAAACTCGTACGTCGGCCCCGAGTATTCCTTGCCTCTGTAAATGTAAATAAATGAGAGTAATACAGCAATTACATTTAGTTTGCATAAATTCAGCAAACTCACTCACAGTAGAATTTGATTTGAATAAAGCAAGTGAGAGTGCCTGCCGCAGAAGGAAAAAGGCAGTAACGAGACTAGCAGTCAATGCTAGCACAAATACAAATATTTAGCACACTTGCAAAACACTGAAATAGCAACAAAGAGACTAAGGTAAATCATGTGTGCAGTAAGTGCGGAATATGCTGCGGCTTGCATTGAATTGTAATCAAGAGTGCTTATAGCAGCAACTGCCAAGCTCTTTGACAGGATTACGAGGAACAGTCTTTGTCAAATGTGTAGAGCCCAGGGGTTCTGCTTCTGGGCCAGTTCCTGCGGCTTGTAATGAATTTCCGGTATTCCAACTTTGTTGATGGCAAGAAGATTTTTGTCCTACCCCCTTCAGTGGGAAAGGCCTCAACTAATTCTACATCAGTGCCACTATTCGGCTCAGAAGCGGACCCCCCCGGGCTCTACACTTTTGACAAAGGCTGTACATGCAACGGTGCCTCACTCCCCTCAACAAAACGTACCACCTCAGGTTAATTATTGCTTTGTTTTCAAATAAGCTGTCCATGGCCTTGACAGAAGCTTGAAGCCAAGCACTGCCCACTATTTATGGAGGCATTGTTTCTGCTATCATTCCCAGTTTTCTCAAAGTGATGACGCTGTTGGAGCAAGCAAAAGGTATATATTAGGGAACCCTGCGGTAGCGACATGCATTCGAAGTGTTAAGTCTATATAAACAAGCTCAGCGAGTTCTACCAATGCAGTTATTTTCGTAGTAAAAGGGCAGATACTCTCATGGGCAAGAACCTATGATAGCCGAAGAGTCACCCTCATTGCTGCATGCACCGATGTGAGTACTCGACCAGTGGAACGTGTGAGCATATAAGCACAATAAATTCGTGCGGGTATACGCCCGTATCTTGTAGCAATTTTATGCTGAGCAGTAGGCTCGTTTCACTCCGGGGCTCATTTCGCACTGGGCCAGTTTACACTTATACTATCTCTCAGCTAGCCAGCAACTCCCCTTCTTTAGCACTTCGTCGACACTGTAAAGAAGCTGACCTCTTGCACTGCAGCACCACGTATGGGCCGCATAGATAAATACCTTACGACAGTTTTTTGACGGAAGCACGACCGTTTCTATGGGCCCAGCCACTCTATCTGCTGAAGCTGCGAGGAAGGCAATAAAACCTCCTGATCATAAACCAGCGCGTTCACGCTGGCGCACCACACCAAAATGCCTGCTACTGCCCAAACAAACTAGACTACAAACGAAGAATCTTTAAAAAAAAAAAAGAGCAAATTACAAACTTCCGCGACTCTCGACTCACAAATAGTTTCACATCATCTGTAAGTCGCCGCGTACGTCCCAATACCCCAGTGCACCCCGAAGACAACAGCAACCGGCGACTGATCGGTGCACAGCAGCAGGTATGCAACGGTTGTTTCAAGCGCGAAGAAACGGGATCGACGCCATTATGCAGTCTCCACATGCCTTCGCCCGGAGACTGTCGCGTGATTACGCCGCGTCAGTAATTGTGACTACCGCATAGCTGCACTGCCGTGTAAAAACTCGTTAAAAAAGCTGCAAGACGGTAGCAGAACGCCGACAAATGCTTTACCTAGAGCTCGCGGGCATGTACGAAACACCATCATTCGCGTACGACTCACCGTAGTCGGAGGCTGCAGACAGGCCAGGGACAGGACCGAAGGCTACGCTGTTGAATTTAGGGCAACATCAGATTTTCACCGAATTTGCATCTATCGGGATGATGCCCCGCAAACTAAAACAAGCCGACGCATGAAAAGCGACCTAGGGCTCGCAAGGCGCGAGCACCCGTTGCCCGAAAAGCGCGCCAGCTTTTGCTCGGGTGCGGTGGTTCGAAACGGGGTAATTGGCATCTGGGTTTGAGGCTTATTTCCAGAAAAAAACAAATACTAAAAGTTGTTTGACGTCACTTCCGTCGAGAGAATCAACGCGTCCTCCTTTCCACTTTGGTTCTGTGCGCGCATGCGCAGTTCACGGAGCCGGCTCTCTGCAAGTTCAGGTCGTGCAGCGTGGCCACATGGTTGCTGCCCACCGTGTTTTCTCAACGCATTTTTCACTTGGCCGTCAGGTAGTACGTTTGAACCTTCAGACTGTTTCATGAGCCTGCAAAATGGGAAAGTGCTTCGTACCGTTTTGCAACACTGGTTACAAAGGCTTGCAAAGAAAAGTACTCGCTTTTCAAGCCGCCAAACAATGAAGCAAGACTTGAAGCATGGAGACTGGCTATACCTCGTAAAGACCGCATACTCCAAAGGACGGACCGTGTTTGTGAAAAGCATTTCGCTTCTCATTTTATCCTGAAGACATGGTCTGCAGAAATCGACGGTCATGTGTTGATGTCTGGAACAAGAAGAGCGGGCCTTTCAAAAGACGAGCTTAGCTGCGGTATGGTCAGATCCGATGGCAGGGAGCGTCGGGTTCCGGATGCTCACAGCAGGGCTGATGGGATGCCACGTGTACTGGCAATCTTGGACCACGCGTCTTCGGGGCCGCGACACCGGCCGACACGCGCTTCTTTTGGCTCTTTCTACCTCAGCCTCCTCGTGGAAAGCAAAAGACAGGAAAAAAACAGAAATAAGCGGAGAAAGAACGCGAGGGAAGATCCCGGTCTGAACAAGGGCCTTGTCCCCTGAAGTGGCGGTTGCCCCCTACCCGGCGCCCATATGGGGAGGGGGCGGCATGACCTTGAGTGACCCTCCAGTGTCGCGAGGAGTAGGCGTCCAGGCAGGAGGTCGAAATAAAGGAGCCTTAGGTCGAAATGGACACCAGCGACTTTCGCCCCACTCTGTCGCAAAAGGAATGGAAGGTAAGGGCAAGCAAGGACTTTGTGACATAAATGATTTTTTTTTTTTGTGACAAAACTAGCTTAGACTCTTGGAACAAGTCAGTGCCTTCAAGACTCCGTATAGAAAGGATCTATAGGGAACCCAAGCTCAAGTTTCGCCGCGCGATGGCAGCGCCGCATTCCTGGCATGGTGGCGAAATGTGAAACGATGGGACGTCGCCGGAGCAGACGCTCCGCTAGCTTTGTGCACGTGCGGCGATCGAGTTGCGCCTGGCGGTTATTTGGCCGCTACAAAAACGCTTCCGCTGATGCGAAACGGAGGTACAAAGTAGCATTGTGCCATGGGTAGCCACAATAGTAAGCGAAGCCCCAAAAGACGAGACTCACGTGTGGAACTTTGCAGATTTCATTGGAAGCGTTTCCACAAGACCTGTTTTCCAACCGCATGACAGCATTCCCAGAAGTCTCGCGTTCTTTGTGGAAACGAAAAGGGCCAATTTTCCCCTTCTCCATAAACTCAGAAATGTTCGACAGTTGACAAAGACGTCTTAGAGAGGCATCAAAAGAGTACAATGGTTTAACACCATCTATACGAAGTGAAGGCGGTAGAGGATTATCCTGCTCTTCGCTCCGCGCGTGTCTTGCTTTGCCGAGTTTCTGTGCTCGCTCCCTGCTTTGCGAGTGCTCTGAAAGCAACCAAATCAACAGATGTCCAGCGTGCGACGTCCGCGATCGATAATGATGTGTGAATGTGCCCGACGACCAAGAAAATATCTAGGAACGAGGCCCCTTTTTTTTTTTTTTTTTTTTTTTGGGGGGGGGGGTGGAAAACATGCTTGGCTTAGCCGCTTTTACAGATTTCCGCAAATTGGCCAATAAATGAACCAACATTATTATTATTCGTAACCAAAATATGTTGGAAGTGCAATACAAAAGCGATCCTAGTTATGGCTCGATTGACACTACTCGCACGGAGCACCCTATTCGCGTCACAGGTTTCGTAAATGCAAACCAAATATAAATGAAGCACAACCATTTAGTAAGGACCGAAATAAAGCACGATTGTAGTACAAGCTTGGATTTCACCTTCCTTCCGAGCCAGCGAGCCGGTTATGTCGCGTGCAGCGCGCGGAGCACGCATGTGCTTTTGAGACTGCTAGCGTTCGTGCCTTTGAAGAAACATCTCCTTCGGACTATAGCTTATTCTTCTACTGCAAGATTTGCTTTAGTAACATCGTAATAATAAAACCAAAACCGTATATAGATCTCATGCTACAGGCCAAAACAATAATCAACAAGCGAGCAACTTTATCTCAGAGTACTGATAATACCTCCGCAGTTTTTAAACATATTATATACGACAATATAGTTGCATAGCTGACTTTCGAGATAAACGTCCTACGTTTTCGCTAACGTGGGAAACGCATTCACAATCAATATTTACTCATCGCCGTCTGTCGTCTGCTCTACAGTGCTGACGTGAATAAAAATTTTCTCGCCTATTACGTTTCCTCCATGGAAATACGTGGCAGGTTGTCCAATAATCAAGACGGAATGCAGGCGGCATGTTGCGACGCGCCTGCGGAGGCGCGTGCTCGTTCGAGAGAAAGCGCGCGGCGCACGTCGCGAAGGCAGCGAGCCGAGCCAGCGGCGTCCCAGTGTGTGTTTTTCTGCCACAGATGGCGTTGCCCATCAGGAGCCGCAGCGCCGCACAGCGATGCTTTGGGAGCATATACTTCGTCTCACAATATATTTGCAGCGCTGCGAAAGGCAGAGGATCCCTTGCAATTGTGGTCCCAAGTGCCTCTTGCCTCTGTGCACTATAATAGAAAATTGTGCTCCTACTGTCACCCCCGCCAATTTGAGGAAGGGGGGGGGGGGGGGGGGAGGAACGCAGGAGCACAATTGCCTATTGCAGTGCGCGTGGTCCTGATTGGCTCAATGGCTCAACTGATCAGGGTCTTAAAATACAAGGCCATGAAAAAGCCAAAGTGGCAAAACATAAATATCACGGGGTATGGATAAACGAAGGATTGGCATACATTGAAAAGCATGAGCTATCATTTAGGGCAAAAGGGCGAAGAAATGCCGGGATAATTAAGCATAGAGCATTATGGGGATACAACAGATATCAGGTGTTGAGGGGTATTTGGAAAGGAATTATGGTGCCCGGGCTTACTTTCGGAAATGCGCTTTTGTACCTAAAAGCAGAGATACAGTACAGTCGACATTAGAAATAAATCAGAGAGTCGTCGGACGATTAGCACTGAGTGCCCACGGCAAAACTACAAATGAGGCGGTACAGGGAGATATGGGCTGGTCATCTTTCGAAGTACGGGAAGCTCAGAGTAAAATATTATGTGAGGAACGCCTCAGGAAATTGGACAGTAACAGGTGGGCAGCTAAAGTATTTAAATACCTATATCTAAAAAGCGTTGACTCACAACACAGGAAAAGAACCAGGAAACTAACCAGTAAGTATGCTGGTGACAAGGACGAAGAAATAAAGAGCGTTAAGCAACGGGTGAAAATACAGAAGGTAAAAATTGGATAAATAATATGGAAAAGAAACAGTGTGGAACTATACCGAAAGTGGAAAAGGCAGATCAGGGAAGAAGCTTTCCTTGATAACTCAAGAGGCAGTACCCTACTTTTTGAACCTAGATCAGGGTGCCTTAGAACACGCAGCTACAAAAAGAAATTTAACAATGGAGATGACGCATGTGCTGTATGTGGAAACTCCAGTGAAACAATTACCCATCTTATACTCGAATGTGATGGTATCCATCCGGAAGTCGATGCAGGCGCAGTCACTCTTCCTGAGGCCCTGGGGTTTAAAGATATCAGTGGTCGAGTGAATTAAGCTGCAGTGGAAGCTAGCAAAAAAAAACGATTGGAAAATTGGTGGCTTTAAAGCAGAAAAGTAACATAATGTTAGTAATGTAGAAACAAAAATTCAATCATTAGAATGATGGTATAGTTAACTTATCTAAAACAATAATTAACATATATAGGGGAAAAAACTAGCATGACAGCAACAGCAACGCTCTTATATTCCATCCATCCATCCATCCATCCATCCATCCATCCATCCATCCATCCATCCATCCATCCATCCATCCGTCCGTCCGTCCGTCCGTCCGTCTGTCCATCCGTCCATCCATCCATCCGACCGGGGTGCCTCTGCTTTTCATAGTGCTGCCTACGAGGTACCAGAATAATTGTAAATTGTGAAGCGCTTTCGCGTAATTTCTCACCGCATGCCAACATCTGCCTCCCTCGGAATGAGGCGCAGGTCAGAGTGCCCACGGCTGTTGGTACTGAAGGACTCTGGTACTGTCAGTGCTCGAGTTCTCGAGCATGCTTATCACTGTCTTTAATGGGACAATATTCTATGGACCTTAAATTGGGACAGGAAGTGGAGGGAGGTGGCAGGTAGGGACATCGAGATTTAGATGGGGCATGTTTATTTCATCCACAAAAAAACGCCATTTTTTCTGTTTCAAGTGCAATCCTTGGTCAATATTCATTACTTCTCACAACTTACAAGAATGCATTTTCTTTGGCACCCGTGTCTCCAACAGCGCGTTGAACCTCCATACTTAAAACACAGGCGCCATGAACACAAAGCGGTCAAGCGATATTTAAGTGCGACGGAAATAAAGTGAACTATCAAGCAGACGCGAGTTTGGGAGGTCACAGTCAAGTGACGCTACCGCACTGCTGTGGATTTAGTGATGATCTGGAGATGCTGACATGACTTTTTTGGTTGTAAAGTTTCAAACAGAATCCTGAAAGAGAAAAAAGAAAAATCAACTGAGGTTTGTGGTGTTCATGACAGTCCCGTTCTAAGGAGATGATTATAAAGGCTAGTCTTTTTTTGAAGTTCAATTCGAGAAAGCCAAAGCGGGACATAACGCCGTCCCACACTCAAGTTGGTGGGACATCCGCATTTTCGGTGTGACAGCGGGATTGGTCCGCCTAAATCAGGATGTCTGGTCGCTTTAACTGCCTTCAGCTATTAGTGCATGAAAGAATTACTTTTCATCGTTTAATAAAGTTTTATTAATTGCAGCCAAGGGCATCTACACCTCGTAACTCTTCACACATTTGGGTAAAATGTGAACTAGCTGAATATTCTTCTCAGAGCGTGATGTATCATGCACAACTTTTGCAGCGAAAGGCTTCACTAGTCAACTCCGAGTCTCGCGTGTGCTCCGTCGTTAGAAACGCATATAAAGCCCCGCTTTAACCAAGCCGTATAACATGTCAGTGGCCTATATGGGTAACGTGAATGCAAGGGTCCTGGCAGGCTGAGTCTGACATAACCGCCCCATGTGAAACGAGAGACCCAAGTTGGCAGCTCCTGCCAGGGGACCACGGTCACGGACACGGCACACAGCGACGAGCGGTTAGACCTGGTGTATTATTGCTTTCGCAATAAAAGCCACAGCTGTGCATGCGCAAACCACGTGACGTCACAGGAGAAGCGCAGGTGGTCGGAGCCGCCGCTGCCGCCGCAGCCGCCACCGCGACTCCGCCGGTTGACCTTTAGCCGGTGCCGCGCGCTTTCACCGGGCTGTGTTTATGCCTATACAGAAGTGTAACGGTGATGATGAGGTGGAATCGGAATAAAGTTTAATCTTATATGATGTACGGCTGTAATCAATGTTTCACCGTGATGATAAGCCATGGAATATCTATAAGGTGCAACCATGAACAACACGGTAAGCCACAACTACGCCAAGGAACCACAAGCTAAGCCATGGCATCGCCGAAGCTACTCGCTTCTGATATCCAGGCTTAACCAAGCTAAGCCACCACCAATTTTTGTTTGTTTGTTTGTTTTTAGGTAAATTTAGCGTTCTTCGTTTTAGCTAGCCAACGTAGCAAATAGTATTCCTCAAAACTGTGAACAATGGCTAACATATGCGGCGGCATTTTCTTACAGACAGATTGTGACATCAATAATAATGCCCGTTTATTTCTTTATTTCTTATCTATGTATTCCTTCGAAAAAGATAATTTGCAATCACTGAGGTTTGAAAATCCTAACTCGTGGTGTTTTATGATTTGAATGCTTTTTAAGAAATTTTGTACACGCTCTTAAAGAATTGCTGAAGGCTATTTTTTCTTTCGTGAAACTGATCAAGTGGCTTTCATATTGCCTGGACATGCTAAAATTGGCTTTGCCTGGAAATAACGAACCGCACCTGAAAAGAAAATTACAGCCGGACAATAACGCCTAGCACGACGTGTTTTAATTTGGTGCTTAGCGTGTAGCATTCTGCTTTCATAAAAAAAAAAAAAGCATTCTAACCTCCAGAAGAGGTCGAGAGTGTTGGCGCTCGCATAAAATAAACGCACCACGGTGGCAGTCTCTGATTCCGCGCGAATTGTTTCAGTTTGGCACTGCTATTGCTGCTCTCTCTGGAAAATTGGGTGAAAATGTTGGTGAAAATGAAGACTTTTTGGCATTTCGCAGCATAGATATTTTCATTTAAGTCCTCTTGCTTGTCGGCAGTCCACGCCTTAGATCGTACCATCAGCCGACACAAAGAATAATCAAATCGCTCGGGAACATAATTAAGGGAAAGACCTGGGCCGTCAGTCATGTGGTGAGATGTAGCCTATTTAATACCTAATGTGTCCCGGCTACATCTGGCGAATTTGCCTTTCTTCAAATGAGCCCACAAAAAATGAAGAGAATTAAAAAAAAGAAAAAAAAAGGCTGATGATCGCGATACTCGGCAATACGAAATTAGCGCGCTATACTCAAATATTTCAGTTTGACAATGTGCTGAGGCAAGGATTTTGAAGATAGGTTTTTATATATGCGCATTTTAAGCCTACTCTGCATGTTGTGGCACTCAATTCTTTCCCAGTTCTTGATTGTTATAACGGAGGCGTTTCCACGGGCTTAGGCAAGGGAGGGGTTATGAGGCATCAGCCTCCCACAAATATTTTTCGTAATTCATACACCGGTGACCAAAACAACCACCGATGTCAGAAATCAATCTGGACTTCTTGTACAATTTTTGTTTTTTGTTTTTTTTTGCATGCTCAAAAAGACATTTCGGCGCGAATAAAAACGCGAAAGTTCTATTGAGTTTTCTAAAGTCATACATCGGACCATGCAAAAGAGACAATCTCCACTTTAGACAAGCGATGAAATACGTAGGGAGGTCTGATGCATGAAGGAGGAAGAAAACTATAGGAGAAAGCGTGAAGCCACATGCGCGCCTCCGCACGCCAACCTCCTCTGACGCCGCGGCTTTCTCTCTATCGGAGCCCTTGCTTGCACTGAATATCGGCATTTTAGTGACTGAGCAGGCTCCAGCGGAAAGCCTGTCGAAGTGGTGTTCAGAAAGTCCGCATTTGTTCGTAACACCTCAGTTCCTTAATGTAGAAATGCTCCATTAGAATCAGTGTTATAGGCACACTGGCGAGATCAACGAACAGCCTTTTCCCCTGGCGGTCCGTCAGGGAGACTACGCATTCGAACTAACAATAACTGAATGCCTGGGAACTGGCTGTGATGCATTTTCAGTTCTCCATTTGCTAAACTAAACAAATCATTTTCGGCTGAAACAATACGTGCGCAGCTCAGGATACTCGATCGAGCCAAAGCCCCGGGCAGTATTATACTTCCGTGCAGCCCTTGCATCCCGGCATGCAGCATTTCGTGGCTCAGTTGAGAGGGCACAGGTAGCTCGATAAGGAGGAGACCGCGCAGCACTCCTCGCAAGAAAAGTTCTGGATACTCCGGCCGCGCTTCTGTGACACCTACCGACGCCGCTGTCGTGTTTCGACGACACCGCTTTAAGTGGCGAGTGATGGGCGACATAGGCACATTTCTCTTCTGCTCAAACATATTTCACCGCGCATAATTTGCGCAATCCTTTAGCTCCGCTTTTAAGGGCGTCATGCGACCAAGTTAATGACTCTCGTCTACAGCTGCACTTTTGTGCAGGTGGGCGCACTTGATCCGCAGTCTTGATCTCAAGGAAAGTGGCGCCATACGAATCATGCAGGCGTTGCTAATCAGCCGTGTGAAGTTCCACGCATTTTAACAATAGCTAAATTCAAGCGGGCCGAACCACCTGAATGTCCTCCCGTGATCGGCGGTCAAGACAGCCCTTGGACTTGCTCGTACACCTCGACCCACCGCCTGCTCCAGCTGGGCCTACACAACACAGCACAAGAGCTGGTTGAAACCCAAATGGCAGGCCAGCTCACGAGTCTTTTCGACACGAGAATGGGCCGGTAGTTGTGCGCCTACTAGAGCTACCCGGAGCCGAGCACGCCGTTTCATCAGATGCACCACGCCCCATCCCACGCAAACTCGCAGCTAAGATCAGTCGCGCTAGTCCCGAAGAACATGGAGAGCTGCAGCGTCAGGGCCCAGCGGGCGAGCCTCCCGCTCAGCTCACGCAGGCAAGGCAGCCATTCCAAGGCCATGCGATCGGCTTTTACGACGGGCCTTGTTCCTTTCACGTACACCGTGAATTTTTGGAGTGCGTAAATGACTGCGAGGCATTGTTTCTCCGTCACTGAGTGGTTGTGCTCCGCCGGGGACAGCGCGCAGATGTCAATGACCATTTGTCGCAGTTGCTCGTCTTCCTTCAGGAGAAGCACTGCGCCACTCCGAAATCACAGGCACATATCTGAATAATAAAGGACCTATTTAGGTCTGGCAGTTTCAGTGATGTGGTGTCCGCGGTAGCTTGTGAGAGCTGACGAAAACTTCTCTGCTACTCCTCTTCCTATTACCACGGGCAAGGGAGATTGCAGGTGTACGCATTTGGGAATGAACTGTTAGTAGCCCTCTATGCCGAGAAAACGGCGCACGCCTTTACATCAAGCTTGGACGCAGATAATTCCAAGATCGCGCGAAGTTTGTCAGTGCCGGGCCACTTGTCCTCGTTGAAAGCGGTAGCCGAGCAAACAGACTTCATCTCTGCACAGCTCTGCTTTAGCGGGGTTCTGTGGAGGACTGCTGTTCTGAGTTTTCTCAGAACGCCTCGGAGATAACCGATGATGGGACCAGAGTGATGCAAACACACAGCGACCTGACGGCTTTGCTTCGCACAGCCTGCAACTTAGCTTCACTGCGCCGCCCGGTCGAACGCAATGGCGACTTGAAGACAGCGATCGTGTATCAGATAGAAGTGGACGACTCTGTACAGATGTGCTATTTTGTCGAGAATGTTCTCAATGTAAGCTCTGTTTTCACCGTACAGACATTATGTGCGCGTCCATTTCTACTGTATCTGGAACTTGCGAATAAATGGGGTCGGACCGCCGCTGCTTTATTCAGTGCCTGGGATGCGGCGTCGTTTTTGTTGCGAAAGCAACACTACGCCTGCCGCTTCGCCTCTTCAGCGTGGTCGCACCTCCGCCGCGGCGCTGACTCCACGTATGACCTTACACCAAGAAGAAGAAGAAGAAGCCGCTGGTGACAACAACTCGGTAGTTGCCACCCTGGTAGAGACGAACGGCAACAGCGAGTTGCCCGCACCGAAAGCTTTTGCTCCACATCCAGTTCAGCAGCGCTGAACCCCTCTATATTTTTTTTTTTTCCTTTCCACCAGGAAAGCCGGCATCTGTGCTGTGGCGAACCGCTTCAGAGGCGTGAACGGGCTTTTTTCTTTAGGTTTCCCCGATAACCACTGCTGTCGATATCAATCATGATTGCCGTTCGGGACAAGAAATATTGACAGAGAACTGGTACCGTAAGTGTAGGCCAGTGAATATAGAGGTATCTGATTCCAACGCGCGACGAGGCGATCACCGCCAGAGCATGCCGCGTTTTCGCGCCCGAATGTCATTGTGTCCAAGGCGGGAAACGACTTTGTCCCAAATGAGAGAAGTGATAGCCCCAGTGTCAAGCAATGTTTTGAACGTAGTCCCTTGCTTTTGCAAGGTCTATGAACGGGGCACTGGGAGTGGTCGCACATGGTCGGTGTTCCGATCTTGGGCAGTGCGCTTCTACCGCTGACGCTGCTACCGGCGGCCTGCCTCGCTTCCCTGTTGACATGGCAGCCACGATTCGCGAGTTAAGAGACCAACTTGGCCACACCAAGCGTGTCGAGCTAATAAAATAGGCGTTGGTCGAGCCGGTACCACCACGATGCTGCAACTGGATGCGTCACCCCTGCTCGGTCGTTTGATCGTGCCTGGCAATCTCTGCCGTGCGGCTGGCGCGAGGTGGACCATATTTCCTCTCGCACAGCTTCAGTGATCCTTGCCCCGTATGAGTGAGTATCAAGAGCACGATCCGAGATTTCTCCGAACGTGTCCTCGCGGGACTAACGTCGTTCGAGCGTTTTCTAGAACTCCGTGAATGTGGGCTGTCATTCCAGGCGCAGCTGGGCTCAGGGATTCCGAGGGGGTTGGCGGGGGTCGGTAAGCTTGGGTATGGTAGCGGGGGCAGTTGGAATTTCGGCTTGCACCCGACGCGCTTCAGGTTCCTGCAGGAAGAAAGGGGGGGGGGGGGGGGGGGGGCTCTGTCGGAGGACTGTGCACGAAACAAGACAGTGTCGAAATCCAGTTTTCTGTTCCCATGCAGTTTTACAAAGGCGTTATCTCCCCCGCCTTCGACTCCCTGCCTTTTCAAAATCCCTTTCAATTTTCCATTTCGTAGGACCTCTCCTAACGACGCCCGCCATTCTCCCGCCCTTCTTTTCTTCCTCCCCGTGCCGTGACGTCCCAGCCCCCGAGAGGAGCCAAAGCCACCTAGACTGGAGCGTGGGTGTGCGATGGGGGATAGGTGCTTGTAGTAGTTGTTAATTTATTTTCGACCGCGCGGGCTCGCGTTTATAGAACCCTGAACTGTGCCACATTCCACTTTCTCCCTGTTCGAAGCGTACGTTGGGATCGGCATAATTATAAAGCTCTTGCATTGTCGAGGGACTTGTCGGGAGCTTCCGTACGTGGTTTCCACATTCGCCGCATTCGCTGCTGATAATCGCGCTGAAGGAATTCATCTCTGACAATTGTTCGGAATTCTGCCATGGTGCTCGCTGTGTAGCTGTGGCGGAAGCCCAAGCCTGGTCCCTCGGGTCGCCAGCAGGCAGACGCAGCCGAGAGACGTTTTCTCCCTGACTGTTCTCTTCCGTCTCCTCGTCCTGACTCCCTGCTCTGACTGCTCTCTCGTCTTCACCTGCTGCTTGCTCCACGTGGCACTTTCTTGATAAGCTACGCTGCCACCGAGCGGCTTGGTCGACCAGGGCCACTGATACTGTGGGGCGCAGCTTGTGGTCCTCGCTCCAGCCGTTAGCCTGGCCGTACTGATCCAAAGCCAGGCGCTATTGGCTCCTCATTTGATCACCGTACTCGAGGGCTGGGTTTCGCAGGTTGCAGCGCTTGTTAGAATACGTTAGCGAAAGTTCCAGCGAGGTTTGCTGCATTTGCCATTGCTTCGCTTTCTGGCGACGTCACGGGTGGCGAAATCGTCGGTCTACATTATATCCCAAACTAAAGCCGGAACCGACAAATTGGGGGCTTGTAAAGAGAGAGCGAGAGAAAAAAAAAACGTTACTGATGCTGGTCGCTGTCTCAAGTCGGTGGGTTGAAGCTGCAGCTCAGCGCGTAATATTCGTAGACCTAAACGCTTTGGTGATGAGAGCTACGAGCATTGACCGCAGTGTTGCTGCTGATTAATTTTAGTTGCTCAAGTGCCACCTCTGCCAGAGTATCATCTTTCCTTCTACTAATGGTGTAGTCAAAGAACCACTTTCATAAGCACTTCACCCCTGCCAAGCCCAGCACTCAGCCCATTGTATAACCGGTGGATGAACGACTCCTCTAGGGATCGAACGCCGCATCTCCCACATGCGAGACAGATGCTGCAGGAGCTAGGGCGCACGAAGCGGATCAGCTTCCCTTATGATCGAGGGAGCTTGCAAAGATCTCGCTTCTTCGAAGCGCTTGTGATTTGGTGGGGGACGCGCAGCAGGCATGAATGTAATGGACAGATAATAACGGCACAGACGGCAGTACAGAAAACACGCGCACACAAAAGTAACTAACATTCACTTCCTACTCCCAAAGCTAACTGAACACTAAATACTCAGCTACATAAGCTGACAATACATGACAATGTGTGACAATACCTCACTGCTCGCCATCAACGTCTTTGTCATAAGATGGCAGCTATCTACTTCCTTTGACGAAGGAAATGGAAACATAACCCAGTGTAGCAGATCAAACCGTGTGATGGGAGTGGGACAGTCAAAATTTCTCTTCTCGTCATCGTCATATACGTTGGACAGCCGTCGTATTCACACCAATGAAGATTTGTGAACGCCACTGGATTTCCTCATCTTCCATTTAATCCAACTACTATTTGTTTCGTCTTCCTGTGAATTTCCTGTAGAATTTCATTGCCGCATTCTTTCGGATCAAAATTGATGCGCTTATGAGAAAGTATCAAGAGGGCTTTAGGGCTGCCTACGACGGCATCCACAGCGAGATTGCCTACGGGAATGTATAATACTTTGGCGGAACTGATTGGGGCGGTAAATGTTTCGCAGCTAGAAAGGCTCAGCACCACAAGGGTGGGGAGGGTAATTTTGGAAAAAGTGGGGCTGAATCCGGTTAGGGTAAGGGGAATGCAGGCCACCATAGGGTGGAAGGCACGAGAGTGTATTCGAGTCCCCCCATTGCCAAGAAACATGCACCCGGAATACAATAAAGAGAGTAGGCAGAAAAGGGCTGCGGCTCTGGAACGCATATATTCAAGAAAGCAGAGGGAGCAGGTCCCATTTGTAGATGCGGCGGGCGGAAAAAGGGGTAGTGGTTGACGGAGGAGGGGGCTCGATCTCGGCACTATCGATTAAGAGTGATGATATTGATGTGGCAGAGGAGGTTGCAATAGCTCTTGCTTGCGTCGGCACAAAGGCCACGTATGTGTTCAGCGATAGTAAAACTACAATTCAAAATTTTGGTAGTGGGAGGATATCTCCCATGGCACTCAAAATTCTAAGACAAAATGAATTGGATAGGACAATTAATCTGATTTGGACCCCAGCGCACGAATTTGTTAGTGGGAACGAGGCTGCTCACAACCTGGCTCGAGATCTCTACTACCGAGCAGGTCGGAATGAGCACCTTGAGGTAGGCTACAACAGGGAAGGGCGTCTGCTGTCGTATTGTGATGTGACGCAGTATTATACAAGGCAGCGTTTGAAGCTGCCCCCTCCAGACAAGACTCTAGATGGGAAACAGATGACGGCATGGAGGCGTCTGCAAGCAGATGTTTATCCAAATCCGGTTTTAAATAAATATATATTCCCTGATTTTGAAGGTGGAGGTGCAGGATTTGCGGGCAGAGGGGCACCCTGAACCATATAATATGAGAGTGTTCGCATTCCCCAGGCAAGGCAAACAAAATTGATAGTAGAGACGGTAGAGAAGTCTGGGCGGCTTTGCTGGAAAGCCCAACCCTGGATCACCAGCCACTATTGGTTCCAATGGCTGAAGAGGCCACCGAGACCCAAGGGATTTTGGCCAGCATCTGAAGCGCATTCTCACCTGCCCCAAGGCGCATCTCCTCTGTAGGGGAGGGCCTGGGGTAGAAAAGAACCTTTTCTGTCGGACAATAAAGTTGACTCACTCATTCGGATGACATTAAATCCGATCGCCTTTTTTTTTTTTTTTTTTCTGGCTCCGGTTGTATAAGCTTCGCTTCATTAGTTCCGTGGCTTATATGAGAAGGCTATACGTACGTTCTTCTTATCCGAAAAGCCGTCGCTGTAAGTGGTCTAATTTTCCAGCGCCCCACTGTTACGGTAAAAATAATAAAAGACAGGTCAGTCGCCTCTCCTGTCGCAATCAGCTAGGCTGTTCGCTCGCGAACTTGAACTTGGCCAGTCATTGCCGGGACAGAGTAGTAAAAGCCGACGGCCTCAGTTTCCTCATTTTCTGTTTCGCATCAAAGCAGCCGTCGACAAGCCCCCCTTGGGAGACGGAAACGCGATAGCGCGAGGTAAGGAGGTTCGTTAACTTTGCCGACGAACTTACACACACACAGCTCGTTTGATGCTTGCTGCAACAAAAATAGAAAGAAGGACCCCAGCGAGACAGCAACTCTTATCGCCATCCTGAAGCTAAGTGGCGTCGGGTGTTAGTTTCCTTTCGCTCTCTTCGGTCAGCGTCTTATCTCTAAGTTCATTAAACTCGGGAGGAGCGAGAAAGAGAAGCTTGTGAATCAGAGTACGACGCATTACGGCAGCTTTCGTATGGTAAACCGATCCCTTCTTGCTGCAAAAAAAAAGAGCACCTATAGCCAAACGATGCATTGCTGCTGTTTTCCGCGCCCATTGGCATGCGAGTATCCTTGGGACTGCGGTGGTACTCTTTTAGAGCCCACTGCGCTGGTGATAATTTACTCGGTTCTTTCTGTTCCGTTCACTCGCCTTCTCCCACGACTCTCGTCAAACCACCACACTCCAGAGCATCAGCAGTGTTTGGGAATTTATTTCCTACCAAGCGACATTTTGAATGTGGCCCACATGCAAAGAACGCTTCAGAATATTTTCCACTGCTTGGTTTGCCAGACTAAACAACGAATTTCTGTTCACTGCTGCAGAAACGCATCACGTAAGTGCACCCCCCCCCCCCCTCCCCCCTCAGATCATACCACAAAAAAAAAATAAACAAATAAAAGACGTCGGTGTATTCCCCTTCTCGAGCTGTCAGCGAAACGCTGCAGTTTATTTTTCCTGACTGCAATACCTTTATTGCGCACGTAATCCAAAAAACGGCTGAGTTTTGAATATATATATATATATATATATATATATATATATATATATATATATATATATATATATATATATATATATATATATATATATATATATATATATATATATATATATATATATATACAAGTGAAAAATTGCTTCATACTGTTTCCAAGTTTATTTGTGGTCGACGTTTCGGCAGGAGCCCTGCAGGGCTCCTGCCGAAACGTCGACTACAATTAATCTTGGAAACAGTATGAAGCAATTTTTCACTTGTATGTAACCTCTAGCAACCAAGTACGTCTATTTACTTACGCTATATATATTACAAATTATACCGCAACCGACGTCGACGAAGTAGTACGTTATAAGAGGGTCTTGAACCTACATCCTAAAGTTGTTACAAAGTGCCACGTCAATGCCTTGTGAGAGTACCATGAAAGAATGGGCCACTCTGCATATCGACTGGGATGTACGTTGCTTCTATTGTTGCCATGAGCAAAAAAAAAATATATATATATATATATGCCTGTCCTCAAGCTATTTGCTAGTCATTTAGCATTCATTTGACTAATCCCACAGTAAAAGGAAACGTGGGTAATCTACCTGGTGTCCAACCTTATCCTTAAGCTCATTTAACCATTTTAAGAAATTAAGAACTTTTTTTTTCTAAAACTACGCCAAATTTGTCATAGTTTCTTTTTTTTTTAATTTCAGGAAATGGCAATACGCTTTAGATAAAGCAAAAAAAAAAAAACATTCAAAGAGTTTGTTTTTTTCTCCTAGAACAACCTTCCTTCAATCCTTTCCGTTCCTTGAAAACGCATATCATTAAAATGAATAGTTTCTTCCTGTGCGTACTCTGACAATGAATATTTAGTCCTGCACGCATGACTTTCCGACACCCTTTTCAGCAGGCGCGTATTTCCTTGCGGACACGTTTCCCATTGCCGTCTTTCCGCACACAGCATATACCAGGCAGTGCCGTGGTGTCAGTTCTTGCCTTTCTTT